>NC_064639.1:141137528-142387528 GCF_023864345.2 Schistocerca serialis cubense | reverse complement strand
AAATGTCTGCTTGTGTCTGTGTATGTGTGGATGGATATGTGTGTGTGTGCGCGCGCGAGTGTATACCTGTCCTTTTTTCCCCCTAAGGTAAGTCTTTCCGCTCCCGGGATTGGAATGACTCCTTACCCTCTCCCTTAAAACCCATATCCTTTTGTCTTTCCTTCTCCTTCCCTCTTTCCTGACGAGGCAACCATTGGTTGCGAAAGCTAGAATTTTGTGTGTATGTTTGTGTTTGTTTGTGTGTCTGTCGACCTGCCAGCGCTTTTGTTTGGTAAGTTTCATCATCTTTCTTTTTAGATATATATATATATATATATATATATATATATATATATATATATGTGTGTGTGTGTGTGTGTGTGTGTGTGTGTGTGTGTGTGTGTGTGTGTTTGTGTGTGTGTGTGTGTGTGTGTGTGTGTGTGTGTGTGTGTGTGTGTTTGTGTGTTTGTGTGTGTGTGTGTGTGTGTGTGTGTGTGTGTGTGTGTGTGTGCGCGAGTGTGTACCTGTCAATTTTTCCCCCTAAGGTAAGTCTTTCCGCTCCCGGGATTGGAATGACTCCTTACCCTCTTCCTTAAAACCCACATCCTTTCGTCTTTCCCTCTCATTCCCTCTTTCCTGATGAAGCAACCATTGGCTGCGAAAGCTTGAATTTTGTGTGTATGTTTGTGTTTGTTTGTGTGTCTATCAACCTGCCAGTGCTTTCGTTTGGTAAGTCACATCATCTTTGTTTTATATATATATATATATATATATATATATATATATATATATATATATATCAAAATGCTGTGACTTACCAAACAAGAAAGTGCTGGTAGATAGACACAATAAAACAGACACAAATTTCAAGCTTTCACAACCCACAGTTGCCTCATCAGGAAAGAGGGAAGGAGAGCGAAAGATGAAAGGATGTGAGTTTTAAGGGAGAGGTTAATTGGTCATTCCAATCCCGGGAGCGGAAAGGCTTACCTGAGGTGGGGAAAAGTGACAGGTATGCACTCGCAAACACACACACACACACACACACACACACACACACACACACACACACACACACACACACATACATATCCATCTGCATATCCATCTGCACATCTCTGCCCAAACTCATTGCCTCTACAAATGTTTGCTTGTGTCTGTATATGTGCGGATGGATATGTGTGTGTGTGTGTGTGTGTGTGTGCGAGTGTATACCTGTCCTTTTTTCCCCCTATGGTAAATCTTTCCGCTCCCAGGATTTGAATGACTCCTTACCCTCTCCCTTAAAACCCACATCCTTTCATCTTTCCCTCTCCTTCCATCTTTCCTGATGAAGCAACCGTTGGTTGCAAAAGCTTGAATGTTCTGTGTGTGTTTGTGTTTGTTTGTGTGTCTATCAACATGCCAACGCTTTCGTTTGGTAAGTTACATCATCTTTGTATATAAACAAAGATGATGTGACTTACCAAATGAAAGCGCTGGCACGTTGATAGACACACAAACAAACACAAATATACACACAAAATTCTAGCTTTCACAACCAACGGTTGCTTCGTCAGGAAAGACGGAAGGAGAGGGAAAGACGAAAGGATGTGGGTTTTAAATGGACACAGGCAGACAGTGTTTGTTGGTAATGAGGATCGCCCTGTGGCTAAACATGCCTTGGTGCATGGCCAGCACATCTTGGCACAGTGTTACACCGTCCGGGTTATCTGGATACTTCCCACTAACACCAACCTATCCGAACTCCAGAGATGGGAACTTCCTCTTCAATATATCCTCTCTTCCCGCTAATTTCAAGTTGCCGCCACTCATACCTCACCTGTCATTCAACAACATCTTTGCCTCTGCACTTCCACCTCGACTGACATCTCTGCCCAAACTCTTTGCCTTTTAATATGTCTGCTTGTGTCTGTATATGTGTGGATGGATATGTGTGTGTGTGCGAGTGTATACCGGTCCTTTTTTCCTTTTTTCCCCCCTAAGGTAAGTCTTTCCGCTCCCGGGATTGGAATCACTCCTTACCCTCTCCCTTAAAACCCACATCCTTTCGTCTTTCCCTCTCCTTCCCTCTTTCCTGATGAGGCAACAGTTTGTTGCGAAAGCTTGAATTTTGTGTGTATGTTTGTGTTTGTTTGTGTGTCTGTCGACCTGCCAGCACTTTCATTTGGTAAGTCACATCATCTTTGTTTTATATATATATATATATATATATATATATATATATATATATATATATATATATATATATATATATATATATAGAACACCATAAGATTACTGATCTGCGTTGTTGTTGTGGTCTTCAGTCCTAAGACGGGTTTAACGCAGCTCTCCGTGCTACTCTATCGTGTGCAAGCTTCTTCATCTCCTAGTACCTACTGCAACCTACATCCTTCTGAATCTGTTTAGTGTATTCATCTCTTGGTCTCCCTCTACGATTTTTGGCCTCCACACTGTCCTCCAATACTAAATTTGTGATCCCTTGATGCCTCAGAACATGTCCTACCAACCGATCCCTTCTTCTAGTCAAGTTGTGGCACAAACTTCTCTTCTCCCCAATCCTATTCAATACCTCCTCGTTAGTTATATGATCAACCCATCTAATCTTCAGCATTCTTCTGTAGCACCACATTTCAAAAGCTTATATTCTCTTCTTGTCCAAACTAGTTATCGTCCATGTTTTGCTTCCATACATGGCCACACTCCATACAAATACTTTCAGCAACGACTTCCTGACGTTTAAATCTATACTCGATGTTAACAAATTTCTCTTCTTCAGAAGCGCTTTCCTTGCCATTGCCAGTCTACATTTTATATCCTCTCTACTTCGACCATCATCAGTTATTTTGCTCCCCAAATAGCAAAACTCCTATACTACTTTAAGTGTCTCATTTCCTAATCTAATTCCCTCAGCATCACCTGACTTAATTCGACTACATTCCATTATCCTCGTTTTGCTTTTGTTGATGTTCATCTTATATCCTCCTTTCGAGACACTGTCCATTCCGTTCAACTGCTCTTCTAAGTCCTTTGCTGTCTCTGACAGAATTACAATGTCATCAGCAAACCTCAAAGTTTTCATTTCCTCTCCATGGATTTTAATACCTACTCCGAATTTTTCTTTTGTTTCCCTCAATGATCTGCATAAGGAGAAATTCCAGTCTGTGTGTGACTTCCTATCAGCATTGGAACATCTCCAGTCCACATCTGTGAAACCTAAGGCTGTTTCCTTATCTTTGACAAAGGTCAATTTCTTGCCTACAGTTTCTTTGAGGTATCTAAAGTTCATTTAGCTGCTTGCCAGTGAACAAAATTATGGTCATGATTGTACTGGCTTAGCTTATTCACTACATAACATATGTCAGGCCCAATACTGATGGTGATGTACACAGGTGGTTTGATAAGTCTGGTAAAAATACAAGGAAAAAAATGTTTGTTTCATAAACAACTCACCTTACTTCTCAACATAGTCCCCTCTGTGGGATATACATTTGGTTCAGTGATCCTCTAGCTTTTTCATCCCATGATAAACTCTCCAAAATACTCGTTGACTGCAACTATCACTTCCTCATTTTATGAAAATTTCTTCCCAGCAAGCCAAAGTTTCAAACTGGGGGAAGAAAGAAGTAACTTGGGACTAAGTCTCGTGAGAAACCAATTCAAAAACCAGTTCATGCACTTCCACCATTGTTTTGGTAATGTGTCAGATGGTACATTATCCTGTTGAATAAGCACTCTTTTGCATAGCAACCTTGGTCTTTTCTCAGCTAATACAAATTTCAAATGATCCAACAATGAAGCATAGTAGAGTTCAGTTATAGTTCTGCCTTGTCCTAGTAATCTATGAGAATTAATCTACACTACAATGTCCATCACCTTACCAGCTGACAAAATGGTCTTTGCCTTCTTTGATGAACTTACACCTGCCTTTGTCCATTGTTTTGACTGCCGTTTTGACACTGGTGTGTAATGATGAATCCAGGTTTCATCAAACTTCACAAATCAGTGCAAAAAGCATTTTGGATTGTGATTAAAAATCGCCAGGCACTGTGTTGAACTGTTATGTCGGATGCACTTTTGGTCTATTGTGAGCAATCGCAGCATCCACCTCATGCACAGCTTCTCCATAGCCAATTCTCCATGTAGGATATTATGCACTCACTCAGTTGAGATGCCTACAGTCTCAGTACTCTCAAAAAATTTTATTCAGCAGTCTTGCATTACCATACCATGGATTTTGTCAATGGTTTCCTTTATAGTGACTTCAGTTGGACAACTGGAGCACACTTCATACTCAGTACTCATCTGACCACATTTAAATACATTAATCCAAAAGTAAATTGTCAACAATCGTGATGCAGAGTGCATGTGAACCTCATATAATTGAATTTTGATTTCTGCAGCAGTCCAACCATTCAAATGAAAGTGTTTAATAACAGCATGAAACTCAATTTTCTCCATTTGCAGTTGCAGTCAATACACTGACCAATTCAGGTGCCTGTCAACAAAGAACTGCATCCAGTACATTGCTGAAATTCCTTATGTGATTCTTGGAATAATCAAGCTTACCAACCATGAAAGCCCAAAAAAAGTGTTCAATTCATTCACAGAAATTTTGGCACTAAGGTCTTTGACATGAAATCTTGCATATAACTCATCCTTGATTTGTTTTGTTCTTATTGGGTCTGCTGAAGTGTAAGAATGCTGGACTACCTACAAAGACACATGGATCCTAATTTACGGATGAAATCCAATTGATGTTAGGGTCACATTCAACTTGGCATATCACTGTTAACAACTTGGTGTAGCCCATAAATCCACTGTCGACAACTTGGTGCAACCCATAAATGACTTTTTCATGAATACTCACTTTATCAACAGATTTCAGCGTTTGGAGCAAGTCACTTTGTAGTAAGTTCAGTATTAGTGATACTAGCTACATACAATAACAACTAACAAGTCATATGATTCCATCAAATATATTTTGCTGGGTCCTACAAGGTACAAAGCATGTTGTCACAAACATCAATCAGAGCGGAATAACTTCAAGTCTAGAGAAGTTAGTTGAGCTACCTCAGGGCAGCAATATTGTTCCAGGTGACCCCACAGAGTTACATCCCCACACCTCCTTGACTATATGATTATATTTCTCCAAATCTTTCATCTTTTGTGAGATTTTTGAGCAACTTTTCCAGTAACATTTCTGTGTCAATTTCACCACTGAGAAATGCAGGGTTGATATGCAGTTTCAGGTCATGCAATTCAACTTTGACTCTCAGAGCCATGATTTGTCAAAATGACTTTATTCTTGCAACTGGAGAGAATGTTTAAATCAACTCCAGGCCATTGGTTATCTTCTCAGCAAAGATCCATCACTTCTATAGTTATTCCTCAAAACAGTCCTTCAGTCAATTACCCTTTCATTTGTTGGTGTGCCTACAATTTCCAAAGTCTCATTTCTCACCTTCGACCTGATTTCATTATATATAACTTCACAACACTTTCAATTATCTGGACCACATAATGCATTTTTGACATTGACCTTTGTTGCATTTTCAATTATGCTAATACCATGGACTGAAATATCTGATGAATCTATACCCAACACAGATTGTTGAGCAGGTGTGATGCTTGAAGCATGATTGTCTTCATCATCAGGATTGAATCCTTGGCCTGTATTGACTGGAAGCCTTGATGCTTAAAGCATGGTTGTCCCCATTACATGATAAGTCATCATCAGGATTGAATTCTTGACCTGAACTGACTGGAAGCCTGTCTTTTTCAAAGCTGTAGAATGGTTTTGTTGGAATGTTGTACATTTATATTCATAACATTGGCTGTCACCAGGGATCTCAACAGTGAGTATTATGTTTTTACTGCTCAACAGTTTGTCAGTTAGTTCCATGCCATGAATGTGTCCACTGTGTAAGACAGGTGTATTTGTATTTACCTTTTTCTAAATAAATATTCTTACCATGGTAGCAGTCCACAGTCAGAAATCAAAAAAGAGGAGTATCATTCAGAAATGTAGTGATTGGTTGTGAAGCAAAACAAAAATTGTTATATGAAAAGTGTGCTTTGTGAAACTGGACGTGGTTGAGAATAAGATACTGGTGTTTGATTGAGAAGACTATGTGAACTGGAAATGGAGAATGAAAATGTATCTTAACATGAAGAAATACTATACAGTGGCTTCAAGAACAAAGATGAGCACCATCAAGGTGGATACTAGAAACTCCAATGAACTGCATATATGGAGCAATTTCAATCAAGCAGCAAGAATTCATGAGTGTTAAGGAAACTCCATTTGAATTAATGAAAAAGTTTGATGAACTAGACTCCAAAGAATCAATAGCACTACCAACTGTATACAGATACAAGTTGGATAACCTGAGGTTAAAGACATAGTGAAATATCAACTTTCTTCACTATTTTTGGAAAAATAGTGAATGAATTAAAATTAGCAGGTGTGAAAGTGATGGAAAAGGACAAGATAAATTACATGTTGAAAACCATGCCAGAATCATTGAGCTGTATTTGGTACTTGATCAATGTTTTGAAAGAAGAAAATCAAACAGTTGAATATATTAAAAGTAAACTTCAGATGACAGATTTCAAAGACAAGGATAGAAGAGAAAGTGTAAAATCTAATTCATTTCACACATAAAAGAAAAACAGTGTGGCCTAACAGGGGCAGTTGTGTTAGGGGGTGTGGCAAACCAGGGCATCTCAAGAGACTGTTACCAGTCAGGAACAAGCAAAGGCTCATGGACACATGGCGGACATCATCAAGGTGATGGTCACAGCAGTTGGCAACACGGGCAAAGGGCAAAGCAATCAGTGCACCACGGACAACAAGAACTGGTCATATGGTCAGAGTAAATTCTGGTTTGAGAGGCTGTTGTCACCCAGAACACTGAGGATGTCAACAGAATGGAACCAGCATGAAAATTTTGTGATAGAGGTACATCATACACTGTTTTAGTGTTGAACCAGGTAACATCAAAGGAGATTGATTGGTTATTAGTAGAGACCAGATTATATGCATCATAAAAATCTTGAAACATGCATGCAAATGCTTTTATGTCTTTCACAAATCTGGCGATTGTAGAATTATGTACTTTTTCAAGTTCTTTGCAGGCTGATAAAAAAGAAGAAGAAGGCTCTTCTTTTAAAGCACCAAGAATTGAATTTGCAATGTAACAGGCACAAGTGCCTATAGTTTCATCAACTGAAATCCAGGTAATGCTGTCCTTGAGTTCATTGCATATTTCTTCCAGAACATTTACATAATTTGTCGGTATGTATTTTTTATGCAGTGTTGATTCCTCTGGCATATTTTGATTTAAGCAGTATTTGTGCAGGAAGATTTTGAGGATAGGGTTTGTAAGTTTGTGAAGAGAAATATTGCTTCCAATGAATGCTTCACATAGGTCCATAATAAACTGATATTTTTGGTTACCTTTGGATAAATTCCTACTACTGCAACTTGCTGTTGTCAGAAGTTGTTGCCATGGTCCTTTCTTCCGCATTCCTGCAATATGAAGACTTGTCTTCACATGCCGGTCTATTTGAAACTTATTTTTGCACAAAATGTTTTTCTTGCAAACTTGAAAATATAAAACAATTCCATCATATGTAAATGTTCCAGGATTGCCAGCTATCCATGAAACGATGTTTATTTTTTTGGGCGGCAACACATTACACACTATATGCTGTAAACTCATTCAGCTGTGTACAAGTAAATAGAAAGCTAATCTGAAACAATGGACATGCACCTAAAAGTAAGCGTAGTTTAATTTAATTGTTGCCGACACATCAGTATGACAATGGAAGGGATTAACCAGGGCCATGGGTGAAGGAGCATTGACTCTGTCTGCTTGTTCCTGTTCCACTTCTGTAATGATTTCACTATGCAGTGGCCTCTTGGTTAGCAATTGCACATAGTTCTAGGTCACAGTCAATCTGTGAGACATCAAAACTAGATGAAGCTAGAGACTGTCCATGTAAATTTTTAAAATATTGTAAACATAGAGTGAAAATATGCATCATCACTAGTTTTTAGTTAAAATATGCAATAACTGGTAAAAAAGGAGCCACATATGTAAATGCATATGCAACATGCACATGCATATTGTCCGGTGTCTAGTTATTAGACAGTGGTTGCACACATCATCCTGTTAAAATGAAAACTATTTTTCTGGGTGTGTAACCTCAAAAAAGCCTGTTAACATAAAAATTACAGATGGTAGTTTTGCAAGCTATAAAAATAGCAAATGTAATTAGTTACTTTAAAATTTATGATGATGTGATTCCAGCTGAAATGAAAAATGTATTTTAGATCGAAGGTATGGACAGACATTTAATTAGCTAATAACAGAAAAACACAAAATTGTATCCATAGGCAATATCTCACAGGTTTTTGATAAAGACAACAACTTTCCTCTGATTGGTTGAAAAAAAATAGCCTGTATAAAATTAGAAGTAAAATTTACATGAAAGAGATTAATATAAGTAGTGTCAGCAGTAAGGATAGCATGGCAATAAAGGAGAAATGGAATGGTACTCTTGGACATGTAAATTTTAACAATTTGAGTACCTTAAGTAAACATCATTAGCAGAATGATTGTCAAAAAATTTAAAATCACAGTTTTACGAAGTGTAAAGTTTGTACTGAAAAAAAAATGCAATTTACATTTTGGAAACAATAGAAGCAAAGCAAAACAAACATTAGAGATTATTCATACCGATTTGAATGGACCTGACTTAACTCGTAATTTGTATGAGGAAAGATAGTTCTCACTTTTATTTATAATGATAAGAAGCAGCTACAGTCTTCACTATCAAGTCTAAAAATCAAGTTTATGATAGCTTTGTAGAATATGTTAATGAAATTGAAAATTTGACTAGTAAAACTACTAATAAATTGTGATGTAAGAATGGGAAAGAATATTTAAATTCAGATCTGTATCAGTTTACAAGATAGGTAGGAATCACTTTAAATGCATGCCTCCCTATGTATATGAATTGAATGATACAGCTGAAAGATACAACAGGCCAGTTATGGATATGACAAGATGCCTGTTAGGTGAAGTGAGTGAAGATAGGAGATTCTGGCCTGAAATAGTTTGTGCAGATGCACACCTTAAAAACATAACTTTAACTAATACTATTGAAAGGAAAACTCTTTATGAGAAACTGTCTGAGAAAAAACTTAATGTTAAACATTTAAAGTTTTAGGGAAGTAGGGCTTTCATATGTGTGCCAGAACAAATGAGAAAGTCAAAGTGGGATCATAAAGCAGACTTGGGAATTTTAATAGGTTACAGTGAAGGTGAATACATATTATTGATTAACAACAAAGTTATCATTGCTAGACCTGTTGATACTGTGGAAGACAACGTCAGATGTATTGCAGTGAGCAGTGTGTTAGTGGTTCTGAATACAAAAAGGCATAGGTAATGAATCAGTAAATGAGCAAATGGAAGAAAGGGGTATCGAAGTGTGTCCAAGCAATCATAAGCAAAAACGAGAACAAGATTTGAGAAGGTCAACTAGAGAATATAGAATGCCTCATAGATTTAATGATTATGTCATGAGTAACTACATTTATGTCAAATTCTGTAGTGCTGATAGTCCAGGAAATTTTGAGGAGGCAATGAATAGTAATGAGTCAGAAATTTGGAAGTGAGCAATGGAGAAGGAAAATAAAATCTTAAAATAAACAAAACCTGGGAACTAGTAACCAGTGAATGTAAATGTTCTTGATGTAAAGTGGGATTTTGCAAGAAAATCAGTGAACACTTGTAAAGCAAGAGTTGTTGTAAGTAGCTTTCACAAAAAAAGAAAAGAAGTGGATGATATTTATTCACAGTCGCTATGAAGCAAATGTTGGATGTCTAGTTGTCATTCTGTTATCAAAGGGGTTTGAGTGTAGAAGAAAAGAATGTGCAGATTACATTTCTTAATGGTAACACTTTCTCTGAAATTTATGTGAAGCAGTCTCCTGGGTAGAAGGATGGAGCAGATAGAATTTGTAAGCTATTTAAGGCACTGTATGTCCTGAGAGAAAGTGCTAGATGATAGTATGATTGTTTAGATGAGTTTTTAAAAGGTTAAGGTTTTAAAATTAAGTGTGTTTATTGACTATGCGTATTGATGACAACGAATTATGTGACCTATATAATTGTGTTTGATGATGATTTCCTAGTTTGTTGTAAAAGTAAAGGGAAAACACAAGAAATCTAAAATCTGTTATCCAAGAAATTTCAGATGAAAGTCTTGGGTGAAGTAAAGAGTTACCTTTGGGTAAACATTAACTATAATTATGCAAAAAATGTAATGACTCTGAGTGATGATTGTTATATTGAATCTCTAGCTAAGAAATATCAGACTGAACATTCAAAGTTGTTCCGTACTCCATGGAAGTAAATTTGAAACTAGAAGTAGCACAAAATGCTAGTCATGATATTAAGCTCAGGAACTTGATAGGTGCTGTGCTGTACATTAGCTTAGGAATGTGGCTGGATATAAGTTATAATGTGAACTCTTAGAGTAGATTTCAAAATGGTTAAAATGATACACATTTTTAAGTATCCTTCGCAAGTACTCAAATATTTGTATCGAACAAAAGGTTTGAAGTTAACATACAAAAGGGCTGAAAATACTGAGTTCTTAGATTTTTCGTAGAAGCCGATTGGCAGGCCATTCTGTAGATTTTAAGTCCACATCAGGCTACATAATTATATTATTTGGAAATGCAATATATTGGAAATCTAAGAAACAAGGAACTGTTGCTAAATCTTCTACTTTCACTGAGTATGTAGCATTGTCAGAAGCTGTCACTGAGATTAAGTTAATTCTAGATATTTTGATACAAAGTATGACAAGCCTTTCAAAGTATATGAAGACAACTCAGGGGCAGCCAGCACTGCTAGGTATGGTAACCATGCTAAAATTTCAAAGTATATTGAAGTACACTACCCATCTGTGAATAAATCCTATATAAATGGAATTATGGACTTTTTAAAGTAGATTTAGAATAGATTCAGAACCAATGTAGCAGACATTTTTAGAACATCTTTGAGCAAGAATAAATTTGTAAAATTGCAAGATATGTTGAATGTAATTTGATTGACTGTAATAGACATTGACTGTGGATATTGCATCATAGGCACAGCCCCTTTAACTATCCAGAGATGTCACTAAACCCACCCGGAGATGTAAACAACCATGCATGAGCAGCACCTATTAGATGGAGGGGGTCTGACAGCTGATCACATCCAGTTCAGGAAGGAGGTACATGGCTCATGTTATCTGTAGTTCAACCATAGCTAGATGGTAAATACCACAGTTTGATTGCATCCACATTATTACTTTGTGCCAGAAAGGGCTCTCAACAAGGGAAGTGTCCAGGTATCACGGAATGAACCAAAGTGATGTTGTTCGGACATGGAGGAGATGCAGAGAGAAAGGAACTGTCAATGACATGCCTCGCTCAGGCTGCCCAAGGGCTACTACTGCAGTGGATGACCGCTCCCCATGGATTATGGCTTTGAGGAACCCTGACAATCACAGGACATCATGTTACAACTCAAACTGTGTACAATAGGCTCCATGATGCACAACTTCACTCCCGATGTCTATGGAGAGATCCATCTTTGCAACCACAACACCATACTGTGCAGTACAGTTGGGACCAACAACATGCTGAATGGACCACTCAGGATTGGCATCATGCTCTCTTCACTGATGAGTGCCACATTTGCCTTCAACCAGACAATCGTCGGAGACTTATTTCGCAGTAATCTGGTCAGGCTGAACGCCTTAGACACACTGTCCAGTGAGTGCAGCAAGGTGGAGGTTCCCTGCTGCTTTGGGGTGGCATTATGTGGGGCCAACATACGCCACTGGTGGTCATGGAAGGCACCATAACAGCTGTACAATACATGAATGCTATTCTCCGATCGATAGAGTAACCACATCGGCAGCATACTGGCGAGGCATTCGTCTTCATGGTTGACAATTCGTGCCCCCATCATGCACATCTTTTGAATAACTTCCTTCAGGATATCGACATCACTTGACAAGACATGAACCCTATCGAACATGTCTGGGATAGACTGAAAAGGGCTGTTTATGGATGATTTGATCCACCAACCACTCTGAGGGATCTATGCCGAATCACCATTGAGGAGTGGGACAATCTGGACCAACATTGCCTTGATGAATTTGTGGATAGTGTGCCATGATGAATACAGGCATGCATCAATGCAAGAGGACATGCTACTGGGTATTAGAAGTGCCCGTGTGTACAGAAATCTGGACCACCACCTCTGAAGGTCTCGCTGTATGGTGGTACAACATGCAATGTGTGGTTTTAGTGAGCAATAAAAGAGCAGGATTGATGTTCATGTTGATCTCTGTTTCAATTTTCTGTACAAGTTCTGGAACTCTTGGAACTGAGGTGATGCAAAACTTTTTTTGATGTGTGTAAATGTAAGGAAGCATGTTGGAATGTGGTACATTTATATGGATAGTCTTGACTATGTTGATAGGGATCTCAACAATAAATTTTTACTGCTCAACAGTTAGTTAGTTTCAAGCCATGAATGTGTTCACTTTGTAAAGACAGATGTATTTTTATTTACCTTTTCCTAAATAAATGTTCTTAAAAGTTTCATCATATGATGATGTCTCAGATTCAGTGCTTGTATCACCACCGAAATCTCCTCCCTTTCAATTCATGATAATGCCTACTCTTACACACATCTCTTGAGATGGTGAATACTGTGATCTTGGTATCCGTACATAATAGGCTATTCTAGATAACCTGCTGGTGTGTAGTTTGACAATACTTTCAGGGTATTTAATTACCAAACAACTTAGTTCATAGGCTACAGTACAGAGGATAACACAGAATTAAAACTACAAAACAACAGACTTGAAAACATGTACCCAGTGACATCTATAGGTGCCAAAGACAGTGGTTGAATGCCAACAGAAAGTGAGAATGGAATAAGCCCTCTTATGAAGTCATGCCATGGATTGAGAATAAACCAAAGAAATGTTAAAGTGATGGCAAAGAGGCCATGAGAAGCAAATTAGCACAGGCAGAGATAGAATTTCCGGCTACAAAAATGTATACAGGTATTCAAAATTGGCCTTGATTTCAGGAAGATATTTCTGAGAATATAAATTTAAAGCACAGCATTGTATGGAAGCAAATTATGGACTGGGGAAAATTCAGAAATGAAGAGAATTGAAGCATCTGTGAGGTGTTACTATAGAAGGATGTTGAAAATTAGGTGGACTGGTAAGACAAGAATTGAGAAGGTTCTCCACAGAATTGGGGAAGAAAGGAACACATGGAAAACATTGACAAGAAGAAGGGACAGGGTGAAGGGGATGAAGGGGAATGTGTTTAGACATCAAGGAATAACTTCCATGACAGAGTGCACACAAATTCACTTGGTCCATGTCTGTGCAGGCAGCATGGTAGAAGGGGTGACAACTGCAGTGGTGGGGTTTCACTGTGTGTAGCCACAGCATGGTTGGGGCAGCCTGCTCACAAACAGAACTAATAAGCTACAACTAGTCAATCTGTAAATGATTGTAACAACAGGTTTTGGCAGTAGGAACAATAACTCAACAAGTTGGTAGTGTCCGACAAGAGCACCTGAGACACAGCAAGTTTGAAGTTACTAATTCTGTTATGTTTTCTGCTCCCAGGAATAACTAATATCTTTTCAGTTTTACATTCTACAGGATGATTATAATTAAAGTTAAACCTTCAAATCACTGTAGAAATAACACCACTGGTCAGAATGACGTCTAATATCAAATGTATATTATCAGAGTAGGGGGAAAATGTATGGCAGAAGAAAAATAAATAGTTACGAAATGTAGCAATAAATGGTGCTGTAAGCATTGCAATTTAATAGTGGTTGACTACAAATGACAAATGAATCATTCAATAATGCCTACGCTGTATGTTTGACATTAAACAAACTGTTCTACTCAGTGTGGATAGGTGTACAGCTGTGATACTGTTAGTTATGTAAACCCATCCACCACAGCGAGATCATATCACATCAAATGGGAGAAATTGGTTTGTAATTCTCCTGAGGCCAAAAACTGCATAAAAAATATCACCCACAAGTTTTTAATTATCATGAGGCCAAAAACTGCATAAAAACATCACCCACAAGTTTTTAATTGTCCTGAGGCCAAAAACTGCAGGAAAAGCATGAATCACATAGGTTTTTAATTGTCCTGAGGCCAAAAACTGCATAAAAAGCATCAATCAAAATCAGATTGGATTATTAATTTCCATGTGACAGGCGCAAAACATGTTCAATATGCTGTCCACCATTTTCTGCAACATTGAAAGTGACAAACAGTATGTTCAACAACTGACTGAAGTGTTTCCGGGGTCACGTACATAATGTGTTGCTCAGTGTGTGCCTTCAATGCAGCTAAGTTTGCAGTTGGAACACTGAACACAACATCTTTCAGATAGCTGCACAGCCAGAAGTCACACAGATTAAGATCAAGTGATCGGGATGGCCAGGCTTTAGGGAAATGGTGGCTGATAATTCTAGCATTTCCAAAATGGCACTCCAGCAGCTGCTTAACTGGATTTGCAATGTGCACATGAACCCATCCAGACATTCATGCTGTTGGAGAGCTGGAATGACATGGTTGTTCAGAAAACACTCATAGCACTTACCAGAGACGGTACAAGTAATAGGACTGGAAGCACCTGTCTTTTCGAAAAAATATGGCCATAAACCAGCACCACAAAGTGACATTTTCAGGATGAAGTGGTATTAGTTGATTTGAGTGTGGATTCTCCATTGCTCATATTCAACAATTCTATGTACTGACATATCCTGTCAGATGGAAGTGGGCTTCATCTGTCCACAAAATCTTCCACGGCCAATCATTGTCCACTTCCACATGAGCACTAAATTCTAAAGCAAAGGTCTCTCTCACTGGTAGATCAACAGGGAGAAACTTTTGCACATTTGTAATTTTGAATGGATAGCAAAGAAGGATGTTTCATAGGATTTTATTCAGGGTGCTCATGGGTATGTTCAAGAAATTCTCCATGCACTACACGTTTGCACACCACCAATTGTCTCCTCCTGCATTGCTGTGGCCATTGCTTCCACTGATGTTGAATCAGTTTTTTTCCTCCCTCTACAAGGTTTCACACCAACCTTTTGGAATTCCTGAATCATTTTCTCCATACCCATGGCAGTCATCAGACCCAACACCTCTTTTCAAACCCTTCAGTGTCCAGAACTTCCGCATAGTTAAGTGTGTACAGTCATCATTCTTGTAATACAGCTTTACAAGCTGAGCCCAATCCTGCATTGAGACAGTCATGGCGAACATCACAGATGTGAAAGGAGGAAAGCTTTGTACTCAGTGTGTTTATACCAACTTCAATGGGTTGTGTGCATGACAGGTGTTTTTCCCCCATTTCCGATAATATTCCATTGCAATTTGACATCATTCTGACCAGTGGTGTTATTTCTACAGTGTTTTGAAAGTTTAATTTTAATTATTATCACCCTGTAAATCTAATGTAATTGTATCTAATGTAACTGTTCACTAGTCAGTCAGACTAGTCTTAAAAAATTTCACTAGTAGTCAGACTGTTATTTATTTGAAAAGCCATTTAATATTACAGTCTAATTGTTTATCTTCCTTATTATAATGATCCAACTGATTTTACTTGAAGCATAAACAATTAAAAGTTATGTCTAATTATAAAAGTTATAAGTAATTGAAATAACAATGACATCATGTAATAAGAAAACATTTTCAGCTAATGCACTGCATCGTAGGTGGTGTTACCACTCACTCAAAATTAAACATTCCCAACTTTTCAAGAAAACATTTTGAACTACCTGAAATTATTTACCTTATAAAATAACTAACACTGTAAGTTCAGACCCTCATAATTTCAGTTGCCTGCTTTGCTATAGTGCATACAATATTCTGAACTTTGACAACAGATTTTTATTGCTATATTTTTTCAGAATCAGACAACACCACTCACTAATTCATTTAGTAACCAATTCAGAGTTTGAATAATTTAGGATCATAAAAGCTTTATTTCAATATTGATGCCACACTCAAAAAAAAGAGTATTTCAGACTACAGATGAATAATAATATTCCATATATGTTTATAATTTAATAACCTGAAACATTTTTCATAAAACGGGTAATAGTAATCTCTCAAAGTCAAAATAATAACACACAAACTAGCTGAATTTCAAAACATTCAGTAAGATTTGAAATCACGTCATGTTTTTACTTCTATCTTTAATACATTGGAGCCAATGGAAGTGCTAGATATGAAACTTCCTGGCAGATTAAAACTGTGTACCCGACCGAGACTATGTTTTAGCCATAAAATCCGACAGACGTATGTCATACGTTCTTCACATCCGGCTTATTTACTTGTGATTTAAATGCATGTTTTAAGTTTATAAGTGGAGAGACTAATTGTTTGGCTTGTTGTAAGTGCATTGTTGATGGCTAGCACATGCCAGTCTCTCGTGAATGGTACCAGTGTTAAGTGAACTGAGTGTGCACTTGGAATATTGTTGAAGGTTGTTTTTTCCTGTGTCGGCCGCTATGTTGTGGTGTTTTGTACATTCTTCCCATGTGAAAAAAACATATAAATAGTGAATATGGCTAACAGACATTGCTTGTCAAACTAGAGATTGAAGAACTCTTGAAGAATGGCTAAAACTTAATGATCTTTTGTCCGACATGGGCAATTTTTCAGAAGAGGACGACGACTCTGTGAGCTGGAGAGCGAAACCTGTGCTGCTGATAGAAATGACAGTAGTGAGTATGAAGAAGCTAATGCACAAGTTTCTATAAGTCAGGTTTGTCATTCAGTTCAACAGCCTGCCCTTCATAATGAATGGTGTCATTTTGATGCACGCCATGAATTACCTCTGTTTGAAGAAATGAGTGGAATTCAGGTTCTTGTCGATACATTATCAACAGAACTAGACTGTTTGTTGCAATTTTTTGATCACAGCATGTTTCTAAAATTAAAGTGAGAGACAAATACTGATACTATTTCTGAACTTCACCATCAGAACAGAGTCAAACGAAAATCTTTATGGAAGAAATAGAGAGCAGTGAGGATATATGAAGTATATCAATTTTTTGCAATCTTTTTGCATATGTGTGTTGTAAAGAAACCTAAACTTAGGAATTATTGGTCTGAAGATCCTGTGCTTGCTTCATTATTTGCTTCTCAGCTAATGTCAAAACACAGATTTTTTGTCATATTGAGGATACTGCATGTGAACAATAATGCACTATGAATACCTCAACAAAAACCAGGCCATGACCCTCTGCATAAAATAAGACCTTTCAGGAACCTCTTCACAGAAATATGCTTTTATCCATCACAAAATGTGACTGTGAATGAAGCAATATGTCTTTGAGGAAGAATTGGATTCTTTGTTTATATGAAAGACAAACCAGAGAAATGTGGGACAAAACTGTATGTTGTAAGTGATACTCAAACAGGTTACATTTGCAAGGCAGAAGTTTATACTGGAGGAAAAGGAAATGCTGACAATTCTGTCAAATCCCTGCTGCTGATGCTATGCTCCTCTAACTTGGGAAAAGGATATGTGGTATACATGGACAGATTTTATACAGTTACTGCAGTCCTTGAAGAACTATCAGAAAGAAATACATTGGGTGTTGGAACTGAAATGAAGAATAGGATAGGTTTGCCTAAAGACCCAATAAATCAAAAACTAAAGACAGGAGAAATGACGTTTCATTGCAAAGGACACCTTTTCTGCTTCAAATGGAAAGACACACGTGATGTAAACATGTTATCAACACAGCATGAGATGACTGCTTTGCATGTCTGTAAAATCCAGGAGTGGATATGTTGACCTAGTAAAGTCAGATGTTGTACTGGACAACAACTTGTCTAAAACAGGTGTTGAGAGAGGAGACCAGCTAATGAGTTACTATCCCTTAAACAAAAGTCTGTAAAATGGTGGAAAATGATTTTCTTCCATATTTTTATGAGAGCAGTTGTGGAAGTCAATATTATTCACAATATCAAAAAAGTGTGCATTAGCAGGTTTTCTCTGTAAATTAGCAAAGCAGCTGGTTCAAAAAGGAGGAGCGAAACTAAATAAAGACACAAAATCAGCATCCGGAACTGCAAGTGCAGACTCACAGCATGTCATTTTTCTGAAAAACTGCCACCAACAGAAAAGAAAACAAGCCCAGCTACAAGATATAAGGTCTGTTGGGAACAAGGGAAAGCTGCAGGAAAGGTAATGAGGAAAGAGACCAGATACTATGGTAGGCCATATAACACAGGCCTTTGTGTTCCCGAGCGTTCTTAATGATTTCATACCCGAGTGAAGTTCTCTAATTTCTAAAAATGAGAGAAAAAAATTGCACAATAAATCACTTTACCTATAAATGAAGTATTTAGTATTTCCTGCTGACAAATTATTTTAAATCAACATTTACCTGTGACTTATGAAAATTATGACCACTTTTGGGAAAAATAAAAATGCTGAAAAACAGTATCTTTAGAGTAATATCTACAAATCCCTGTATAATTTATTTGTGCTGAATGTATACATATTCACAAAGAGGAAGGATGGAAGGTTAAGCTGACATATTGCCTAAAGAGGTAAGTGGATTAGTAAATTTATTAAAAAATTGTAAACTGTAGCAAAGTTTCCTCTGGATCCAGGTATGAATTGGACTGCCAACCCATTAGGCTCCAATGTGTTAAATAATCACTCGTCACCGAAAATCACCAGTATGTGTCCAGCTAGTGTGATGCTCACTTCTCTGCTTCAGTTAAAGTGAATGTTTATGGCCAGGGAGTAAACGCAAAACATCTATACAGCTTAAAGTCTGAAACTGGCAACCAGTGCTGTAACTTCTCTGTGTAAGTCTTTGAGAGTCTACGATCAGCAAGCAACTGCTAAACATCTATGATGCTTAGAGTCAGTGACTGACAAGCAGTCAGGTGACATTTCTATGTCAGCTCATGCTAGAATCTTGGTTGATCAGTTGAATACATAACAATATTGTGTTGGTTGAAGTGAAAGCCCCTGGCTGAGTATACAACACCAAACAATTCATGCGAAACTCTTTGATTATCATCAGATGTGTAACATTGTGTATTGTATGAAAGAGTTAATGTTTGATCACTAATTTTCACTGGACAGGATAATTAATTATGGTGACTGTGCAGAAAGTTATGTCAGGTGCACTGTAAACTGCAAATTTCTGTGACTGTACATTTTTATAAAGGAAAAGATGCATGTCTTCTTACTTTGTTAATCTGTGATCTATAAAACTGGGACTGTCCTTCAACAAGACTATAGTATGAATAAAAGTGGAAGGAGCCACTTTTAAAATTCACCTGTTGTGTGGTCTACATCATATGATACTATCCTTCATAGTATGATTTACCAGAATATTTTTTCTGAAAATCAATAGTTGAGGCTTCAAGACATACAAAACTGAGTGCAACATCCACTACACACACACACACACACACACACACACACACACACACACACACACACACACACAAACACAAACACAGGGTGTATCATAATATCATAATTAATGGTGTAATTGCATACAGTTGACAGTACATGATACTAGAAGGAAAAAAGTCTCAGTAAATACAGAGTTGAAAATGCACACCTCAAGAGCTATGAGCAATTTTTCATCTTTGATACTGTGAAACAAACCTCTTCTACTGAAAACTCTATGCTTTCCATATTTTGAGAAGTGGCAGTATGGTCCAAAACAAGAAAAAAATTTTCCAGTAAACATGTGCTCTAAAATGCATATGTTAAGATCTGTGAGCACTTTTTCCTCTATGATACTTTGAAGACTCTTCTAGTGAACAAATGCTTATAAATTTTCAGGTATGCATTTTAGAGCACATGTTTATTGGACATTCTTTTTTCTTGTTTTGGTCCATACTGAACACTTCCAAAATATGAAAAGAAAAGAGCTTGCAGTAGAAGGGTGTCCCATTTATTTTGACCACCCTAAATAGCTGTTTGTCCAGATGCAAATTACAAAATGTTTCAAGCAAATTTTCTTTAGCCATCAGGGGGACATCAATCAGCATGATTGCCTTCATTGTATCTTTGTTTTTTACAAAGATATGACTTTTTTAAATGGCACCATGTATATTTTATTCAGTAATTCATTTCCTCTCCTAAAGACTAATTCAAAAATGTATCACAGAGTACCATTCACTGAGAAACAATGTTATTAATTACATATCGCAACACTGACATTGACGCTCCCAGCGCTTAGTGGAGGTACTCGGGGTAATGGAACACATCCACGTGCTGACGTTGACAGAGGACAAATGTGAACATAAGTAAAATGCACACCCATTATTCCATCAACCATTGTCAGATGAAGAGTTGTGTGAGTAGAATGTACACCAATGAAGAGAAGGTAGAAATGCTACTCATCTATGGGGAATGTAAGTTAGCAGAACAGTAGGCCTAATTGCAATACTGTTTTCTTATGTATGGGTTCATTTAGTACACTAGTTTAGTCCCTTTCAATCCTGTTGTGTAGAGTAGGCATACAGTAAAGGCTGTCCTTCCTGCAAACTGCATTGACATAAGATTTCTTTTATTGTTGTTGTTTTGTTGTTGTTGAAGGTAGGCGAAATGCTACACAGGCAGTAAAACTGTACAGAGAGCGACATCCTGACAAGAACCCACCTTTTCAACAGATGTTTTCTCATCTTCAGCAAACAGGAAGTTTCAACCCACAACAATGCAGTCATCATAGCACTTGTACAGACAAAGCTGCCGAAGTTACCATTCCGCTTCCGTTGTTATGAATCTACATGTGAGCACACAGCAGCCTGAACATGGGATTGGCATTCCTAAAACCAGCATACATCGTATTCTTACATCTCACCAGTTCCATCCTTACCATGTACACCTACATCAAGAATGGCATAGGAATGATTTCCAGAATCGTGTACAGTTCTGTCAGTGGGCACAGCAGCAAATTCTTGCCAACCAGAACTTCTTCTCCAATATTGTATTTACCAATAATGTTCCTTATCAAACAAAGGACAGGTAAATACAAGAAACATGCATTATTGGCCCAGCAACAACCCATGATGGCTTAGACAGGTGGAACATCAGCATAAATGGAGAGTTAACATCTGGTGTGGGGTGCTTGGTACTACAATTATTGGCCCTTACTTCATCAATGGTAGTCTAAATGACACAGCGTATGCCAATTTCCTCAGATGAATTCTTCCTCCTCTTCTGGATGAAGTGCCACTAAGAACCAGAATGCTGATGTGGTATCAACACGATGGATTTCCAGCACATAATTCCTTGCGTGCACATTGTGTTCTGAAACGAAGGTGTCCTGCCAGATGCATTGGTCTAGGAGGACCAGTTACTTGGCCTGCTAGGTCTCCTGATTTAAATTCTCTGGACTTTTTCTTTGGGAATGCATTAAAGATGTTGTCTATCATGATATTACAACTCCAAAGGACACGCAGGAATGTATCATGCTTGCTTGTAATTCTCTTCAGCAGGCAACACTGGAAGCAGTAAATAATTCTTTCATTCAAAGAGTGCACCAGGTTATCGGTGTCCAGGGTCACCCCTTTGAGCACCTTTAAATATTCTACTCCTGGGCAATGGTACAGGAGAGTCAAAGTCAATTTTATATTATGTTTTTATTTGGTTTTCTAACAACTCCAGCAAGTGGACAAGTTTGTGATCCTGGGCTCAGAGTCAATGTTTTGTAATTTGCATCTGGACAAACAGTTATTTAGGGTGGTCAAGATAAATGGAACACACCCTGTGCGTTTGTGCGTGCGTGCATGTGTGTGTGTGTGTGTGTGTGTGTGTGTGTGTGTGTGTGTGTGTGTGTGTGTGTGTGTGTGTGTGTGTGTTTGAGTGAGTGAGTGAGTGAGTGAGTGAGCGTGTGTGTTTCCTTTTCTGACAAAGGCTGATGTGTAAGAGTCTTTTAGTAGTACCTGTCTGTAAATTAACCTGTAACTTTTTCAGTAAGAACAAATCTATCTTTTCCTTATATTGTAGTTACTGAATATGTAAGTGCAGTCCAACATCTTTGAAAACATAGGTCCCATTGAAATTGGACGATAACTTTGAGGTAGATGTTTATCACCCTTTGTTAACGTAGGGATAACTTGGGAAAGTTTGAGGGAGTCAGAAAAACTCCATCTGTTAAATATGTATAGTTTACAGATTATATTTAATTGTGTTTCTTACGATGTTATTGGAGAGCCATTAGCAGTCCTTGGTTTAAGAGTTTGATAATTTTGAGACAGTTCTTTAATTTCAGTGGGTGTCATACTATACCAATAAAGATATGATCTACTGGTTGCTGGGTATTAGGCAAATCCCTTGCAGATGTGCCTGTTGCTTCTATTTTACTTTCAGTTTCTTTGACTGAACTAATGAAGTAGTCACTCAGTTCATTTGGACTAAGCCCAGTCTCATGTGTGCTGTTTGAGGGCTTATCTTGGGCCAAGCTGCCGTGCCTCTGGCTGAAAGCTCACTTTCTGCCAGTCTTTCTGTTGTGGATACCTGCAACACAGTGTCTCCGTTATATGTTGAGTAGCAACTACCCTTTCATAATATTGTTACATTCCATCCTAAATTTTCCATTGTCTAATTTATTTAAACTTTCTATTTTTATACGTTCTGGAAAAGTTAGTTTTTATTAATGATGAGGAGGAATACTATCATTCTAAATATGTTTTAAAAAATTTTTTAAGGCAGATTCAATATCAGCTTCATCAGTTAAACACTTGTGGGTAACCCAGTACTGTGCCATAGAGAGAAGTACCAGAGTCACACTATTAAATAATAAATGTGTCTTTATGCACATAGATCACATCAGATACAAAAGGAACACACAACATGGCTGAACAAGACCACACTGAGAGTAAGTCAAAAAAATTAATCCTTACAGAGGTTGGGTGGTTGACTTGTGCTGAGTTGACTGCCACACATAGGTGGTATCTCAGACTGTATCTTTTAAAGCACCAAAAAATGAAATACTGTACTGTTCCTTTTGTTTTCTTACCCATGTCAAACTGTGCACTCTAGAGTAATTCGGCTGTTCAACACAGAGTTTGAAGAGCAATGGCTCATTGTTTTCAAAGCATGTATTTACACTACTAACTGTGTAAGTGCCTCTGGGAAAATTGACAATGATATTATCTATGCAAGAATTATTACATGTAGCATACAGATTAGTACAGAACAGGTAAGGGACCTTAAAGGATAAAGAAAAGTTCTTGATTTCTCATTATCCATGCTCACCTTTTTGAAATCACCACATACATCAATCTTTGTTTTATACTTTTGTGCTTTCCTAACTGTTGTTGGAATCACAAATGATGACAGGTGAGTTTAGGATTATTCTGTGTACCTACTTTTTGCATTCTCTTATAGCCAACAAGTATTCAATAGTGTTCCAAACTCTTCCTTGTGAATGCCATAGCGAATGCTAGCATTAAACGTGATTGCAGTGAGTTATTTACAGAAGTTTCATTCCAATTTTTGCAAGCTGTTACCACTGATGGTGGTGGTAAACAACAAATTCTATAAGGGACATTCACATGAAAATGCTGCAGATGGAAAAAAGTAAGTAAACTATTTATTATTTCAAAAGTAATTCCAAAACTGTTAAAATATTTATTACATGGAAAAACTTTTGTGGCTGCCTGTGGAAGCATGGTTGTATCCATACGTGCACCTCTTTGTCTGAAGCAAATTGACAGCCATAAATGTCTTTCTTCAGGTTTCCAAACATATGGAAGTCACATAGGAAGAGATCAGCACTAAATGGAGGATGTATAAGGGCTTTCCAGCACATATAGCAACTATCGCTTGGAACCAGCAATAATGCAATCCTCCATCCATACCTCGACTTGCATGAACCACCATCATTCATGAATTGGACTACAGAACTTCAAAACTTCCAAAAGATGTATCAGTGTCACTATTTGGAGTCCTGCATAGGCTTTCAGTTATTGGGTTTTCATTGGTCACTTTTAAGCAGTTAAATTCTCCATCTGTCTCTAAACAGCAGTTTGTTACATCAATTTTCTAATTATATCTTATAACGATCCCAGCCACACCATTTCACCTCTGCTTTTGACACATTATGCCAGCAGCAACATATCTGTGATGAATAATAATGTCAATCTGATCTTCTATTAACTAATTCTCACACACACACATGACATCCACATTGTTATAATTATGGAAGTGTTCTAATTCTAACAGCTTATAATAGCACTCCATCGTCAGGCCACAAGTGGCCCATCGGGACCATCAAACCGCTGTGTCATCCTCAGTTGAGGATGCGAATAGGAGGGGCGTGTGGTCAGCACACCGCTCTCCCGGTCGTTATGATGGTTTTCTTTGACCGGAGCCACTACTATTCGGTCGAGTAGCTTCTCAATTGGCATCACGAGGCTGAGTGCACCCCGAAAAATGGCAACAGCACAAGGTGGCTGGATGGTCACCCATCCAAGTGCCGGCCACGCCCGACAGCACTTAACTTCGGTGATCTCACGGGAACCAGTGTATCCACTGCGGAAAGGCCATTGACATTTATAATAGAGCAAATATTAATTTGTAATAATGTGAGAAAATTCTCTGTATTTTGTTTTCCTGGAAGCCATTGGTCTTTGTGCTAAGGTTATATTGCCTGTGTTACTTGGAGGTGGTGTACTCACCAAATTAGTAATCCCTGTGCCTGTTAGATTGTGCTGTTGCTGATCTAGACCCACCAAAAATCCTGACTGCTTGCAGGTAGTTGTCTCCTGTGAGTTGATCAGCTGTTTCTGGGTTCACTGATGTGTAAGCTGATTACTGCAACTGTTTGTGGCTGTTTTTCTTTCTTCTCTTTTTGTTAGTGTGTCACTGATTTCTATTACTTTGTGAGATGATCTAAACTGATGGATGAGTGTTTCAGTTTAGTTTTGGACGGAACCTTCCATTTTCATGCATTGTAGTCCAAAACTGCCTGTTGCTTCAGTCACTTTTTCAAAGAAGGGCTCTGTAATTTGATAATGTAGTCAAGCTACAAGTCTGACATGCTGCAATCAAAAGCAGCAAGTCTTTTTTAAGGCACTCTGAAGCAGATGAAATGCTGGCTTTGATTTTGATTTGGATATTTATCAGGAAATTTAGCCTAAATAATTGTTTGGTAAATGCGTTATTTCCTTAGTAATTAGGTTTCGTCTGTAAGGAAGAATACTTTTGAGATGTAGACACTATAGCGCATGCAAAACCTTGCACCTACATTTTGTGTTTGGAACAGATTTAGTGAACTCCTTGGCTGCATTACTGACATGTGCAACTTTTTGTATTTTTTTGGTAAGGTCAGTTCTGCAGGCTTCTCTGGGCAAACTACTGAGGCAGAGTGGTGTACAGCTGAGAGAGGTAGTTGTAATTCAGGGCGCCAACATCTCCTCCAAGTTCTCCTATAGTACTGCCCCGTTACAGTGGTATTTGCCTTGGTACTTACAGCACATTGTAATTGGTCACTAGTGCAGTTGGCAGTGGCTTGCTGCATTTGACAGTGTCTCTGCACTGTTAAGATTCAGGCTGAAGAAGGTGCACAGATGGGTCTATTATTGTCAGAAATGCAATGTCTCTACTGGATGATCATAGAAGTTGTGGCAGAACCCGTTGTTCAAGAGGTAGCTCTTTATTTTTTGATGAGATGTACCTTACGTATAAACTCATTGATTTGGAGCAAAGTGATGTGCACAAACTTGCAAATCTTAATGCTACTCATATGACTTAATATGTGAGAAAAAGTGCTGTGGGGTTTATGACAACCACAGTACCCTCAAGATTAGGGGTGGGATGTTTAGCATTGTGTAATGTAGATGCTGGGTCAGATGATAAAATAGAGATGTTGGAGGCTTACCAGTTGACAGCAGGCAATCCTCTTAGTGTGCAGTATACACTGGATCAGCTGAATACACTGCATCTCCAGGTAACACCATGGCCTGCCAGTGATTCCTCAATATTGAATGAAGCTATACATCGTGCACCGCCCAGGCTGTTGCTCATTGCCTTGCTTTGGACTTCCTTGCTGGTAGCCCCTCTGCTCTGAGCTTCGTTGTTTATGGTTCTGCCAGTATCTCTAGAGCTATGCTTGCAACCATACTGCTGCCATTTCCAACCACTGTCATTTGATACCGTCTTGCCAGATAGTATAGGATGGCAAATATCACATGTAAAAGTAGTCAAAATGACCAATATTACTGAGAATCCATATTCTCTGGGTTTGGAGTCCTAGGCTAAATGGTGAGCTCCTCAGTAACATTCCATCATTACAAATTGGAGTGGATGTGGTTACAAGTAAGTCCAAGCAGAGAACACCAGGTAACAAACTAGTAAATTAAATAAATAAATGTCTGTCAGATTAGTAAACTGAGGCCTTCCTTGACCTGATCTTAGGTTGCTGTGGGCTGGTGGCTTTTTGTCAGCTTTAGAACTTTACGAGTGTATTGTGAGGACATCCTTGTTTGTGATGGAAACTCAACGTCCTCTAGCACATCGTTGATTTACCCCAGATCCAGATATACAATATATTCCTCAGGGAAGCAGCCACAGGTTCTGAATTGTGAAGGCTTCCTTCCTTCTGCTCCTGAGGGCTGTGTTATGCAATGGAGTTACTTTTACAACCAACCATTTCCTTTTCGATGTTTTGAGATTTTTCTTGCAGTTATTTTGCTTTTGCTTGTTTACATTTCCTTTTGCTTTCATTTGTAAGAGACTTATGTTTCTGTTTACTTCATTTTCCGTTATCACTGTTATATTTCCATCTTCTGTCGATCACTGTCAGTACTCCTTCTGTCAAAGAAGGTTTCTTATCCACCTATAAGGTGGAGGTGATCCAATGGAGAACGCACAATGACACCTTTCATTTCACATTACATGTCAGAACAAAATACATCACAACTTAGAAAATCGTGCCAGTAGCGAGTGATCCAAAGTTCTTCAGCTATAGTTGTTGCACAATATCTGTAGTTTGTAGCATGTTTGTCGATCTTTCCGCTACACCTTCCTTGTACCCGTTTTTGTCTCTCAACTTCTGTAGTTAAGATTTTTGGGTCGTTCATTCCTCTTCTACTGAACTGCCCACTATGTTATTCATCATCACAATATTCACAGCATTGGAGAGTTTCAAAAACTCATCATTATTTCCCAGTAATTCAATATCCAACTTCTTTGTACATTCGTTCTGTGAATCTGCTTTAGAAAAGAGAGGGAGCACAAACAAGTGCTCAACACATTGCAAATGAAATAACATATTTAATATACATGCAAAACGTCTTTTACAGCACATCATAACAAGAAGACAACAATCCAACAATGGGTACTTCCAAGTTGACAAGCAAGGTAGTCCACATTACTGACAAGACCCCCCCCCTCCCCTCCTTTCTGATCCTTGACCCCGATTAACTACTCCCTTTGTAAAAAAGTCAACAACATTCTTCTCCCTTACAATACATTCCAAACTTACATTGTTGGCTCCCACTTCTTCCTTCACGAAGAAAATCTTCAGATCCACAGGCTTGGTTCTTTCCGAAGACACACCATTTTCAGCAAGTTTCTTTGCGTCCTGATTATCGAAGAAAATCTTGATAGGAGGGAAAGAAAATAAACTTAATAAAACCTCCCTGAGAAAGCTGTTCATCCACTTTGCTTCTCTTTTAGATTTGCTCAGTGCAACAAACTCTGCTCCAACTGTACTTAAGTGCAACAGTTCGTCGTTTTCTGCTGCTCTAGCTTCTTATAGTGACACTCCCAAAAACTGTCAAATATCCACTAAGGGATTTACGGTGATTTGGATCATCTTCCCAGTGTACTTCGGGATGCATTTTGATTTTTTTACCAGCCTCGAGGAAAGTGAGCACATCGGTTTTTGTACCTCGTAAATAGCGTAGAGTATGGTTGTCGGTACGTCAGTGCTCCTCATTCAGACTGCTGGATCAGCTTAAATACGTCTCTGGATGTGCTAAATCTGACCCTGTACCCGCTGCCAAGCATGGAACACTTCCAGTTGCGGTCCTGTATTTTGATGCACCCTGTTCGCTGAACTTGTCTTCATCTGTCGCATTTTGTATCTTTGCATACATGACGAGAGATTTTTTTTCAGAGGTATGCAGCTTTCCGTTTGGAATTCTTTTAACCTTTATTTTGCATATGCTGTTTCGTCTAAAATCAGTGGCCTTTCTTCTGTCGTATCTTATACTGACTGTACACGTGATGCTACTCCGAGGTCTTTTACTTGAAATTAAGTGCGTAAGATACTTTTCATTTTCTTTATTTCACTTTTTTCGTCATACATTATATCATCTACATTTGCAGCAGTACAAGTTCATGCTGTAGATCGGAGTAATCACACGGACCAACTACTGAGCGCAGTATCCCTTAATTGTGAGGGAACTCGTCGAGTATTTTCTTCCCTTTTCCTTTCTGACTAATGCAATCCTTAGATGCACTTTTCAAGCCTGCAGATCGACTCGCTAGTGTTCAGTTCCTCTTGAACCGCTATGCCACTGAATTTTCTTTGTTGTTTGCATGTGACATCTCTGAAACCGATGGATGTCAGTCGTCAAACATGCTACAATGATATCTAAATGATGAATTTTCCAATTCCATCGACAGCTATCCCCATAAGTAGTCGCATAGTTTTAATTTAAAATAAATTCGCAGTCTTTGTTCATTACCTAAAGCTACTGCCCGTGCCCTATATCTGGCAACTCTTCCATTTTCATCATATTTCCGTTTGAGAACCATTTTTGCTCGTGTCGTCTGTGCATTGTTACTAGGTAGTACAAATGTCGAGGTACGGTTTCACATTAGGTTTTCCAGTCTTCTCACATTGCTTTTTGCCATTTGTTCCTATCGTCAGCTGACATGACTTCCTGTACGCTTCGTGGATAATTTTCTCTTGGTGTATTTCCCTTTTCAACAGTGCACGCCTTCTTCTTTTCATTTGTCCTATATTTCATCCCTCATTTCCGTGGCTTGTCTTGTCTTCCAGAACATGTTGCGTAGTTTTCGTTTATTGTAGGTTCTTGTATGTCACAGTTATTGTTATCTGGTGTGGAATAATCACTGTCAGCAATCTCATCCGCCCTTTCAGGGTCCTTTCTACTTAGATGTGTTCGGTAGGCACCCATGTTTCCAGATCTTCACTTCGTTCAGTGTCAGGTGCTTCTCATGTTTCCGTAATATCTATATTCCGCGTGCTCTTTCATCATCCGCAATGGTTGTGGTCTTCAGATAAATCACAGTAGTAACACCTTTGTCCACTTTTGCAGGAAAGATATTTTCGCCAAATATGGCATATCTGGCATTCGTTATATTTCCTGTTTTTGGATGCCACTGTCTGTTGTCTTCCATGATTCTAGCATCTGCTTTTATTAACGATACTATCACTCCTTTATCAGTCGCTTCAGGGACTGATATCAGATTTCACACGCTGTCTGGAATGTACAACGTATAGTTCAAATCGACTGTTTGTACTCCACATTCTCCTGGCAGGTATATGTGCACTTTGCCCGAAACGGTCCTTTGCAAATGACTGCCATCAGGTACTTCTAGTGACTCTTTAAGTTCGGTAAAAGTGATGAAATTTCACGTCGGTAAGTCATGTTGTCCGTTGCTCCACCGTCCAGAATACATATACCGTTTCTTTCGTCTTCTCGGAAACTGAACGCGCATGTGAACACGCGGCTGTGTCCAACAGCATTATCTGCAGCAAGTAGGCCTACGTATATTCGTTTTAATAAATTGAAATATAAAACACGAAGTGATAAAATTATGGAGAAAATGAAAGAAGTGATTATGAACGATCGCTCAGTCACTACCAGAGAAGTCGCCGATGATGCTGACAAATCTGTGCGTCTGACAATGACCTTTTTTTAAAGGGTGTTTTGGGTATGAATCACGTGACAGCAAAATTTGTTTCTTTTGAATTCACTAAATGCACTTAGTGTTAAATATAGAAATGTGGTAGGAGGAGAATCTCCCCACCAACGAAAATATTTGCTGTTGTGAGGTGTCTTGCTCGCACGCAACAACTCAACAATATCGTCACAAGGCCAAATTCGGTTAGGCATCAGAAGTGACCTAAACATATGGCAACACATTCCATCCACAATTTACAGAGATTTATCTGTAGAAACTGTACAATACTTAAGGTGAGTATGAAGCGTGTGCAAGACAATATACATCAACGTTCACTTGCCTTGAGCAGTATTTGAATACTGGTATAGCTCTAAATCCAGTAAACGATGACTTAAATCACTTGAATAATGTTCAGTTTAGCTTTTGTTGGTGGCTACTGTACATGAGTTCCAAGACGCCTGCTAATACACGGTCCTGTGTACTACCCTTGAGGTGCTGACTGACTAACTACTGCTATGTGACTGCTTAAATTCACGTTTGGCAGCCGAATGCCAAGTTGGGAACTAACTGTGCGACGTAAAGCGGATGCATAACACGCTCCCTGTCTTGTTGTGATCCGTTTAGGAATCTAATCTATACTGTATTGTGTTTAATCGTACGGATCTCTGTGCTCTTATATGTAAGTTGTATCCCTTATCGCCTTGAGGACACAGCAGTTTCTAAATTGTTGAACTTCGAACAAAAACAGCGGCCAACACTACTCGTTAGAAGAGGTCAAGGACAACGCAAACCTACTGAAAAGTGTCATAACAGGTGTTGATGTCGAAACTAAAACTCAATAGGCTCAGCGAAAGCATCCAGATTCGCCAAGACAAAAGTAATTCTTTGATTTTAACGGCACGGTACGGCACGAGTTCTTGGCACAGGGCTGAATGATTAATAAGGTGTAGGCTACTGCTTACAAGTTCAACGCCGTCTCATGAAGCAATCAGAATAAAAAACCTCCCGGATTTGTGGCGAAACGAACCGAGACTAACAGAACGATGATGCACCTGCTCATTCTCCGTTGCTTGTTTGTGAATTTTTGGCCAAAAACGATCTTACAATGATGTCCCAGCCTCTATATTCACCAGGTATGAACCATGTGATTTTCTTCTATTCCCAGAAATAAATAAACCTGAAAGGGCCGTCGTTGTACAAGCACAAAAGAAGTAAGAACACGCATCGCTGAAAGAGTTAAAGCTATCGCCAAGCTCTAGTTCCAGAAGTGTTTTGAGGATTGGAAAAAGCACTGGGATCAATTCATACGATGTCTGTTCAAAAAATACCGGAACATTCGTAATTTCTGGCCAATGGCGTGTTGGAGCGAAATGCAGTTGGCATCCCTGCAGACGCCTGTGTTTAAGGTGTAACTGCCAGAAGTTTCATTGTTAAATGTCTGTTAGTTATTGTTCAGTGCTGGACTGAGTAGAACATTGTGTCGCATATTTCGCGAATTTCGAGATGGCAGACTTAGAAGAGCAAAGCGTCTACATTAACTTTTTGCGTAAGACTCAAGAAAACCTGTACAGAGAGCACCAAATGATGCAGACAGGCTACGGTGACGAGCGCTTAAGCCGTACTCGGTATTACGAATGGTTCATACGGTTCAAAAATAGCCGGACGAAAGTTAAAGATGACCCTCGTTCATGACGCCTTTCGATGTCTACCGACATGTTAGGAACGTCAACGAAAATGTGGGTGCCAATCGAAGACTGCCTGTCCGAGAGATTGCAGAAGAATGTAACATTTCAGATGGATCAAGTGACAAAATCTCGACAAAGCATCTTGAAGTGCATCATTTTGCCATCAAGTTCGTCCCACGACTCCTGAGTCACTACCAGAGAGACCTTCGCCTAGCAATCTGTAAGAGCTTTTGGATCGGGCAAAGGAGAACGAGATGTTCCTTAAGAGCATCATAACTGGTGACGAGATGTGGGTCTACGGTTATAATGTTGACATCAAGGTTCAGTCTTCACAATGGTTCTTCATGAATTTGTGCGGTGGGGACAAACGGTTAATACACTCACGCTCATAAATTAAGGATAATGCTGATACATGGTGAAACAACGCTCTGATGGGCGGTTTGCGGGTTTAAATCATCTCGGGGTATGACCATACAGTGCATTTGACCTGCGTCGTCGCACGGTGGCGCTGGCAGCAGTCCACATATGCAGAGGCGTGTTGATGCATGCCAGAGTATGGTGCAGCGAGTAAGTGTCTAGACGTTTTCAGACGTGCTAATAGTGACTGCGTGTTGAAAATGGCTCAAAGAACACATATTGATGACGTTATGAGGGGCAGAATACTAGGGCGACTGGAGGCTGGTCAAACACAGCAGGTCGTAGCACGGGCCCTCCATGTGACACAAAGTGTGATCTCAAGATTATGGTAACGATTCCAGCAGACAGAAACGTGTCCAGGCGCTACAGTACATGGCGTCCACAGGGTACAATACCACAAGAAGACCGATATCTCACCATCAGTGTCCACAGATGGCCACAGAGTACTGCAGGTAGCCTTGCTCGGGGCCTTACCGCAGCCACTGGAACAGTTGTCTCCAGACACACAGTCTACAGACGACTGAACAGACATGGTTTGTTCGCCTGGAGACCTGCAAGGTGCATTCCACTGACCCCTGGTCGCAGGAAATCCCATAAAGCCTGGTGTCAAGAACACAGTACATAGTCATTGGAACAGTGGTCCCTGGTTATGTTCACGGATGAGTCCAGGTATGTGTGAACAGTGATTCTCGCCGGGTTTTCATCTGACGTGAACCAGGAACCAGATACCACCCCTTAATGTCCTTGAAAAAGACCTGTATGGAGGTCGTGGTTTGATGGTGTGGGGTGGGATTGTGATTGGTCCATGTACACCCCTGCATGTCTTTGACAGAGGAACTGTAACATGTCAGGTGTATCGGGACGTCATTTTGCACCAGTATGTCCGCTTTTCAGGGGTGCAGTGGGTCCCACCTCCCTCCTAATGGATGATAAAGCACGGCCCCACCGAGCTGCCATCGTGAAGGAGTACCTTGAAACAGAATATATCAAGCGAATGGAGTGGCCTGCCTGTTCTCCAGACCTAAACCCCATCGAGCACGTCTGGGATGCTCTCGGTCGACGTATCGCTGCACGTCTTCAAATCCCTAATACACTTCAGGAGCTCCGACAGGCACTGGTGCAAGAATGGGAGGCTATACCCCAGCAGCTGCTCGACCACCAGATCCAGAGTATGCCAACCCGTTGTGCGGCCTGTGTACGTGTGCATGGTGATCATATCCCATACTGATTTCGGGGAACATGCACAGGAAACAGTGGCGTTTTGTAGCACATGTGTTTCGGGACAGTTTTCTCAGCTTATCACCAATTCCGTGGACTTGCAGAGCTGTGTCGTGTGCATTCCCTATGTGCCTATGCTATTAGCGCCAGTATTGTGTAGTGCCACTTTGTGTGGCACCACATTCTGCAATTATCCTTGATTTATGAGCATGAGTGTAGATGGTACTATCGGGACGTGTTGCGAAGCCTGCGCCGGCCGCGGTGGTCTAGCGGTTCTAGGCGCTCAGTCCGGAACCGCGCGACTGCTACGGTCGCAGGTTCGAATCCTGTCTCGGGCATGGATGTGTGTGATGGCTGAAATGGCTCTGAGCACTATGGGGCTCAACTGCTGTGGTCATAAGTCCCCTAGAACTTAGAACTACTTAAACCTAACTAACCTAAGGACATCACACACATCCATGCCCGAGGCAGGATTCGAACCTGCGATCGTAGCGGTCGTGCGGTTCCAGACTGTAGCGCGTTTAACCGCTCGGCCACTCCGGCCGGCTGTGTGTGATGTGTGATGTCCTTAGGTTAGTTAGGTTTCAGTAGTTCTAAGTTCTAGGGAACTGATGACCACAGATGTTAAGTCCCACATTTTTTTTTTTTTTTTTTTTTTTTTTTTTTGCGAAGCCTGCGAGAAAATGTGAGAAGGAAATGGCCTGAAATATTGTGAGGCAATTTATGGCTCTTGCGTCATGAAAACGCACCCACACATTCGTCTTTGTTGGTGTGTGACTATTGTACAAAGAACGAAATTACTATGCTGCCTCATCCTACTTACGCTCCAGACCTGGCCCCTACGGACTTGTTTTTATTTCCAGAGTTGAAATAACTTTGAAAGGACGAAGATTTGGAACGATAGCCGAGATGAAAGAAAATTCGCACAAGGCTCTTCGTGGGGTCTAGCAAGAGGCATATCAAGACTGTGTCCGGAAGCGGAAACGGCGTTGGGAGTGGTGCATCAATTGTGGAGGAGAGTATTTCGAAGGAGAAATTGGAAATTTGTGGTACGTTCCTCGCTGAGGTCATCGGTCCCTAGGCTTACACACTACTTAATCTAACTTAAACTAACTGAGGCTAAGGACAACACACACACCCATTCCAGAGGGAGGACTCGAACCTCCGACAGGGAGGACCGCGCGTACCGTGGCAAGGCGCCCTAGACCGCGAGGCTACCCCGCGCGGCTCTAGAAAGAGACCGTGCACAGTGAGTAAAAGGTAAGTGTGGAAAAATTTTGTGAACAAAGACGCAAATTTTTTTTCAAACAGACTTCGTATTATAAAAATGGATGTACGTATGTACACTGCACAACAGAATTAAATGATCACTTTTTCGAAACTTCTTAATTGTCTTCCACTACTTCGCAGAAGTTTGAAATTTGGGTCAAGTGTACCTTCATCGTTCTCTGTAATGGCGCAAAATCATGACGCTCTGCGACATCACCCTCGGGTTCGACAACGCTTCTAACAGCAAGGTGTCAACACATCTAAGAAAAGGCCAGAGCTCAGAACTTCGTGTGACGTGTAAGGTGGAATAAGGATGTCATATTGGCCCCAAATTTCACTACAATTCTGTCAATCACAACGTTGGATGGGCCACACGTGGGAAGGTGGTCACATCCCTTTTTACCCACATTTCGCCCCTTCTTCTGACGTTCCTGTGAGGGAGTTCAGAACGGCAATACCCTGCGTTTAACTCACGTGGTTTTCTTACTGATCGCTGAGGAAAAGATTTCAGACACATAGCTGCTCAGAATCGGTCCAAAAAGGTTTCAGGCAATGGCATAAAGCACTCCGTCTTCAGGCCACAAGTGGCCCATCGGGACCACCCGACCTCAGAGTCATCCTCAATTGAGGATGTGGATAGGAGGGGCGTGTGGTCAGCACACCGCTCTCCCGGTCGTTATGATGGTTTTCTTTGACCGGAGCCGCTACTGTTCGGTCGAGTAGCTCCTCAATTGGCATCACGAGGCTGAGTGCACCCCGAAAAATGGCAACAGCGCATGGCGGCTGAATGGTCACCCATCCAAGTGCCGGCCACTCCCGACAGCGCTTAACTTCGGTGATCTCACGGGAACCGGTGTTTCCACTGCGGCAAGGCCGTTGCCTAACGGCATAAAGGGCGTCAACTAAATCATCTCTTTCCTCCGGGTGACAGTTCCCAGATATTTCGAGGTCGAAAACGATAGTTCTCAGTGGGATGAGCAACAGGACAACATTTTGGCAAACCTGTGACATTCCTGACACCCCTGGAGGCTTCATCCCCTCTCTAAGGAGATGTGGGGCTGCATCGTCGTTAAAGGTGATCACATCTCTTTGGGGTACAGTGAGCCATAATTTTTGCTCTCATGTACAGGTTGGAATCACTACGAACCATCCAAAACCATACAACGAAATTTAAACGTGACTGAAAGCAGCAAAGGGTGCATACATTTTTTCAGCCCTCCTGCTTCACGCTCATCTGCCACAAGATCACAGAGCAGTACAACATTGAAAAACACTTGAATCCAGTGGCATAGGGTCCCTATAAGACCTCTCTGTTCGCAGTACCGTCGGTGGCACCTGTTCACATTTGCTGATAATTTAAAAAATGTGCCTTTACAGAGAAAAACTGTGAAGTAGCCCTAGGTCCCTGCAGGTAGGCAACTAGCATTGTGGGGCTATCAAGTGGACCCTTTGCCGTTGCATTCACGTGTATGTCAGTGTCGCACACCTCTTAATCACACCACAGGACGTGAAACTGGATGGCTGAAAAAGCATAAGGACCCTTTGCTGCTTCCGATCACGTTCAAATTTCGTACAATGATTTTGGATGATCCCATGTAGTTCTAACCTGTACACGAGAGCAAAAATTGCGGTCTTGCTGCACTCCAAAGGGGTGAGTTCATGTTCAGTGGGGATGGAGCCCCACAGTATTCTAAGAGAGGGGTTTAAAACGACAAGGGTGTCAGGTTGTCAAGAATGTCATCCTGTTGCTTATCGCACTATGAACTATTGGTGTCGGTCGCGAAATGTTCCGGAATCAACCCCCCAAGAAATGGGATGGTTTCACTGACGTCCTTTAAGCCACATAGGTCAGGAGATGTGGCATCAAGTGCTGAAATGCGTGAAAAACTGTCGGATCATGTGTGATGTTTAAATTTAGTACGTATTTGCTACTAACTCTATTCCCAACACATTCTGCAGACATTACTTGTATATACCACTGAATATACATAGAAAAATAAATCATTTTATGACCTGTAGTTCAGACAATATGATGTCATGACTAGCATGAAAAATTTAAGCGTAATGCATGACGTTTTAATTTATTATTTCTTTACTACTAGCTCTGTGCGTAATGCATGACGTTTTAATTTATTATTTCTTTACTACTAGCTCTGTTCATAAAAATTTCAGAGGCAGAGTGGGGGAATTTAGACACAGATAGTGGGGATGAGGGATGGATAGAGAGACACATGGGAGAAATAGACAGAGAGAGGGGGAAGAAGGAAATGGACAGAGAAAGGCAAGAGAGACAGAGAGGAGGGGGGAGGAACAAATTGACAGAGAGAGAAGGAAGGAACTGATGCACAGAGAGGGGTAGGAGGAAATGAACAGAGAATGGAGAGAAGATGAGGAGAGAGAAGGGAGAGGAGGAGATGAACAGAGGAAGAGATGTACAAAGAGAGGATGGAGGAGGAGATGGACAGAGAGACAGACGGAAGGAGAGGATGGACTAACAGAAGACAGGAATATATACATACCTGGACAACGATGGGTGCTCCACTAGTAAGTGTATAATATCCAATGGGGACTATTTTGAAGAGGGTAACATTGATGTAGACGAAAATATAAAATTCTTTCTTTTGTATCTAAACCGGATAATCACATCTATTCCGCCGAGGAATTATCAGGGCAGCTCATGATGGTGGGGTTACCAGCGAGTCACCTCAGCATGCTACCTAAAGGCCATTGCCTTTATAAGCAGCTGCTGGTCATATCATTCGCCGACTGAAGACTGTACTTGTCATTTTCTAGACATACTATTAGAACCTTGCTACCTTCTACTAGACTAGACTCTGGATTGTTCTAAGGATTTTTTACTGCTGTCTAGATAACGACTTTGCGACGACTTTTGTACTTTCTTGTATAATTCTTCCACCACCTAGATTACTCACGCATGGCGACGCAGCTCATCCAGGTTTTTTTAGTAAACAGTAAACTGTCCTGTAGCTATGTTATTTTATGTTAATAAATGCAGTGATAGTTGGTCGCAGCGCATACAAGGATTTCCAAAGTACAAAAACTCCTGTTATTTTCTGCAAACATTTCGTATCTAAAAACAGAAAATTTCTCCAAAAAGAAGGGGTTTTTCATGGCTCCCCATGACCTCGCCATTGGATCCGTGCCATAGAGTTCCTCATGATCATCACATTTTTCAACTCCATTAACAGGCAAGTGTTGTGCCTCTGCTAAATAACTGGTCCATTTCTCTTCTGACACCATTCTCAAAAATAATAGAATCAATTATGAAGCACAGTCTTGAATAACTACAAAGTGTTAAGTTAATCACAGCTTGGTTTGCAAAGCTGTGGAAGTAAGGAATCAGCTGTAGTGGAATTCACAAAAGTTGAAAGGTGGCTACACTGAGCCACAGCGCCAGAGATTGCGCCAAAGAGTATTATTCAGCCGCCTCCACTGGCACTGCTTGGGTAGAACTCGTGGTAGTAAGTGCTTGATGAGATGTGGTAGTAGCTACTCGGTATGGTGATATATTGTAATGTTTAGAGTGCTTTTCATCAATATAAACGAAGGTAAAAAAAAAATTTTTTTTCTTTTCTCTCTCATTATTTCAGTGTCCTAAATAATGCGTCATTACAGGTTCAGTCAACAAAGCATCTGGCGTGTGTTCTTGTATTAGAGTGTAATTCTGGGTTTCTTGCGCAATTATAGTATTTCTAATTTTTTTTATCACGTCAGTATAAATGGTATTTGAGATTTCTTGTCTTGTTGAAGAAGAACCGTGCCAGATGTGTACGTTGAGTCACACTCCCACATACAGAACAATTACACTCGTGCTTTGGTTTCGTAGGTTTTATAGTTGCTGGGGACTTAATTAATTAATTGTGTTAACGAAAATTTTCATTTCATTGTTTGTTGTTGTTCTATGCAGTCAGATTGCGTAATAATACTAGTCAGGGCCTACCGTTTACGAGACACAGCGTAATCGGATATACAGTTATGGCTACTAAAAATATTTGCATTTTATAATAATTAAGCCCCCATGCACGTGGCGACCCTGCCAGGATCGTCCCTTGGAATTCTTCTGATTGGAAAAATAGTAGACAGTAGTATTGTTGTAGTAATTTGTAGTTTAGTAATTGTAGTCTATTTTGCATGTGTAGATTTGGTAATTAGCATTCTTCTAATGGTATTTTTCAAAATTTAATTTTTATTACCTTGTATACGCGTTTGACGATTTAGGGCAATTATTTCATTTGTTCGTTAATCGTGTTTGAAGGAAACATTTCGTGTGAATGGTATTGTTGGAGATAAAGAGTCATTGTGTGTAATTTTCGTATTGTGACGAATTTTTTATGTTTTGTAAAGGATTACGCGATAAATGAAACAGGCAAAATTGATGAATAGTCAGAATAGCGAAATTGTTAACATGGCGAACTCGCCAACACAGAAGAACAGTGTTATGAATAATGAAGTGGAAAACAATTTAATAAGTCGGGAAAATAGTCCGGAACCATTTCAAAATTTTTCTCAATCAGAAAATTCACAGAATACGAGATTAACGATAGAAGATTCTGTAATAGTATCGAACAAAGATAGCTTTACAGCTATGACGAAAGAAGTCGATTTCGTGGGAAATGTTAGGGGTGAAAAGAGTTTCGAACCAGTTACTATGGAGCAGTTGATGAGTGCTATATTAAATTTGGGATCACGAATGGAAACACTGTTAGATTCACAGTTAGGAACAATTAGAACTGAGATGAAAGCAATGACAACACGGTTAGACTCACGAATAGGGACGTGTTTCAAAAACATGAAAGATGAATCAAAGAAAGAAAGTAGAGAAGAAGTACAACCGATTTGAATGCTGACAATAATAGTTTAATTTCAACAGAAATTAGACAAGAGGAACAGGACAGAGAACAGGAAGAAAAAGATCGTGTGATAGTACAAAAATTTTCAGAATTAAATTTACAACGCGCACACGATAAGGAAGAAATAATTGAAAGAATCGAGGAATCCGTACCAAATGACAGAATAAATAACTTAACGCAACAGTGTGAACAGTTAACTACTAAATGTGACAATACCGAAACCCGAGTCGCGACACTAATGGAAGATGTAAATAAACAGAAAGAACAATTAGGTGACTCATCGGAAAGAGTTGAGAAGATTCTAAGAATGACATACATCCATGTGCATGGTTAGATCAATTTATGTACGCACTTCCGCCAAGTTTGCCACTAAGTCACAAACTGGAAATTATGTGCGGCTATTAAAGTCCTCAGGGGATTCACTACTCTAAGTGAATATGTGCCGTAGCGAGCATAGGGGCCCGAGCTGTAGTGGTGCTATTTCCCTTTTAGTTTTCTGCACCGCTGCCTACTCTTTTACTATTCTTTGCATCTGTCAAAACAACTCTTCGACTATCAATCTATCTAGAGAGTAAGTAAACAATAACCTGATATGACTAATTTACCCAAAAGTGACTTCGGAAATTACCGTTTGGACTTACTATATTTTCTGTAGCATTTATTCCTAGGTTAAACGAAATTTTACCTGTTTATCTTCGTGACAATATTACTTCATGTGTTGACGATATTCTTATTGCTAAACGTTCTTGCAGTGAGCATAACAAAATTTTGGATTCATTATTACGTATTTTTGCAAGGGTTGGCATTAAAGTGAACTTAGAAAAATCTGAATTTGGTCGTTCTCAGGTGAAATTTCTCGGTCACATTATTTCTACAGAAGGTATTCTTCCTGATCCAGAGAAATTAGATGCTATTCGTAATTATGCTGTTCCTGCCACAAAACGTGAGTTTCGTAGTTTGCAAAATTTTTGAGGAATGATATACTTTTGAAAAATTTTTGTGGAGTGACATACTTTAGAGAAACTAATAGCTAGATGTAAACATACGGAGGGTACAAGGATACCGCGCTGTGTTTTGGCGGCGGCATATACTCAAAGCAACAGTCAAGTCTGCGCGCCGCACAAGGCAGTCGTTGACCGCAAACAATTGCTTCCTACGTCACGCGCCTACAGCTGATCGAGCGCTCAGTGCGAATGCACTGACAGCCGTAAACAAACACACAGTCTAATTTCTCCGACTAAATTCAGTATAAAGCTATAGTGAGTTGATGAATTATGTTATTAACATTCAGTATTTTTCAGGATACGGTTGTATAAGATATTTAAGAACTTCAGGTAAATTCTGTGTGTCTCCGACGTTAAGAGGACTTGCTATCGAGAAAATTTCAGAAAGAATGTAATTTCCAAGAAGAAACTAATAAACTAAAAAGGTAACTATTAATTGAGTTCATTTTTCAGATAACATATTTCCACTTAGGTACGTACTTTAGACGTAATTTGCTGCTCGCGATTACGTGATTCATACTTTGTGCTAAATTTCATGTTCTATGAAATTACTTGTGAAGCGACGTGCTTGCGTGCGTTAACTGATTTTGACAATGATTATTAATGAACTGGGTTGTAACTTGTATATATTATGCATCGCTTGGCTGCACTGCTTTTTCACGGATGTCATATTTTTCTATTATGTGCATGCTGTGCTCATTTATTTAAATTATAATTGTCACCTGATTAGTTGTGCTGATATGTATGTAAGTTATACTTTGTGATTTATCTGCTTGCGCCTTCATGTTTACTTATTAAGATGACATATGAATACTTATTTGCTTATGCTGATATGATGCTAATGACCTGTTTATTACGTAAGATATATGTTTACTGCTATGCGTATGGATTGCATATTTTACTCGCTATTGCATGTTTTGCTTACGCTCAGTGCCTTATATTTTTAAAATATGAAAATGAACTGCTATAATTCGACATAAACGACGTTAGAACAAGAAACTTCATAGAAGTCACATGAGCTGGAGGTTTTATGGAAGCTGTATAAATTTATGCTAATAGGAAGGAAGCTAACGACATGACATACCAAAACTAGGTTTAGACCATTGACAGTTATTACACTGCATTTTTCGTGAGCAATTGAAATAGGAAGTGACACTTGACACAAGAAATACTCCACATGTTTGCTTCTGTTTGCCATAATTCTTGAAGTGGTGTACACACTGTGAAATATTATGATCATTCACACTCTGTAATCGTACTTAATTACTGAGAGTTATTCGAACTAAGTCTGTTAGTGGGCATGTATGCATTTCTTTGTTTATAATTCATAATGAGTAGAAGATTTGGCTCAGATGGATTACACAGGGGTTGTGTGTTGACAATGTGTCTTCGGATTGTATGGGATGATGAGGTTTGCATTAGGATTTTATCTGTACTTGTTCGAGGAGACTGACTAGAGGAAAGAGTTGTTATGGAAGTGAAATGATATTGGTGCTAAGGTTTATATGTATCGACGCATTGAAGAGGTATTATTGAGGTATTGAGATTATGTGAAGAGGTATTATTGAGGTATTGAGATTGTGTGAAGTTGATGATTATTGGAGTTTTTGTGGACAAGAGGTAAGGTAAATGATATTGATGAAGGTTTATATGTATCGACGTAAGAGGTATTATTGAAGTATTGAGATAATGTGATGCTGATGACTATTGGAGTTTTGGTGTATAAGAGGCAAAGTAAGTGAGGTGCATATTTTTTTTTTTTTTTTTTTTTTTTTTTGTTGGTCTATATGGAACAAAGAGGATGAAGATAGCAGACTAGAACACTCAAGTAGAAGGAAGATTGTCTACACACACTTTGTTAAATCACTAAGCAGTATATACTTTTTTTTTGAAGAGAGGAAGTATTTGCATATCTTGGCTCACTGACAGTTGTTCAGCAACAGTACATTTTGATCTGGCTTGGCAAATATTGGTCTTGACCTGATGACTATGACGTTGACTAACTATTATTGACTGTTATACATTGCTGCCACTACTACTTGATACACAAGATGAACATCAAATTTTGACAGAATTGCATTTACACAGTTAACACTATTCAATTACACAGTAGTACTTAATGTGGATGAAAGATGAGTGAGTGTGTTTTGTGTGTTTCCCTTTCCTAATCCCAAATAATTAGTCCCAACCTATCTCCTAAATATTATTTTATTTGTTTGTAGTGGCTTGCACTGACACCCATAAATATTATAGGTTTACTGATATTTGAGTATTTGTAATAGTTCATATGACAATTATCTGATATCATTTGTGTGTTTATTAGAATTTGTATGTTTATTGTAAAAGCATTTGTATGTGGATTCAAACTATTGTTCATGCCTGAACTGTCTGATTAGTGATGGTGAATATTATGAACTGTTACCTGCACTTGTTCAACATTGATGTGTGACACTTATAAATGTTTAATTTCTGCTGATGAACTGTGTGATTAGTGATGGTGAATATTATGTACTGTTACCTGCACTTTTTCAACATAATGGGTGCCACTTAGAAATGTTTAATTTCTGCTGATGAGCAGTGTGATCAGTGATAGTGAATATTATGGACTGTTACTTGTACTTTTTCTACATGATTGGTGCCACTAGGACATGTTTAATTTCTGCTTATAAACTCTGATGAACAGTGTGATCAGTGATAGTGAATATCATGGACTGCTCTCTGGACCTGCTCATCATTGCTAGGTGCAACTGATGGACTGCTTTTACTGAAATGAAGTCACTTGTTGGTGTCTGCACCTGTTCAACATTGCTGGGTGCCAATGATGAACTGCTTCTACTGAAATAATGTCACTTGTTGCTGTCTGCACCTGCTCAACATTACTGGGTGCCACTGATGGACTGTTTTTTACTGAAATAATGTGACTTGTTGCTGTGTGTACCTGTTCAACATTGCTGGGTGCCACAGATGGAACTGTTTCTACTGAAATAATGTCACTTGTTGGTGTCTGCACCTATTCAACATTACTGGGTGCCACTGATGGACTGCTGTCTGCATCTGCTCGACATTACTGGGTGCCACTAATGAACTGCTTCTACTGACATAATGTCACTTGTTGGTGTCTGCACCTGTTCAACATTGCTGGGTGCCAATGATGAACTGCTTCTACTGAAATAATGTCACTTGTTGCTGTCTGCACCTGCTCAACATTACTGGGTGCCACTGATGGACTGTTTTTTACTGAAATAATGTGACTTGTTGCTGTGTGTACCTGTTCAACATTGCTGGGTGCCACAGATGGAACTGTTTCTACTGAAATAATGTCACTTGTTGGTGTCTGCACCTATTCAACATTACTGGGTGCCACTGATGGACTGCTGTCTGCATCTGCTCGACATTACTGGGTGCCACTAATGAACTGCTTCTACTGACATAATGTCACTTGTTGGTGTCTGCACCTGTTCAACATTGCTGGGTGCCACTGATGGACTGCTTTCTACTGAAATAATGTGACTTGTTGCTGTGTGTACCTGCTCAACATTACTGGGTGCCACTGATGGACTGTTTTTTACTGAAATAATGTGACTTGTTGCTGTGTGTACCTGTTCAACATTGCTGGGTGCCACAGATGGAACTGTTTCTACTGAGATAATGTCACTTGTTGGTGTCTGCACCTGCTCAACATTGTTGGGTGCCAAAGATGGAACTGCTTCTACTGAAATAATGTCACTTGTTGGTGTCTGCACCTGCTCAACATTACTGGGTGCCACTGATGGACTGTTTTTTTTTACTGAAATAATGTGACTTGTTGCTGTGTGTACCTGTTCAACATTGCTGGGTGCCACAGATGGAACTGCTTCTACTGAAATGAAGTCACTTGTTGGTGTCTGCACCTGTTCAACATTGCTGGGTGACACTGATGGACTGCTTCCACTGAAATGATGTCAGTTGTTGGTGTCTGCACCTGTTCAACATTGCTGGGTGCCACTAATGGAACTGCTTCTGCTGAGAAATGTGACTTGTTGCTGTGTGTACCTGTTCAACATTGCTGGGTGCCACTGATGGACTGCTTCTACTGACATAATGTCACTTGTTGGTGTCTGCACCTGCTCAACATTACTGGGTGCCACTGATGGACTGCTTCTATTGAAATGATGTTACTTCTTGCTGTCTGCACCTACTCAACATTCCTGGGTGCCACTGATGGATTGCTTCTACTGAAAAGATGTCACCTGATGGTGTCTTTTTTGTATAAACTGATTTTTTTGTGTATTGTGTGAACTCTTATGTAAAGTCACATGTATGAAAAGAAGTTGTATTGCTTGCTGTATTTCATATATTAGGTTATTGAAAGGTCAGTGCAAAGCCAAAATTTTAACTAATTATGTGATATTTAGGTATTAATATTATCTTTTATTTTTGTCTGTATTTTTGTGGACGAATTTGGTGGTATTTTCACCACCAATGCTGGCAAAAATACCATCAAATTCTGGCCCATGGTGGAGGGGCATATGAAAGGTAGCTACACTGAGCCACAGCGCCAGAGATTGCGCCAAAGAGTATTATTCAGCCGCCTCCACTGGCACTGCTTGAGTAGAACTCGTGGTAGTAAGTGCTTGATGAGATGTGGTAGTAGCGACTCGGTATGGTGATATATTGTAATGTTTAGAGTGCTTTTCATCAATATAAACGAAGGTAAAAAAAAAATTTTTTTCTTTTCTCTCTCATTATTTCAGTGTCCTAAATAATGCGTCATTACAGGTTCAGTCAACAAAGCACCTGGCGTGTGTTCTTGTATTAGAGTGTAATTCTGGGTTTCTTGCGCAATTATAGTATTTCTAATTTTTTTATCACGTCAGTATAAATGGTATTTGAGATTTCTTGTCTTGTTGAAGAAGAACCGTGCCAGATGTGTACGTTGAGTCACACTCCCACATACAGAACAATTACACTCGTGCTTTGGTTTCGTAGGTTTTATAGTTGCTGGGGACTTAATTAATTAATTGTGTTAACGAAAATTTTCATTTCATTGTTTGTTGTTGTTCTATGCAGTCAGATTGCGTAATAATACTAGTCAGGGCCTACCGTTTACGAGACACAGCGTAATCGGATATATAGTTACGGCTACTAAAAATATTTGCATTTTATAATAATTAAGCCCCCATGCAAAGTGGTACTCGATACTATTGGCAAAGATGCTCGTGTCAAAGGCATATTTTTAGATCTTTGCGAGGCTTTTGGTACTGTTGGCCAAAAGATTCTACTAAATAAGGTAGAAGCATTAGGAATAAGAGGGGTACCTAATGCCTGGTTCCGAACACACCTAGCAGACAGAATACAAAGAGCAGAGATAACATACTTCAAGTAAGTCTAAAGATTTAGTAAAATGCTTATCAGAGCCTAAACACGTTGAAATATGAGTTTGTCAGGGGAGAATTTTAGGACCAACTCCACTGGTGTTAGTCATGGAGAAAAAATCTATATGTTGATGACACCAATTTTATAATCACTGAGAAAACAAGAGAACTTCTTGCAGAGAAAGCAAATCAAACCGTCAAGGCAGTTTACAATCGGTCAGCAAGCTATGAAGTGACACTGAACGTAAGGAAAACAAATGCCATGAATTTCAGTAGAAAAGAGAAAATGACCATATTCGTGGAATGCATTGTGTGTGTTCTTTCTGACATTTCCGAAAGAACAGACACCACGTGGAATCCGCAGCTGTGGAACATATTATGAAACGCATCAGGACTTTATGTAGCATCAGTGACGACGAGTGAAAATGTGTTTCAGACCAGAATTGAAACCTGGGGTCTCGGGCTCACTCTAGGCAGCTGCATTAACCACTGTGCCACCCGGACACAGTGTTTATCGCAACTGCACGGACTACCTCAGCATGCCTTCGGCCAACCCAAATTCCCACATAGCGCCACCTATCTGCAAGCCCTGTCCACCACTTTCAGTGCAAATGCATAATTAAGTCTGTTCCCCTGTGGGGATCTCAAAGTAGCGACCATGGAGAAAATGGAGAGGGACCGCAGATAGTTGGCACTAGATGGACACGTGAGTCTGCTTAGAACCGTGCCGAAATAGTCGTTGCAGTTGCGATAAACGCTGTGGTCGGGTGGCACTATAGTTAACGCAGCTTCCTAGATAGCAGGAGATCCCGTGTCCGAATCCTGGTCCAACACATCTTTTCACTCATCGCCGCACGCCACACAGAGTCCTGATGCAGCTGATATCAACAATCTCTTCCCTTTCCTTTCCTTTCATCCCCTCAGTATTCAACTAAATATAGATGCACCTCTATCGACGATTTAACAAATGCAAAATTTCTCGGGATTAGTGTTGTCTCTCAACTGCCGTGGTGTGAACACACAAAGATACTTGCAAACAGAATTTCATCAGCATGTTATGCCCATAGAGTCCTGTCATCAGTGTGTAATGGCCAATGTCTTTTGATCACACACTGTTGATATCTGCACTCAGTTCTTAGCTGTGGCATTTTTTTTTTTCTGGGAAGCAAATGCACAAAATATGAACACAATTATCAAACTGCAGAAAAGCGTCATAAGAATAAGAACCAAAAATAGTAGTCGAGCTCATTGTTAAGATCCTTTCAAAACACTGGTGGATTTTAATTGCAACACCTGGATACATTTACCAAACAGTCGTACACAAAAAAATAACATTTGTAATTACTGCACTAACAGCTCTGTCCTTGACTGTGGAACAAGATGTGAACTGAACTTATATTTATCAAGAAATAATAAACAAAATCTCAAAACAGTATATTCTGCGAAGAAATAAAACTGTACAATAACTTATTTATTTAAAAAGGTTATTTAAAAACTTATTTTAAAAAATTTATTTAAGAAGCTTATTTAAAAAAACTTAAAAAGCACCTGTCAACCCAAACATTCTATATCCTTCAAGGTTACTTAGATACACATAGTAGGGATGTGTTAAAAATGTAACACAAGTAATAATAAAGATAATAAAACATCTAACGTTCCACATAACACTTTCACACTTTACTATTTCCTCCCTTTTTTCCTATTCTGGAAATACTTGCTGCCAAAGCTATGCAATTTATGATATTAACATCTTATCCTCTTTCTGAACTCGGCATCTCAGTCATTATAGAGGGACGCCGACTCCGTTTTCCAGGCTAACAAATGGGAGGTTGCGGTGAACACTAAACATCAATTGATAGCGTGTGCCACGTTATGAAAATAATGTCTTACAGTGTGTGTAGTGCTTGCAGTGACTGGTAGTGAAAAGTGAACAGTGTAACCTGATCCTTTCATCATCATTAAATAACTTACTGGTAAAACCGTATTTTACTTTAATAAACAGAATTAGGTAGCACTGTTTTAAGCAAAGTGACCTTGTATTCTGGAGGGTGCAGGCTCTATTCTTCATCCAGTCTCCCTGATTTAGGTTTACCGTGGTTTCCCTACAGTTTGAACGTGGTGTTATAGTCGGCGCACGAGTGATGGGAAACAGCATCTGCGAGGTAGCGATGAAGTGGGAATTTTTCCGTACGACCATTTCACGTGTGTACCGTGAATATCAGGAATCTGATAAAACATCAAATCTCCGACATGGCTGTGGCCGGGAAAAAAATCCTTCAAGAACGGGACCAACGACAACTGAAAAGAATTGTTCAACGTGACAGAAGGGCAACCCTTTGGCAAATTTCTGCAGATTTCAATGCTGGGGCATCAACAAGTATCAGCATGCGAACCGTTAAACGAAACACCACCGATATGGGCTTTTGGAGCCAAAATCCCACTCGTGTATCCTTGATGACTGCACAACACAACGCTTTACGCCTCGCATGGACCTGGCAACGCCGACATTGCACTGTTGACTGGAAACATGTTGCCTGGTCGCACGAGTCACGTTTCAAATTTTATCGATCAGACGGATATGTATGGGTATGGAGACAACCTCATGAATCCGTGGGCCCTTCATGTCAGCAGGGGATCTTCAAGCTGGTGAAGGCTCTGTAATGGTGTGGGGCGTGTGCAGCTCGAGTGATATAGTACCCCTGATACGTCTAGACACGACTCCGACAGGTGACATGCGTGTAAGAATCCTGTCTAATCACCTGCATCCATTCGTGTCCATTGTGCATTCCGACGGACTTGGGCAATTCCAGCAGGACAATGTGACACCCCACATGTCCAGAATTGCTAGAGTGGTTCCAGGAACACTCTTCTGAGTTTAAACACTTCCACTGGCCACCAAACTCCCCAGACATAAACATTATTGAGCGTATCTGGGATGCCTTGCAACGTATTGTTCAGAAGAGATCTCCCCCCCCCCTCCCCCCTACTGTTACGGATTTATGGACAGCGCTGCAGGATTCATGGTGTCCAGCACTATTTCAGATATTAGTCGACTCCAGGCCAGGTTGTGTCGCAGCACTTCTGCGTGCTTGCAGGGGCACTACACGATATAAGACAGGTCTACTAGTTTCTTTGGGAACTTCTTTTCCGGCGTGAAGTCAAGCGCCGGCACGCCAGGCGGGAACATTAGAGCAGAAAGGGCTGTGAGACAACGTCAGCCAATTGCACGCTGACCGACCCCTCTCCAGGATGACAACGCGAAGGCAGCGCCCTCTACAGGAAAAGTACATAAGCGCTGCGCCACCTGGTCACGGCCCAATTCTAGACTACCAGATCTACAGCATCAAGACTATTCATTTCGCTTCTATGTTGCACTGTCTATACTGAAGAGATTTCTTGTTTTTTCTGTAGCCCTTTCCTTGCGACACATCTGTTTAACTTATAGTTAAGTATTGTAATCATTTCCTTTTGTAATAAAATTCATTAATACGGTTTGCTTGAATTGTCTAGCGACCCGAGACACCCCATATTTGACAGCTAGGCAGGATACAACTTCTTCAGTGAATATTTCAGTGCTTTTGAAACACCAGTAACCAGCTGTGTTTTGAACACCAAGCAACGTTTTTTTTGGATTCACATATATGAAATTTGTCAGGAAACTGCTTCCATGCACTGGCAGACACGTGACCAATTCAGTTTGTACTTGGAATAATATCGTGTTGATGAATCTTCGAATGTGAACTGTTATCATTAAATCAAGTTTGCTTTCATAATTCACTGGGCGCTTAATAAGCTTATAACGTGGTCATCGGGGAGAGGGGAGCGGGGGGGTAAATTAAATGCAACGGTGGACCCGCTTCCCTCAGCAGACAAGCCATCTGCTAATTTTAAGTTACTCACTTGCCTCTTAATGTTGGTTCCCGTCACTGGAGTTTCATAAGCTCAGCAAGTGTTTATTGATTTACGCCATTTACCCGGTATGTTGCAAGCTATACTCTGGTCATCTAGGTTGTACGATCGTGTAAACAACGGAATGATTCTCCAATTGCATCTCGTGTCATAAGACCGTTGGAAAGAGGCCATATATTATAGGTATTTTGTTGTTGTTCTTGCGCGAATGAAGCTCTTTGTCTTATCTTATCCTGAAACATTTGCAGCTAATTTTGATGCCAAATATAGGAGAAAAACAAGGGAACTGTTAATGAAACAGCTGCTTTCACGTTCCAGGTCAAAGAGATGATGAAGCGTGTTGACGGCTTCCCATTTGGATCCTCTGAATGTTTTCTCAAACTGTGGTTTAAGATATGCTTATCTAAATAGCGTTGAAGGTATTTGTGACTGTGGTGTCACCGCCAGACACCACACTTGCTAGGTGGTAGTTTTAAATCGGCCGCGGTCCATTAGTACATGTCGGACCCGCGTGTCGCCACTGTGTGATCGCAGACCGAGCGCCACCACAAGGCAGGTCTCGAGATACGGAATAGCACTCGCCCCAGTTGTGCGGACGACTTTGCTAGCGACTAAACTGACGAAGCCTCGCTCCTTTGCCGAGCAGATAGTTAGAATAGCCTTCAGCTAAGTCCATGGCTACGACCTAGCAAGGCGCCATTAGCCTTACATAGCAATTGATGCTTATCGTATAAAGCATGTCTCATCAAGAACGATGTATACTACAAGGATGGATTAAAGTTAAGTATTCCAAAAGCTAAGTACTTTTCTTTATAGCATTCATTACGTATCCTGTTTCAGACCTCACGCCATCCTTCGTGTGTTTATAGCGTGCATTGCGGTCCCCTCAACTCACACTGCGTTGGCACTTCTGTCGACACATCAGTGACAATGCCAGTGACTCCAGAATCTGGAGAACGCAATTTCGGGAAATTAAAGACTATAGATAAATTACTTAAAATCGAGTGCGTAAAAGTAGACTGTCAAATTTTATCTTGTCGACAGGAAAACATACATGTGCTAAATGTAATAATGAATGAGTCTCCTTCGCTCAAAGCAAGGAAATTCAATGTAACATTACTATGGAAACACAATTCCTGGAAAACATATTTTCTCATTCTTAATTACAGCCCTTTGAAGAGCGAATGGAATCTGTTCTCCGTTGTTCATCATAGAGTAGCTGTCATAAATAATAAGATATCGACTTTGCTTCGTTTTCAATTCTTTTAGAAACTTTATAGAGCTTGTAATTTACTTACTAAAAAGATACAATTAATTTTTTGCTTGCAAGTTGTTTCATCAACTTAGTTCAGTTAAGTAGTATTTTTCAGTAATGCTTCATTTTCATTACACATCCTTAAAAAGTCATGAAATTTGCCAAATCTGCGTAGAAAAAACAGGAGGGGGAGTAGCACGTTGGCAGTTAGGTTATCAGTGCAGGATCACCTCATTATACGACTACGCTCGTCACAATGCGAAACTCGTTGCATCCATCTGGTTAGGCCAGCTCAGTTAGAACACTTCTGTGCAACACTTTCAATAATTACACTGGAAAATGCCTTTGAACTTCGCGGAGAAAGTCGAGCCCAATTAGCATCAGAACAAAACATAGCAAATAAATAGACTGTAAATAATATTCTGTGTCCTAGCAGTATTGTATGTAAGTAAAGCGACAGATTTAATTTAAAAAAAATAAACTTAAAGTAAAATAATGTAATCATTTACTGTTACAGCTGGTCAGAGTCCTACTGGTAAGTTTTACACACTCACCTTTCGACGCCTTCTTGGCACTGAGTTCGGTGAGTTGACTCTAATAAGTTCCATAGATGCTCTGTAATCGTTGCACACGTAAGTCTTGGATATGACTGTTTCTAAGTAAATGGAATTTGCGAAGTTTGCAGTGGTACTGAAGAACATATCAGTAATTTTGATTCAATGCAGTTTTAGTGAAGATATAAATAGGATGTTTTTTTCTAACTTCAGACAACTAAATATCGTACGAATAAATGAAGTAGGTGAACAAGTTAAATATTAATAAAGGGGACATGTTCAAATGGGAAAACACCTTATTTATTGCATATTCGAAATCTACGAAAAAAAATACGTAATGTTTACTTGCACCATTACTTCCCATTCGTGGCAGATGACGCTGTAATTGACAAATATCAAGTGTGACTATTTTTGCACTTAAGAACCGATGCATCTGATTATACATTTCATGTGCGATGTTAAACAAACTTTCGTGTTCTGACGGTTGATACTGATGTTCAAACTTGAGTGTTGGAAATGTGATTGTTGTTGTTGTTGTGGTCTTCAGTCCTGAGACTGGTTTGATGCAGCTCTCCATGCTACTCTATCCTGTGCAAGCTTTTTCATCTCCCAGTACCTACTGCAACCTACATCCTTCTGAATCTGCTTAGTGTATTCATCTCTTGGTCTCCCTCTACGATTTTTACCCTCCACGCTGCCTTCCAATACTAAATTGGTGATCCCCTGATGCCTCAGAACATGTCCTACCAACCGATCCCTTCTTTTGGTCAAGTTGTGCCACAAACTTCTCTTCTCCCCAATCCTATTCAATACTTCCTCATTAGTTATGTGATCTACCCATCTAATCTTCAGCATTCTTCTGTAGCACCACATTTCGAAAGCTTCTATTCTCTTCTTGTCCAAACTATTTATCGTCCATGTTTCACTTCCATACATGGCTACACTCCATACGAATACTTTCAGAAATGACTTCCTGACACTTAAATCTATACTCGATGTTAACAAATTTCTCTTCTTCAGAAACGCTTTCCTTGCCATTGCCAGCCTACATTTTATATCTTCTCTACTTCGACCATCATCAGTTATTTTGCTCCCCAAATAGCAAAACTCCTTTACTACTTTAAGTGCCTCATTTCCTAATCTAATTCCCTCAGCATCACCCGACTTAATTAGACTACATTCCACTACCCTTGTTTTGCTTTTGTTGATGTTCATCTTATATCCTCCTTTCAAGACACTGTCCATTCCATTCAACTGCTCTTCCAAGTCCTTTGCTGTCTCTGACAGAATTACAATGTCATCGGCGAACCTCAAAGTTTTTATTTCTTCTCCATGAATTTTAATACCTACTCCGAATTTCTCTTTTGTTTCCTTTACTGCTTGCTCAATATACAGATTGAACAACATCGGGGAGAGGCTACAACCCTGTCTTACTCCCTTCCCAACCACTGCTTCCCTTTCATGTCCCTCGACTCTTATAACTGCCATCTGGTTTCTGTACAAATTGTAAATAGCCTTTCGCTCCCTGTATTTTACCCCTGCCACCTTTAGAATTTGAAAGAGAGTATTCCAGTCAACATTGTCAAAAGCTTTCTCTAAGTCTACAAATGCTAGAAACGTAGGTTTGCCTTTCCTTAATCTTTCTTCTAAGATAAGTCGTAAGGTCAGTATTGCCTCACGTGTTCCAACATTTCTACGGAATCCAAACTGATCTTCCCCGAGGTTGGCTTCTACTAGTTTTTCCATTCGTCTGTAAAGAATTCGTGTTAGTATTTTGCAGCTGTGGCTTATTAAGCTGATAGTTCGGTAATTTTCACATCTGTCAACACCTGCTTTCTTTTGGATTGGAATTATTATATTCTTCTTGAAGTCTGAGGGTATTTCGCCTGTTTCATACATCTTGCTCACCAGATGGTAGAGTTTTGTCAGGACTGGCTCTCCCACGGCCGTCAGTAGTTCCAATGGAATATTGTCTACTCCGGGGGCCTTGTTTCGACTCAGGTCTTTCAGTGCTCTGTCAAACTCTTCATGCAGTATCATATCTCCCATTTCATCTTCATCTACATCCTCTTCCATTTCCATAATATTGTCCTCAAGTACATCGCCCTTGTATAGACCCTCTATATACTCCTTCCACCTTTCTGCTTTCCCTTCTTTGCTTAGAACTGGGTTTCCATCTGAGCTGTTGATATTCATACAAGTCGTTCTCTTATCTCCAAATGTCTCTTTAATTTTCCTGTAGGCGGTATCTATCTTACCCCTAGTGAGATAGGCCTCTACATCCTTACATTTGTCCTCTAGCAATCCCTGCTTAGCCATTTTGCACTTCCTGTCGATCTCATTTTTGAGACGTTTGTATTCCTTTTTGCCTGTTTCACTTACTGCATTTTTATATTTTCTCCTTTCATCAATTAAATTCAATATTTCTTCTGTTACCCAAGGATTTCTACTAGCCCTAGTCTTTTTACCTACTTGATCCTCTGCTGCCTTCACTACTTCATCCCTCAAAGCTGCCCATTCTTCTTCTACTGTATTTATTTCCCCCATTCCTGTCAATTGCTCGCTTATGCTCTCCCTGAATCTCTGTACAACCTCTGGTTCTTTTAGTTTATCCAGGTCCCATCTCCTTAAATTCCCACCTTTTTGCAGTTTCTTCAGTTTTAATCTACAGGTCATAACCAATAGATTGTGGTCAGAGTCCACATCTGCCCCTGGAAATGTCTTACAATTTAAGACCTGGTTCCTAAATCTCTGTCTGACCATTATATAATCTATCTGATACCTTTTAGTATCTCCAGGGTTCTTCCATGTATACAACCTTCTTTCATGATTCTTAAACCAAGTGTTAGTTATGATTATGTTGTGCTCTGTGCAAAATTCGACCAGGCGGCTTCCTCTTTCATTTCTGTCCCCCAATCCATATTCACCTACTACGTTTCCTTCCCTCCCTTTTCCTACACTCGAATTCCAGTCACCCATGACTATTAAATTTTCGTCTCCCTTCACAATCTGAATAATTTCGTTTATTTCATCATACATTTCTTCAATTTCTTCGTCATCTGCAGAGCTAGTTGGCATATAAACTTGTACTACTGTAGTAGGCGTGGGCTTCGTATCTATCTTGGCCACAATAATGCGTTCACTATGCTGTTTGTAGTAGCTTACCCGCATTCCTATTTTCCTATTCATTATTAAACCTACTCCTGCATTACCCCTATTTGATTTTGTGTTTATAACCCTGTAGTCACCTGACCAGAAGTCTTGTTCCTCCTGCCACCGAACTTCACTAATTCCCACTATATCTAACTTCAACCTATCCATTTCCCTTTTTAAATTTTCTAACCTACCTGCCCGATTAAGGGATCTGACATTCCACGCTCCGATCCGTAGAACGCCAGTTTTCTTTCTCCTGATAACGACATCCTCTTGAGTAGTCCCCGCCCGGAGATCCGAATGGGGGACTATTTTACCTCCGGAATATTTTACCCAAGAGGACGCCATCATCATGTAATCATACAGTAAAAGCTGCATGCCCTCGGGAAAAATTACGGCTGTAGTTTCCCCTTGCTTTCAGCCGTTCGCAGTACCAGCACAGCAAGGCCGTTTTGGTTATTGTTACAAGGCCAGATCAGTCAATCATCCAGACTGTTGCCCTTGCAACTACTGAAAAGGCTGCTGCCCCTCTTCAGGAACCACACGTTTGTCTGGCCTCTCAACAGATACCCCTCCGTTGTGGTTGCACCTACGGTACGGCTAACAGTACAAATAATGGTTAAAATGGCTCTAAGCACTATGGGGTTAAACTTCTGAGGTCATGACTCCCCTAGACTTAGAACCACATAAACCTAACTAACCTAAGGTCATCACACACATTCATGCCCGAGGCAGAATTCGAACCTGCGACCGTAGCAGCCGCGTGGTCCCGGACTGAAGCGCCTAGAACCACTCGACCACAGCGGCCGGCCAGTACAAATAATATCACTAGAGCAGGCGCGGCTCGTAATTAAAGGCTCTGAGGCGGAGCCGCCCCAAAATATATGTTAAAGTAAATTTCGAAAGAACGTATTACATAATTTAAATTATCAGGACGAATTTCGCATATTTCCCATTCCGATTAAAATTACGACGGTCAACGTTTTTGGAATTCTTTGTATCGATAGATGTTTTCCGAACGGTTAGTAGTGTTTAGGCTGCGCCTTGGAACGTCCGTAAGCTGCATGTAGTATCGGTTTGGGGGCGTGGCTTCTACATAGCTGAGCTGAGGGAACAGCCAATTCTCTAACATCTCCAGATACTGTAGTCCAGTTACAGTAGCACCTTCGAAGAAAAAGGGACCAAAAACTTTATTGGCTGAAATGGCGAACAAATGTACAACTAAATGAAACTTTATAGCTCCCTTAATTCGCCGACAGATAGTGCTTAGCTCTGCCTTTTGTCGTTGCAGAGTTTTAAATTCCTAAAGTTGTGGTATTCTTTTTGAATCACCCTGTATATATAAAGAAAAGATGTTATGTGGACATGTGTCCGGAAACGCTTAATTTCCATGTTAGAGCTCATTTTAGTTTCGACAGTATGTACTGTACTTCCTCGATTCACAATCAACATGTGTGGGCTGACGAGAATCCGCACGCAATTGTGCAATCACGTCATCAACACAGATTTTCTGTGAACGTTTGGGCAGGCATTGTTGGTGATGTCTTGATTGGGAGCACGTTATCATGATTGCATACGGGTTACTCTACCTGTGCTGCTAGAACATGTGCGTTTACAAGTACGACACAACATGTAGTTCATGCACGATGGAGCTCCTGCACATTTCAGTCGAAGTGTTCGTACGCTTCTCAACAACAGATTCGGTGACCGATGGATTGGTAGAGGCGGACCAATTCCATGGCCTCCACGCTCTCCTGACCTCAACCCTCTTGACTTTCATTTATGGAGGCATTTGAAAGCTCTTGTCTACGCAACCCCGGTACGAAATGTAGAGACTCTTCGTGCTCGTATTGTGGACGGCTGTCATACAATACGCCATTCTCCAGGGCTGCATCAGCGCATCAGGGATTCCATGCGACGGAGGGTGGATGCATGTATCCTCGCTAACGGGGGACATTTTGAACATCTCCTGTAACAAAGTGTTTGAAGTCACGCTGGTACGTTCTGTTGCTGTGTGCTTCCATTCCATGATTAATGTGATTTGAAGAGACGTAATAAAATGAGCTCAAACATGGAAAGTAAGCGTTTCCGGACACATGTCCACATAACATATTGTCTTTCTTTGTGTGTGAGGAATGTTTCCTGAAATTTTGGCCGTACCTTTTTGTAACACCCGATGTATGGCGGAGAGTACTTGATGTGAGATGTTCAGAGTTTTTGAAGCTTTTTGTGTGGTGTCGGCAATTTAAGTGATGGCAGGCCTACCCAAGCGATACGTCAGCTTAATTAGTTATTTGTTAATGGCACCTGGAGCAACTTAATCCACAACAATATATGAATCAGTTTTAAATGATGAAAAGAAAAAATATTCCATTCAGCACATAACTAAATGAACATGTATAATGCTTGTTTTAACTTTAGCATACCCTCTGAGATATGTCTTCACTTACCCATGGGGGTAGGACTACCGTCTGACAGTACAAGGTAGCACTGCTTTAATTCAACTGGTGGAAGTAATGCAGGCTGGTATGACTCAGAAGAATGAATATCAGTCAGTTAAAGCACTAAAAACTGGTTTCATCTGAGACAATGACTGCATGGTTCAGCCAACAGAAAAACTACCGTGCTCACTTGAAAAAAAAGAATGAATAATTCAGACAATGCGCAAAGCTACCAAACTGTCGAACGACTTATTTGATTGCTCCTACACACTGCTTTTACACGAAGAAAAATGAATAATAATTCGACCAAAACGTAAAACTACAACCAACTGACTCAACTGTTTCCATTCGGTTGTTCCCACAGATTGGTTTCACTCAAAAGATGAAGGAATAATTCAGCCGATAAGTAAAATTACAACCGAATTAGTTGGTTGTTTTCCAACAACTGAATGAATCGTTTGTTTTCATTCGGTTGTTCCCATCACTGATCTAACCATCATAACCCTTGCGCTGGCAACTACTTGGCTGAAACTTCCTGGCAGATTAAAACTGTGTGCCCGATCGAGACTCGAACTTGGGACCTTTACCTTTCGCGGGAAAGTGCTCTACCAACTGAGCTACCGAAGCACGACTCACGCCCGGTACTCACAGCTTTACTTCTGCCAGTATCTGGTCTCCCACCTTCCAAACTTTACAGAAGCTCTCCTGGGAACCTTGCAGAACTAGCACTCCTGAAAGAAAGGATATTGCGGAGACATGGCTTAGCCACAGCCTGGGGGATGTTTCCACAATGATATTTTCACTCTGCAGCGGAGTGTGCGCTGATATGAAACTTCCTGGCAGATTAAAACTGTATGCGCGACCGAGACTCGAACTCGGGACCTTTGCCTTTCGCGGGCAAGTGCTCTACCAACTGAGCTACCGAAGCACGATTCACGCCCGGTACTCACAGCTTTACTTCTGGCAGTATCTCATCTCCCACCTTCCAAACTTTACAGAAGCTCTCCTGCGAACCTTGCAGAACTAGCACTCCTGAAAGAAAGGATATTGCGGAGACATGGCTTCTGCAAGGTTCGCAGGAGAGCTTCTGTAAAGTTTGGAAGGTGGGAGACGAGTTACTGCCAGAAGTAAAGCTGTGAGTACCGGGCGTGAGTCGTGCTTCGGTAGCTCAGTTGGAAGAGCACTTGCCCGCGAAAGGCAAAGGTCCCGAGTTCGAGTCTCGCTCGGGCACACAGTTTTAATCTGCCAGGAAGTTTCATATCAGCGCACACTCCGCTGCAGAGTGAAAATCTCATTCTGGAACTACTTGGCTACCAGCAGAATACAGGCCATAACCATTGTAATAAGGTAAAATGTCCTTGAAGTGATACTGACAGACACGCCTGCCATGGATGCTCACCGAAATCAAGCACCCCAATGGTGAGGGGGAAGGCGACTCATCGAAATAGAGCATCCTGATGGGAGCAGAAGTTATTGCATCCACGTCTTCGTTCCTGGATCACGCTAAATGTAGTTTTCAACTCGACGTTGAAAGGGCTAACCATATTATACCGCACAATAAAATCTGCAACACTAAAGCAAATTTTGTACATCAGCTTCGACCGTTAGAACACAGAGGTTTACTTTTACATTGTACATGGAATGTAGAATCAGATGAGCCGGTTCTTAATTCAAAAACAGTCACACCTGATATTTGTCTACTACAGCGCCATCTCCCATGATTGGGAAACAATGGTTTGAGTAAACCCTACGTATTTTTTGGCATAGAATCCGAATATGTAATAAAAATGGGAGTTTCCTACTTGAAAATATAAAGCTGATCCCGCCCATGCAGGAGGGGTGGTTAGGAGGTGGCCATTTGTAGCACAGGCATGTGTCCCATTTACTACACTACTGGCCATTAAAATTGCTACACCACGGAGATGACGCGCTACAGACGCGAAATGTAACCGACAGGAAGAAGATGCTGTAATATGCAAATGATTAGCTTTTCAGAGCATTCACACAATCTTGGCGCCGGTGGCGACACCTACAACGTGCTGACATGAGCAAATTTTCCAAGCGATTCCTCATACACAAATAGCAGTTGACCGGCGTTGCCTGGTTAAACGTTGTTGTGATGCCTCTTGTAAGGAGGAGAAATGCGTACCATCACGTTTCCGACTTTGATAAAGGTCGGATTGTAGGCTATCGCGATTGCGGTTTATCGTATCGCGGCATTGCTGCTCGCGTTGGTCGAGATCCAAAGACTGTTAGCAAAATATGGTATCGGTGGGTTCAGGAGGGTAATACGGAACGCCGTGCTGGATCCCAACGGCCTCGTATCTCTAGCAATCGAGATGACAGACATCTTATCCGCATGACTGTAACGGATAGTGCAGCCACGTCTCGATCCCTGAGTCAACAGATGGGGTCGTTTGCAAGACAACAACCAACTGCACGAACAGTTCGACGACGTTTGCAGCAGCATGGATTATCAGCTCAGAGACAATGGCTGCGGTTGCCCTTGACGCTGCATCATAGACAGGAGCGCCTGCGATGGTGTACTCAACGACGAACCTGGGTGCACAAATGGCAAAACGCCATTTTTTTCGGATGAATCCAGGTTCTGTTTACAGCATCATGACGGTCGCATCCGTGTTTGGCGACATCGCGGTGAGCGCACATTGGAAGCGTGTGTTCGTCATCGCCATACTGGCGTGTCAACCGGCGTGATGGTATGGGGTGCCACTGGTTACACGTCTAGGTCACCTCTTGTTCGCACTGACGGCACTTACGTTTCAGATGTGTTACGACCCGTGGCTCTACCCTTCATTCGATCCCAGCGAAACCCTACATTTCAGCAGGATAATGCACGACCGCATGTTGCAGGTCCTGTACGGGCCTTTCTGGATACAGAAAATGTTCGACTGCTGCCCTGGCCAGCACATTCTCCAGATCTCTCACCAATTGGAAATGTCTGGTCAATGGTGGCCGAGCAACTGGCTCGTCACAATACGCCAGCCACTACTCTTGATGAACTGTGGTATCGTGTGGATGTTGCATGGGCAGCTGTACCTGTACACGCCATCCAAGCTCTGTTTTGACTCAATGCCCAGGCGTAACAAGTCCGTTATTACGGCGAGAGGTGGTTGTTCTGGGTACTGATTTCTCAGGATCTATGAACCCAAATTGCGTGAAAATGTAATCACATGTCTTCTTGGTGTAGCAATTTTAATGACCGGTAGTGTAATATTAATACTTCACTTAAAACATTTTTTTCGTATGATGCTTCGTTTCCGAGGTATTTAATTGTGTGAAATTAAAACAAATAACCATCGTAAGGTATAAAAATGGAATTCTGAAACATCGCTACACTTATCCCAGCGGACAAAAAAGCCCTACCAGAAAGTCTTTGGCTTTACGTGCCCAGTTTTTAAAGGTGTTACTGGCTTCCTTCCCTGTATATACAGCATAAGAAACGGCAACCATTTTTATCTCCGACACTAACACGTGCACAGCTGTTCTAGCCCACGGTGTTACGAGACGGAATACGCTTAGTTTGTGTTTGACTGTCAAAGAAGACAGCGTGGCGAGTCGGCATGTGTGTGCGCAGCTGCTTTGCGTGACCTTAATTCAGCTGCTCCGACAGGTCGCCGCCCCGTGATGGCTCCCCAAACTTCATGTTGCATTCCACTCACTCTGCTAATCGTTCGCCACTTTCTGATAATCTCTGTTGAACCATCGTGAATACGAGACAGCGGCTGGTCAGATATTTACCAAAGAAAAATTACCAAACAGCCGTATGTTTTCAGAAGATAATATTTTATTTAGACGACCAGTGTCGGCATCTCGTGAATGCCATCTTCAGGCCACTACGCATATCATGTATAGAAAATCAGGTAAATCTATGGATGCGTGACTGGAGCCATCACTACCTGGATTCAGTGAATTTTTTTGTGGAATGTATACTTCAAAGACTTGACAACGGATACTGATGGCTCCAGTTATGCATGGATCGATGTATCTGATTGTCTATACATGGAGTGCATAGGGGCCTGAAGATGGCATTCATGCCATGCGGAAACTGATCTTCTAAATAAAATAACAATTTCTGAAAACATACGGCGGTTTGGTGATTCTTCTTTGGTAAAAGTTTTCTGGTAATGAAACCTTCTCTAGCATTTGTTCTAACACTCTATTCTCCCGAAAAACGATCTGACTGGTGGTCTTTCTCTCTGTTCTTAACTTGTTGTGTGATTCAGGTTAATACAAAAATGTAGTGATACAGAAGTTGCACAGTACCACAGGGAACGCTTGCACAGTGCGCCATACTGTCTATAATTGATCTAATGAGTTTATTATAAAGATATGTTTGTTTAATGCAAATTACAAAGTGTTCTATTTGTTTTTACTTGATACAGGTACGTCGGGGAGTTCTGCTAAGTGCTGAAAGCTGTACTTGGCGCGCCGCGTGTTAATGCGTCGCCGAACACAGGAGCCAGCTGGTCGACCACAGGCCACTGCAAAAAGACACCTAATGGCTGTACAACATTTCCTGTGGCGATTATGATCGGATAATGAGATAATATAGCAAATATTCACTGTATTGTGTGTATGTAAAATTGTGTTCGACGTCTTCTCGCCGCGCGGGATTAGCCGAGCGGTCTGGGGCGCTGCAGTCATGGACTGTGTGGCTGATCCCGGTGGAGGTTCGAGTCCTCCCTCGGGCACGGGTGTGTGTGTTTGTCCTTAAGATAATTTAGGTTAAGTAGTGTGTAAGCTTAGGGACTGATGACCTTAGCAATTAAGTCCCATAAGATTTCACACACATTTGAACATTTGATGTCTTCTCCCCCATTTTAGAATCAAAATCATTATTATGAAATTAGTTATGACTTTTATTACTGGCCTACCACTGTATAGCATTGGTGACAACAAACGATTTGAACGAGTTTTATGTGAAACAACTAACATTAATTGAATGATACATGATACTTGACTGCTAGCATAAGAAACAATGAGTCACCGATTTTGTTGAGTGCTTGTTTAAACTGCATCGTTGGTTGCCTGAGAGACGACGAAAATCAGTTTGTGACCATAGACGTAAAAGAATTCCGGATATTGGTCAAACTGACGATATGCAGTCACCTAGTATGAGACAAAGATGTGGTAGTGACGCGGCGTCACACGGTCAAAACTATATTCTTTGCCCGTTTCGTAAGCAAAATGTGCATGTTAGCTCCTTATCTGTATAAATCGTTACAGTCGTATCCACTTTTAAACGTTACCAGAGTAAAGGTGTAACAAGACAAAAAATCTCACAGTTTGAATTGGGCTCCAGGACCAATGTCAGGACCATTGTCCGTATGGAGGGAAGAGCGCCTAACGTTTTCCACATGCTCTGCGCAAAAGGTTCTAACATATTCATCTTGATCCCTCTTAACTATGGTGTGCGATGTGAAGTAAGCAGCCTTTTTTAAAAAAAAAAATACTTAGAGCTCATCATGGCAGAGCTGTTGTAAATCTTCCATCATTTTGTATTGTACACATACTACCCAATTCAATGTCTTGTTGTTTTACCTGACATTACTAACAGGAATATCGTTATCTCTCTTGAACACTCTTCCAATGAAGTCTAGCATTGACGTTTCCGCGATTCTCTATGCGGTTCTCAATTTCCTCTTCGCAAATTCACTAGCGCGGGTAAAAGTCAAACAGGAATGTAACAAATGGTGTAAAAGTCTTTCGTTCAAGTCCACTGACGTTTTGACTCCAAGACAATCAATTTTTTTTCCAAACGACGTTTATCCCAGTTTTATACAACAGCAAATTTTAGCTATTGTTCACTAGCTCACGGAGGTATACATGCTCTTCAATTGTCACTTTGTGCCGATTGTCACATTTCCACTCCCCTCAGACTTACTGAGCTTCAGTTTCGACTCTAAGATGTTTATCTTAATCTCAGGTTCTCCTACTTTTTAGGCCTGAAAGTACAGATTGCAGTTCCTTAAATAAAAAGAAATACAAACAAAATGAGACACTGAAACTGAGTAGTACGTATAGCGTGAGAGGTGGTACCTAGATCTGCAGTCAAGAAGATGAACCAGACCTGTATCGAACCTCACACTGGTTTAACAAGGATACCACCTAGCTGAGATTTCGAACCGTTTATCGAGACACATTTTGGCGAATAGTTTGCTGCATCTCAGAAACGTAACGCGCAAGCATTAAAAAAGGTGTTACTCTACAAAGTGGTCAAGGCCAGGACAAGAAATGAATTTCCATTAGTTAAAAGTATGTGAGGCAAAACTTTATTATAAAGTTTACATCACTTCTTTTTCTTTTCCTGTTTCAATTTCTTCTTTTCCTCTCGCCTCCTTTCCTTCTCCACTTCACGCTGGAAGATCTTATACGCGAGGAACACTGTAAGAAAAGAAAGGTGAATAATTATATTACATCAACTACAACAAAGGGTGTAAACAAAAGGAATGCTCATACTAAACCAATTGAAATTTTTTCAAAACTAGGCTGGCTAAACCAGCAGCAGAATTGTGTAATGTCAACTGCCACACCACATTTAAAAAGAATGTGTCCTTCAGAGAAGTTTTCAGCTGTAAACTGCTGTAAACATTTGGAAACCGGTGATTCGAAGATGCAAATCTGACAATATATTCGGTCCCAGCGGAGGTTCAAGTCCTCCCTCGGGCATGGGTGTGTGTGTTTGTCCTTAGGATAATTTAGGTTACGTAGTGTGTAAGCTTAGGGACTGATGACCTTAGCAGTTAAGTCCCATAAGATTTCACACACATCTGAATATTTGACAATATATTCGAAGTACCAATCGTGATTCCCTCCCCCCCCCCCCTTTGTTTGTTTTCAAAGCAAATCACCCAGGAAATTAACATTTTTGTAGGATAATTAATTCTCATATACAGGGTGTATCATAATTAGTGGCGTAAATGCATACAGTTGAAAGTACACAATACTAGAAGCAAGTAAGTCTCCGTAAACACACGGTCGAAGCAGCATACTTTAAGAGCTATGAGCACTTTTTCATCTTCGCTACTTTGAAACACAGCTCTTCTAATGAACAAATGCTAATAAATTTTAAGTTTTAAGGTATGCATTTTAGAGCACATGTCTACTGGACTTTTTTTCTTGTTTTGGTCCATACTGACACTTCCCAAAGTATGGAAAGCAAAGAGCTTGCAGTAGAAGAGAGATGTTTCACAGCATCGAAGATGAAAAAATTGCTCGTAGCTCTTAAGGAATGAATTTTCGACCCTATGTTTACTCAGAATTTTTTTGCTTCTAGTATCGTGTACTTTCAACTGTATGCGTTTACACCATTAATTATGATGCACCCTATAAACCCTGTGGCAACGGCCTTGCCGCAGTGGATAATCCGGTTCCCGTGGGATCACCGAAGTTAAGCGCTGTCGGGAGTGGCCGGCACTTGGATGGGTGACCAACCAGTGGTCATGCGCTGTTGCCATTTTTCGGTGTGCACTCAGCCTCATGATACAAATTGAGGAGCTACTCGACCGATTAGCAGCGGCTCCGGTCAAAGAAAACCATCATAACGACTGGGAGAGCGGTGTGCTGACCACACGCCCCTCCTATCCACATCCTCCACTGAGGATGACACGGCGGTTGAATGGTCCCGATGGACGACTTCTGGCCTGAAGACGGAGTGCTATATACCATGGCGTTCCACATGTAAGTGCGGACAACTGTCTGACAAAGGAAGTACATCAGATCGAATGGCGAAAACACAATACAACTGATTTTAAAATATCTGTTCCACTAACAATCAAGGTAATTTACTTTTTTAAACTCTACAGCTGTGTACAAACCAGGTTTGAAGGTCAACGAATCCACAGATTACACAAACCCAAGCTCCTGAATAAAGTGTACCATGTTGCAAACAATTATGACCAGCAGATTCTACAGAGTCATACATGAGGTATTATTTGGCACAAAGCTGAACATTTGCTCGATATAATATAGGATACGTTAATAAGAAGTACTGTCGGAATTATATTTCCCTAAACAGAAGTTGCTGTTTTGTTGTACGTTCTTCCCTTATTCGTTACCGAAATGTACAAGTGGTCGATGATGTACTCACTGAGGCTTTTGATATTGGAGTACCTCTGTGCTTATACACCAAAAATGATATGGCAATACCACATGTTTTCCTTGTCAAGGGTGCATAGTGTTCCACTCCGCTGCGTTATAAACACTTCACTGAAACTCCGCATTTGCATTTCCATGACGAATAAGGGAAAAACATACGATAAAACAGCATCTTCCGTTTTGGAAAATATGAGTCATACGTAATTTGTGTGTAAACACATCTTGTTTCAAACAAATCTTCACTTTTTTCCAAATAATATGCCATGTACGACTCTTGTGAGTCTGCTGGCCATAATTGTCTGCTATTGTTCTTAAGTAACTCGTATTTCTGTAGACTTCAGACCCGATAATCTTCGAACATCTATTGCTCTCAGATACAAGTTTACAGAGAAATGATCTTGATGCGTAACAGAACAGGTACATCTCCGTATTTCAAACTACTTCTCTTGTGAGAATGAGAAAGCCGAACAATATAATTGGTTTCCAGTGCCATTTATGTGTTTTCAAATCACTAATTTATGGTAATATTGGTCACTGCAGCTAAAAAAAAGCACCCAAGAATTGTATGGATTCAGATGTCTCAGATATTAAAATTAATCTCGTAAACTTCGGGTTTCAGTAGTGAACAGATTTATAATTGCCTTTTGGGCATGTCACCAAGTTTTGTGAATTGACGTATTCAGGCATATATGTTTGAGTAGTAGCAGAAAGCGACTGAAAGACAGGGGCGACCTTTTGAAGATAACGAAAGAACGTAGCGTAGCGAAGAACTTATCAGATCAAAGGAAAAGACAGATTTCGAAGTGCCAAGACAAAAGGACGATCATTCATACTGCAACGCTTAACTGGTAGGAAGCGATAAATGCTGGTTGTGAAGAACAGTGTTTAATAAATTCGGTAACGAACAAAGCAGACGATTAGCTACTCAATTTAGAAGGTTTCGTGCAATGTGAAATCGAACATATGCGAGGCCATAAAGTGGTACAGACAATTAAAAATGTTTACTTACAACAGATGGGAGTAACAGCACCTAGAGTCCACGGTTTAGAAGAGAGTGACGGCGGCAATACTATAAAAAAACTGTGGGTGTAATCAGCGAATGCTCTAGGATTTTTGGCGAGTAGTTTATGGAATCCTCAGACCCCAAGATCGCACCACACAATCAGTCAAAAGCACCTGAAAAGGGGATCCCGAATCCCTATTCGCCCCTCAGCCCTGTTCTGACAAGGTTGCTGGTAGAATGAGAGTGACTTCTTACTCCGGTAGTCCTCGGCTGCAATAGCTGATGATTTTTCTTCGAAATCTAAGCAATGGCTGAGATACAGAAACTTCGGATTGGTGGTCAAAGAAACTACCCCCCCCCCCCCCCCCTTACCAGGACCCCAGTTCCGAGAGATTCGCTTCAGTTTACTTCCAAAAATGAGGCAGTCGTCGGCGATGTCATTATAGAAAAGATATACGCTCCGAGTGGACGTACACGTGGAAGGAAAGGTCTTGTACTGTTTCACAAGAACCGTACTGGAATTCGCTTCACTCAACATTGGGAAACCATTGAAAACCTAAATCTGGTGGGTTGGACGGGGATTTGAATCTTGCTTCTCACGAAAACAGTCCAATAACTTATCCATTACGCCTCTTCCGCCGTCGGAAACACACGTAACACGGATGCGGTGACGAAATAAGGTGCTGGAACAGTGTGAAAGCACGAATTGTAGAATGCTGTCACAGACGGAAGTGCTTGTCTGGTTGGTAGAGGAAGTACACTTACACAAATTTGAGAAACTTTTACGTTTACATCTGCACTCCGTAAGCCATGTTACTGCGTGTGGCAGATGGTACTTAGCGTACCAAAGCTATTTCTCACCTTTCTTGGTACAGTTGCGAATGGCTTGTGGGAAGAACAGTTGTTGGGAAGTCTCCGAATAAACTCAGATCTCTGATTTTACATTCATGGTCTTTTCTCGAGAAGTAATCAGGAAGATATTGGTTGACTTTTCCAGAAAAGTAAGCTCTTGTAACGTTAAAAATAAACAATACTGTGACGCAATACGCCTCTCTTGCGGCTTCTGCCTCTGGAGTTGGCTGATCATCTCTGCGACGCTTTCGCGCTTACGAAATGAACTGTAACCAAACGCGCTGCTCTCCTTTGTATTTTCTGTTTCGTCTATCAATCTGGTACTGATTCCAGATCGACTGGTGTCTATATTACCTGAGATTAGTTTTTTGTGGTCGTTCCGCATTAAATCGGTCCATGAGCAACCTACTTGATATTTTATGGATTTGACTGCTTCCAATGACTGTTCTGCAAAAGTATAATTAATCGACAATGCATCTTTCTTCCTTTTTATCCGCAACACGTAAAGTTTGTTAATGTAGAGGGACAAATCCCAATCCCTGCAGCTTCGGTCTTCTGCAGGTCTTCTTTGCATTTCTGTACAAATTCCTATCGTGGTTACTTCTCTGTATTCAACATCACCCGCAAAAGCCTCAGGGAACTTGTGACGTTGTCCACTAAGTCATTTATACATATGGTGACAAGTAACAGTCCTATAATGCTCCATTGGGGTACGCCCCAAGTTACTTTCACGTCGGAAGATTCCCTCCGTTGAGAATGACATGCTGTTTCCTAGGACATTTTCAATCCAGTCACACGACTGACTGCTAATCCGTATGATATTATTTTGTTCGTTAAGCAGCAGTGCGGAATAGTATCGAACGCTTTCCGGAAGTCAGGCAACACGGAATCAACCTCGGTGCTGGCTGCTTTCTGAGGGTAATGGACGGACAGAGCGAGCTGAGTTTCCACAGTCGTTGTTTCTGGAACCCATGTTCATTTCCACAGAAGAGTTTTTAAGTCTCCAGAAACGTACATGGTAAGAAGAGCTAATACCCATGCAAAAAAGGGTGTGAACAGATGTGAAGTAATGCACTCAGCCTCGTGATGCCAATTGAGGAGCTACTCGACCGAATAGTAGCGGCTTCGGTCAAGAATACCATCATAACGACCGAGAGAGCGGTGTGCTGACCCCACGCCCCTCCTATCCGCATCCTCCGCTGAGGATGACACGGCGGTCCGATGGTCCCGGTAGGCCACTCGCGGCCTGAAGACGGAGTACCTGTAAGTAAGTGAGGAGAGCTGGAAACTCAAACACATTCTACGAATGTCCGAAAGAACAGACACCAAGCAGCATCCGCAGATGTGAAACATATTTCTTAAACTGAAGAAGGACGAGGGAGAAAGAAATGGAAAGGGATAGGATTACTGATGTCAGATGTATTGGGACTTTAAACGGAATCAGTTGCGACGAGTGAAAATGTGTACCGGACTGGGATCCGAATCCGGGATCTCCCACTGCACTATGGAGTCTGCAGCTGCGATAGATTACATGTAAATTGAAGTAGGAGGGGGAGAAAAAAAAGGAAATGGGAGGGATTATTAGTGTCAGATGCTCTGGGACTTTGCCGCGGAATCAGCGACGTAGAGTGAAACTGTGCGCCGGACCGAGATCCGAACAGATGATTACACGCGTAAAGCTGAAATACTAAACACCTTTTTCCAAAGCTGTTTCACAGAGGAAGACCGCATTGCAGTTCCTTCGCTAAATCCTCGCACAAACGAAAAAATGGCTGACATCGAAATGAGTGTCCAAGGAATAGAAAAGCAACTGAAATCACTCAACAGAGGAAAGTCCACTGGACCTGACGGGATACCAATTCGATTCTAGACAGTGTACGCGAAAGAACTTGCCCCCCTTCTAACAGCCGTGTACCGCAAATCTCTAGAGGAACGGAAGGTTCCAAATGGTTGGAAAAGAGCACAGGTAGTCCCAGTCTTCAAGAAAGGTCGTCGAGCAGATGCGCAAAACTATAGACCTATATCTCTGACGTCGATCTGTTGTAGAATTTTAGAACATGTTTCTTGCTCGCGTATCATGTCGTTTCTGGAAACCCAGAACCTACTCTGTAGGAATCAACATTGATTCCGGAAACAGCGATCGTGTGAGACCCAACTCGCTTTATTTGTTCATGAGACCCAGAAAATATTAGGTACAGATTCCCAGGTAGATGCCATTTTCCTTGACTTTCGGAAGGCGTTCGATACAGTTCCGCACAGTCGCCTGATAAACAAAGTAAGAGCCTACGGAATATCAGACCAGTTGTGTGGCCGGATTGAAAAGTTTTTAGCAAACAGAGCACAGCATGTTGTTCTCAATGGAGAGACGTCTACATACGTTAAAGTACCCTCTGGCGTGCCACGGGGGAGCGTTATGGGACCATTGCTTTTCACAATATATATAAATGACCTAGTAGATAGTGTCGGAAGTTCCATGCGGCTTTTCGCGGATGATGCTGTAGTATACAGAGAAGTTGCAGCATTAGAAAATTGTAGTGAAATGCAGGAAGATCTTCAGCAGATAGGCACTTGGTGCAGGGAGTGGCAACTGACCCTTAACATAGACAAATGTAATGTATTGCGAATAGATAGAAAGAAGGATCCTTTATTGTATGATTATATGATAGCGGAACAAACACTGGTAGCAGTTACTTCTGTAAAATATCTGGGAGTATGCGTGCGGAACGATTTGAAGTGGAATGATCATATAAAATTAATTGTTGGTACGGCGGGTCCCAGGTTGAGATTCATTGGGAGAGTCCTCAGAAAATGTAGTCCATCAACAAAGCAGGTGGCTTACAAAACACTCGTTCAACCTATACTTGAGTATTGCTCATCAGTGTGGGATCCGTAGCAGGTCGGGTTGACGGAGGAGATAGAGAAGATCCAAAGAAGAGCGGCGCGTTTCGTCACAGGGTTATTTGGTAAGCGTGATAGCGTTACGGAGATGTTTAGCAAACTCAAGTGGCAGACTCTTCAAGAGAGGCGCTGTGCATCGCGGTGTAGCTTGCTGTCCAGGTTTCGAGAGTGTTGTGACTTGGCAAGACAGCCAAGCCACTAAGAGGTAGCCGAAAGGCACGCGTTTAAACTCACGCAGGCTGGCGTGAGGTCTGGAACAGTTAAAGGAGTTGAGTCTAGTAAAAAAAGTACGCGCTTCTGGAATACTTAACTTTAATCCATAATTGGTGAACATCGGTCTGACGGTACATGCATCACAAGATAAATAGCAATTGATAATGGCGCCTTGCTAGGTCGTAGCAAATGACGTAGCTGAAGGCTATGCTAACTATCGTCTCGGCAAACTAGAGCGTAATTTGTCTGTGAACCATCGCTAGCAAAGTCGGCTGTACAACTGGGGCGAGTGCTAGGAAGTCTCTCTATACCTGCCGTGTGGCGGCGCTCGGTCTGCAATCACTGATAGTGGCGACACGCGGGTCCGACTTATACTAACGGACCGCGGCCGATTTAAAGGCTACCACCTAGCAAGTGTGGTGTCTGGCGGTGACACCACAGAGAGGGTGCGTTTCTGGATGAGGTATCGAATATATTGCTTCTCCCTACTTATACCTCCCGAGGAGATCACGAATGTAAAAGTAGAGAGATTCGACCGCGCACGGAGGCTTTCCGGCGGTCGTTCTTCCCGCGAACCATACGCGACTGGAACAGGAAAGGGAGGTAATGACAGTGGCACGTAAAGTGCCCTCCGCCACACACCATTGGGTGGCTTGCGGAGTATAAATGTAGATGTAGAACTTCCTGGGCAGTTGCGTTAACCACTGCACCACCCGGGCAAAGTGTTTACCAGAACGCGCTCACTGTTTCGGCATCCCTCTCGGTCGACCCACAGTCCCACCTAGTGCCACCTATCGGCAGTCCCTGTCCATGTCCTCTGCAGCATAACGGCGCACAGCATTTCGCGGCCAGGAGTCGAACGGCGTTCAGCTCACTGCCGATAGCTGGCGGCACCACCGCCGCTTAACAGCGTAGGCGCAACCATCCCTAAGCCGCTTCTGCTGTAACCCCAGCAAGGCTGGGCGGCGAACATACGGAAAATACACTCATGCTCATAAGGATAATGCTGATGCATGGTGAAAAAACGCTCTGGTGGGCTGTTCGCGGGTTTAAATCACCTCGGGGTATGACCATGCAGTGCATTTGACCTGCAGTCGTCGCACGGTGGCGCTGGCAGCAGTCCACAAACACAGAGGTTTGTTGGTGCAGCGAGTTAGTGTGAAGACGTTTTCAGACGTGCTAGTTGTGACTGTGTGTTGAAAATGGCTCAAAGAACACACATTGATGACGTTATGGGGTAGAATACTAGGGCGACTGGAGGCTGGTCAAATACAGCACGGGCCCTCTGTGTGCCACAAAGTGTGATCTCAAGATTATGTCAAGCAGACAGAAAACGTGTCCAGCCGCTACAGTAGGGACGTCCACAGTGTACAACACCGCAAGAAGACCGATATCTCACCATCAGTGCCCGCAGACGGCCACCGAGTACTGCAGGTAGCCTTGCTCGGGACCTTACCGCAGCCACTGGAACAGTTGTCTCCAGACACACAGTCTACAGACTACTGAACAGACATGGTTTATTGGCCCGGAGACCTACAAGGTGCATTCCACTGACCCCTGGTCGCAGGAGAGCCCGTAAAGCCTGGTGTCAAGAACACAGTACATAGTCATTGGAACAGTGGTCCCAGGTTATGTTCAGGGACGAGTGCAGGTATAGTCTGAACAGTGATTCTCGCCGGATTTTCATCTGACTTGAACCAAGAACCAGATACCAACCCCTTAATGTCCTTGAAAGGGACATTTATGGAGGTCGCGGTTTGATGGTGTGGGATGGGATTATGATTGGTGCACGTATACCCCTACATGCCTTTTACAGAGGAACTGTAACAGGTCAGATGTATCGGGACGTCATTTTGCACCAGTATGTCCGCCTTTTCAGGGGTGCAATGGGTCCCACCTTCCTCGTGACGGATGATAACGCCGGCCCCACCGAGCTGCCATCGTGGAGGAGTACCTTGAAACAGAAGATATCAGGCGAATGGAGTGGCCTGCCTGTTCTCCAGACCTAAACCCCATCCAGCATGTCTGGGATACTCTCGGTCGACGTATCGCTGCACGTCTTCAAACCCCTACGGCACTTCAGGAACTCCGACAGGCAATGGTGCAAGAATGGGAGGCTATACCCCAGCAGCTGCTCGACCACCTGATCCAGAATATGCCAACCCTTTGTGCGGCCTGTGTACGTGTGCATGGTGACCATTTCCAATATTGATGTCGGGGTACATGCGCAGGAAACAGTGGCGTTTTGTAGCACATGTGTTTCGGGACGGTTTTCTCAACTTATCACCAATACCGTGGACTTACAGATCTGTGTCGTGACTGTTCCCTATGTGCCTATGCTATTAGCGCCAGTTTTGTGTAGTGCCACGTTGTGTGGCACCACATTCCGCAATTAGCCTTAATTTCTGAGCATGAGTGTAGCAAGTTACCGACTACGGGCCAATCATTCCATGCCACGCCACCGCGGGCTCAACGTCGACTTGTGTACTCCTGCGTCCCTGGACTAAAAAGCGCACGCCCCGCTGCGAACGGCAGTGTGAATTTAGGCTGCGCGAAGTGTTTGGACTCGCCGCTTGTAACTACGGGCATATACAGACTTAAGTGTCAGTGTTGCATGACAGTGATAAGCAGTCAGTGTACATTTCCGTCTGACAGTTTTTGTATCCGAACGAATAGAAAAATTGGTAGAAGCCGACCTCGGGGAAGATCAGTTTGGATTCCGTAGAAATGTTGGAACACGTGAGGCAATACTGACCGTACGACTTATCTCAGAAGAAAGATTAAGGAAAGGCAAACCTACGTTTCTAGCATTTGTAGACTTAGAGAAAGCTTTTGATAATGTTGAATGGAATACTCTCTTTAAAATTCTGAAGGTGGCAGGGGTAAAATACAGGGAGCGAAAGGCTATTTACAATTTGTACAGAAATCAGATGGCAGAGTCGAGGGACATGAAAGGGAAGCAGTGGTTGGGAAGGGAGTGAGACAGAGTTGTAGCCTCTCCCCGATGCTATTCAATCTGTATATTGAGCAAGCAGTACAGGAAACAAAAGAAAAATTCGGAGTAGGTACTAAAATCCATGGAGAAGAAATAAAAACTTTGAGGTTCGCCGATGACATTGTAATTCTGTCAGAGACAACAAAGGACTTGGAACAGCTGTTGAACGGAATGGACAGTGTCTTGAAAGGTGGGTATAAGATGAACATCAACAAAAGCAAAACAGGGATAATGGAATGTAGTCGAATTAAATCGGGTGATGCTGAGGGAATTAGATTAGGAAATGAGACACTTAAAGTAGTAAAGGAGTTTTGCTATTTGGGGAGCAAAATAACTGATGATGGTCGAAGTAGAGAGGATATAAAATGTAGACTGGCAATGGCAAGGTAAGCGTTTCTGAAGAAGAGAAGTATAGATTTAAGTGTCAGGAAGTTGTTTCTGAAAGTATTTGTATGGAGTGTGGGCACGTATGGAAGTGAAACATGGACGATAAATAGTTTAGACAAGAAGAGAATAGAAGCTTTCGAAATGTGGTGCTACAGAAGAACGCTGAAGATTAGATGGGTAGATCACATAACTAATGAGGAGGTATTGAATAGAACTGGGGAGAAGAGGAGTTTGTGGCACAGCTTGACCAGAAGAAGGGATCGGTTGGTAGGACACGTTCTGAGGCATCAAGGGATCACCAATGTAGTACTGGAGGGCAGCGTGGAGGGTAAAAGTCGTAGAGGGAGACCAAGAGATGAATACGCTAAGCAGATTCAGAAGGATGTAGGCTGCAGTAGATACTGGGTGATGAAGAAGCTTGAATAGGATGGAGTAGCATGGAGAGCTGCATCAAACCAGTCTCAGGAGTGAAGACCACAACAACAACAACAGTTTTTGTATTTATATCTTGTGTGAACTTCAATTGAGAGATTAAACTTGGTTTTCCGCTCACGTCTCCAGCCTTCGTTGTTCCGCACTTTCCGGATACATCCTCCAAGCTCACTATTTGAGATTCCCACAGGATGTCAGATGAAATTGTACATCCGCACTGAAGAAAGTGAATTCATTGCCCATTGAAGTGAATCAATTAGATGAATGCATAGTGTCTGTTCTTTCGGACATGTAAGAAACAACAGACACCACGAAGAAATGGCAGCTGTTACACATTATATGTAAACTGAATGAGTGTGGGTCGCACCGCCTAGTAAGTGGGAGATCCGGTTTCGGATGCCGATTTGGTGAAGATTTTCACTCGTCGCCGCTGATTCCCAGTAAAGTCTCGATGCAGTTGACATCAGTAGTCCCTTTCCTTCCCTTTCCTTTCTCCCCCGACCACCTCTACTTTCAATTTACATCAGATACATTCTATTACCACGTACGGGAGAGCCGATCACAGTGAGCAGGCTGTGGTATTACTATTTTTTTAAACTGAACAGCAATAGACGGAAAGGCCTAGAAATGAGTATTATGATCTAAAACCACTGAAGTAGAATATGGAATACAATGAGATTTTCACTCTGCAGCGGAGTGTGCTCTGATATGAAACTTCCTGGCAGATTAAAACTGTGTGCCGGACCAAGACTCGAACTCGGGAGCTTTGCCTTCCCCGTCCTCACAACTCGCAGGAGAGCTTCTGTAAAGTCTGGAAGGTAGGAGACGAGGTATTGGCAGATTTGGTGAAGGACGGGCCGTGAGTCGCGCTTGGATAGCTCAGTTGGTAGAGCGCTTGCCCGCGAAAGCCAAAGGTCCCGAGTTCGAGTCTCGGTCCGGCACCTGGTTTTAATCTGCCAGGAAGTTTCGGAATATGGAATAGTTTAAGCACCTATGTATCAAATTATATATTTTACAAAATTCAGTTTTCACAAAGTGGAAGAATGGCCCCTTCATCTGACTCAAAAATAAAGGGTAAAAAACTAAAAAAGAACTGAACAAACTTTATTGTGAAACATGATTAGAATTAAATTATTTACACTTTTCACAAACAAAAGCCGAACTGCGTTCCTCAATTTTAGCACAGAGTTCGTCGCCCAGAGGGAGCACAGGTGGCACTTAATGCACTGCTGGTCTGGCCTTGCAGTTGAAAATTTTTCTTCGCATTACATGCACTTTATGCGTTCACCTTCATCGTTAGCGCCAAAAAGAGCTCGACTAGGGTTGTTTTCTGCTATCTCTAATTTTTTTGTTGTCTTTCTTCTCTCCCTACTTCCTTCTTTTTATTTTATTTTTCTTCTCTTTCTTTATTTGCCGCTTTTAGGTCACTGTTGTAAGGATTTCGACTTAGTATCGCCACAGACACCATCTTTTCGGCCGCTGTTGTTACGTTTTGCCCCTACACAAAATCGCCAGAAGCCACCGATGAGATGGCCACTTTGCCTGCATTGACGCTATTACACAAAAGCTGCAGTACCTTTTAATAGCATGACCGAACTTTCAATAACTAGAATAAGATTATGGAGTTAAGATACGATAGTTTCAACACAATTTCATTAAAAAGACATAGGTCACATTCTCTCTCCACACTAAATACTCAAACTGACCATTTACCTTAAATCCGAACAACTGAAATCCACAAAAATTATTATAACCCCGAATAGCGGCGCAGCGAACAGGTTAGACTTCATGGGGTGATTGGACCCTACACGGATAATTAGTGAACGAATTTCTAGCTCCATGCCAGCACCTCATAAGCTTCCGGGACCCCAGTAGCCACTTTGCCTGCCATGACCACAATGCCTGATGCTCCCCTAATTTCGGATTTGTGGTTGATGGCAGGAAAATAAGTCCAAAATGGAATTAAAGAACTTCTGAAGGTATGCTCTACAGTACAGAAGTAAACATCAAACAATACTGAGTTTCGTTTAGTTCTGCGTCGCATATCATAAAAGTTTATCTCGTTATCCAATTTACAATTTAGTTCTGTGTGCTTGACAGTGGGTACTTTTTATAATATGCGACTGGCCAACAAGAGTTAGGTTTCCAGTGATTTCCCTAAATCGCTACAGGTAAATGTCGGTTGAAAGGGCATGACCGATTTCCATCGCCATCCGAGCTTGTCCTCCGTCTCTAATGACCTGGATGTCGCCGGGACGTTAAACGAAATCTTCCTTCCTTCCTTTTTATAACACCTTAGAGCTTCTTCTTATTCCATCGTGGAGTAAGGAAAGAGTAATTATTTACATGCATTTGTCTATGCCCGTATTAGTCTAATTTTATTTTCACTCTCCCCATGGAGACGAAAGGGAATGAATATTGTTTTTAGATTCTGTTCTGTTGGCCTGTTCTCGAAACATATTAACTTGACAATACTTAAACCGAGTTATAAACTGGTATGCAAGTGCAAGTTCTAATGGTGTAATATTCCTTGTCTCTTTCTTCTTTACCTACTACCATCTCCCTTTACCTTAACTTTTTAGCCTCAATTTAGTTTCAAAGACTAATAATGGTCATAAGAGACTCATGACTAACTGTTGGACGATTTTCCCTCGTCTCCACTTTATTTGTGCTGTAAAGGCACTAAGTACATTATGACATATGGTGTATTGGTATCTAGTCAGAACAGTTTGCTAATATGCCGTAACTTAAGCAGCTCGTGAGAATAAGTGAAGTCACTTTCCACTTTTCGTGAAGAAAATTCAGGTATCGGCAATTCTCATACTCAAAGACGTCATTCTCGACCGTAAAAACGATCGAATTATGATGATCATAATTATTCACAAATCTAAACGGACTGATACCATCATAGTCAAGAGCGGGGCATATTAAGTGGCACTAGCAAAGGGGACAGAATTGGATGACAATCAAGTAAGACGAAGACCTTTGTCCACCATACATTACATGTGTGTTTTAGTGTGTTTGATAAGATGATCAGAACATTCATAGCTGGATGATGAGCTATTCCGAAACCAGGTGCTGTATTATCTGAACACTGCCGTAAAGTGTGTCGAATTCAAGTAAGCCATAACGATTAAATATAACAATCGCTGTCTCAGATCCGCAGAAATGGATAATAACATTAAATTTCATCTGGCATTGTGTCAGCGTACAGCAGACCCACTTGAAAATACCGTATACCGCAATCAATGGAGGAATGAGTTGTTAGTTAGTTACATGTTCCATACATCATTTGAACAATTTTTTATCCAGACGATGTGGAACGAGTCGGTTTACGGGATATGTATACATGATTAGTTTTAACGTTAATGACCATACTGTTTTTAGTCTTACGAATGAAGCTACAAATTACACTTAAAAGTAGTTTTTTTTCTTTTTCGTCTATGAAATAGAAGTTTTTCAGAAGAAATGATTTTAGGTTACATTTAAAACTTGCTTTGCTTCCTGGCAAGTATTTTATGTTGTTGGACAAATGATTAAAAAATCTTGTTGATGCAAATAGAACTCCTATCTAAGCAATTTCAAGGTTTAATAATGGGTACGTAAAGGTCATTTTTATCTAGTGTTGTAGGTGTGGACATTACTATTCTTCTCAAATTATGATGGATAATTTATGAGGCATTCCATTAGCACACACACACACACACACACACACACACACATATATATATATATATATATATATATATATATATATATATTATATATATATATGTTCAGTTTAAACACCTAACACCCTGAAGAGGTACCTACAGTATAACTGTGGGTAAACACAACATATTACCCTCACTAATCGCTTCAGTGCAATTAATACTTTCTTTCTAATTGTAAGTGATGGGTTACACTAGAAAATTATTCTAACACAAATTATCGATTGGAAATAGGAAAAATATGTGAGGACGTTGATGCATTTATTTCCAACAATAGCAATTGTACGAATAGCAAAACTATTTGAACCTAATTATCTGAGCAGCAGAGTGATATGTTTCTTCCAGTTCAAGTTTTCATCAATAAGTACACGCAAAAATTTGGAGTATTCTACCTGTTTATTGACTCCTTTTCATGTGCTGCATCAGTTGTTGGTATGACTATTTGTTGTACAGAACTGAATATAGTGTTATGATATCGAAAACTGCCATTTTGAGACCATAGCTATGTACAAATTGTAAACTGATTCTTTCAAAGAAAAACACAGCAACCATCCGCTATTAATAATGCTGTTTATTGCAGTTTGTTTGAAGTTTACATAGGTTTTTTGCTCTTTTTGTTGTATAAAAAGACCTACGTAAAATTCAAACAAATGTGCATCTTGTGAATAGCCTTCTGGAGATGAACCTGTCGAAAGGTGCTAGTCATTGAAATAAACAGTATTATTAATAGAGGCTGGTTGCTGTCTTTTTCATTAAAAAAATTAACCTATACTAAGACAGTATGCTTTCTCAAAATTTAGGAAGTATCGATTGTCAGGGAAATATTTAATAATTCCTTGCTAAACATCATAAACAATTTCTTCTGTTGCTTTCTGTCTAATGGTATTTATTAAACCACTAGTATCGCTATATAAAATACCAACACGGTTCCATGAATGTTAAGAGGAAGGTCATCACACACACTGAATAGCCAAAGAAACTGGTACACCTGCCTAATACCGCGTAGGGCCCCCTGAGCACGCAGAAGTACCGCAACAGGACGTGGCGTGGACTTAACTACAGCCTGAAGTAGTGCTGGAGGAAATTGACACCATGAATCCTGCAGAGCTATCCATAAATACGTAAGAGTACGGAAGGTGGCGATCTCTTCTGAACAGCACGTTGTAAGACATTCCAGATATGCTCAATAATGCTCATGTCCCGGGAATTTGATAGCCAGCGGAAGCTTTTAAACTCAGAAGTGTGTTCCTGGAGGCACTCTGTAGCAATTCTGGACATGTTGTGGTGTCGCATTGTCCTGCTGGAATTACCAAAGTCCGTCGGAATGCATAATGGACATGAATGGATGCAGGTGATCAGACAGGGTACTTACGTACCTATCACCTGCCAGAGTCGTATCCAGACGTATCAGGGGTCCCATATCACTCCAACTGCACACGCTCTACACCATTACAGAGTCTCCACCAGCTTGAACGGTCCCCTGCTGACATGTAGGGCCCATGGATTCGTGAGGTTGTCTCCATACCCGTACACGTCCATCCGCACGATACAATTTGAAACGAGACTCGTCCAACCAGGCAACATATTTCCAGTCATCATCAAGGGTACATGAGTGGGCTATCGGTTCCGAAAGCCCATATCGATGATGTTTCATTGAATGGTTCGCACGCTGACACTTGTTGATGGCCCAGCATTGAAATCTGCAGCAGTCTGCGGAAGGGTTGCATTTTTGCCACGTTGAACGATTGTCTTCAGTCGTCTTTGGTCCGGTTCTTAGAGGCTCTTTCTCCTGCCGCAGCGATGTCGGAGATTTGATGTTTCACCGGATTCCTGATATTCACGATACACTCGTGAAATGGTCGTGCAGGAAAATCCCCACTTCATCGCTACCTCGGAGATGCTGTGAACTATCGTTCGTGCGCCGACTATAACACTACGTTCAAACTCACTTAAATCTTGATAACCTCATTGTAGCAGCACTAACCGATTTATCAACTGCGCCAGACACTTGTTATCTTATATAGTCGTTGCCGACAGCAGCGCCGTATTCTACCTTTGTACATATCTCAGAATACGCAGGCCTGTACCAGTTTCTCTGGCGCTTCACGTGTACAGAGAATAGAAGTGGACACAAAATTACATCCTGTGGGACTCCCTGATTTCTCCTTAGTCGCTAAAATTTTTTTCTCCTTCCAACATTGCCTGAATTATTTAGCACAATTCTATGTATTCTGTTTGTTAAGTATGAGTCAGACCAACTGTTTGTGAAGCAATTAATTCTATAAAACTTAGCCGCGCGGGGTAGCCGTGCGGTCTATGGCTCCTTGCGACGGTTCGCGCGGCTCTCCCCGTCGGAGGTTCGAGTCCTCCCTTGGGCATGGGTGTGTGTGTGTGTGTGTTGTCCTTACTGTAAGTTAAAGTTAGATAAAGTAGAGTGTAAGCCTAGGGATCGATGACCTCAGCAGTTTGGTCCCACAGAACTTACCACAAAATTCCATAAAATTTAAGGTTTTCCAAAGAGTGACATGGCCTACGCAATGAAGCGCCTTGAAAAGACGAGCAACCCTTCTAGAATCCAAATTTTGATGTGCTGAGTAAATTGTTTGTTCTTAATCGTTAGCCTCCTGTTGAGTATACAACCTTTTCGAATATTTTGGAAAAAGGTGTCGGTCAGGATGTCATATCCCTGTCTGGCAAACATGTTGACATTTCAGTAGATACTTGGTTCAGATCCAGCTGGCTATTACTACAAAGTTTATCAACCAAAGTGCGTTCGTTCTGCGCATCTGACGTCACAAAACACAGTCAGCCAATGAACAGAGAACGACGTTGCCAGAGCTCCACTGCAGTGCAGATCACGGACGAGTGTCTTCAGTTTTAGAAACGTTCAGTCATAAATAAAGTAATTGAACAAAAGCCATGTCTTGATAGCAGACTTACTTTTATAGAAAGTTTGGAAAAAGCATTCTTTATACCAATTGCTTCATAGTCTATTAATTAACTAAACCAAACAAGCAATAAGCCTAATTCAGGCGATAGCAAGGAAAGGTGTTTTTATCATTCCCACTAACCGCCTTTTCGCAATAAAGAACAGCGGTAATTGTTTATTTCCTATTGTACTTCGACGAAACGTCAGTAATTCATAGTCATACCAACAGTGTTTGTAGGTATTTTGCGTGACATTATAAAGTCCTCCGGGAGATCTATTGGATAACGAGCTGCGTTAGCGTAATGGTTAAAATGTTTGGCTATTAAGCAAAAGGTTCTGAATTCAAACCTTGTATGGTGCTTAATATTTTCTTTATTTGAAAACAATATCGAAGTGTCTTACTTCATGAATTTTATTCGTTTGAATGTAATTTTTTGAAATTTCTAATGGCAACTAAAATCGGTCATACGGAAAGTATACGCTATGGACTTTTACCTCTGCAAACTCTTGAAAATTTCGTGCAATGGTTTACTACATCTAATGCTGCACAATAACTGCGTTGAACATCGAAACAAAATTAAGTTATTTATGGGGGGAAGGTATCAGTCAAGAAGATTTGTAAAAATCAAATTTTTGGGCCAAATAGTTTTTGTGAAATCGAATGATAAAGTGTGTCAAAGACGTCGAAACACCATGTTTCTGCACAGGCGAGCAGTGCAGTGATGACAAAATCGATCACAGCGCGGAATGCTGGGAGCACGTCTTTGTAGCAGCGAAAGGGTTAATGCGGCCGTGATGGCTTTACTTCATAAACTGTGCGCTCCCCCCTAAACGTAAGTTTGCGTACTATAGCGCTGCTTCTCTTGGCGCGTGCAACTGGCAACGCAGCAATCTTCCGCGTCTGGGCGGGCATGCGCGAACCGCCAGGATAAAAGAATTGAACTATAATACTTTAGGACACACAACAGCGTCATTCTGTTGGAAGTCACATTTTTGCATGTCAAGTATAAATAAGATCACAGAGGCGTGGGCGAAAATGGAAGAGCTGCTTACGGAAGATCATGAGGACGATGGTGATGGCGACGATGACGAGGGTGTAGGGGGAGAGCAGGATGGCCCAGACGCCCTCTGGCTGCGCCTGCTGGTCCAGCAGCGACTTGAGCAGTTTGGCGCGCTTCTCGGCCGGCATGTCGGCCACCTTGGTGATGAGGTGCTTGAGCCGCTCCGCCAGCTGCTCCTTGTCCAGGTTCAGTCCTTCCAGCCCTTCCCTCGTCGCCTCTCCCAGCTCGTCCAGCGGCACGTCGGCCATCTCGTCCATGGTTCGGCGTCGCTGAAGCACAGACAGCCGCCCATTGCACCACACCGGCCACTAGGACTGTCGATATTTTTAAAAATATCGGGATTCCGACGTATCAGTTTTAAAAGAATATCATTATTGGCTCTCGATACATCTAGAAAAAAAGTCGATATATGGGCGTATAAAATAACGAAGTACCTACCTATAAAAATATACTGCCGGTTTTAGAGCTGTATTTTTACACTACTGGCCATTAAAATTGCTACACCAAGAAGGAATGCAGATGATAAACGGGTGTTTATTGGACAAATATATTATACTAAAACTGACATGTTATTACATTTTCACGCAATTTGGGTGCATAGATCATGAGAATCAGTACCCAGAACAACCACCCCTGGCCTTAAAAGGGACTCGATACGCCTGGGCATTGAGTCAGAGCTTGCATGGCGTGTACAGGTACAGTTGCCCATGCAGCTTCTACACGATACCACAGTTCATCAAGAGTAGTGACTGGCGTATTGTGACGAGCCAGTTGCTCGGCCACCATTTACAAGACGTTTTCAATTGGTGAGAGATCTGGAGAATGGGTTGGCCAAGGCAGCAGTCGAACATTTTCTGTATCCAGAAAGGGCCGTACAGGACCTGCAACATGCGGTCGTCTATTATCCTGCTGAAATGTAGGGTTTCGCAGGGATCGAATGAAGGGTAGAGCCACGGGTCGTAACACATCTGACATGTAACGTCCACTGTTGAAATTGGCGTCAATGCGAACAAGAGGTGACCGAGACGTGTAACCAATGGCACCCCATAACATCAAGTCGGGTGATACGCCAGTATGTCGATGACGAATACACGCTTCCAATGTGTGTTCACTGCGATGTCGCCAAACACGGATGCGACCACCATGATGGTGTAAACAGAACCTGGATTCATCCGAAAAAATGGCATTTTGCCATTCGTGCACCCAGGTTCGTCGTTGAGTGCACCATCGCAGACGCTCCTGTCTGTGATACAGCGTCGAGGGTAACCGCAGCCATGGTCTCCGAGCTGATAGTCCATGCTGCTGCAAACGCCGTCGAACTGTTCGTGCAGATGGTTGTTGTCTTGCAAACGACCCCATATGTTGACTCAGGGATCGAGACGTGGCTGCACTATCCGTTACATCCATGCGGATAAGGTGCCTGTCATCTCGACTGCTAGTCATACGAGGCCGTTGGGATCCAGCACGGCGTTCCGTATTACCCTCCTGAACCCACCGATTCCATATTCTGCTAACAGTCGTTGGATCTCGACCAACGCGAGCAGCAATGTCGTGATACGATAAACCGCAATCGCGATAGGCTACAATCCGACCTTTATCAAAGTCGGAAACGTGATGGTACGCATTTGTCCTACTTACACGAGGCATCACAACAACGTTTCACCAGGCAACGCCGGTCAACTGCTGTTTGTGTATGAGAAATCGGTTGGAAACTTTCCTCATGTCAGCACGTTGTAGTTGTCGCCACAGGCGCCAACCTTGTGTGAATGCTCTGAAAAGCTAATCATTTGCATATCACAGCATTTTCTTCCTGTCGGTTAAATTTATCGTCTGTAGCACGTCATCTTCGTGGTGTAGCAATTTTAATGGCCAGTAGTGTAAGTATTGATTCATTACTAGATATTCTGCACAAGCTAGCAACCCGCCAACCCCCTTTCGAGGAAGAACCGAGAGGAAAACGATGTGCGTTCGTCCTTGACGATAACCACTTTGCTAACAATGGTATAACTGCATGTAAGTGGCACAATAAAAAGGTGTCCAATGGGTCCATCGTTCGGTATCGTCACATATTGAATTTGTCTGGAACACTTCGTGCTGACTTGCCTGTTTTTTTTTTCTCATTTCTCCAATATCAACGACTTAGTAGCTGCAGTGTCAAAATTGCTTTGGTGAAGCTAAACGTTGCAGTTTCTGTAGGGTAGCGCCCAGCGACGATTACGTCAGCATTTCCCCTCACACGTCTATGGCCACCGCAAAGACCAAGCTCATCAGTGAGATTTTTTCTCATCGTTTGCCGCATCTGTTTTTAAATAATGCCAATGTGAAGAAATGGCATACCAGTTGCGTTAAAAACTGTTTTGTTTTCCATTTACACCGCCACCCCCCGCCCCTCCAACCCCTAGTGCAATCGGACTACTTCTGTTGTACCACACACAGTTGCTTCACAAAGTCAAAGACAAAGACTGGACGTCATGAAATCTCAAAAAGTCGTTGGTCTCCTCCACACAGTAAAACTAAAATTATGTTCTACTACAATTTCAAAAGAACAACTTCAAATATTTGTCGAAAACTGTGAAAAACTATAATATAAAATAACAATATCGGCACTCCATATTACCACTTTGATATCAATATATCGACATATCGGGGGAAAAATGACGCCGGTACGTATAGATACTTTCTGGAAGAATATCGCTACGCGCAGCGACAGTTTGTAAGCGTATTATACCTACTGAGGCCAAGTTTATTGGACACTTTTAAGTGCTGACATGTGGGGTTCCTGATTCGAACTCGTCAACATTATCGAGTCGTTAGAACCAGATAGAAGGTGAATGTAGTTCGAATTTTGAGGACCGATGTTATGTAGAGTATCAATAAATATGAACTGACAAGTGAAGCCATTAAAATGTGATGATAGGAAGAATATCAACTATACGAGGCCTGTTGAAAAAATCGCAATTTTGCGCCAATGGTGTGTTGGAGCGAAATGCTATTGTCATCCCTGCACACACGCCTGTCTTCAATGTGTGACTACCGGCGGTTTCATTCTTATATGTCTGTTAGTTATTGTATTGTAGTGAGTAGAATGTTGTGTCGCACAGTTTGCGTATCTCTAGATGGTAGAGTTAGAGGAGCACCGCGTCTGCATTAAATTTTGCTTGAAGCATAAGAAAACCTTTGCAGACGTATACCAAGTGATAAAGGAAGCCAGTGTTGATTACTCTGTGTTACGAAAGATTCACACGGTTCAAACATGGACGGACGGAAGTTAAAGATTACCCTCGTTCAGGACGCCATTCGACATATGCCGACGACGCTCATGTCAGGAACGTCAACGACATTACGCGTGCCTATCGAGGACTGATTGTCAGAGAGATTGCAGAAGAATGTAACATTTCAGTTGGATCACGCCACGAAATCCTGACACAACATCTGGAATGGATCATCTTGACGCCAGGTTCGTACCACGGCTCATGAGTCGAGACCAGAAAGACCTTTGCCTCGCAATATGTGAAGAGATTTTGGGTCGCGCGAATGAGAACGAGATGTTCCTTAAGAGAATCATAACTGGTGATGAGGCGTAGATCTACGGTTATGATGCTGAGACCAAGATTCAATCTTCACAATGGGTCGGGAAAGGTTCTCCAAGACCAAAAAAAAGCTAATCAGGTCAGATCAAATGTCAAAGCCATGCTAACAGTTTTCTTAGAAGAATTTGTTCATCACGAATTCGTATCACAGGGACAAATTGTTAATCGACGGTCCTATAAGGACATGTTGCGACGCCTGCTAGAAAATGTGAGGAGGAAACGGCCCGAAATGTGGCGAGGCAATTCATGGCTCTTGCATCACGATAACGCACCCGCAGTTTCATCCCGTTGGTGCGTGACTGTTGCACAAAAAACGAAGTCACTGTGATGTCTCAGCCTCTGTACTCATCGGACCTAGCCCCTGCGGACTTTTATTTATTTCCAAAGTTGGAAACCCCGTCAAAGGACGACGACTTGGAGCGACAGACGAGATAGAAGAAAATTCGCTGACAGCGCTTCGCCCGGTTTAACAAGAGTCCCACCAAGACTGATTCCGGAAGTGAAAACGGCGTTGGGAGCAATATATCGTTTGTGGAGGATAGTATTTCGACGGAGACCATGCACAGTAAGTAAAAGGTAAGCGTAGAAAAATTTTGTGAACAAAGTTCCGGATTTTTTTGAACAGACATCGTACCTGATAATAAAACAGTGATTGACAGCTAGTTGTTTACAGGATCGTTACAACAGCAGCAGCCAATCAGAAATGACCTTGATAAGTCACTATATATTGCCCACTGTTGTTATATCTGTCGTGTCACCGCCAGACACCACACTTGCTAGGTGGTAGCCTTTAAATCGGCCGCGGTCCGTTAGTATACGTCGGACCCGCGTGTCGCTACTATCAGTGATTGCAGACCGAGCGCCGCCACACGGCAGGTCTAGTCTAGAGAGACTCCCTAGCACTCGCCCCAGTTGTACAGCCGACTGCTAGAGATGGTTCACTGTATACAGACGCTCTCAATTGCAGAGACGACAGTTTAGCATAGCCTTCAGCTACGTCATTTGCTACGACCTAGCAAGGCGCCATATTCAGTTACTATGATTGTATTCTGAATAGATAATATTGTGAATCATGTACCGTCAAGAGCGACGCTCATCATTAATGGATTAAAGTTAAGTATGAAACTAATTACGTCCGCTTTCTGAATTCTAATTCCTTGTCATGTTCCAGACCTCACGTCAGTATAGTCCTTCCCTCCTCACGCCAGTGGCCGGAGTGGCCGAGCGGTTCTAGGCACTTCAGTCTGGAACCGCACGGCCGCTACGGTCGCAGGTTCGAATCCTGCCTCGGGCATGGATGTGTGTGATGTCCTTAGGTTAGTTAGGTTTAAGTAGTTCCAAGTTCTAGGGGACTTATGACCACAGCAGTTGAGTCCCATAGTGCTCAGAGCCATTTGAACCATTTCCTCACGCCAGCCTCCACTAGTAACACGGTGTTGGCTCGTCTGCCAACACAACAATATCTTCTCACATCGCTTTGCTTTCTCAGGAGCCAGTTGCAACAGTCAGCTGGAGACGACGCTTGCGGCTGGTAACGTAACAATTGTAATTCCTTTACGTTGTTTGCATTGTTTCGCGAGCAGCGTGTTTGTCTGTGCCACAGATAAGACCATTACCACATTGCTAAGTAAACCCAAAGCTGCATGTTTACGGGCAGCGTGTGAATGCATCTAAAATGGGACCGCCCAGCTGTTTCAACTGCAGCCATATTGTATGCCCAGACAACTGTCAACCGACAACATCACCCTCTGTTGTTCAACTATCGATCACTTTGTTATTTTGATCGAGGTATAGTCATATTAACTAGTAATGTACATGAAAAGATGGTAATAAGAAATAAAAGAAGTAATGTTCTAGTTTAAAGGGATTCACAAGCGATAAAATCAACATCTATATATTAATGATGAGAAACAGTAGCGTAATTGTCATACAGAATGATTCTTCCAAATATTTGTTCTTTTTCGTGGGGAACAATCTAGAATTTCACCGACCACAGTGAAAATGGTCCTGTAACAATAATGATCTACATCTACATCTACATAGATAACCCACAAACCACCTTACGGTGCGTGGCGGAGGGTACCCTGTACCACTACTTGTTTCCTTTCCCGTTCCACTCGTAAAAAGAGCGAGAGAAAAACGACTGTCTGAGCCCTCATTTCTCGTGTCTTATCTTCCTGGTCTTTACGCGCAATGTATGTTGGCGCCAGTAGAATCGTCCGACAGTCAGCATCAAACGCCGGTTCTCAAAATTTTCTAAATAGTGTTTCTCGAAAAGAACGTCGCCTCCCCTCCAAGGATTCCCATTTGAGTTCCATCTCCGTAACACGTGTTGTTCGAACCTACCGGTAACAAATCTAGCAGCCCGCCTCTGAACTGCTTCGATGTCTTCCTTCAATACGACCTGGTACGGATCTCAAAAGACTCGAGCAGTACTCCTTTACAGGTGAACTACTCTTTCCTAAAATTCTCCCAATGAACTGAAGTCGACCATTCGCTTTCCCTACCACAGTTATCACATGCTCGTACCACCTCAAATCGCTTTGGAACGTCACGCCCAGATGTTTAAACGACTTGGCCGTGAGACTAGGGCGCTAGTTCAAATGGTTCAAATGGCTCTGAGCACTATGGGACTCAACTGCTGTGGTCATAAGTCCCCTAGAACTTAGAACGACTTAAACCTAACTAACCTAAGGACAGCACACAACACCCAGCCATCACGAGGCAGAGAAAATCCCTGACCCCGCCGGGAATCGAACCCGGGAACCCGGGCGTGGGAAGCGAGAACGCTACCGCACGACCACGAGATGCGGGCAAGGGCGCTAGTAATACTGTCATACTGTACTGTAGTAATACTGTATTCGAACATTACTCATCCGCATTAACCAGTTAGGGCCAGCTGCCACTCATCACGCCAACTGAAAATTTTGTCTCAGTCGTCCTGTATCTTCCTACAGTCACTCGACTTCGACACCTTACCGTACACCACGGCATAAGCAGCGAACAACCGCATATTGCTGCCCTCCCTGTCCGCCATATCATTTATGTATGTGGAGAACAACAGCTGTCCTATCACACTTCCCTGGGGCACTCCTGAGGAGACCCTTGTCTCTGATGGACACTCGCCGACGAGCACAATATGCTGGGTTCTATTACTTAAGAAGTCTTCGAGCCACTCAAAAACCTGTGAACTTATTTCAGATGCTCGCACTTCGTTTTCAGCTTACGTTGGGGCACCGTGCCAAATGCTTCCCAGAAATCTAGAAATATGGAATCTGCGAGCGAGCGAGCGAGAATGCGGACTGAAACTGTCAGGTTTGAAATGTTTGACGAATAAATGGTGAGTATATTCGCGTATTTGTTCGTTCTCAGTTATATAAACTAAGCGCATAGTAGTGTCTAACTGAATTAAAATTAATAGCAATCAAACTTCATTTAAATCGAGTAGAGAAATGGGATGGGTAAAATGTGCACGAAATAACTTGGTCTGTATCTGCAGAGATAGCAAGGCATGGGAGGGGTCAGGAGGGGTCAGTGGCCCAGTGGCAGTGATGGTGGAGGTGGAAAGGGGGCGGGGGGGTTCCATTGTGGATGGCCATGGAGCTGCAGAGGAGGCGCAGTTCTACAGCTGAAGTCTGTGCACAAACTCATTTCTCGCATAACTTGTGAGTTACAGCTAACAAATCAGGAAATGATCATATTAAAAGATTATATCAGTACAGTCTACTATTAGACAAATAAAGATCCTCAAGCTCAATAATGTCACACTTGAGTACCGAATATAAGTAGTGAAATAAACAAAGAATCAACCAAAGCAAAAGGAATCCCACCATGCGCTGCAAAAGGGGAGTCTTCTCAAAAAAGTGAAGCCTTAGGAAGTACAGCTACTCACAGAGTTTCAGTGTGGGCTGTAATTATCGTATGGCAGCGAAACTTGGTAGATACGCTAATGCGTAAATGCGGAGCCATTTTATGCTGGAAAAACATTAGTTCCATTTGTGATCGCCAGGTGCAATCTGGTGCCGTACGCTGTTCGTATGACAGTATACATCCACGCTGTCATTTGACAAGCCATAATGTGAGTGAACAATATGGCTATCGAGAAGAGAGACCATGCGTTGTCAGCGAAGCCGTTGTTTGAATGTGAACGACAGCAATTACAGTGCTGCAGTGAGAGAGCGTCGCTGACTGAAAGGCTGGAGGACAGGCGTGAGGTCGTTAAATGGCTTAAAGAAAATGATAACGAAATTCCAAATCAAGGCTGAACTTGGTGCGGCATCTGGAAGGGGTAGGTGTCCTATCCGAGTGGAAGCTATTAACAAGGTTGCTGTTGATGGAAATGACCATTCAGCACAGGCTCAGGTAGTGCTTGTGCTCGTGTAGTGGCACGAGAATTGTCCATCCCTTGATCAACAGTACAGAAAGTTTTGCTGCCTATTTTACGAGATCCAGATGGTGCAGTAGCTGAAACCTCATGATCCGCAGCAGCGTTCTGAATTTGCTCTCCAGTTTCTAGCACGGATCGAAGCTGACGAAATGTGGCTGGGCAATATTCTATGGAGTGACAAGACACAGTTTATACCACAGGGTATAGCGAAAACACAGAACTGCCGAATTTTGGGATACTGTTAAACCATGTGTTGTGCACGAAGAGTCATTGCACTTGCCATATGTGACTGTGTGGTGTGGATCCAAAGGAAGGAAGAAAAAAAATTCCCTAATTCTCGGTCTGTTCTTCTTTGAAGGGAATACACGCAGGGCCTGCCATAGAGACCTCCCTGCACCTTTGGAACAGGGCACCTGTGTGGAAACCTCTGTTTTCATACAAGCTGGGACAACAGTTTCATGTCGCTCGCCCAGTGAAAGGTTTGCTTAATGTTGCTTTCCACAAATGTATTATCTCCAGAGGCTTCTAGGTGCATGGCCTTCAAGATTACCTGATTTGAATCCACGTGAGTTTTAACTCTAGGGATATGTAAAACAGCGCGTTTACAAGGAATACGTTCGGTTCCTACTTGATCTGAAGGACAGTATACAGGAACACATGCTCAGATTCCATCAGAACTGCTGCGAGCAACTGTTGATCACGTCGTTTTACGAATGCAGCATCTCGTTGACGTCTCTGGTGCTCAGAATCAACAAACTGTGTAAGTGGCAGTTGATAATTATGTCAAAATTATGCCTTTATCTCTTGTTTGACCTTTTCTGCCCACATTCCGCTCCTAATCCACTACATATGGAAACATTTATATGTGTCTTTCTTGCTTTCATGGCATCAGAGTTACATCTGGTGGCCAAAACTGGGACTAAGTTTATCCATCGTAAATCGATTCCGCATTAACGCATTAGAACATCTACCAAGTTTCACTGTCATACGATAATTACAACGCACACTGGACCTCTGTAAGTAGCTACATTTTAATTACAGCCAACCAGTACCTGCACTATGTTTCTCCCCTCCTTTCTTATTCTCTTTATTGTGCGACTTGAACAGGTAGCTGCTCTTGCAATCCTCTCAAGCACTATTTTTAATGAGATTTTTGTTACGCTGTCTGCCTCTTCTGCCCAAAACTTAATGGTTTTGCATACAGTCCCATATCCCTTACTGAGAAAAAGTTTCCCTGTATTTACGGTGCGTGAAGACTGTGATGCCACACTATGTGAGAAAGAGATGCTAACGATTGCGGTGGAAGCCCGCAGGTCGTCGGCGACAGTCAACCGTGCGGCCGCCCCTTCGGAACAACAGGATGGACTCGCCCAGCTCTCAACACGACACTGCGTTACTGTGCAACTGCCACGGTATTTTGTGTCAGAGCGCTATTAGGCACACAGTCACAGCTCTTAAGCCTTCCATGTTTAATCCAATGAAAAAGATTCCTGTTGCTTTAATTAAAACTGCGACTGGCAATGTGAATTGCGGTGGATGCTTACAAGTTTTGATACATACTACTGCAACACTGCCAACCACAGGAAAGTGTTACTCCTTTAATACTTATCAGCTGCCACCAGTTATTACTATGCAAAAATATTAATTATCCTCTAATAACTGGCTATTCACTTCCCAACCTACACTCCAGAGAAGTTACAATACTAGTTACTGGTCCAAAGACTATCGTTACTTAGTGGAGCTATAGAAAGGGTGACCCAAACCATTAGAGTCAAAATTACACTGCCAGTAAAAGGTAGAGGATTCAAAACAGAGTATTTTGAGACAGGGTAGCAGTGGTCGTCAATGAATACACTATCTGATCAGATGTCTCAAGATACCTATTAGTGATCATTAATATGTGGTGTCACCACCCTTTGCCTTTATGACAGCTTGAACTATGCTGGAAAAACTTTCAGTGAGGTAGCCATTGTGCTTGCTGTAATAATGGTAGCATTCAGAGGATGTCTGTTCACGAATAACAGCCCATTCTTCATCAAGAGCCGAAACTAGAAAAGGTAGTGATCCAGCAGCGGCAGACTAAAACTGCGTGCAGAACCGAGACTCGAACTCAGGACCGCTGCCTTTCGCGGGCAAGTCCTCTACCGTCTTTTTTTTCATTTTGTTCGTTGTTGATCGTTATGTTTGATCGTTGCGGACGACACATGACATCCGTTCAAGTTCGTCTGTTGATCCTTCCTCTCAGTTTTTTTATTACAGAGGCCAACCAGTTCTCTGACCGAACACGCTGAGCTACCGTGCCGCCATCCGAGCTACCCAAGCGCGGCTCACGGCCCGTCCTCACAGCTTTAATTCTAGCAGTACCTCGTCTCAGGCTTTCCAAACTTCACAGAAGCTCTCCTGCGAACCTTGCAGAACTTGCGCTCCTGTAAGAAAGGATATTGCGGAGGCATGGCTTAGACACGGCCTGGGGGATGTTTCCAGAATGAAAATTCTCACTCTGTAGCGGAGTGTGCGTTGATATGAAACTTCCTGGCAGATTAACACTGTGTGGACGGCTTCTGAGTCGTGCTTAGTTGGCTCAGACGGTAGAGAACTTGATTGCAAAAGCCAACTGTCCCGAGTTCGAGTCTCGATTTGCCACACAGTTTTAATCTGCCAGGAAGTTTCATACCAGCGCAAACTCGGCAGCAGAGTGAAAATTTCATTCTGGAAACATCCACCCCCTGTGGCTAAGCCATGTCTCCCCAATACACTTTCTTTCAGGAGCGCTAGCTCTGCAAGGTTCGTAGAGAGTTTCCGTGAAGTCTGGAAGGCAGAAGACGAGGCACTGGCAGAATTAAAGCTGTGAGGACGGGTCGTGAGTCGTCCTTGGATAGCTCAGTCGGTAGGGCACTTGCCCGCGAGAGGTAAAAGTCCCAAGTTCGAGTCTTGATCCGGAACACAGTTTTAATCTGCCAGGAAGTTTCAAACGCTGGCGTCTGAAGCAAAGCCAACGTTCTAACCCCTTCCAAGGGCGGCCCAGTGGGTTCAGGCCGGGACTCTGGCTAGGCCAGTACATTTCGGGAATGTTATTATCCACAAACCAGTGTCTCACAGATGCTGCTTTATGACAGGGTGCATTATCATGCTGATATAATCAATCATGCTCCGCGAAATTGTTCCTGTACTGTACTCAGTACACAGTACTGTAAAATGTGATCGTACCCTTCCGCATTTAGCGTTTCTTAAGCGCAGAAAGGGGACCACACCGCAAACACGAAAAATATACGTACAGTAACGCCATATCCTCCACACTTCTTATTTCACTATTGGCGTTACGTATAATGGCACGTAGCTTCCTCCAGGCATTCGCCAAACCCATATTCTCCCATCCAACAGCCACAGTCTACAGCGTGATTAATCGCTCCGAATCACTTTCCAGTCATCCACTGTCCAACGGCGTCATTCTTTACAGCACAAGTATCGCTTAGCACTGACTACATAAGCTATGTGATCAAAAATATCCGAATACCCCCAAAAACATATGTTTTCCATATTAGGTGCATTGTGCTGACACCTACTGCCAGGAACTCCATATCAGAGACTTCACTAGTCATTAGACAACGTGAGAGAGCAGAACGGGGCGGTCCGTGGAACTCACGGACTTCGAACATGGTCAGGTGATTGGGTATCACTTGCGTCATACATCTGCAAGCGAGATTTCACCACTCCTAAACATCCCTACGTCCACTATTTCCGATGTGGTAGTGAAGTGGAAACTTGAAGGGACACGTACTGCACAAAAGCTTACAGGCCGACCTCGTCTGGTGACTGACAGAGACCGCCGTCAGTTGAACACGGTCTATCCAGACCATCATACAGGAATTCCAAACTGCATCAGGATCCACTGCAAGTACTATGACAGTTAGGCGGGAGGTGAGAAAACTTGGATTTCATGGTCGAGCGGCCGCTCATAAGCTACACATTACGCCGGTAAATGCCAAACGACACCTCGCTAGGTGTAAGGAGCGTAAACATTGGACGTTTTAACAGTGGATAAACGTTGTCTGTAGTGACGAATCATGGTACACAATGTGGCGATTCGATGAGAGGGTGTGGGTATGGCGAATGCCAGGTGAACGTCATCTGCCAGCGTGTGTAGTGCCAACAGTAAAATTCGGAGTCTGTGGTGTTATGGTGTGGTCGTGGTTTTCATGGAGGGGGCTTGCACCTTTTATTATTTTGCGTGGCACTATCACAGCAAAGGCCTACATTGATGTTTTAAGCACCTTTTTGCTCACCACTGTTGAAGAACTATTCGAAGATGGCGATTGCATTTTTCAACACAATCGAGCACCTGCCTGTGGCGGAGTGGTTACATGACAATAACATCCCTGTAATGGATTGGCATGCACAGAATCCTGACCTGAATCCTATAGAACACCTTTGGGATGTTTTGGAACGCTGACTTCATGCCAGGCCTCACCGACCGACATCAGTACCTCTTCTCAGTGCAGCACTCCGTGAAGAATGGTGTGCCATTCCCCAAGATACCTTCCAGCACCTGATCGAACGTATGCCTGCGAGAGTGGAAGCTGTCATCAAGGCTAAGGGTCGGCCAACACGACACTGAATTTTAGCATTACCGATGTGGGGCGCCACGAACTTGTAAGTCATTTTCAGCCAGGTGTGTGTGTGTGTGTGTGTGTGTGTGCGCGTGTGAGTGTGTGAGCGTATGGCATTGGTGGCAGGGAGACCCCTCGCGGGGCGGTTCGGCCGCCGCTCCACAAGTTCTTTAACGCCACTACGGCGACTTGCGAGTGAATGAGGATGAAATGATGATGAAAGTCACACAACATCCAGTCATCTCGAGGCAGAGAAAATCCCTGCCCCAGCCGGGAATCGAACCCGGGACCCCGTGCGCCGGAAGCTGCGGACTTCAGCCAGGTGTCCGGATACTTTTGATCACATGGTGTATATCTATTGCTTATGCGAATATGCTCGACCATTGCGCCCCACTCATTTTAACTTCCCAGATACAGTCATTATGTAAGCTGGACTGCTTGCAGCACTTTTGAACTCACGAGTGATTCCTCCCGCTGATTTCCTGTTCAAATGTGTGTGAATTCCTAAGGGACCACACTGCTGAGGTCATCGGTCCCTAGATTTACACACTACTTAAAGTAACTTACACTAACTTATGCTAAGAACAACACACACACACACACACACACCCATGCTCGAGAGAGGACTCGAACCTCCGGCGGTAGGGGCCACGCAATCCGTGCATGTCGCCTTAAACCGCGCGGTTACTCCGCGCGGCGCTGATTTCATGCGAGCTTTCATAACCTCCCTCATTATGCAGTGAGTTGCAGATTATTGCAAACATTCCCGGATCATCTCGTAGATGTTAACAAGGCTGTCCGGACCATTGCTCCATTTCTTCAGCCGTATCAGTCGGACTGCTGTACACCTCAATTTTGAGATGACCGCGACAAAAAATGGCAAGGATTAGTGTTAAAAAGAGTAAATCTCCATTTGACTGTGTGTTACTATATTTATCTTTTATATTATCTAGATTTCGGCTTTTATGCCCTTATCAGGTACAATACTAAAAGTTGTTAGATCATCATGAAGTCATATCTGTTAAGGCAGTCAAAAACAGGTACACAAGAATAACACGTGTCAAATTCTTTGATAGTCACATCTTAAAGACATGTGTTAGTCTTGTTTACCTACTTCGGACTGCCTTAACAGATACGACGTAATGATGGTCTAATAACTTTTAGCGTTGTACTTGATAATGCTATAAAATCCGAAATCTAGACAGTACAAAATATAAAAATAGTAATACACAGTCAAATGACAGTTTACTCTTTTAAACAATATTGCATGACTGTGGCTCGACATCAGCGGAAATTTCGTAAGGATTGATGTCAGGTGACATTGGAGCCCAAGGTACAACCTCTCTCTCTGACATAGCTATCTTATACCACACTGGTGCGTCAGATGTCGGCTTAATATCGATACCAAATGTTCCTGTGTTCCATCATGCATGTACCACATTCACATTCATCAAATTTCGCAAGGTAATGTAGACCACGGGTGACATGTGCGCACAATTAGTTGGAGACTTAATTGGAAGCTTACATTCCAAATACACTTGTACTAACTAGGACAATATTTCATACTGAAGTCAGTAGCGGTCACGTAATCATTTATTCGCAATTATCCCGCAAACGGCTTGTTTGCTATCGCAAATGTTACCAAAACATTTTTGTTTCTAGGAGTATTACCGTATATTTGCATCCGTGTCAGTTTCCGCTACTAATTATGGTACACGATGTATACAAAATTTGCACTTGGGGGCCCGTGGGGTTCGTCTCATCTTGACTCCCAAAGCGGTCGCTTGGCCCTTAAACCGAATCTGCGCACGCACAGACACGCACGCATTGTGGAATAGTGGTAATCAGCTTAACAGTCGCAATCGGAATTCACCTTTATCGACTACCGCGTAATGAAAATCAAAGACAAAATCCTACCTAAGAAATGAGCAGAGTTTTTCGGTCTGGTCGTAGCTACGCGCGCGCAGGAGCTTGAGGCAGACACTGGACAGACTGCTGTGGCGACACTGCAGGACGGGACCTTTCAATATGGAATCCGCTGCATATGCAACAGCCACGTGGACCGTCTAGCGCGGGACCCGTATGTACCAGCTCCACCTTGACTTCCTTTCATGTCTGTCCGTTCAACAATTCATACAGAGGTGCACGTAAAGTGGGGAACAACTTTCTACTCTTATTTTCGGAAATTATTTGAAGGCATTTCATACTCTTATGCAAGGTGTTTCAAAAATAGAGTGGTGATTTCAGATACGTGTTTCCCATATACGAAAGTCCATTGCAACATGTGTCCGGAAATATTTGGTTTACAAGTTAAGGCCTTCAAAACAGTGATATTCACCGGCACGTTTTCCTTGCCGCGCGTAGCTGCCGTGACACAAGATACTAACAGCACAGTTGATTCCGAGGCGGAAGATAAATTCAGTGTTCTGTTCGACGTTCGACATGTATTAAAATCAGGAACCAGTGCTCTCTATGCAAGGTAAAGATAATTGCAGAATGTGGTGCCACACAACGTGGCACTGCACAAAATTGGCGCTAATAGCATAGGCACATAGGGAACAGACACGACACAGATCTGTAAGTCCACAGTATTGCTGATTATTTGACAAAACAGTCTCGAAACACATGTGCTACAAAACGCCACTGTTTCCTGCGCATGTACCCCGACGCCAATATGGGATATGATCACTATGCACACATACACAGGCCGCACAACGGGTTGGCATACTCTGGATGAGGTGGTCAAGCAGCTGCTGGGGTATAGCCTCCCATTCTTGCACCAGTGCCTGTCGGAGCTCCTGAAGTGTCGTAGGGGTTTGAAGATGTGCAGCGATACGTCGACCGAGAGCATCCCAGACGTGCTCGATGGGGTTTAGGTCTGGAGAACAGGCAGGCCACTCCATTCGCCTGATATCTTCTGTTTCAGGGTACTCTTCCACGATGGCAGCTCGGTGGGGCCGTGCGTTATCATCCATCAGGAGGAAGGTGGGACCCACTGCACCCCTGAAAAGGCGGACATACTGGTGCAAAATGACGCCCCGATACACCTATTACAGTTCCTCTGTCAAAGACATACAGGGGTGTACGTGCACCAATCATAATCCCATCCCACGCCATCAAACCACGACCTCCATACAGGTTTCTTTCAAGGACATTAAGGGGTTGGTATCTGGTTCCTGGTTCACGCCAGATGAAAACCCAGCGAGAATCACTTTTCAGACTATACCTGGACTCGTCCGTGAACATAACCTGAGACCACTGTTCCAATGACCATGTACTGTGTTCTTGACACCAGGCTTTACGGGCTCTCCTGTGACCAGCGGTCAGTGGAATGCACCTTGCAGGTCTCTGGGTGAATAAACCATGTCAGTACAGTCGTCTGTAGACTGTGTGTCTGGAGACAACTGTTCCAATGGCTGCCGTAAGGTCCCGAGCAAGGCTACCTGCAGTACTCCGTAGCCGTCTGCGGACACTGATGGTGAGATATCGGTCTTCTTGTGGTGTTGTACACTGTGGACGTCCCGTACTGTAGCGCCCGGATACGCTTCCTGTCTGCTGGAATCGTTGCCTTAATCTTGAGATCACACTTTGTGGTACATGGAGGGCTTGTGCTACGACCTGCTGTATTTGACCAGCCTCCGGTCGCCCTAGTATTCTACCACTCACAACGTCATCAGTGTGTGTTATTTGAGCCATTTTCAACACAGTCACCATTAGCACCTCTGAAAACGTCTGCACACTTAACTCGCTGCACCTTGCTCTGACATGCACCAACAAACATCTACGTATGTGGACTGCTGCCAGCGCCACCGTGCGACGACCGCAGGTCAAATGCACCGCAGGGTCATACCCCGAGGTGATTTAAACCCGCAAACCGCCCACCAGAGCGTTGTTTCACCATGTATCAGCATTATCCTTAATTTATGAACATGAGTGTAGTTTGTGCCAGGAGAGGTATCCACAGAGAAAATGTCCAGGTGGGAAGACATCTGAGCGTCTCAATCGCCGTGTGTCCGCTCATCCGAAATTTACATCTTCTGGTTTGGGGACGGGACGACCGAGATCCACAACACCAGATGTACTGAAAGCGATTATGGATTTTGTGCACCCGACTTCGTCTATCAACATATATAGGTCAAGTTAATGTTGCTCATACAACTGTCTGGAGACTAGCGAGGGCAACAGTTCTACATGGCGGTTATAATTAAACTTTCAATATTTGAGATGTTAGTGTCGTGACTTGCCGTTAGGCGCCGGAACTGGTACGGTGACGTAGTACTGGAAAAATCAGTGTGCATTACAGTTGCAGCCACTCAATATGGGTCAGTCGAGGCAAGATACGCAGTGCTTTACTCGTAAAGCTGTTTCATCAAAACAACAGCAGTAGTGTTGCTGCAGTTGCCGAGTATCGACGCATTAAAGGATTACGGAGAGGTCCTCTTTCAGCACCGTTGTCTAAGAACACGATCCGGAAGTTCAAATTAACTGGCGTTTTCCGCATAGCTCCTGGGAGAAGCCGACGGCCAATTGTACCACAAATTGTTGAAGAAGTTACTGTTGCCATGGCTGCGAATACTTAAAGTAATGTGTTTATCTTCAAGCAATGCACGAGCTTTGTCACGACAGCTGACCATTCCAAGGTCCATCGTTCCAAATGTAATGTTTCAAGCAGCTGTAGAGCAATATCTAGAACAGTTTCAAGCTATTGTGGATGCAGATGGTCGTCACATTGAGCAACGTTTGTAACCTGGAACGTAAACATGGAACGCGATTAACGAATGTTTTCCTCTGATATGGAAATGGTTTATTTGTTATTTCTCTCCCGCACGTCCTTACAAATGTTTCCACGAAGTTTCATTGCCCTACGATCACTCGTTTCTCATGGGAGCTTTCTCAAGCAGCGAAAATGTAATTACAACCACCCTGTATTCTTATCATTTGCAACATCTAGAGGCTCTTTCACCAGCAGAGTACCCGGCACGAGTTATGTTCTGACAGTGGTTCTGCCAGCAGTGTGCTACAAATCCGAAATTTGCTGCTTAGAATTATTCGCAGATGAAGCACAGCTCATGCGATATGGTATTACGAACTTTCATAATCGGCATATATGGGCCTGATATGGAATGGAATCTAATGTTGGTGTGTTGTGCAGAAATATGCAGCACTTTTAGGATTGAGGATCGTGTTGATAGAGCCACGATATGAGAGATGTATTCGAGTAGGAGGTGGACATTTTGAAGATCTTTTGTAAACCACCTGTGGGAAGAAAACTGATCTGGTGAATATCACTGTTTTGAAGGCGATAACCCGAAAACCAAGAATTTCCAGACGTGAGGTAATCAACTTTTTTTATTTTCTATATATGTGGAACACATACCCGAAATTTGTGCTCTCTAATTCTGAAACGTCCTACATGAGAGGTAGCATATAATAATAATAATAATAATAATAATAATTATTATTATTATTTATTCCTGGTATATGTATCAGTCACTTTATAGTGATATTACTTATGGTTCAAACTTTTCATTAATGATGAGAGCCATAATTTAGCCACTGAAAATAACAAAGAGAATTTCTTGCAGAAGACGAAAATGTAACCCCCAACGAAGTTTACAGTTGCTCAACGTTTTGACGTTACATTGAGCATAAAAAAGACAAATACCACGAATTTCAGTGTGAAAAGGAAAAAATGACACGCTTTTGTGTGTACCTCTGTAGATGGCGTAATAAAATCAAAATTTCTGGGAAAGAATATTGATTATCAGTGGTATGAACACACATAGATAGTTGTCAATAGTACGTCATCAACACTTTATGCTCTTAGGGTTCTGTCATCAGTGTTTAACAGTCTGTTGGTTACATAATGTTCGTACATAAACTCAATTCTTAGCTGTGGTATTCTTTTGTGGGAAACAAATGCAGAAAATATGAACTCAGAAGCAGTTCGTAAGAGCAATAGCCAAAAGTAGTAATCTGTTTTATTGTAAAGATCGGTTTAAAACATTTGAGATTTTAACAGCGCCATGTGAGCACATTTCCCAATCAGTTGAGCTCGTAAAAAAACAGACAATTACTGTATAAACAGCCCTGTAGGTGGCCACGCAACAAGATCTATGCTGAAATTACATTTACTAAGATAGAATCTCGAGACAGCACCCTCTATCATGGAAAAAAAAATTAACAATGCATGGAATGTGAACATTTTGGCTGTGATAGGAAATCTGTAAAAGGAAATTCAAAGGCTTATTCTTGATTCAGTAGGAGTCACTGAGGTGAAATGGAAAGCACATAAAGACTTCTGCTGAGACTAATATAGGGTAACATGAATAGCAGCAGAAAATGGTACAACGGCAGCAAGATTCGTTATGAATAAGAAGGTAGAGCGGAGAGTATGGATAGGGATGTTCCAATCAGCTGATCGACGAAAGAAGGAAGTACCAAAATGTTTACGGAAAGATAAGAATACGGCAATATAAGACACTTAGGAATGAAAGAGATAGTATCTGCAAGGAATCAAAGGCGAAATGGCTCCAGAAACCCGGCGAAGAGATCGAAAAAGAAACAGCCGTCGAAAGAACTGATTCAGCATATAGAAAATTCAAAGCAAGCTTTAGTGAAATTAAATGCAAGGGAGGCAACATTAAAAGTGCAATACTAATTCGATTGTTAAACTCAGAGGAGAGAGCGAATAGATGGAAAGAGTGGGTAGCATGCCTCTGCTATGTGGAAGACTTGTCTGATGACGTGTTAGAAGATGAAATAGACGTTTTTAGAAGATGAAATAGACGTCCACTATTAAAGCCAATTTGACAGAGACTTGGAAGCCTTGCAGAGTTTCTAAAATCATTGGGAAAGCGGCAACCAAATGACTCTTCAAGTTGGTGTGCAGAATCTTTTGAGGAATGAGACATGCCATCAGACTTTCGGAAAAATATCATCCACACGATCCCGAAAACAGCAAAGGCACATGAGTGTGCGAACTATCACACAGTTAGGCTAACAATTCGTACATTCAAGTTTCTGACAAGAATAACACACAGAAGAATGTGAAAAACTGAGGATCTGTTAGACGACGATCAGTGTGGCTTCAAGAAAGAGAAAGGCACCGCGGAGGCAGTTAAGACGTTGTGCTTGATAGTGAATACAAGACTGAAGAAAAATCAAGACACATGGATAAGATTAATCGACCTCAAAAAGTGTTCGATAAAGCGAAATGGTCCAAGGTGTTGGAAATTCTGAGAAAAATAGGAGTAAGGTGTAGGGAAGACAGGTGATATACGAAGGCAGTTCAATAAGTAATGCAACACATTTTTTTTCTGAAACAGGGGTTGTTTTATTCAGCATTGAAATACACCAGGTTATTTCCCAATCTTTTAGCTACACAACACTATTTTTCAACGTAATCTCCATTCAATGCTACGGCCTTACGCCACCTTGAAATGAGGGCCTGTATGCCTGCACAGTACCATTCCACTGGTCGATGTCGGAGCCAACGTCGTACTGCATCAATAACTTCTTCATCATCCGCGTAGTGCCTCCCACGGATTGCGTCCTTCATTGGGCCAAACATATGGAAATCCGACGGTGCGAGATCGGGGCTGTAGGGTGCATGAGGAAGAACAGTCCACTGAAGTTTTGTGAGCTCCTCTCGGGTGCGAAGACTTGTGTGAGGTCTTGCGTTGTCATGAAGAAGGAGAAGTTCGTTCAGATTTTTGTGCCTACGAACACGCTGAAGTCGTTTCTTCAATTTCTGAAGAGTAGCACAATACACTTCAAAGTTGATCGTTTGACCATGGGGAACGACATCGAACAGAATAACCCCTTCAGCGTCCCAGAAGACTGTAACCATGACTTTACCGGCTGAGGGTATGGCTTTAAACTTTTTCTTGGTAGGGGAGTGGGTGTGGCGCCACTCCATTGATTGCCGTTTTGTTTTAGGTTCGAAGTGATGAACCCATGTTTCATCGCCTGTAACAATCTTTGACAAGAAATTGTCACCCTCAGCCACATGACGAGCAAGCAATTCCGCACAGATGGTTCTCCTTTGCTCTTTATGGTGTTCGGTTAGACAACAAGGGACCCAGCGGGAACAAACCTTTGAGTATCCCAACTGGTGAACAATTGTGACAGCACTACCACCAGAGATGTCAAGTTGAGCACTGAGTTGTTTGATGGTGATCCGTCGATCATCTCGAACGAGTGTGTTCGCACGCTCCGCCATTGCAGGAGTCACAGCTGTGCACGGCCGGCCCGCACGCGGGAGATCAGACAGTCTTGCTTGACCTTGCGGCGATGATGACACACGCTTAGCCCAACGACTCACCGTGCTTTTGTCCACTGCCAGATCACCGTAGACATTCTGCAAGCACCTATGAATATCTGAGATGCCCTGGTTTTCCGCCAAAAGAAACTCGATCACTGCCTGTTGTTTGCAACGCACATCCGTTACAGACGCCATTTTAACAGCTCCGTGCAGCGCTGCCACCTGTCGGAAGTCAATGAAACTATACGAGACGAAGCGGGAATGTTTGAAAATATTCCACAAGAAATTTCCGGTTTTTTCAACCAAAATTGGCCGAGAAAAAAAATGTGTTGCATTACTTATTGAACTGCCCTCGTACAATATGTACAGGAACCAAGAGGAACCAATAAGGATGGAAGACCAAAATTTTGTTGGCGCAAACCTACATTGGGAGAAACGATAACCATCATAAAATAATCAGAACTCACACTGAAGTATATAGATGTTCGTTTTTTCCGCGTGCCGTTCGACAGTCGAATAATATAGAATTAGTCTAAAGGTGGTTCGATGAACCTTCTGCCAGGCACGTAAGTGAGATTTGCAGAGTACTCATGTAGATGTAGATGTGCAGAGATGTGGCGAAACCTTATGACTGCCTGTTTAATAGCTTGTCTGTCCGTCTTTGGAACGATATGCATCACTCATTCTTCCTATCAGGGATCCAACAATTTGTTGGTAGTTTTTTGGGGATATGCGGCATTGGATGTCTGCGCGCAGGTCATGCAAAATGGTTCAAATGGCTCTGAGCACTATGGGACTTAACATCTCAGGTCATCGGTCCCCTAGAACTTAGGACTACTTCAACCTAACTAACCTAAGGACATCACACACATCCATGCCCGAGGCAGGATTCGAACCTGCGACCGTAGCAGTCGCGCGGTTCCGGACTGAAGCGCGTAGAACCGCTCGTCCACCGCGGCCGGCCAGGTCATGCAATTCGCGTAAATAACTGGCCGCTGATTTGCGTACGCGGTGATGGCGCCCGTTAACGACTTAGTAGGGTTTAATGGGATTTACATCAGAGCAATTTGGTCAACGAGACATCAACGTGAGTTCACCATTACGCTCCTCAAACAACTGTAACACGGTTCTGGCTCCGAGACAATCACGATTATACTGCTGAAAGTTGACATCGCCGTCGGGGACACATCAAGCATGAAGGGATGCAGGCGGTTCACAGCTGTTAACGTGTCTTCGATTCCTAGCGTAGGTTCAATGCAAGCGCAGGAGAATGTCTCATAGCAAGTGCTCCCACCAACCTGCGTCCGTGGCGCGCTGCACGTTTCAAGCCACCGTTCACCTCGATGACGACGTTTGTGGAGGCGACCATCGACCTAGGGTAGCATAAATGTGATTCACCCGAAGTGCCGACACGTTTCTAATGTTCGTCGATCGAATCCCGATGGTCTTGCGCCCACTACAGTTGAAACTGACGATGTCGTTGGGTCAACGTGTGAACACGTAGGGGTGGTCTGCTGCGGAGCTCCATGTTCAACAATGTAGGATGAACGGTGTGCTCCAAAACACTTGTGCGTGCTCCAGCATTGTGCTCTTTCGGCAGAGATGTCATAGGTCACCATCTATCCTACTTTACTGAGTAGACAAGCATCCGAACCCCACGTTCAGTGAAGAGTCGTGAACGTCCAACTATTTAGCACCAAGTGGTAGTTTCACTGTTCTTCTACGGGGTGTTCAAAAGGTCTCTCCGCAGTGCCTATGATTGTTAGACGCGCGTGCCGTATGTCGCAGTGAATATACCGAAATGAAACTCAGTGAAATACAAGTTCTTAATTTATTGAATATTAATTTTTACTTACAAATTTTCACATTAAATTTTGAAAGTCCCCCCCCCCCCCCCCCCGCCTGTTGTTGAATACATAATTCAATTCTTCGAATCACGTTTCCAAACACAAGCTGTAACATTTCTTCTGCAACAGAAGCAGTGAAAGTGGATATTGCAGTTTTCAATTCATCAATGGATTCAGGACGGTTTTTATAGACAGCTGCTTTCGCTGCACCCCGGATGAAAAAGGGCAAGTGGTGTTACGTCAGGCGATCGTGGAGGCCATCACCAAAAACGTCAGCAAGCAGTGACATTGAAACGCGAGCTGTATGCGCGGTTGCACCATCTTGTTGAAAATAACCGTTCAGTATTTCACTTAACACAAGTTCTGCTATGAATGGGTACAGAATATCAGTGCAGTATCGTTGTGCGTTTATTGTTTCGTTGAAAACTATGGGACCCACAATCCGACGTCTAGAAATTGCAATCCAAACTCCTATTGTCACAGAATGAAGTGGTTCCTCATGAATTCACAATGGATTTGCAGTACTCCACATGCGAGAATTTTGCGAGTCCGTGTACCCGGATAAATGAAACCACGTCTCATCAGTGAAAAATGTTTCATTAAGAATATCCTTCCATTTTGTTGAACGAAATTTTTGAACCATTGACAATAATGCAGTCTCTTGCCCTGATCAGTATTTTTAAGTTTTTGCACGGCTGTCACTTTGTATGGGAAAAGTTCTAATTTTTTCCTTACAGCTGTGTGAGCCGTTCCGACGCTAACATCGATTTCCTGGGCGAGTTTTCTTACTGACTTGTTCGGATTCATGGACATTTTATCGGAAATATCGAGCAGTTCACCCTCAGACAAAACGCTAGGACGACCACTCCTCGGTGCATCTGTCACTGAACTTGTTAATCAAATCTCGCACAGCATCGCGATGTGGGAATGTTGTCTCCGGGAAAACTGAATTAAATGTTTGACGAACTGAAACTGTATTTACAGCCAGCTTCGAGCACTTGTTCGACTAAAGGCACACGTTCTTCAGTGGTTAGCATTTTAACAGTGACAAAAACGAAATAAACGAACAAAGGAACTAAACTTAAACGTTCACGTCAACACGTAACGACACACACCAACGATACTACTGACGCTGGCTGAGATAAACGAAACAGTGGAATGTTGAGAGAGTCCACTTGAAGGGAAGTAGCCCAGACAGGCCAACAATTACAGGGCCGCGCGGCTAACAGTCACACGGCACTGCGCTGAGACTTTTTGAACATCCCGTATCTCTTTCCGTAGATGCTCACGACAGTAGCATGTGAACATTCGACCAGCTTCATCGTTTTCGAGATATTCGATCACAGGCTCTGCGTAATAAGAATCTGAAGAATCTGCCCTTTGTCAAAATCGCTTATCTCAATGGATTTCCCCGTTTGCAGCCCCTGTCTTCGCTAGACTGACCCTCCGTCTGTCTCTGCTCCGCTTATATATTTTTGCTACGGCGGCACGTGCCCGCAACGTCACCAGGCGGCATCCACCGTCATAGTGAGCAGTGGTCATAATGTTTTGGCTCATCAGTGTATAAGCGCTCGGATTGAAATGGGTGTAAGACAGGGATACACTGTTCGAAGAAGTAACGACGGAAATAAAAGAAGGTTCAAATGGCTCTGAGCACTATGGGACTTAACATCTATGGTCATCAGTCCCCTAGAACTTAGAACTACTTAAACCTAACTAACCTAAGGACATCACACACATCCATGCCCGAGGCAGGATTCGAACCTGCGATCGTAGCAGTCGCGCGGCTCCGGACTGAGCGCCTAGAACCGCTAGACCACCGCGGCCGGCAGTAAAAGAAGGGTTCAGGAGCGAGATCACAATACATGGTGAAAGGGTATAACTGATAAGACAGGCAGAAATGAGATCAAAGTAGAATTTTACTATTTCATTGGTTAGTCAGTCCTTTTCCCATAGTCACCATCCCCTTGGAGTCCCCTTGACGATCCAAATTGGGCTAATCCGAAATCTTTTTTGTGACCTTAATGCAGAAGTTTTTAGTTAGTTAGTTAGTTACGTGTTCCATTGCTCAACAACACTGAAAACCGTTATGATGTGGAACGTGTCAAATGCACAAGAAATGCGCACAGGAAACAAGTTTTTTTTGTTTACATTATAGTGTTATACCTAAATATTTCTATTATCTATCCCATTCCCTTAAATGGCACAAAATGCATATATTATATCTCCAGATTTATTTATTCATATTCAAGAATTCATCTGTGGTATAGAAGGAGTTGTCAAGGATGTATGATTTCAATTTGTTTTTGAAACTATTACTGCTGTCTGTCAGACATTTTATTTCATCTGGTAATTTATCAAAAAGTTTTATAGCAGCATATTTTACCCCATTCTGTGCCAAAGATAGTTTAAGTAAAGGATAGTGTAGGTCTTTCTTTTTTGTGGTATTGTAATCATGGATGTCGCTGTTGATTTTAAACTGGTCCATGTTGTTGAGAAAAAAATTCATTACTACGTAAATGTACTGTGAAGCAGTTGTAAGAATTCCTAACATTCTAAACAGAGACCTACAAGATGTGCGACTATACACCCCACACATTATTCTAACTACTTTCTTTTGAGCAGTGAATACCTTTTGCCTAAGTGTTGAGTTGCCCCAGAATATTATTCCATATGACATCAGAGAGTGGAAGTATGCAAAGTATGTTAGCTTACTAATTTATACATCCTCAAAATTGGCTATTATTCTGATTGCAAAAGTTTCTGTACTTAGTCGCTTTAGGAGATCCAAAATATGAATTTTCCAATTAAGATTCTCATCAATATGTACACTCAAAAACTTAGTATGCTCTTATTCTTTTTGCAGCAGAAAATTGGATGTACTGTGTTTTTTCGAAGTTCAGAGAAAGCCCATTCGCAGAAAACCAATTAATAACTTTTCCAAAGAACTTATTTATATCACTTTCTATCGGAATTTCTTTTATTGGATTAATAATTATGCTTGTATCATCAGCAGTGTCAGTTCAGCATCTTGTTTCACATAAGAAGGGAGGTCATTCACATATATCAGGAACAGGAGGAGATCCATGATCGAACCTAGTGGAACACCTAATGTAATTTCACCCCAGTTAGATGAACTGTCAAACTCCTTTGAATCACTTGAAGCATACGAAGAGACTTTTTGCTTCGTGTTCTGTACATATGACTTAAACCACTCATATGCTGTTCCATTTATACCATAGAATTGTAATTTCCTTAACATAATGTCATGGTCCACACAATCAAATGCTTTGGATAAGTCACAGAATATTCCTACTGTTGACATTTTACTACTTAAAGACTCTATTACGTGGACAGTGAAATTATGCATTGCTGTCTCAGTGGAACAGCATTTCTGAAATCCGAACTGGGATTTATTAAGTATCCCATTACTGTTGAGATGGCTAACCACTCTTATTTGAAAATGCTGTAAGCCAGGATATTGGCCGGTAATTATTGACATCTGTCTCCTGCACCCTCATGTCGTTGATCACAGCTGATTTTGCCATATTTTAGGGTCAGTTTCCCACTCTAACGGGAAAGAGGGTAACTCCTTAATCCAGGACTCTTAAGCAGCCTTTGCTGATGATTATTATTCAAAATTCAATCAGTGTATGAGTCTGAAGTCAGGATTCAGGACGATTTGACTACTACTCAAATGCGCTACCGTTAGACCATGAGCATTTTCGATTTAGCGATTCGAAATGACATCTTCGTGCGTTTAAATTCAGCATCTCCCACTATAAAGGAAATAAAACTGGAAAGTATTCACTAAAGATATTTTTACTGATATATCAGTAATGTTATGTTGATACTGAACGTTCAAAAGTCTAAAAAATAAAATAGCCTGAGAAAACCCTGTTGGCTGTCAACAAAAATAGCCATAAAAATGATATTTATTAATACTCTTCAAAGTGGAGTAAGCGGGAATAAAGTTTAAAACACGTTTATTCAACTTTGTTGCCAACTACAACAGCCCCAACACTGCTTGCTTGCCGAACTTCGCCTCTAACTGTGTTAACGGATTAATTACATTGCTTTCGCACCATCGTTTTTTAATGTTCTCTGAAATACTTAATGCTGAAGAAAATAGGTTTTCAGTGCTACTTTTTTCGGTTATTTGCGTAAAGCGCACGCCACTGACCGCAATCAAACCTCCCACAACAAGCCTCAAATTAACCGATAGAGCCGATTGCTTGGGACTATTCAAGACAATAATCGTCTCCCCAGTTTGAGACGTTATTGGAGAATTCGTTACTGTAGAATTCGTAACTCTAAACTACGCTGTGTTCAAGCAGACCCCAACTCTTGGAGAGTTAATTTTTTCGACATTGAAAACTCATGCGTTTTGTTTCTCTGTTCTAGACAAATGACAAAATACTGCGCATTAAGTTGTGTCAACGACCGTGCCTAGATTGATACACAGGTTTGCGACAGATCACCGAAGTTAAGCACAGTTGGGCCTGGCGAGTACTTGGATGGGTGACCTATCGGTACGCTGCGCGCTGTTGACAATTTTCCCCACGCCTTTACGGCGGAGGGGACAGGAGGGGTGGTGGCGTAAAGTCCTCGATCATCAGTCCTTGCGTCAACGCCCTGGATGAAATTCCAAGTCTCTGTGCAGTGTCTCATGAAATGAGGGCATGCGACAGTGTAGATGGTGATCTGTCTCTCGGATGAGGACGTCGACTTTGGTGTTCAAATGGCTCTGAGCACTATGGGACTTAACATCTGAGGTCATCAGTCCCCTAGAGCTTAGGACTACTTAAACCTACCTAACCTAAGGGCATCACACACATCCATACCCGAGGCAGGATTCGAACCTGCGACCGTAGCGCACTTTGGTGTTCTTCGAGAGGAGCAGGCTATGAGCCGGCTTCGGGTTTCACCCTCTCCTTTCTCATCATCGTCTCCAGCACAAACATGACGATATACACACACCCAACACAGTCGCCTACACGTAACAAATACCTTTACGCACACAGTTTTTATACTTCGCTAAGGAAAGGACCCTGCGAGCGCTAAGGGTACGAAATATCTTTCCAGTTAGACGGCTCGGTGTCTCCCAGTCATTCGTGCTATACGACTTTACTTTACTGATTAAGTTGTATTACAAGGGGAGGGGGATGGATACCCTGGTAGGAATTACGGACGGGTGTCGGGCAGTGTACTGCAACCGTGTTTATTTCATGCGCCAGTGTGGTGGAGCGATCTCTATGAGCAGCTAGATAAGGGCTATATGTGGGAAAGAGTAGGAAGAGAGGAAAAATATTGGAGATTCTATTTCGGCAACGCTCTGCGAAGGTTTTCATCCGCTTCGACCCTTCACCGTCTCAAGGAAATTGTGTAATTTCACGTGAGCGACTGGATAAGCAAACAAAATCAAGTTATATAGCTACTGCTATGAGCACAGCATTTCTGTCTACTTTTTTTATCTGAATCAAAGAGAGTCATTATCGGAAATACGAGAGAATCCCGTAGGGTGCCTAGGAACACGTGATGCTCGATGGCTCGTGTTTCAATCTAGTGACCGATTTTAGAATCACGTGGAGGAACACGTACTAGACGTCGCCGTAAGCAGTTTCCGGCATTTTCTACTGATTTGTTGTTGTAAGACATGAAGTTGTATTTTGTGCATCATTCGTAAATATTTTTGGTTCTACATTTTTAACTGCTATACAATATATCTAAGCTATTTGGAATGTATCGTTTCTAGCGAAGCAGGGAAAGTAGGAAGGGGGAAGGAGTATATAGAGGATCTATACAAGGGCGACGTACTTGAGGACAATATTATGGAAATGGAAGAGGATGTAGATGAAGATGAATGGGAGATATGATACTGTGTGAAGAATTTGATAGAGCACTGAAAGGCCTAAGTCGAAGCAAGGCCCCGGGAGTAGACAACATTCCATCAGAACTATCGATAGCCTTGGGAGAGCCAGACCTAACAAAACTCTACCATCTGGTGAGCAAGATGTACGAGACAGGCGAAATACCCTCAGACTTAATATAATAATTCCAATCCCAAAGAAAGCAGGTGTTGACAGATGTGAAAATTAACCGACCTATCAGTTTAATAAGTCACGGCTGCAAAATGCTAATACGAATTCTTTACAGACGAATGGAAAAACTGGTAGAAGTCTACCTCGGGGAAGATCAGTTTGGATTCTGTAGAAATGTTGGAACACGTGAGGCAATACTGACCCTCGACTTATCTTAGAAGATTAAGGAAAGGCAAACCTACGATTCAGAGAAAGCTTTTGACAATGTAGACTGGAGTACTCTCAGATTCTGAAGGCGGCAGGGGTTAAATTCAGGGAGGTAAAGGCTATCTGCAATTTGCACAGGAACCAGATGGCAGTTATAAGAGTCGAGGGACATGAAAGGGAAGCAGCGGTTGGGAAGGGAGTGAGACAGGGTTGCAGCCTATCCCCGATGTTATTCGATCTGTATATTGAGCAAGCAGCAAAGGAATCAATAGAAAATTCGGAGTAGGAATTAAAATCCTTGGAGAAAAAATAAAAACTTTGAGGTTCGCCGATGACATTGTAATTCTGTCAGAGACAGCAAAAGACCTAGAAGAGCAGTTGAACGGAATGGACAGTGTCTTGAAAGGAGGATATAAGATGAACATCAACAGAAGCAAAACGAGGATAATGGAATGTAGTCGAATTAAATCGGGTGATGCTGAGGAATTAGATTACGAATGAGACACTTAAAGTAGTAAATGAGTTTTACTATTTGGGGAGCAAAATAACTGATGCTGGTCGAAGTAGAGAGGATATAAAATGTAGACTGGCAATGGCAAGGAAAGCGCTTCTGAAGAAGAGAAATTTGTTAACATCGAGTTTAGATGTCAGGAAGTCGTTTCTGAAAATATTTGTATGGAGTGTAGCCATGTATGGAAGTGAAACATGGACGATAGGGTCCGCAGCTCGTGGTCGTGCGGTAGCGTTCTCGCTTCCCACGCCCGGGTTCCCGGGTTCGATTCCCGGCGGGGTCAGGGATTTTCTCTGCCTCGTGATGACTGGGTGTCGTGTGCTGTCCTTAGGTTAGTTAGGTTAAAGTAGTTCTAAGTTCTGGGGGACTGATGACCACAGAAGTTGAGTCCCATAGTGCTCAGAGCCATTTGAACCATCTGAGCCATGGACGATAAATAGTTTATACAAGAAGAGGATAGAAGCTTTAGAAATGTAGTGCTATAGAAGAATGCTGTAGATGGGTAGATCATATAACGAATGAGGAGGTACTCAATAGAATTGGGGAGAAGAGAAATTTGTGGCTCCATTTGACTAGAAGAAGGGATCGGTTGGTAGGACACATTCTGAGGCCTCAAGGGATCACCAATTGAGTATTGGAGGGCAGCGTGGAGTGTAAAAATCGTAGAGGGACCAAGGGATGCATACACATAACAGTTTCAGAAAGATGTAGTTTGCTGTAGGTACTGGGAGATGAAGAAGCTTGCACAGGATAGGGTAGCATGGAGAGCTGCATCAAACCAGTCTCTGGACTGAAGACCACAACAACAACAACAGCGACATCGTTAATTCTTGTTACAGAATTTTACCGTGAGTAAAATTCTGTACAAACTAGCTATATAGTGTGTGAAGTCAGTTACGCAACAACTTGTTCTTTGAAACGAAAGAAAGTCTTCTACCATGGAACGTGATGTTCACAAGCGACCTAAATTTCTTTAAAGCCTTAACCATTTTACTTGTCTTGGAAATGGATATTTGCGTTAGTTTTTATAGGTAAGTGTTTTTGACTTGTAACTGGTTTTTGATAATACATCTGCTTACACTGCGCTGACAGAAGTCTTGAGATTCCTCCTAACATCATGCCGGACCTCCTTTGCCCAGAATAGTGCAGGAACTCGACGTGGCATGAAAGTCTTTGGAAGTCCCCTGCAGAAATACTGAGCCATTCTGCCTCTGCAGCTGTCCATAATTGCAAAAGTGTTGCCGGTGCAGGATTTCGTGCACGAACTAAACTCTCGATTATGTCCCCTAAATATTCGATGGGATTCATGTCGGGTGATCTGGATGGCCAAATCATCCGCTGGAATTGTCCAGAATGTTCTTCAAACCAACCGCGATCAATTGTGGCCTGGTGACATGGCGTACTGTCATCCGTAAAAATTCCATCGCTGTTTGGGAACATAAAGTCCATAAATGGCTGCAAGTGGTTTCCAAACAGCCTCAGTCGAAGATCGGTTCAGCTGGACAAGAGGACCAAGCCCATTCCATGTAAACACTGCCCACACCGTTACAGAGCCACCTCCAGCTTGCACAGTGCCTTATTGACAACTTGGGTCCATGGCATCGTGTGGTCTGCGCCATATGCAAACCATCAGCTCTCGCCATTTAACCAGGCCACGGTTTTCCAGAGTGCCTTGACAGTCGCTGCAGGCGATATCGTGCTGTTAGAAAAGGTACTCCGGCCGGTCATCTGCTGCCACAGCCCATTAACGCCAAATTTCGCCGCACTGTCATAAGGAATGCGTTCGTCGAAAGTTCTACATTGATTTCTGCGGTTATTTCTTATGGTTTTGTTTGTCTGTTAGCTACATCGCTACTTTCGGTCGTTAAGTGGAGATCGTCGGCCATTTTGTTCTCCGTGGTGAGAAGTAATGACTGAAATTTCTTATTCTCGGCAGTCTCTTGAAACTGTGGATCTCGGAATACTGAATTTCCTAACGATTTCCGAAATGAAATCTCCCAAGCGTCTGTCTTCAACTACCATTCAGCGTTCAAAATCTGCTAATTCTCGCCGTGCGGACATAATCATCCGAGCGCAAATGACAACTGCGCCAATGCACTGCTCTTTTATACCTTATGCACGCGGTACTACCGCCATTGTATGCGTACATACTTTTGTCACCTCAGTGTAATACGCTTTAACTTCGTGATAATGTAACATATTAAATACAGTATTGACAAACTGCTCTCGATTGCAGTGGTTTTAAAAATTCAGTGGAATATTTCATCCAAGGTGCATGACCGTGTTGCACCTTGGAAAATTGTTACACATTTGGAAAACCTTACTTTTACGTAGTAACTATTGTAATTTCAGAAAAAAAACTACAGCACACAAAAAGTGAATTCTACCATTTAAAATGGAATAAGAGAATGTATTAAATATCTGTTACAGAGTTGGCTAGAGGCGGACGGCTATATCCATTATTACTAAATAACAAAGATTTGCCCACAGCGTTGCTAATCCCACCATTCTACCAACTCCTCGTTACAGCTGCCATTGCTTTCAAAATTTCCCGTTTCCCTGTGTCACACTGTAGCTAGTATTCTACGGAGTTGTAAACAAGTCTTGTCAGTGTTTAGCGTCCACTCAAGGTTTCCGAGCACTGACATAGACTAACGATGTAAGTCTGTTCCCGGGTTCGATTCCCGGCGGGGTCAGGGATTTTCTCTGTCTCGTGATGGCTGGGTGTTGTGTGCTGTCCTTAGGTTAGTTAGGTTTAAGTAGTTCTAAGTTCTAGGGGACTGATGACCTAAGATGTTAAGTCCCATAGTGCTCAGAGCCATTTGAACCATTTGATGTAAGTCTGCAGGCTTTTGTCGCTGTTATAAATTAAGGTGAAGTCTTGTAGGTTGTTAGAGCGCTTCATGTTCCTCTTCAGTTTCTTCTTACATGATCGATGTTTCGATTCCTCTGCTGGGATCTTCGACACGATCTTCGAGTTCCTAGTTAACTTAAGACTGTCAAAGACAAGTGTCGGGTTCACTTACAAAATAATGTTTTCAAGCGCTTAATCTGCAGAATCGTTGGCCGGCCGGAGTGGCCGCGCGGTTAAAGGCGCTTCAGTCTGGAACCGCGCGACCGCTACGGTCGCAGGTTCGAATCCTGCCTCGGGCATGGACGTGTGTGATGTCCTTAGGTTAGTTAGGTTTAAGTAGTTCTAAGTTCTAGGGGACTTATGACCACAACAGTTGAGTCCCATAGTGCTCAGAGCCATTTGCAGAATCGTTGTTAGCTGGTGAAATTTTGCCAGCTACTATTGCTGGCTCATGTTAGACAGCGAAACAGGCGTAGCAAGAGAGAGGAATGTTTAAGTACTATTATCGTGGCGCAGTGTGAACATTTGGGGAACTGCGCCCAAGATAGAGATTTCAACAGTGTGCGAGTGGTAGCTAAGGAGAGCAACATTTGTAGAAGGAAAGATCGAGAAACGTCTGAGATTTCTAGGAATTAATGTAATTTCATTAGACAAAATGGTTCAAATGGCTCTGAGCACTATGGGACTCAACTGCTGAGGTTATTAGTCCCCTAGAACTTAGAACTAGTTAAACCTAACTAACCTAAGGACATCACAAACATCCATGCCCGAGGCAGGATTCGAACCTGCGACCGTAGCGGTCTCGCGGTTCCAGACTGCAGCGCCTTTAACCGCACGGCCACTTCGGCCGGCAATTTCATTAGAGAAGACAGATAGGAGTACAAACTACGGCCAGGATGCTACCTATGCGCCATTCCCCTCTTTTCTGTTTCTGTTTCGCTATCTATCCAATGACGATGGCTCATCAATAATAGTTTGAAAAATTTCACCCAATAAAACTAGTTCCTCAGAATAAGCACTGTAAAACTCGCTTTCACAAGTGAACGCAACACTGATCTTAACTGTGTTCAGCTAACTGCAAACACTAGATTCCGAGGAAGATCTGAGCAGAGTGGCCCAAATGTCAATTTTGTAAGAAGAAATTGAATGTGATGCGGTCTAACAACCTAGAGGATTTTACTTTCATAGACTAATATTTTTTAAGAAAACGGACGGCATTTCAAGACTGTCACGAGTGGAATTGTGCAAAACGAATGCAGCAAGAGAACCGGTTGTGGATCTCGCTGTGACGACACGTCACGGCCGTTGAATGCAGAGTAATGCGCTGTCGCAGCTGTTGTGTCGTCAGCGAAGTCGCAAACAAAGCGTGTACAGACAAAACACGAACGTCTCGCTCTGCTGTTCTCGGCCGCGTCGATGCGGGTTTGTCGCTACTCGCAACTACTTTCCGTTTGGTCAAATATACAGGTTTCAGCGCACAAATTACGGACTAAATTCTACAAAATTTAGCGTTACTTATTTGCCCGTAACTGGTATTCGACCCTACTGGATGCTATAACAAGCCGTTTTACATACATTGCGATTTTCAAGCAACTGTATACTGCCGTTACCTAAAGTCATTTTGATGCAATCGGACGTGTTTTACGTTAAAATTTTGGATTAAAACAGCCTAGTTATTCTTTTATTAACGTATTTTTTGCTCTTTATGTCGACTTGCTGAAATGCTTAAAAATTACCATGTATTACTTTTTATGTCTAGGGCCTATACATTTGATACTGAGTCTGGATTGTTGGACGGAAGTATGAATGAAGTTCACAAATTATACAAAACTTAAAGGAAATCAGAAACAGGGTAGCCATAGGATAAGTCCGTGTCATCTTTGTTATGTTGACATGTTAGCCACACTACAGGGAACAGACTACACATGGAAACTACGTAGATCTAAAAGACATTATCGTTTGCGAAAACTTCAACAATATGAAGAAAAATAGCAAATTATATAAAAAATGGTTCAAATGGCTCTGAACACTATGGGACCTAACGTCTAGGTCATCAGTCCCCTATACTTAGAACTACTTAAACCTAACTAACCTAAGGACATCACAGACATCCATGCCCGAGGCAGGATTCGAACCTGCGACCGTAGCAGCAGCGCGTTTCCGGACTGAAGCGCCTAGCACCGCTCGGCCACAACGGCCGGCAAATTATATAAAACTTAAAGAAAATTCGAAGCAGTGTAGAAGAAGTAAGCGAGTACAATGAAAGAGTGGCAGCTTCTGCGGACGTTGATAAGCCTCTTGTGAGAGGTCGTGTAAGGCAATTACGAGCATATAAGGGACAATGGAGGAGTCATTAATTTTTAAGTAGCATTTCCCATTTGTCATAAACATCGAATAAGAGGACGGTCGCTAAATCTCGTCGACTACGAATGACGACATTACAGCATGTTAAAGAAAATACGAACCTAGCGGCATTTAAACTTTGGTGCTATAACATGACACTAAAATAGTGAGCAGATAATCTACGAAGTGATGAGATTATACAACGAATGAGAATGGAAGAAGTCAGGCAAAATTTCTTAAGTTAGAGAACTCGACGGCGAGTGTTCATTAGAGACAAGGGCATCATCAGGAGTGCCCCAGGGAAGTGTGATAGGATAGCTGGTTTTTACATATAGATACATGATGTGATGGACAGGGGAAGCAGCAGCCTGCAGCTTTTTGCCGAAAAAGCTGTAGTGTTCGGAAATATGTCCTCGTTGAGTGACTGTGGGAGGGTACAAGACGACTTAGACGAAATTTCTAGTTGGTGTGACGAATGGCAGCTGGTTCTAAATGTAGAAAGTTGATGCAGATGAATAGGAGAAACAAACCATAGTGTTCGAATACAGTATTGGTAGTATGTTGCTTGACACAGACACGTCGATTAAATATCTAGGTGTAGCGTCGTAAATCGATATGAAATAGAATGAGCATATAAGGACTGTAGTAGGGAAGGCGAATGGTCAACTTCGGTTTATTGGGGGAATTTTAAGGAAGTGTGGTTCATATGTAAAGGACACTGCGTACAGGACACTAGCGCGATCCACTGTTGAGTACTGTTCGACTGTTTGGGATCCGCACCAGGTTAGATTGAAAGAAGACATCGAAGTAATTCATAGGTGGGCAGCTAGATCTGTTAGTAGTAAATTCGAAAACATGCAAGTAGTATGGAGATGCTTCGAGAACTCAAATGGGAATCACTGAAGTGAAGGCGACGTTAGAGCACTATTAAGAAAATTTAGAAAACCGGTATTTGAGGCTGACTGCAGAACGATTCTACTACCGCCAACATACATTTTGCGTAAGGACTATGGAGACAACATTAGAGAGATCAGGACCCTTACGGAGGCACATAGACAGTCGTTTTCCTTGCGTTGTGTGCGAGTACCCAGCGCCACGCACCGTACGGTGTTTGCGGAGTATGTACGTAGATATAGATGTTGATACAAGTGCGCGAGAAGGGCAGCGATAACACACTTGAAAAAGAGGAAGACTAGGATTTAAAGTCATGTCCGTGAGGAAGGCATTAGAGACGAACCACCATCTCGGATAGAAAAGAGATTTGAATGAAATTGGTTGTTCCCTTTTGGAGGGAACAATCTCGGAATTCGCCTCGATCGTTTTAAAGAAACGAAGGAAAGCCCAAATCTCGACGACCTGTCGGAGATTTGTTCCACTCTTCTCTTCAGCGCCTTAATCACAGCTATCTCCATTCTGTTGCACTGGGGAGAAGAGGCATCCGCCCATCCACACACATTTGGGTATTTCGTGAGTCCCCAAATCTTTTAAGGCAAATTTCGCTATGATTGCTTTGCACTTAAGGCCCAAAAGTTAAGGTAGTGAGCAGGATTAAAGTGTGTAATACAGATTATCAACATATTGGGTGTATTTATCTACAGACGAAAGGTACATGGGGGGATGTGATCGCTACTAAACATGAACTCTTCATCGAGACCACCCCATGTAACATTTTGTCCATAAAAAATGTATCAAACGTACACTGGCATAGTAAATGTCGTGGGATATTGGACGCAGGTGTGTTGTATGCGCACCACACGCCCCCTGTGCCAGCTGCAGTTGTACAGTAGAACTTTCGAGAAGTTGTTGTGCGACTGATTCGTGTAACATGCAACGTAATCGTGAGCTGACGCAATTCAAACGGTGGTACGGTTGTCGGTGGCCGACGGATGAGAATTTCGACTTCCGCAGTGGTGCAGAAATTCAGCTTCACACGTTCAATAGTGTCCAGGGTGAATGGTTGAATGAGGGAGTCACAGTCCACGACAGACGAACTACTGGACGTCCTGCCACCCTCGATGACGCTGACCGGTGACTTCTGAGACGGCTCGTTAATATTGGTAAAAGGACAACAGTGCAACAAATCACAGCTCAGTTCAACACAGGACGTGCTAGAGTTACATGGGGTATGGGAGCTGGCGCCGCACACAGATGGCACTGTCAAACTAACGTCATCAGGCACAACGATTTGGATTTGTCGTCAGTCACGAGGGATGGACACCGGAACGAAGGCAGAACGTGATGTGGTCGGACGAATCAAAATTTCAACTACTCTATGGCGATGGGAGGCACGGTGTGTGGTACAGACCACATGAATCGATGTATCCCGTCTGCCAAGTAGGTGCGGTCCAAGGCGGTAGTGTCTAGGGTGCATTTTCCTGATATGGAATGGGCCCCCTACTTGTTCTAGTAGGCACTTTGAATGGTCCGCGGTATGTTGAGCTGCTTGGGGATAATATTCACCTATTTTCGCTCTCTCCTTACGGTCTTCTTACGGTCTGCGGTGTTTCAAGATGATAACGCGCCGCCACACCGCCCCACGTCGCCCAGCAATTGTTCCAGGAACATGCACGGGAGGTTCAAAGACTGAGATGGTTACGCCGGAGCCCAGATTTGAACCCCATCAAGCATATCTGGGAAGCCATAGAACGCAAGCTCCTTGCGATGGATCCTGCATCCACTAATACTGAATTCAATTGGCTGCCGCTCTGCAAACAATTTGCTGCCAACTGCTTCCAGAGGGCTGCCAGGAACTAGTAGAATCCTGCAGTCCTCAGGACCAGAGGAGGCACCAAGCGATATTAGATGCCTATGCGATGACATTTGCTAAGTCAGTGTATATTTCGCTTTTTTTAATGGAACTTCAGCAAGTTCTGCTGCTAATATTGTATATTTCAGAAGCGAGATAGGAGGAGCAGAAATTACGGCAGTTGTAAGTGAAAAAGCGAAATTTATACCGTTGTCCTTATAATTAACGTAGGTATGAAAAGAGACATACATACACTACCTGACAAAAACAATGAAGCACTCAGAAGACATTCTCAGGTGTCAACGTAACTTCGTACATGTACACACCTTCGGCGGGTATGTAAATTATTAGAAATGCAAACCTCTGAGACAGGTAGAACGGCCACCAGAGTTAATTGGTGTTGTTCGTATTTAGTGTTTGTTACCAGGCCTGGAGGATATGTAAAGGGCATGAAGAGCATCAGACATTGAGTCATCACCGTAAAGCACACGGAGATGCAGCGCACTCGTGTGAGACAGCGTTATCAGCAGCTGGCACACACTGAAAGGGACCTCCTTGTAGGTCTCAGTTTGGTCGGCTGGTCGAATCGTGCAATACCCAGATTTGTGGGGTATTCGGGAGTGACAGTGATCCGATGGACTGTACGGGGACGAGGAGGGGAGGCGTACTCATACTCAGGGTTCCGCTGGACCACACCTGACCACCATAAGGCAGGATCGCCGTATTGTACACCAAGCACATCGTAACCCGTCACATCTGCCTCTCCCATCAGAGAAAAATTAATGGACTGCCTGCTACATACTAAGAGGGGTGTTCGATAAGTAATGCAACATATTTTTTTGTGAAATGAGGTTGATTTTATTCAGGATTTCAATACACCATTCTTCTGGCTACAAGACCCTATTTTTCAACATGACCTCCGTCCAATGCGACGACTCCTCGCCACCTTACTGGAAAGGCCTGTAGGCCCGCATGGTACAACTCTATTAGTCTAAGTAGGATCCAGCATGTTGCTGCATCAATAACCTCTCCATCATCCACGTACTGCTTCCCAGAGTGCACCCTGACAGATGGAAGTCGTTAGATGCGATATCTGTGCTGTAGAGTGGATGAGGAAGAATGGCCCGGTAAGTTTTATGAGCTCCTCTCCGATGCGCAGGTCCGTTCATCACATCGAATGAAAGTGTTCTCATGTTCCAACATTGCATGCAAGAACGCGGGCGGTCGGGCAGGTTCGCGACCTTGTTGCGATGATGACAGAAGCCTCCCAAACGAGTCACCGTGGTTCTGTTCACTACCAGGTCTCCGCGACATTCTGGAACCTACTATGAATATCTTCGATGCCTTGGTTTTTCACCAAAAGAAACTTGACTGGCAGTTCTCTGCCAGTTATATACTAAAGACTCGATTCTGAAGGCTACGTATAGCGCTGCCACCTGTCGGAACTTCATGAAATTATAGGGGCTGAAGCGGGATTATTCCACGATCTCTCACAACAAATTCCGCTTTATTTCAACGCAAACTGTCCGAGATAAAAATGTGTTGCATTAGTTGTAGAACGCCCCTCTTATGTGATCCGGTACCATTGGTCGCAGAGCAGTTGCAGCCATGCTGAAATGTTATTCGCCTTTACGCCTCTCAGTGTTAAGCATGCATTTCCTTCCGATTCACATCCAAGTGAGATAGACAGCTCTTATTTTCAGGTGCACGTGTTATTTATTGATTTCGACTCGCTATCGCCCCCGTGAAGTGCGTATCGACCGGCTTGCGAAGTAATAACGCAGATAACAGCTTCTGAAGAGTATTTTTATCGTAGATATCTACATGTCTGGCGATTAGCGAAGCTACTACTTTGCCAGCCCTGGAGGCTCGCCTTTGATAACTGTTATAGTTTTCAGCGTCTCTTACATGTGTTTTTAATTTAGCTTATATCCGAAAGAGTACTCAAGCCGGTCTAAGAAGAGAGCTCTACGCTCCCGCACACTTTGAACGCCTAATTTAGGTATGAGATATTTAGTTTCGGAGGTTCTGCCGTAATGAAGTTTGAAACCTTGGAAGGACAGAAAGAAATTAAAGAATGGGAATACTTGCGTGCTTCGCTTACAAGTAAAACAGTAAGATATTGAAACTTCCTGGCAGATTAAAACTGTGTGCCGGACCGAGACTCGAACTCGGGACCTTTGCCTTTCGCTGGCAAGTGCTCTACCAGCTGAGCTACCCAAGCACGACTGACGCCCCGTCCTCATAGCTTTACTTCTGCCAGTATCTCACCTTCCATACTTCACAGAAGCTCTCCTGCGAACCTCTCCGCAAGATTCTTTCTTCCAGGTGTGCTAGTTCTGCAAGGTTCGCAGGAGAGCTTCCGTGAAGTCTGGAAGGTAGGTGACGAGATACTGACAGACATAAAGCTGTGAGGACGGGCCGTGAGTCGTGCTTGGGTAGCTCAGTTGGACAGCGTGTTCGGTCAGAGGGTTAGCTGCCCTCTGTAATAAAAAAACTGAGACAATGGATCAACAACGAAAGGAAACGGGTGTCTTGCGACATCCGCCCCGAGCAGATACAACGAACGAAGACGAAGAAAAAAAAACATTTACATTTTCCCTCTGTAATAAAAAAACTGAGTTAATGGATCAACGACGAACTGAAACGGGTGTCTTGCGACGTCCGCCCCGAGCAGATGAAACGAACGATAACGATCAAAATGAGATTAAAAAAAAAAAAAAGGCTGGTAGAGCACTTGCCCGCGAAAGGCAAAGGTCCCGAATTCGAGTCTCGGTCCGGCACACAGTTTTAATCTGCGAGAAAGTTTCATATCAGCACACACTCAACTGCAGAGTGAAAATCTCATTCTGCAGTAAGATATTTCTTACCATTTATTAACATGTTTTCAGTTGTTTCATCAGAACATTACAATTTATCAGTCAGTTTTAAATGTAGATGTCAAAAATTAGGCCTAACTAGTTATTTACACGTCCAAAAACTTTTATTTTTGTTTTACGACATGTTCCGACTGATTACACCTTCACGATCGTGTGGACTGAACAAATTGTGATACAAAGAGGAAATTGTTTTCTACACTATTTATGGGCAACCAGGTGGCCTTCTTGTGATCGCAAGTTGTTCATCCAAAAACGTGCGAAAATATATGTTCCAGTCGTTCAGTCTATTTACTACCTGTAGTTGTTCAGTCTATTCACCTGTAAAGATAATATACAGGTATTGTGATGTGCTAGTCGATGCCATATGTCAGTCTAATAACCGAAGCAAGAAGTTGTAGCTGATTCCGGCAGCGACTAGACGACAGAGTTCCTTGGTCACCCATAAGCTTCTGCATAAAATTTGCTTCCACTGAGTAGCATCAGTACAGTAAACTTGAGGTGGAGACGCAAATTTGATTTGGCATTAGTTAGTTTCATATTCTGCGGATCATTTACACGATAAATCTTAATGGTGTCTTGTGGGTATTTTTGTTCTGTCGTTGCAACTACAAAAATGCGTGGTTTTTTTCACCAGACGCGTTTCGCTTTATTGATTTTTTGTAGTTGCAACGACAGAACAAAAATACTCTCAAGAATTGTAAAGCAACTACGGAAAACATGGCCACACAAATGAAGAGCTTAATTGTGTAATTTTACACTAAATTGTAAATATAATACATGTTGGACATTTATAACTTCTACATCTACAATTACGTGATTACTCTGCTATTCACGATGAAGTGCCTGGCAGAGGGTTCAATGAACCACCTTCAAGCTGTCCCTCTACCGTTCCACTCTCGAACGGCGCGCGGGAAAAACGAGCACTTAAATTTTTCTGTGCGAGCCCTGATTTCTCTTATTTTATCGTGATGATCATTTCTACCTACGTAGGTGGGTGCCAACAGAATGCTTTCGCAATCGGAGGAAACAACTGGTGATTGAAATGTCGTGAGAAAATCCAGTTGCAACGAAAAACGCCTTTGTTTTAATGATTGTCAGTCCGCTTCACGTATCATGTCTGCGGCACTATCTCCTGTACTTCGCGATAATACAAAACGAGCTGCCTCTCTTTGTAATTTGTCGATGTCATCCGTCAGTCGCATCTGATGCGGATCCCACATCCCACTGCAATACTCCAGAATAGGGCGGGCAAGCGTGGTGTAAGCAGTCTCTTTAGTAGACCTGTTGCACCTTCTAAGTGTTCTGCCAATGAATCGCAGTCTTTGGTTGGCTCTACCCACAACATTATCTATGTGATCGTTCCAATTTAGAGTATTTGTAATTGTACTCCCTAAGTAAGTAGTTGAATTTACAGCCTTCAGATTTGTGTGACTTATCGCGTAATCGAAATTTAGCGGATTTCTTTTGGTACTCATTTGAATAACTTCACACTTTTCTTTATTCAGGGCCACTTTTCGCACTATACAGATATCTTATCTAAATCATTTTGCAATTCATTTTGGTTATCTGATGACTTTACAAGACGGCAAATGACAGCATCATCTGCAAACAAACTAAGACGGCTACTGAGATTGTCTCCTATGTCGTTAATATAGATCTGGAACAATAGAGGGCCTATAACACTTCTTTGGGGAACGCCATATATTATTTCTGTTTTACTCGATGACTTTCCGGCTATTACTACGAACTATGACCTTTCTGACTGGGAATCACGAATCCAGTCGCACAACTGAGGCGATATTCCATAGGCACGCAGTTTGGTTAGAAGACGCTCGTGAAGAACGGTGCCAAAAGCCTTCTGGAAATCTAAAAATATGGGATCAGTTTGACATTCCCTGTCGATAGCACTCATTACTTCATGAGCATAAAGAGCTAGTCCTGTTTCACAAGAACGATATTTTCTGAATCCGTGCTGACTACATGTCATTAAATCGTTTTCTTCGAGGTACTTCATAATGTTCGTATACAGTATATGTTCCAAAACCCTACTGCAAATCGACGTTAGTGATATAGACCTGTAATTCAGCGGATTACTCCTACTTCCCTTTTTGGGTATTGGTGTGACTTGAGCAATTTTTCAATCCTTAGGTACGAATCTTTCTGTGAGCGAAGGGTAGTATATAATTGCTAAACATGGAGCTGTTTTATCAGCATACTCTGAGAGGAAGCTGACTGGTATACAATCTGGACCGGAGGCCTTGCCTTTATTAAGTGATTTAAGCTTCTTTGCTACACCGAGGATATCTACTTCTATGTTTCTCATCTTGGCAGTTGTTCTTGATTGGAATTCAGGAATATTTACTTCGTCTTCTTTGGTGAAGGAGTTTCAGAAAATGGTGTTTAACAACTCTGCTTTAGTGGCACTGTCATCAATGACTTCACCGTTCTTGTCGCGCAGTGAAGGTTCTGACTGCGTCTTACCATTGGTGTGCTTTATGTATGACCAGAATCTCTTTGGGTTTTCTGCCAGATTTCGAGACAGAGTTTCGTTGTGGAAATTATTAAAAGCATCTCGCATTGAAGTACGCGCTATATTTCGAACTTCTGCAAATTTTGCCAGTCTTGGGGATTTTTCGTTCTTTTAAATTTGGCATGCTTTTTTCGCTGCTTCTGCAACAGCGATCTGACCCGTTTTGTGTACCATGGGGGATCAGTACCATCACTTATTAATTTATGTGGTATATATCTCTCAATTGCTGTCGACACTATCTCTTTGAAATCGTTCCACAATTTTTCTACGCTTACATGATCAGGTCGGAAGGAGTGCAGACTGTCCCTTTAATGGCGTTAAGAGCATTTTTATCAGCTTTTTTAAATAGATATATTTTTCGTTTGTTTTTTATGGTTGTAGGAGTTGCGGTATTCAGGCTAGCAGCTACTGCCTTATGGTCACTAATCCCTGTATTCGCCACGATACTCATTATTGTCCAGGATTATTTGTTACTAAGAGGTCAAGTATGCTTTCGCAACCATTTATGCTTCGAGTGGGCTCATGAACTTATTGTTCAAAATAATTTTCTGAGGGAGCACTCAGTACAATTTTGGATGACGTTTTATGCCTGCAGCCGGATTTAAACGTACAATTTTCCCAGCATATCGAGAATAGATTAAGGTCACCACCGACTATAATTTTTTTTTGTGTACAGATGTGAGTTAGTAATTCCTACCCACCACCTTTTACACATTACAATAATAGAAATTTTTTCACGGAATAGGAGAAGTTGTCAAGGAGAAACGTTTTCAGTTTGTTTTCAAATTGTACTTTGGTGCCTCTCACACATTTTACTTCACTGATCAAAAAGCTTTGTAGAAGCATTGAACACGCCTTGTAGTGATAAAAACAACTTTACTATGGAGAATGAATGTCATTTTTTCATCTGGTGTTGTAATTATGTACATCGTCGTTCCCTTTGAACTCAAGTGGATAATTTCAAGGAACTTCACGAGGGAATTAATATACTCTGAAGCAGTAGTCAGCATGCTAAAATCCTTAAGCAGATGTCTACAAGATGATCGTGGGTGAGCACATTACTCTTACAGCAAGTTTTGATCAGTGAAGACTTCCTTTTTTAAAGATGAATTACCCAAGATCATTGTTCCATATGACATTACTGAATGAAAATAAGCAAAATATGTCAACTTCCTGATTTGTTTCTCGTCTATTCTTTTAGGAGTTCCAACGGGCGCTTTTCCCAGTTTAAATTCCTATCAGTGTGGATAAATAAAAATTTTGAAGTTTCTACCTTACTTTATTATTTCCTCACCATGTGTGAAGCTTATCGTTGGTGTAGTACCTCAAAATGTGCAGAAGTGAATACGTTGTGTCTTTCTAAAACTGAAAGTGGGACCATTCTCAGAAAACCTGCCAGTGACATTCCTAAGAATATTGTTTACTACCGTTTCTTCTTTTGTTGCATGTATGCTTTGATTATAATACTAATGTCATCCGCCAGAAGAACTAATTCTGCTTTTTGTATTTTAGACGGAAGATCGTTTACATACAGGGTGTCGCAAGCCTTTTGGGTCAAAGTGAAACAGTGGATCCACAACCGATTATACTGAGGTAGGTAATCAATGGGCAGAAATGTATATTTATTGTGTTATGGGCATACACAGTGTACACCACATATCAACAACGTAGCTCATAGTAACTGTTCAAAGTGACGACCGCCAGTCTCAGTGCATGCACGGCAGAGCCGCTTGAAGTCCTGGCGTACTCTCAAAGATCCCTGGTGTCTTTTGTACCAGGCGACAGACAGCTTGGCCATAGAGAGCAGGTTTTCATCGCGGTTTCCATTGACCAAGTCTTGAGGTAACTCCAGAGGATAAAGTCTAGAGGTGAGAGATCTGAAGATCGCGGTGGTCTTGGGAGAGGATCTCTCCTTCGTCCAACGATGAGCGTACATGTTGTTCAGGTGCACGTGGACATTAATATCGAAGTTGGCTGGCACACCGTCGTGTTGAATACACATCCTTTCGCGGAAAAAAGGGGCACTGATCATCTCCAAGTGTTTCGCTTGTATACATAACAAGGCATAATCCTGTTTCTGTGGGCTCTATGTAACGCTGCTGCCTCGAAAACCGAGAATGGTTCAAATGGCATCTCGGGCATGTGCCGATATTCTGTACACTATCGGATCAAAAGTATCCAGACACGTCCAAGTAATGCGAAATTGATAATTAATTGAAACCCTCAGCTGCCGTCAGATGTTGTTGGTATACCTCGATGGGGACAGCTGAAAATATGTGCCCAGACCGTGAGTCGAACCCGGGATCTCCTGCTTACATGGCAGACGCTCTACCCGTCTGAGCCCCCGAGGACACAGATGAATAGCGCGACTGCAGGGATTTACCCCTTGCACGCTTCCCGTGAGACCCACATTCCCAACTGTCCACAATCTGCATACGTAATGTTCCTACTACATATTTGCCCATCCACTTATTATTCGCGCTTACTTAAGTTGACGATTCCCGTAAGAGTTCGGGCAACCTGTGCGCATTCGCACGAAGGTTAATGGCTCGGTAGCCTTTAACTATATATATGAAGATAGTAACTGTTCTCGAAAGAACAGTGGATGAGCAAATATCTAATAGGAACATTATGTATGTAGATTGTGGGCAGCTGGGAATGTGGGTCTCACGGGCTGGGTTGCCTTTATCTATATATATGAAGATAGTAACTGTTCTCGAAAGAACATCGAATGTGGTGACCTGCTTAACAAGTTAGTAGGGATACTTTAGGCCTTTTCAAGCTGCCCAAGTCGACAATTGGTGATGTGATTGTGAAGTGGAAACGGGAAGGAACAATCACAGGTAAACCAAACCCAGTTGGAACTCATGTACTGATGGACAGGGAACATGTACTGATGGACAGGGAACGTCAAGTCAGATGGGAGTTCCTAAGTTCTACCAGCAGTTCAGCTAGAACAATGGCGATACGTAGGGAGCTAAAAAGAATGGGATACAGTGATCGAGCAGCTCTTCAAAGACCACACATTTCTGTAACTAATTTTGAGCGACGCTTGAGATGGTGTGAAGTGTGACGCCTCTGGACAGTCGATGACTGGAAACGAGGGATTTGGTATGATGAATCACGCTATACACTGTGGCTATCCGAAGGAAGGGTTTGGGTTCAGCAATGTCTGGAGTGCGTTACCTGCTATCGTTCATAGTGCCAACAGTGAAGTGCAGAGCTGGTGGTGTTGCGTTACGGAACCGTTTTTCACGGTTATTGCGCTTAAGAAAACGCTAAATGCGGAAGGACACGAACATATTCTACAGCATTGTGTACTGCGTTCAGGAGAGGAACAGTCAGGAGACACTCATTGTTGGTTCAGCATGACAATGCACAGTGTTATAAGGCATCATCTTCGAAGCAATGGCTCGTGCACAGTAACATTCCTGAAATGGATTGGCCTGCCTAAAGTCCCGACTTGTAGCCAATAGAACATCATTGGTATGAGTTCGCAAGTGGACTCCAAAATCACTATCTTCTCCGGTTTCGGCTCTTGAGGAAGAATGGGCTGCCACTCCTCGGCAAACATTTAGACACCTCACAGAAAGTGGCCCCAGCAGATCTGAAGCCGTCATAAAGGCGCAGGGTGGACACTTCTCATATCAGTGCCCGTTAATAGGTGCTCAGATACTTTTGATCACATATTGTATGCGAGACGGAGAATTTGAACATAAGTTTGTTAATTATAATGAGTTATATGTTAACACATAAATGGTTCAAGTGGCTCTGAGCACTTTGGGACTTAACATCTGAGTTCATCAGTCCCCTCGAACTTAGAACTACTTAAACCTAACTAACCTAAGGACATCACACACATCTATGCCCGAGGCAGGATTCGAACCTGTGACCGTAGCGGTCGCGTGGTTTAAGACTGAAGCGCCTAGAACCGCTCGGCCATACCGGCTGGCATAAATCGTTCACTTCAAAACGAATGTCCTACCTGTGCGGCGTATAAAAACCATACAACAGATTTTTAAAGAAGTAGTAAAACTGATCACTGTTAAGCAAATAGGCGCAGAAATTGCGAGAGACTGATTAAAGCTTTTCAGTTCAAAAGCTAAACTGTCGTAGTGGGTTCTTCAGCCTCTAACGCCTTTGAAGTCTTTCGTATCATGTATGGGATTCTTGAAATGCTCAGCACTAGCTCATGAGACAGACTCCAAAGCTCCTTCCAGTGCTTATCAATCGGCTGATGTCTATCTGCCACATTCAAGTGTCTGTCATTTTTCAACGTCTCTCGATAATTGCCTTTCATGAGCTCGAATAATATTTAACCATAATTCTTATCTGCGTCTCTTACACATTTTATTCGTAGACAAAATACAGTTTACTGGGACTGTTAGAAGAAAATCCGGGTACTATGCACAGTTTTGATATTTTGTGAATAAAACCATCCGGATCGATTGATATATTACATTATTTGTAACGTTGTTTCGGTAGCCGGCTTCATCATCAGGTAAGACATCATTCTAGCAGTCAATAAAAGCTATGCCTAGGCGGGACATCGACTCTTTATAAATAAAATAATATATTAAGCAATCTAGACGGTTTTATTCACAAAATATAAACAGGCTCATTCAGAAAATTTATTTCCTTTAGTAAGAAACTGTGCTGATTTATCGGGTAGGTCTACACAAGGTGTAACTAATATAAGAACGTAGGCTTCCGCAGCCGGTGTCATAGTGATCAAAATTCTTCTGGGTATTATGCCGCGTCATTGCTAAAAACTAACAACAATAATAAAGTAATACGACGTTTCGGCCGAATTGCCCTAAGGAAGGTCGTTGTTAGCTTTTACCAATGACGCGGCATAGTACCCAGAAGAATTTTATTCACTAAGGTGTAACTCGTAAATTCCTTTTACAGACGTTGACGACTTGTAAAGGGGAAAATAAAATTGAGGATGTATTAGATGAAGACCAATTTGGCTTTAGGAAAGGTAAAGGCACCAGAGAGGCAGTTCTGACGCGGTTGATAATGGGAGAAAGACTAAAGAAAAATCAAGACACATTCATAGGATTTATCGACCTAGAAAAAGGGTTCGATAATGTCAAATGATGCAAGATGTTCGAAATTCTGAGAAAAATAGGGCTAAGCTATAGGGAAAGAGGAATATACACAATATGTACAAAGGACAAGAGGCAACAATAAGAGTGGGAGACCAAGAACGAAGTGCTCGGATTAAAAAGGGTGCAAGAAAGAGATGCATTCTTTCGCCCCGACTGTTCTATCTATATATCGGAGAAGCAGTGTTGTAAATAAAACCAATGTTCGAGAGTGGAACAAAAATTCAAAGTGAAAGGATATTAATGATAAGATTCGCTGATGATATTGCTGTCCTGAGTGAAATTGAAGAAGAAATATGGGATCTGCTAAATGCGATGAACAGTCTAATAAATACAGAATATGGACTGAGAGTAAATCGAAGAAAGATGAAAGAGATGAGAAGTAGCAGAAATGGGAACAGCGAGAAACTTAACATCAGAACTGGTAATCACGAGACACATGAAGCTAAGCGATTCTGTTACCTAGGCAGCAAGATAAACGACGACGAATGGAGCAAAGGGGACATTAAAAGGAGACTAGACAAAGAGGGCATTCCTGGTCAAGAGAAGTCTACTAGTATCAAACATTGGTCTCAATTTGAAGGAGGAATTTCTGAGAATGTACGTTTGGAACACAAAACTGTATGGTAGTGCAACATGAACTGCTAGAAAACAGGAACAGAGGAGAATAGAAGCATCTGAGATGTGGTGCTACAGAAGAATGTTGAAAATCAGATGGACTGATAACGTAAGGAACGAGGAGGTTCTCCGCAGACTCGGCGAGGAAAGGAATATATGGAAAAAATTGACAAGAAGAAGGGACAGGATGGTAGGACATCCGTTACGACATCAGGGAATAACTTCCATGGTATTAAAGGGAGCTGTAGCTGGTAAAAAAAAGTATAGAGGAAGACAGAGATTGGAATACATGCAGCATATGATTGCCAGTGCTACTCTGAGATGAAGAGGTTGGCACAGGAGAGGGATTGGTGGCAGGCCTCATCAAACTAGTCAGTAGACTGATGACATAAAAGAAGTAAAAAGTGGGGACCATGTTGGTTGTTTAGCATAGGAACTCATACCTGTAAACGTGCTATTTCCCCGCTACAATCAGAATAGCATAACACACGTTCAAATCTCTTGCATTTTCGGGGCCACTGGCCAGGATATTACGTTCAACATTCACCAATCACCTGATGTCCCATGCCCATTGACGGTTTGCTTGCATACTATTCAGTTGAGTTTGTGATCTGCCGAGAGGGGTTTGCACCTGCTGTTGTGCTTGCACTAATATAGAGTAGTAACTATTAACTACAGTATAGAACGCAAGCTGTATGTGCGTTTCGTTTTTTGTATGTTGCTATTGACAATAGTGAACTACTCCTTTGTGGAAAACGCCTACACGATGTTATTGTACGACAAAGCTCGGTGCAATGGAAACGTACTATTTCTGTAGGTTTGCTTAGACGTGGAGAAATAGATTAGAAATATATTGCAACATTAGCATTGGTCAGTGGACTTGGTCGGCTGACAAGTGGCGTAAGAGTTGCCGACCCTTACGCTGCCTCCTGTTTCCTATCGTAGTATCGCACTTGGATTCGAATCATCGGATTCTAGACGGAGGAATAAGATTGCGCTATCGGTGGAAATCTTTTACTCACTCTATAAAACAATATACTCGTGAATACAGAGATGTTTATGTTTAACGTTAAAGTAGCCCATCTATTCTTCTTATTCGAGTAAAACTGCGTGGAACTACTTTATATTATATTATAAACAAAAATGGCATATAGACATCTCAGAGGTAGCATATAGAATGAAGTTCGACAACTACCAAGATAGATCCTTAAACAAGGACACGATAGATTTCATCCAGCATTCTAGTTAAGACAGGCAAGCTCTGTCTCCAATCTCGGTGGAGACGGGATGCTATACGCTTACCTACCTCCATCCAAAAAATCAGCGTTCTTTAAGCTAAAAATGTGATGTATCACGCCAGAGTAAGACAAAACAGTTGAGTAATTCTACAATGTTGTATTTAAATATAGCAAACTCACCTCCCGCAACTAAAAGATTCTTAAATTTAACGGATTATTGACAACAGAGGCTATCCGTTCAATCTTAACAAAGCAGAACAACTTGTTTTCTCTGTAGATAACATTAAAAATATTTTCTTCTACCAGTATCGTTGTTCAAAATGACAGTAAATTGTTTTTTCTTAGTACACAAATATGTATTCCAAATCCTTAGGGACTAGTTCACTTATTTACCTTCCTCTTCTCTAGCTTACTTTTTTTTCCTTCTTCCGTTTAACCAACCAATATTAATTGTTCACTGTGAGAAGAATTACGCTGAAATGGCTGACAGGACTAGCTATTTCGCAAAAAGTAGAAATAGTCTGTATGACTTCAGGCCTATATTCAATTGTTTCCATTAGCGAGCTTGCAACACTAAGTGCAAAGAGGATCTTCATTGAATAGAACAATAAATTTAAATGATTTCATGTTTAATCACATGTCAGATTCCTGTGATCTCTAACTGTATACGCTATGTGTGCGCTCTTGTTTATTAGTACATAGCCGCAATGACCGTACTGTTGTCTGCTAACTATGGTTGCCTAGATTGGCTGCGCCGAAACTGTCGGTATCGACCAAGGACAGTCGACTTCTGTCGATACAGCTGCTACCGTACTTCATCACGCCGTAACTCTTCTTATTGTTTGTAGTTAACATACATGTTGAGGTAAATGGGATTCAATAATAGTTTCCGCACCCTTGTGGCCGTGTGAAGCTATTACAGAACAAAGTCCATTCACCACCCCCACCCTAAAAAATTCAATTGTTTACTGGAGTCTTCGTTATATATTTGAACTTCAGGTTCAAGTTGATTCCTTCCTTCTTCCTCTAATGAGCTACTATTTAATTCTTTTATATAAACTGCGTTATGTTTGTTTAATAACCCTACGGAATGCTTAGCACATTCATGCTAAACAATTTCAGTCTTGTTTAGTCACACAGAAGTTTAAACTAGGAATAGTACTTTCAGAAACTGTAATCAAAATAGAGCTTTGACCATAGATATAGTTTTCGGGTGTAAACAAAGATGTCGGGCATCAACATGGCGGATACTGCACTGTTTTTCTGCCAGAAGCAAGTGGAAAAGTGCTTGTGCCACACCTATAAACGCGAAAATCGGAGTAACAACAAACGAAGCAGAAGCTAAGTACACCTAACCAGCAGTATAACGTAAATATACAATTGAGAAGTGTAGTAGCTAAGCAAAATTGTTATTTGCACAGGGCAGCTTCAGTATCCAATGTGTGGTCGATGTTTTAGCGATGCAATTACTGAAGAGTCAAAAATGTATTGCGCTAACTGAAGATTGTTGTAAGCCCGAAACGCTTATTATCTTAAATAAAAATACATTAAAATGACTGGTTGCTGTAATTCTTAAAACAATATAAAGTTATTACAAATGATGTATGCGAATGTTACTATGACACCACATATGTCAGTTTTAGAAGTACTAGGTCGAAATCGTAGCGGTGTCACTGACGGGATCTCAGTGGTATTCCACCATTTTCAGGGAATCAACGGAGAACTGTAGAATCAAGGTAGATAGAGAGTTGTTTTAATCTGTGTTGTCCCGATTAAGAGTCTATCGACTTAACCTTCCAGCAGGCTCGCTGCGATAACACTATCAGTCGACATTTTAAACAACTCAGTACACTGTACATAAAAAATAAAGAAACAAAAAAAAAAGAAAAGAGAGAGAGGGAAGTGTGCCCCAGAGAAATGTGATAGGACCGGACCTTGTTTCCTGTATGCGTAAACGGTCTAGGGTGAGCCGCAACCTTCGGCTGTTGATGCCGACGTAGTGTATGGGAAAGTGTCGTGTTGTCTATGAATGATTGTAGAAGAATACACGATGATTTAGATAGAATTTGTGTTTGGTATGACAGATGGCAGCTTGCTCTAAATTTTGGAAAATGTAAGTTATGCAAATGAATAGTAAAAACTGCTATAATATTCGAATGCAGTAACAGAGGTGTAGGCCTACTGCTTGGATCAGTCACACCTATTAAATTTCTGAGTGTATCGTTACAAAGCGATATTAACTGGAGGGAGCACGTAAGGTCTGTTGTACGGAAGGTGAATCGTCGACTTAGTTTTATTGAGAGAATTCTAGGAATGTATAGTTCATATATAAAGGAAAGCGCATACAGACTCGCACGACCCGTTTTTGATTACTGCTCAAGCTTTTGGGATCACCACCAGGTCAGGTTAAATGAGGTCATCGATGCAATTCAGAAGTGCGCTGTTAGGTTTGTTACCTTAAGTTCGATCCGTATGATAGTATTAAGGTAATGCTCCGTGAACTTAAACAGGAATCTCTGGAGACCAGATTAAATTAAGATGGGTTGTAGGTTCCGACCAAAATCACATGAAAACACTCCTTGACCAGCATTGTTTAGCATTTACTGTCGGCTTTCAGACAATTGCAGATCGCTTGTAAGTGATTCAAAGTGTGAAGAGCACTAAGCAGTATAGTGACAGCCTATTGTTAATAGAATATAATGTCTTTTTTCTCATGTGAACGTTCGTTCCATGTGACCGAAAGTTCTCCTTCTTGATGATATCTATGGAACACAATGCACGAATGTGTAAATGAATGAAGACATACTTTTCGCGAATCACTATTGAAAAGCTTAGAGAACCGCCATTTGCTACAAATTGCAAAACAATCCTACTGCCACCACTCGCTTAAGTGTCGCAAAGAGAAATCAGGGCTCGTACGGACGCACATAGACTGTCGTGTTTCCCTCGCTTCATTTGCAAGTGGAACAAGAAAGGGATTGAATATCGGTGCTTCAAGGTAATGTCCGCAAAGTGCCGTACGGTGGCTTGCGAAGTATGTATAAATATGTAAATGTTAATGGAAACGATAGAAAATACATTCATCCTGGCCGCAGTGATGTAGAATTTCCACGAGCACTATCCAATCGTCAAAGGTTGTAGGTTCCGACCAAAATCACACAAAAACACTCCTTGACCAGCATTGCAGAGCATTTACTGCCAGCTTTCAGACAACTGCAGATCGCTTGTAAGTGATTCAAAGTAACGTGGGGTACTATTGCCATTCAGCGCGGTCGACTTACCTAGTGGTTCGGTCGCAGCTGCCGGTACAGCACACCACGTCGCGGGTACTGCGTAGCCACCGGCCGGCACGTTCGGGAACGCCTCGTCAACACGCTATCTATCGGCAATACAGTCGCTGACGGCGCGCTCCTTATCTGCTGGCAGTCGCAGGCGAACGCGTCTCTACGAGGCGATACGTGTCTGCCGCCGTCTCCAGCGCTGGCCGGACCACGTCAGCACTCCCGTGGCGCTGCCGGTAACAACTAACGTCCCAAATTTCTGCGTCCTACTCCTAGTTTCGATTACCCCCCTCTGTCTATGAAGTTTTCAAGGTAGGAGGAACAAAATGTAGGGTGTCAAATGTTATCTACAACTTGTATAGAAACACAAGTAGTTACGAGAGAGTCGAAAGACATAAAAAGTAACACAAAGTGAGAATGGAGTAAGAAAGGGGTGCGTAGTCTATCTCCCATATAATTCAGTCTGTACACTCAGCAAGCAGTAAAGGAAATCAAAGACAAATTTGGAAAGAGAATTAAAATTCAGCGAGAAGAATAAAGAACTTTGAGCTCTGCCAACGAATATTGTAAATCTTCCACAGACGGCCCGATACGGTCGCAGGTTCGAATCCTGCCTCGGGCATGGATGTGTGTGATGTCCTTAGGTTAGTTATGTTTAAGTAGTTCTAAGTTCTAGGGGACTGATGACCTCAGAAGTTAAGTCCCATAGTGCTCAGAGCCATTTTGAACCATAAACGGCCAATGACTAGTTTGAGCAGTGTAACGAAATACGTAATCTCTTGAAAAATTGACATCAAAGAAGTAAAACAACGATGATGGAATGTGATCCATTTAGGCTATGCCCGGGGATTAGATTTGGAAATTTATACGATTCTCATCTCTATACGTTTTTCGCCCCTATACGTAATACACTGAAGAAGCCAAAGAAACTGGTACACCTACCTAATATCGTTTAGGGCCTCCTTGAGCACATAGTAGCGCCGCAACACGACGTGGCATCGACTCTACTAATGTCTGAAGTAGTGCTGGATGAAACGGACGCCATGAATCCTGCAGGGCTGTCCATAAATCCGTAAGAGTACGAGGGGGTGGAGACCTCTTCTGAACAGTACGTTGCAGAGGCATACCAGATAAGCTCAATAATGTTCATATCGGGAGTTTGATGGCCAGCGGAAGTGATTAAACTCAGAAGAGTGGTCCTGGAGCCACTCTGTAGCAATTCTGCACATATGGGGTGTCGCTCTGTCCTACTGGAATTGCCCAAGTCCGTTGGAATGCACAATGGGCATGAATGGATACAGGTGATCAGACAGGACACATCTACATCTACATGGATACTCTGCAGATCACGTTTCAAGTGCCTGGCAGAGGGTTCATCGAACCACCTTCACAATTCTCTATTATTCCAACCTCTTATTGCGCGCGGAAAGAATGAACACTTATATCTTTCCGTACGAGCACTGATTTCCTTTATTTTATCGTGGTGAAGGTTCCTCCCTATGTAAGTCAGTGTCAACAAAATATTTTCGCATTCGGAAGAGAAAGTTGGTGATTGGAATTTCGTGAGAAGATTCCGTCGCAACGGAAAACGCCTTTCTTTTAATGATTTCCAGCCCAAATCCTGTATCATTTCTGTGACACTCTCTCCCGTATTTCGCGTTAATACAAAACGTGCTGCTTTTCTTTGAACTTTTTCGATGTACTCCGTCAGTCCTATCTGTTAAGGATCGCACACCGCGCAGCAATATTCTAAAAGAGGACAGACAACCATAGTGTAGGCAGTCTCCTTAGTAGGTGTCACACGTCACCTGTCAGAGTCGTATCTAGACATATTAGGGGTCCCATATCACTCCAACTCCACACGCCCTACGCCATTACAGAGCCTCCATCAGCTCGAATAGTTAACTGCTGACATGCAGGGCCCATGGATCCATGATGTTGTCTCCATAATCGCACACCTCCATCCGCTCGATACAATTTGAAACGAGACTCGTCCGACCAGGCAACATGTTTCCCGTCATCAACAGCCTAATGTCGGTCCTGACGGGCCCAGGCGAGGCGTAAAAGCAACGTGTCGTGCAGTCATCAAGGGTACGAGTGGGCCTTCGGCTCCGAAAACCCATATCGATGATATTTCGTTGAATGGTTTGCACGCTGACTCTTGTTGATGGCCCAGCATTAAAATGTGCAGCAATCTGCGGAAGGGTTGCACTTCTGTCACGCTGAACGATTCTCTTCAGTCATTGTTGGTCCTGTTCTTGCAGGATCTTTTTCCGGCCGCAGCGATGTCGGGATTTGATGTTTCACCGGATCCTTGATATTCACGGTACACTCGTGAAATGATCGTACGGGAAAATCCCCCTTCATTGCTACCTCCGAGGAATCGTGTCCCATCGCTCGTGCGCCGACTATAACACCACGTTCAAACTCACTTAACTTTTGATAACCTGTCATTGTAGCAGCAGAAACCGATCTAACTGCACCAGACACTTTTTGTCTTATATAGGCGTTGCCGACCGCTGCGCCGTATTCTGCCTGTTTACATATCTCTGTCTTTCAGTGCGCATGCCTATACCAGTTTCTTTGGTGCGTCAGTGTACATTGTGCACTTTTTCGATTTTTCATGTAAAGTTAACCGGCTTTCAATTTTTCCATTTATACGTTTTTGCATTTTTATGCCATTATTTTTACTCCCTCACAGTCATTTTCGCTGCACTTATAAAAACCAAGAAATGGTCGCGAAACGTTTCGTGGTAGTTCATGATCTTGTGGCTGTTGATTTCAGATAATGGAAGTGGGTGCGGCCCGCCGTCCAACATCAATAATCCATAGCAGTGGCATATAGCTGCAGTTGACGGGAGTGTGAACAGTTGCAGAGCACAATGAGTTAAACTAGGACCGTTTTGCAAAGGGTGGACTTAGTTAACTTTTTAGGGTAGTTTCCAATTTTAGTGCATGCGAAAAAGATGAGTTCGTCACAAAACAAAATGTGTTTTATGAAGATGGTATCTGTTCTTTCGGACAGATGCACACGTATTGCTCGAACTCTTACGGGACTCGGTAACTTTTGTCTGCCGCGAGTATTGAGTGTAATGGGCAGGAGCACTACGAATGTAATGTGTGGACATTAAGTTGGGAATGTGGGTCTCACGGAGAGCCTGCACGGGATAAGTCCCTGCAGTCGCACTATTCTCTGTGCCCTCGGTGGCTCGGATGGATGCGGGCACGGTAGCTCAGCGTGTTCGGTCAGAGGGTTAGCTGCCCTCTGTAATAAAAAACTGAGTGAAAGGATCAACAATGAACTTGAACGGGTGTCATGGGACGTCCGTCCCAAACAAATGCAACGAACAATATCGGACAAAATGAGATTTTAAAAAAATGGATAGAGCGTCTGCGATGTAAGCAGGAGATCCCGGATTCGAGTCCCGGTCAGGGCACTCATTTTCTACTGACCCCGTTGATGTATATCAACGCCTTCGGCAGCGTCGGGTCTCGATTTAATTATCATTTCAAAATGTGTTTTTCAGTTTTGGAGAAAACAAACACGATTGAAGTAGTGCAAGGAAGGCATAATGCACTTAAAGTAAGCATCCCAAAGTCCACAAAATGGTTCAAATGGCTCTGAGCACTATGGGACTCAACTGCCGTGGTCATAAGTCCCCTAGAACTTAGAACTACTTATACCTAACTAACCTAAGGACATCACACACATCCATGCCCGAGGCAGGATTCGAACCTGCGACCGTAGTGATCGTGCGGTTCCAGACTGTAGCGCCTTTAACCGCTCGGCCACTCCGGCCGGCCCCAAAGCCCTCATTGTTGCTTAATTACCATACTGGCCAGTGAAAGGCACATAAGATCCAGTGCTTCGAAAGCCGGGCCAATGAGTGAGAAACGCACCCTTATTCAGGGCTGAAAGGTTACGGACATAGAAAAATGCATACAAACTTGGTGATGCAGCAGCGTGAAGCTAATGTGCCTATTTCAGGAACAATACTGAAAAAAAAAGGTTTTAGAATTCGCAAAAAAGTTAAATTAAAACTTTCATGCTTCTTCTTGAAGGTAACACAGCTTCAAATTGCCGTCCGAAGTGGCCGTGCGGTTCTAGGCGCTGCAGTCTGGAACCGAGCGACCGCTACGGTCGAGGTTCGAATCCTGCCTCGGGCATGGATGTGTGTCATATCCTTAGGTTAGTTAGGTTTAATTAGTTCTAAGTTCTAGGCGACTGATGACCTCAGAAGTTAAGTCGCATAGTGCTCAGAGCCATTTGAACCATTTGAAGCTTCAAATTACAATGTGACATTTGAGTTGGTGGGGAAGCTAACAGTGTTGATAACGTCAACGCAGAAAGTTAGAAACAGCGTGATGTTCCAAGTATAACTGCAGTCCGAAAGGTACTTACAACACAGACGTAAAAGAAGTTTTTTAACTTATTGCCTGGCAAAACGTTGGCATTTAGATGGAATTTATATATAATTGATTTTAAATGATAATTAATTGAAACCCTCAGCTGCCGACAGGTGTTGTTGACATACCTTGATGGAGACTGCCGAAAATGTGTGCCCCGACCGGGACTCGAACCCGGGATCTCTTGCTTGCATGGCAGACGCTCTATCCATTTTTTTCTTTTTTTTTTTTGTCTCATTTTGTTTGTTTTCTTTCGTTGTATCTGCTTGGCGCGGACATCGAAAGACACCCGTTTCAGTTCGCTGTTGATCCATTAACTCAGTTTTTTTTTCTTTAAAGAGGGCAAACAGAAAGGTTCATCTCTAGCAAGAAGCCATATGCTGGAATATTTATGGTATCTCAACTGCAGATTTTTCAGCGCTACTTTAGGACTCTGTATCTCAAAATGAACAAAAATAGGCTTGTACCGCTATTGGAATAAGCCCTTCATATTCTTCCAGTACTTGAGACAACAAACTTAACACACAGTGTCAATCCTTCAAGAAACTTTTTCTCGCCGAAACAGCACACAAAATGATGGAAGGACAAACTTTAGGTATCGCTTACTACAGTTTCGTTGTTCTTGCAGTAAAACTTTCGAATAAGGCATGACGTTTTAATGTATTACTTCTTTTCCACTTACCCTATTCGCAACGTATTTTGCTGACGATACGCACGTATATCACTGAATGTGCCTGCAAAATTATATCATTGTAGGACAGTTAGTTCAGGAGATATGACGTCGTAAACACTGAGTAGCCTGAAAAATTAGCTTTCGCTTCAAACGAAGCGTAAACCACCGATCTGTACTCATCCAGTGTTCAATAATGAGAGCACTTACAGACTTTCAACAAACTTTAGATATGATTTCAAACCTGTCCTAAGCTATTTCTGGTTTACATATATCTAACACACTAACTCATTTGTAAGGTAAACAGAAGTTTGAAGCAGTTTCATATATGGCAGCTCGATACTTTAAAGAATCGGGGCTTTACTGGTGTTTCACAAAAAGGTTTGGATGAAATCTGCTATTTCGGTAGCATAATAATTGATTATGGCTGAAGTAATAGCGCGCCAAATGAGTCTTCGGACTGTTAGACGACACAGTTCAGGTACACACTAAATTTATAACATATTGTAAATTTTATGCTGAGTCAACAGTCTTTCAGCTGATTTCTATTTTGTTGTAATCTCGTTGCACGTTTTATAGCCAGTATCATCAATTACCTCTCACATAGTTTCATTCTTCTCAGACTCTGCTACTACTTTTAGCTGCAACTTATGTACACTTCCAGAAAAAAAAAATCTTTAATAATCATTCAGTTCATCGACCACTGAAGATGGAGATATTACGCCTCTCATGGTAGCGGATGTATTGTTGGGTGTCTAAACAGGTTTTCGGTTTTTCATTCAACTGACAATATTTGAGTCACTGTCCTCAGTTTGTCATCAACTGTTTCATAGGCTACAGTTGAGACAGCGTAATAAGATCCCTGACTGCTCGCAGCATTGTTGCCACCTTTCAACAGTGAAGCGCTAACGGCAACACGCGAAAGCAGTAACTGTATACAAAGCTGAGACAACATTGAGGCGTTTGCCACAGAGGTTTACAAAATGGCCTTACGATATTGGTTGAGGTAGGCCTGTGAAACCGCCGCGCCCAGCCGACTGCAACTGTCAAGGATCAACCTAACGCCAACTCAACCAATAGGCATATTGCCTGAACATAGCGACTGCCTTGGAATAAAATTATTTTAGCGGTTTTTACCAGCCTCAGGTTACACATATGGTATTATAACCATTTTCGCTAATTATGAAGTCGCCAGCAGGTAATCTGTTGAAAAGCAAATAAAAAAGGGGAACAGTAAAGTACTAAGAAACTAAACTACCAACCCCTTTATACTGCAACACAAACCTGAACGTTACATTGGAACTCGTCAAATAACGAAGGAACAGGTCGGGAGAAGCTATGTATAAGATGAAATGTAGCTTCTGCACGAAATTTCTCACGGATCCATGTCAGTTGTTAAGTGAACCTAACAAATTCTATAACAGAGCTTTTTTGCCCCATTTTCTGATCAGTTACTGTGTCTCTGCTGTGAACTTTTATATGTTGCGCTACCTTTCACTGCTGGTTCACTTAATAGAAGTTTCATACAGCCTGTTTGACGTCATAGGCGTCCTGGAAGAGCATGGGGTGGGGGAGGGGTAAAAGTGAGGGCACTTGCCCCCCTCCCCCCTGGAATCTGGAGTACAGTGTTTTTATTCAAATACTGATTGGAAAAACCATCAGTTTTCTGGGATATGATGAGTTTTTAGTGTCACCTATAAGATGCATACTTGCAGTTGCGGATATGGATAACCTTCAGCTGAATAATGGATTGATGACAATGAAAATTTGTGCCAGAGCAGGACTCGAACCTGGATTTCCCACTTATAATGAGTGGTCACCTTACAATCTGGCTATCCAAACATGACTCAGGGACAGACCCGACCCAGCTAGCACTCAAGCTTATTTCAAGGTGGATATTGAGTTTAGGTTCAGTTGAAAATTCAAGATTGAAAAATCAACCTGTTACATAGCTTATTTCAGGGTGGATATTGAGTTTAGGTTCAGTTGAAAATTCAAGATTGAAAAATCAACCTGTTACACAGTTTACATCAAGCTGTAAAAATTGAACTTGAATTAAAATAATTTTCCCAAGCTTGAAATAAACTGTAATTTCCCTGGAAGGCTGTACAGCAGATGCGCGTGCAGCATAGCTTCCATAGATGTCCACGGGAAGCGCCACAATCGTTTATAAGCCTTGCACTGACTCTGCTCGGTTTACGGGCATTTTACTTTTGTGACGCGCGTTAATGATTGTTGACTGTTGTGAAGTTTGTTTTATACTGGAAAATAGTTCGGTAAGTGTGTGGCGTCTCGTGCCTTACTGCTACACCAGGTCTGAAGAGGACATACAGTGTATTACAGGTATGTTGGTGCATTTTTCTCTAGTGGTACGTTAATATTACAAATGTTAAATACTATTACGTACGTTAATATTACAAATGTTAAATACTATTACGTAACATAAAGAAATATCATATTCTTTTATGTAGAAAAATTGAGCCTGGATGAAAGTGAAATGGATTACCAGCTAAGAATACATATTACAAGTTGTTCAGCAAAAAGAGATCATTTTAAACTAGCTCTCTAGTAAGTGGCACCAATAAATTAAAACTTAATGTTATTTTTAAAATCTCGCCTTTTAATATATATCGCCCTATTACATTTGTTTACTTGTAAGTACTCGCGTGTGTCACACCATGAATGAATAATCGTGAAGTGCGAAAAGTTTCTTTGTGAATACAAATAGTAATGACATGGTGAACGGGAAAAAGTACATCAAGAACCAGACACTACATAGGTGTCAGTCTTTTATATTTACGTACCTTTGACTGCTCTTCAATTGGGGTAATATGAAATTTCTTCCCGTTAGTATGACACTCTTGCACAAAGTAAACATGCTCAAAAAATTCAAGTCAAAGAAGTCTTAAAGTTGGGGCAACAGTAAAATCAGAGTTGCAGTCTGTTATTACGCCATCAGTCTTGAGAGATTTTGTTGAAGCTATTAATTCTTTCTGTGGTGATGGACACAAAATTTCTTGTGACTCATGCTTGGCAAAAGTTAAGCATATTCATAATAAGCGTAACATACTTTTCGTATTTAGGTTGATCAGTTTCAACTTTTTACATTTGTTATGTTTAGGTGTGGCTAACATTTTCTTTTACCTGTTACAGGATCATTATACCAACAGAAGTCAGCGAAATTTGATCCTGCTCTGGTCTGTGTGCTGGGGCCGGAGGGGCGTCAGAATAATTAAATTTTGAAATAAAACAATTTTAAACACTTTGAAAATAAAAAATTTTGAACATAAATGTCTTGATAATTTTTTCACACCATTTCCATTCTGATATTTATTTAATTAATTAGGTTCAATAAATTCAGATTAATAACTATATAGCTTAAAACAAGCTGTAAATACCAGGCTGTATTCCATGTGTGTAGATACAGCTGGTGCCAAACTTGATAAGTCAAGCTTGAAATATAGCTTGAACTCTGCCAACTTTGATGTTTGTTTCAAGCTTGAATCCAACTAACAGGCCTGAATATTCCAGCTTTGATCAAGCTTATATACTTGAACTTTACATCTGGAAACAAGTTTGAACCTGGCTTACTGTGCTATCTGGGGAACTTCCATATGTCGTCAACCATCTGTCTGCAACCTGTATTCGTACATCCATTATGTATATTCCCGTACAGGGAAGAAATTTTATTTGAAAGTTGCTTTCCCGGAGTCGGCAGAAAAATACGATGTTGCAATTCCTGTGTTATTCCGTATTACGGTGCAAAGTAAGAAGCAGTAAAAGGTACAGGAGTCAGTCACTAATGATATTTATTGCACATCTAGATTTTGGTCACTGTGTGGCCATCTTCAGTGCAGTTAATGTAAATTAAAACATTAAACCACTTGTATGCACATAGTCCAATAGGGTACAGTATTTGACTGTTTTCTGGAAACTGTCTTAAATCATTCATTATGTCATTTTATGTACGTAACATGCTTTTTTCCCCTCTTGAATTTCAATGTTCTCTTATGAAAACGGAAATGAAATTCAAATAATTTGACAGCTCGCTAAAACGCTCCATTCGAGTTAGGTGATGCCTGTGACTTCACAGGCTAGCTCGCTGCTCCTACTGTCATAATGATAATGAACAGTGACGTATTGTTTTGAAATTTACGTTTCGGAAAACGGATTACAAATGGTGTGTAGTACCGTAGTGTACAAATACCTCTATAAAAACTCCTGAAAAGTTCTTTTTGAGTGTTGCCAAAGAATGAGAAGATGCGTAAAATGTAGTTGCGCTGTACTGGCAAATTGTCACCACCTGATGCACAAGTTCCCTAACTTAAATAAAAATGTTTTTCAGTGTGAAATTAACGTTTATTTACATCGGAGATATGCTTTCCCACTGTTACAAGGAAGAACAGCGTCTTTCAACGAAATAAAACTCTCAATGAAAATTGTTGTATTAAAGCTATTTACATTATTTATGCGGTAGTTCAGTCGTTAGAGCGGTAGACTGTCGAATTTTGTAAGATAGTGTCCATAGATCGCTGGTTCCAATTTAACCAGAAATAATATTTATTTGTAAAACGACTCGACAGTCCTCTCATATGAAAACCAAATAATAATTACAAAACTTCACCATACGGATCATAAACAGAATATTATTGTGTTTTCCTTGCTGTTCACATGCGCTTGCATTTGCAATCGCTGTTCACACACGTCAAGTTCAAAAAGATATTTTCTAATTTATGTGACCACACACGTTTTACTTTATTAGGAACAATGTTCTTTATTTATATTTGTACTGTCCAGCTAGTATCCTTAGTGTTTAAACTTTTTAAGTTTCATCAGCTTACATAAAGATGAAGTAAGACTGTTTCAGACACTCGTTAGTTTACACTCACAAACATCACAGGCCTTACTTTTGTGTTACCTGCATGTTGCGCATGTTATATATCTCTCCGTATAGGAAACTTCATCGTCCTAATCCTCGATATACTGTGGGCTTATGGTGATATCTTCACAAATAGGAAGTCTTTCCAAAAAACTGAATTGCTTTTCACTAAGTAAATGCATTTATCCTCTGTTGTCCGTTTTCAGACTAAGACTAATGTTAAGCTATATATAACGCTTTCCACCATCGAAACACCTTCTGCAATCAGTTCTTGCTAACGCTATTTTCGTATTTTGGGTAAAACTTTTAAAATGTGTGACTGTTCCAGGATTCGAAAATGTGACCTCTGTGTCCTCAGTAAAATATGCTATCAATTGCGCCACCGAGCGCCTGCTGAGCCTGATATCTGAGTGTCTTTTATACAGGAAATTAGCACTAAGATTTCTCAAGAATAATAATATTGTACCTTGAGTTGTAGCTCGTGACAGATAGTCGACAATCTAGTTATAATATACGCACTAATTTGCAAAAGTTCCTCAATTCCTTAGTCTTGAGCGAGTTTAATGATGTTGCTTGGAGCAGAGACAACAATGTCCGTCGTTGCACATATCGTTGCTCTAAATGGGCGGAGTATTGACGTATCAAATTTCGCAAGGTTTCACTATCAGCGTTCACTTAATTCCTTTCTGTTGTTACTTAAAAGTTGTAATTGCGTTTCCATCACTAAACATCTAAACTGTTTTGTGAAAAAGTACGTAAAAACCTCGTCATTTCGGCTAACAATCCCTGTGACACACGTTTAGCTTCGTCTTACTCCTAGTCTGTGACGTCGGCACAGCTTCAGCCAGTAACAGATCGTTTTCGATCACGTGATGAAATCTTAATGTTTAACGATTTTTCAGCTTTAATCACATAAAAATAACAGATATTTTGTTAGAATATTGAACATAAATGCTATTTCAGTGTAATAATCAATCAGAATAACAACAATCCGAACCATATTTTTAATATAGTAAAATAGCATGTTGAACTATTCATGTCAGAGGTTGAGTTCACACTGTTGTCGCTGTTTACAGTTGTAAATACAGCTGTAAAATAGCGGCCTCAGTGTGAAGTCAACCTTCGACATGAATAGATCAGCTGCGGGTATGTGCATATACAAATGGTTGTAATATTTTTGTGACGGAATAACCCGTCACCATGCGTACGAAAAGTTTAAATTCCCGTGGTTGCTCGCCACGTCTGGAGAGCGCGCGACTGTAAACTGACACCTGAGCCGCCGAAATGCTGGTGGCGTTGTGGTGCGACCTGGAACGGCGTCGGTGTGTGGTCAGCGACTTGAAAATATGGCTTCGTAGACGGAGGTCGAGCGGACAGCCTGGCGAAGCAGCGACCAGGTGCTTGTCTTCGACGGCGCTGGGGGCCGTCTGAATTTCTCTCTTAGGTCAGTACCGTTCTAAGAAGAAGCCTTAAGATTGCTCGTGCTGTCGGCTACGACTAGCTGATGAAGATTTGTGGCCTATGGGGGGACAGGCGGTGACTGTCGAGTTAAAACCGCTGTGTCTCTCAACCCACCATCAGCCGTTTGGGTAAGTGGGCCAATATGAGCTGCGATTAGTTGTATCTCAAGATTGTCTATACTTTGTTTATGTGTGGCAGGAGTTGGCTCCCATCTCGTTCCTTGGTATTAACAGTAACTGGATCTGAACGCAGAACAGTGTCCGTCAGCAGCTCGCGGTCGCCTTCTCGCTTCCCGAGTCCGAGGTCCCGGGTTCGATTCCCGGCGGGGTCAGGCATTTTCACCTTCCAAACATCGTCATCAAACCTGGTACCTTGAATTAACTAGTTGTGGCTGAAGCTGGAGTTTGACTGGCAGTTGTGTTTCGAAAAATTGATATTTGCTTTGGTAACTAAATTTTTACGTCAACAATTTTGAGTACAGTAGGCACCTTCAATGCCAGTTTGAGGTTAACTGAAGCTGAAGGTTGACCAGCATCGTGTTTTGAATCTGCTAATGGCCTTGTTTCTAAGTAATAGAACATTTACGTAAGAATTTTGAGTGGGCACCTTCTGTTCCGGTTTGATATTAACTGAAGCCAGAACTTGACCAGCGTTATGCTTTGAATTAAATCTGCTAATGTTCTTGTTTTTAAAAGATTACATTCTGTGTAAGATTTTTGGGTGGACACGTTTAGTGCCATTTCATGTTAATTGAGGCTGTAGCTCGGTTGTTTTAGACTGAGTTGCATTTGTGTCTTGAAATTTTGTTATTAATAGTGTCGCTACTGTTTGATCAATGGGGTGGTTATATTGTGTGTACTTGTGAGTGGGACTGGGACTCACCCTCTGACAAGAATAGTCCAGTAGAGACTATCTGTATATTGTGCTTGTCGAGCCGCACGGGATTAGCCGAGCGGTCTCAGGCGCTGCAGTCATAGACTACGCGGCTGTTCCCGGCGGAGTTTCGAGTACTCCCTCGGGCATGGGTGTGTGTGTTTGTCCTTAGGATAATTTAGGTTAAGTAGCGTGTAAGCTTAGGGACTGATGACCTTAGCAGTTAAGTCCCATAAGATTTCACACACATTTGAACATTCTTTGCTTGTACGAGTGCCTATAACGCTTTTGTGGCCGTACAGCCCGTCACCACGGGCGCGGAAAGTTGAAATTCCGCTGCTGCTCACCGTGTATAAGGATTTTTTTTTCATGCGATGGCCTTTTGGAAAATAAAGATGGTTTTGAATATGTGTGAGCATCTGAAGATGTCCACCCAGTGACCGAAATCTAGGTGTGCAATACACTTCATTGGCGGCTGATTGCTGTGCCCTTTACTACATGAAACGAATACAGTCGCTGGGCTCAGCTATTACCCTATGGAATCACACCTAATACAACTCATTTGTGTCGAAAATGGCATTTATAGAGCCTAGCCCTCCTGCTGGAAAAATGCCTGCGGACGCCCATATTCGATACTCACTTGCGATGCCTGAAACTAGTCTACATGTACGTATCGCTTCTCTAGGAGCCGTCATCTAAGTTGCTTCTAGCTTACGTCTGCCTTATCTGCACCAGTAGTTACGTAAGCTTTACTTTTTTTTACTTTCTTAAGAGTGGGGCATATATCGCACCGTCAGTTTTCTATTGTGAATATTTTTAATTTTACACGCACTAAGACAAATTAAAAAAAGCGAGAACTGCGAAGGATTTATCAAAACAGGACAGAAAACGATAGATGTACTGTACATGTACAGACAAACAAATGATTACAATTTCCCAAAAACTGGATGATTTATTCAAGCAAAGAGCTTCACAAATTGAGAAAGTCAGTGACGCTTTGCTTCACCTCTCGCCCTTATGCAAGCACTTATTCGGCATGGTACTGATTGACAGAGTTGTTGGATGTCCTCCTGAGGGATATCGTACTCAATTCTGTCCAATTCGAGCGTTAGATCGTCAAAATATCGAGTTGACTGGGGAGCCCTGACCACAGCGCACCAAATGTTCTCAGTTGGGGAGAGATCTGGCGGCATTTCCGACTAAGGTAGGGTTTGACAAGCACGGAGACAGGTATTGGAAAACCTCGCCTAATGTTGGCGGACATTACTGTTACGGTGCAAAGTAAAGCGCCGGATCGTCAGTCGGGAACGAATAGAGAAGAGATGGCTGTGAGAAGACGTCAGCCAATTGCACGCTGACCGACCCGTGTCCAGGACGACAACGCGACAGTAGCGACCCCTATGTGAAGAGGACATAAGCGCCGCGACCGACTGATGACGGCCCAGTTCAATAGCAGCTTCAAGACTAGTGACTTGGATAGAAGCGTCAAATCTAGCCAATTCGCTCGTACGCTCTGTGTAGCACAGCCTTGGGATAGTTTATTCTTAACAAGATTGATTATTTCGTATGTCGCCATTCGCTTGAGACACATCTGTGAAATTGCAAAAGTTAATTACTGTAATTTTCTTATTGCAATAAAACTCATTAATACGATATGTTTGAATGTTTGCCTACCGAACCGAGTATTGAGGCTTCCTAGACACCAAAATTATCATGCTGAAATATAAGCCCAGAATGGCTTGCAATAAAGGGAAACAGAACGGGGCGTGTAATATCGTTGACGAACCGCTGTGCTGTAAGGGTGCCAGGGATGACAACCAAAGGGGTCCGCTGTAAAAAGAAATGGCTCCTCACACGATCACTTCTGGTTGTCGGGCCATAAGGTAGGCGACATCCAGGTTGGTATCCCACAGGTGTCAGGATGGCATCCCGAGACACGTCTTCGTTGGTCATTGGGGCTCAGTTCGAAGGGGAACTCATCACTGAAGACAATTCTACCCCAGTCAATGATATTCCAGGCCGAAGACGTGTCTGGAGACACCCTAGAAAAAGCGATGGGTTACCATTCTGACCGTCACCAGCCTTACGGCCCAGCAACCAGGAGTGATGGTCTGGGGTATCATTCCCTTTCATAGCAGGACCACTTCGTTCATCATCCACGGCACTCTTGCAGCACTGCGCTACGTCAAAGATATTCTACGCTCCATATGGTATCCCTTCATGGCAAGGCATCCTGGCTTACATTTCAGCAAGATAACGCCCGACCGCTTATGGCGAGAGTTTCTAATGCTTATCTTGGTGTTTGCGAAAGCCTGCTTTGGCCAGCAAGGTCACTGGATCTCGTCCCAATTGAGAACGTTTGCAGCATTATGGGCAGAGCCCTCCAATGAACTCTAGATTTTTGCGATCTAACGCGTCAGTTGGGCAGGATTTGGCATGATACCCCTCAGGAACACATCCAACAACTCTGTTAATCAATGAGAATTCAAATAACGGCTTGCATAAGGGTCAAATGTAGGCCTATTTGCTCAGTTTGTGAAGCTCTTTGTCTTGAACAAATCGTCCAATTTTTCTGAAATTGTAGACATCTGTTTGTACATCACATCTATCGGTTTCCGTCCCATGCAGGTAATTCCTTCGTGCAGTGTTTTTTTTTTTTTTTTTTTTTTTTTTTTTTTTTTTTTTTTTTTTTTTGTTGATGTCGAGTGTATTTGCGATTTAAGATTTACTAATGTTATTGTCGACTTCAGTTTCGCTACTCATTGCACTTATAGGTTTGCACTCACAGATCTTCTCATGGTCCGTTCGGTTGTATGTTGCCGAGTTAAAAGGGGCAATCAAAACGTTTCTGCTGGAAGGCCGTACGATCCAGAATCGGTATGCTAGTCAGGCAAAATCGCCATGAGCGAATCCAGCGACGCACCAGTTTGAAGATACACGTTTGGTAATACACCTATCTCCTGCTGCATGAAGAAGTCCATAACTGCTTGCTGCACATTCTTGTCCGACAGGAATCGTCGACCCTTCAAGACCTATTTTAAGAGACCGAGAAGCGATAATTGCATGGAGAGAGATCGGGACTATAGGGCGGGTGTTCGAGTATCTCTCACTTGAGTTGGCGCAACTTTCGCGTTACGACATTTGCGATATGGGGACGTGCATTATCAAGGAACAGCAGCACCCCTTGCAAGGAACTTGGTGTACCATTACACAATAGTGGTTTTCGACAGACATTCTTCATTCTCCGATGGATGTTATTGATGTTTGTCCTTGGGCAGCCTAGAAAAGAGCAGCATCATCTGTTTGGACGCATTTGATAATAATGTCGCTACAGTTCACGTTTCAATATTTGCCACATGCACGTAGGAAAGACGCGAACGCTACACTAATCCCCTTGCCCACATATCAGTGCTATATACCCACATTCGAGTCGTGCTGTTTTGCATACACACTGCAGCAATACCCTCAGACGGAAAATTTTTGATTGCCCCTTATAATAAACAGGCAAGGGTACGTTGTCCAACAACTTAGGTAGAAATCTAGGCACCAACCTCAGGTAGAGGTGGCTATTCAGACGGCCGGGTAGAAGATATAGCCCAAGGAGATTTTCGCCTACAATGCCGGCCCAGATATTCACAGCAAAACGTACGTGATGATGTGACTCTACTACAGCGTACGGGTTTTCCTCGTCCCACTCATGGTTGTTCCTGCTGTTCGAAATATCATTACGACCAAATGAGGTCTCGTCAGTAAACAGCACGATTTGGAGAAAATCTGGTCGATTAGCCCGTTGTTGGAGCAACCACTGACGCAATGCGATCCTTAGTGCAAAGTCAATCACAAGCATTGCATGGACTCCTTGTGGGTCATATAGATGTAATTGTCGTTCGTGGAGTACTGGTCACACGATAGTACGTGCAGCGCCATTTCACGTGCAGTACGATGAGTACTGGGGTCCGCTGCAACACTTTTCAGCGCCTCCTCTTCAAAATCTGGTATGCGACTGGTCCTGATATTGTCAGGTCCCGCGTTTCTTCTTTCCAGTGAACCAGTCTGCCGCATTCGTGGACAGAGAGAAATAAACACTAGTCATGACGAATGACGCCTGTTAAAAAATCGTTACCTGTACAGCCTTTCAGCAGCGAGAGCATTGCAACGTGCGTCCCCAAATACGAGGTGCATGTCAGTGAGTTCTGCGAAACAGTAGCGGTACTGCTCCATGGTATTGTACTGTACGTCTCCGAACAGCACTGAGAAATGAATGGGTTTGTCGTTAATTCATAGCACGTTCTGTCATGGGACGATGTAAGTACGATACAGCAGAGCCACCATACGAACAAGTAAACAAAACCTGCATCAGGACTTTCTAGTAATCAGGCTCGTCCTTGTTTCCTTGCAGGAAATAAAAAATGTAACGTAAATAAAAAGCACAGTGCGTGTAAACTTGTCTGCATGGTAGTTGTAAATAACATGGAAAACAGTAATATTAGAGAAAGCGGTAGACAAGTTTACGTCCATGTCTCCTTAAAGCTGGCTTTTCCGACCCCAGGTTCCGTACCTCAAATTGTTCAATGGGGCAGTCTCTACATCCTGTTACATTTTTGCATGCTCTTACGGAAACACCGTGTATAACATACTGGTTTAGCGCCCGCTGCTCCCCTCACGTAGGCTGTATGGGCCGCACAGACTTTTTTGTTTTTCTTTAATCTAGTTTTTATGTTGTTCACAAATTGCATACCTTCTAAGTTTTCACGCTAATTAAGGCCATAGAAGAAGCATAATTTCTTCCGAATGTACTTCTGAATCTAAAAGCGATTCTGGTAGCTGGAGTCCAAGGTTTCTGTTAACCGTGCTTTTTGCGCTCTTGTGGCGATGTTTCCATAGAAACTTCCATCAACTAGCACATATTTCTTTATATCCAACCGAGAAGTGAAATACCAATTTTTATAGATATACCTTTTTTTCATATAATGAAATATTTTCTTCAGGATTTTAATCCCATATTTCATCCCCTTGGGGTCTGAATTTCCAAAAACAGTCAAACACGTTTTTTTTTAATTTCTAAAGAGAAACCATATACAAATCCTCATGGATTTAGCTTTGAAAATGAAATGAAATAATTTCATAAAACTTTTCATCCCCTGCTTCTCCTACTTAGGCGTCGAATTTCCTACAGTCCCTCTTTAAACGACGCCTAGTATAAGATCAGCAACGTCTCCAAATTTCAAGTTTCTGCCCTTAGCAGTTTCGGCTGGGTGACGATGACTGTATTTTGCCCTCTTAGGAGCTGAATTTCCAAAAACAATGAAAAACGTATTTTTTTAAATTTCTAACTGAGAATCCAAATACCAATTTTCAATTACTTAGCATTAATAATACTTCGGCATTCCTTTAATGATGATTTATTTTCAAAAACAATTTTCACACACTATTTCACCACCGTAGTGGTAATATTTCCAAAAATGCTGAAACACGTATTTCTTTATTTGTGATCAAGAAACCAAATGCCAATCTCAGTAGGACTAGCCTCAAAATTGCCTTATTAACCACATATTTTCAAAAAACTATTCATCCCGTAATTCGCCTCTTAGGGATGGAATTTAAAAAAATCCGTTCTTAAACTACGCCTATAGTATAAGATCAACACTCTCTGCAAATTTCAACTTTCTGTCCTTAGGGTTTGGGCGATGATGAGTCAGTGCGTGATTGAGCCAGTCAGTGAGTCAGGACATTGCCTTTTCTGTATAGACTGAAATATGTCTAGCTGCACAGAACAGAGTCATAAAGTTATGATTATAACCTAGGAAAAATCAAGGTACGGCCATAAACTTTGGTGGTACTGTTAGTCCTTCTTTTAGTCACGCTACAGTGCCAATTTTGACAACTATAGAAGACTTGGTGAAGGTTCTGGATGTAGAATTTTCCGTTTTGGCGTTCAGGAAAATTTCCATCTCAAAAATCGTCTAGTCATCATTCTGAAAATGCCTTCTATACAATGTTTTCTTCTTCCGATGGAAGGCATAATTTGAAAGCCCAAAGAAGCACTGAGTGAGACTGTGCAGCTCAGACTGAGCTGCGGCGTTGTAGTGGACGGAAAACAACTCGGGCAGTTTTTCGTGACACTTGGTTTTGACCTCTTCCCACAAGCTCGTCATGAGATTTTAATAGTGTGGTCCAGAGCTGTTTTACTAACATAATCTGTGGGGTCTTCGCCTTTTTCGGCGGCGACGAAACGAAATGTTTCGAGTGATTTCTTTGCTCCTTTGTCTCGGGAGTCCATTGATACACCCCCAACACTCTTCTACGGTGACTAGACGGCGTAAGCCATCATGTGAATTAACCTGCACACCTACAACGTTTCCGTTTCTTTAGTTCGCGAGCTTTTTGAATAGATATGAGCAATTGCGTGACTCAAGAGGCAGCGACATTGATCATGTCCAAAATGTCGTGTAAGTTGTTGAAAACTGACCCATGACTGTTTTCACTTTTTCCTCTATCGTCTCGATTGTGATCCGCAAGTTCTGTTCATCAAGGGTTCCATCTCTCCGGCAGTTCCCGATTCTGCTCATATGTTGCCAAGGCTGTTCCGGGTAAGCTGCAGAAATGTTTCTGGGAAACGTGTCACATCGTCCACACAGTCCCTCCATAGATGGTTGCCTTACTTAGTGCTTCTGAATTCCGTCTGTAGGCGAGCTGCTGGTACCTCTTAGAGCCATGGGGTACAGATACGGCAAGTTGGGGAGTGACCACGTCCAGGGCATGGTGATTGAGCTTCGTGCCAAAGTTCGACAATGATCGTCTGCAGTTGATCGGCGTGAATAGGACTGCTCTGATGACTTATGCCTTGCGGCGTAATAATCGTCGAACACTCATATTCATTCTCTGCAGTGGCGTAAGACGTGTCCAGGGCGTCCACAGTGAAATCAGACTGGTGTGTTGACTTCCGTCCACCATACATCTGTGCTTCTAATGGGCGTTGTACTTGGCAGAGTAGTTGGTGTATCTGCATTGATTGGAAGCTTGGTTGTTGTTTGGCAGTGGTGGTGTAAGTCCAAGTTGGCCGAGGCCATTCTTCATGGAGCATTGGACTAGTGGTGAAGACTGGTACCAAAGATCGATACATCTCTTTTTCAACATTCTTTATTACTTCCTGACTTATGGGGTCTACGTGGACGGCCGCTGTGTCTTGTGGACTCCAACCGACAATTCTGGGTACCATGAAATGCTGTGTATCTTCTTTTGTATGAGACAGGTGAGGTCATGGTGGTCTTACACAACTGCTGTGGGAACCACATTCTGGAGTTCATCATATCTCTTTCGTCTGTCTGTCTGTCTCTTTCTCTCCCCCTCCCTCCCTCTCTCTCTCTCTCTCTCTCTCTCTCTCTCTCTCTCTTCCTCCCTCTCTCTCTCTCTCCTTTACCTCAATGCACTGGCACCACTTGATGAAGATGAATTCTTCTGTTGATGAGACATAGAATGGCCTGATATGTGTCTCCTTTGACTGGCTGACAGCATTTGATGAATTCTTCTGTTTTTATGACATACTTTACCAGAACATCCCGATATACAACATGTCTTCTTCGACTGGTTGGCACCGCTTAATGAATTCTGTTATTGTGACATTCTTTACCAGAACAGCCTGTTATATGTCTTCTTCGACTCCTTTCAACAAGTGTGATATTTTGTCGGCTTCTGTTACATTCGGATTCGCAATTTTGGAAAAATCCAAAACATTCTGTATATGTAGACTGTATTGTTTCGCTTTGGCATTGGGCTTTGTTCTCTGTTCTTCAATTACAAAGGGTGAACAGCCCCTGACTGAATTTCACATCCAGATCTTTCCCTTGGATTGATTAGCTGAGGAATTCCTAAGGGCTTTTTACCTCTGATGTGTGGTTAACTGACATTTAACTGTAACAAATCCTGCCACGAGTGACATTCGTGTTAAGTCTTCGATGTACCATTGCCTTGAAACGGCATACTCTCATAACATTCAAGATACAATACAGAAACAACAGCAGAAAGCGAGCGACGTCACGTAATCTGACCCAAATGCAGTTAAATGCTATTGGTTGTTCTTGTTTTGATAAGTGAAACTAACGAGTTAAAATTTAAAATTGTTGGGTGAAAATCGAAACGAAACCCCACAATGGTGGCAATACTAACTGGTCATTACTAGTAGCTTCTGGCAACGCAACCTAGGTTTGTTGACATGCCACTTGAGTGTTGCCTCATTCTCTGTTTCTGTATCGTAACACGGTCCTTCCTCTTCTTATAATTTAGAATTGTGTGAGTCTCAAGGTAACTAAGCACCAGTGTTGCCAACTTAGGGGTTTTCGCCCTAAATTTAGGGCGAATCAGCTGAGGAAATAATTTAGAGGCGTAAGTGCTACAGGAGGAAATGTAGGGGTATGGGTTCACATCTCAGTATGTCAGACAGAAACTACTGCCTTTTTTTTTATGAAACACTAAACTGTGGCTTATTAGAAATTAGCTTTTTCTTCAATGTACTTTCAGAATGAATTCATGAATACATTGCGCTATATCCAAAGTTTTAAAGGAAGGTTTATTGCTGAAAATAAATACTAATTACTGCTCTCTGTGTGTTTAACGCATGATATAAAGGGATTGTTATTCATAATTAGCAATGCCCTCCCTAACTGCTTTTTAGATTGGTTGACATGGTTCACCTGGTCAAGAAAGTAGAGCCTTTTGCAGATGTTTGTATTCTACACCTAAAGCTAGTAAAAAGGATCTGTTATGTCATAGCCGTGCGGTTAAAGGCGCTTCAGTTTGGAACCGCGTGACCGCTACGGTCGCAGGTTCGAATCCTGCCTCGGGCATGGTTGTGTGTGATGTACTTAGGTTAGTTAGGTTTAATTAGTTCTAAGTTCTAGGCGACTGATGACCTCAGAAGTTAAGTCGCATAGTGCTCAGAGCCATTTGAACCATTTGTTATGTCATACAAAAAGTAATAGAACAAAGAGAAATGTAAAATGGAAAAATGGCAATATCATGCCAAAATATAAAGCTTCTAAAAATCAATGACAATATTAAAGGGCCAAAATTAAAAGCTGCTTTTAATGTTGCCCAACATTCCTCCAGTAATATTGTAAATCATCAAAGCAAACAAGTGCCAATGTTAGGACTCTCCCCTTCTTTCCAGGGTCTAAAACTGCATCGCACTAAATGTACTATGATAATTAAAAATGTAATCAAGCCTCATGTTCAATCCTAGTAATAGTAAATTGTCTGTATTCTTTCATTATTGGTGAAAGCACAGATGTAACGACTTAAAAGCATCTTTGTGTTTGCTTAGGCATCTTTCTGTTGTGAAGAAATGCATTATAACTATCTCACTTTGTTTCCATGTCACGAGTGGCCTACCAGGACCATCCGACCGCCGTGTAATCCTCAAGTGAGAATGTGGATAGGAGAGGCATGTGGTCAGCACACTGCTCTCCAGTCGTTATGGTGGTTTTCTTTGACCGGAGCCGCTACTATTCGGTCGAGTAGTTTCTCAATTGGCATCATGAGGCTGAGTGCACCCAGAAAAATGACAACAGTGCATGACAGCCCAGATGGTCACCCATCCAAGTGCCAGCCACGACCGACAGTGCTTAACTCCGTTGATCGGACAGGAACCGGTGTATCCACTGTGGCAAGGTCATTGCACCATTATAACTACAGTTTATTGCATTCTGCAATTAGCTGCTTGTGACATACCATTTACAATATTCTTAGTTCAAAACTGGACACTCACACCATCCACTCCAATTCCCATCAAATTTTCCAATTTAAAATAAGTGAAAAATTTGACAGTAATTGGAGTAGTGGTGTAAGTGAAATGATGGGAGTCTACAGTTATGCAACTGCTCTTCTGAAAGAAACAGTTCATGATGTAATTGATGTGAAGTGCGTTAGTTACTCTCGTCATCTTTGTGCAGAGAAGGATGCAGCAGACTTCCCATGACAATTGGGATATTTTGTCAGAGAAACATACAGTTGGTTTTCCTACAGTCCTAAGACACTGGACCAGTACAAACAGTTGTATAAAACTGTGAATGATAATTGCAATCCAACAAAAAATTCAGGAACTCCCAGTGGGGCGAATTGAAGTTTTTATTTTATCTTGTTAAAAGCGACGATAAACGCTACATTTCTGAACAATTTTACAAGATAATGGATTGCTTAGCATACAAAACCCTATTAATGTGTCTCAGAAGTGAATTAAAATGCATAAGCAGAATTAATTTGCTTGTTCAAAGTGAGAGTGTATAGGTTGAGGAAGTCTTGAAAGACATCTCTGTTTGTTGTTACCACTGTTAGAAAAACTAATGGATGACAAACTCACAAATTTTCATGTTGCAACAAGTTCTTAAGACAGAAAAACATTCCAATATCCATAAGAGGCAAGTTGTTTCTACTAGAATGTCATAGGGAGTTTCAAAAGCGATTGCCAAAAAATATGGCAGTTTTGTAAAATGTAATTAGACTTCACCCTTCCACTGCACCTTCCCAGCTGAGACCAGATACTCATCCACTTGTCTCCAGCTTTAGAAGAACAAATATAACTCATAAAACAGATGACATTTCATAATGGAACGCCCTGACAAATAAACAGTGGGAAAACATTTTAGATGCTGTAGATTCTGGACAGAGGTTTTGTAAGATCAACTGGCAATGCCCGATTTTGGAACATTACCAGCTTTGTAGCTGGGTTACTAACACTGCCCATATCAAATGTTTCATTTGAATGTACATTTTCAATATTTTTCGCATAAAAAATAAACTCGGAAATAGGTTCTGCATATTGTTAGTAAATACTTTGCTAACTACCTGGGATAATTTAAAATGGAAAAGCATCTGCTGTCCTGAACCATCCTAAAAAATTCAGAATAAGTTCAACATATCCATGAATGACCACAAACAGAATTACGGTATACAAAGAAGTAGTTCTGGAAGACCTCGGAGACTTCTAGAGACTACCAACTTCCTTTGTGAGTCAAGTAAAGAGAAACTGCTAAGTAAGAAGTTCAAAATATTAAATCGCTGTTGAGTGAATAATGCATGACCGGAATTTGCTACGTACTCTTGGAATAGTGCAAGCAGTACTCTAAAACACCTCAGATTTCTCGGGCAGAATGCAGCCACGCAGTTCTCTTGATATGTTCAGCACAGTCTAATATATTATAATTCTTTACTGAAATTTACGAATAACTAATGTCGTTATCAGAGTATCGCTTGTTACGGCTCCAACATGTTCATACTATTAGAGAGCTAATGAGTTAGAAATTGCACTTTGGATGTATGTCCTACTCAACTGCGTTAAATTCCATACTTCCCGCAGAAAAACCACCACCATTTAATACTGGGAACTTCAAAATTTGCGAGTGGAATTTTGCTTCTTCTATTTGATGTTTATCTAAAACACAACACAAACATTGTGGAAGATGCTAATAAACATTGTAAATTGCTTTAGAGAGAACGTAGTGCGCCTGAAAGTTCTTTGAAATGATTTAAACACTAAGTCAGAAAGTGTCATTTTCTGAAAGAACTGCGGTTCACAGGTCCGCCATATAAAATGTAACAGGTTATTTAAATGGTTCAGAACATATCTCCCCCCCCCCCCACACGCACACACAAACAAATAGAAATTTAGTGTTATAGGCATTTAGTTTGAAAAACTATTTATGGGATATTATTTCCTATATAGGGGAAATTGTGTTTCAGACTTGGCAGCACTGCTACACACTGTTGTGAATCTAGACAGTGGACTCTCTAGAGTCAACATAAACAAGTACGCGGGAAGGCATGTAGTATTGAGAACAGGCAAATATGAAGAAAAAACGACATTGTGAGCCTGGTAACCACGAAAAGTCACATTTTTCAGAGGTAGATAGAAAGTTGAACTGTCAGTTTATTATAGATGCTATTTCCGCATATATCTCCGTTTTATCCTTTTCAGTCAACTGGAGACTTACGACTACTACGTACTTAATACGTGGCAACGAATGCCCCACTGTCATAAACTAAAACTAAGTGATAAAGTTCCATCTCTGAATATGCAGTTTTTGGTTAATACAACTGCTGTTATTAAGTTACTTCGTGTAATTCTCGTAGTATTTTTTTCATATGTACACAATATTCATCTCAGTACTCGGGAGTGTTCTCAGTTACTACACACAGTTTTTCATAATCTGCACATCCATAAAGAAAATTAAATGAAATATACAGTGAATATTGGCAATGGCGGTTTCCTGAAATTAGAATAGATAGCAAATGCAAGAGTTCCCACGTCGTTATAGTGACCTGTTTTATTATAGGCCTATGGAATCAAGTATGCAAACAGCGAAGCAAGACGGATTAGTCTAGCCCAAAAGCCATTTTCATTGCTTCGCAAATTCACTGCCAAGTACTCCCCTTCCAACCTATATATATATATATCAATACAATGCTGTGGACTGCAAATATCTATATTAATACAATGTTACACGTACAACTAGTACACTTTAATAAACAAATAATTGCCATAAATTGTTTATTAATTCTGTTTCTGTTTCATTCTGATAGGTATTCATTTACAGAGTAGAAACTATGGTCCATCAGAAATGACTTCAGCTTTTTTTTGAACAATCTGTCTTACTTTACCAACTTGATGTTAGGAAGGTGGTAATACAATTGTGTGCCTCTATGAAGAACACTCTTCTGGCAGGCTGATGTTCTGGCATATGGGACATGAATATTATTGCCATTTATTGTTTTGTAATTGTGCACAGAGCTGTTCAGCTGATAGGCATTGGATTTTCTTAAATATTCTCTTACAAAGACTATTGTTTCAAATATATATATAGGAATGGTAGGTTCAGTATCTTTAAAGTAGGAAAAAGAGAGCGACATGAACCTTGCCTCTTTATGTTGCAGATGATTCTGATAGCTTGTTTCTAGGTTTTGAAAACAGATTAACTAAAAGGCGCATTTCCCCAAAATATTATTCCATATCAGATTGCTGACTGGAAATGTGCATGATATGCCTGTATTACTATTTCTCTCTTACAGCTTGTGCTTAGTATCCATAGCAGGTAACAGATTGATGATAGCTTGATTGTAAGAGCTTTAATGTGTGTATTCCACTTGAGATCACTAGGCAGATATATTCGTAGGAACTTAACATCTTCAACTACGGTAATTTTACAATTTTGTTGTTTATTTTCAGTTCATGTTAATTTTGTTGTTTATTGTGGGATAGGCCCTATATGAAAGTTCATGGCCACTGTTTTACCAGTGTTAATTATAAGTTTATTTTTTTTTCAAACCAGTGTGTTAGCTCGAGCAATGATGCATCTGTAGTTAATTGATGCTCTTTTTGGCCCGACCCTGTTATCAAAATACTGGTAGCATCTGCAAATAAGGTTTTCTGTTTTGCATTGACAGTGTCATTCAGGTGGGTCGACAGAAGCGTCCGATCCCACGCGCCGGCTTTGACCCGTGACGTAAGGGTGTTGTCGTGTGTGATGTCATGACGGCGCGGAGTTTGGTTTGAGTGTGGCTGTCTCCAGTTCTGTTTTATCTTATTTTATTTACTTTTCTGATCTGTTCGTTCTATCTCGTGAGATTTTTTTTTTTTTTTAATTTAAAACACTTGTTACTTATTTTAATTATCTGTTTCCTCCAATTTATGTTTTAGTTTATTATATTTATCTTTCTGATCTGTTCGTTCTATCCCGTGAGATTTTTTTTTTTAAAAGACAAAAAACACTAATCAGCTACTGAAGCATCTTTATATTCTATGGGTTGCAGGGGTTACGACCCCTGGGGAGGTGGGTGGATATTCATGCATGGCTGTCTTCACTTACACATTGTAGCTACGCAAGGCGTCTAAATTTATTTACATGTAGTTTGCCCCCCACCCAAAACACCCCATTTCCCGCACTTGTCCCGTTAGTGTCATTAGGCTTCTTGTGGAAAGTGTGTGTGTGTTTGTTTTTGTTTCCGCCATATTTGTGACGTCATGGGTCAAAGCAGACGGGCGGGATCGGACGCTTCCGTATTTCCATTCAGGTCATCGATATACAAAAGAAAGAGGATAGGACCTAATGTTGATCCTTGTGGCACACCATATTTGATGGTAGTTTTATCTAATGTGTATGTTGTTGCTCTTGAAATGTTTTCAGTTATTGTGTCTTGTTTGAGAACAACTTTTTGTTGCTGGCTAGTAAGATATGATCTAATCCATTCATATGGGTTAACTCTAATTCCCTTTCTTTCCAACTTACATAGTAGGATGTCATGATCTAAAATGTCAAATGCTTTGGATAGGTCCAAGAATATTCCAGTAGCTATTTCCTTTTCATCTACAGCTTTTAGAATGGAGTGCATAGTTTCACAAGACTGCTGTGGTTGTGGATCTAGATTACCTGAAGCCATGCTGATGATTTGACAGCAATGAGTTTTTGTTAACAAACAGTAGCAACATATTATAAAAGAGCTCCTCAAAGATCTTTGAGAAGCCACTAAACTGTGCTACAGGTCTGTAAATGTTAACATTGTCTGTAGCACCCTTTTTGTGCAAAGGGCTTACTTTTGTAATCTTTAGAATATTTGGAAAGGTACGTGTGGAAAAGGAGTGATTAACAATATGCTTCAGAGGTTCTACAATATGATATCTTGTTTGGTTTATAATGCAATCTGGAATCTCATCAAAACCACATGAAAGTTTCTGTAGTGAGCTCATTTACAGTATGAGCTCACTCTGTATGACCTGCTTGAGAAACATCGACCCCATGGGAGGTTTACAGTTCTCAATGTAGTGCATATTAGTATTCTGAAAGTTGCTTTGGATAAGATCATTTGCAGCTTTGCCAAAGTACTCATTGAAGATATTATCTACAGGGGTAGTATCAGATACTTGTTTGTTTTCCAGCTTTAAGTTAATATTTTTTGCCAAGCTGGTTTTGTGTGTGTTTCAGATCTGATGATGTTTCATGCTGCCTGTGTTTTGTTTTTTTATTTGCGTATATATTCATCATTTCCCCTTTTCTTTGCCTGTTTAATAACTTTGTGGTAGATCTTACTATATTCTTTGATATAATTTTGCATTTCTAATGATATATTATTTTGTTTTTTATACGAATGTAGAAATCTTTTCCTTGCACTAGAGATTTTTATGCCCTTAGTAATCCAACTTCTGTTTCTGGTTGGTTTTAATTCGCATTGTTTTAGTGGGAAGACTATGTCAAAATAGTAATTATATGGTCCATGAAATTTATCAAACATTCTATTTACATGTGTTTCATTGAAAACTTCATCCCATGGTTCTCAGCTTAATATGTTGCAAAAGTTTGCTATATTGCCGTCACTGAAATCCCTGCACTCAGTTATTTTGATGGGAGATATTTTCTCTGAACATAATTCCAGTGATAACAACACAGCATCATGATCACTGTATCCCATCTTAACTGCTTCACTAATGTATGGAGAAAAGGTTTCTTGAATAAAAATTTGGTCTGGTGCAGTTTTAATATGCTTAGTGATTCTTGTTGGTGTATTTACTGTGGGGATTAAGTTTAAACTCTTTGTGATATATAGTAATTCATCTTTGTAGTTTGAGGGTTTCAAAAAGTCTATGTTGAAGTCTCCACAAATTATTTTCTTTTTCTTTGGTTCTGCAGTATTTAACATCATTTCAAATTTACACAGGAATTCTTCTATGTCAGTATCAGGGTATCTGTATATAGTTGTAATAACTAGTTGAATGTGAGTAAGTTCAATAGCTGCTGTTTCAAAGACTGTTTCTTTATTCAGTTCAGGATATGTCTGGATAGCTTTATACCTTAAATTCTGCTTTGCAAAGATAGCTATCCCTCCATGTTTATAATAAGACCTGCAAAATGAAATGACTAGGGAAAAACCAGGGATCTTTAGTGTTTCTATTTGGGGTTCTTCTAGCCAGTGTTCTGTTATGCAGATAAAATCAACATTTAGGTCGGAACACAGTATTATTTCTAGTTCTTGCAATTTGTTAGTCAGAGACTGAACATTATGATACATTATATGAAATGGCAGAAGGTTGGATTTAATTTGCTTTCTGTAGCTACTGCTTTTAGTCATTTCTGATTAACCACTCACGTCACATAAAGTCCTGACCCTGCTTATCTTGTGTTATTCTTCTTTGCTCTGTTTTCTATAGTGAGGGGGGTAAGGAAATGTAACATAAACCAAAAAAGGGTGACTAGACTGAATTATTGGTTGCAGTTTACTATAGTTTTGAAGATGGTTGCAAGTGTCTTCTGCGTGGCTGGCTTTCTACACTGTATTTTTTTAATCTTTCGTAGTGGAGTTATTCTAATTTAACCCTTTCATGGATAAAATTCACTTTTTACAGATTTTTAAAATATTAAGGCGATAAGTTTCTTTTCAGCCCCATTATTATATTTTCACCACCAAAATGTTTTTTAAGTTCTCAATTTTTTCACAACAGGAAGTGGGACACACATGTCCCATGAACCAACGCAAGATACCTTTTCTGCTGACTGACTGATTTTGTAATTTTATTTTTTTAGCCATAAACAGGATTTTGCAGAGAAAAAAATAACTACAAATTATACATGCATGTAATCTTTTTATTTGTGTAGAGCCACTGTAAAAATATTCATTATATTTCAGTTTTCATGATACATGATCAATACTTACAAAACTTTACATGCCATGAAACTTGGAAAAACATGGTGTGGCACAGAGTGGTACACCACAAGCAGTGCAAACAACTTTTGTTCTCTTCTGTACATGTTTGCCTATGTTCACGAGCCGGACATCATCTGGCACACTAGAGACTCCTCTCTTTGCTGCGAAGAAAGTGGGCATTGATCCCCTCTTTTTCCTAGATGAATACCCATTAATCAATTGTCTTGCTAATCTTTACAAATAATGTCTGCTGGGACACATGTGTCCCACTAATTTTATTTTGATTATAAGATAGTACACCTCCCCCCATGAACCATGGACCTTGCCGTTGGTGGGGAGGCTTGCGTGCCTCAGCGATACAGATAGCCGTACCGTACGTACAACCACAACGGAGGGGTATCTGTTGAGAGGCCAGACAAACGTGTGGTTCCTGAAGAGGGGCAGCAGCCTTTTCAGTAGTTGCAAGGGCAACAGTCTGGATGATTGACTGATCTGGCCTTGTAACAATAACCAAATCGGCCTTGCTGTGCTGGTACTGCGAACGGCTGAAAGCAAGGGGAAACTACGGCCGTAATTTTTCCCGAGGGCATGCAGCTTTACTGTATGATTAAATGATGATGGCGTCCTCTTGGGTAAAATATTCCGGAGGTAAAATAGTCCCCCATTCAGATCTCCGGGCGGGGACTACTCAAGAGGATGTCGTTATCAGGAGAAAGAAAACTGGCGTTCTACAGATCGGAGGGTGGAATGTCAGGTCCCTTAATCGGGCAGGTAGGTTAGAAAATTTGAAAAGGGAAATGGATAGGTTAAAGTTAGATATAGTGGGAATTAGTGAAGTTCGGTGGCAGGAGGAACAAGACTTCTGGTCAGGTGACTACAGGGTTATAAACACAAAGTCAAATAGGGGAATGCAGGAGTAGGTTTAATAATGAATAGGAAAATAGGTACGCGGGTAAGCTACTACAAACAGCTTAGTGAACGCATTATTGTGGCCAAGATAGATACGAAGCCCACACCTACTACAGTAGTACAAGTTTATATGCCAACTAGCTCTGCAGATGACCAAGAAATTGAAGAAATGTATGATGAAATAAAAGAAATTATTCAGATAGTGAAGGGAGACGAAAATTTAATAGTCATGGGTGACTGGAATTCGATTGTAGGAAAAGGGAGGGAAGAAAACGTAGTAGGTGAATATGGATTGGGGCTAAGAAATGAAAGAGGAAGCCGCCTGGTAGAATTTTGCACAGAGCATAACTTAATCATAGCTAACACTTGGTTTAAGAATCATGATAGAAGGTTGTATACATGGAAGAACCCTGGAGATACTAAAAGGTATCAGATAGATTATATAATGGTAAGACAGAGATTTAGGAACCAGGTTTTAAATTGTAAGACATTTCCAGGGGCAGATGTGGACTCTGACCACAATCTATTGGTTACGACCTGTAGATCAAAACTGAAGAAACTGCAAAAAGGTGGGAATTTAAGGAGATGGGACCTGGATAAACTGAAAGAACCGGAGGTTGTACAGAGTTTCAGGGAGAGCATAAGGGAACAATTGACAGGAATAGGGGAAAGAAATACAGTAGAAGAAGAATGGGTAGCTTGGAGGGATGAAGTAGTGAAGGCAGCAGAGGATATAGTAGGTAAAAAGACGAGGGCTAGTAGAAATCCTTGGGTAACAGAAGAAATATTGAATTTAATTGATGAAAGGAGAAAATATAAAAATGCAGTAATTGAAGCAGGCAAAAAGGAATACAAACGTCTCAAAAATGAGATCGACAGGAAGTGCAAAATGGCTAAGCAGGGATGGCTAGAGGACAAATGTAAGGATGTAGAGGCTTATCTCACTAGGGGTAAGATAGATACTGCCTACAGGAAAATTAAAGAGACCTTTGGAGATACGAGAACCACTTGTATGAACATAAAGAGCTCAGATGGAAACCCAGTTCTAAGCAAAGGAGGGAAAGCAGAAAGGTGGAAGGAGTATATAGAGGGTCTATACAAGGGCGATGTCTTGAGGACAATATTATGGAAATGGAAGAGGATGTAGATGAAGATGAAATGGGAGATATGATACTGCGTGAAGAGTTTGACAGAGCACTGAAAGACCTGAGTCGAAACACGGCCCCGGGAGTAGAGAACATTCCATTGGAACTACTGACGGCCTTGGGAGAGCCAGTCCTGACAAAACTCTACCATCTGGTGAGCAAGATGTATGAAACAGGCGAAATACTCTCAGACTTCAAGAAGAATATAATAATTCCAATCCCAAAGAAAGCAGGTGTTGACAGATGTGAGAATTACCGAACAATCAGTTTAATAAGCCACAGCTGCAAAATACTAACACGAATTCTTTACAGACGAATGGAAAAACTAGTAGAAGCCGACCTCGGGGAAGATCAGTTTGGATTCCGTAGAAATACTGGAACACGTGAGGCAATACTGACCTTACGACTTATCTTAGAAGAAAGACTAAGGAAAGGGAAACCTATGTTTCTAGCATTTGTTGACTTAGAGAAAGCTTTTGACAATGTTGACTGGAATACTCTCTTTCAAATTCTAAAGGTGGCTGGGATAAAATACAGGGAGCAAAAGGCTATTTACAATTTGTACAGAAACCAGATGGCAGTTATACGAGTCGAGGGGCATGAAAAGGAAGCAGTGGTTGGGAAGGGAGTGAGACAGGGTTGTAGCCTCTCCCCGATGTTATTCAATCTGTATATTGAGCAAGCAGTAAAGGAAACAAAAGAAAAATTCGGAGTAGGTATTAAAATCCATGGAGAAGAAATAAAAACTTTGAGGTTCGCCGATGACATTGTAATTCTGTCAGAGACAGCAAAGGACTTGGAAGAGCAGTTGAACGGAATGGATGGTGTCTTGAAGGAAGGATATAAGATGAACATCAACAAAAGCAAAACAAGGATAATGGAATGTAGTCAAATTAAGTCGGGTGATGTTGAGGGTATTAGATTAGGAAATGAGACACTTAAAGTAGTAAAGGAGTTTTGCTATTTGTGGAGCAAAATAACTGATGATGGTCGAAGTAGAGAGGATATAAAATGTAGACTGGCAATGGCAAGGAAAGCGTTTCTGAAGAAGAGAAATTTGTTAACATCGAGTATAGATTTAAGTGTCAGGAAGTCATTTCTGAAAGTATTTGTATGGAGTGTAGCCATGTATGGAAGTGAAACATGGACAATAACCAGCTTGGACAAGAAGAGAATAGAAGCTTTCGAAATGTGGTGCTACAGAAGAATGCTGAAGATTAGATGGGTAGATCACATAACTAATGAGGAGGTACTGAATAGGATTGGGGAGAAGAGGAGTTTGTGGCACAACTTGACCAGAAGAAGGGATTGGTTGGTAGGACATGTTCTGAGGCATCATGGGATCACCAATTTAGTATTGGAGGGCAGCGTGGAGGGTAAAAATCTTAGGAGGAGACCAAGAGATGAATACACTAAGCAGATTCAGAAGGATGTAGGTTGCAGTAGGTACTGGGAGATGAAGAAGCTTGCACAGGATAGAGTAGCATGGAGAGCTGCATCAAACCAGTCTCAGGACTGAAGACCACAACAACAACAAGATAGTACAGTCGCTGAGAAGTACATTCCGCACTGTATTTGTACTAAAAAATGATTATTAAGTTAATAATAAGATGAATTACTTACTTCAGACATCTCTGGAAAGTGAGAAATGATGAACACTGAAGAATGACACAAATAAGTGGCATTACAGCGGCCATATATACACGCCAGTCAACAAAAGTAGTCACCGCTTCTCTATTGCCTTTGCAGTGCAGTCCCAATTTTTTTTCTTAGGTTCAGTACAGTCATCCCTAGATAGCAGCACCGTGCAGAGTTGGGTAACATATATCCCGACACTTGAACTGGTGCTCAAAGCTAGTGGGACATATATGACCCATCAACCACAAAAGGGTTAAGATTGTATGACATAAAATGCAGACACACAAATCACAGGTGGAACTATGAGTGCAGGAACTTGGCGACAGGTGGAGGATAGTTGCTCAGCCCATAGTAACAATAAAATATACAATTAAGGCATCATGCTTTTAGGAAACTGTAGTGATGTCAACATAAATATGTTTTGTTCTGCATTTTGCAATTAATTAATCTGTGTAACTGAAAACTAAATTTACCTTATTTTCTTAAGCCACTCAATACCACTATCTGATTACAAACTCAAACATTTGATAAAGAATAGTGAAATTTGAAATGAACTGGGCATCAAAAGTATACTTAAGAAAATCAAGTACAGAAAGAAATGACATAAACACATTCCGATGAACGAATAGCCTACCAAAATTAATATGCAGATATTCTCCTCAAGGGAAGAAAAATGCTGGGCATCCCAAGACAAGGTAGAAAAATTAGGATAGGCAATGATGCCTGAACCAGAACTGACTATGATAATGGTCTTATCTTGCCCCAGTCTCCAATAGCAACAGCTTTTCCTTCTTTTTGTTGGAGGTCAGGCCTAGACAGATGGATTTAATTGTAACAGTATACACTATAGACCTGCTGTCAGATATTTATCACTTAGAAATGTATTATATGGTATGTTTTACTGAGACTGTTGCAATATATAGTCTCTAGCAAGATTAGACACAATCCATATTTGCATCTTTCCATGAGAAAAGTGAAGGTTTTGTTACATCCGTAATGCTTTATATTCCATTGTTTAGTGGCAGATTAACATAGCTCATGTCAACCCTTTTCTGCATTTAGTGTCATATTCCATTCTGTTTTTTATTTTCATGTTAATACTTTGGTGTAAATTGTACAAATGTTATGTCTGTAACCATGCATGGTTCAATTGTGTGTTGCCCTCCCTGGTTGAAATTCAGATTTTACAGCATGCTGGAATTTCATTTTGTATCAGAGAATCCCTCATTATATATTTTGATACTAAAAATTTTGGAGAAATCTTACTGAGGTGTTGACCTAATTCATCTCCTCTCTCTCTGCACACAACTTTCACCATTCTGCACACTTTTAGGATACTTGTGTTTGTGTATTTTTTGTGTCCATGTAATAACTATATTTGTAGTTATATTTCCATGATTTATTGGTTGTGGTATTGTTATTAAAAATGTCCCATATTGATACCTCGTTCTCTCCTTCTCAGAAGCTTGCAAGGAAAAGGAAGAGGACTTCAAATGATATCACATTGCGGAGGTAAAGTATAAGTATCTGATTTTCTCTCTCTCTGACACACACACACACACACACACACACACACACACACATTGTCTTAACAAAGCCTTGTCAAGGTCACATCACATAATAATTCTTAATTTGATTGTGTTTATTATGCTGTAATAATTTCTGAAATAACTGAACAGTATGAAAATAATGTTCTTGTGGAGTCAGTATTTCCTTGATTATTAAAATAAAATTGAACATAGTCAGCAAGGTGTGCCACAAGATGGCTAAAGGGAGAAGCACCTTTGTGTGAATGAGCCTCGCTGCTGCTTACTTGACTACTCTTACTGCAAGTAGGGCTGTTCGTTTATACATTGATAGTCCATTTTTCAGCACTTATGTAGTTTAGGGGGTACATGCGCTAATCACGAGAAAAGTACCTATTTTTGAATGAAACACGTATTTCTGAAGATATAAGCATATATAAGCATATATATGCATGGAATGCTAAAAAAATTTTTATTTCAAAAATTGTGTCTTAGTCACCCTCAAAAAATTAATTGTGTGTTAGTCACCCTCAAAAAATTTTTTTTATCAAAAATAATGTAGGCCCTATTGCATATGTATGCACGAAATTTCAAAAACAATTTTTTTTTTTTGCAAAAAAGATGGAATTAATAACAAAATTTTCTCAAAAAATCATATTTGTTTATTTTGCACAGATATTCAATAAAGCTCGCATCACAGATTAGACAAAAACAGCTACCTCTAGTTAATTTGCAGCATTAGGATAGATTTTTCGAACATGCTCAATGAAATTGTGGACTGGATTTTCCCCAAAATGGTGACGCCAGAGAAATTCCGCCAGGTAGTTATTCAGCATAGCACGGTGAGTTCCGAAATGCCTTTTATTTTTTTCTTTAGCTTTTTGCCAGACTGACTCCACGTGATTTGTGGTTGTGTTTGTAAAGGGATTGACAAAATAAAGCAAATGATTAACAGTCAGATGATTGTAGCCCAAGTTACCCACGGTGTTGTAAGCTTGCCACAAATCAGAAACTACTGTGGTTCCAGGCAAAACATATTGTTGCAAAATTGGCAGCAAATGGGTAGCATCACGTCATGGCACAGCAACCATAAAGCTTTGCTTTTTCTCAACATAATAACCACCAAAGACCCATTGCTCCTGCACCGTATGATCTTGAAAATAAGTACTTTTTTGTATTCTGTGCATATATATGCTTATATCTTCAGAAATACGTGTTTCCTTGAAAAATAGGTGCTTTTCTCGTGATCAGTGCATGTACGCCCTAAACTGCATAAGTGCCCGTTTTTCTGTTATTGTGTCTTGATGCTGAATTCTTCATACAAACCTTTCTTCATTGCAGCCAACAATATGTCGCTGTGAACTACAAAAAAACTTAACCATCTCTTCAACTGACTTTTTTGCAAAAATAAACATTTGTAGTTGTTCCCTCAGTCCAAGATACACACATTCTACATGACATGCCATGGCCACAAAAGTGTTGTGTATGGGTGTCTATATGGTTTTTTTTGTGTGTGTGTGTGTGTGTGTGTGTGTGTGTGTGTGTGTGTGTGTGTGTACTATTGCTAGAAAAGAACTCTTGCTTGACAGCTAGTGTGAATGCTATTTCTTTGCTCTGTCCATTGATCACCAAAGGTGAATGGTTGCCTTTCCCTTGCTTTAGGTATTGCTCCATCCAGGACTTTCCATTAATTTTTTGTTATAAATTTATTGTTGCGCATAAGTTAAAGCATCCAGTCAAACTTTCGTGTGTCGAATTATGTTAGTGGTTTCTGAGTGAACTGGAATCAGGATTTTTGGGCCATCAGTTTACATTTTTTCAGATGAAGTCTGTTTCAGCCTGTCAGTATATGTGAACTCTCAGAACATGCACCACTACACATCAGAAAATCCCATCAGTACAGGGTGAGACAGAAAGGACGGACGTTTTCAGAATGGCTATTATTCAGGCTCATGCGGTCGGAGTGGGGGGGGTAATGTGGTAATGTGATCGGTAGCTCCTGCCATTTTGTTTAGTCAAGGTCACGGAGCCGTGGACTGTGCAACATCGTGTGTTTAGCTACAATAGTTTTGTGTGCGATAGTGAGTCTATTGTTGCAGTGCAGCGTGAGTCTCGTCGCCATTTCAGTCTCACTAGACATGATAGTGTTCCCACTCATAACACCATTTTGCGTTTGGTAGAATCATTTCGAACACGAGGAACAGTTATGAACAAAAAACCACCAGGAGCTCCTTGCTCAGTTCAGACCCAAGAAAATGTGGAAAGAGTTCATCAAGCCATACTCCATAGTGGTAGTCAATCTGCTAGAAGACACTCAGCTGAGCTGCACCTCAGTAATCGCTCGGTAAGGCGTATTTTGCATACTAACCTAAAATTTCATCCGTACAAAATGGCCATTGTGCAAAAATTAAACCCAAGAGATTATGAACAGCAGCTAAATTTTTCCTGAGAAATGGAGGCCATATTTCAGTAAAATGACAACATTATTTTGCTTATGAGTGATGAAGCATGGAATGGTAAATCAGCAGAACTGTCATTATTGGGCCAGTTAAAACCCAAAACTACTGCATGAGAAACGATTACATAGTCCCAAGGTGACTATTTGGTGTGCTATAACAGGTACAGATGTTATTGGTCCATACTTTTTCCAAGACGAGAACGGGAACGCTGTAACCATAACCTCTGAACGATATAGAGAGATGATCACTGAATTCTTTCTACCTGAATTAAGAAGAAAACGTATTCCTATCTGGCGAGTGTGGTTTCAGCAGGATGGAGCTACAGCTCACATGGCAGGATTGACTATGGAAGCAATTAAGACTGTTTTTCATGGTAGAGTTTTTCCCCAGTTCGGGGACATTCATTGGCCTCCTCGTTCCTCTGACCTATCCATGTGTGACTACCTTTTATGTGGTTACCTCAAATCGTGTGTACGTGCATAAACCATGTACACTTGAAGAATTGAAGGAAGCTGTTTGTGTGTAAATGGTCCAAATAGGCAGAGGCATGTTGCAGAGAGTTGAAGCCAACTTACAAGAGCGCCTTCAGAAGTGCAACACTGAAAACGGCCATCACCTGGGAGATGTTGTTTTCAAGCATTAATTTTGTTAAATATCCGCATTATTTGAATGTTATTCTGTAATTTAAAAAATTTTTGAAGGAATCCTAACAATATACAGGGTGATTCAAAAAGAATACCACAACTTTAGGAATTTAAAACTCTGCAACGACAAAAGGCAGAGCTAAGCACTATCTGTCGGCGAATTAAGGGAGCTATAAAGTTTCATTTAGTTGTACATTTGTTCGCTTGAGGCGCTGTTGACTAGGCGTCAGCGTCAGTTGATGCTAAGATGGCGACCGCTCAACAGAAAGCTTTTTGTGTTATTGAGTACGGCAGAAGTGAATCGACGACAGTTGTTCAGTGTGCATTTCGAACGAAGTATGGTGTTAAACCTCCTGATAGGTGGTGTATTAAACGTTGGTATAAACAGTTTACAGAGAATGGGTGTTTGTGCAAAGGGAAAAGTTCTGGACGGCCGAGAACGAGTGATGAAAACGTAGCACGCATCCAGCAAGCATTTGTTTGCAGCCCAGGAAAATCGACTCGCAGAGCTAGCAGAGAGCTGCAAATTCCACAATCAACTGTATGGAGAGTCCTACGAAAAAGGTTAGTTATGAAACCTGAACTACCCGAGGCGATGGATCGGCCGCCAGGCAGCCCGTGACAGAGCACTTCATCACTGGCCTCCAAGAAGCCCAGATCTTACCCCCTGCGATTTTTTCTTATGGGGGTATGTTAAGGATATGGTGTTTCGGCCACCTCTCCCAGCCACCATTGATGATTTGAAACGAGAAATAACAGCAGCTATCCAAACTGTTACGCCTGATATGCTACAGAGAGTGTGGAATGAGTTGGAGTATCGGGTTGATATTGTTCGTGTGTCTGGAGGGGGCCACATTGAACATCTCTGAACTTGTTTTTGAGTGAAAAAAAACCTTTTTAAATACTCTTTGTAATGATGTATAACAGAAGGTTATATTATGTTTCTTTCATTAAATACACATTTTTGAAGTTGTGGTATTATTTTTGAATCACCCTGTATTATTCATTTGAAAACTGTTCATCCTTTATGCCTCACCCTGTATTTAGCTAATCCATTGCATAATCTGAAGATCAGTGTGGGGTCTCAAAATATTGCAGTACTTCCTTTCTTTCCTATGCTGCAATTTCTCATTTCTTTTCTTCTTTCTCTTACTCTCTTTCTCATGGTGGCAATCTTTGGTGTCGATTAATTTTCTTTACATTGTGTTTTTCTGAAATACGATTTGCTCCCCTTTTGGGTTTGGCCTAGATTTTCCTACTTTTTTGTGTACTGTGAACCGAATGGGGAAGAATACCTTAAAGAGCACATACTGCAGGCAGTGTTAAAGATCGTCTGACACTACATTCTTCCACGTGCTTCAAAGCCAATGCGGTAACCAATTCAACGTGATGGGGTCATTATGCACCCTTTCAGTTGAGACCCCTAACAATGCAGTGATCACATTGCTGATGTCTGAGCTACTAGCTACTCATGCATGCCAAGGAGTTGATACTTATCTTCCTGTGGCATCAGGACGTGACCATAATGCCAGATGGGCTTTGCCGTGGGTAGGTGGCACCCGTGAGAGCCCTTGATCAGAGTAGATAAGTGTCGGGGCAGATGTTTCACACATAAAATATATCAAATTGCAGTAAAATAGTGTCAGTTTTTATTTAACCATCTCATTACACAGTTATAGACATTATAGTGCAGGTGCTTGTAACCGCACTGCTTTTCTCTGCCCTGGCTACCCCATGAGAGGAGGGACAAGCTAGACATCTGGGAGCAAAACAGTTTATCCAGTATTTTATGTGTACTCAAACTGGCAGGTATACCTCTGCTGTCACAGACCATTATTTTCTATGGAACAAACTGATTCAGTGATTACTTCCTCACAAAGGTAGCAAACACTGCATCTCGTGATAAACTGTTAAGTACAGGTGCATTGTATTGATGTGAGCAAACACTGCATGCACCAGAAGCAGACAGTAGTTTCAAAAATACAATCCCTAAGAAGACTCCAGAATTCATCGGATTATGTCAGAATATTAGAATCCTGTACCAACTTAATAAGATTTACCCTTAGCTGTCTTTGTAATAAATCAATGACACATGGCATATTGCTTTACAGACTTTGATATGTGTAGACCCATCCATCTAGAAAATTAGAGATAGGCAAACTGTCTCTAGTTACAAGCCTAGTTCACTCCTTCCAATCTTTTCGAAAGGGTTTAAGAAAGTAACTAATGGAAGAATTGTGTCTCTTTTAACTGAGCAGAACTTCTCACTGCATCTCAATTTGGTTCTTGCAGAGCTAAACAAGGAAAATTATTCTGTTGATATATTCAAGCAGTGGAAAATCCAGGATATTATGAAAAGGAAAGTTGCTACTCATCATGTAGCGGAGATGCTGAGTTGCCGCCCACCGAAACTACACAGTATACTTGGCCATCCTTACACAACCCCTGCTCCCAATCCCTTACCTCATCGCTCATACCCATATAATAGACCTAGATGCAAGACCTGTCCCATACATCCTCCCACCACCACCTACTCCAATCCGTTCACTAACTCCATTTACCCCATAAAAGGCAGGTCTACTTGTGAAACCAGTCATGTAATCTACAACGTAAGCTGCAACCACTGTGCTGCATTCTATGTACGCATGACAACCAACAAGCTGTCAGTCCGCATGAATGGCCACCGACAAACTGTGCCCAAGAAACAAGTGGACCATCCTGTTGCTGAACACACTGCCAAACATGATATTCTTCATTTCAATGACTGCTTCACAGCCTGTACCATATGGATCCTTCCCACCAACACCAGCTTTTCTGAATTGTGCAGGTGGGAACTTTTCCTGCCATACATCATATATTCCTGTAACCCTCCTGGCCTCAACCTTTGTTAGTCGCTGTCCTCACCCTTCCAGCCCCTCCGCACTCCAACGTCCTCCCTATTCCCACCATGCACTGGTGCTGCTGCTCGCAGTGTGGTTTCATTTGCCTGAGACTGCAGTTGTGTGTGAGTTGCATTTGCGCGTGCGCATGGGTGTGTGTGTGTGTGTGTGTGTGTGTGTGTGTGTGTGTGTGTGTGTGTTTGTTTGTTTGTTGTCTGTTGTTGATGAAGGCCTTAACGGTGGAAAGCTTTAATTGTGAGAGTCTTTTTATTGTGCCTATCTGCTACTCAGCATCTGTTGATATATTGTGTGACCATGTCTAAACCTTGGAGTAGGCTGTTCCAGTACAGCCGCATGGGGCTTGCACAGCTAGTAGCCGTTATCTGCTAGGTAGCAGATTGCATGCAGATGTGCAAATCACTTGGCCACCACTGCCCACAGGTGCAAGCCCATGGCAGTACACTCACTCACACTACAACCCGGATGCCTGACTGCCTGCACTTCACCTGTTTGACAACCACTGACCCCAAGCACTTGGCTTCCCACTGGCAGGCCCTCAAGCTGGACCAGCCTATCTTAGAGTGTGTGGATAACAAAATTCTATTTAGCAAAGTAGTAGCATGTCATTAATGATACCCCATTTTCAGGGAAGTACTCTTACATTCATGACAGAAAGCAGAGGATTTCATCAACTGACTGCCTCTAGACAGAAAACTACCATCAGAATGCATGAATGTAACCTTTGGAGTGCTGCAAGGATCTTTAGTGGGCGCACTCATGTTTATAATCATAAACGATCTTTCAGTGACATGACAGAACACTTCTATGTACGCGACAGTCACACTAAGGTTTTCCTGAGATCCAGGAAATATTTATTTTATTATAAATCCAGTCACGGGCCACAAATGTTTATTAATCAAGTTATTAATTTGTCAGTGATGACCATCTTCAGACATAAAATTGTGCATCCTGAGCGTGCTTAACATACATACATTAAAATAAAACAATGGAAAATGCAGGATGGAATGTAACAATATTATGAAAAGGAAAGTTTCTACTCACCATATAGCGGAGATGCTGAATCACAGATAGGCACAACAAAAAGACTGTCACAAATAAAGCTTTCAGACATTACAGCCTTTGTCAGCAATAGACGACAGACACACGCTGTGTGTGTCTGTCTCCTTTTCGTAATATTGTTAATATATGAAAATATTTTCATGTTAAACAAATACAGCTACATGATTGCTCTGATATTCATAATAAAGTGACTGGCAGAGGTTTCAATGAATCACCTTCAAGCTGTCTCTATCGTTCCACTCTTGAACGGCATGCAGGAAAAATGAGCACTTAAATTTTTCTGTGCGGGCCCTGATTTCTCTTATTTTATTGTGATGATCATTTCTCCCTATGTAGATGGGTGCCAGCAGAATGTCTTTGCAATCGGAGGAGAAAACTGATGATTGAAATTTCATGAGAAGATCCCGTCGCAACGAAAAACGCCTTTGTTTTGATTGCCACTCCAATTCACGTATCATGTCTGTGACACTATCTCCCCTATTTCGCGATAATACAAAACGAGCTGCCCTTCTTTGTACTTTTACGATGTCATCCATCAGTCCCACCTGATGCGGATCCCACAATCCACAGTGATACTCCAGAATAGGGCGGACAAGTGTGGTGTAAGCAGTCTCTTTAGTAGACTTGATGCACCTTCTAAGTGTTCTGCCAATGAATTGCAGTCTTTGGTTTGCTCTACCCACAATATTATCTATGTGATCGTTCCAATTTAGGTTATCTGTAATTGTAATCCCGAAGTATTTAGTTGAATTTACAGCCTTCAGATTTGTGTGACTTATCACGTAATCAAAATTTTGCTGATTTCTTTTAGTACTCATGTGAATAACTTCACACTTTTCCTTATTCAGGGTCAACTGCCACTTTTCATACCATACAGATATCTTATGTAAATCATTTTGCAAGTAGTTTTGATCACCTGATGACTTTACAAGACGGTAAATTACAGCATCATCTGCAAACAATCTAAGGCAGCTACTCAGATTGTCTCATATGTCGTTAATATAGATCAGGAACAATAGAGGGCCTGTAACACTTCCTTGGGGAACGCCGGATATTACTTCTGTTTTACTCGATGACTTTCCATCTATTACTACGAACTGTGACCTTTCTGACAGGAAATTATGAATCCAGTTGCACAACTGTGGCGATACTCTGTAGGCACGCAGTTTGGTTAGAAGATGCTTGTGAGGAACAGTGCTGAAAGCCTTCTGGAAATCTAAAAATATAGAATCAATTTGACATCCCCTGTCAACAGTACTTATTACTTCATGAGTATAAAGAGCTAGTTGTGTTTCACAAGAATGATATTTTCTGAAACCGTGCTGACTATGTGTCAATAAATACAGAGTTAGAAATCATTTTAATCAAATTTGAGACCATTTCTATACCTGAGTTGATGCACTGTATATTACTGTGAGCTGGTTTGTGAGCTGAACTGATTTCAACCAAATTTGATACACCTATCACTTACTGTCTGGAAAAAAATGCTGTGAGGGTAAGAACCACCTACGTATCACAGGGATGGGGTTGAAAAAGCAGTGTAGTGGATCATGTGTGAATAATCATACTTTAGTCATTCAGTATTTGAGAAAGAGAGCACTTAGTGGCTTGCAACAAACTTTACACTTAATTTAAAACCTTCATGAAACTTTCTCTAATTGACTCCCACAAAGTCATGAAAGTAAAAAAGTTTATAGCTTACTACAAATTTGCTGTTCGTGCAGGAAAATTGCCACATGGAGCATAAAATGTTAGTTCATTACTTCTTTACTTCCAACTGTATTTACAACACATTTTGCAGACAGTTCACGTATAGCAGTGAATATACCAGCAAAATTATGTCGTTGTATGACACATAGGTCAGACGATATGATGTCAAATACTGAGATGTGTGAAAAACTGTGGCATTATGAATGACATTTTAATTTATTACTTCTCTACTACAAACTCTGTTCACAACACATTTCACAGATGGTAGCCACATATACCACTGGATGTATCTGCAAAATTTTATCATTGTACAACACATAGTTCGGGAGATATGATGATACAAATGTTGAGCCGTGTGGAAATGAAACAGAAGGTGAAATTCACAAGAGATATAGGTGAAATATGTGTGCAATTAAGTGTGAAATACTACTTACTTACTTACTTACCTACTTACCTACTTACCTACTTACCTACTTACCTACTTACTAGGTTGGCTACATAAACCAGTTTTTGGCCTTGCCTATCAGCCACCTCCATCTTCCTTTGTCTATGTAGTCTTCTCCAGTTAGTCCCATCTTACACATATCCTCTCTGATCCCATCAATACATCTCATCCATGGTCTTCCTCTTGGTCTGTTGCCTCTCATGTCTCCTTCCACCACCTGCCAAGTGATGTGGCCTTTTCGCAACATTACATTCCCTTACCACTTCAGTCTCCTCTCTCTAATCACAGCCACTATGTCCAGCAACTTCTACAACTCTTGCAATTCATGGGTTTTCCTCTTTCTCCATTCGTCTCCATCCTTCATTGGCCCAAAAAGCATTCTCAAGTGTCAGAAATTTTCTTTCTTTCTTTTGCATCATAGTCCAGGTCTCTGTGCTCCATATAGGATGACAGTTTGTATTACTGTCCTCTAGTTCCTAATCATTGTGGATCTTGATAGAACCTGGGACTTCAACAGCTTCCCAAGTGCAGGCCTTGACCTGTTTCCTGCCTGGATTCTTCCCGTTTTTTCCTGGTCTGTCTCATTCCTTTCACAGAGTACTACCCCAAGATATTTGAACTATTATACTTTTTCGAAGATTTTACCATCTACATCTAAAGGTCTGTTGTCATTCTTTCTGCTCACAAGGTATTTGGTCTTATCCATACATATCTTCAGGCCTTTTCTTAGTGCCTCTTCCATTAACACTCTTGCCATCTGAACCAGCTCTTGCTTATTCTGTGCTAATGAAACTACATCATTTGCATAAGCCAGAGTGTTGAGTCTTCTACCCAGCTGTATTCCTGTCTCCAGGCTTGTTACCTTTGTCAGTGCTCTTTCCAGAACCAGATTAAACAGAAGGGGAGGAGAGGCAGTCTTTCTGTCGCACTCCAGTCTTCACCTTGAATTTTTCTGACACCTTTTCTTTCACTTTAACCATGCATGTTGTCTCTTGTATAAATGCTTGTGTTATATTTATTAGTTTTCTAAGAGCTTGTGCACTTCCCAGTTCTTGCCATATTGCGTGCATGTTCACACTACCGTACGCTTTTTGGAAGTTCAAATAAATGTGCATTTTTGAGAATTTTCAGAAGCTACCATTGCCCTTTGCATTATGTAAGAGCAAATCGGCATTTGTGATTTAGTTACTGTCGCAGATTTTCTAACTAACATATTGTGTTACATCTACTTCTCCCATAAAGAGGAGTAGCTCTGTGTATTATCTTCAATTTACTTGTTTAGCATAAATTAACTCACTTTTTCATTTTGCTGACAACTGTAATTAAACTTAAAACCTTTTAGGAAACTAGTAGTTTTTACCACATATTTTTGTGTTGCCTTGATAGAAATTTCATTTTGTGTACTTGCTTCGATACTTATAGGGAATTAGCAACTTTTTAGCTCAACACCTTAAAAGATAATCAGAAGGCTCAATTAAAGTTAGTTGTTCACTGCCTTATAATATATTGTACCAGCCAAAATGCAGCCCCACTGTGAATGGTTCTCTCGAAGGGGGGATGAATTGGTTGACATTTGTCAGGAGGTGGAAATCGCACTGACTACTGTCAAACGATTTACAGCTGCTGCGAATCAGTGTGTTGGAAGAGCTCCCAAGAGTCATGTACCTGTGATACTTGTACCAGAGGTACCTCAAGTACTGTCCTCTCCAATGGAGCCTGTCTCCTCTGCAGAATGTACAGAACTGTCATTACTCACTCACTTGTCTGTAAGTGGCATGTCAATGGTAGATCTAAGCATCCTGTACAGGATGGACAGGGACCAGGGAGGACTCAGGGCATTGCGCTGATCCCCCTAACCAACAAGTTTGATGTGCTATCTTTCAATGAAACTGAAATGGAGCCAGCGGGATTCACTTCACCTGTTTTGGGGAAACGTCTTTTGTCCAGTGTCAGGAGGCGGCAAACGCAAAAGGGTAGTGGTCTATTAATCATCAGCAGTTTAAAGATATGGCAAATGATGGTACCCCTTAAGGAATTGACTGGAAAAGACCCAAGGTGCATTCAGTGTGTGTGCCTGGAGGACTCATTTAACATGTTAAGAGCCTCTGAGGGAACAGGATGCAACCAGCTGCATATTGTGTCACACATTGGAACAAGTGATGCCTGTTGTCTGGGCTCTGTGGTCATTCTTGGATCTTTCCAGGAACTGGCAGAGAAGGATGAGAAGACCAGCCTTGTGCTTGGAGTTTTAATGAAGCTCACATTTTGCAACATTGTCCCCAGAACTGTGAGTCAAATGGAAGGACTGAACTACAGACTTCAAAACTTCTGTGACTACCTAGGCTGCAACTTCCTAGACTTGCGCTATAGGGTTGAGAACTGTATGATCCCTCGAAATGGGTTTGGTGTGCACTACACATCAGAGGACACTGCTCAGATAGCTGACTGTGTGTGGGGTACACACAAGGGTTTTTTAAATTAGGTGACTCTCCATCCAATCCTGATAATGATAGCTGTAGGAAACTGAGAAATATCAGTGTAAGATTAAAAGAAATGCCTCCCACAATTGAGGGTATTAAAATCCTAATGGTAAACTGCCAAAGCATTCACAACATAATGCCATAGTTTGAAGCACTCATGAAAAGCAGTGAAGCTCACATAATACTAGGTACAGAAAGCTGGTTGAAACCTGAAATTGATAGCAGTGAGATTTTTGGAAAAAATTTAATTGTATATCAGAAAGATAGGCAAATGAGAAATGAAAGTGATGTATTTTTCACAGTAGCCTAGAAACTCAAATCCACTGAGGTGGAAGTTGGAGATGCAGATGAAATTGTTTGGTCAATGCTCAGTATCATGGGTGGGCATATAATGATACTTGGATCCTTGTATCGCCCACCAGACTCGTCTCGTGATGTCGTGGAAAACTTAAGAGAAAACATCAGTTAACTTGTATGTAAGTTCCCCAATCATATTTTATTCACTGGTAGAGACTTTAATCGTGCAACAGTTAACTGGGAAAATTAAAGTTTTGTTAGTGGTGAGCGTGATAAGACATCTTATAAAACATTACTAAATGCCTTCTCTGAAAACTACCTAGAACAGATAGTTGATGGAAATATGTTGGATCTAATGGAACAAATAGACCTGACCTCTTTGAGGACATCCACATTGAAACTGGTATCAGTGACCACAACAAGGTTTTGGCAACAATGATTACCAAAGTGTAAAGGACAACTAAAACAAGCAGAAAGATATATATGTTCAGTAAACTAGTTAGAAAATCGGTAGTGTCATACCTCAATGAGAAACTTGAAATTTTCAGCACAGGGCAGGAGCATGTAGAGGAACTCTGGCTCAACTTTTAAAGAAAAGTTGACCACTCACTGGATAGATATGTACCAGAAGAACAGTTCATAATGGGAGGAACCTCTATGGTATACGCTCACGGTAAAAGACTCCTTAAGACACGGAGATTACTGCATAATAGATTTAAAAACGAAGCTTAGGGGTGTAGATAGAGAGATACTGAATGAAACGCATTTGGCTGTCAAGAAAGCAATATGTGATGCCTTCAATGACTACTGTCGTAGGGCATTCTCAAGTGATCTTTCACAAACCCAAAGAGATTCTGGTTGTATCTAGAGGCTGTTAGTGGCACCAAAGTTAGTGTCCAGTCCCTAGTGAATGAGACAAGAACTGAAATTGAGGGTAGCAAAGCAAAACCTGAAAAGCTTAACTCCAATTTCAAATGTTCCTTAACAAATGAAAACCCGGGAGTGTTACCCCAATTTAATCCCTCTACCACTGAAAAGATGAATGAAATAAGTATTAGTGTCAGTGGTAGTGGGTATGTTGAACAGAATGACAGTGCCAACCAGCATGAATTTCGAAAATATCGATCATGTGAAACCCAACTCGCACTTTTCTCACATATGATACTGAATGCTTTGGATCTATCAAGGCAGTCAGGTAGATGCTGTATTTCTTGGTTTCCGAAAGCCTTTGACTCAGTACCACATCTACACTTATTATCAAAAGTGTGATTATATGGGTTATCAAGTGTAATTTGTTACTGGATTGAGGACTTTTTGGTAGGGAGGACACAGCATGTTATCTTGGATAACATAGACATAGACATAACAGATATAGAAGTAATTTTATGTGTGCTCCAGGGAAGTGTGTTGGGAACTTGCTGTTCATTTTGTATATTAATGACCTTGCAGACAATATCAATAGTGAAATCAGGCTTTTTGCAGATGATGCAGCTATCTGTAATGATGTACTCTCTGAAAGAAGGTGCAAAGATTGGCAATTTGTCTTAAATGTTCAGAAATATAAAATTGTGCACTTCACAAAATGAAAAAACTAGTATCCTGTGACTATAATATCAGCGAGTCTGTTGGAATCGGCCAACTTATGCGAGTACCTGAGGGTAACACTTTGTAGGGATATGAAATGGAATGATCACATAGGTTCAACTGGCCAGTTTGAGGTTTTCTCTGCCCAGGAACTGGGTGTTTGTGCTATCCTTGTCATTTCATCATCATCGTCATCACCATCATCATCATCATCATCATCATCATCATCATCATCATCATTCATGACAGTGGCTAGATTGGACTATGGAAAAAAATTGGACTGTGTAAAAATTGGGACCTTTTACGGGTTGCTGATGACTGCACAGTTGAGTGCCCCACAAACCAAACATCATCATCAAATAGGTTCGGTTGTGGGTAAATTAGATGGTAGACTTCAGTTTATTGGTAGTATACTGGGGAAGTGCAATCACTCTACAAAGGAGGTTACTTACAAATTACTTGTGTGACCGATTCTAGAATATTGTTAAAGTGTGTAGAACCTGTACCAGAGAGGACTAACAGGTGATATTGAACATATACAGAGAAAGGCTGCACAAATGGTCACAGGTTTGTTAAATCCATGGCAGAGTGTCACAGAGTTACTGAAGGAACTGAACTGGAAAACTCTTGAAGATAGATGTAAACTACTCCAAGAGAGTATGTTAACAAAGTTTCAATAACCAGCTTTAAATGATTACTCATATACAACAACTCCTTACATATCACTCACATAGGGATCGTGAAGATAGGATTAGAATAATAACTGCTCATACGAAGGCATTCATTCAATCATTCTTCCCGCACTCCATACGCAAATGGAACAGGAGGAACCCTAATAACTGGTACATTGGGACATACCCTCTGCCATTCACCTCATGGTGGTTTGAAGAGCATAGATGTAGATGTAGTTGCTGCATCTCACTGGTCATGGAGCTTCAACACGATACCACAGTTCATCAAGCGTAGTGACTGGCATATTGTGACGAGCCAGTTGCTCGGCCACCATTGACCAGATGTTTTCAGTTGGTAAGAATCTGGAGAATGTGCTGGCCAGGGCAACAGTCTAACATTTTCCGCATCCAGAAAGCCCGTACAGGACCTGCAACGTCTTGCAACATGTGGTCGTGCATTATCTTTCTGAAATGTAGGGTTTTGCAGGGATCGAGTGAAGAGTAGAGCCATGGGTTGTAACACATCTGGAATGTAACATCTGCTGTTCAAAGTGCCATCAATGCGAACAAGCGGTGACCGAGACTGTAACCAATGGCACCCCATACCATCACGCCAGGTGATACGCCAGTATGGCAATGACGAATACACGCTTCCAATGTGCGTTCACTGCGATGTCTGCAAACACGGATGCAACCATCATGATGCTATAAAGAGAACCTGGATTCATCCAAAAAATGACGCTTTGCCATTCGTGCACCCAGGTTCATCGCTGAGTACACCATTGCAGGTGCTCCAGTCTGTGATGCAGCGTCAAGGGTAACCACAGCCATGGTCTCCGAGCTGATAGTCCATGCTGCTGCACACATCGTCGAACTGTTCATGCAGATGGTTGTTGTCTTGCAAACATCCCCGTCTGGTGACTCAGGGATTGAGACGTGGCTGCACAATCCATTACAGCCATGCGGATAAGATGCCTGTCATCTCCACTGCTAGTGATATGAGGCCGTTGGGATACAGCACGGCATTCTGTATTACCCTCCTGAACCCACCGATTCCATATTCTGCTAAGTCATTGGATCTCGACCAACGTGAGCAGCAGTGTCGCGATAGGCAACAATCCGACCTTTATCAAAGTCAGAAATGTGATGTTATGCATTTCTCCTTCGTACACGAGGCATCACAACAACATTTCACCAGGCAACACCAGTCAACTGCTGTTTGTGTATGAGAAATCGGTTGGAAACTTTCCTCATGTCAGCACGTTGTAGGTGTCGCCACCGCCGCCAACCTTGTGTGAATGCTCTGAAAAGCTAATCATTTGTATACCACAGTATCTTCTTCCTGTTGGTTAAATTTCGCGTCTGTAGCGCATCATCTTCGTAGTGTAGCAATTTTAATGGCCAGTAGTGCATGTTAATGGTAATTAGTCAAAAATGAAAAAATGAATTTAAGGACGCAGATGGCAAAACAAGAGAGGAAGTAAAGAGATCCCAGCTTGCTTCGTCACAATAATTTTAGGTTTTCTGAAGTTTCCAGATTAACTGGTCTCATTCTTTTGTTGTTGGAGGAATTGTGGAAATTGTGGGTGCCATTGTAGGTTCTTGAGAAGGAATCTTTTCGTACTTTGGCATTGGCATCAACTAGGAACATTTCCACATCGTATGAGAGCACATGTTCATATATTGATTCTTTGTTGTCTTAGAAACTGTTTTTTTGTCATCATCTTTATCTTCTGTAGGTGCATGATATGAGACCATTGTTAGGTTGTAAAACTTTCCTTTTGTTCTTATCCAGCATATTCTTTCAATGACAGCCATGAAGTCCATGATACTTCTTCTCATTCTTTTGGCTATTGCAAAACAAACTCCATGTTGATGTTTACCTTTTCTGTTTCCACTACAGAAGTAGCTGTAGAATTTATCTTTGTGCATCCCTGCTCCAGGCTATCTCGTCTCTTGCAATGACTCTGTGCATAGCCTGCACCTATTCAGTACTTCATCCAGAACTTTCACCGCTCCAGTGTAGAGTGATCTTACATTCCAAGTGCCGCATTTCAGTCTGTGATGTTCTAGCATTAATGTCAGACTTTCTGGGGTCATTTCCCATATTTTTCAATACCAAATCCAAGGCTATTTCTTGGCATTTCATAACAACAGCTCTTTTTATGGTGTGGGGGAGTTGACACCCACACCCAACCCCAATCCTGGAGGATGAGAGCATTCCATTTAGTCTGGATCATCAGCTTTGAGCTATCTGGATTGGGAGTCCCTACTAGTAGTAAAGCTACCACCATTGTAGCTGTTGGAACCATTTGATCACACAAGCCCCACCACCACAACAAGGTAAGTATGACAACGGGGAGGTGTGAAGTATGTTAAGCATTTGTGAAATATATTTGATGTGTGTATGCAGGCATAGGCATGGGGAAAAAAGCTCATTCTAAGCCGCTGGAATGATTTCGACCACATTTGGTACACATGTTAGTTATGATCTCCAAGAAATACTATGGGAGTAAGAACAAACAGCTTCCTTTTGGGGTGAGTGTGATAATGTGGAGAGAGAGAGGAGGAGGAGGAGGAGATGGACTAGTTGAAGATTGGAATAAATACATACCTGGGCAGTGCCATGTACCCATTGAGCTTTTAATAAAGCCTTGTTACTTGTTACTCTTGGTTGTAGAAATATGTAAGCACAATCATGTGCGCTTTGGTATTTATTTGCACTAAATTCTGTGGGAACCAGTTTGTACATTTAAATAAAAATAATAGATGTTTGAAGTTATATGAACCGACATGTAGATGTGACATCTAACATGCCAGAATGCAGACACTACACGGCAATATAACTTGTTTCCTGAAAGTGTCAACATCTGTAGTACAAAGGTGTTCTGGTATTCAAAATTTGAAACTTCATGATGTAGCTTGTATGGCTAGTTATTGTGACTTTATCTTCTAGGTATGTAATGACATGACATGTGTAGTAAACTGCATCTACTCTGGTCAGAAAATCATGTCATATTTGCATAAAGTGATTTCTAATTCTGTATTTGTGTAATTTGGAAATATTTGTACATCAAGTTACCTCAATATGCTTATTTTTAGGTCTGATGATGGTCATTGTTGACTGAAATTGGTAACTTGATTAACATTTGTGGTCTATGACTGCATTTATAATAAAATAAATTAAATTTAAGAATTTCACAAAGCCACTTAGGCTGTTTCCATGTTTATTTAAGTTTTATAGTAATCAAAATTGATCTCCATATGCGTAACTGCCTTGTACCATGTCAAGAATTATTTTAATTCTGTCCATTTTCCCCTGTGTGGCTGGCCAACAACCATTCAGCCTGCAATTACATGCACCACAGAACTGCTTAGTTGCAATGATTACTTTTTGTATGTGTTTCATAGGCCTTCTACATCCAAGATATTCATTGTGACTTGTTTTCTTATCCTGAAAATTGAAATATATCCTAAAATTTGTAATAAGAACTAGTTTATGAGACCATTTTTGTTTCATTAAGAAAGCTTTGATATTTTTTATAGGAATAAATGATGTGGCCTTCATTACCTTTGAATCATATAAAAGATTATTAGCACCATGATGATAGTATTTGAAGCTTTCAGATATGAAATTGACTGCCACACGTTCAATGCTGATGACATTAATCACATAAATAACTCCGCCTTCCTCCCCTCTGTTTGTTGCTCTTATAATAAATTAGGTTCTGCTTTTACTGACAGCAGCAATGTACCATAGAGATGAAGCACTTCCAGGATGCCTCGGATAAGTGTTTCCCTGCTTGGAAGTTGGAACACGTACAAAATCAGTGCATATTTCAGTCTGTATGTCATGGAGTGCTCTGTAAATGATATTTTAAGGATTCCCATGTGAACAAAGAAAAAGAAATAATTCATGATAATCCTACCTATAAACTTCGACAACATGTTTGATTGTATGAAATGCATATTATTGTAATAATGATCCACCAAAGATGCTTGGTTTTATTTACTACTACTGGTTTTGAGTGATGATTCATTCTCAACTCGTACCTAGATGCAATCAAGCTATTATCAGCGCATTTATCCTTATCACAGGTTGTATACTATTTCGGTGTATTACAATTGCTTACTTATGCAATTAAGTTTTAAATGTTATTTTACAAATATGATCTACTTTTGTTTTGTTATATTTGTGCATGGTTGTTATACACAGTCCAGTCCCATTAACGTGACCAATGCCTTTGTTCAATGTCAACATGCAATAACCACTCAGAAATGGCAAGTGGCAACACTAGCAGAGGAGTGTGTATATAAATCATGTTGGGGGATGCAGAGAACAGTGCAGTCATCATCATAATGTGGAAATGGAGCAATTTATCTGATGTCCAAAAGAGCACAATCATTAGCTTTTGGGCCAAATGTGAAAGCATTTCTGAAATGGTCGTGCTTGTAAACTGCTCACATGCCATGTTTACCATGCATGGGAAAATGGCACTATCCAAAACCAGCATCGAGGCAACTATGGTGCATCACAGGCCATAGGTGGCATGTAGGAACTATGGCTGCAGAGATATGTACGAGTGAATAGATGTGCAATGTTCAACTGTTGAGCAACTGACTGCCCAGATGAACCAAGGTGCTACCAACAGTGTCTCCTCAACAACCGTTCAGCATATGTTGCTGCATATGAGCCTCTGCCCCAGGTACCTGGTTCATGCACCCTTGCCGACTGCTATTCATCAGCAATGAATGCTAGAATATGCACAGCAATACCACAACAGGACATCTGCTGAGTGGCAACTAGTGGCATTTTCAAATGTACCACATTTTATGCTACGTCAGTGTGAAATGTCTGATAGCAAACAATGTGCAACAATCATTGGAAAGGTCCAGGCTGGAGGAGGGAGCATTATGGTCCATGAGAATGTTTTCGTAACATTCACTGGGGATCTCATCGTTCTGGAAGACACAGTGGATCAACACAAGAATGCATCTATCCTTGGTGACTGTGTCCACTTCTACGTGTAGTTTGTTTTTCCTTGGCACTATGGCACCTACCAGCAGGACAATGCAACATTTCACACAGAATGCAGTGTATGTGCATGGTTCAAAGAGTACTGAAATGAATTTACCGTATTCCCCTGGCCACCAAACTTCCTGGGTTTAAACCAAATCAAGAATCTGTGAAATCAACACAATCAGGCTGTTCACACCCTAGTGCAACTGGCCACAGAATTAGAGGTGTCAGGGGTCAACATACCTGTCGGTACCTTCCAGAACCTTACTGACACTCACCCCACATCTCGCAGTAGTCTGCGCTGCAAAAGGAAGGTAGTTATTCAGGCTCTTGACAGGTGGTCACATTAATTTGACTGGGCAGTGTATTATTGATTTGTGTGTCAGGGGTATTAACTTTATATCTTTGGTGATAATCGATTTGTGTCGTAGGTAAAATTTAGGATTTTGTTTTGTCCTGAATTATGTCACTTTTAAGAAGTGTGTTGTTGTTCTCAGTATATTTACAATGTTATTTGAATTTTTTACCAAATACGTGTAGATTTGTATTTCCTCCAAGATGCTTATGTAGCTCTATGAAAAATGGAAAGATAGGTGCTTATGTCTACTGTAGTTTGGGTTTTCTGGAAGATGCACATTAAAATTGGAGATGTTGTTTTCCCTTTTGTTTATGTGTTCTTTGTATCTTGTGGTGAATTTTTGTCCTGTTTGTTGAATGTAGAACATGTTACAGTCATTGCATTTAATTTTATGTATCCTTGATATGTTGTATTTTTTAGTTTTGCTTCTTCTGTGTACTATCTTCATTCCTAGTTTATTCTCTGTGCAGAAGCTAATTCTAATAATAGTATTATAAAATGTTAATTATTTTTTGAGAAATTTTCTAGTGTGAAGTATTATTCTTTCTTTTTTTCTCTCTTTGCTTTCATGAATGGTATTTTCTCGTTTTCATTTACACGTTTGGCTCTAATTTTGTTTCCGTATATGAGGGGTGGATGGAAAGTTCTTTGTCCAACCAAGAAAGTAGTCAGTAGCCCAGATGTGTATAGCTACTTTTTAATGTGGTCCCCTTTAGGAGAGGATACACGTTTGCCACCTGTGCTGCAGATTCATTATACCTTCCTTGTAGCATGTTTCATACTATATGGAAAAAAGTCCATCACAGCTGTGACGTCAACATCTGCTCGAAAATGGGTTACAGCTACATTTTCTTTTAGCTTAGGGAAGAGATGAGACTCAGAGAGGACCAAATTGAGTGAATAAAGTGGGTCCAAAGCAGTTAAAAGCCAGGACATGCTGGCAGACATTGTAATGACAGATGCGTGCGGGGATATTTTGTCCTGATGAAAAGCACTCATTTTATGAACATCCTGATGCATTTCACTTTGGTGGGCTCCCTCGAATGCATCTGTTGAGCAGCATAATAAGCTCCATTCATCTTCTAAAGGTATTCAGCCGGGATAACATCTCTCGAATCCCAAAAGAAAGGTGACACCACCATGCCAGCTGACGTGATTGGCTTTGAACGTCTTGGGGGCTGGGTGAAGAGAGGTGTTTCAACTGAACTGTGAATTCCAGTTGAAAGTGGTGAACCAATGTTTCATCCATTGTCACAAAACCTTTGAGAATGTCACAGGGTCTGCCTCAAAAATGGTCAAGTTTTCGGTGGTCATGATGTGTCTCTGGCGTTAGTTTTCTGCTGTCAACATTCTTGGGACCCACTGTCAGGAGACCTTTGTGCATGGCAAGTAAAACTTATTATGTGCCCCATCCAAACACATTTGTAAGATATGCCCACACTCTCAGGGATGTAGCATTCTGTCACACACCAGTCTGCCATGACTGTAGGAATTTTTTTCCCTCCATACTGGGTGTTACTGTCTTCTTCTGTGAGGTAAATCTTGGGCAGGGGTGTTGCCCCACTTGAATTCTGCCACCTTTTTTTTCGTAGTGGAATAGGAAGGGAAATCCTCCCCTCATGTTTCCATCATGCTACTCTGAATCTTGTGTGCACTCACGCTCTTTCTCAGCAGGTACTAGATGACTGCACACTATGCGTTTGAAAATCAGTTGCCAAAATAATTGTACTCATAAATATAAACCATGTTTGCTTTCCTCTGTATATTAAATGGGATTTATGTACATGTGGGGCAGGCCTTTTTATTAGTGAGTTTAGTGCAAAAGAAGTCTCTCCTGTCCATACAATTTGATGTCTTGTGAAGACTTACCACTGCTAGAATAAAATAAGGGAATCTTTTAGAAACAGAGACATAGACCAGCAATAATTGTGTATCGTTGTCTTCACTTTCTCTGTGTTGTTGTTGTTGTTGTTGTTGTTTTTGTTTTCAGTCAGAAGACTTGTTTGATGCACCTCTCCACACCAGCCTGTTCAAAATTTGCTTAGGGATTGACAGAAGCATATTGGGGTGTAGAATGTATGTGCAATCATACATTACATTCATCTCATTCAAACAGGCAAACTATCCAGTGTACAAATATAGAGTTGGCATCAGTGTTTGCTGGAAGAGCTGCTCTGTATTTTCATTTTACTTTTATTTGTAGCAACAAATTATTAAGATGATACATAGACAGTTTACGAAGATCCATTTTCTGACATTGCCAAATTTTCAACATGTGGGAAACCATTTTTATTGAAGGTTGCTCAACAAATTATGTAAACAGTGTCTTAAGAATGTATCAAATTTTCACCTACTGCAAACTGAATGTATGTGAGATGTTTCTAACGTGAGATAATCTCTGTTAAATGTTACTCCCAGTGACCCGCTCACACAGTAGGCACTAAGAAGTTGCCCTTATTGTTTTGTTTTGAGCAACAGATTACTAGGTCTGTGTTTTAATTTTCTGTTAGTCCTACTTATTTCTAATATAACAAAAAACAAGATTTATACAGTGTTTATTGTGGTGAGAAAACTTACCTTAAATGAGCCAACCAATATTGAGGAAGGCAAATAGCAATACAAAAACAAGTATTTCATTATTGCAGCAGTTATTTTGTAAACAATAATATTTATTTTGTGTGATACAGACTAAATTCCTGATATGAACTTCATTTGGAGATAGTTGCTGATAAGGCACCCTTATTAAAATGCCAAAACTTTCAATTTTTTAAAGTTTGTTGTGTAGCTACTTACCATTGTAAACTGTGCACTCCAAACATGCAGTTGGATCCACCTATGCTTCCTTTTTGTGGTGATAATGGAAAAACTCCATTGACATCACTATGGTAGATGCTTAAAGGGTGACTGACAGCGGTTATTTAATGGAATAATCATCTCCTCCACTGAATTTTACAAAACAGCTCTCTGTATGTTCAGTAGCTGTCTTCCACTCTTGAGGTGATTTTATTAACAGCTTCTTTTGTGAGTGCTTTGACTGCAGAAAGGATAAATATTATTATTTGTGGTTACATAACCTTTAATTTGGTCCTGTACTAACTATATTCTTTATTGCTTAGAAATGGCGGGGGTAAGGTGGTTGTTTAATAATTGTATGCCCATACATTTTTGCCAGCTCGTTGGTTTCATATATGAACTGCGGTGTATGGAGAGAGATTAGTTTCATAAGCTTCACCTTTCTATCACTTAATCGATGTTTCAATGTTGGAACCAATCAAACATTTCCTCCTTCTGCTTTGCTGCGGTAGATGCCTCACCTACAGATGGATGGTGAGGAGCATTATCAAGAACAGTTCTGGATGGTTTTCTCACATTTTGAATTAGTGATTCTACTTTTTAAACATAACATGATTCACATGTTCACAATAGTGTCACATTGTCTTTGATGTAAAATGCAGGAGCCCATTTGGGAGAAAACCTTGTGAGGAGTCTGCATCAACAAAAACAAGTCTTTTGCCCTTGCCTTATGGCAATACCATTGTCCTTTGTTATCTATCTTGTCCTGATTGACAGTGTATCAGAATTGATCACCATTTCTTCAGTCCACAACACTCAGTCGATATTCAGCCATGGATCCGCCTTAAAAATCGGCATTGCTATGCACCTGTGTCCCCCCCTCTTCATCAACAGCTTATGGCCACAGAATGTCCATAGTGAAATTCTAGGTTGTGAAAAACTGTGAATGACAATGGGAGACTGAATTGAAAAAGACACAATTCCCTAACAGCGACCAGTAACTTGCTGAGTATTGTAAGTTCCATTCTGCAATTTCTATAATTGCGCTGTGAAGTATATGTTCATTGATTAGTAATTGCCCAGTAGTGTCTTTTATGTGGACATAGATATATACATACATGTAAAAGAGGTCTATAGTACTTACTGAACAAACGTTAATCTTATGAAAAAAACAAGTTTACAAAGCACAGTACTTAAATTTTATTTCTCACTTACCAAAGCTATGGTAAAAATGGGTTTCCAGTGCCTCATGTGTGATTAAAAGTCATATAATGTTGTTATACGTAGATAATATTTTGCCAGTGTCAGCTTAATATAGCTTTTGTGGAATGCATATAGTGAGTTATTCTTAAGTTATGCTAAAGTGCAGTTAAGATTTATGCAGTCTGTTGTAAAATTTTCAGAAAAAGCATTTAAATTGCTAATCAGGGATGCCACTTTTACTGCTATCATTATTATCCATAGTCTTTCAATGGATTTATAACTGAGCTCAATTCTCTCTCTTATGATCTTGTTAATGGTATGTTAGACACAAATCATCTTTCTTACCTTTTTTTTTATTTTTCAGTGCTTTTTGTGTACTTGGTGCCAGTTACAGTATTTAATATTTTAATTGCAGTAGAATAATGACATTTTTCCTGATACACATCTCTTCTTTTCAGCAACAGTTGTCCACAAAACCTGGATACCAGCAATGATGACTGTCATACAACAAGTGGCCTTGAAGATGAAGAAAAACATTTCAGCAGCAGCAACAGTCAACAAAATACCATGCAGGATGTCTCAGATGCAGATGAGAACAGGAATTCTGTCAGTTGTGTGTTTGGAGAACATGATTGTATCAACAACTACAGTGAGGGCAGTCTGAAGGAACACTCACTTTCACGCAGTGGCAATCACCACTACAGCTGCACATTCTGTTCCAAGACATTCAAAAATAGTGACAAGCTAAAGAATCATTTGAATGTGCACACTGGTGAAAATTCCTACAGATGCACTGTGTGCAGCAAAACATTAAGTACAGCCAGTTATCTGAAAGTACACATGAGGATACATGCAGGTGACCGTCCATTCATCTGCTTTGTTTGTAGCAAAGCTTACATACAGAGAAGTGACCTGAAGAATCATTTACGCAAACATACAGGTGAACAACCCTTCAGATGTACTGTATGCTGCAAGACATTCTTTAGTAGTAGTGTCCTGAACCAGCACTTGCGTATACACTCGTCTGAATGCCCCTACACATGCACTGTATGCAACAAGACATTTAAATGGAAAAGCAATCTGACAACGCATTTACGTATCCACACGGGTGAACGACCCTTCTGCTGCACTGTATGTAGCAAGACATTCACAGATGGTAGTAGTCTAAGGAAGCATTTGCGGGTCCATTATGTGAATGCCCCTTCAGTTGCAAGGTCTTCAGCAAAATATTTACAGTGAGCTGTGATGTATACAGATGGATGCCTGTAGCTTGAAATGTCATGTGCTTTGCATTTTTCAAAATGGTATTCATTATGTATAAATACATATTGCAGTTACCTGGTGGAAATTCTGTTATTGACACACTTTTGAATAGGTTAGAGGCACTGAAAGATATTCAGAAACAGTATGAAGAAGCCTACCTCTGCACAGTTGTGTTGGCATTATAGCCAATTAAAAATTGTATTTAGACAACTGAACATTTTTGCTCTATCATTGTTGGAGAATTAAATAGATGAGTGTTTTGTAATTACATGAATGTCAAATCAAACTTACTGCCTATTTAACTGCTGAAATGACTTTCACTTGCAAACAAAAATGCCTTAGAATGTGAAAATAAAACAGCTATAAAGAGCTTGTATGCAATACATTATGTGCTCTGTTCGACCATAAATAACATGACTCTTAAAATAATTTTAACTAGGCCCACATGACCTATTTAACAGGAATTGGATGCTGTTGGGCACTGATCACCCTGGAAGACAAAAAGGTAACACTACTACAAGGGCTGTACATTTTCAGTTACTCACACTGGTTATTGTCATCTGAGTTAAGAATGGTAAGAGTGAAATTATTCATGGTATTACACAATAAGCCACTTACATGTCTTCATGTGTTAAATGAACCATAATATTTCATGTTAAATACACAGTGTCATTAGAAGCCCTATTAGAAATGTATATGGTGTTCTTGGTTTGGCATATATCTGAGGATGGAAGGATTAGCGGACATCATGTGCCACTGCAAATATCATCACAACTTCAATACCTTTCTGTAATTGTTTTATTCACCATTCACCAACATGCTTGGTTTGTTGATCGAAAGACTGAGAGGAGAAGGATGTGATGCACTGCTCTGTGTGACAGCCACTGTTTGGTGAACATGTAATTATTTATTGACTTAGGCATTTCCAGTGTGTTATTTCAGTCCTGTGTCAAATTATTCTCACAGTATCATATCTCTCATCTCATCTTACTGTAGTTTCTCTTCTCGTTCTATAATATTGTCTTAAACTTCATTTCTCTTGTGGACCACCTCTATTATATTCCTTCAGCTTTCCTTCCTTTGCTTGGTACTGGCTTGCCATCTCAGCGCTTGATTTTCAAACAGATGCTTCTCAGTGCTCGAGAGGTCTGTTGAATTTTCCTATAGGTGGTATCTATTTTTCCTCTAGTTATGGATGCTTTTACAATCTTGTATTTGCCCTCTAGGCCTTCCATCTTAACCATTTTGCACTTTCCACCAGTTGCAGTTTATAGATGTCTGTATTCCCTTTTGTATACTTCATTTGCTGCTTTTATGTATATTTCTTTTGTGAATTAAATTCAATAGCTCCTGTGCTATCCAAGAATTTTTATTAGTCCTTGTCTTTTTACCAATTTGATCATCTGCTACCTTCACTATTTCATCTCTCAAGACTACTTATTCTTCTCCTACTGTGGTCCCTGCCCCAATTTGTCAAACATTGTATAATGCTCTCTCTGAAACTCTCAATAATCTGTTTTTTCCCACTTACTTGGACCCCATATCATTAATTTCCTACTTATTTGCAATTTCAGCAATTTTAATCTGTAGTTTACAACCAACAAATTACTGCCAAGAGTCTACATTGTCCCATGAAAGCCTTACAGTTTGAAATCTGCACTCCCATTATACAGGATAATCAATCCAAAATTTTCCAATGACTCCAGGTCCTTTGTATGTATACAACCTTCTTAATGATTCTTAAACCAGGTGTTAGAATTCTGCACAGAGCGTAATTTAATCATTATTATCAGCTGTGTTCACCATTCATTCCTTTCTTCCAATCCATATTCTCTTACTATCATTCCTTCTTTTCCTTTTCTTACTACCAAATTCCAGTCTTTCCTCTCCCTTAACTACCTAAATGATGTCTTTTATCTCATCATATGTTCTTTCAATCTCTTCATCTGCAAGGCTAGCAGGCTTAAAACTTTCACTATTGTGGTGACTGTTGGCTTCGTGTCTGTTCTGGCTACAATAATACATTTCCATGCTGTTCATATTAGATTACCTGCATTCCCGTTTTCTTATTCATTACTAGACATAGTCCTCCATTGGCCCTATGGAATTGTGTATTTATAACCTGTGTGTTACTGAATTTATATAATAACATTTTGACACGTTACACGTGTGTGAAATTTAGGCACTTTACATCAAACTCTATGGCCTGCTTCAAATGCCAAATGCATGAGGATACAACCATTCCTTGTGGAAGTAAAGTTGTGGTGATGGAAGAGAATCCATAGTACATGGTAACAGAGGAGTCCTGTGTATATCTTGTAAGTTTGTAGATGACATTGTCTTCCAATGTAGAATAGGCATTGCCATGTTTACACTGAGATGAAAAAAAGTGAGGAGCTTTAGGTGACAAGCAGTGCCCCTGTGGAAAGCTGAGGAAATTTTATCATACTGAGCTTCCAGCATTTGCCTTATTTTCTGCCACCACCATTAAAAAACCTCTCACCTTAACCAGTGTAAACCCAAATTTCTGAGACTGAAATGCTGCATGTAGTGTACTTACAATTTAATGTGGAAAAGGATTACAGATTCTGACTACGAAGTCAGTAGTGAGTCCAGCAACAGCCCACACTAAACAATGCCAGGAACCGGAAAGTCAGTGCCCTTATCTACATAGCCACTGCCATCTCCTCTGATTAAAAGAAGAGCATATATAAGATATATTGATCTGTTTGATATTCCAGTCTGGTGAATTCTTATGTGACCTGCCTTTACTTAACCTTTCTTTTCATTCTCAGCACCTGTATTTTCATTTCAGTGTAAATAACTTCTTAAATTTTGAAACTGATAGTGTCTAAAAGGTGAAAGGGAATACAAATGTCTCAGAAATGAGATTGACAGGAAACACAAAATGGGTAAGCAGGAATGGCTAGAGGACAAATGTAAGGATGTAGAAGCATAGATATCACTAGAGGTAAGGTAGATGCTACAGGAAAATTAGAGAGACCTTTGGAGAAAAAGAGAACCTCCTGTCTGACTATCAAGAGCTCAGATGGAACACCAGTCCTAAGCAAAGAAGGGACAGCAGGAAGGTGGAAGGAGTATGTAGGTGGTCTGTACAAGGGTGATGTACTTGAGGGCAATATTATGGAAATGAAAGAGGACATAGATGAAGGTGAGATGGGAGGTACAATTCTGTGTGGAGAATTCAACAGAACACCAAAAGACCTAAGTCAAAACAAGGTGCTGGGTGTCGATAACATTCCATTAGAACTACTGATAGCCTTGGGAGAGCCAGCCTGACAAAACTCTTCCATCTGGAGAGCAAGATGTGTGAGACAGGCAAAATACCCTCAGACTTCAAGAAGAATATAATAATTCCAATTCCAAGGAAAGAAGGTGCTGACAATTGTGAAAATTACTAAACTATCAGATTAATAAGTCACAGTTGCAAAATACTAATACAAATTCTTTACAGAAGAATGGAAAAACTGGTAGAAGTAGACATTGGGGAAGATCAGTTTGGATTCTGGAGAAATGTAGGAACATGTCAGGCAATGGTGACCCTATGGCTTACCTTAGAAGATTGGTTAAGGAAAGGCAGACCTATGTTTGTCGCATTTGTAAACTTAGAGAAAGATTTTGACAATGTTGACGGGATACTGTCTGAAATTCTGACAGTAACAAGGGTAAAATACAGGGAGCGAAAGGCTATTTACAACTTTTACAGAAACCAGATGGTAGTTAAGCTTTGAAGAACAGGAAAGGGGAGCAGTGGTTGAGAAGGGAGTGAGACGTGGTTGTAGCCTATCCCCAGTGTTATTCAGTCTGTTTCAGTAACCAGCCCTAAAGGAAACCAAAGAAAAATTTGGAGTAGCAATTGAAATTCAGGGAGAAGACATGAAAAATTTGAAGTTTGCCAGTGACTTTGTAATTCTGTCAAAAATAGAACTTGGAATAGCAGTTTAAGGTCCTGGATAGTATCTGGAAAGGAGGATATAAGATTAAGCAAAACTAGGATAATGGAATGTAGTCAAATTAAATCAGGTGATGCTGAAAGAATTAGATTAGGCAATGAGACACCTAAAGTAGTAGATGAGTTTTGTTATTTAGGCAGCAAAGTTACTGATGATGGCTAAAGTAGAGAGATTGTAAAATGTAGACCGGCAATGGCAAGAAAAGTATTTCTGAAGAAAAGGAATTTGTTAACTTCAGATCTAGATTTAAGTGTTAGGAAGTCTTTTCTGAAGGTATGTGTCTGGAGTGTAGCCATGTATAGAAGTGAAGCATGGACGATAAACAGTGTAGACAAAAAGAGAATAAAAGCTTTTGAAACTAGTGCTACAGAAGAATGCAGAAAGTTAGATGGATATATCACATAACTAATGAGGAGGTACTGACCAGAATTGAAGAGACAAGAAATTTGTGGCACAACTTGTCCAAAAGAAGGAATCAGTTGACAGGAGACATGAAGGGATCACCAGTTTAGTTTTGGAGGGAAGTGTGGGAGGGAAAAATCGAAGAGGGAGACCAAGAGATGAATACAGTAAATAGATTAAGAAGGATGTAGGTTGCAGTAGTTATTTGAAGATGAAGAGGCTCTCACAGGATAAAGTAGCATGGAGAGCTGCAGCAAACCGGTCTTCTGACTGAAGACCACAACAATAACAATACAATGTTTTTAGTCTAATTAAGTAAGACAATGAATGATCAATATCAGTGATGTCTCATTCTTAAGAGCAGCGAGATTTTTTGAACAAACTTTCAAAATTTTCCTAGAATATGCGTATAATCTTTGTGTATAGAGTTATTTAAAGTGGAGCAGCATAAAAGTAGTTCTAAGAAAGGCAAATGCATTGCAGATATTCGTTGGAAGGATCTGAAGAAAATATAAATAGTCAATGAATGAAAACTCATTTGCCAGTTCTTTCGTAGTATTTGTTAGTTTTGGACCATTGTCAGCATCAATATAGGAAGATTCAAGAAGAGCTTGTATTAGTAATAGATTCACTTGGGAAGTGTAATAGCATCATGAAGATTCTGTCCATTAACGGTGCAGATGTCATAAGATAGGAACTGGGCATTGCAGAGAGACTTGCTATTAAAAATCCCCAATGACTCATTCCAAGAAGTCAAGTAAAATGTCACTCCTCCCCACATATATCTTACATGACTGTGATGCTAAAATTGATTAAATTTCACACTCTATAAGACTTACTAAGTGAAGGACTTGATCAGTACAGGAAGAGGCAAAATGGTATGGAAAATATATAATAGGGGGAAACATTCCACATGGGAAAAATATATCTAAAAACAAAGATGATGTGACTTACCAAATGAAAGCGCTGGCAGGTTGATAGACACACAAACAAACACAAACATACACACAAAATTCAAGCTTTCGCAACCAACAGTTGCTTCATCAGGAAAGAGGGAAGGAGAGGGAAAGACGAAAGGATGTGGGTTTTAAGGGAGAGGGTAAGGAGCCATTCCAATCTCCCGGGATTGGAATGACTCCTTACCCTCTGCTTTGGTTTATTGACAAACTGTGATTTAGCAAACTTAGGATGGGTAGAGGGGAGGCGGGATGAGGACTAAGCCAAAAAATTGGATGATTAGGCAGGGTAGAGGGATAAAGTCAGTTTGTATTGGCTGCCAGTTACCCTAGTTATATGGCTGACTGGCTTTCCACATTCCTATGTACAACATATTTCATAATTAGATGCAAATTCCAAGCTATACCAGGAATACGCCATTTCGAACCATTCGCCTCCCATGCACCAGCCTGCCCACAGCTGCACAACCTATCATAAACTCATTTGAACTACTTGCTTTTATGGGATGAGAATTACCTTTGTCTATCTGAAGCCTTTTAAATATGTAATATTCAACTTGCAAGTCTCCTGAGCAACACACCCACATCTGAGAATCTCCTATGTGCTCCCTCCGTCCACACCAAATGCTTCTCACAACTTTAAATACAACCTCATATGTGAGTCACGTTTGATGATGTTCATAATACTTATTACATTACTAAATCATCCTCCCATGAGCCTCGAATCACATATGATATACTCTTTTCACTAGAGGGTAATGGTCACTCATAGAATCCTCTGTGAATGTAAAGTCAAGGAAGTCCTGAACTCAGTGGTTGGTTTGAACACCACACTGCTGTAGCTGGCATGACCGTATTGGGTGCCAGGTATGCCCCTGCCTTTCTCTGACCTTTTGAAATGACACAGCCAATTAGTTACAGAAAGACCTACAGTTTAATGTATTCAGCTAACTGTGGTGCATCTTGGCACATTTCACATGTATAAATCATTTACAAAGATGAAAGAAATGAGTGAAAAGATGAATACAGTAGTGTAATGTAATGCAAGAAATGTTTCACACAAATGCCTCAGAAATGTACTAATATTTGTAGCTGATCCTTTATATGAAGTATAGAGCAGGGCTGTGAAGAAATACATACAATCCTAGTACCCTCAGCCTTTTTTCATGATGGAGCCTGGCATGGCTGTCAAGCTTGAATATGTTTAGGCCAAATTAATGGATTCCAGACTTGACTTTAAATTTTAGTATATTGGTCACACATTTGCAAAAGGTTTCAGTGCCAAGCAACCATCTACCCACTTACAAGAAACAACTTTCATTGTTTACTTTGATGACATCAACATTTTTTGCGGCCTTTTATAACCAATATTTAATTTCTTGGTGCTTTTAATTATATAAGCATTAAGTTGTAACCTGCATCATACCTCTGTGCCTAATGTTTCGTCATTCAGTGCTGGAGGCAGCCTCAGAGACTATAAATACTTCATTGGTAGCTGGGGTTGTTTAATTTTGATAATATACTGATATAGTGAGGCACACAAACATAAATCAGACCATAGCCTAATGCCCATACAGACAGTATATGAAGAATCTGTGCATAATTCCACATAATGGAAAAGTTTTCTACATTTATTATTTCTCGTGACATTACAGTCAAAAACACATGCTCTCTCATCAGATTAATAATAGGCTCATAAAGAAAATAAGGAAATACATGAAGGTCCGATTTCACCTGTCGTCTTTGACCAGTTAACGTCATACTGCGCATAAAGATGGTTATTCACATTGGTTACTAAAACAACTGCAGATAACATTTACTAACAGGCTGGACATTTTCTTCAAGACAGCGATGACAAGATAGAGCGTTATGTTCATAAACAAACATAAAAAATAAAGACCACTAAAGCAAACAGCACTTACTTAAATAAAACAATGTGTAACAAACTTATTTCATGCTGTGAAACAGTGATGTTATTGAGAATAATGCAGGAAATCAAAGATTCTCGTTATTATAGCATAATCTTCAATGAGACTATGGACATCGTCCAACTGAGTTTAGCTGCAAGTTATGTTGATTGTGACGGCAAATTACACGAAAGATTTTTGGGTTTCGTTGACATCCATAAAGACAATGATTGCAGTGGAAACATTGACAATGAACCTCAAGAGAGTCAAGCTGAAAAGTGTAGCATTACTGGTGAAGCATTGGGTACTACAATTATAAGGAGAATGGAAAGCCTTTCTCTGTCACTGGAGAACTGTGTGGGTATAGGCTGTGATGGTTGCTCAGTTAATATGTAAGAATTGTAAGGAGCTGTGGCTACAATAAAAAAGAAAGCTATCAATGCCCAAGTAGCACCGTGTCGAAGTCATCAGCTCAACCTCACTGTCTCTTGCAGTTGCAAAGTTACAAGTGTGAGAAACATACTTGGTTATATTGAAGAAGTAGTACCATTCTTTACAGCGTCTAGCAAGTGGTTTGCAACATGGAAGAGTCACCTAAAACACTCACTGCAGTAACATTATCAAAAAAGATGAGTTGAGCGACATGATGCTGTTATTCAATTAGCATCTGACCTCAGAACAGTTTGCAAAGTTCTTAAAGAAATATAGTGTTGGAGGGATAGAATAGCAGCAGCCAAAGACAATATACTCCTTTGAGCTCTCTCTAATTGTGAGTTTATCATTGTGTTTACAGTGAGTGACATTATGAGCATAACATATCCAGTCAGCAAAATCTTACAAGACCCTAGCTTGGATGTCAGGATGGCAAAAGCAAAATTAGATTCAATGCTCAAGGTGTACAACAGCATGAGAGCTAATGCTGATAGTCACTTTGCTCGTATTGTTGAAGAGGTGAAGGCAGTAATTGAAGAGTTAGACATGGAGATGAGTGTTCCTCGTCTTACAGGCAAACAAAGAGAGAGGGAAACCTACGATCATAATGATGATGCTATGACATATTGGTAAAGATCTGTTTTTATTCCAATACTGTATCATGTTACTACTGACAAGAGATAACATTTTGTTGAAGAAAATATTTAGTATTTAAAATTCAACATATTTTTGCACTCACAACTACTGAAACATGATGGTAATGATCTGGCACATAAACTGAACCAGTGCTTAACTGAACTACCATTCTCTGAAGAAGAATCACTCTTTCTGATAAAAAAGATAGTAGTGGGAGAGATTCTTCAATATGAGCATAAATGCCCTTAATGATGATGATTCTGTTATGTAAGCATTATCTGTTTGTCCTGGAATATTTGCTTGTCTACTTGCATCTATTGCTACAGTAGAAAGAAATTTTTCAACATTGCAGCGCACAAAATTGCTGAGGTCGACAGTGAAGGTAGATCGACTTAATGGCTTAGCTCTGTTGAACACTCACCTTGACATTGATCGTCCCATTGACGATGTAATTAACCAGTTTTCCAGGAAGAGTAGTTGCATAGAATTCAGCATTTAAGGAAGAGGACCACAATTGTAACTTTTTTATATCATAAGACAGCATTGTCTTGTATATCTGTATAATCAGTTTAAATAAAACTTTCTTAAATATTGCATGTGATTTGATTATTTTTTATTACGGGAAAAGTAAAGGTAGCTCCAGATGTCTTTAGCACACTCTCCTTGACATTTTTCTGTATCCACCACAGACTTTTCCTGTTATACTACTGAGAATGCTGGACACAATTTGCGATCTTCAAGCGGCACATGAATTGTGTCACAACAGCCAAACATTCCAAGGTCTACTGTTCAAAAAGTGCTCCTAACAACTGTGAAATGGTATCACTAGTGCTGCTCCAGGCTGTCATGGAGCAGAAGGTGTTCATATTGAACAATGTTTGTAACCTGGAATGTAAACGTGGTATGTTACCCTCTGATGTGGAAATTAAAATGTGTGTCTTTCAATGGTTTATTCATTATTTCTGTTCTGCATAGCCTTACAAGTGTTTCCACAAGTTTCACTCTTATATGATCACTAGTTTTTCAAGGTGGCCCTCTCAAGTAGTGAGACTTTAGTTATAACCACCCTGTATATAAAAACTGAGTAAGAAAATCAGTTAGAAACAAGTTTTGGGTCAACAGCAAGGTTCGTTATTGCTTTACCTTTTTTTCCAGATGTGACATAATTGGGGGGTTATGTATATGAAATCAATTGTTCTAGTGTATATCATATTGTTAGTGGTGAGTCACTCTTGTGGTGGAGTTTTTTTGTGGTTTGTAGTAATGGTTCAAGTAAGTGAGATTGGGTCTTTGATGTATATTGGTTACTTTTTTCTGTATGCTTATTGAATTGATAATTATTGTTTGTGCTGGAATTTCTGTTTTTTGTGTTATTTTCTTTCTGTTTATTGTGCTGAAATTTATGGTATTTTTTTCAATTAATTCACTGTTTCCCTGAGGTATGCGTGGTATCAGTTTTTGTTTGAGTCGTATACTCCCTGCCGCCGTTGGATAAGCAGCTGCAGCAGCAAGTCGTATACTCCTAGCTCACTCATTTGTTACATAGTTTAATTCTTAATTTCTTTGCGTGTTTTTGGTACTTGCATTGTTTAATTCATAAATTTCGGGCGTATTGTAGTATTTAAGAGTTGTAGCATCGCGTTTTAGTACCTGAATAGTGTAATTTTGCTTAGTCTCCTTCCGCCGCCGAGCAGTGTCAGCAGTGCGCAAGTAGCAGCATTACTGCATTTACTAGGAAATCTTGTATTTTAATAACCGTTTAAATTTTGTCGATTTGTTTGCGCTCTCTGTAGATTAGTTCAGACGTTCTTTGCAAAACAGTTTTTAGCATGGATAGAGACTGCAACTGCTGTGTTCGGATGCAGGCTGAGTTGGCATCCCTTCGCTCCCAGCTTCAGGCAGTGTTGGCTTCGGTCACACAGCTTGAGGCTGTTGCCAATGGGCATCACTGTGGGGGTCCGGATGGGGGTTTGTCGGGGACGGCCAGCTCGTCCCACGCATCCACCGATCGGACTACGACTGTGGTTGCCCGGGATACTGCTCGCATTGAGGCTGATCCCTCACCTGTGGTAGAGTGGGAGGTCATCTCAAGGTGTGGCAGGGGGCGAAAGACATTCCGGAGGGCTGAACGGAAGGCCTCTCCAGTTTGTCTGACTAACCGGTTTCAGGCTCTGTCTCAGGCTGATACTGATCTTCGGCCTGACATGGCTGCTTGTCCTGTTCCAGAGGTTGCCCCTCAGTCTGCAAGATCCGGGCGGTCGCAGAGGGTGGGCTTATTGGTAGTTGGGAGCTCCAACGTCAGGCGTGTAATGGGGCCCCTTAGGGAAATGGCAGCAAGAGAGGGGAAGAAAACCAATGTGCACTCTGTGTGCATACCGGGGGGAGTCATTCCAGATGTGGAAAGGGTCCTTCCGGATGCCATGAAGGGTACAGGGTGCACCCATCTGCAGGTGGTCGCTCATGTCGGCACCAATGATGTGTGTCGCTATGGATCGGAGGAAATCCTCTCTGGCTTCCGGCGGCTATCTGATTTGGTGAAGACTGCCAGTCTCGCTAGCGGTATGAAAGCAGAGCTCACCATCTGCAGCATCATCGACAGGACTGACTGCTTACCTTTGGTACAGAGCCGAGTGGAGGGTCTGAATCAGAGGCTGAGACGGTTCTGCGACTGTGTGGGCTGCAGATTCCTCGACTTGCGCCATAGGGTGGTGGGGTTTCGGGTTCCGCTGGATAGGTCAGGAGTCCACTACACGCAACAAGCGGCTACACGGGTAGCAGGGGTTGTGTGGCGTGGGCTGGGCGGTTTTTTAGGTTAGATGGCCTTGGGCAAGTACAGAAAGGGCAACAGCCTCAATGGGTGCGGGGCAAAGTCAGGACATGCGGGGACCAAGCAGCAATCGGTATTGTAATTGTCAACTGTCGAAGCTGCGTTGGTAAAGTACCAGAACTTCAAGCACTGATAGAAAGCACCGAAGCTGAAATCGTTATAGGTACAGAAAGCTGGCTTAAGACAGAGATAAATTCTGCCGAAATTTTTACAAAGGTACAGACGGTGTTTAGAAAGGATAGATTGCATGCAACCGGTGGTGGAGTGTTCGTCGCTGTTAGTAGTAGTTTATCCTGTAGTGAAGTAGAAGTGGATAGTTCCTGTGAATTATTATGGGTGGAGGTTACACTCAACAACTGAGCTAGGTTAATAATTGGCTCCTTTTACCGACCTCCCGACTTAGCAGCATTAGTGGCAGAACAACTGAGAGAAAATTTGGAATACATTTCACATAAATTTTCTCAGCATGTTATAGTCTTAGGCGGAGATTTCAATTTACCAGATATAGACTGGGACACTCAAATGTTTAGGACGGGTGGTAGGGACAGAGCATCGAGTGACATTATACTGAGTGTACTATCCGAAAATTACCTCGAGCAATTAAACAGAGAACCGACTCGTGGAGATAACATCTTGGACCTACTGATAACAAACAAACCCGAACTTTTCGACTCTTTAAGTGCAGAACAGGGAATCAGTGATCATAAGGCCGTTGCAGCATCCCTGAATATGGAAGTTAATAGGAATATAAAAAAGGGAGGAAGGTTTATCTGTTTAGCAAGAGTAATAGAAGGCAGATTTCAGACTACCTAACAGATCAAAACGAAAATTTCTGTTCCGACACTGACAATGTTGAGTGTTTATGGAAAAAGTTCAAGGCAATCGTAAAATGCGTTTTAGACAAGTACGTGCCGAGTAAAACAGTGAGGGACGGGAAAAACCCACCGTGGTTCAACAACAAAGTTAGGAAACTACTGCGAAAGCAAAGAGAGCTTCACTCCAAGTTTAAACGCAGCCAAAACCTCTCAGACAAACAGAAGCTAAACAATGTCAAAGTTAGCGTAAGGAGGGCTATGCGTGAAGCGTTCAGTGAATTCGAAAGTAAAATTCTATGTACCGACTTGACAGAAAATCCTTGGAAGTTCTGGTCTTACGTTAAATCAGTAAGTGGCTCGAAACAGCATTACCAGACAATCCGGGATGATGATGGCATTGAAACAGAGGATGACACATGCAAAGCTGAAATACTAAACACCTTTTTCCAGAGCTGTTTCACAGAGGAAGACCGCACCGCAGTTCCTTCTCTAAATCCTCGCACAAACGAAAAAATGGCTGACATCGAAATAAGTGTCCAAGGAATAGAAAAGCAACTGGAATCACTCAATAGAGGAAAGTCCACTGGACCTGACGGGATACCAATTCGATTCTACACAGAGTACGCGAAAGAACTTGCCCCCCTTCTAACAGCCATGTACTGCAAGTCTCTAGAGGAACGGAGGGTTCCAAATGATTGGAAAAGAGCACAGGTAGTCCCAGTCTTCAAGAAGGGTCGTTGAGCAGATGCGCAAAACTATAGACCTATATCTCTGACGTCGATCTGTTGTAGAATTTTAGAACATGTTTTTCGCTCGAGTATCATGTCGTTTTTGGAAACCCAGAATCTACTATGTAGGAATCAACATGGATTCCGGAAACAGTGATCGTGTGAGACCCAACTCGCTTTATTTCTTCATGAGACCCAGAAAATATTAGATACAGGCTCCCAGGTAGATGCTATTTTTCTTGACTTCCGGAAGGCGTTCGATACAGTTCCGCACTGTCGCCTGATAAACAAAGTATGAGCCTACGGAATATCAGACCAGCTGTGTGGCTGGATTGAAGAGTTTTTAGCAAACAGAACACAGCATGTTGTTATCAATGGAGAGACGTCTACAGACGTTAAAGTAACCTCTGGCGTGCCACAGGGGAGTGTTATGGGACCATTGCTTTTCACAATATATATAAATGACCTAGTAGATAGTGTCGGAAGTTCCATGCGGCTTTTCGCGGATGATGCTGTAGTATACAGAGAAGTTGCAGCATTAGAAAATTGTAGCGAAATGCAGGAAGATCTGCAGCGGATAGGCACTTGGTGCAGGGAGTGGCAACTGTCCCTTAACATAGACAAATGTAATGTATTGCGAATACATAGAAAGAAGGATCCTTTATTGTAGTATTATATGATAGCGGAACAAACACTGGTAGCAGTTACTTCTGTAAAATATCTGGGAGTATGCGTGCGGAACGATTTGAAGTGGAATGATCATATAAAATTAATTGTTGGTAAGGCGGGTATCAGGTTGAGATTCATTGGGAGAGTGCTTAGAAAATGTAGTCCATCAACAAAGGAGGTGGCTTACAAAACACTCGTTCGACCTATACTTGAGTATTGCTCATCAGTGTGGGATCCGTACCAGATCGGTTTGACGGAGGAGATAGAGAAGATCCAAAGAAGAACGGCGCGTTTCGTCACAGGGTTATTTGGTAACCGTGATGGCGTTACGGAGTTGTTTAATAAACTCAAGTGGCAGACTCTGCAAGAGAGGCGCTCTGCATCGCGGTGTAGCTTGCTCGCCAGGTTTTGAGAGGGTGCGTTTCTGGATGAGGTATTGAATGTATTGCTTCTCCCTACTTATACCTCCCGAGGAGATCACGAATGTAAAATTAGAGAGATTAGAGTGCGCACGGAGGCTTTTAGACAGTCGTTCTTCCCGCGAACCATACGCGACTGGAACAGGAAAGGGAGGTAATGACAGTGGCACGTAAAGTGCCCACCGCCACACACCGTTGGGTGGCTTGCGGAGTATAAATGTAGATGTAGATGTAGATACTAGAAGCGAAGAATGCAACTGCAATTGAGATTTTTTTTTGTTTATTTAGGAGGCATTAGTTTGCGCAATCCCCCCTGTCCCCCTCCGTCCTCGGGTGTGTCTGGTATTGCTGTCTTTGTCTGAGCTACATATTGAAGTATATCTCAAAACAAAGATGATGTGACTTACCAAACAAAAGCGCTGGCAGGTTGATAGACACACAAACAAACACAAACATACACACAAAATTCAAGCTTTCGCAACCAACGGTTGCTTCTTCAGTAAAGAGGGAAGGAGAGGGAAAGACGAAAGGATGTGGGTTTTAAGGGAGAGGGTAAGGAGTCATTCCAATCCCGGGAGCGGAAAGACTTACCTTGGGGGGAAAAAAGGACAGGTATACACTCGCATATACACACATATCCATCCGCACATACACAGGCACAAGCAGACATTTGTAAAGGCAAAGAGTTTGGGCAGAGATGTCAGTCGAGGCGGAAGTACAAAGGCAAAGATGTTGTTGAATGGCAGGTGAGGTATGAGTGGCGGCAACTTGAAATTAGTGGAGGTTGAGGCGTGGCGGGTAACGAGAAGAGAGGATATACTGAAAGCCAAGTTCCCATCTCCGGAGTTCTGACAAGTTGGTGTTAGTGGGAAGTATCCGGATAACCCGGACGGTGTAACACTGTGCCAAGATGTGCTTGCCGTGCACCAAGGCATGTTTAGCCACAGGGTGATCCTCATTGCCAACAAACACTGTCTGCCTGTGTCCATTCATGCGAATGGACAGTTTGTTGCTGGTCATTCCCACATAGAAAGCTTCACAGTGTAGGCAGGTCAGTTGGTAAATCACGTGGGTGCTTTCACACGTGGCTCTGCCTTTGATCGTGTACACCTTCCGGGTTAAAGGACTGGAGTAGGTGGTGGTGGGAGGGTGCACGGGACAGGTTTTACACCGGGAACGGTTACAAGGGTAGGAGCCAGAGGGTAGGGAAGGTGGTTTGGGGATTTCTTAGGGATGAACTAAGAGGTTACAAAGGTTAGGTGGACGGCGGAAAGACACTCTTGGTGGAGTGGGGAGGATTTCATGAAGGATGGATCTCATTTCAGGGCAGGATTTGAGGAAGTCGTATCCCTGCTGGAGAGCCACATTCAGAGTCTGATCCAGTCCCGGAAAGTATCCTGTCACAAGTGGGGCACTTTTGGGGTTCTTCTGTGGGAGGTTCTGGGTTTGAGGGGATGAGGAAGTGGCTTTGGTTATTTGCTTCTGTACCGGGTTGGGAGGGTAGTTGCGGGATGCGAAAGCTGTTTTCAGGTTGTTGGTGTAATGGTTCAGGGATTCCGGACTGGAGCAGATTCGTTTACCATGAAGACCTAGGTTGTAGGGAAGGGACCGTTTGATGTGGAATGGGTGGCAGCTGTCATAATGGAGATACTGTTGTTTGTTGGTGGGTTTGATGTGGACGGACGTGTGAAGCTGGCCATTGGACAGATGGAGGTCAACGTCAAGGAAAGTGGCATGGGATTTGGAGTAGGACCAGGTGAATCTGATGGAACCAAAGGAGTTGAGGTTGGAGAGGAAATTCTGGAGTTCTTCTTCACTGTGAGTCCAGATCATGAAGATGTCATCAATAAATCTGTACCCCCCAAAACCTCAAAATTGGAAAGGCAACTCACCTTTCACAACCTTTCCAGCAAACCTCAACCTCCTCTCACTGCACACAGACCCAGTCTCTCCCATCTACTCAATCTCCCACTTCCAGCTCCACTCCCCCCAAAACCTCAAAATTCTAAATCAACTCAATCTGGAACCACAACACCCTAATTCAGTAGTTAACCTTTCCTCCAAACATGTGGCTAAACATGTGCCAGCACATCTTGGCACAGTGTTACACCGTTTGGGTTATCCAGATAGTAACCCCAACCTGTCAGAACTCTGGAGATGGGAACTTGGTCTTCAGTATATCCTCTCTTCTCGTTACCTGCCAGGCCTCAACCTCCACTAATTTCAAGTTGCCGCCACTCATACCTCACCTGTCATTCAACAACATCTTTGCCTTTGTACTTCCGCCTCGACTGACATCTCTGCCCAAACTCTTTGCCTTTACAAGTGTCTGCTTGTGTCTGTGTATGTGCGGATGGATATGTGTGTGTATGTGAGTGTATACCTGTCCTTTTTTCCCCCCCAAGGTAAGTCTTTCCGCTCCCGGGATTGGAATGACTCCTTACCCTCTCCCTTAAAACCCACATCCTTTCGTCTTTCCCTCTCTTTCCCTCTTTACTGATGAAGCAACCGTTGGTTGCGAAAGCTTGAATTTTGTGTGTATGTTTGTGTTTGTTTGTGTGTCTATCAACCTGCCAGCACTTTCGTTTGGTAAGTCACATCATCTTTGTTTTTAGATATATTTTTCCCACGTGGAATGTTTCCCTCTATTATATTCTACATATTGAAGTGAATTATTCAATTCCAATTTTATATTTTCAGAATATTTTCCTCTGTTATTCCATACAAAATTGCGTATCCTATTTTTCAAGTGTCTTGGTTGCTCTTGGAATGATATTATCTTTATTAACCTTTTTTCTCTCCACTTAAAACATCTCTTTCCCAAGGTTGTCCAGCAAATTTCATTTCCTTTGCTGATTGATATAACTTGCGTATAGGCTTCCATCTTCTCTATGCCCCTGCAGAGGAATATTTTGCTTTCCATGAAATGTGATTGCTTTTATTATAGGAACAAGGTGGTCTCTGTTTTACCTAATGCTTTCCATTCTCTGTCTTGACAATTGATTTATGGCCTCAAGTTCACAGTTGCCTTGTGCCGCCAAAAATAATTTTGCATCTGTTGACGCTTCAGTGTGGTACTTGAGCTGAGAGTGGGTCTCAAGGTCGCCATCTTTACCAGTTTTTGACAGACTTTGTTTGTGGTTCAGTCACAAGTTTCTTGATGATAATTGATTTCTTTCCTCCAACCATTTTATTATTCACAAAAACTGAACAGTGAATGCAAAGAAGTCACTTTTTAACTTGTGAGAACATGTGCCAGGGATACCATTCGAAGTGATTATCGTGCAGTTGTCTGCATTAAACCCGTCCCACTTGTGCTCAGAAGTAGGAAAAATATAACCTTTTTCAGGTTTCCTTGGAGCTGTGAGGAGCTTGTGTTTTATATCATCACAAATATTTCTTGATGCTAATATATCCAAATAATTGCCAATATTCATGGGATTAAAGGAATCACTCGATGAACTTTTTTGTGGAAGTTGCGACGAAGTGCTGGGCTCTGCCTGTACATCTGGTAGTGTTTTTGGCAGCTGAATGGTGACCAGAATCTTTAGATGTTTTTCCTTTACTTTTTCTTATTACATAATGATCTATTTTATTATATTATTAAGATATAGGTAAATTAGGTGCCAATTAATCTCAAATAAACACTTTATTCACACTGAAAAATGCAACTCTAGTACACTTGCCACCAAAACATACACGGTCGCACTCCATGTTTTTTTTCTAAAGCATTCAGTAGAGGGCCTATATAGTAGCAATGCGTTTTTAGGAATCTTCTCGAATGTCACTATTACTGGAGGTACAAGCACCAATAGTTCTCCATATCTAACTCTTGTTACTGTTACGAGTCTCTTAACAATATATTTATTGAGAAATTACTATGAATTACTGTTATTAATACTTCACAATCAACTGTCGCTCTCACTCTTGACTAATTTTCACACTTGCTACAACTAGGACTTTTTACTTATTCATTCTTCAGTCTTAATATTTCTACTTCTAAATGTAAACTAGCTTCCTATTCGGTGAACAGTTCATATTTATAACACTACATATAGAAGGTTGTCTGTATAAGAAAACAGTATAATATTTGTGACTTTTCTTGAACAAATGCCAGATGTAATAATGTATCGAGATCACTAGAATGGCCGCTACTTTTCTCATAGGTATGTGTTAGCTATCTATGTGCCAGACAGAAATCTATAAAATATGAAGACACGGATGCACATGCTACATAGGTAAGTACAACTACTTGATAACTTGATTCAGTCATGTTGACTGACGAAAGAAACTTGTTGATGCAATAATTTACCAAGAGCCGTACGTATTGTAGAAATTTATTTTATGAACGTAGAAGTTCTACAATACATACGGCTGTTGGTAAATTATTGCATCAAGAAGTACATGCCAGCTGTTGTCCCACGGTCCATAATGGATCAACAAAGATGAAAGAAATGAACCCCTGCGGCCCTCACATGTATCCACCACGGGGGAGAGTTCTAGAAAGCTGATTTCATCAATGAGTCATTGGCTTTCCCCACATGTATCTGACAAAGACTAATTGTCGTATGTATAAATTGACTGGAAATTAAAAATGGTGTATTGTCGTGCAGGTTGACTTCGGATACTGGGACATAGAATCTGAGACTTGAAATACCGGTGCAGTCTTCGTACGACATCAGAATACAAAATGGCAATGCAAGATGGCCGACCTGAATAAAATATGGTCGACCTGGAATTATGGTGCAGTCTTAATATGACATCACAACCCAAGACTTGAAATACTGGTGCAGCCTTGCTATGATGTCAGAAAACAAGATGGCGATGGAAGATGGCACACCTGGATAAAATACAGCGAACGCAAGATGGTCAAACTGGATAAAACATTAGTGACCTGGAATTCTACTGCAGTCTTAGTATGACATCACAATCCAAGCTTGGAATGTTGGTGTAGTCCTGCTGGGATGTCAGGATCCAAGATGGCTAACCTGGAGTACAGGCTCAGAGCTGGAATCCTGGCCCTGCATCTATGCTGTCACAATCCTGTTCAGATCTATTGCGCTGTTTATAAGTGTGGAATTCTGACATACTGGTCCAAACTTGAGATACTAGGAATGTCCTATGACATCACAATCCTTGTTCTGGAATACTGACACTATGGTGCCTAGATGGTGTCTAGGAGAGAGGATTTTGTGCAGATCCAGCCCTGTCTATGTTGTTGTTTTTTTTATAAACTACCTGTCATGTTTTCCACGGCTACTATTCACTCAGAGGTGTGCTGTCACTGCTCCTGCTAACTCTATGTTTGGTTATTTCAATTCTGTATCTTTAACACCACACTGGGAACAAAATGCTCTCACTCAGAGGTGTATGGTTATTTATACAATTCCTACATACTGCATCTGCTAACTCCACTTGCTCTCACTCACCCTGGAGTCAAAGTTCTGTGCTCAGAGACATCACATGCATACTGTTGATTCAATTACCTCACACAAAGTGGAGGATATTGCTGCAGCCACACCCCTTATCCTAACTTTAACTCTGCATTTGCTACATTTAAAACAGCTGTAGTGAGTAGGACAGTAAAAATTCATATTTGTGTAAACAATAATACCAAGCTGGGGAGAAGTCCTGTTTCTGTGATCACAAAGTCTGTGATCGAGAAATTCACCTATGGTCATTTCACTGTACACCACTGCTGACAATGGAAGACAGGGCCTCAGGGTTCGCTATACCATGCAAGCCATGAGGTACATGAGTTAAAATGATGGGAAACATGAAAGCACTTGTAGTTTAACCCAAGTGACAGGTACAGGGAAAAGCAGTGGGAATGAGTGAGGAACACTGGGATTGAGAAATACCAGACAGTTGCTGTAGCCATGTCCACTCAGTAGGGAATGAGAGAGGAAATCTGGGATAGCTAACGAGATGCACCAATAATCTATAACCCATATACCGAGCGAGGTGGCGCAGTGGTTAGCACACTGGACTCGCATTCGGGAGGACGACGGTTCAATCCCGTCTCCAGCCATCCAGATTTAGGTTTTCCGTGATTTCCCTAAATCGTTTCAGGCAAATGCCGGGATGGTTCCTTTGAAAGGGCACTGCCGATTTCCTTCCCAATCCTTCCCTAACCCGAGCTTGCACTCCGTCTCAAATGACCTCATTGTCGACGGGACGTTAAACACTACCCACCACCACCTATAACCCATACATACATTCTAAATGGAAACTGAAAATGATCCTGGTGGCAGATACTGGTGTGCAGGCTCTAAAGCAGGGGCGGGCAGGAATCCTGCACGTGTGCGGTGCACTTGCACGCGTGCAGTTAACAGGTGTTCTGCGTGCACACAGGGGCAAGTTGGCCACCCGCTTATCTCCCCTCCCCACCATACATTCTGTCCGCTCCTTCCTCTGCAATGCGTTTTGCTTCCTAGCTTGCTTTATTAAATGAAGGAATAAGATTAGTAGGAGTGCTTGAAAGATATCGTGGTTTGAAAGAGTACCTATTACCTACGATACGTTTTATTTAATTATCACAGATGGAGTGGATCAAAATTTCTACATACAGACAAACACAAACAGTTACTTAAGTTTTCATCACTGATGTTTGTTGTTAACCGACACTTACTAATTCAGCAAATGGTTTTCCAGCTCTCGCTATATTAAGTGCAATCTTAAAACTTGCACGTACTGCTGGGCTATTATTGTTGTCGTCCTGAAAAATTGGAAACAGTGCTCCATAAAATGTTAAATCAGTTAGATGAGAGACATGATGAAAGGAAGTTGCAGATCTCTCGTGGCCATAGCAACTAAGACAGATTCATCTAGTATCGTCAGATTGCTCTTCTTAAGCTCAGTCGATTTCCCCATCTGCTCAGAAACCGACAATACATTGTACTCGTCCTTGTGAAATTTGTTATAATGGCTTTCAATACTAAACTTCCGCTGACCAGTGAGAATACTGCCACATATTAAACATTTCGAATTTTCACATTTTTGCACAAAGAAAAAATGATTCTACCATTACTTTTTAAAAGATAGCAAATCTCCACTTCTCTGTTTCCTTGTTTCACTCTGTATTTTCTGGTTCTTGAAATACAACGTTCACTATGTAGTGATCGCTTTGCATCAATGTCCGCAGCTTAGCCTGGCACTACACTGCCGCAACCTGCCTGCTGTTGCCACTGCCCCAGTCGACGACTGCATGCGAGCAGCACATGTGCAGCTCTGTGCGCTCATGAGCCGCGTGCAACGTTTGCCCGCCCCTGCTCTAAAGCCCTTTTTTTTTTTTGTCACCCAGTAGAAAGAAGTTCCATCATTGATGACCATCGACACTTCTTGGTGTCAAGTAGGGATTTGTGCTCACTTTATTTATTTGTTTAATGTTTGAGGTTAACTTATAATGTCCTTTGTGTTGGTACATAAGATACCTCCAACTAATGTAGTAGTTCATATTTTCATTGTACTAATGATCGTGGTACATTATAACAGTGCAATGGGAGTGGCATTGTCCGACTAATGCATGTGTATTATATACTGAGCTCTGAATTTGTATACTTTATTATGCAATTTTGTGAACCTATTCCTGATCACTACATTTATTGTGTCCATATGGAGTTTGTTATGTAGATCAACTATTCTGGTGTAATGGATCGCACCAAGTATCCATCAAAGCATCATATTTTGTACTACTGTGGGGTGATTTATTGGTGTTTGGTTAGCTATACCCCAAACAGAACTGCCTTACAGCATTTTTTAAAGGACTGTGGCTTTATACAGTCATAATTTGGCTGTGGTGCTTAGGTCCAAGCCTTTAAAAAAGGGGAAAAGTTTCTTAGCCATTTCAATGAATTTGTTTCTAAGATGTTCTATATGTTGATGGAGGAAGAATTGTTTGTCGAGGGTAACCCCTAAGTATGTCACCTTAGTACTCCATGTATTTTCCATTCAGACTCAGTGTAACAGGCATCTGCAGGAATTTTTTTACTGAAGTAAATGGCAGTCACTCTAGCCGGGTTTAACAATACTTTGTTAATCTTGCACCATGTCATTGTAGTGTTGCGTTGTTCTTGCAGTTGTCTGATATTGGCCTAGATGTGTCTTCCATTGGTAAAGTAGGCCACATCATCAGCAAACTACTGTTTGCACTCCCAACAACTTTTGGCATATCATTGATGTAAATATTGAATATTAGGGGCGAGAGAACCGATCCTTGGGGCAGCCCTGTCTTTGCCAGACAGGCGTTGGATGATTGGCCTTGGACTGTTAAGATCATTTTTTTATCTGTCAGGTAATTAGGAATGCTTCTGATGTAACGTGTTGATACTGGCATTTGTTCTTCCAGTTTCTGGATTAGATGTTCTCTCCAAACCTTGTTGTATGCTTTTTCTCTGTCTAGAAAAACTGCGGCGGTGGCACTGGTTATGTTAAGATTCTTTGTGTCATGTTCTGCTAGTCATAATAATGCAGCTCTCCTGGCCTTTTCCATTGGAAACTGTACTCTTCTGTCCGAATTGTACTATCAGCCACTAGAGGTTCAAGGATACAGACACAGATAACCCTTTCAAAGGTTTTACTCATTCGGTCAAGGAGGTTAATATATCTATAATTTGTAGCTATTGTTACATCCTTCTGTGGCTTTGGGATAGGAAATATTTTTGTGCTTTTCCAAGATGAAGGAAAATACTTGTTCAAGAGGCAACCTTTATAAATTCTGCATGAGTTTTCTTGGCAAGCTCTTCAAGCGGCGGTTGCTTATTTTGTCAGTGACTGGTGCCTCACTGCCTGTAGTTTCTTGATTACCTTTCTTACCTCACTTTGTGTAGTGAGCCTTAGTTACAATCTGTCTTCTGTTGTCATAATCTGGTTCACAAGTTGGTTGGTGGTATATTCGTACTCTCTCTGGGCTACATTTAATGGTTCTTTCAGTAATGTTGTCTGCTGTTCGAAGGTTGTTACAAATTGTAAAAATTTTTTGTTTATTTATAGATGCAATCACATTCTTATGACACAGTCATAACCGGTTTCGGCCATACAATGACAGTCTTCAGATTCTAAAGGCGGCATGCACTGAACACAGTTCATGCGTTGTCAACGCATAAACCTGTGTTCAGTGTATGCCGCCTTTAGAATCTGAAGATGGTCATTGTATGGTCAAAATGAGTTATGACTGTGTCATAAAAATGTGATCGCATCTATAAATAAACAAAAAATTTTTACAAAATAATCAGTCACTCCATGGACAAAATGACATTGTTGCTAATGTTTCTGCTTTGGTCAGTGGGTCTGCATTTAGCCCCTGTGGAGTTTGTATTGGATTATAGTTGATCTACAGTTATAGTTTTCACTAGTTTCCATTCATGGTTTATAGTTTATCTATAGTTATAGTTTTCACTAGTTTCCATTCATCTTTCATCTGGGGTAGGAGGCTGGATATCTTGTCTTCCCACCCTTCCACATGTCATTCCAATACTCATTACCCAAGTTGCTGTTCGAGCCTGTGCATCTATTGGCAATAAGCTGGGCCTCTGGTTCATTGCCACAGCTTCTGGTAGTGGTTCTTATGGGTTCGCAGTTCTTCTGTGAGTGGTGGAAATGGTTTGTTAGTTGGATGTTCCCCAACATATGTCATAGAGGAAAATTTATGTGCTTTCCATATTTTTCGTATTATATTGTCCGCTGCTTATTCGATCTGAGCTGGTGCCTGGACTTCCTGTGTGGGGTTGATGTTGTTCTTGAGGTATCCTTTAAACTGTGCTCAGTTCTTTTTTTTTTTTTTTTAAAGAAAAAAAAAAGGGGGGGGGACTGCAGATGTTTTGTCCTCAGAAGTGTTGCCAGATCAGGGTCATGGTTTGATGATAAATCATTTATAGCGACCAGTTGAGGGTACATTCTGAGTTCTTTGGTGATAACAGTGTCTAATACATATGGGTGTTGGTGGGTAGGAGATTGAGTACGAGTTGGTCCAAGCAGGCCCCAAATCATCAAGTCTGATTCCTGTTCTGGGTGATGAAGTTCCAGACCTCTCAGTTTGGTGATTCTTGTGTGCCAGGTGGGGTGCTTGGCCTTCCAGTCATCTTCAGTGAAGTTCATTCCATGTGGCGCCAAGACATTTCTTAAGTCCTGTTCGATTAGTTGGGCTGCTGGCTCGAGATATGTCTCAACCAGAGTGATTTCTCCTAGGTCAGTCCAAATGGTAACTGCTATCACCTCTTATCTGCAGTTGTGGCAGGTCTATTTCTCAACGGATTATGGTGCAGTGAAGGTAGATAGCTGTGCCACCAAATCGTTGTTGTGTGTCTCTATGATAACTCACCATATTTCAGTGTGTGAAGCTTCCAGTCAGTCGGAGGTGGTTCTCAGACAGAAAGACAATGCCAATTTTATATTGTGCAATGAAGTCCTGTAATTCATTCTCGTTGTGGCAAACAACTGTAGTGCTCCTTCTCGGACAGAAGGACAATGCCAATTTTATATTGTGCAATAAAGTCATGTACTTCATTTTCTTTGTGACAAACACCTGTAGCATTCCATATACAAATTTGTGTGTCCATGATGTTGGTCTGACCCTTCGAGTTGCACTAGGGTTTTTCAACAGCTTGTCTTTTGCTGGTAGCATTCGTTTCCCAGCAAGGATCAGTTTGTGTCGTAAGTTTTGACTGCTTAGAAATTTTCAGATCACTTGTCAAGTACTGCATTTGAGTCTTTGTCTTGAAGCATCCTTGTTAGTCTGTCATTGCCTCGTTCTCCTTGAAGTGCTGAAACAAACATAGATTCCTCATTCGTTTTGCTCATAGTTGGTATCATGTTTTGCAGGGCTGATTGAGGGGGTAGTTGAGCTCTGGACCTTGTCTTGTCAGCTATCACCAGTTCGACATTGGTAGCTGTGGGATGAAATTTACTGCATGGTTTTGCGGTATTAGATGCAGGTGTTCAGAACTTTTTCAGAGCTTTTTGGAATTTGCTACATCCTTTCCAATACGCTCTTGCAGCCAGCACATTTAGGGGATGTGTCTGGTGGTTGGTTGCATTCAGTGCTTACATGCATGTCTCCATATTTAACACATCTTACATGTAACCAACAGTAGTTGGTGGTATGGGTCCAGTGTTGGCAGCGTTTACACTGTGAAGGCTCATTTCATGATTGATAATCTTCCACTTGCATTTTTTCCACTTGCATTTTTGTTGGAAGTACTTAGTGTACTCAATAAGTGGTATTGCTGTAGCATCACTGTAAATACTGGTAGTGGGTGGAATATACCCTGTTTATTGTGTTTGAACTGGTGCACATCATTAATAGTGCAACCCTTTTCTTGCAAGTCTTGTTTAACTTCTTTTTCTGTGAATGTTGGTGGTAGATCCCTAACTACCACCTATATTGAATTGTAATTTTTGTTTCCAGCAGATAGAAAATAGCTTCTGATAGTCCTCAAATGCATCAACATAAAATTTTACTCCTTCTCCTGTACAAGTGATTAGTGCCTTTAGTTCTCTCCATAGTTTTACATGTGTTGAGCAATTGTAAATTACAATTGGTGAAACCTTTGGCATTTTTGGAGCCATTGGCAGGAATAGTGGTTTGGCAGTTGCAGACTTCTGGAGTGGGTCTTCTTTCAGAGTTATCATATCTATTGGTAATTTCCATTGTTGCAAGGTTTATGCTGTCTTCTGCCAGATGGTCTTCTTCTTTTGTACAGGCTGGAAATCCCCATCATCTTGGAATTCCAGGTGAGCTGCTGTGTTCTTGGTGCAGTGGCAACTTGTGACTACAGTGACAGCAGAGGTATCAAATAAGGTTGAAACTGCGTCAGTGTCTTCAAGTATTTGTCATTGAATACTCCATATTTCCTCCATAACTTGCTGCCACTGAAATCTCTGTCTGCTTGTTTCTCCTTCCGATATTTCACCTTGGTGTTTGGTGTGGTCATCGGTTTTAGGCTTTGTTTGTTATTGTCATTCAGTAACTGTTTTGTATTGTCAGCAAGTGTGGTGCCCATTTGTGGATCCCAGGTTCGGACCATGTCTTCATCATATCAGGAACCTATAAATGTACAATAACCCTCACACATCTGTGAAGAACATGACAGTTCTTAAGTACTTCCACCAACACACCAGCGAGCACATAAAAAAAGGTTAACTGACTTACACAGTATGCTTCAGTAAGAATACTTCGATAAACAATCAAAAACTGCCATAGCCTTCAAACATGTGAACTTGTATGTGGAAGCCATGTAGCATTGACATTTGAGAATATACTTATTGACAAGTTGAATCATACCCATCAAAAACGGGTTCTATATAGATGATGAAAAATAATCACATCTTATGAGAATAATGGTCTGCACCCTTCTTGTACATCACATTTCAAGGTGAAAAATTGAACTACCATCACCAACAGAATACAGCGCCAACTGGTAGTAGGTGGCTATAGCTCCACCCAGTGACACAGCACAGTTTGCTAGCTCCATCTGAAGGAGGGAATATGAACACAATAACTCAAGAGTGCTGTCAGCAGGGAAAGCAGTAGCACTCTGTAAATATATTATGAATCCTACACTTCAACATGCAGGTAACAGAGCCGGCAAACAGTAGTGCTGACAATCAGTGACCTACAGGCCAGCACATGCGACCTGGTAGACTACTCATATCTTGATGCCACAGCCACATGAATTTGCTGTCATGTCACAGAACTTTCATAGTGCATATTTAACATCAGTTGCCTGTATAGGATTTCTAAATGGTGAAATAGTACGTTCATACATATAGCACGTTCATTGAATTTTTACATCAGTTTTATGGTGTAATCAATTAATAATGTATCGAAAGTTATGCTATCCAGGGTCCTGAATGAACAGAACCCCCCACCTTTAAGAACAACATGCTGTTTGCTAGGAAGTCATCAATTCGTTCACAATTCACGCACAAGCATTCTATATTTTACTCGTTTTGTGACATCTTGGAACTTAACACTAAATTTTTCTGTGTTTGGTCGTCTCTTTTCAGTGCCACGATAGCTGGCCACAGTGGCCGTGCGGTTCTAGGCGCTGCAGTCCAGAACCACGGGACTGCTACGGTCGCAGGTTCGAATCCTGCCTCGGGTATGGATGTGTGTGATGTCCTTCAGTTAGTTAGGTTTAAGTAGTCTGTAGTAGAAGAGGATGGCTTACATTTCTGTACACACACAGGCTGTACATGTCCCCATTTCCCACAAAAAAAAAAAAAAAAAAAAAAAAACACAAGTCGCTTCACGGGAGGGGCAAGATTGGTGATCCTGTGCCTTATGAGGGCACCATTGCACACCTTGTGCCGGATGCAACATGTGCCATAGCCAAGAAATAAGGACACTTGTCAGTACCTCAGTACCTCACGTGCGATGTACATTGTACTGTGTGAGATACTCAGTCCACTCTTCCTCACACAGGAAGTGGCAGCACATGCACAGGTGGTCAGGCAGTGGTGCTGCCATTGAGTCCGGTGTCGTGCATGAAATCACCTGTGCCATCATGAACAAATTATCATTCGAGCAGTTGCGGGTTATATTAACAGCAGGCAGTGCAGCATGTGATTGCGGCATTGTAGACATAGTCAGTGAAGCACTGCACAAATAAAAATAGCAGAAAAAGATGACAGAACAAGTAAAAGTAAACTTGAAGACTCAAATATGGCCACACGTAGGTACTAGTACTCACTGCCAGGTTTGTTGTGTACTACTCTGTACCCAATGGTGAGAAGAGCTGGGCAACAGAGTGGTGCAGCAACTGTCGTTGTAGGAAAAACTTGACAAGAGCAGAAATAATTAGTGAACAAGTCAACGCAGCAAACAGAAGATTTATTTAGCTTGGGTTTTCCATAAAAATGAAGACTCATTACAAATAATGCAGGTATCACAATGGCAACAAGGATAGCACAAACGATGGTATCAGAGTTGCGACTAGGTAGCGTCTGTGTCGCATCATGTAGTGAAGATCCTCCAAGTGCTAGTGGGCCACCTGCTCCCACTGGCCATCCTATATTGTGGCACCAGAGGGCGCTCATAGTCCAGAGCTGCTGGAGTTGTGACTCAGCAGGCAAACACCATTGGATCCACCAAATCCCATATGACTATTATCGGCATCTAATGGAAATTGCAATTCCGTTGCCAACTTTAAGATGTCACTGCCATGATATTGATATGTGATCCACATATAGATCATTTGAAAGATTCTCTTATCAAAATGATGTGGAATGAGTCAATTTACTGTATATGTATAGATAATTAATGTTAACATTAATGAACACATTATCTTAGTCTTACTCATGTAATTACACTTAAAAACAATTTTTTTCCTAGCTATCGGATTTAAGTAGAAATGTATCAGTGAAATAGGAGGAGTTGCCCAGGAGAAATGATTATAAGTGAAGTGTAAAACTTGCTTTTTTGCTGCCTCTCATACAATTTTATGTTATTGGGCAAATGATCGGAGATTTTTGTAGCTGCATATTGGACTCTTTTTCTGAGCCACTGACAAAAAATAATGGACAGTATTGTAAGTATGGACATCACCTCTTCTCAAATTATGGTGGATTATTTATGATAAATTTCATTAGTAAATATGTATATTGTGATGACACAGTTAAAATGCCTAGCTCCTTGAAGGGGCACCTACATGATGTCAATGAGTGAACCTCATGTATTATTCTTACTGCTCACTTATGTGCCATAATTACTTTCTAAGTCAAGAGATACCCCAGAAAGTTATTCTATTATTGTTTGGAAATTGAAAAATATGTCCGGAGGTTGATTGGTTCTCCCCTCCCCCCTCCCCCCCATCCCAAGCTCCAAGATTAGTAATCACACAAAGAGCAAAAGTAACTGAACTTAATTGTTTGAGAAGCTCATTAATAAGCTTCTTCTAGTTCACTTTCATCAGTATTTGCACCAAAAATTTTGGAGCATTCTACTCTACTTACTGACTCTTTCTCATGAGTTACATCAGTTGTTCATATGGCTCTGTTGGTTGAACAGAATTGAATATGGTATTTTTTTCAGTATTTAGGGAGAGTCCATTTCCTAAGAGCCACTTTATAATTTTTTGGAAAACATCATTCACCATCTCTTCTATTGCTTTCTCCAATGGGAGTATCACCTGCAAAAAGTACCAATTTTGCTTGTTTACTGTTAAGTGGTTATCCCCCAGTCACATTTTTTGAAAAATTCAGCAAAACCTTTTGCATTTTTTTGTTAAGTATGATTCAAACCAGTTGTGGTAAAACCATCAGTTCCATAAGACTTGAGTTTTTCTAGGAGAGTAATATGTTATACACAATCAAGTGCCTTGGAAAGATCACAAAAATACCAGCTGACAATATTTTGTTATGTAGGGCTTGTACTATTTGATGAGATAATGTACAAGTAGCATTCTGAGTCGAGCAACCCTTCTGGTACCCAAACTGTGATACACTAAATAAATTGTTTCCATTTAAGTGTGACTAATCTTGAGTGCATTACTTTTTTGAATACTTTGGAAAGTGATGTTTGTAACAAAATTTGATGATAATTGTTTTAGTCTGTCTTGTCACCTTTCTTATGAAGAGGTTTAGCAAGTGCATGTTTTTACCTATCTGGAAAAATTCCCTGTGCAAGTGATGCATTACATTTGTCACTAAGGACATTACTGATTAAGGTGTTAACAAGTGGTTGTTCCTATCATTCACTTAAGCATTCAGTGACCACATTCAAGCCTGGAAAGGTTCTAGAGGCAACTAACTTCCTCATTCTTTACAATTCTTTACAAGGTTTTGTTTACAAGATTTTTTATTGTTACAGGCTCATGTCAGAACATACTTTCCCTAGATTGCACCTGGACAATTCTTAACAATGTGGGAACAATTGATTTTGCCTAACTGAAATGATGTATTATTTGTGATGGTAACACACTACAAACAATTATTGCAGTCACAATTCTCATGCCAAGCTTTACTTGCTTATAATCATTAACTGATGAGTTTACATAAACTTATAAAAAATGTCTCATGGAGGTGAAAGACATCAGTAAATTCAAATATGCCTTAAGCTGCTGCATTTAATGCAAAACAGCATTTCTGTGTTTTCCTGTTGAATACTTTTTATGTCTGAAAATAACAAATAATGTCAAGCCTTTGAGAGTGGAAATTTCATTTCTCACTTACCAAAGCTATAGTAAAAAATGGTTTCCAATGTTTTATGTGTGATTAAAAGTTGTATAATTTTTATATATGTTGATAACATTTTGCATATGTCATCTTAATATAACTTCAGTAGAATGAAGGCAGTAAGTTATTCTTTGATTACCTTTTAGTCCATTTCTTAGGTTATGTAAAGCAATTGTAAAACTTGCAGAAAAAGTATTTTCATTGTTATCCATGGATGACACTGGCAATGCTGTCGCAAGTATCCGTAGTCTCTCAGTGGATGTTAAAGTTGAGCGCAGGTAGTGTAGGCAGGGGTATTTTTGTAGACTGTGTAGCCAATAACTGAACATATAGCTGTATCTTTGCCAAAGCCTTGAAGCTTTTTATTTGAAATTAGGCACTCCTAACAAACATTTGTAATGGACCTGTGAGGAAGAACCATTTTTGAACAATTTGCGTACTTATTTAGGCACTGGACTCACAGTTCCTTCCCCACCATTTTCCAAACCTGAGCTAGTTATCTCACTTGTAGGGCCTGTCGGTTAACAGCATGTTAGACACTGAAACTTCCTGGCAGATTAAAACTGTGTGCCCGACCGAGACTCGAACTCGGGACCTGTTCTGCAAGGTTCGCAGGAGAACTTCTGTAAAGTTTGGAAGGTAGGAGGTGAGATACTGGCAGAAGTAAAGCTGTGAGTACCGCACGTGAGTCGTGCTTCGGTAGCTCAGATGGTAGAGCACTTGGCCGCGAAAGGCAAAGGTCACGAGTTCGAGTCTCGGTCGGGCACACAGTTTTAATCTGCCAGGAAGTTTCATATCAGCGCACACTCTGCTGCAGAGTGAAAATCTCATTATGTTAGACCGAGCGAGGTGGCGCAGTGGTTAGCACACTGGACTCGCATTCGGGAGGACGATGGTTCAATCCCGTCTCCGGCCATCCTGATTTAGGTTTTCCGTGATTTCCCTAAATCGCTTCAGGCAAATGCCGGGATGGTTCCTTTGAAAGGGCACGGCCGATTTCCTTCCACATCCTTCCCTCACCCGAGCTTGCGCTCCGTCTCTAATGACCTCGTTGTCGACGGGACGTTAAACACTAATCTCCTCCTCCTCCTCCTCATTATGTTAGACACTAATCACCTTTCTACCCATTTTATTTTTCAATGCAGTTTAAGTAAGTTTTACATTGTACAGTATTTAATATTTTAATTGTGCTACAATAATGACAGTTTTTCTCATAGATGTCTCTTCAATTTAGCAGCAGTAGTCCACAAAACATGGATATGAGTGGTGACTACAATCCTACTAATAGTACTTTTGTAGATCAAGCAAACCATTTCAGCAGCAGTAGCAGCAGAAAGAGAAAACAAGATTCTGTCTGGAAGGTATCACATGTAGAAGAAGCCAGAAATCCTGTAGGTAGTGTATTTGAAGAGAATGATAGTATCAACAGCTATAGTGTGCCTCAAAAGATGTTAAAGAATAAGAGTGGTCTGAAGGCACACTCATTTTTGCACAGTAGTGATCACCACTGCAGCTCTACCTTCTGTAGCAAGACTTTCACCAAGAGTAATAACTTAAAGGCACATTTTCATGTGCACAAAGGTGAATGCCTGTACAGCAGCACTGAGTGTAGCAAAACATAAAAAAAAAAAATGGTCATCTGAAAGTGCACATGAGGATACACACTGGTTACTGTCCATTCGAGTGCATCATGTGCAGCAAGACATTTACACACAGTACTTCTCTGACAACACATTTACATATCCACACAGGTGAATGCACATACTGCTGCACTGTATGTAGCAAGACATTTACACAACGTAGTAGTCTGAAGCAGAATTTGTGTGTTCACTGTGTGAATGCCCCTTCAGTTGCAAGATATTTACAACGAAATAGTTGACTGGCATTATTGTCCAGGAGGCAGCATCTAGGGTTGTTTGGCTGCCTGGTGCAAGTCATTTTATTTGATGTGACTTCAACAACTTGTGTGTCAATGATGAGGGCAACACAGTGCCCAGTAGCTGAGCAGATAAAACTTGCAACCAGCTGGGAATCAAACCTGACCACCTGAATATCAGTCAGCCACACTGACTACTCAGCTACAGAGACAGACTACATATTTACAATGAGCAGTAAGGAATACATATGAGTGCCTGTAGTTAGAAATTCTTCCGCCTTTAGGGGCAATTTCCCACTCCTAGGACAGAAGAGTGCCCTGAACCTCTATCCGCTCCTCCGCCCTCTTTGACAAGGACGTTGGCAGAATGAGGCTGACTTCTTATGCTGGAAGTCTTCGGCCACCAATGCTGATTATTTATCAAAATTTAGGCAGTGGCGGGGATCGAACCCGGGACCGAAGACATTTTGGTTATGAATCAAAGACACTACCCCTAGACCATGGGTGCAACAACATGAGGATGCAGAAGGCAATGGAAACCACTGCATTAAAGACACGTAACGTGTATCCACAGGACATGTGGCCTGTAATTAAAGAAGTGTCATGATGATCTCTCCATTGGCAAAAGATTCCGAAATAGTCCCCCATTCAGATCTCCGGGAGGGGACTGCCAAGGGGGAGGTTACCATGAGAAAAAGATTGAATAATCAATAAAAGGATTACGTTCTACGAGTCGGGGCGTGGAATATCAGAAGCTTGAACGTGGTAGGGAAACTAGAAAATCTGAAAAGGGAAATTCTTCCGCCTTTAGGGGCAATTTCCCACTCCTAGGACAGAAGAGTGCCCTGAACCTCTATCCGCTCCTCCGCCCTCTAGATATAGTACGGGTCAGTGAAGTGAAGTGGAAGGAAGACAAGGATTTCTGGTCAGATGAGTATCGGGTAATATCAACAGTGGCAGGAAATGGTATAACAGGTGTAGGATTCATTATGAATAGGAAGGTAGGGCAGAGGGTGTGTTACTGTGAACAGTTCAGTGACCAGGTTGTTCTGGTGGTGGTGGTGGTGGTGGTGGTGGTGGTGGTGGTGGTGGTGGTGATGGTGTGTTGGGGCTTATGGGTGCTCAACATCAAGGTCATCAGCACCCTGACACACATTAAAAGGAACGAATGTGGACAGACCTAAGAAAACTAAAGCACACACTCAAACAAAGCAGGAAAAGAAGGAAAATGCTACCTAAGAAAGTAGAACCTAAGGAAAGGGGAAACATAGCAACTCAGAATCGACAGCAGACCGACACCGACAACAATAGTTCAGGTATACATGCCGACGTCGCAAGCTGAAGATGAACAGATAGAGAAAGTGTATGAGGATATTGAAAGGGTAATGCAGTATGTAAAGGGGAACGAAAATCTAATTGTCATGGGCGACTGGAACGTAGCTGTAGGGGAAGGAGTAGAAGAAAAGGTTACAGGAGAATATGGGCTTGGGACGAGGAATGAAAGAGGAGAAAGACTAATTGAGTTCTGTAACAAGTTTCAGCTAGTAATAGCGAATACCCTGTTCAAGAATCACAAGAGGAGGAGGTATACTTGGAAAATGCCGGGAGATATGGGAAGATTTCAATTAGATTACATCATGGTCAGACAGAGATTCCGAAATCAGATACTGGACTGTAAGGCGTACCCAGGAGCAGATATAGACTCAGATCACAATATAGTAGTGATGAAGAGTAGGCGGAAGTTCAAGACATTAGTCAGGAAGAATCAATACGCAAAGAAGTGGGATACGGAAGTACTATGGAATGACGAGATACGTTTGAAGTTCTCTAACGCTATAGGTACAGCAATAAGGAATAGTGCAGTAGGCAGTACAGTTGAAGAGGAATGGACATCTCTAAAAAGGGCCATCACAGAAGTTGGGAAGGAAAACATAGGTACAAAGAAGGTAGCTGCGAAGAAACCATGGGTAACAGAAGAAATACTTCAGTTGATTGATGAAAGGAGGAAGTACAAACATGTTCCGGGAAAATCAGGAATACAGAAATACAAGTCGCTGAGGAATGAAATAAATAGGAAGTGCAGGGAAGCTAAGATGAAATGGCTGCAGGAAAAATGGGAAGACATCGAAAAAGATACGATTGTTGGAAGGACAGACTCAGCATACAGGAAGGTGAAAACAACCTTTGGTGTCATTAAAAGCAACGGTGGTAACATTAAGAGTGCAATGGGAATTCCACTGTTAAATGCAGAGGAGAGAGCAGATAGGTGGAAAGAATACATTGAAAGCCTCTATGAGGGTGAAGATTTGTCTGATGTGATAGAAGAAGAAACAGGAGTCAATTTAGAAGAGATAGGGGATCCAGTATTAGAATCGGAATTTAAAAGAGCTTTGGAGGACTTATGGTCAAATAAGGCAGAAGGGATAGATAACATTCCATCAGAATTTCTAAAATCATTGGGGAAAGTGGCAACAAAACGACTATTGACATTGGTGTGTAGAATATATGAGTCTGGCGACATACCATCTGACTTTTGGAAAAGCATCATCCACACAATTCCGAAGACGGCAAGAGCTGACAAATGCGAGAATTATCTCACAATCAGCTTAACAGCTCATGCATCGAAGCTGCTTACAAGAATAATATACAGAAGAATGGAAAAGAAAATTGAGAATGCGCTAGGTGATGATCAGTTTGGCTTTAGGAAAAGTAAAGGGACGAGAGAGGCAATTATGTCGTTACGGCTAATAATGGAAGCAAGGATAAAGAAAAATCAAGACACTTTCATAGGATTTGTCGACCTGGAAAAAGCGTTCAACAATATAAAATGGTGCAAGCTGTTCGAGATTCTGAAAATAGTAGGGGTAAGCTATAGGGAGAGACGGGTCATATACAATACGTACAACAACTAAGAGGGAATAATAAGAGTGGACAATCAAGAACGAAGTGCTCGTATTAAGAAGGGTGTAAGACAAGGCTGTAGCCTTTTGCCCCTACTCTTCAATCTGTACATCGAGGAAGCAATGATGGAAATAAAAGAAAGGTTCAGGAGTGGAATTAAAATACAAGGTGAAAGGATATCAATGATACGATTTGCTGATGACATTGCTATTCTGAGTGAAAGTGAATAGGAATTAAATGATCTGCTGAACGGAATGAACAGTCTAATGAGTACACAGTATGGTTTGAGAGTAAATTGGAGAAAGACGAAGGTAATGAGAAGTAGTAGAAATGAGAACAGCGAGAAACTTTACATCAGGATTGATGGTCACAAAGTCAATGAAGTTAAGGAATTCTGCTACCTAGGCAGTAAAATAACCAATGACAGACGGAGCAAGGAGGACATCATAAGCAGACTCGCTATGGCAAAAAAGGCATTTCTGGCCAAGAGAAGTCTACTAATATCAAATACCGACCTTAATTTGAGGAATAAATTTCTGAGGATATACGTCTGGAGTACAGCATTGTATGGTAGTGAAACATGGACTGTGGGAAAACCGGAACAGAAGAGAATCGAAGCATTTGAGATGTGGTGCTATAGACGAATGTTGAAAATTAGGTGGACTGATAAGGTAAGGAATGAGGAGGTTCTGCGCAGAATCGGAGAGGAAAGGAATATGTGGAAAACACTGATAAGGAGAAGGGACAGGATGATAGGACATCTGCTAAGACATGAGGGAATGACTTCCATGGTACTAGAGGGAGCTGTAGAGGGCAAAAACTGTAGAGGAAGACACAGATTGGAATACGTCAAGCAAATAATTGAGGACACAGGTTGCAAGTGCTACTCTGAGATGAAGAGGTTAGCACAGGAAAGGAATTCGTGGTGGGCTGCATCAAACCAGTCAGTAGACTGATGACCAAAAAAAAAAGAAAGAAAGTTAGAAATTTCACTTGCTACTGCGTATTTTGAAAGGCCATTGACTATGTATTTATATACAGCATCTATGTGGTGGGAACTCTGTTATTGGCACACTTCTGAATGTGTTACCAACACTGAAAGATATTCATACTCAATATGAAGAACCATGTCTCTGCATCATTGCTTTTGTGTTGCAGTCAAATAAAAGTACATAGCTAGAAAACTGCAAGCTTGTGTTCTGTCATTTGTTGCATCATTTTTGGAAAATTAAGTAGCTTAGTGTCTTCAAACTGTGTGAATGTCAGGTCAAAATAACTGACTGTTTGGCAGCCGGAATGAGTTGTACTTCAGAACAAAAATACCTTAAAATGTAAATATGTGACAGGTAAAATGAATTCGTATGCGATAACTTATGTGATCTATTAAAGCAAAATACAGGAATGTGAAAGTTGATATAGTTCTAATTATGCCCAAATGACCTACTACACAAAGATTTGACAGTATTGGGGACAGGGCTCAAATGGAAGACAAATAAAGGTAACACCACTACATGGGATGTACCTTTTCAATTACTACTGGTACTTACAGCCATCTGAATTTGGAATGGTAAAAGCTGAAATAATTAATTATAGTACACCATAAGCCATTTATGTGTGTCTATGTATTGGATGAACCATGGTATTCCAAGGAAAGCTACATAGTAATATTAGCAGCCATAGTAGAAATGAAAATGGTCTTCTTGGTTTGGTAGATATCTTGAAGAAGTCCTTTGGAAGGTTAGTTGACAGCACAGTTAACTCCAAATATGATCAGAACTATTTCTTCAACTTTTGTATCAAGCATTGCAAATAGTTTTGTTAAATTACTTGTTTTCTTCACCAGTATGTCTAGTATGCTGATAAAATTTCTGAGAAAGAGAGAGGACGTGATGCACTCCCCTATTTGACTGTTACTGTGTGTGGGACATATGGAAGGTGTTTATTGACTTTACTTGCAAATGTTATATGAACATGAGAGAGTGTGTCCAGTTTAGAATTTAAACAACTGTTGCTGAAGTGCCAGTCCTACTCAGCAGACAGGCCACAAATAATTGCACTTGAACATGGCAGGAGAATATTAAAGTGAATAAATTAAAAAGAAAATAAAATTTGTAATAGCTATTGGACTGGCTGTGTGACTTGCACAACTCCTCTTCCCTCTGTAAGGCCGTTGTGTAGTGTATGGAGTAGCCTGTTGGGGCATTATATGTAGGTGTAACAAAATAAAAGTCGCCAGATGGCTTACAGACTTTTTTTCCTTCTGGATGATGCTGTGGTTGTAGCTGAATGTGAAATGTGTTGATATTGGCCATCATCATCAACAGCAGATGAGGATCATGAGCAACAGATACAATTGTTTGCCTGTAACATTTTGTGCAATTATGTTACAAATTAATGTGACCTTTAGGCAATATTTTGTTTTAATTTTGTCAGTCAATCAAAATTCTAAATGTTAAAAGCCTCACAAAACTGAATCAAAATGTGTCAATGTATTTACCATGAACACAGCGAAAAATTATAATGTTGTTAGAAATTAGATAAATTTTAGATGTCAGGTACCCATTGTGAAACATACATCATTTTAGCATAAAAACTAGAATTTTCAGTAAAACTGCACCAACATTGCTAAACATCTCTCTACATTATTAAAATGCTTGAGCATTAATAGCTCTCATATCATAAACATTACATGAACAAACTGCATGAGAAATAATCTGTTTGCTCATAGCATCAACAGAAAGTAGAAATCTAAGCCCTACTGTGGTCGATTCTGAACAGCCATTATAATAGAACCCAATACTCAAAATGGTTTTGCTTTGTTGTTGTTGTTTTTGTGTGTGTGTGTGTGTGTGTGTGTGTGTGTGTGTGTGTGTGTGTGTTAACAGTGCTCCAGAAAATGGAACACTACTGAGATATAGGCCTGTTTATGTTTACTATTTGTAACATTTTCCATTGCTGAATGGCAAAAGGTGTTTTGTGGTGGTGGAGGCTGGAATGCAGGGTCAAACATGTGCCAACTATGACTCTCTTAAGACAGCCAAATAGTGACGTATTGGTTGGGAGCGCACTTTGCTTCTCACAAAGTACAGACTTCTAGCGACCTAGCCATTGTTATGAGACTCCTTCTTTGGGTTGTAGCTACTGGGTGAATGATGCGCAATACATGGGCCTAGCTCTCTTAGCCTTTCCTCAGCTGTGGTCTTCCCCGCCTACCTGTGGGACCCCTGATTTCTCCGAGTGAAAGATCGCACTGGAGGCTCGGGGGAGTTCCTGGCTCTTCATTTCATTATACCCATTGTAGTTGGGGGCAGCAGTATAGAAAACAGGGTCATTGGCCCTCTCACTGGAGGTGCCAACCCAACTGTTCAAACACCTGCCCGGCCAACTGGCCCAGCTGAGATTCTTATAGGAGTCATAACACGCACCTGCCTGGAGTGTAACCACACTTTCACTATGAAGTTCAGATTGGGTGTCCACCACATCTGACAACACCAGATGGCCGCCAATGCAGAGATCAATACGGACCACAAACTCGTGAGTTGGACTGAGCAGGAGGCCCTCTAACTCGCCCAGGCAGAGGCTGGACTGTTCCAGGGGAGAGATGTTAAGTCCTCCATCAGTAAGGAGCTTAGTGGCAGTATGTACCGTCTATGCAACTAAATGATGGCAGTATGTTTAATGCCATACATATTTCACTTCTTTTATTTATGAAGTGAAATCCATATGGCAATAAACATACTACCTTCATTTAGTTGCATAGATGGTACATACCTCCATGAAATTACAGCAACAAAGAGAAAGACGGAAAACAGATAAAAATGACGAAACCAGGAGCTTTTTATGTCTTTCCTGACAGGACAGTCAATGTCATCAAGGGCCAGAGACATAGGTGTGTGCACAGATAGCATGTGCAGGAGTTGCTCGCTGTCCTGTGGGAGAGGGATGAGGAGGCACTGGAGTCCAGCCTGAGGCCACCACCGGACAGGTAACAGGAAAGCATTAGGCTGTTGGGGACGCTGCCACCATATGCCACTGTCAATGCATCCATCTGGGTGCATCTCGCAGGGCTTCCTGGGTCCGCACAGCTTTTCTTGGTCCTGGGCCAAATCATTGGCTTGAGGCAAGGGACACAGCCTGCTACTATCTCGGGCATGCTCCCAGATGCCCTCTCTGCTGTTGGCTAAGATAGCTACTCAAACTGGTGGCACTAATGTGCATTTCATGCAGCTGTTTCAGCGTCATGATCGGCCTGACCTTAATGCAGCTGTTAGGCTCGTTAATGTGGGGCTTGGGAGGGCACTGATGGCGGATGGCATGGATGACATCTCAGTGGTGCCAGTTGGGTCTATCAGTAGATGGGGTTTCACTAGGCATGGCCTGCACCTCAATAGGTATGGGAAGGGGAGGCTGGCTAAGCTTATAGGTGACAGTGTAGTGGGTGGTGGTGGAGGTAGTGGTATCACTCATGGAAAAATTCCTGTAGTAGTTGGTGTTAGAGCTGCACCTTTTTTTAGACTGAAGTCAGCTGATAGGTATACCTGCTTAAAGGAAATGCCTCTAACTAAGGGCTCACCTCCAGAGAATGTAATGTTTCCAAGTAGAGAAGTAATTAGCATATTTCATCAAAATATAAGAGGTATTAGAGATAAAGTTAGTGAACTGCTAATAGATGTTAACTCTGAAATTATTGGTATATCAGAGCACCACTTAAATAATTTGATAATTCAGAGGTTTCCTTTACCAGGCTACAGATTAGCTGGCTGTTTCTCAAGGACTTCCTTGTGGGGTGGGGGAGTGGCTCTGTGCTTAAAAAACAGTATTTCATTCAAGTCCATAGATGTATCACGACACTGCACTGAACAGATATTTGAAAGTTGTACAGCATTAGTTGAATTTAGTGAAACTAAACTTCTAATTGCTGTTGTTTATAGGTCCCCTAACTCCGACTTCAGAGCATTTTTGCTTAAGCTAGAGAGGGTTCTTGATTCACTTTGTAGGAAGTACCAGAAAGTAGTTATATGTGGTGATTTCAATATTAATTTTGTGGATGATTGTGCAAGAAAAAGGATGTTGGTAGATCTCCTAAATTCATATGATCTGATGGAAACTGTGTTTCTTCCGAATAGGGTGCAGGGGAACAGTAGCACAGTCATAGACAATATTTTTATTCATTCTTCATTACTAGATGGACATTCTGTTAGTAAAAGGGTGAATGGCCTTTCAGACCATGATGCACAAATTTTAACACTAAAAGGTTTTTGTATTCAAACCAATGTCATATTTAATTACAAACTACGTAGGAAAGTTAATCCAACAGCAATAGAGAGTTTTTCAAAACTTGTTCCTTGACAAGAGTAGCAAGATGTTTATAGTGCCGATAATATGGATGATAAATACAATGCTTTCCATAACACATTTCTCATGCTCTTTGAGAGTTGTTTTCTATTAGAACATTCTAAACGGGGTACTAGCAGTAATGGACAGCCCGGTTGGCTGACTAATGGGAAGAGGATATCATGTAGAACAAAGCAGGAATTATATCAAAATGTTAGAAGTAGTCACAATCAAGCTACAGTAGCCCATTACAAACAGTATTGTAAGGTGCTTAAAAATGTTATTAGCAAGACAAAGAGTATGTGGTATGCAAATAGAATAGGTAATTCACAGGATATAATTAAAGCCATATGGTCAGTTGTGAAGGGAGTGTCTGTTCAGCAGCACAAGGTTGATGATATAAAGTCAGTTTGCAGTAATAATATTTCTGTTACTGATAAATCAGATATATGTACAGTATTTAACAATCATTTTCTGAGCATTGCTGTGAATTAAATAAAAATTTAGTTTCTACAGGAAATCATATAAATTTCTTAGCAAATGCCTTTCCGAGATTGACGTCTGAAATACTCCTCTGTGATACAGACGAGAGGGAGATTGAGTCAATAATTAAATAACAGAAGACTAAGGACTCTCATGGTTATGATGGAGTGTCCAGTAGAATATTAAAGTACTGTGCTGCACATGTTAGCCCTGTATTTAGCCATATTTGTAATTTTTCCTTTAGGAATGGTCAGTTTCCTGAGCGATTAAAGTACTCAGTAGTAAGGCCGCTTTATAAAAAGGGAGAAAGGGATAATGTAGATAATTTTAGACTTATTTCTATGCCATCAGTGTTTGCAAAAGTTATCGAAAAGGCTGTGTATATAAGGTTTATTGATCATTTTATATCACATGTTCGGCTTTAGAAGTCGTTTGACAGCTGAAAATGCTATATTCTCTTTTCTCTGTGAGGTGCTGGATGGGCAGGCTTGGCGTATTTTTTGATTTAACAAAGGCATTTGACTGTGTTGATCTCACAATATTGCTCCAGAAGTTGGACCATTATGGAATAAGGGGAGTAGCTCACAATTGGTTCACCTCTTACTTTAGCAACAGGCAGCAAAAGGTCATTATTCACAATGTTGATAACGGCTGTGATGTAGGATCTGAGTGGGGTACTGTCAGGGATCAGTGTTGGGGCCGCTCCTGTTCCTTATTTATATAAATGATATGCCCTGTGGTATTATGGGTAACTCTAAAATATTGCTATTTGCTGATGACACTAGCTTGGTAGTAAAGGATGTTGTGTGCAACATTGACTCGGTTTCCAGTAGTGCAGTACATGACCTCAGTTCATGGCTTGTAGAAAATAAACTAACGTTAAATCACAGTAAGACTCAGTTTTTACAGTTTCTAACACACAATTCAACAAAACCTGACGTTTTAATCTCTCAGAACGGGCATATGATTAGTGAAACTGAACAGTTCAAATTCCTAGGTGTTCAGATAGATAGTAAACTGTCGTGGAAAGCCCACATTTAGGATCTTGTTCAGAGACTTAATACTGCCATTTTCACTATTCGAACGGTATCAAAAGTGAGTGATACTTCGAAACGTAAATTAGTCTACTTTGATTATTTTCATTCGCTTATGTCATATGGTATTATGTTTTGGGGTAACTCTTACCATTCTGGAAGGATATTTTTGGCTCAGAAACGGGCGGTTTGGTCAGTAAGTGGTGTGAGTTCACAAACCTCTTGTCGACCTCTGTTCACGAGTCTGGGTATTTTGACATTGGCCTCTCAATATGTACATTCCTTATTGTCATTTCTTATTACCAATATTAGTTTATTTCCAACAATAAGCAGCTTTCACTCGGTTAATACTTGGCAGAAATCAAACCTCCATTTGGATCAAACTTCCTTAACTCTTGTGCAAAAAGGTGTGCAGTGTACTGCTGCATCCATTTTCAATAAGCTGCCACTTGAATTCAAAAATCTTAGCAGTAATCCACGCGCTTTCAAATCAAAACTGAAGAGTTTCCTCATGGGTCACTCCTTCTATTCTGTCGAGGAGTTCCTTGAAAAATTAAGCTGATTCTCATTGTATTGCTGATAGCGTTTGCTTAATCTTATGGACTGATTTTCTTTCAGGTTCATGAACATCTATTTTGATCTGTTATTACTTTTATGCTGTAAGTTCATGTACTGACACATTCTATGACCTTGGAGATTTGCTCCTCAATTTGGTCCTACGGAACTTGACATGTAAATAAATAAATAAATAAGATGGGGGAGATTCATAAGAAGATGCTGTGTCCCACCATCTAAGTGGCAGCAGCCACCCCAGCGGCAGGAGAAGCGGCACTGGTGCACTGGTGGGAGGTTGCTCGCACCCAGGAGACCTTCCGGCAATCCAGCATGCTTTGTGTGTGGGGTCTACTGGATGGCACCTGACATCCCCAGCCCGCATGACTTCTGGGCTGACCTCTTCCAGCAGTAACCAATGTCTACGGCTGGTGACATCAGTGACCACCTCCTGCCGCATTCACAGCCTGTGGAGGCTGGCCACAGAAGTCGCAACTTCCCTGTCACCCAGGAGTTCAGCACTGGGTACAGATGGCCTAACTCCCACCGAGCAGTGCTGCATGCTGTGTGATGTGGTGGTGAAGCTGATGAATCTCCTCCTCCTTGCAAGAGTGCTCGCTGGCCACCTCCTCTGAGCCCAGACCACCTTGCTCTCCAAAATGGCTGCACCAGCATCTCCTGCTGACTTTTGCTCCATCACCGTATGCTCACTGCAGGCTAGAACTTTTCACAAGGTTCTGGCCTCGCACCTGATGCTTCCGTGTGCTGTAGATGAACATCAGTGAGCATTCATCCCTTGAGATGGGATGCTGGAAAACACTTTCATCTTGGCCCCATATCTCATTGATGCAGTCTGCTCTTGCCATTCTGTCTTCGTTGCATCCCTCAACATGACCAAGGTGTTCGACTCACTAGACCATGCTGCCTTATGCCCTGTGCTGTATGGGCTCTTGAGCAAATTTGCCAACTACGTTGGGGGCTGCTACAGAGGCAGCATGACAGTGATAAAGGGCAGTGGCTGTGTGAGCATGGTCATGCAGCCATCAAGGGGTGTCCATCAGGGGGGCTCTCTCCCCCCCCCCTCCTCCCCCCTCCTCTTCAACATAGCCATGGGCACCATGCTTCATTGTGTCTACCTTCCCACATAGGAGACTGGATTCTACGTTGCAGAGTCAATGCTGCAACCTTCGCTGATGATATTGTGTTTGCATCAATGAAGGGGGACCTGCAGTTCCTCATCGACACAACCACCACAGCTCCCGCCCATGTGGGGCTGCACATAAAAGTGCAGAGTTGTTTCACCCTCACCTTAGTGGCTTTGGGCCATGAGAAGAAGTTGAAGGTGGATGACACCGTCACCTTCATGGCTGGCAATGCTACCGTGCCAACACTACACATGGGTGAGACCTTCTGCTATCTGGGGCTGCAGTTCTCTTCTGGTTGGTACCTCTTCAATCCTGCAGGATCACCTGGACATGATCATCTGGGCTCCCCTGAAACCACAACAATCCCACTGTGCACTTTTGAATGTGCTGCTGGTGGGTCTGTATCATGGGCTGGCCTTCAGTCGCACCCACATTGGTGTCCTGAACAACACAGACACCATGGTTTGAGCAGCCATCAGGAGATGGTTCCGCCTCTCAGTGGACATACCCTTGGGCTACTTCCATGCTGTTGAGACCCATTGGGGACTCTCCATCCCATTTGCCCACTGAATGAATCATATCCACCAGCAATCCTGACTCCTGATGCTGCAGAAGATGAGGCCAGCTGTGGACTATGCAGGCCTGGGCGAGGTACACTGTGAGGCCATGGTGCTCGAGTGGCACTTGACATGGGAAGGCCACCTTGAAGACTTTGGAGCAGGTTTGGGAGAAGTGGGCAGCTCGCCTAAACTTCACATTTGACAGAGGAGGGCTCTTGGAGTCTGGTGCCATCCAGGGCCAGCACCAGTAGGTTGCTGACACCAGTAGACTTCTGTCTGAGTGTGACTATATCAATGGCATTCAGACCTGCCTAAATGCCTTGGCCTCCAGGGCGTGGTGTAGTTGCAGGGGATGGCCAACACCCATTACCATTCAGGCTGCAGAGCCATTGACACTGCCAAACACATAATCCAGGCCAGTGTGCGATTTTTGCTTTTACCAGTGGGGGGCATGTCTTAGGGGGTTAGGATAATTACATATGTTACTAGCTTGGACCGTGGCGTTACCCGTGGTTAAACAGTTATTTATAAATAGATGTTAATGCCGAAACTCACTGTTCACGCGTATGCACTATCAGCAAAGCCATCCCTTGTTGTATCTTTAAAAGTGCGTTATAGGTAAAGCTTATTTACAAAATCATCTACGTACAGGTATACGACGGGAATTCAAAAAGTAAAGGCACATTAGTGAAAATCTGTACTTATTCTGATGATAGAAAACTGAAACGTGCATTATTTTTCTACGTAACCTCCCTGGACTTCAGTGCAGTTTTTTCGACATTTTACGAGTTTTTTTTAATTTCATCAGAAAATATGTTTTTCGGTTGAATCTTTAACCAATTTTGCACCACAACAATGACGTCTTCATCACATTCAAATCTCCTTCCCTATAGTGCTTCCGTTAAGAGTCCAAACATATGAAAATCGCTTGGAGCCAGCACCTCGAATCTCAACTCCTTTATTGCGTCGGCTGTCCGTTTGGCAGAATGTGGGCGAGCGTTATCTTGTTGCAAGATGACACCTCTTCACAGTTTTCCAAGACATTTGGATCTGATGGCAGGTTTTAGTTTCGTATGCAACACATCACATCCACCATACAATACAGACCTGGCTCTAAAGCCACGTTTACGCTGGGGCGACGTCTTGCAACATTGTGGCATGCTACGGAAATGTGGTGTGCGTCATCTTGTAGCATGCTACAACAGGCAACATCTTGCGGCGTATGTTGCGTGTGGCAGGTTAATTTATACCAAAGCAACAGAATTTGTGCCACACGTGTGTCTGTCTTGCAGTATAAAGGATGGTAAAGTATCGCAGCGGCGGCCTACTTGGTACTTGCACATGCAGCCAACAATGGAAATGAAAACCAAAGGAAAAGAAAACGATGGTAGAAGAGAAGAGTATTTAAAGAAGGTCCACGAAGTAGTATCCTTGGAACTAGAAGCAGACGATGGTGCGTTATTTAGTAATGTGTGCTTTCGTCCCAGGCGCATTACTCCGCGCCATACCGTTGCCAAAAGGTGGCCTAACGGTAAATGTACGCACAGGTACCGGGCCAGTCACCACCCTGTGTCAGGGCCCGGGGTGGGAATTTCAGCCCCCAGCTCACCCAACTCTGCGGTACGACTGCTGCGGTATGACTGACACACTACTTCCCTCGCAAGCTCGCAAGTAAACGGATGATGCACCTTAGACGAAAGCAACAATGATGACATGAGAATGGTGAATTAGTTCTAAATGTTTTGAAATGCTTAACTACTACCTAACACATTTTCAAAATTAATAAGCAAACACATTAATACTATTAATAATAAGACTGTATTAAAAACTTTCAGAGTTCGGCTCCACAAATTTAAATTATATGTAAACTTTTACTCCAGTGCATGGGAAATAAACATCCCAGGTTGGGATGCATGAACTAAAACCAGACGAAGGGATGGTCTTATGCAGAGGGAGGAAATTCCCCTATTCCCCCCCCCCCCCCCCCTGCAAATCGCAACCCAGGCTTGTGGACAACAAAACAAATCTTACTTGAAATGACATGATGCAGTCGTGAAGTATCTTGTGCATGGACTGGCACAAAGGGGCTTCAACATCTCAGTGGAGCCTCACCTTCATACACCAGAAGGACTCCGCAAGCCAGACATCATTGTGGTCAAAGGTGGCCAAGCCCACATAATCAATACCACAGACAGTCAGTGACCACCTTCTGCTCGACTGGTGCCCCAAGGAGAAAGCGATGTAATATTACATGCCATCCATCTAGTGAGCCATCCTTGACTTGCATCCTGGCGTCACAGAAGTGTCCTTTATGTCAGCCACATTGAACTGGAGGGGGACATGGTCCTCACATTTGGCAAGAGACATCTTCAAGCAAGGCTTCAAAGTGTGTGAGCTCACAGTCATCTCTTCCTGTGTGCTAACATTGTGCTGTGCATTCCACAAGATCTTTGAGTGTATGACAGCACAGTGCCCAAAGGTCATGGTCACCATTGGGTAGTAGTGCTGGACTCTTATACCTTGACTCCTGGGGACTTTCTTCTTTCTTACGCAGCAGCAATACTTTGTTCATCTAAATTATTTTCTTCACTGTCTTTGTAATTTGATTTGTTTTCTGTTGGTTTTATATATAATATGTGAGGTGTGTGCCCAGTGTGAGCTCCCACGGTGCTAGGGGAATTGGCACCATACAAACACCTGATGTACATACATATCTCATGTATTATTCTTTGGAATAAAGTCAACTGAAATATTTGTGAACACTCTGCGTAATTGATACAGCTGATGCCTACCAGCTAGCTCTTTTCAACAATGGAGTTTTTGCTGGTACTTTGCTACAGTAGTGTTGGACCTCAAAGATTGGTCACGGGACATTAAAGCAAGTAAAATGCTATTTAATGTAGGCTTCCTATTTTTGCTAGTTTCAACCAACTGAGGACTGGACTGAAACTGTTTAAGCTGGACTGCTTCAAAGTATTTAATGAGTAATAATTGAAATGGGAAACGGATCTGAAATATATCATTTCATCTCACTTAAATTTCCTTATAGGAAAGTGTTCAGTGAGAGCTCTGTAGCTTATGTTGAGCCATATTCTGCAGATTTTTGTGCCAAATATAGCAGGAACATCAATACAGCAGAGTGGATAACAAAAATAGCTGCTTTGAGAATCCAGTAGAAAGAGCTGATGAAGAGCACCAACATAGAGTGCCATTGGGATGTTTTGAATCTTTGTTTTTGATGTGTGTGTTACGAGATGCTTATGCAACCATATAAATAACATTGGGAGGATATGTATGACAATTACAATGCACTTTCAAGAAATTAAAGAAGATAAAAAAACACTTATGGTGAAGTGTAGGTGAAGCAGACTGCCAAATTCAGCTGGCTTGTCAACTGATTATGACAGCTGCTAAGTTTGGCTTCAGTGACATTATCAGTGAGTCTGGTGTGCTCAAAGGAAGGAAACAGAAAGTAAAACTTCTCTGTATGTTATGGACTATAAGATGCTACAGATTATAAGGTGCACCTTAACTTTTAAGCCATTTTTTAAAAAAATAACATATTTACTACTTGTATTATTAGACTGCAATGACAGACTAAAAAATAAAGTTCATAGTTCATAAAAATGAACTGATCTTTAGAATCCCTGACAATTGTCATCTGAACTTTTATCTTCTTCTTCTTCTTCTCCTCCTCCTTCTTCTTCTTCATCATCATCATTGCCCTCTTCATATATAACATGGTCTTCAGTGCCATTGAGAGTGTTACTTATGCCACACTCCTTGAAATATTTAACAATATCTTCTCTCACTCTAGACTGTGACTGTTTTATCCACTGACACATTTGTTTGATTGTAGGTCATTTTAAAGCGCCCTTTGGCATGAATTCATGTTGGCTTCAGCCATCATCCATTTGTTCCTGAGATGTGGTTACTTAGGGAAAGCAGGAAAGGTGTGGACTGGGCCTCATCAGTTACCGCTGGTTGCACAGAAAACACATACACTTTATTTTTAAAAAACAAAACTCTCAATAATCTTTTTTTAAAAAAATTTACTACACTGGTGGCCGAAGGCCTTATTAGAATAATTGCAAGTTATTGTCAGCTGAAGGCCACAAGCAATGTTACACACAATCAACAGCTGAAGGCCTGATTCAGAAGCTTGAAAATTATTTGTGGGCTGAAGGCCACAAGCAATTTCAGAATACACAAGGGCTGAAGACCTGAATTACAAATAAGGTGAACAATTACACCTTAAAATACTAAAACCCTTTTTAATAATCTTAATAACTTGTAACAAACTATAGTGATGGCTGAAGGCCTCACTAAAACAGAACTGAAAATTATTTGTCAGCTGAAGGCCACAAGCAATGTTACAAACAATTAACGGCTGAAGGCCTGATTAAGAAATGATTCAAAATTATTGGGGGCAGAAGGCCACAAGCAAATTTTCAGAATACTCAACAGCTGAAGGCCTGAATTACAAGTAAGGAAGACAGTTACATGTTAAAATACTAAAACCTTTTTAAAACAATCCTAACGAACTGTAACAGGCTATAGTGACGGCTGCAGGCCTTATTAAGAGAAAACTGAAAATAATTTGTCGGCCAAAGGCCACAAGCAGTGTTACAAACAATTAATGGCTGAAGGCCAGAGTTACAAGTGGGGAAGGCAATAACATATTAAAACATTAGGATAAATTTTAATGAATTATGACAAGTTGTCCAAATAAGACAGAGTGATCCACAGACAGTGCTCCCTGGATCGACCTGAGGAAGGCGACTTAAGCAGTGTAAGTGGTGAGATGGGCAGCTAAGAGTTGTACTCACGTAACAGGATGGCAACTCACACTAAGGGCAGCTCAAGCCCTGACCAACCGACTAACCCTAATCCTCGTTCTGAACGGGTGCCCCAAACAAACTGATGTCTGTTCGCAACCCTCCACCAAATCCAGTATGCCAACAGCATTAAAATAACAGCTCATGCAAAACCGCAAGATACACATGGATCTGGGAAAACAATTCCACCAACAACTCACAATACTAAAACCAGTCACTATGAATCAACACGGATGAATGTGCACTCCGTGTGCATACTGGGGGGGACTCATTCCAGATGTGGAAAGGATCCTTCTGGGTGCCATGAAGGGTACAGGGTGCACCCATTTGCAGGTGGTCGCTCGTGTCGGCACCAATGATGTGTGTCACTATGGATCGGAGGAAATCCTCTCTTGATTCCGGCAGCTATTTGATTTGGTGAAGACTGCCAGTCTTGCTTGCGGGATGAAAGCAGAGCTCACCGTCTGCAGCATCGTCGACAGGACTGACTGCGGACCTTTGGTACAGAACCGAGTGGAGGGTCTGAATCAGAGGCTGAGACGGTTCTGCGAACGTGTGGGCTGCAGATTTCTCGTCTTGCGCCATAGGGTGGTGGGGTTTCAGGTTCCGCTGGATAGGTCAGGAGTCCACTACACACAGCAGGCGGTTACAGGGGTAGCAGGGGTTGTGTGGCGTGGACTGGGCGGTTTTTTTTAGATTAGATGGCCACGGGCAAGTAGAGAAAGGGCAACAGCCTCAAAGGGTGAGGGGCAAAGTCAGGACATGGGGCGACCGAGCAACAATCGGTATGGTAACTGTAAATTGTTGAAGCTGCATCAGTAAAGTACCGGAACTTCAAGCGCTGATAGAAAGCAGCGATGCTGAAATCGTTATAGGTATGGAAAGGTGGCTGAAGCCAGAGATAAATTCTGCCGAAATTTCTACAAAGGCACAGACAGTCTTCAGAAAGGATAGATTGCATGAAACTGGTAGTGGCATGTTTGTCGCTGTTAGTAGTAGTTTATCCTGTAGTGAAGAAGAAGTGGATAGTTCCTGTGAATTATTATGGGTGGAGGTTACACTCAACAACCGAGCTAGGTTAATAATTGTCTCCTTTTACCGACCTCCCGACTCAGCAGCATTAGTGGCAGAAGAACTGAGAGAAAATCTGGAATACATTTCACATAAATTTCCTCAGCATGTTATAGTCTTAGGTGGAGATTTCAATTTACCAGATATAGACTGGGACACTCAGATGTTTAGGATGGGTGGTAGGGACAGAGCATCGAGTGACATTATACTGAGTGCACTATCTGAAAATTACCTTGAGCAATTAAACAGAGAACCGACTCGTGGGGATAACATCTTGGACCTACTGATAACAAACAGACCCGAACTTATCGATTCTGTAAGCACAGAACAGGGAATCAGTGATCATAAGGCCATTGCAGCATCCCTGAATATGGAAGTAAATAGGAATACAAAAAAAGGAAGGAAGGTTTATCTGTTTAGCAAGAGTAATAGAAGGCAGATTTCAGATTACCTAACAGATCAAAACGAAAATTTCTGTTCCGACACTGACAATGTTGAGTGTTTATGGAAAAAGTTCAAGGCAATCGTAAAATGCATTTTAGACAGGTACGTGCTGAGTAAAACTGTGAGGGACGGGAAAAACCCACCGTGGTTCAACAACAAAGTTAGGAAACTACTGCGAAAGCAAAGAGAGCTTCACTGCAAGTTTAAATGGACAGCCAAATTCTCTCAGACAAACATAAGCTAAACGTCGTCAAAGTCAGCATAAGGAGGGCTATGCGTGAAGCGTTCATGAATTCGAAAGTAAAATTCTATGTACCAATTTGACAGAAAATCCTTGGAAGTTCTGGTCTTAGGGTTAAATCAGTAAGTGGCTCGAAACAGCATATCCAGACACTCTGGGATGATGATGGCATTGAAACAGAGGAAGACACATGTAAAGCTGAAATACTAAACACCTTTTTCCAAAGCTGTTTCAGAGAGGAAGACCGCACTGCAGTTCTTTCTCTAAATCCTTGCACAAATGAAAAAATGGCTGACATCAAAATAAGTGTCCAAGGAATAGAAAAGCAACTGAAATCACTCAACAGAGGAAAGTCCACTGGACCTGACGGGATACCTGTTCGATTCTACATAGAGTACACAAAGGAACTTGCCCCTTTTCTAACAGCCATGTACCGCAAGTCTCTAGAGGAACAGAAGGTTCCAAATGATTGGAAAAGAGCACAGGTAGTCCCAGTCTTCTAGAAGGGTCCTCGAGCAGACACACAAAACTATAGACCTATATCTCTGATGTCGATCTGTTGTAGAATTTTAGAACATGTTTTTTGCTCGTGTATCATGTCATTTCTGGAAACCCAGAATCTACTCTGTAGGAATCAACATGGATTCCAGAAACAGCGATCGTGTGAGACCCAACTCGCTTTATTTGTTCATGAGACCCAGAAAATATTAGATACAGGCTCCTAGATACATGCCATTTTCCTTGACTTCCGGAAGGCGTTCGATACAGTTCCACACTGTTGCCTGATAAACAATATAAGAGCCTACGGAATATCAGACCAGCTGTATGGCTGGATTGAAGAGTTTTTAGCAAACAAAACACAGCATGTTGTTCTCAATGGAGAGACGTCTACAGACGTTAAAGTAACCTCTGGTGTGCCACAGGGGAGTGTTATGGGACCACAATATATATAAATGACCTAGTAGATAGTGTCGGAAGTTCCATGCGGCTTTTCGCGGATGATGCTGTAGTATACAGAGAAGTTGCAACATTAGAAAATTGCAGCGAAATGCAGGAAGATCTGCAGCGGATAGGCACTTGGTGCATGGAGTGGCAACTGACCCTTAAGACAGACAAATGTAATATATTGTGAATACATAAAAAGGAGGATCCTTTATTGTATGATTATATGATAGCGGAACAAACACTGGTAGCAGTTACTTCTGTAAAATATCTGGGAGTATGCGTGCGGAACGATTTGAAGTGGAATGATCATATAAAATTAATTGCTGGTAAGGTGGGTACAAGGTTAAGATTCATTGGGAGAGTCCTTAGAAAATGTAGTCCATCAACAAAGGAGGTGGCTTGCAAGACACTCGTAGGACCTATACTTGAGTATTGCTCATCAGTGTGGGATCTGTACCAGGTCGGGTTGACGGAGAAGATAGAGAAGATCCAAAGAAGAGCAGTGCGTTTCGCCACAGGGTTATTTGGTAAGCGTGACAGCGTTACGAAGATATTTAGCAAACTCAAGTGGCAGACTCTGCAAGAGAGGCGCTCTGCATTGTGGTGTAGCTTGCTGTCCATGTTTCGAGAGTGTGAGTTTCTGGATGAGGTATTGAATATATTGCTTCCATCTACTTATACCTCCCGAGGAGATCACGAATGTTAAATTAGAGAGATTCGAGCGTGCACGGAGGCTTTCCGGCAGTCGTTCTTCAAAACACAGAGAAGACAGAAGCGGTTGGAAGATCAAATGCACGTCGTCTGCTGCGATGATCAACTGAACAACCAACCAACAGTCGTCCCCACTTAAGTCAGGCACGGGAAGGATCCCAGTACAAATTTTCGACCTAACAAGTTATTGCCATGAGATCACTTAGATGGGTGGAAATGCACGCACGCACGCACGCACGCACGCACGCACACACACACAGAGGTGAAAGTTGCACTACTTGAATATCATGGTCCATTCAACAAAACTCGCAGAATCCGGTCCTTGATGTGGTTGTGCAATCCCATGACCACATCCTTCCGTCAGACTGTGCATGTGTGTAATGTCAGTGGTCGGGCTTGTACTGGCTGTCCGGACATCACTTTTGCTCTGTCCCAACTCAACTCACCTCGACACACGACGACCCGGAAATACTAAGAGGACGCTCCGAAGATGGTACCACAGTATGTGCTATCAACAAGTGCTGCTGCTGCTGCTGCCACTCATGGACAGACAAGGTGAGGAAACAAAGTGGCGCCAGTGAACATACTAGAAAATGCTTTGTATAGCGAGACATCTAGAGGTTGCAATGATGAAGTAAGTCCTCCTGGAATAACAGCAAGCACTGTATTTCCCTCTCTCACTTTCTCTTTCATGGAATTTTTTAAATGACCACTAAACTGATCTAGCAGAAGAACAGAGCTCTTCTTCAATAAAGCACTTTTCCTTCTCTCCCACACTCTGTTTATCTACAATTTCCTACCAGCCTCGTCCATCCAATCCTTGACATATTGATGAACACCACCACCTGACGGTATTTCAGAAGGTTTTGTCATTGTTTTGCACTTAAAAGTGATCACTAGATTAAGTTTATTGCTGCCGCCACAACACGAAAGGACAACCGTGTAGTGCGCTTTTCATGTCCACTTGTTTTCATAGTTACAGTTTTAGCATCTTTCATGGCAACAGTTGTGTTACTTAGCATCTCAGATGTCAAATGAGTTTTGTCCATATTCATTATTTGGCTTAGTTCCCCATTAGTCTTCTTTCAGCATTGAATAATAAAGTGATGGAAAGATAATACTTTCCCTTCATACTCTTGTGACATTTTCAGAGCTATTTTGGTTTTGGTTCACATTCTAGGTCCATGATCAGATTTGTAAGCTAGGTCCATGATCATGGTTGCCACAAGTTCTGGAAATTGGGGAATATAAGGGAATTGCAAACGTGTCAGGGAAATTTGAAAAAAGAAGAAGAAGAAGAAACTACGGGAAAAATATTGTTTTAGTATCAGTAGATGAAATGGTTTGTTTGCTGAGATGTGATGATTGTCGCTGGCTGGTCACAGCTGAGTATGTGCAATGTTACCTATTCCCCCATTCTTACCGCTTCTTCCCTTTCTACCACTCCCCTCAGCTTGCAGTCAGTGTTGCCACCATTTCTTGCCACTAGTGTAGCAGCTGCCGACAAGAGGTTAGAGGCATGAGGACTTGTTTGTTTCGATCTGATTCTCAGTGAATGTTGACACAGCAGCTGGAGACGGTGGTCATGTGTCTGAGTGATTATGAGAAAATATATACATATATATCTAAAAAAAAAGATGATGTGACTTACCAAATGAAAGTGCTGGCAGGTCGACAGACACACAAACAAACACAAACATACACACAAAATTCAAGCTCTCGCAACAAACTATTGCCTCATCAGGAAAGAGGGAAGGAGAGGGAAAGACGAAAGGATGTGGGTTTTAAGGGAGAGAGCAAGGACTCTTTCCAATCCCAGTAGCGGAAAGACTTACCTTAGGGGGAAAAAAGGACAGGTATACACTCGCATACACACACATATCCATCCACACATATACAGACACAAGCAGACATATTGAAATATGTCTGCTTGTGTCTGTATATGTGTGGATGGATATGTGTGTGTGTGCGAGTGTATACCCGTCCCTTTTTCCCCCTAAGGTAAGTCTTTCCGCTCCCGGGATTGGAATGACTCCTTACCCTCTCCCTTAAAACCCATATCCTTTCGTCTTTCCCTCTCCTTCCCTCTTTCCTGATGAGGCAACAGTTTGTTGCGAAAGCTTGAATTTTGTGTGTATGTTTGTTTGTGTATCTGTCGACCTGCCAGCACTTTCATTTGGTAAGTCACATCATCTTTTTTTTTAGATATATTTTTCCTATGTGGAATGTTTCCCTCTATTATAACCATATATATAAACAAAGATGATGTGACTTACTCGCACACACACACATATCCATCCACACATATACCCATATATGTGTGGATAGATATGTGTGTGTATGCGAGTGTATACCCGTCCTTTTTCCCCCCCCAAGGTAAGTCTTTCCGCTCCCGGTATTGGAATGACTCCTTACCCTTTCCCTTAAAACCCACATCCTTTCGTCTTTCCCTCTCCTTCCCTCTTTCCTGATGAGGCAACAGTTTGTTGCGAAAGCTTGAATTTTGTGTGTCTGTATGTGTCTGTTTGTGTTTCTATTGACCTGCCAGCGCTTTCGTATGGTAAGTCACATCATCTTTGTTTATATATATATATATATATATATATATATATATATATATATATATATATATATATATATGTGTGTGTGTGTGTGTGTGTGTGTGTGTGTGTGTGTGTGTGTGTGTGTGTGGATGCTCTCATTTTGTGATAGAGACTATGGCTGCAAATTTAGTTGTGAGAGTGTGAATGTCTTTTCTACATGCCTGTCAGCGACTCAGCTATCATCTTTATGGTGAACTGCTATTTATCCTCATTAGTGATGATTCTTGGAGTATTTGCACAAGTTATCTGTTGCATGGAGTAATCATCGTGCCTCATTTCATCAACATGGAGTCTGTGACACATACGAGTAGACATCCACAACGGGTCAAAAGTGCAGGCTATTTCTGCAGGTACCTCTAATGGATCGACCCCTCAGTGCTTATCATTCATTTCCTGGGTACGGGCTTGACAACCCCAGGGTCCCTGAGCTGGGGAAGGGTAAGTGCTGCCAGTCCCCTGTTACTGTAAGCTCTGGCCATGCTTCAATGACCACCATGCGGCGTGGCAGTGGAGCATAATGTGTCTCTGGAAACAGAGATCTTTGCTTGACCGCCTGGATCACGAGGATGGAATAAACTTCTATTAAAAAAACCTCAATCTCAAGGTGTTCTGTGCGCAGATGGGATGCCTGGTTATTGAATTGGAACAGTCATTAGCAGGCAACCTCTGGGGAACCTGCCACACCTCAGTTGTATAAGACTTACTCAGGCATATGGGGCTCTGCATTAGTGGACCCTTATTTCCCTAGCTGCTCGTGGGACCAAGATGGAACCCTCAAACTCATCTTCTCCTCCCAGGTAGAGAGGTGTACCCATTTATCCAAGAGAGAGAGAGAGAGAGGGGCTAGTCCTTCTGACAATAAGAATACTTTGGACTTCAGTAGCATGGCTCATGGAGTCGTGAATAATAATGTCTTTTTAGTGACAAAGAGGAAGGAGGGGATATCTGAAAAATGTCCTCTTTCTATATCCATAATGGTTTGGAAGGCCTTGCTGGCACTTTAAAATCTGTAAAACGACTGGGTAATGGCTCATTGTTGGTCAAAACTAACATGTCAAAGCAGGTGGAACCTCTTGAGAAATCACAGAATATGATATTGCTGTTGAGATGCACACCTCTCTCAACTCCAGTAAGGGTGTTGTCCACGTGCTGAGATATCATGGACATTTACATAGCGGAAATGAAACAAGAAAGCTGAACTGAAACAAGGATGAGCATCTCAGGGGAGTCGGCGTGGAGCAACGAATGTGAAGAACTAATAGAGACACTGAACAGACTGCCACTTTCATTGTGACAGTCAATTCTCTGAAACTTCCTGAACATATTATGGCAGATCATAGCGTGTAGGCTTTCACGGCCGGCGTCTTCAGTAATTAAAACTTCCGGGCTAAGAGGCCGTGGTCCAATAGTAGAAATACTTCTCCCTGACGTGGTGGCGCCCTCTACGCGCTCTATATAAACAGGACCTCCACGGCCTAGCAGCCAGTCGTAGACTCACCTCAGATGATGTTGCCCGCAGCTGGCAACGAAACGTCAGGGAGAAGTATTTCTACTATTGGACCACGGCCTCTTAGCCCGGAAGTTTTAATTACTGAAGACGCCGGCCGTGAAAGCCTACACGCTATGATTAAACGCCTCTACGGGGAGGATATGTCGGTTATGGTACAATGATTGGAGAGCCTACGCAAGAAGAAGGCCCAGCAGCTTTGTTCGCTCACTTTCTTGCTACGTTGTCGTGACACCGGTACAGTTCCGAAGTTTTTTAAGGTGAGAAGATTGTTTCATTCAGCGCAAGCTAGCCGTATCTATTCACGCATGGAACTGGCAATGCTACGAGAACGGATCCATCAAACACGTCGAGGACTGGCGGTAACATGCAGTCAACTATTAAATCTCCATCTATTTATTAGCAATACAATGCAGGTTTGCGATTGGAATAAGGTGGATGGGCTAACATTTAGATCCATGGAACGTAGTGCAGAAGTGTCTTCTAATAGACAGAAGAAGAAGTTTGACTATCTACATAAGAGCAGACAGGAAACACCGGTTATAGACAATTCTCGAACGGTTATAAATTTGTCCGGAAAAGAGTTATCCAGGGAAGAAACTTCTGTTCTCTCGAAAGGAGGTAATTTTGCAATTACTCCACTGAAGATTCCAACGGAGGATATTGTAGCTAATATAGAGGCGGGGATTCGGCTGTTACCATCACACACTGCTGATGAAGTTAGGATGGAAACAGCCAGGATACTGCGTAAAGCTAAGCCACCTAGCAGTAATCTGTCTCAAGGAGAAAAGAAAGCATTACGGGAGATTAATGCGGACAAGAGTATTATTGTACTTTCTGCTGACAAGGGAAATGCTACCGTGGTGATGAAGAGTGAAGACTACCACAAGAAGATCAGTGACCTTTTGGATCTTACCACTTATAAAAAGTTGAAAAAGGATCCTACAACAAAAGTGTTGACAGTTACAAATCAATTAATAAAAAAGTCTTCTATTCCTTCAGAGGATAAAAAAGATCTTTGTAAAACGGAAGCTTATCCTCCTAGATTATATGGGCTACCTAAGGTGCATAAACCTAATGTCCCACTTAGACCGATAGTAAGTGCTATTGGATCCCCTACTCAAGAGCTGGCTAGACATCTTGCCACCTTGTTACAACCGTTCATTGGAAAAACTGATCATCATATTAAAAACTCTATGCACTTCATCAAAAAATTGAAGGAGGTTACCGTCAGCCCCAGTGATATTCTTGTCAGCTTTGATGTGGTGTCTCTGTTCACCATGGTTCCTGTCAACGAAGCTCTTGCTTGCATATCTGACATATTTCCGACTGATATAGTAGCTTTGTTTAGACATTGCCTTTCCACGACTTATTTTCAGTATAATAATGAGTTCTATGAACAAATTAATGGAGTGGCAATGGGTAGCCCTCTAAGTCCAGCCGTTGCTAATATTTTTATGGAATTTTTTGAACAGCAAGCACTGCAGTCAGCCAGAAAAAGGCCTTTGAAGTGGTATCGGTATGTGGACGACACTTTTGTCGTATGGAATCACGGTGAAGAAGAACTGAACCGTTTTTTGAAGCATTTGAATAGCATCAATTCAAAAATACAATTTACTATGGAGACAGAAAGTAATGGACAGATAAATTTTTTGGACGTCTCAGTAATTAAACGAGCAGATGGGACTCTGGGTCACAAAGTCTACAGAAAAGATACGCATACCGATCGTTATCTTCATAAGCATTCAAACCATCATCCCAGGCAGAAGAGAGGCATCATCAAGACATTGGTGGACAGGGCTAATAAAATCTGTGAGCCAGCTTATTTGCAAGAGGAACTAAACCACTTGCGAACCGCTTTCCAGAAAAATGGGTACGCTGACAAGGAGATAGATAGAGCACTCCATCCCAGAAGAAAAATGTCCGAAAACGTGCAACAACAACAACCATCGGTGGGGAAAGTTTTTCTTCCATTCATCCACAATATTACGGACCGTATCGGGAAAGTGCTGGCCAAGTTCAGAGTTGATACAATCTTCAGACCCACCAAGAAAATTAGTGAATGCTTAAGATCGGCGAAAGATGCACGACACCCTTTAGCTACTCCTGGTGTCTATAAGATTCCCTGTAGTTGTGGGAAGGTTTACATTGGAACCACGAAAAGAAGTATCAATACGCGCCTAACTGAACATAAAAGGAACTGTTGACTGGGACACACGGACAAATCGGCTGTAGCGGAACATGTTTTCGAAACGGGTGACCATGAAATTAAATTTAGTGAGACGAGCGTGCTAGCTAAGACATCGCATTATTATGCACGTATGTATAGAGAGGCTGTAGAGATTTTTAAACACCACAATAATTTTAACAGGAAAGAAGAAGGCTTGAAGCTAGATAAGATATGGCGATCGACTCTGTACCAAAGATGTGACAATCGATTACCTTCGATCGAGAGTAATGACGCCAGCCAGAGATAGTTTTACTGTTGACTACACGTGACGAGTGGTGGCGCCCTCTACGCGCTCTATATACACAGGACCTCCACGGCCTAGCAGCCAGTCGTAGACTCACCTCAGATGATGTTGCCCGCAGCTGGCAACGAAACGTCAGGGAGAAGTATTTCTACTATTGGACCACGGCCTCTTAGCCCGGAAGTTTTAATTATGGATATTATGGCAGAATTCTTTTGACTTAATGTTCGGCCTTACATACCAAACCCTATGCGGTGCTATCAATGCCAGTGTTTCTGCCATACAACCATGAGTTGTGGAGGTGAAGTGATCTGCAGGAAGTGTGGAAAAGCATCTCATGACATTGGGACAGACTGCCCATCTCCAGAGATCTGCATCAACTGCTCTGGGAACCATCCAGTCTGGAGCTGTGGCTGCCCTGTTTTTGCTGAGAAATGCAAAATGCAGGAAACAAAAGCAACCAAGATGATCCTCTACGCCGAAGCCAAAAAAGAATATAAGGCAACGAAACCCTCTGCCTTAGCCAACTCAGTTTCTTCCATATGCAGGAACCTATTCCCAAGGTGGATGCCTGAATGCAGATGACATCTGGTGCACCTGTATCCCCCACAAGCACCTGTACTTGCACGCATACATACCAAAGAAAAAAGAGCAAGGACAAAGCAATCCAGGCAGCTGAAACAGGGAAGGCCAACAGCAATTCTGCAGTGAGCATCCAGAAGACACACATAAAGCAGAGTACCTCTCAATGCCCAGTTCCGCCTCATCATCGACAGGAGAGGTTGCAGGGAAAGGATCCTGACGTTCAGGTCACAAGCTGTCCCAGATGCCATCAGGCATCATTCTGGCACATCTGGATGATGAGGACAACATCATGTAGTTAGATGCTTTGGATCCAGGCAGCCCCTCCACTCGCCCTCACTCTACAAGCGTTTCACCTCCCAGGTGCAAAGATAGGGGTAAATTAATACCACACCCATGACATGACTCCCATTCTACTGTGGAGCTTGAATTGATTCAGGACGTATGAGGAGGAACTGAAACTCATAGCACAGGCATGCCCCTTGTGCTTTTGTTTACAAGAAACACGTTTTAAAGATTCAGATGTCCCTGTGGTATAGGCTATGTCCTACACTGCAAACATTAACTATTGGGGAAAAGAGCCAAAGCAGGGGTCACTGTGTTAGTCACTTATGCACACCACTTTTCTGCCCTATCCCTGGCTACTGACCTGAAAGCAGTTTCAGTTGAAATTCATGCACCTCTGAGACTTACAGCTTGCTCTCTGTATTTACTTCCTCTGGATGTAGTGGACTCTAAGGCTCTCACAGACCTTTGGAACAACTCCCTTGACCATTTCTCCTCCTGGGAGACTTCTATGTCCATCATGTCCATTGGGGCTCGACCTCTACTTGTCCTCAGGGTCGAGTTTTGGAGAACCTCTTGACTGCTCAATAACTGTGCATCTTAAACACTGGTACTCCCACTTATTTCTGTGCTGCTACTGTTTCATTCTCGGCCATCAACCTATCTCTCTGTTCTCCATCCCTTGCCAACTTTGTTCACTGGGAGGTCATTGATGACCTTCATTCTGGCAACAACTTCTCAATGCGCATTCATCTACTGGATGGTGCTCTGCTGGAGCAGAAGCTGCCAACATGGATGATTGACAGAGTTAACTGAGTGCTGTTCAGCCATTAGGATGTGTTTGAACACTGGGACAGTGTCCAGGAATGGGTGGACCACATCAAGCTTGTGATCCATCATGCCACTGACCCCTCTATACAGTCTTTAAGTTATCTTAGGTGCCAGCCTGGACCTTGGTGGACAGAAGAGTGCTGTTCAGCCATCTGGGTGAGATGTGCGGCTCTTCAAAGGCTTAAATGCCACCAAACAGCAGACAACCTCACTGCCTTTTGAGTTGCGAGAGCCAAGGCTCTACACGTCATTAAGGAGAGCAAAAAACTGGTCATGTCAAGTGTTGCTGGACGCCATTAACTGTTCCATTTGTTCTACAAAAGTATGGGAAGTCATCATGAGGATTTCCAGTAAATGCAGCCATTTACCAATAGCAGCAGTGCTGAAACAGGTGAGTGTCCAAACGACGTCCAGAGACAGACACTGGCTGAACATTTTGCATAAAGTACAGCCAAAGAAAGCCATGATCCAACATTTCATTGTTAGCATGCAACTGTAGAGAGGGGCAAGTTGGTCTTCAGAGCCAACTCTTACGAGGCCTACAACTTCGTTCTCCATGTGAATGCTAGAACTGGCACTGTCTGAGAGTCGTGATATTGCACCTGGTCATGACCAAGTCTAGTGCTGCATGCTTTGACATTTGCCAGTGGTGTCAAAGGAAATCCCCCTCAAATGATTTAATCTTATATAGCAGACAGACAACTTCCCAAGTTTGTGGAGGGAGGTGGTTCTGTTACGTCTCCTGATATCTCTCGTGAAATGTCTTATTTAGGGGCCATTCCAGGAACTGATTGAAACTCTACCTCAGGAGGATATGTACATCACTCAAGCAGCATTTCACAATGAGAAAAAGTTTCAGTTTATTACTAGGAATGGGTTTTTCCCATATGAGTATCTGGATAGTATGGCAAATCTCAACAAAACTAGACTATTCGACATAACTGCATTCTCTAGAAACTGTACAAGCAATGGCATAATACTGTAGAGTATCAGCATGCCATGAATATTTGGCAGGAATTTGACATCCTCACTTTAGGTGAGTATGCAAGGCTTTACACGGACACAGACACACACTTACTTGCGGACGTTTTCAAGAAATTCTGGAGTTATGCATGACCACATATTCTCTGGATCCGCCTTTTATTACATGGCACATGGGCTGTCTTGGGATGTGGTGCTCAAGGAAATGAAGCACAGCATTGAAGTATTGACCGATGCCGGCTTGCTGCTTTTCTTTGAGCGAGGGATCTGTGGGGGTTTTGCCAATGGCAAATAACCCCACATGGCTGACAGGTTCAATGCGTCCCTTGATTTGAGCTACTCTTTGGTGTGATGTCACATTAGCTGGACTGCTGTTGAAACTGCTTGTCAATATCTTATAAAGATTTAGTCTTCAGTTACTTATTTTAAAGTTTGTGTTAATATTTGCTGTCAGAGTAACTTATTAGTGGATTTTCATTAACATCAGTCTTTCTTCCTGTGTTATTGATTTGAGTGTTCTGTTATTCGTGAGTGTGCTTACGTCGCTCATCCAAGCCTCATGCTTCAGTACTGAGTTTACATTTTGCGGCGTGTGGTTGCAGCTGTACTGGTTATACAGCTAAGTACTGACAAAGCCGTTTGTGCACTGTTATACAGTTATTACATTTAATAGTTTACAATAGTGTTTCATGTTGTTTGTGGCAAAATAATGATTTAATAAACTTTTGGAAATGTTCACTCACTATGTTTTTTAGAGTTTTCTGTGTATTGAAGTGGTTTAGTAAATTTCGCACTTTAGTTTTCAACTGCTGTTTCTTCTTGTTTCTAGTGAAATATTTCACTAAAACTTTAATTCACTATTTTAACTCTGTTGAGGGTTCCAGTGGCTGCTTGAATTTTTGGTTTTAGCTAGTAATTACGTGAAGTTTTGCTGGTATTAGTATTAGTTGTGGTTTAGCAGTATTAATAAAAGCAACTGCTTACTTAATAGAGAGAGAGAATTTCAAGACTGCTATTGTTAGTTCTGTAAATATTTCTACTGCTGTAACTGAACTTCAGTAATGTAGACGTTTAGTTTTTTTCAGTACCGATACTGTAAAATTTTACCATGAGTGAGAAGTGTGGACTCTGTTGTAGGTTTGTGAATGTTGGGGTATGGTGTGGGATTTGTTCCAAGTATTTTCATTGGGGGAATGCAGTGGGGAAGCCAGTGGGGACTGTAGTGAGTTCTTCTCCTGCAAATAGAGAATCTGTAGAAGAAATAAATTGATAGAGGAGCAGAAGTGTAAGATCTGTGCCCTTCAGGTGCAGTTACAATATGCAAAGGAGGAACTAGATAGGTTGAGGAGGGTGATGGGTGATGGGGAATGGGAACTGGCAGTTGGCAAGAAGGCAGCTAGGAGCAGGGGGTATTCAGACAGTTTTACTTTGGAGGTATGCAATAGATTTGACAAACTGTCAGATGAGTGGAGAGGAGCCTCTTGTAGCTGTAGGTGTAGGAAACATGCAGCCATTCTCAGCAGTTAGAAGGCCTAGGTCAGTTGCAAAGTCTAACAGAAAGAAGAAGATTCTGCTGCTAGGTAGTTCTCGCGGTAGAGGTGTGGGCCAGCAGTTGCAGGAAGTGTTGGGGAGTGAGTACCAGGTCACCAGCATTGTGAAGCTTAGTGCAGGACTGAGCGAGGTGGCGCAGTGGTTAGCACACTGGACTCGCATTCGGGAGGACAACGGTTCAATTCCGTCTCCGGCCATCCTGATTTAGATTTTCCGTGATTTCCCTAAATCGCTTCAGGCAAATGCCGGAATGGTTCCTTTGAAAGCGCACGGCCGATTTCCTTCCCCATCCTTTCCTCACCCGAGCTTGCGCTCCATCTCTAATGACCTCATTGTCGGCGGGACGTTAAACACAAATATCCTCCTCCTCCTCCTTAGTGCAGGGTTGGCTCAGCTGACTGACAGCATATGGGAGTTATGTTGGAATTTTACAAAGGAGGATTAGGTAGTGATAGTGGGTGGAGCAGGGAATAGTCTTGATAGGGATGGGGAATATGATGTAGGTGGTGACCTGGTAAAGATTGCTACTGAAACTGGTGGTTCATTTCGTGTAACTGTTTCAACATCATGATCAACCTCATCTTAATGTGGCTGTTAGGTGTGTTAACATGGGGCTGGTTCAAAAATGGTTCAAATGGCTCTGAGCACTATGGGACTCAACTTCTGAGGTCATCAGTCCCCTAGAACTTAGAACTACTTAAACCTAACTAACCTAAAGACATCACACACATCCATGCCCGAGGCAGAATTCGAACCTGCGACCGTAGCAGTCACGCGGTTCCGGACTGAGCGCCTAGAACCGCGAGACCACTGCGGCCGGCTAACATGGGGCTGGAGAAGGCACTGATGGCAGAGGGCATGGGTCACATTTCAGTGGTGCCAGTTGAGTCTATCAGTAGATTAGGTGTTACTACTCATGGACTGCACCTCAATAGGTGTGGGAAGGGGAGGCTGGTAAAGATTACAGTGTGTGTGTGGTTTGAGGTTTTCGGGCGCTAAATAGCGTGGTCATCAGCGCCCAAACGCATAGAAACAGGAACACATGCAGTGAAGGGACGAAGACGGACAGCGAACAAGGAGAACGGCTAAAAGACACAGACCTGACGCAGTTACAAATCCTCACATACAGAGGCAAAACAAGAGGAGAAGAAACGCACTAAAAAAGGAAAGGAAACACAAGGAAAAGAGAACACCAATCGAAGTGAAACAAGTAGGTAATCGTGACTGACGGACCTCTTACCTAAAGCCTGGGTGAGCCAGTCACCCAGCAGCACATTAAAATCCTCTCCCTAAACTCCAAGGCAACAAATTGGACAGGACACAAAACCGTAAGACCTTAACCACAGTCGTTGCGTCGTCTTGCAAAATAGAGGGCAAATCCAGTGGCAAGGAAACCACCGCCCTCTGGTCAGAGAATAAAGGACAGTCAAGTATAATGTGGCGGACAGTAATCTGGACGCCACAAGCACTGCAGATTGGGGGTCCTCCACCGGAGTAAAAAACCGTGCGTTAAGGGACTGTGCCCGATGCGGAGGCGAGTGAGGAGAACCTCATCCCGCCTGCATGACTGGTAGGACGTACGCCATGGCCGCGTGGTGGCCTTGACCAGACGCAGCTTATTTTCACCGACTGCCAGCCACTCCTCTTCCCATTGACGCACAACACGAAAACGCAAAAGGGAGGTAACAGCATGGAGGGGGACGGCACATTCAACAACGTGAGGCAGGGAACATGCATCTTTGGCAGCCACATCCACCAGTTCGTTTCCCCTAATACCCACGTGCCCCGGCACCCAACAGAAAGAAACCTCCTTCCCCTGCCGTTGCCGGTGGAGTAGGGCATCGTGGATGTTCTGGACGACCGTATCCGCTGAGTACAAGTGTTTCATGGTCTCAGGGAGTCAGAACAGATGAGAAACTTAAGACTGGGAACACATCTCATCTGCTCCAATGCCTGCAAGATCGCAAACAATTCGGCATCAAAGATGGTAAACGCCGCAGGAAGCCGTAACTTGATGACTCGATCAGGGAAAACAACAGCACAACCGACAGAGTCCCCCTGTTTAGAGCCATCCGTAAATACTGGTACATGGTCGGGATGCTGGTTTAAAATATCGTAAAATAAGGAGGTAAAAACAAACGCAGGAGTGCAGCTCCTCTGGTACTCTGACAAGTCTAAAAGGACGCTGGGCCTCTGGGGCAACCAGGGTGACAGGCGGGTAAAACCCTGGAGTTGGGGTGCCACACGCTCCACACCAAGGGACTCGAGCAAATGCTTGGCACGAATCCCAAATGGTCTCGTTGCCCTTGGATGACTGGAAAAGAGACGTTCCATAGGCGGTCGGGCAATGGTAGGGCATGCAGGGGAGGCAGGACAGACAAGGAATTGACACACCCGTTGCACCATGAGGAGTTTCCGCCGGATGGCAAGCGGCGGTTCCCCTGCCTCAGCACACAGGCTGGGGATGGGACTGGTATGGAAGGCACCAGTGGCCAGCCTGATACCCTTATGGTGTACTGCGTCAAGAATCTTCAGATACGAAGGCCTCGCTGACCCATACACGGTGCATCCATAGTCAAGACGCGACCGGACGAAAGCCCTATAAAACTGCAGCAGACGCGCCCGATCTGCTCCCCGGGACCGATGGCTCAGACACTTCAAAATATTCCGCGCCTTCAGGGCCCACACCTTGAGGTCTTTAAGGTGCGGCAACCACGACAACTTGGAATCAAAAGTGAGGCCCAGGAACCTCACAGTGTCTCTAAAAGGAAGAATGGTGTCCCTCAGACGCAATTCAGGGGAGGTAAAAGCACGTCGAGAACAATTAAAATGAACACACACACATTTGTCTGCAGGAAAGGTAAAACCCGTCTTCGCAGTCCATGCCTCTAATCGCTTTATCGTAAGCTGCAGCTGCCGACTAGCAGTGACAAGACTGGAGGAAGAACAGAAAACAGAAAAATCGTCCACAAACAAGGAGCATTGGGCAGGACTCCGGATAGTGGACGCGATACTGTTAATGGCGATGGCAAATAGGGTGACACTTAAAACGCTTCCCTGAGGAACACCATTCTCCTGCACGTACAAATCAAACAACACATAACCAACCCGATATCGAAAGAGGCGGCGGGAAAGAAAGGACTGAATGAAGATGGAGAGATGGCCACGAAAGCCCCACTGATGTTGACTGAGGATAAGGCGGCGCCAAGTAGTGTCATACGCCTTATTAATGTCAAAGAATACACCTAGACAATGGTGGTTACGTAGGAAGGTCTGCTGGAGGGCCGCCTTAAGCAGGGTCAAGTTGTCTATAGTTGAACGACATCTCTGAAAGCCACACTGAGAGTGGCTAAGGAGCTGCCTGGTCTCGAGCAGCCAAACCAGGCGACGGTTGACCATGCGTTCCAATGTCTTCCCGACACAGCTCGTCAAAGCAATACTCCGATAACTACTGGGATGCATTTGGTCCTTCCCCGGTTTTAGGAGGGGAATCGAAATCGCCTCCCTCCACGAGTCAGGGAACATGCCGGATGACCATATCATATTAAAACAATTCAGGAGAACTTCCTTGGATGGCAGCAACAAGTGCTGCAGCATGCTGTACAGGATTTGATCATCACCTGGCGCAGTATCATGAGCCACAGACAGCGCCGAATCCAGTTCCCACATTGTTAAGGGGCAGTTGTAGGGTTCAGAATTTGGAGACCGGAAGTCCAAGTGATCCCTCTCGATGGCAGTGCGGTAGCGGCAGAAATCTGGATCACAGTTAATAGTGGCAGTAGATTCGGCAAAATACATGGCCAGTGTCTGGGCAATGTCTCTCGGCACCGTGAGTGGACAACCCTGATGCAGCAATGCCGTGACAGGTAGTTGGCTGCGTTTCCCGGAAATCCTCCTGATGGCTTCCCATACTTTTGTAGAACTAGTGGAGCGGGAGACGGAGTTCAGGAACGATTGCCATGACCGTCGTTTGCTCTCGCCGCGCCTTGGCCCTTGCCACCTGAAAGGCCGCAAGATTGTCAGCTGAGGGACGGCACTTGAAGTGGCGCAGAGCTGCACGGCGGGCTCGGATGGCTGAGCGGCACTCAGTGGTCCACCAAGGGACAGGACGCCTCTTGGGATGACTTGAGGACCGTGGGATCGACAGTTCAGCAGCATGGGAGATCACGGCTGTAACATGGTCGACCCATTCGTGGACGCTGGCACGGTGTTCCAAAACAGCTAAATCGCTGAAAAGTGTCCGGTCAGCTCTGCAGAGGTGCCACCTGGGCGGCACTGGTAATGCCACAGTCTCATCCAGGAGGCGAATCCAAAGGGGGAAGTGGTCACTAGAATGGAGGTCAGCGGCAACCTCCCACAGCGCAGAATCCGCGAGTGCTGGAGAGCAAAAGGAAAGGTCAATAGCTGACGACGACCCAGAAGCAGTACAGAAATGAGTGGGAGCACCAGAGTTGAGGATGCACAGTTCTTCGGATGCCATGAGGCTTTCCAGAATGCGACCCCTGGGGCAAGTAGTCGTAGAGCCCCATAAGACATTATGAGCATTGAAGTCCCCCAGAAGGAGAAATGGGTGGGGAAGTTGGCTAATAAGGTCTGTGAGAGCCTCAGAGTCTATTGCATCCTGAGGCAGTAAGTAAACGGAACAGATTGTGAGCCTCTGCCCCACAAGAAGGTCAACTGCAACTGCTTGCAAGTCCGTAACGAGAGGGAGCTCATATGAGTGGTGCATGTCATGGACAAAAACCGCAACACCACCCTTTGCCCCTTCCCCCATCAGATCATCTTTTCGATACACGGTATAGCCCCGTAAAGAAGGAGCATCAGTGGCCCGAAAATGTGTCTCTTGGAGACATAAGCACAAGGGGCGCTCTCATACAAGGAGTTGTAATTCGGCCACATGCTTCCTGAACCCATTCAGGTTCCACTGTAATATGGGAGCCAGTGATCAGGGTGGCTGAGTTTTCACCCTGCCTCTGTGCTTTGGAGGAGAGCCCGTAATGTCTGGAGATTTATTCCTGGGGCGAGAATATCGCCCCCGGTCGACATCAATGTCCATCAGCTCCGATGGCGACCCAAGGGAGATGTCAGACAATACGATGGCATTGTCATCGGACTGACCCTGACTAGTCTCCTCAGGTGGCAAAACCTTCACCTTCGGCGTCTTCGTCTTGGGGGGCTTAGAATGCAGAACCTTGTCAACAGTTGGAGCTTTACTCGCCTGGGCAGAAGGTGCCATATGGCGAGGGGCAGGAAGTACCCCAATGTCAGCAACCATGGCCTTGTCCGACGTTGCGGGGAGAGCTGCAGGTTGCAAAACCACCGCAGTAGCACAAGTGCACTGGCAAACGCAGGTATTAGTGCTGACACTAGCAACCTCCGTTTGTGTAGCAACAGTGGCCAACTGTACCAGTTTCTACAGAGTGGAAGCGAAAGATGTTGTAAACACAGGAGGCTGCATGGCCTTAAAGAGCTTCTTGGCTTCACCATAGGGGATGCGCTTAGATGTTTTGATCTCCTGTATCTTCCATTCCTCGAGATAGATGGGGCAGACCCGGCTCCAGACAGGGTGACTCCCAGAGCAATTCGCGCACTTCACGGCGATGAACAATCGGCTCCTTCATGGGCAGGCTGACCACATTTACCGCAAGCGGCTATCCCATTGCACCCCAACGTAGTATGCCCAAAGCGCTGACATTTAAAACAGCGCATTGGGTTGGGGAAATATGGCCGCACTGGCAAACGTAAGAAACCCGCTTTAACATGCTCTGGGAGTCTCGGGCAATTGAACGTGAGAATAAACGAGTCGGACTTGACTAGGTCCCCATCGACTCATTTCATAATATGCTGCACGTCGACATTACCTTCGTCAGCCCACTCAGATTTCAACTCGTCCTTGGGGATGTACACCAAGTCCCTACATGTCACAACACCCTTACTATAGTTCAAAGTGGAGTGGAGCTCGGTCTCGATAGCGTACTCTCCGAGACAGGTTGCTTTCCGAAGAGAAGTGACTTGATGGGAACTAGAAGTTTCAACTAACAGAGTCCCACTGCGCAGTCGCTTCACAGATTTCAGTGTTCCTGCAATTCCCTCAAGACCCTTGTGGATGTAAAAGGGAGAAACTCTCTCAAAGCTACCTTCCTTCCGTTTGACAATCAAAAACACATTCTGGTTATCAGCATGTGCCCTGTTACGACAGTCTGATAAATCTCTAGTAACACCAGGCGCTGGAGGACTCGCAGCACGAAGTCGCTTTTTCAATTGGGTGCGTTTTCCTACCAGTGGCCCACCCAATCCACTGGTAGGGGGAAACGTAGAGGTCGAAGGGTCCATTGTGGTCCCACGAGCAGCTAGGGAACTAAAGGTCCGCTCAGACAGAGCCCCATATGCCTGAGTAAGCCTTATACAACTGGGGTGCGGCAGGTGCCCCAGAGGTTGCCCGCTTGCGACTGTTCCACCCCAACAGCCATGCATCTTATAGGTGCGCAGCACACCGTAAGATTGAGGGGTTTTTATAGAGGTTTACCTTCCTCGCAATCCAGGCAGTCAAGCCAAGATTACCATTCCCCGCAGCACACAACATTCCACCACCGCGCCATGTGGTGGTCGCTGAAGCATGTCCGAGGTTTACGGTGACAGGAGACTGGTAGTGCTGACCAGTCCCCAGTTCAGGACTAAAGATTATAGGTGACAGTGTAGTGGGTGGTGGTGGTGGAATTAACTCATGGAAAAATTCATGTAGTAGTTGCTGTTAGAGCTGTACCATTTTGGGATTGAAGTCAGCTGATATGTATACCTGCTTGAAGGAAGTCCTTCTATCTAAGGGATCACCTTCAGAGGAAGTCATGTTTCCGAGTGGAGAAAGAATTAGCATATTTCATCAAAATATAAGAAGTATTAGAGATAAAGTTAGTGAACTGCTTATAGATGTTGACTCTGACATTATTGGGATATCACCACTTAAATAATTTGACAATTGAGAGGCTTCCTTTCCCAGGATACAGATTAGCTGGCTGTTTTTCGTGCAGTTCCTTGCGGAGTGGAGAAGTGGTCATGTACATAAAAAACAATAATCCATTTGAGTCCATAGATGTATCATGGTACTGCACTGAAGAGATATTTGAATGTAGTGCAGGGGCAGTTGAATTTAGTGAAACTTCTGATTTTTGTTGTTTATAGGTCCCCTAGCTCTGACTTCAGAGCATTTTTGCTTAAGCTAGAGAGGGTTCTTGATTCACTTTGTAGGAAGTACCAGAAAGTAGTTATATGTGGTGATTTCAATATTAATTTTGTGGATGATTGTGCAAGAAAAAGGATGTTGGTAGATCTCCTAAATTCATATGATCTGATGCAAACTGTGTTTTTTCCAACTAGGGTGCAGGGGAACAGTAGCACAGCCATAGACAAAATTTTTATTTGTTCTTCATTACTAGATGGGCATTCTGTTAGTAAAAGGGTGAATGGCCTTTCAGACCATGATTTACAAATTTTAACACTAAAAGGCTTTTGTGCTAAAACAAATGTCAAATATAATTACAAACTATGCAAGAAAAGTAATCTAATGGTAATAGAGAGTTTTTTAAACCTTGTCAAGGAACAAGAGTCGCAGGATGTTTACTAGGTGTAAAAGGCAGCCTGGCTGGCTGACTAGTGGGATAAGGATATCATATAGAACAAAGCGCGAATTATATCAAAATGTAAGTAGTCACAATCGAGCTACAGTAGCACATTACAAACTGTACTGTAAGGTGCTTAAAATGTTATTAGGAAGGCAAAGAGTATGTGGTACACAAATAGAATAGTTAATTCACAGGATAAAATTAAAACCATATGGTCAGTTGTGGAGGAAGTGTCTGGCCTGCAGCGGAAGGCTGACATAGTCAGTTTGTAGTAAAAATATTTCTGTTACTGACAAATCAGATATATGTACAGTATTTAACAATCATTTTCTGAGCATTGCTTGTGAATTAAATAAAAATTTAGTCTCTACATAGAATCATATAACTCACTTGGCAAATGCCTTTCCGAGACTGATGTCTGAAATACTCCTCTGTGATAAACAAGTGAGAGATTGAGTCAATAATTAAATCATTGAAGACCAAAGACTATGGGGATGGATATGATGGAGTGCCTAGCAGATTATTTAAGTACTGTGCTGCACATGTTAGTCCTGTAATTAGCCATATTTGTAATTTTTACTTTAGGAATGGCCACTTTCCTGAATGATTAAAGTACTCAGTACAAAGCCGCTTTATAAAAAGGGAGAAAGGGACAGTGTAGACAATTTTAGACCTATTACTATGCCATCAGTGTTAGCTAAAGTTATTGAAAAGGCTATGTATGTAAGGATAATTGATCATTTTATATCACACAATTTGCTATCAAATGTACAGTTCAGCCTTAGAAGTTGTTTAACAGCTGAAAATGCTATATTCTCTTTTCTCTGTGAGGTACTGGATGGGTTAAACAAAAGGTTTCGAGCGCTAAGCATATTTTTTGATTTAACTAAGGTGTTTGATTGTGTTGATCACAAAATATTGCTCCATAAGTTGGACCATTACGGAATACAGGGAGTAGCTTACAATTGGTTCTCCTCTTACTTTAGCAACAGACAGCAAAAGCTCATTATTCACGGTGTTGAGAATGGCTGTGATGTTGGGTCTGAGTGGGGTACACTCAAATGGGGGGTGCCCCAGGGATCAGTGTTGAGGCCACTCCTGTTCCTTATTTATATAAATATGCCCTCTAGTATTACAGGAAAATCTAAAATATTTCTGTTTGCTGATGACACTAGCTTGGTGGTAAAGGATATTGTGTGCAACATTGGCTTGGTTTCAAATAGTGCAGTTCATGGCATAAGTTCATGGCTTGTAGAAAATAAACGCTAAATCACAGCAAGACTCAGTTTTTACAGTTTCTAACACACAATTCAACAAAACCTGATGTATTAACACGATTCACGTTGTCCGTTGCACTTGACATAGTGTAGACCGGGAACTGTCTGCTAGGCATGCCCGATGTAAAACTGATTGGGCACGGCCCGTGCTGCCTGAGTTGTTGTTGTTCTGCCAGCAGAGGCGTGGCCGAATTCTCACGTGCCTTCTGGTGGACGGGACTTTACTTTTGACAACTACTGTCCTTGACGCGCCGTGCCGATGTGCGCCTCCTGCGATCTTTCTGGTGGCTACTGTGCCTGACGTTTTAATTTCACAGAATTGGCGTATGATTAGTGAAACTGAACGGTTCAAACTTCTAGGTGTTCAGATGGATAGTAAACTGTCATGGAAAAACCCACATTCAGGATCTTGTTCAAAGACTTAATGGTGCCTTTTTTACTATTCGAACAATATCTGAAATAAGTGATCGCTTAACATGAAAATTAGTCTACCCTGCTTATTTACATTTGCTTATGTCATATGGTATTATATTTTAGGGCAACGCTTCCTATTCTAAAAGCATATCTTTGGCTCAGAAATGGTTGGTTCAGTCAATAAGTGATGTAAGTTTGCGAACCTCTTGTTGACCCCTGTTCACTAGTCTAGCTATATATATTCTTTACTTTCATTTCTTGTTAACAATATCAGCTTAGTACCAAGAATAAGCAGCTTTCACTCGGTTAATACTCAGCAGAAATCAAACCTGCATTTGCATTGGACTTCCTTAACTCTTGTGCAGAAAGATATACAATATACTGGTGCAAACTACCACAGTAATTCAAAAATCTTAGTAGTAATCCATGCTCTTTAAAATCGAAACAGAAGAGTTTCTTTGTGGATCACTCGTTCTCTACTGTCGAGGAGTTTCTTGAAAAATTAAGCTGATTCTTGTTGTATTGTTGATTGTGTTTACTTAAACTTATGGCTTGACTTTTTTGGGTTCATAAACATTTTATTTTTATCTGTTATTACTTTTATGTTGCAATTTCATGTACTGACACGTTTCATGAACTTGGAGATTTGCTCCTCAGTTTGTTACTACAGAACTTCATGTGTAAATAAAAAAAATAATAAAATAATTTACTTGGATATAAATAACTTATACGGGCACGCCATGCAGCAATCACTGCCAATTGATGTTTTGATCAGTGCCTGAAGACGAATGCAAGGGATTAGGTGGAAGAATCACGGGGAGGTATGGCGGCTGATTCTGATGTGGGGTCTGTGGTGGAGACAGTACTCACATACCCTATTAGCTTGCATGATGTGAACGCCGATTTGCCACTGTGTCCAGAGCAACTAATTAAGTGAGGATGCTTCACCCTAAAACTGATGACAACACTCCAGAATAAGTGGGGGATTATTGCAATCTCCAGCATTGTCTCACCTTGGGGATGGAACTGGTTAGAATCACCTGTGCTATCTCCTTCAAGCAATCACCCTGACTGAAGGAGTATATTGATTTGAATACGACACTGAGGGCTTCTGCAATGTGTGGCTGAGAAAGATTTTTTAAAATTAATGAATAATTAAATTTTTGGTAAAATGATGGAGAATTTGAGGGAACTACATGAAATTTTCGTTAGAACCGAATGGGATGGGCGTTATAGTGTGAGAGAATGCATTGCCAGACCAAATTTTAAGCACGTCACAAAATTCAATAAGAAGTGTGTTGGTGTGGAGATTGCAAAGACTGCAGTGGAGTTCATGAAACCTATTTATGTGGGGATGTGCATCATAGACCTGACAAACCCCACATGTACCGCTTTCGTTATGAGTTTGCATATAAATTACTTTATTTGGATATAGATAGCTTCAACTACTGAGTAAAGAACTGTGATCCATATGAAGTAATGAGGTATCACGGTAATGAATTTGATGTCCTCATATGCACATGATAATCCTTATGGTAGTGTTCCAGAGAACAAGAAGGTTATCGGCCTTATGAAAGATGAGGTGAATGGATTGCCGATTGTGAAGTTCGTAGGTCTGCGATCAAAAATGTATGCAAAACCCACAATGGAAGGTACTATCCAGAGGTGGACTAAGAGTGTGTGTGATATGCGTCAACAGCCCTCTCTATCAAAGACTAATTGCTGTGCCCGTACAGCAGTGTTCACCGTGCTGCACTGCTGCTGCCGCATATGTGGTGCGGCAAACTAGCATTTTATTTATTCCCATATGACCATTTCACGAGTGTACCGTGAGTATCAGGAATCAGCTAAAATATCAAATCTCCAACATTGATGTGAATGGAAAAAGATCCTGCAAGAACGGGACCAACACTGACTTAAGAGAATCGTTCAACATGACAGAAGTGCAACCCTTCTGAAAATTGCTGCAGATTTCAATGCTGGGCCATCAGCAAGTGTCAGCATACAACCCGTTCAATGAAACATCATTGATTTGGGCTTTTGGAGCTGAGGGCCCTTTCGTATACTGTTGACAACTAGACAACACAAAACTTTATGCCTCACCTGGGCCCGTCAACACCACCATTGGTTTGTTGAATTACCCACTTAGTGTATCCAAAAATTCATCTAATGAGTAGAAGGAGTTGCCATTAAGGAATTCTTTTAATTCCCTTTTGAATGCTATATGGCTATCTGTCAGACTTTTGTTGCTATTAGGTAAGTGACCAAAGACTTTCGTGGCAGCATAATTTACCCCCTTCTGAAACAAAGTTAGATTTAACCTTGAGTAGTGAAGATCATCCTTTCTCCTAGTGTTGTAGCCATGTACACTGCTATTACTTTTGAATTCATTTGGATTGTTAATAACAAATTTCATAAGTGAATAATAACAAATTTCATAAGTGAAAAAATATATATATAGTGAGGCTACAGTGAAGATCTCTAGCTCTTCAAATAAGTGTCTGCGGGATGATCTTGGATGAGCTCCAGCAATTATTCTGATTACATGCTTTTGAGCATGACTAAAATTGTATCCCCTGTGCTTGAAGAAAACCACAGATATAGTATCTGGGTAAAACTTTGTAATGTCAAAGGGCAGAACTTAGAAGCAGTTTTCCATTTTTTCACACATATTCTTCTTGACTAGATGGAGAGCAGAGCAACAGTAGAATTCCAGGCCTTGAATAGCATGACGCATGGAGATTCTGTGCATGTCTTCTCGTCCCATTCACGTAGTGGATGATCAAAAAATCGAAACGGCCTCACCATATCTTTGAAGGGTATGCCAGGATCATTCCAGTGAATTCCATGGTAATTGCTTTACACTCCTCCATGTTTTAGCCCACTTCACATCCTTAAAAGACCTCAGTGATGCATTGTTTGCTGAGAATGCCTATTGTATCTGAGTCTCCTGTGTACACTGTGAATGCAACATCTTTGAATGTGAACTGTTTATGCTCTTCGTTATAGGAGCCTTGAAGTAAAGCAAAAGGTTATTAAAAAAAGTAGTAGTATCTTACTTGGCTGTTGTGAGTACAAAACAGGCATTATGATTTATTATTGATCATTTCAGCTATACACCCAACACAATAAATCTTAACTGTTGGTGGTCCATCAATCTGGCATCGTGCATTCCAGTCATAGAGCTTAAAGCAAGGCTCATACTTGGAAATGAGTTCACCCCTTCTAAACACGATAGGTAGCAAATTGAATCTTTGCAATGTAACATGTAATAGTGGTACAAGTTGAGTACGGAACATGTAGTTATAGGGAGCATTCGAATGATGATGAGTCTTTAATCACTTTCATACAAATATATGAGGACACACTGTGCACATTTCGTGAGTTCACTCACTCAAACATGATGTAAGCATCCTCTTTTCCTGGCGAATACGTAGTCCTCGAGGCTGTCATAATATATGTGTTCTTGAGTAAAGCAGAATTGTGCAGTCACTATTTGCCTCTAATAGCTTTGAAATAACGATAACTAAAGCATGACCCTCAGCATCCACGACCATACTTCGTGCAATACACTCACTACCACTGCTCAGATTCACTATATATTAAAATGACGGTGCTGCTACTGATCCTCCTAGTCTCCAGCAGCATCACCTGATTCACAGACATCCTGCAAGCACTTGAATAACTGAAAGACGATGGATTCGTAGTGGCACACTGAAGAGACAGACAGAAGTCTATTGTATGCTTGGAATAAAGCATGCTTTGCATTCAAGCCTATAGGAGGTTTCCACATAACATGGTATTCCTTTTGAAAATTCAGCTTCGACACACGTTACAGGAACTAAACGGACACATGTTTACTGTGTATGATCAAGCCATCGTATTCTCGCACTTGTAAAAAACAAAAGCTTTTTATGACACTCTAACAAACTAATTTTTGAAACTTCCTGGCAGATTAAAACTGCGTGCCCGACCGAGACTCGAACTCGGGACCTTTGCCTTTCGCGGGCAGAGCAGAGTGAAAATCTCATTCTGGAAACTAATTTTTGCCAGCTGCATCAGATCCGTCTCGCAGTGTCCTCCTTCAAAATGTTAAACAAGCTGGCAAGAGGGACTTAAAATGTGCTTAGGCTCATACAGAACAGTTTTGAAGTGCACAAACGTTTCTCTATCCGTTAACTTGGTCCCAGAAAATTAACCCGAATGGATGCACTCCAGTATATTGCACTCGCAGATAGTCGAGTATGATCTAGGTGTTAGGTCTACCGTAGTTATTCATTTAAACACATCACAAGGCTCAAATGCACTCCACAAACTCCAACTTGGTGGTCTGAATATATAAGATGCCACTGTGTTGGCTGGATTTACCAGTATCTGGGCAGTGCGGGTATGAACACATAATTTTTTCGGATGCTGTTCACCTATAAACGATAGAAATTTTATGCTGCTTGAATGTAAAGGTGTTGTGGCTTATGTTCCAACATATCACCAGGCATTTGTGGGAAGTGATCAGACTACTATTCGTGTAAAGAATGTATGTACATCTAGTCGTAAGGGGAGAATAGATTTGACGTGATGAATTGTGATTTCAATGCAGCGAGGAATGTATTCGACCATAATGGGTGACAGATTCATTTCGTAAACAGCTGCACAATATAGTACTGCAAGGGTTCAACTTGATCTGCTATAGGGTACAAATAGGATGGGCAACATGACTGCAACAAAATGGATGCACAAAACGTCCCATCATTGGCTCCCCTCTGCAGATCCTCACGTGTTCTTTGTTGCACTATCGACTGCGATGTTTATTACAGTACAACAACCTATATCAGTGATGTCTTCCCAAGCCTTTCGTCCGCAGGAGCACTGTTGATTATCACACAGTGCCGAACGTCTGTGGTTTAAAATACTTGTTTGAGAAAGTCTTGGCGGCACGCAGCACCTACCGGAGGCACAGACTGGAATACTTAAACGTCAAATAATTTCCTACAACTGAGGAGAATCGAGACACCTAGATGGTGTGAGTGCGGACATACCGTACTTTTTTCGGGTGCTATACGCATATAAACCATAATGCACTGCTTATCTGAAATGCTTATATGCTACAGTGTGCCGGCCGGAGTGGCCGAGCGGTTCTAGGCGCTTCAGTCCGGAACCGCGCGACCGCTGCGGTCGCAGGTTCGAATCCTGCCTCGGGCATGGATGTGTGTGATGTCCTTGGGTTAGCTAGGTTTAAGTAGTTCTAAGTTCTAGGGGACTGATGACCTCAGAAGTTAAGTCCCATAGTGCTCAGAGCCATTTGAACTACAGTGTAAAGTTGCTTTGGTCAGTGTTCAGACAAGTGCCAAGAAAATGACTGTCTGGTAGTAAGGGAGATGTAGATTTGACGTGTAAAACTGCAATAGCCGTGAGGGGGATAAAAGATTTTACGTAGGAAGCTACGTTCCGTCATAAGAATGGTATAGATACTGATATTTCCAGAGCCACAGTCGTCAGGAGGATGTATTTTCCATACTTCCCTCGTCGGAAGTCACCAGATTGGCACTATGATCATCTGGAGCACTTAAATCACTTAATAAAAGCAAGTCTTCCGGTCCAGACTGTATACCAATTAGGTTTCTTTCAGAGTACCGTCTGCTGATGCAATAGCTTCATACTAAACAATCATATACAACAACTCGCTGGATGACAGATCCGTACCCAAAGACTAGAAAGTTGCACTTCGGTTACACGATAGATCAGTCAAATCTAAAGACCGTAAATTCAACTAAATATCTACGAATTATAATTACGAACAGCTTAATCTGGAAAGAACACATAGACAATGTTGTGGGGAAGGCAAACCAAAGACTGCTTTTTATTGGCAGAACATTTAGAAAATATAACGGATCTCGTGATGAGACTGCCTACGCCACGCTTGTCCGTCCTCCTTTCGAGTACTGGTGCGTAGTCTGGGATTCTACCAGATGAGAAGGAAAAGGCTCAAGGAAAAGGATCAAGGAAAAGGCTCAAAGAAGAGCAACACCTTTTTTATTATGCGAAGTGGGGGAGAGAGAGTGTCTCTGACATGATACAGGATTTGGGGTGGACATCATTAAAACAAAGGCAGTTGCGATGGAATCTTCAAACGAAATTTCAATCACCAACTTCCTTCTCTGAAATCGAAAATATTTTGTTGAGGCCTACCTACACATGGACAAACGATCATCATGATAAAACAAGGGAAACCAGAGATTGCAAGGAAAGATGTAGGTGTTCGCTTTTTCCACGCGCTTTTTGGGACTGGGATAACAGAATTACTTGAAGATGGTTTGATGAACTGTCTTCCAGGCAGTTAAGGGTGATTTGTAGAGTACCCATGTAGATGTAGATGTAGATGAACCAAAAAAATTGCTTGTTTTTGGATCTGCAAATACCCTGCGGTCAATAGTTTGGAGAATGAGCGATATAAAATGGTTTTACTACTCAGCTGTTTGAGACACAGTAGAAGCTACATTTCAGTGCAACTGGTTTTCACTTTTTAAGTTGTCTTACGGTGTGTCAGATATATTTTGAAAGTTCAAAATGGGTTTCAGTACCAATCAAGCAGCAGGAATAGCTTCTCTAGCATTTGACATCAGCTTCTGCAGTCTAATTTATACAAATCTGAAAATTAAAGTATGGATTGAGTAGTACGTACAGGATAAGAAACAACAGGTGGGTGTTTTACGCGGCTACTATATGATACAATGTGGGACTCACTTCAAGAATAACAACTCATCTCTGCTCTTGTATCGTCCTCGCATTGTGCTATGGAATACTTACAAGATAGTAGCCGTCGTTAGCATCAGAATTTTGAATAAAGGCTTGTTTCGTCACTTGCAAATATTCTGCAGTCAATTGTCACTCATCTGAAATATTAAAAAAAAAGGTAAACCACTATCCACTGTGTGTGCGATATCATGTGCTTTTATGTGACAACTATGCGTTAGAAGTATAGGACTTATCTTCTAGTCCGATTTATTCTCACATTTCAATAGATCACGAAGTGTGATAGGGGCAAGTTTAAAAGTTGCCTGTTTAATCGAAAATGCTGAAGAACGTATTTCTCTGGTATTTTGCACATATATTGGCAGTCCATTTTGTACCCATCTGAAACATAAGAATGAGTAACATTAGCATTTATAACACGGGCACAAACATATGTTTCTATTTCACAACAATTCTTCGCAAAACAAGACACCTTAGAGACCAAATCATTTTCAGTTTTTAACCAGCCTCACAATGTGCTGGATAGTATTTTAAATTATTTATATCCCTTTGTAATCAATAAGTCAGCAAAAATATGTTCTTTTGTATTTCGAAAACCATCTCCAGTGAAATTTGTAACCATCTAAAATATAAGAATGAATAAGATCAGTATCTTTCACATTACGCAAAGCTTCTGATGTCCGGTTTTTACCAGTCTGAAAAATTAAATTAGTATCTATAGTATAAAAAACAGCAGATGATTTTATGCGACAACTATGTGACAAAAATGTTGTAACTCACGTGTGAATGAATAATTCTGAAAAATAGCTTGTTTCGCCACTTCCAAGTTTTCTGCAGTCAGTGGTTAGTGGATAAGAAACATAAAGACGTAGTTAAATTAGTAGCTACTGATTGATCATAATGACATGCTTCTACGTGATACAAAGTAGAACTAACCAGGTGACAGAAAGAAGGAGTAAAGTTGTAGTCCGAAATATTTTCACATGTTAATCCTTCACGCAGTGTGGTAGGGGTTGTTTTCAAAGTGTAGCTGCCTCATTAAACACAAATGCTAAAGGAGGTCAAAATGGTTCAAATGGTTCTGAGCACTATGGGACTTAACTTCTCAGGTCATCAGTCCCCTAGAACTTAGAACTACTTAAACCTAACTAACCTAAGGACATCATACACATCCATGCCCGAGGCAGGATTCGAACCTGCGACCGTAGCAGTCACGCGGTTCCAGACTGTAGCGCCTAGAACCGCTCGGCCACTTCGGCCGGCCGAAGGGGGTCATTCTTTGGTTTTCGCACGACTTTTGGCAATGTCTTTTATACCCATCTGAAATGCGAGAACGGATAACATTAGTTTTTACAGCACGAGTACCAATAAAATTTTCTATTGCGCAAATATTCTTCACAGAACAAGACTTACCTACGAGTTCAATCGATTTTCACGTTTCAAGCGGCCTCCAATTTGCTGGGTAGTTTTTTAAAATATTTAAATTCCTTTTCAATAAAAGAAAAGAATCAGGGTTGTGTTTCTTTTGCCTTGAACAAATCATCTGCAGTCAATTTTGTGTCCATTTAAAACGTAAAAAATTAATAAGATTAGTTTTTGAGAGATGAGCGATGCAAAGTTGTTTTACTCCTCAGCTGTTTGAGACATAGTAGGCCCTACAGTCGAGTGCATTTGAATCCACTTTTTAAGTTGTTTTGCAGTGTGCTAGATTTATTTTAAAAGTTTAAGGTGAGTTTTAAAATCAATCAACCGGTCGGCAGGAGCAGCTTAAACATGGATAGATTAGTATGTACGGGGCAAACAAAGAACACGTGTTTTTGCGTCACTGCTATATGACTTAAAGCAAGACTCCAAGCAAGAATGACTCATCTTTCCTCTGTTGTCGTCCGCTCATCGTGCTAAGGAGTGCGTAAAAGGTAGTAGCGCTGTTAATTGCATCTGAATTCCGAAATACAGCTTATTTGCCCACTTGGAAATATTCTGCAGTCAATTGTTACTCATCTGAAACATAAATAATCGGTCGCTGTGCTATGTCCGGATGCAAAACACGCCAACCGAAACCGCTAAGCCAGTCTAGACACTCAAAGCTACCTTTCAGTTTGTTGTGATTAGAAGGGATATATTTCATATTCGGAGTTAGGTATGCAAAAATGAATCTGTGGCTGCCGATGCGTTGTTTAAATGCAGAAGATGGTACAAACGAAGTGGGAGTAGTTGAAATAGTAGGAACTCTGCAAAAAAATCGAACCCGTCGTTGTAGTTGCAAATGACCAAAACGAGGGCGACGGTCCTCCCCAGGGAAGGAAGAGGTGTCCTGATCAGTGGAAATGTTTCGAAAGCAGTAAGGTAAGAACATGGAAGTATGATTAAAGCAATTTATGCAAAGAAAACTGTGTTGACGCTACTTGTTATGATATACGTGTCAGGATTAGTGAAAATTACTAGTAACTGGCATTTCCAGATTCAAAAAGAAAAAAAATACCGTGTTCACGAAAAGCAGAAAGAAGAAGATTTGTTTAGTTCGTGGAGAGGCCTAATACAACTTAGAAGCTGGAGAGGTGAAGAGTATCCTGAAGAGATGAAAAATTTCGGCAGAGGAAACGGCCCAACACCAATCACAGCTGGTGTAAAACTTCCAGAAGCCAAACTCGGAGACGTCAGAAAGCTTTTGGAACTCCACTATGGTGAAGACTGGGCGACCAACGATGAAACTCAAATTCTACACCGAGGCGTTCGACGAGCAGGAAGGCAACACTTGAGTCACCCCTGGCGCTGCCAACCATCTCAAGATGCCGGACACGATTCTCAATTGATGGGCAGTGTCGAGGTCAATGTCAAGTAAAAGCAACTTCCAGCTAATTTCATTTTCTGGAATATTTTGTTGATGTTTTAATGAAGATGCAACTTTCTGCCAGTTTTATTATTTTCTAAAACTTTGTGGATGTTTTACTAAGAAAAACTCTGGAGAGTATTATATTTTCTAAAATATCTTGCGATGTCAAAAATGCGATGCTGTATTTAAAAAAATCCTAATGTTGGACATTTGTATTTATTCTCTTTTTGACGTTTTGTAGGTCAGTTTTTCATGGTAAAATAATGTCATTTTTACATGCCAGTTTTGTAGAATTATGAGACCTCTCTTTGAAATAAAACGTTTATATTCACAATAATTAAATTCCACCTTTCTGCCATTCCTAACATATCACCGATTAGCTGATTTTGCAACCGAACGTTTATTTTGTAACTGGATCGATACGTTTGCAAAACCCGCTAACTGCATAAATTGGCTGCAAAAACCGCAAAGCCAATATTACACTTAAAATTTTGACACAAAAAACATAATCGCAGATTTCAGCCATTAATACCATGTAATTAATTATTTTTTACTTATTTCTGTGAAAGAAATGAAGTCTTTAATAGTTTGTATGGGACGAGTTTTTCGCGATTATATCAGTTTCGCTTATCAGGCAGTTATACCGGCTTTTGCATCTGGGCTACTGAAGTAGTTTTACTCCTCAGCTGTTTGAGATATTGTAGAACCTACATTCGTGTGCGATTGGCTTGTGATTTTTAATTTTTCTTTCAGTGTGCTAGATATAGCTTAATAGTTTAAGCTGCCTTTTAAATCAGTCAACGAGGAGAAATTGCTTCCGACGTACGTTTATTACCAGTCTGAGTAATAAAACATGGATAAATTAATATATAAAGGAGGGCAACTCAAGTGTTCTCACTTGAGAATTATGTGGTAGAAAGTCTGCAGCTCGTGGTCTCGCGGTAGCGTTCTTGCTTCCCGAGCACGGGGTCCCAGGTTCGATTCCCAGCAGGGTCAGGGATTTTCACCTGCCCCCAGATGACTGGGTGTTGTTGTGTCGTCTTCATCAACATCATTCATCCGCATTACGGTCGGAGGAAGGCAACGGCAAAGCACCTCCATTAGGACCTTGCCTTCCCCGCATCGTTCCCCCTACGCTCTGTGAAGAGGCATGGGACTTCATTTCCATAAGATAGAAATCGGGACTCCCATCAATGGTAACTCATCTCTCCTCTTGTATCCTCCTCGCATTGTGCTGTAGTGTACATAAAATTTAGTAGCTGTCGTTTTCATCAGAATTCTGAAAAACAGCTTGTTTCACCACTTGGGAATAATCTGAAGTCAAAAGTTAGTCATCTGAAATATAAAAAATCGATAAATTTGTATCCATTGCACGTGCAATATCACATACTTTTATGTAATAACACTGTGGTACAAGGTAGAACCCACGGTGTAGTCCAATTGAATTTCACACTGCAGTCAGCACACAGTGTGGTATGGGTTACATGAAATCTGTTAGCTGCTTGTTTAATCAAACATACTGAGGGTGTTTCTTTGGCCTTTTCCACATCTTTTGGCACTCCATTATATACCCGAGCACATGGTGTGGTATGGACTACATGAAATCTGTTAGCTGCTTGTTTAATCAAACATACTGAGGGTGTTTCTTTGGTCTTTTCCACATCTTTTGGCACTCCATTATGTACCCATCTGGAACACAAGTGTTATGTCTGTGCCCTCTTATAACGTTTTGTTATTCCTGGATCGTGGTACGATAGGTAAGTCGCCAGTTTCGTCTCACTACAACACAAAATGCACACGTGGTTAAAATACGCTTTATTTCAGGAACTAATTGAGTACTTAAGTGGTGTCCAGTCTGGAGTTCTGTGGCTAACAGCAATCAAATAACATGTACTAATTCCTGACTTTTGTCCGTGTCCATATCATAACTATGTACAATGACTAACGTTCCCTCATAGCTAGCTAACGTGCGAGGCGACGACTATCACTGTGAAAGACTAGAGAGCAGTGCTGAGGTGCAATGCGAACTGCGTCCCAGTGCGACGTACTGAGGTACTTATATTAAGAGACTGAGGCAGTTCGAACGGCGGCGGCGGCGTATGTGCACGCTGCCCAGTGGAGTTATCGCCGCATAGTCTAGTTCCGCGCCTGCTATACGTTTCCTAGTTTTGATGGCTCTGAGCACTATGGGACTTAACATCTATGGTCATCAGTCCCCTAGAACTTAGAACTACTTAAACCTAACTAACCTAAGGACATCACACAACACCCAGCCATCACGAGGCAGAGAAAATCCCTGACCCCGCCGGGAATCGAACCCGGGAACCCGGGCGTGGGAAGCGAGAACGCTACCGCACGACCACGAGATGCGGGCCTAGTTTTGATCGGTGTGCTGGCGGAGACGTACGCCAGCACAGTAAGAACATTAGTTTACAACGTAAGTACAAATACATGATCCGATTTCACAATTATTCTTCACACAGCAATACTTACCTTCGAGTACAGATCATTTGCGCTTTATAAGAGGCTTCACAATGTGCTGGATTGTAGTTTAAGAGAGTTAAATCACGTTTACTCAAAAAGCATACAAAATTTTTTGTTTTCCGATAACCATATCCATTTAGGCCCTAATTTTGAAACCATATAGAATTTAAAAAATGAGAAACTTCAGTTTTTGGAGGATGGACGATATAAAGTGGTTTTATGACTGAGCTGACAGAGAGAATTTGACCTATCTGTTAGTTCCCCACTTTTTAATTTGTATAACAGTGTGCTAGAATTGCCTTAAACGCTTAAGGTGGCTTTTAAATCAGTTAACGAGCAGAAATAGCTTTTTTCACGCCACACAAAGCTTCCGACGTCAGTTTTTTACCAATCTGAAAAATAAAACATCGATAAATTAGTATATACAGGACGGGGAACAACAAGTGTTTTGATTTGACAACTGTATGGTAGAAAACGGGACTCCCTTCAAGAGTAATTCACGTCTCCTCTTGTCTCGTCCTCCCATTTACCAATGGAGTAAATAAAAAGCAGTAGCTGTTGTTTGCACAAGATTTCGGAAAAATAGTTGTTTAACCACTTGGGAATATTCTGCAGTTAACTGTTACTCATGTGAAACATAAAAAATCGATAAATTAGCAACTACTGCATGTACAGTATAATATCACGTGCCTTTATGTGATAACTCTGTGATACAAAGTAGGACTCACCTTCTAGTCGAATTTATTTTGACACATTGCTCGAAAACGCAGTGTGGTATGGGGCATTTTAAAAGTTATAACTGCTGCTTTAATAAAAAATATTTGTGACAGTGTTTCACATCTTCTTGCAGTCCGTTTTGTACCCTTCTGAACCTAAGAAGGAATAAAATTAGTTCTTAAAACATGAGTACAAATGTATGGTGCTGTTTCACCACTATTCTTCATATAACAATATTTACTTTCGAGCGGAAATGATTTTCACTTGATAAGTAGCCTCACAAGGGGCTGGGTAGTTTTGTAAGTGATTTAAATCACTTTTTAATCCGAAAGACAGGAGACATGTTTCCCTTTGCATTACGAAAACCATCTCCAGTGAATTTTGTAGCCATGTGAAATAAAAAGGGAGAAAGATCAGTTTTTGTAGGATGAACGATTTACAGTGGTTTTACCCAGAGCTGTTTGTTACATAGTAGGACGTACTTTCGAGTACGATTAGTTACCACGTTTTAATTTGCCTTGAAGTGTGCTAGAAATAGCTTAATAGTTTAAGCTGCCTTTCAAATTAGTAAAAAAATTTAAATAGCTTCGTTTTCATCGCACAAGGTTTCGGACGTGCTTTTTCACGAATCTGAAAAATAAAACGTGGATAATTTAGCATATACAGGATAGAAGTAACAAGTGTTTTTACTTGACAACTATTTAAGAATAACTCATCTCTCCTGTTTTATTGCCCCCTCATTTTCGGTTTTTAGGATGTAAGGTGTAGTAGCTGTCATTTGCACCAGATTTTGGAGTAGTAGTAGTTCCGCCACTTGGAAATATTTTGCACTCAGTTGTTACTCATGACAAACATAAATAAGCGATGAATGGTTATCTACTGCATGCGCAATATCACTTGCTTTAATGTGACAACTATAAGATACAAAGTAGGACTCATCTTCCACTGCAATTTATTTTCACACACTACTTTTCACTTTTACTCGATCACGCTATGTGGTGGGGGCTGCCTTCTGCCAAAGACCTTGTCAAAGAGGGTGGAGGAGCAGACAGCGGTTCTGGGCAGTGGGCACTCTCTTGTCCTTGGGGTGAGAAAGGGAAGCCTAACAGACACATCATTGTGGTCCAAAACCACTCGGAAGTGACGTCAAAATGACGTATACACAAACGCGCTGCACACTTGTCGACTGATCGAGATCTGTGGTCGAATCGAGTTAGCGGGAAAAGCGTCTGCTTTGTTCTTCACTGTCATACTGACCGTGTAATATCTTGAGTGGTTGTGTTTTCGCTATCGAGCAAAATGTCTCAGGTGTATGAAAACATCTTTCGTGACGCTCTGAAAGATTTCAGAGTTTCAGAGGATGGCCTGATTTCAGGCTATTGTAATTCGTTGGAGGAGGTAATAATAATTTTATGTTAGAATTGGCTGGCAAAAATATGCGCCTTTAAAGACATTAGGAACTCTAGAAAATAACTTTTTTTCTGCTGCCAGTTAAGATTTCATTTTAATAAATTTTATATGTCGCTTTCCGCGATCTGATTCCAATTTTTATGTGAGTTTTTTTATGTATTATGCAGTTTTTTCTTTGTTTTCGTTGTGAGGTGCTGCATTGTTACGTTACCTTTACTGTAACATATACACGTGGAATATTGTAATTAATGATCGCTGTTTAGGAAGTTAATGGCAACTTTGTTTCAAAATTCGCCGTTTGTGAGTTCGTCATCTATGTATTACAGTAAGAGAAACTGAACATTGCAGCAGCTCAAGCGCAAACGTCGTCTCGAGTAAATGGCATAATTTAGAAGACACACATATAAAAATGGGACTCAGGGCCTGGGAACAGTCATGCAAAAGGAAAATAAAAAGCAGCATATTTGCAGCTAATGTCATTGCCAGAGCGTGGGCTCTGCATTCCACATAAAAGTATCCTGCATTTTCCCAGGAATTTTACGTAGTTCTTTCTAATTGCGGTATCAGCTCCAGTGCGTAATTGCACAAATCCATTACTGCTGTTTTCTTTGTGCTGCCACTGAGCTGAATTTCATTGAGGTACTGAATTCAGAGATTAGCTAGAAAACTGTCTATGCAGGGATATGGAGCTCTGTAATTCAAATGACTGTAAGATCCTTAGTTTCTCACCAAAGTTTCAGCAAGGTCAGTGACATCAACTATGAAACAACTTTTTTCATCAATAGCACTGTAATGAATGCCATTTTATGCAAATGTTGCAACATGACCATGTTTGGCCTCCCTACTGAATTCTGAGCAAAGGTGTATTGTTGATGGATGCTGAGTGAGAGCTTTTTGTTCAGGATACCATTGCTCAGTAATAACTGTCCGCTTAATTAATACATGTTACGGGTCGACAGAAGCGTCCGATCCCACGCGTCGCCTTTGACTCGTGACGTAAGGGTGTTGTGTGTGACGTCAAGACGGCGTGGAGTTTGGTTTGAGTGTGGCTGTCTCCAGTTATGTTTTATCTTATTTTATTTACTTTTCTGGTCTGTTCGTTCTATCTCGTGAGATTTTTTTTTTTTAATTTAAAAACACTTATTACTTATTTTAATTATCTGTTTCCTCGAATTTCTGTTTTAGTTTATTATATTTATCTTTCTGATCTGTTCGTTCTATCCCGTGAGATTTGTTTTTAAAAGGCAAAAAACACTAATCAGCTACTGAAGCATCTTTATCTTCTATGGGTTGCAGGGGTTACGACCCCTGGGGAGGTGGGTGGGTATTCGTGCATGGCTGTCTCCACTTACACATTGTAACTACGCAAGGCGTCTAAATTTGTTTATATTTATTTGCCCCCCACCCAAAACACCCCATTTCCCGCGCTTGTCCTGTTAGTGTCATTAGGCTTCTTGTGGAAAGTGTGTGTGTTTGTTTTTTGTTTCCGCCATATTTGTGACGTCATGGGTCAAAGCAGACGGGTGGGATCGGACGCTTCCGTATGTTGGAACTCTATTGGGATTACTGGATTATATTGGTAGACAAAGTCTGTCAGGATCTAAAATTTTCTCAGCACCACACTGAAATTTTGATGGTAACGTAAGCTGTTTTAGTCTTTAGAAATGCTCGTTGGTGAATATGGGTCCTCATAGGGTATAGAATGTTATGACACTTTGAAGCCCTCAAAGTTAAAGTTCTCTTACAGGTGTTCTTTCACATCTACACTCTTTTCTTATTGCCCTGCTAGATTTTATTTTAATTTCTTCTATTGATCTGGCTTTTACTGGAGATGATGTTGATGGGAGTGAGTTATTAAGTCATTTATTTATTTTTCTTAGTTTTTCCTCTCACAACATAGGACTTGGGATGAGGCAAAATGTCTTCTGGAGATATTATCTCAGTTCTTCTGCTGGATAGTGTTGACTTCTCGAGGAGGAGAAATGTTGAGGTCTGCATCTATAACCTTGTCAGGAATACCAATAGTAGAAATAGATGGCAAATTATTTTTAAGTTTGGAGTGTATCAGTCAAATAAGCCTTAAAAGTGCTGTATTATTTCTGTTGGTGATAAGGAGGAATTCTGGCTAACCAGCCCAGATCGTGATTGATTTTGCTCTATTTGTCATTAGATAATTTCCTGTAGCATACAATAACTTAAGTAAGACTTCAAGACAAGAAGTCGTAGCTTATGGCTTGTATGATGTGGCAGAATATGCAAAATTATGCTGTTTTTTTTCATATGATGATTATGCAGAATCATAAGTTGTGGTCTTTGAGGGGAGTGTGTCATGTACTTAATGGAAGTTTCATGAATTCTGTGAGCAATTCGTCGTATCATGCTCTCTTTCCCAGGTCTTTGTCACAGATTTCAATCCCTTTGCAAATTAATGTGCCAAGATGCTTGCAGATTTTGTGATTAAGCTTAATGGATGTTGTATCGAAGTAATGTAGTCAGAGGTCTTCCACTTTTGTTAAGAGTTTGACAGCTGAAAACTGATATTTGTCAATTGTAGGAGAGAAATCATTTTGTAATTTTTACAAAAACTTTTTCATGGATGTATTAACCAGTTTCAACTTTCATCAGTTGCACTGGATAGTTTTGATTGGTGATTGTCTTATTCTTAGTATATAAAACCTGGAATTCGTAGTATGCATAATTATTATGCTTAATAAAGCTTTTGTTGACATAAGCCAAGGCGTGCTTGAAATGAGGTTAACTGAAGCACTGATCAGTTAACCCCAAAACTAGGTCCTTAAACTTCATGTGCACTTGGAAAATATTTTTCATCATCATAATCACAACTGAAAGAACATTTTATGGTCACAATTTTAACTGAAGTCAACAGTAACATAATTTGTGGTCAGTGAATAACAATGGAATAAAAGCAAAAGAGCAAACAAATGAACTCCCAATTTTGTTAACTCATCCATGGTTAATAACATAACACTTACTTTAGCTGTCAAAAACATCAGATGTGATGAAAGGCTGTGTACATTAAATAACTGAATTTTGTAAAGCCTAAAATTTCCCTCTTCATTCATGTTTCCCAGTTAACCTTCAGTGTAGTTACCCTCAGTTTATGCTACTGGTCACTTTATTCTTAGGTGGAAGCACTTCTCGATCAGCTGAAAACTGTGGGGTTTTCATACTGCGTGAGAAGTAGTCATTTTAAAGAGCCATTTTCAGATGTTATGAAAAGTAAGTGAACTGCTGCATTAATTACTTTCTGTGGTTTACCATTTTAGTTCATGTATGTATATTTGAAGGAAGAACTTAGTTTGCTGGAATTAGGGATAGTATATATACGTTAAATGGACATTTCTTTCTAAGCTGCACTAACAATTGATGGAATTGACTCTTTTTGTTATTGTTAATAGTTGTTGTGATATGCAAGGCAGAATTGTATTAATTATTTTCCTCTGTGTTGACTTGTTTGTCATTTATCCATTTTCACAGCCATACATTCAGTAATTTTTACACACTTGCATTTGATAATAGGCTGATTAAAATTATTAGTTGGTTGACAATTCCTGTCGGAGCTGGTTTCCTCCAGAGTGCTGAATGCGTCAGGTCCAAACTATCTCTGTTCGCCATTTCCTGACTGCCACAACAACTGATCAATCCACTTCCATTTTCTTGTCGGACTTCCTTTCTTGATGTGTTTGAACACCATGCAATCATTTGCTGCCTTCAACTAGATTGGCCTTAAACAACATTTTAAAACAGTAGGCATAACTACGTATCCTTACAATATCTTTATGGTGCTAGAGCTAGCTTTAGCATCGTAACATAATGTGAAAGGCTGATTTGGTTGAAGGCAGCACATGATCGTTGGGACCAAATAATCTTACATTAGTGTAATGTAGAGTGGTGGCATAGTGCAACGGATAAGAAACATTCCTGATCCATATAAAGTTGTGGATTTGAGTCTTGACAGATTCTTTGATATTTTTTATACCAATATATTATCAAAATTACTTCATTATTTTTATTCAGTTAATAGGTTTGGATGCAGTTTTATTTCTAACACTCTGCTGTGTCATTTTTGACATTGTATTTACTTTTTAATTCCTTATATTTCTTCTTCATATCATTATTTCATTTGAAATCAGCTTGTCACCTATAACATGTAACTGAATACAAACCAGGACTGCTCATCAGTTGGTAATTTGGCAGTCCATGCAGCTTGTGTGAGGACAGTTTCAGGTGCCATAATTAATGAAAGGAAGAAATTAGTTTGCTTTTAGCACTGAAATACAATTTTTTTTCCTTGAGTTTGCTTATAGAGAATAGCTTCAGCTAGTTTCCTGCCACATGCTTAGTGTTGGATGTTTCACCATCAAGCCAGGCCAGGCAACAGCATTAGGTGTGAGGCTGTGCTGCAACTGCCCGTGGTCAGTGTATTAATTGTTGTGAACAAAGTACGATTAACAGTTCTTCTGTAGAATGCTGACAGCCATTTTCTAGGATATATTGCACATCATGTTACAGTTAGTTTATCAAATGAGTTTAAATTCTGGGCTATAAAATGTCGTATCTGCCACAGTTATGCCATTGGTCACTCCAAAACCAGTTGTCAGCAGAGCATGTCATATTAATGTTATTTCATAATGGCCACTTCCAACACTGCACAGAGTTACATGTATACGTCTCCCATCCTTTCGTAATCCCAACCGGTGCTCTGCCTCTACTGAGCTAAACCTACTTTTTTTGACATGAAAATTAAATTGAACAGCACTTGCTGAGTGACCTGCTCTGTTTGTTGCCTATAATACAGCAGCAGCCGGTGTGCTAACACTTCAGCAACAAGTGACAGATGCCAACTAACAAATAATTTTAATGAATCTATACTGCTGTGTTCATGTTGAAATGGTTTCTATGGTTTTCGATAATTGTGGTGGTGATATGTGAAACAGTAGTCAGCTCATTGAACCTATTGACAGGCATGTTTAGCTTTATTGTCTTCCTAGTTACGTTTATTTGTTGTAATTCCACATTTATAGTAATTACATTTTTCTACATAAGTGTTCTTCACATCTCCTTTGTTTACAAAGAATATTAATTCCACATTTATTGGAACCACAATAAAGCACTTCAGTTGCCCGAAATCAGTATGGTATCCTCATTGCACATAGCAGACAGTTCCATTTCTTTGATAGATACAATAGGTGTGACATCCTGTAAAATTTTGCTCCAGTACTATGTAAAGTAGATAGACAATCTGCTTCCATAAGTTCAGAACTTTGACAATACCTATCAAATGAACGAAATGTTTTCTCACATTGTATGTAGTTAATTAACAATAACATATGTGAATTATTTAACAATAACAATGTTTGTGTTTTTGTCCGTGAGAAATATATTAACTGTTCCAGGTAAAACAAAGCATTTCTTCAAGCAAATGCAGGGACATGTCCCTATCCCCCTTTTTGGTTGTGCATTTGCAGTGGAGAGTGTGTGGTCAAGGCACTGTGTTTTGGGGCCAAAATACTATAAAAGTAAAGAGTCTAGTGTACCTGAGCACTTGGTAATATCATGCTGTGTTAGGATAGACTTACTTTCCATAAAACAAGTTCGTTACAGGGAAAGTTTATTAAATAAATTTTATAGTAGTTCTTTACCCTCTTTAGGAAGACCATGCGACTCCTCGTAAGAGATTGAGGATCATGGATACTAGAAAATCCAACTGCCCAGCAACTTTAAATATGAAGTGTACAAGGGTGTATCCTGATTACAGTATGCACTCAGCAACTGAACACAGGGATACCAAGGCAAAAGTAAGTATTCAGTTTGGGTTCTGCTTGGAGAAAATTTTACGTGATCAGTTGACAGTATACTTTAAAATCTATCGTTTTTAATGCTCTTAATTAAATAATTGATACATTTTTGTCTTAAAGGTTCTTGCAAGTCTACAGAAAGATTTGGCATTGCCATGCCCGCCTAAGAGCTACCTACGTTATTATTTGACTGTTTCCCCAGCAAGTGCACACACACATGCTACTGAAAGTGTTGAAGCAAGTGGGTACATACATCCTTCACTTGTAAAGGAAATCAAAAACTTAGTACTCAGTGGAATGACATCTCTCAAAGTCATTAAGTTGGCTCTAGATAGATTTGTTGAAATCAATTTCACTGGGACACACATACCAGGTCAAATGAATACTACCTTTTACCCCACAGAGAAAACTATTTACAGTCACATTTATTGGACCCTTTATGGTACGAATAAAGTATTGTTTGACGAGACTAGACTGCAGAATCAGGCACAAAGACTCGAGCAATCACATGATTTATTATAGACATTGTATGGGAGCCAATGGAGAAGTGAAACCATTACTTTTTTGCTATGAGAGCAGTTGGCAGAGAGATCTTTTGAAGAAGTATGGGGGTAGTTGTTTGTTAGATGCAACATACAAAACAACAACATATGATATTCCTTTATTTTTTATAGCTGTGAAGAGTAATGTGGGCTATTTGGTTGTCGGTTTATTTCATTCAGATTGAAAATGCAAGATCCATTCATGAAGCACTAGACATTTTCAAGGACTGGAACAAGGATTGGAATCCCCTCTATTGGGTTACTGATTTCTCGGAGTCGGAGATAAATGCAATTGAGCAAGCATTCCCTCAGACAAAAGTTTACTTGTGCCTTTTCCATCGAAAACAGGCATGGGGAAGATGGTTGGAAAAAAAAGGATAATCTACGTATACCAAATGACATGAAGACATTTCTGGATATGTGACAAGAAATTTCAGAATCACCAACAGAGAGAGAATTTAGAGATCGCATAGAAGAGTTGCGAACGCATGAGGTTTCTCGGAGAAACGAGCGTGCATGGCCATACTTTCAACAGCAATGGCTAACGGTATGTGAAAGATGGGTGAAAGCGTATGAGGACAAGGGGAGATTTGCAACCATTGACACTACAAATGGAGTTGAAGCCATGAACAAGGTTGTAAAACATTTTTTCCTTAAACACAATTCAGACAGGACTTTAACTGGGGTTACTAAGGTTATAATAAACCAGTTTCTTCCAAGCCTAATTAGAAAGTACTGTCTGCAGAATTCTGCCATCAAAGCTTATAACAAAGATGTTCCACTGTTTTTGCATAAAAAAACAAACGAGTTTGTGAAACATGTCATGCAGCAATATGCATCAGCAAAAGTTGAGTTAACTGCAAGATCAGTGAGTAGGAGATTGGATGGTTCATTTTATGTGGATAGTGCAAAGTCCAAAAACTGTAGTTATGTTGTAAACTTTGATATACCAGATTGCACATGTGAAGATTTTCGGAGATATAAATACCCATGCAAGAATTTCTGTGCAATCTTTATTTTTTACCCAGAGTGGGGTTTTGATAAAATGCCAGAAAGTTATAAGACTAGTCCATTAATCTGTCTTGATGAAATGTATGGGGTGGGCTTTAGAAGTGGCTCTTTAGTAATTTCATACGAAGGCAGTAGTAGTGACGAAGCTGTTCAGGAGGCAGTTGAAGCAGCTGAGGAGGCTGTCGAGGTTGAGGAGGCTGTCAAGGCAGCAAATACAGATGATCTTGTTCAAACCCAGAATATTCCTTTGCAGCAGTTTGAAGCAAGGGAGCTGTGTAAACAGATTTATAATCTCACATACAACTGCAGCAACAGCGAAACATTACAAAAAGTACTTGAATCACTGAGCAACTGTGTGCAAGATTTGCAATTAGCAAATCCTTAAGTTGGTGGTCTCCCATTAGCAGTGCCATCAACTTCCAAACAATAGTAAAGAACAATGCCAAAAACCTTAAGAGATCTTTCTTAAACACATTATAACTTTCCATTTGAAGGGTAAGAAATGACGGTTTATTTGAATTTTAGATAGTTCTTTGTCTATGTAAAATACGAATAAGCTCCGTCATTTCTGATCCTCGAGATGGAATGCGATGAGGTCTTTATGTTGGTCTCTGCTTTTCAACTTTGTTGCACATTTGAATTTCGAAGTAGCAATAGATAAAATATTATAAAAAGGATAGTTGCTACATTTGTGTGTGTGTGTTTGTGAGTGAGTGTGCGCTCGCGCTTTTGAAAAGGCCCTTGTTGTCCGAAAGATAAGTCCGACAATCTTTTCGTTGTGCCTTTCTGTGACTCAGCATCTTCACTATTTGGTGAGCAGCAACAACTATCCTTTTCATAATATTGTTACATTCCATCCTGGATTTTTCGTTGTTCACCAGAGAAAAGATTTTTCTGAGGAATTAAACTAGATGATAGTGTAGAACTTGCAAACTTTTTAAAATATGAAGTAAAAGATTTTAACTTTAAATTAGGTTAATTCAAATATGGGACAATGTTGAGAATTGAAAAGGTGGAAAAAATAAATAAGATGTATCTTAGTGGCATTGAGATGTCGTATGACTGATGGAGAAAAGATTTTGCATTTCTTTCTCCAAGTAAGAATGCACTTGCTCTCACTTGCTTCAATACATGTCTAGTGATTCATGTGAAACAGAGAAAAAGATAAAGACTGCCCTGTTAATGAACATGTGAGATTGCCCAGTATCACTCTGACAGAAGAGTGTGCTGTTTCCTTGATATGGTATCTGGTCAGCAATGTCATTGGGACCAAATGAAGTAAGGATTGACTTTTTTTATTTGCTTTGGAAGCTTAATGTGTATCAGTTACCTACATATTGGATATCTACCACCTTGGTTCTAATGTTCTTAATAACTTTGCAGAGTTACTGCAGATACCACACAGAAGCAATTACTGTTACTGGAATACCAGTAATGTTTATTAAATTCAGTTATAAAGTAGTTCTGGGCATTGCAGCTGGTGAGCAATGTCATTGGGCACCAAAAGAAGTGAGTACTAAATTTTGGAATTGTGCCTTGAAAACATGTGTATCAGTTGTCTTCATGTTGCATAACTCAATTACTTGTTGTTAATTTATTTGTTAGGTTCAGTTATGATGGATTTCTGGCCTTCAGTCCGTGTGAAAATTCACACCAGATTGCATCAAGACTGTTATATTCCAAGGATATCTTGGAAGATTGATAGTATTCCTGAAGGAAAACAATCCATATAGTATTTCACGTGTGTATCAAACTGCCATTTGTTGTGGCACATAAATATTTGCAACTTGATTGTAATTTTTGACAGGTTTCTCAACAATCCAAGAATTTCTTGTAATGAGAAGTAGACATTGTTGCTTGGGTAAAGGAAATACAAATCACGGTCAATACAACTACCTTATTAACTTTCCACAGATAAATATTTTTCACTACTGCTACTTAAAAATTCAAATGTGTGACAAAGTTTGCTTACAGAACTTGGCATAAAGATCTCCCTTATTTGTATTTTTTAGATAGCTCTTATTGTTTGATCCTTCAAATGGAATGCTATGACCTCCATGTGATTTATTCCTTAGTAGTTAATTATCCATTAAGGCACAAATATATGAACATTACAATGAGAGGGGTCTTTGTGCCAGGCCCTGTAAAAGTAATGGCATCTTACTTAATATTATTGTTGGGAATTTGATGGTACAGCTGTGGGGAGACCACAAATTTTAGGGTTTGCTAACTGCAAATCTGGCACACAGTTGCTGAGTGATTCAAGTACTTCTCATAATGTTTCACTGTTGATACCGTTGTATGTGAGATTATAAACCTGTTTGAACAACACCTTCACTTCAAATTGCTGCAAAGAAATGGTTAAGGTATCAGTGTGATGCTCTATATGTGTTTCCTCAACTGTGTCCTCATTGCTACTGTCTTCATGTGAAATTACTGCAGACACACTTCTGAAACCAAACCTGTACATCTCGTGAAGACGGATTAATGGGCTATTCCTGCAGCTTTCTGGTATTTTATCAAAACCCCACTCTGTATAGAAAATAAAGATTGCACAGAAATGCTTGCATGGGTATTTATGTATCTCAAAATCTTCACATGCGCAGTTTGGTAGAGCAAAGCTTACAACATAATTACAGTCTTTGAACATTGTACTCTCCATACAAAACATTGTCCAACTTCACATTCACTAATCTTGCAGTTAACTCAACTTTCCCTGGTGCGTATCACTGCATGACATGTTTCACAAACTTGCTTTTTTTTTAAAAAAAATGAAAAAACAGTGGAACATGTCTGTTATGATTTGATGGCAGGATTCTGCAGACAGTACTTTCTAATTAGGCTTGGAAGAAATTGATTTCTTATATCCCTAGTAGCCCCATTGAAGGTCCCATCTGTGTTCCATTTTAGGAAAAAAAATGTTTACAATCTTGTTCATGGCTTCAACTCCACTTGTAATGTCAATGGTATCAAAATTGCCCTTGTCCTCATAAGCTTCCACTCACTTTTCATGTACCAATAGCCACTGCTGTTACACGTACGGTGATGCATATTCGTTTCTCTGAGAAGCCTCACTATCTCTTTTGTATGATCTGTAAATTCTCTGTTGGTGATTCTGAAATTTCTTGCCACATGCCCAGAAATCTCTTCATGTCATTTGGTATATATTCAGCCATCTTCCTCAAACCTGTTTCAGACTGAAAAGGCACAAGTACACTTTTGTCTGAGGAAATGCTTGATCAGTTGCATTTATCTCAGACTATAAGAAATCAGTAACCCAGTAGATGGGATTCCAATCCTTGAAAATGGCTAGTGCTTCATGAATGGATCTCACATTTTCAACTTGAATGAAAAAGAAAACCAAATAACCCACATTACTCTTTACAGCTATAAAAAAAAATAAAGGCATATCATGTGTTGTTGTTTTGTATGTTGCATATAACAACTATCCCTGTACTTCTTCAAAAGATCTCTTTGCTAACAGCTCTGATAGAAAAAAGTGATGGTTTCACTCCTCCATTGGCACCTATACCATGTTTGTAATAAATCATGTGATTGCTTTATTCCTTGTGCCACTCATCAGCATGATTCTGCAATCTAGTCTCGTCAAACAATGCTTTATTTGTACATTACAAAGTCCAATATGTGTGAATATAATTTTTTTCAGTGGGGTAAAATGTAGTATTCATTAGACCTTGTATGTGTGTCCCAGTGAAATTATCAGTAAATGTATCTAGAGCCAAATTATTGGCTGTATGATGTCATTCCATCGTGCACCTGAGTTTGTATTTCCTTTACAAGCTATTGTTAGCATGTGTGTGTGCTGATTTGCTGGAGAAGCAGAGAGATAGTCTTTCAGCTATCTTTGAGACATTTAAAGGAGGTGCTTTAGAAGTGAGTGTCCTTATTGATATGAAAAACAGTTTTCAAATTTTCTGTACAAACTGTAAACAGTTCCTCAGTTGGTGATTGTGGAAGAGATTGCCATAGCCACAGTATTGATCCACTGTCAAGTGGTAAACCTAGGATTTCCTTCCAGTATGAGCCAAGTGAAGTAAAACTGTGGTTGGAGAAATGTTTTATATTCTTAAACTGAGTAACTGTAACCCATTATGTTGGATTGCAGTTCATGTGTCAACACTTAAAAATGTTTAGTTCTTCACTGATGACACCTGATACAATTTCAATTTTTAAGGCTATTCTGTGTCAAGTTAAATTTTGAATTATCCATTTAAGCTTATTTTTTTGCTCTGTGGCAGATGGATTTATGTTCATGTAATATCTTTAACGTTGATTGTGGTAAGGTGTAATCATATGTAAATGCCCAATAAAATAGATTGCTTAGAGACAACCTTTTCAAATATTTTTGAAGACGCCAGCAAAAGTGAAAATGATCAATAATTTGATAGTATCTCTTTAATGCTCTTCTTGTACAGAGACTTAACTCAGGCATATTTTAGCCAGTCTGATAAGAGATTGATTACACAAATAATTAGAGGTACAACTCAACTTACATGAATACACTTTGAAAAACTTCACTAGAATACTTTAAGGATTTTATGATGGATGCTGCTACTTAGGGAGAAGTGAGTGTCATTTCCAGTTTACTGAAGTTATTTGTAGTGAGTGGTCTCAGATGTTCAATTGCACTGTTAACTGAACCTGATAATTTGAAGCTGTCAGTAACAGATACAAAGTACTGTACCTATTTAAGAAGTTTGCAACACTACATGCATTTGTTACCAATGTCTCATTTACTTTAATTTGAAGTGTTACTGGAATTTTCAAAATTCAGAACCTGTAAGTATCACAGCATCAACAACAAGTTTAAATAACACATGGCTTTATCTCAATAGGAAGTCAGACTGCTACTTAATTTATAGATGGCAGCAGAAATGATTTTCTTTCACTGTTACCTGTAAGGCAAACAGTAGCCTGTCTTCCTAATCACAGTTAATGTAACATAGCTGTTACTGTAGTCTCTTTAAATTTGGTCATCTTGTCAGACTGTAGTGTATAAGATTATCTTATCATTATTTACAGGATACCAGATGCATTAGCATTAGTAAAACAAGTGTTTTCTGGAGACAATTTCTTAATCAAAACTGTGTAGCACAATAAATACCTTACATCTCTCAGTATTTGAACATCTGAATCATATCTACAGTTACTCTGCATTATGTGGTGCAAAATGTAGATGTATGCTCTCACAGTAAGAATGGTTACAAGAATGCTTTATGGAAAGCTTCATAGCGTTCTGTTGCTTGTAAATTTTTAGTAAAATTTTCCAAAACTGAAGTCAGAGCCATATGAGAAGAAAGTATATGATCTGGATTCATATACAAAATGAAATACTTCATTCAGCTATGAAGTGTGCATAGTTAAATTGCCAGGAAAGTGGAAATAATGTGAAAGGTTTAAGACAACACTCTTTGTAACACAGCCTGTCATTTACTCTTCTTTCTTGCTGAGTGAGCTATTCACCCCATAGCAAATTGCCTTGTTTCTTATGCAGTCAAGTTATTTACACATTCTTCTTAAATCATATATAGTTTGTGTGACACTGCATGGCACAACACACAAGTATTCTTACTAATTTAACTGTGGTATAATGAACACAGGAAGTAGTTTTTTAAAGAATTTTATGTTGCCCTTGGACGTTTCTTTCATGATCCTTTAATGCCGCTTTTGCATCATCAAAATTCATTTGTATGACCACAGAAACTATTATTAATATAAAAGATTAGCTGTCCTATGTATAGCCAAACAACTACCCCTTAAATGTATAACAAAGCCTGCTTCTTCTGAAAAGTTGTTTTCACAATTAACTGAGAAGACGGCAAAAGGCATTAACTTCCTGTGAGGCATAATTTAGGAAACATATCTATTTTTTAACACAAGTAACAGCTCTTGGTAAACCAATATTTCATTATAACTGCACTGGAATCTTACGTATCCCAGGAAATGAAAATTTATAGCCTTATCACGACACTATTCTTAAGTTTGTTTTTTCCCCCAGTATGAGCTGCGTACTCGACAACAAAAGTTATTTCTCGTAAGCAATGGCAATGTTTAGTTTCTCTCAACGGTTATACATGATGGTTTATGGAATGTGTAACGGAAATACTGCATTTATTATTTAGGTGTATAACATTTTATGCTACCTATTTGGCCCTCGACAGAATAAGCAGATCAATCACAGCATGGTCAAGAAACAGGTAAAATCCGATAAGCTGAGAATCCGTACGATTTATTTACTTCTACGTAATTTATAAATACATTTCCATTTCTCCGCTACAGTGTACAGCCACATTTCTTTCACATTACGGTCACATATCAGCGGATCACACTTGTTTCAGGACGATTCAGCAGACACGCACCGACGTTGTAACATACACTCCAGTGTGGTCCGAAAACTTTCACCTAACTCGACTCGACCACGGATCTCGATACTCGACAAGTGTGCAGCATGTTTGCGTATACGTCATTTTGACGTCACTTCCAACTGGTTTTGGACCACAATGATGTGTCTGTTAGGCTTCCCGGGTGAGAAACTACCCCTAAAAGTGAAAGAATCAACAGTGATCAACAGCATGAGGATGCAGAAGGCAATGGAAACCACTGCATTAAGGACACATAATGTGTATTTATAGGACATGTGGCCTGTGAATGAAAAAGTGTCCATTGACAAAAGAATCTAGAATAGTGCCCCATTCGGATCTTCGGGAGGGAACTGCCAAGGGGGAGGTGAGCATGAGAAACAGACTGAATGACCATCGAAAGGATAACGTTCTACGTGTTGGAGTGTGGAATGTCAGAAGCCTAAACATGGTAGGGAAGCTAGAAAATCTGAAAAGGGAAACTGCAAAGTCTCAGTCTAGATAAGGTGACAGTGAAGTGAAATGGAAAGAAAGCAAGGATTTCTGGTCAGATGAGTATGGGGTAATGTCAACAGTAGCATAAAATGGTATAATGGTGGTAGAATTCGCTATGAATATGAAGGTAGGGCTGAGAGTGTTTTACTGTAAACAGTTCAGTGATAGGGCTGTTCTTATCAGAATCTACAGCAAACCAATACTGACAACGATAGTGCAGGCATACACGCCGATGACACAAGCTGAAGATGAAGAGGTAGATGAAGTATATGAAGATATTGAAAGGGTAATACAGTATACAAAGGGAGATGAAAATCTAATAGTCATGGAGGTGCAGTGGCACCACCGTTTAGGATAGGGAAAGTTAGTTTTGTGCAATATTCTGAGCACACACGCTACAGCCAGGTGCAGGCCAGTTGACAGTAAGTTATACTGACCAGCAGTTTTGAAGTAGAATAGAGGCCACAGGGCCGTCGAACCACTGAAAAGAGTAAATGCAGTGGTAGGCATAGCGCAAGTTACAGGCATAAGGGACCCACTTGCTCAACCTAGGTGTGGTGAGTACGTGACTCGGAGCAGTGTGTTAGCGAAACAGAGACACAGCCATGTATAAATAGGTGCAGGTGGCTGGTTCGATCCTCTGAGGCTGGCCGGCCGAAGTGGCCGCGCGGTTCTGGCGCTGCAGTCTGGAACCGCGAGACCGCTACGGTCGCAGGTTCGAATCCTGCCTCGGGCATGGATGTGTGTGATGTCCTTAGGTTAGTTAGGTTTAACTAGTTCTAAGTTCTAGGGGACTAATGACCTCAGCAGTTGAGTCCCATAGTGCTAAGAGCCATTTGAACCATTTTTTTTTGATCCTCTGAGGCTGTCGCGGGGTCTGTAGCCAGCCAGCCAGTGGTGGGTCACTCTTCAGCTTTCTACCACGGGCAGTCGTCCTGGTTTCCAACGCATGCCGGAGGCATCCTGAGGCCACAGCCGCAGATTCGGATGTCAGATCGTGGGCGCTTGTGGTCGCATTGATCTCAGTTACGCCAGCAAGGAAGGACGCAACTGGCCACTTGACAGCTCCCAGCAGTGCGGTGCGCAGTCATCGGGGAAGAAGACCTCTGAGTCAGCCGCCGGCGCAGCCCTGAAGATGCGGCCCTACAAGGCTGACACACAGCAGCGCGTTGCACTGGATCACTGGGGTGGTGGCCTCAGCATTGTGGGACCCTGTGATGCAGACTGAGGTGAATGGGGCACTGTAGTGGAAACAAATCATTTGGAAAACTAAGACGAGTCTTAATACGGTGCCTTCTACCTCTTCCTGCTAAATTTCGTCATCCTGATACATTTGGTGGCAGAAGCCACCACTACAGGGGACTGGAATGCGGTTGTAGGGGAAGCAGTGCAAGAAAAGGTTACCGGAGAATATGGGTTTGGGATAAGGAATGAGAGAGGAGAAACGCTAATTGAGTTCTGTAGTAAATTTCAGGTAGTAACAGCGAATATTCTGTTCGAGGATCACAAGAGAAGGAGCTATAGTTGGAAAAGGCTGAGTAATATGGAAGGATTTCAGTTAGATTACATTGTGGTCAGACAGAGATTCCGAAATCATGTATTGGATTGTAAGACGTACCAAGGAGCAGATATAGACTCAAATCACAAGTTAGCAGTGATCAAGAGAAGGCTGAAGTTTAAGAGATTAGTCAGGAAGAATCAATATTGAAAGAAGTGAGATACAGAAATACAAAGGAATGACGAGATACACTTGAAGTTCTCCAAAGCTATAGATACAGCATTAAGGAATAGCTCAATAGACAGTAAGTTGAAGAGGAATGGACATCTCTAAAAAGGGCAATCCCAGAGGTTGGAAAGAAAAACATAGGAACATAGAAGGTAACTGCAAAGAAATCAGGGATAACAGAAGAAATACTTCAGCTGATCGACGAAGGAAGGAAATTAAAAAAAAAGTTCAGGGAAATTCAGGAATACAGAAATTCAAGTCACTGAGGAATGAATTAAATATGAAGTGCAGGGAAGCTAAGAGAAATGGCTGCATGAAAAATGTGAAGAAATCGAAACAGAAATGATTGCCGGAAGGACTGATTCAGCGTATATGAAAGTCAAAACAACCCTCAGTGGAATTAAAACCAAGAGTGGTAAAATTAAGAGTGCAACGGAAATTCCACTGTCAAATGCAGAGGAGAGAGTGGATAGGTGGAAGGAGTGCACTGAAAGCCCCTATGAGGGCGAAGATTTGTTTGATATGAGAGAAGAAAAAACAGGAGTCAATTTAGAAGAGATAGGGGATCCAGTATTAGAATCAGAATTAGAATCAGAATTTAATAGAGCTTTGGAGGACTTAAGATCAAATAAGGCAGAAGGTATAGATAACATTCCATCAGAATTTCTAAAATCATTGGGAGAAGTGGCAACAGAACGACTATTGACGTTGGTGTGTACAATGTTTGAGTCTGACGACATACCATTTGACTTTCTGAAAAAGTCATCCATACAGTTCCAAAGACAGCAAGAGTTGTCAATACGAGAACTGTCGCACAATCAGCTTTACAGCTCATGATACATGCTGCTGACAAGTATAATATATAGAAGAATGGAAAATAAAATTGAGGACGTGTTAGATGACTGTCAGTTTGTCGTTAGGAAAGGTAAAGGCACCTTAGACAGGTCTGACGTTGCGGTTGATAATGGGAGCAAGACTAACGAAAAATCAAGACACGTTCATCAGATTTGTCGCTCCAGAAAAAGCGTCGACACTAAAATGGTGCAAGGTATTCGGAATTCTGAGAAAAGTAGGGGTAGGCTGTATGGAGAGACGGATAATATACAATATGTACAAGAGCCAAGAGATGTTGATGACCAAGAACGAAGTGCTCGGATTATAAGGGTGTAAGACAGGGATGTAGGCTTCCATTCCTACTGTTCAATCTGTATATCAGAGAAACAGTGATAGAAATAAAAGAAAGGTTCAGGAGTGGAATTAAAATTCAAGGTGAAAGGATACCAGTGATACAATTCGCTGGTGACATTGCTATCCTGAGTGAAAGTGAAGAAGAATTACAGGATCTGTTGTTGAAATGAACAGTCTAATGAGTACAGAATATGGAATATGAGCAGAACCGAGAACAGCGAGAAACTTACCAGGATTGATGGTCATGAAGTAGATGAAGTTAAGGAATTCTGCTACCTAGGCAGCAAAATAGTCAATGACGAACAGAGCAAGGAAGATATCAAAAGCAGTCTAGCACTGGCAACAAGGGCATTCCTGGCCAAGAGAAGTCTAATAATATCGAACATACGCCTTAATTTGAGGAAGAAATTTCTGAAAATGTAGGTTTGTAGCACAGCATTGTATGGTAGTGAAACATGGACTGTGCGAAAAAGCGGAACAGAAGACAATCGAAGCATTTGAGATGTGGTGCTACAGACGAATGTTGAAAATTAGGTGGACTGGAAAGGTAAAGAATGGGGAAGTTCTTCGCAGAATCCGAGAGGAAAGATATATGTGGAAAACACTGACAAGAAGAAGGGGCAGGATGATAGAACATATGTTATGATATCAGGGAATGACTTTCATGGTACTAGAGGGAGGCTGCAGAGGGAAAAAACTATAGAGTAAGACAGAGATTGGAATATATCCAGCAAATAAGTGAGGACTTAGGTTGTTAGTGCTACCCTGAGATGAAGGGGTTGGGACAGGGGAGGAATTCGCGGCGGGCTGTATCAAACCAGCCAGAAGACAGATCACTCTAAAAAAAAAGAGATGATTGTTTGTTCGAAAATACTGAAGAAGGTCCATTTTATACCCATTTGGAACATAAGAAGGATAAACATTAATTTTTGCTTAACTTCTCATGATTAACTTCTCATGGGTAGGAGTCACAGTCATATAACATTTCTTAAAAGACATCATAGTCGCCGTTGACTATAAAATATTTATTGTTGCTATTGCAATTTCGACCTTATGGCCATTTTCAAGTAACATTGCAAAGTTACATTCTGTCAGAATATAAAATTATAAATATGAGTGTATGTCGTCGTCAAGATGCAGTCTTTTGGCTGTGACAGTCCCACAAGATCTGATGTAGTAAATGTATTTTCGCGCCAACTGACATGTTGTCAGTGCACCTGAACTTGTATGTGTGATAGATTATTAGAACGATGGTAACATCGACAGTTCAGTATATATTTAACAACATATTACGATGTAATAAGTGTCGTACTCATTGGATCTTGTGGGACTCACATAATCAAAAGGCTGCATTTTGACGACGAGATGTACTCATGTCAGATAGTTCTATATTCTGACGGAATGTAACTTTGCAGTGTTACTTGAAAATGGCCATAAGGCCGAAATTGCAATAGTAACAATAAATATTTTATACAGTCACTGACGACTATGACGTCCTTTAAGAAATTAATTTTTACGTTATGGGTGCAAATGTAAGGTCCCATATCACAATTATTCTTTACAGAAAGGGTCTTATCTTGGAGTGTGAACGATTATTACTTTACAAGCGGCCTCACAATGTCCTGGGTAATATTTTAAGTGGTTTAAATAACTGATTAATCAAAAAGGCAGCAAACATCTGTTCTTTCGTGTTCCGAAAACCATCTCCAATTTGGTAAACAACTAAAATAATAAAATGACAAATATCAGTTTTTGGAGGATGAGCGATTTAGAATGGTTTTACCCAGAGCTGTTTGAGACATAGTAGGACGTAGTTTTGATTTCGACTAGTGTCCACTTTCTAAGTTTTCTTGCAGTGTGTTAGAAATAACTTAGATGTTCTACCTGCCTTTTAAATCAGTTATTGAGCAGAAATAGTCAGTCTTTAAGGGAGTCCCGCTTCCTATCATATACTAGTCAAATAAAATCACTTGCTGTTGGCTATCCTGTATATGTGAACTTATTGTCGTTTCATTTTTCAGATTAGTAAAACAAGGAAGTTGGAGATTTGTGGGATGCTGAACTGGTTTAAAGGGCAGCTTAAATTTTAAACTATTTGTAGCAGTCTCCAAGATGTATAGAAATGTTTAAAGTAATCATACTCAATGGTAGGTCCTATTATGTTTCAAACAGATGAGGGATTAATATATTTTAAATCACTTGTGACCCAAAACGTGATTGTTGTCATTTTTTACACAACCTCTTGTAAATTCCTCGCCTTGGGATATGGAGTATGTAAACGTAGAAGTTGTCGTTAGCACCAAATACTGAAAAATATCTGGTTTCACCACTTGTAAATATTCTGCAGACAATTCTTACTCATCTGAGACATAAAAAATCGATAAATTAATATTTAGTTCAAATGAAACATCATATACTTTTATGTGACTACTATCTGATACAAAGGGGGACTCACCTCCAGTTCGAATTTGTTGTCACACTTTACTCGATCATGCAGTGTGGTAGGAGCTAGTTTAACCCTTAAACAGAAACAACAGGATACTAATACATAGACTATCCAGTCTGAGAGACCTGATTTTTCCTCTTCCATATTTTTTCATAGTTTTAACAGTTTTAATAGCTTATTCATGGGTTAACACAATATTTTTAGATGAAACATTGAACTGAATATTTTTTTAGTTTTATTTATTCAAAATTAGGAAAGTTACTACATAAATTGTTAGTGACGAAATAATATTGTAATTGTTTATGAAAGCCAACTTTTATTCATTTTTGATCACACATGTGGTACACACTTTCCTGCTACACTCCAGACATACTGGCTTGTTACACTGAAGACACATGTCGGAAGGCTTTCGATCTTTGGAAGATGGACACTTAGAGCAGATTTTCCTCTTCAAGTTTATCGCTTGGAACTTGACCATCTCCTCCTGCAACAGATTCCCCTTCAAGCAGCTCTTGCCCTATGAGGTCCTTGATATGACGAGGCAGATTCAGAATGGTGAGCCGTCGTCTGATGTGCGGTTCTATCAGAGAGTGGGCCAATGTTTTGATAAACCTCACCCTTTTGATAATAGGATTTTAGTCGATAGCACAAGTAAAGTATGAAACTATTTACACAACTTATGTTAATAAGTGTGTAAAAAGTAGCTAATGGCTATCTTCTAGATCTCATATTGGAGGAATATAGGGCACATTTTAGATACAGAAGGTGTACTCCACCTTTTGTCTTGTTATAATAGCATACATTTTCTGGCTTTTTCTTGACAGTGTCCACTTCGATGCTGCGGTGCATTGAAGATATGAGAACAACTGCTTTGTTCTTCTTGGGAACAGAGACAACAAAGTAACAGTTAGATCATTTGCAAAACCATGGAGAACTGATGTAAGTGGTCTAGATTTATCAAACTTCAATTCTGGTGGAATAACAGTTTTTTTTCATGGTTCCAACAAATGTCAGAGACTTTTTTCTCAGTTCTTCCACCAGTTCCATGGATGAAAAGCAATTATCTGCAGTGACACTTCTGTTTGGACCTTCAATTGGTTTAGGTGCGCTGTTGACTGCATAGGTTTAGAAAGTATATTTTCTTCTTCACTTAGTCCAATGCCATCACTGTCCTTTACAGTATAAATATAAGCATTTAAAAGGTATGAAGTAAATGAGTCAGCCACACACAGTATCTTGATGCCATACGTGGCGGGTTTCTTTGGCATATAAATGCGAAAACCACACCTCCCTCTGAAAGGAACAAGCATTTCGTCAACCGTCATATTCTCACTTATGCAATACATGTGTTGGGAATTAAATATGAACTTGTTGAATATTTCAGAGATGGCAGGAGCACGGTCACAATTTTTCCTCACCTCACGTGTTGTAGAATCATCAAACCGTAGGCAGTTGATCAGTATTTCAAACCGTTTCACAGACATTGCTGTTCTAAGTATTGGTCTTCCAGTCAGGTTCTTTGACGAAGAGAGAGATGACAATTTCGTGCGCAGATCTGAAAATGGATGCAAACATTGGCAAACCAACCAAGGCATGAATTTCTACAGAATCAGTTTTGCGCTAGTTAGATTGGTTTGTTGTGTCTTTCAAGTTGTTCCTCACTGACAAAATTTTCGTATTTGTATGAAAAACGACACTGTCAATCATAGCTTGGTCAAACACACACTCGCAAATTGTATGAATGTCAGAATTACCTAGTAGCTGTGATAGTCAGTCCAGGTAATTCTCACACAATGTTTTGACTTGGTGTTCTGACTGCTCTTGTTGGTTCCAGTCTATTCCGTACAAAATCTTTTTTGTTCAGTTTTCCAGGAAAAATATCTGGCATGTTGCTTTGTTCTCCATGTATATTGCCCATAAAAATATCTTGCGCATCTTCAAGTACATTGTCATAATCGTCGACGTCATTCATCATCGGTACTCTCACTTAATATCAGCCTATTGCCATTATTTTTTCTTCTCTGATAATTATCTCTCTCGTCGGTAATTGTAAAATCAGTTTGAGAATCTGAATATTCAATTTCCACCTCAGATTCATCACTGCTTTCCTGTAGCCACTCGGTAACCTGTCCCCAAAACTGGCATCACTGCACCGTGTTCTCTCATTTCATGGGCCTCTAGTTTATTAACGAACACATGCCGAAGTACTAGCCATCATGTAGTGTTCTAAAACACACAAAAGATGACAAATCACAAAAGTAAGAAGTAGACGAAAAAATAAATCACACACAATACGAAACACCTGGTCTAACAGACCGATAGATCTTATACCTAATTTGACACCCCCGGTCTGACAGATCTGTAGGGTTTACGAAATTACAGTGTAGCTGACAGTCAAAAGCCGTAAGCTGAACTACAATGCTTTTGCTACGTGTATGATTTAACAATGTGAAGGTACTGTGATGGGAAAACCGGAGAACAGACCGGTATTGCCACAGTACACATTTAAAAAACACTGACGGTCTCTCAGACTGATGTGTCGATTTGAGGCTTAAAGGTTCCAGCTGTTTGTTTAATCAAAAACTCTGAAGAAATTGCTTATTTGGGCTTTTGGACATAATTAGGCAGTCCATTTTTAGCCCTTCTGGAACATAACAATGGATAACTTAAGTTTTCGCAATAACAGTATCTAACAATACCACCACTTGCAAAGTAGGTTAGAAATCAAATTAATAATGTTGCTCACGCAGCATATGTTCGGTTTATCAGGCAACAACAAAGTTATTGACTGTGAATGGTATCGTCAGAATGGAAATAATGAAGTCACTGTAAAAAAGTCATTAATTTTGGCACTTATCTTGAATGGATTCCCACGTAGATTTCGTCGAAGTTGTTATGGCTCATCTTGTTGATTCTAGGGTGATTCCACTTTGACTGATAGAAGGTCCAGATCTGTATTTTAGCAATATTTGAAGAACTAACCAATGCGTTTTTCAGGAAATTCTTAATAATCAAACAATTCCAGAGGAGAACAATGGTTTGGTAGAAATAATTTTTGACTTGGTGTTCACGATCCACATTTTTATTTAACTTCTTGTAAATTTAAATATACTTCTTCTTAATTGTCACATCATCAAGAAAAGTTTTGTATCAATCTTCATATATTTAATTTCCACTTTAACCAAACACAAGACATGACTGTTCTTTTACAAAGCGAAATAACAACTTAACTTCTGCGAAGTTAAACAAAGACTGCTCTGTGCGCATTCGCGCCAAAACGGTTACAAGTAAGTCAAAGATTATAACAGTCTCACAGAAACGAATACACACAAGAACCATATCACTGTAATATATCGATACATCGGAGTACCTATACATTAATAAAATCAAATGTGAATATTGTCACAAAAATATGTCTGTTACTTCGCAGAAAAGTAGTACGATATTACTGGTATCGAGAACTGGGGTTGGAGTGCCGTAATGATCACGTAAATAAAGAACCATTAGAAGTACAAATGTCTTCATCTATTTCACATCAGTACTTCACTTAAGAGGAATTACCTTCGTGCCCAAATAATTTTCTCTTTGCAATGGGACTCACAATGTGGTGAACGGCACTTTAAGTGTTTGAAATAACTTTATAACCAAAGAGACGACGGACAAGTGTAATTTTGTATTCCGAAAACCACCTTTAGTGAATACTTTAACAATCTGAAATATAAAAATGAGAAAGATCAGTTTTTGGAGCATCAGCGATATAAATTGGTTTTACATCTCAGATATGTGAGACATAGTAGGACCTACCATTGTGTGCGACTAGATTAAACTTTGAATTACGTCTGATAGAGTAATAGAAATAGCTTAAAATTTGAAGCTGTGTTTCAAACCAGTGACCGAGGTGAAAATAGCTCTTCGGCATCACACAAATATTTGGCGTCCGTATTTTACCATGTGAAAAATGTAACGAGAATATATTAGAATATACAGGATAAGAAACAAGTGATTTTATTTGGCAAGTATATGACAGAAAGCGGGAATCCCTTTAAGACTAATGACTCATCTTTCTTCTTGTAACGTCCTCGTCTTGGGCGAGAGCGACTGCCGAATTAGCGGGCGCGCCGCCGCGTGAGTGAGACGCACAGCTACTCGTTACACCTCCTCTGTCATTCGTTTGGCGCGTGCAACCTACGGCACTCGCGCAAGACGCGTCTTGTCCCTGGTGTCCAGCGGAGGGCTGGGGCGCGGCCGACCGGCGTATGGCCTGTGCGGGGTGTAGCAGTGTCGTGCTGGAGGGCGCCACTGCAAGCGATGCGAGCTTCCTCGCCTCGCCTCGCCTCACGCGAGATGTTTGCGTAATTTGCAGTACATTCGCACCATTCCTATCCCCGTTCCGACTGCCGCTCTTTGCCGCTCGGGTCGTGGTCTATATGACAGCGCAAGCACGAGGAACGTTTGCGGGACGAGACGAGACGACTAAAGAATAAATTTATGATTACAAATCAAATTTGGAACTGTACACTGCTACACAACAATAGGCGCTGACTTATTTCAGAACTCACCCACCGATTCGTACTGTTTTGTCGTTTTCGAAGACTTCCTGGCAAACTTCGTTAGCACATTCTCCCTCAAACTGAGTTAACTACTGCATTTTCGTTCCATTACAGTAGTTTAAAATGCTTAAGGAAGTATCTTTGTCACAACAGAAAGGTAGTATGAAACGACTGCTGGCAGGGTAGCGACATAAAAAGGAAAAAATGAAGGGGAACCAACAGCACTTTTTTTTTTCTTTTTTAATTACGGGCCTCCCAACTCCCCTTATAGCCCGGCCTTTACGCTCTCCACAAAATGCCTTCTGTTGGCGAGCTTCTCGTGCTATAAAGGTGCTGTTGGTTTCTTTAAATTGAACTGGTTGACGCGTTCCAAGTACTGCTTCCATCGGCGAGCTACTCTGGCGCGAACATGTGCTGTTGGATTCCTGTACGGGAACCAGAAAGGAAATGTATCCTCCAAACGTTGAGAATGAACTGAGTCCTCCTTCCAGATGGGTCCAAATAAGAGAAACAAAATAGGCTTCTGGACGCCGTATCATCTTGCCGTGACAGTTATCTATAGTGACTACAACCTGCCAAAGCAACCAACACTTGGCATCCGCCGAAAAAGTAAATCCACCGGAAAGGAAATTAAGTCCCATTCGGAAATGTTGCCGCCAATGGTCGACGGAGGTTACGTTGAGAAGAAAACAAAATGTCAACTCTCAGTAATAGTAAGGAATCCAACTTGCATGCACATACCAAATCAAGTAAAATTATCTTCTCGACACTGTCCCCTCAGTCGTCGTGGTAGAAAAATAACAAATGATAATCCACATGGAAAAAAAGGAAAGAAAAGAAAGGATAAATTAACTCTTACTGACAAAACACCATTCACATAGCTGCATAGCATTATACGTTGTCGTTAATGGTCGGTACACATAAACACAGCTTCACCAAACCATAAGTTCATCATTCGAAGAAAGCAAGTTCGTTGGTAATCAAAGTTCCGTGAAATCACCTGAATCTGTAACATTAGCATCACTGCCAGATGAGAATACGCTAAATGCCAAAATTGGGTAGGTAGTCCTATGAAGTAAGCGACAATTTGGTAAATGCATGGTCCAAGGCAACATGCAAAAAATTGGCGAAAGTCATGTGATAAGCCGCTCGACCTAGGGCCTGACGATGTTCCGCCCACAGGTAAGATAGAAAATCCAAGGCATAAGTCGATTTTAGGGAAAAAAATACAAAAAATCGTGTGTCCCAGAATCCAAAGCGTGGCATTTCGTTTGGTGGGAGGATAAGCCGCGCACCGAGGCACGATGGCTTCCATGGCTGTCACGTGTTGTCTGTCCACCCTGTTAAGTAAACGCACCATATCACACGCAATATCCCAAACAACACGGAGTTTTCGACACACGAATCGATGTTCGATGGTATCCTCCTCAGGACACGAAACACATACTCCCGAAGAAATCAAGTCGATAGAGTGAAGTTTAGCATTGGTCGGAAATGTACGGTTCACCACTTTATACCACGTAGCGTGAACGTTTGCCGGAATAGCTGCGGTGGCCGAGGTTCCTCCACACTATCTTCCAGTCATGCTGAGCCAGCCATACTCCCATTTATTCCTGGCTGGCGATCCTCGAAGAGCGCGAATAATATCGCTGACACTGCACGCACAGACATCACCAAGCACAAGGTAACTGTTATGAATATCAAAACGGCGCACGAAGTTCAACGCATACGGAATGTAAGCGACCGAGACCGGAGCAGTCACTGATGGTGGACGATATGTATGGAACAAGGCAGCCGTTTGACTGCACGGGCCCTTGTCAATCACCACGGTAGTGTCCGCTTCACGAAGAACGCCGCGCACTTGCTGCGAAAATCAACCAAACCCAGCCCCCCCTCCCCTCCATTAGGCTCAAGGTACAGGTTGCCAGGGAAACTTTAAAAATGTGACCATTCCACAGCAACCAATAGACAGCCTGTTGAATGGCCCGTTCCAATTCATTTGGTACCGGTAGGACTTGTGCCAGATACCACGTCTTGGCCAAAATCTGCGTGTTGATAAGAGCCACCTTTTGACGGACCGCCAAATTCCTGGATGCATACAGTTTTGCAACAGCCCGAATCTTATACAGCGTGGACCGCCAGTGAAGAGCTTCCATGCGCTGCGGATTTACAGTCAGAATGACACCAAGTACTGTTTGCCGTTGCTTAACACAGAACCAATCGCCGTGTACATTGCGCAGTCGAGCTGTAAGAGGGAGTAAAACAATTTTCCGAGTATTAACTATAGCCCCCGTTGCCCTCTCAAATCGTTGCAAAACACCATGCAGCCTGTCAACGTCCTCTGGCTGATCAAGGAACACTCCTAGGTCGTCAGCATATACTCTGCAGATCAGCTGATCGTCACCAATGCGAATTCCCCGGCATTCCTGGGCGATACAGCGGAGGAGCGGATCCAACGCCAAGCCGTAGAGCGACATGGACAAGGGGCAGCCCTGACGGACAGAACGGTTAATGGGTATCACAGACTGGGAATACCGTTGATGACTACCCGTGACGTGGCATTCCGCAAAGTACTGTGCACCATCTTTGTTATTTTAGTGCCAAATCCCAACTCGACCATCACTTGCCGCAGACAAGCGTGACTGATCCGATCAAAGGCATTTTTGAAATCGATCAACAAAATCGTAGCCGTGCGGAGCCCTCGATTTTTAACATAGCCGATGCAATCCCGATACGCCAGAACGGCATCGAAAATGTTACGGTCTTGCACAACACAAGTCTGATGTTCACATACGACCTTCGGCATAACGTCCTTCATTCTGCACGTGACACACCGCGCCATAATATTACAGTCGGCGTTCAGTAATGTTATAGGGCAAACACTGTCGATATTTGGCGTTGCGTTCGATTTCGGGAGTAGTACAATGCGCCCTTCGGCAAACTCCGCCGGAATATCAACGCCGTTATGGATTTCATTCAAGATGGCAATTAAAACATAACTTAAAAGACGGAAAAATTTGAAATAAAATTCTGCGGGAATATCGTCCAGGCCAGGGGACCTGCCCTAGGACTCCGTTTCACAGCTGCATCTAAATCGTCAAAAGTAAAAGGTTCATTTAGATGGGCTCTGTCTTGTCGTGTTAAGATATGTGGTATCCTCTGCAAAAAATCACGCAGCGCTCCGGGTTCTACGTCCACATGGTGAAAGAGCGTTGCAAAATGCGCTTGAACTTCCCGCTCAATTTCCGCCCTATCGCAAGTTGATGTGCCATCCTGTTTTATCCATTTGCGTATGGCCAACCACTCGCGCCGTTGTCGCTCCCTGTTCAGGTGGTAAAGAGAGAGTGGTTCCCCTTCTACGTCATCCACTGGTTGGCTTCGCGTGACTGTCCGAACACACTTCCGTTGAAGATCATCTAGTAGCTTTGCTTTGAATTCGTTAAAAACAGGAAGCTGATTAGGAGACGATGTGATCCGCTGAGCGAGGTCCTTCAAACAGGTCTGGTTAAAGCGCGCTGTTGACCGTCGCCAATGCGCCGCATCGCGACTAAAATCGATTAAAAAACGCCTAATAGCCGGCTTTGCTACCTCAATCCACCATCCGATGGTACTGCCGTCATCACTTTTCTCACGCAAGAGCTTGCGCCACAACGCAGTAAACTGAGACGTAAGACTGGCATCATCCAAAAGACTACAGTTAAACTTCCAAATGTTTTTGCGCCGAGTAGGGCGCGCACGTGGTAGGAGCAGTTGACACATGTAACCGCAGGGGTCGGGAAAAATAACTGGCAACACTTCCGCCTTCCGGACGTCGGCAGCAAGCGGCGATGACACACAAACCCTGTCTAGTCTACTGCGACCGTTGGCGTAAAAGTAGGTGAACTGCGTCTTGTCCGGATTGAGCACACGTCACGTGTCCCGGAGGCGAAAGCTGTCAACCAATGTACGCAATTCCTGGCACCAGTTAGGACGCGGCTCCTGATCCCTACCATCAATTACTGCGTTAAAATCACCACCAAGCACTAATTCAGCATTATTACGATGGAGAAGTTGACAGAGATCCTGGCCATAAAACCGATTCCTCGCTGGTTTGTCACCGGCATGGGAGTACACATTAACAAAGGCAACACCATTAATGGTACAGACTATTGCGCGGCCATTTGGCAGTATTTCAGTGTTGCTAACATCAAATTCCGGGCGGATTAAAATAGCAGTACCAGTCTGTTCATCTGACATTATATTATCAATGACGGTAAAATCAGAAGAGTCAAGTAAAAACAACAGAGCCTGACGCGTAACTTCCTGTAAAAATGCTAAATGACAATGGGAATCACATAAAAAGGTGAGCAGAGCCGACAACCTGTGCTGGTTACTCAATTTGTTGACGTTGATAGTTAAAATGTTCCACGAACAATTCTCAAGCGCCATACACAATTAAAATACACAAGAACAAAAAGTCCCCACGTGAAAAAAAGACAGCAGATATGGACGGAAATCGACCACCAAAATAACAGACGGAAGTACACTAGAAAGATGGGTTTAATTCCCATCATCCTGATTAGGGGGTTACAGAAATACACACTAGGTCTCTTCACCGCCTTCCACATCCGCCGCCCACTCGGTGGGGTGGACGGGAGGGGGGGAGGGGGGGTTGGCGCGGGCCCAGAATCTGTTCCACCAGAATCTACCGACAAAGAATCAACGACAGGCATCTCCACGTCGGAAGAAGAAACTGGTATACGCTCGGGGACAGAATGACAAACACGACGCTGGTGTGTATCTTGAGCTTTTCGTTTTGTCCGGAACTGCGGTGTCGCCACAGCCAAATCCGTGTCGGTCGTCATACCGGGATCGTCACCAGTGGTCTGTTGACTTAACACAGTTCTTAAACGTCGAACAGCGATATCACGTTTCTGATCGGCAACGTTAAGGTCGTCAGGCAATTGGCGAGAAGAGGCACGCCGTTGTTGTTGGTGCGGTGGCTGACGCCCGGAGCCGGAAGCCTGAGACGGCCGCCGATCGAGGTTTAGGTCCCGCCGGGCGCCACGGTGTTGTGAATCTTGCCGTCCACTCCCCGCGACTGCCGGGAAGCGCCGGGGGAACGCTCAACCGGAGACGGACTGCGGAAAAACCCCTGTCAGAAGAAGGGGACCGACCCACACTACGCGCACGTTGCCTACTAGAACTCCGAGGCGGATATTCATCCCGTCGCGGTTTCGGAGCCGCAAAAAAATTCCTGCGATTCCACGGCAGCAGTGGGAACAGGAGCACTGGCAGCCACGGCAACGGGTTCAGTCAACGTACTAGAGGGTTCGAGTACCGTCACAGACAGCGAAACAGGTTCCGACACTAAATCATTCGCCGACGTGTGCACGGGTTCGGACACAGTCTCAGGTGAAACATTTGGTAAAGGCAAATTTTCGACAGCCGGTACGTCAGCCGTAACCTGTTCTGGGACGGCAGACACAGAAGCAAAGTCACTATCGGGTGTGGACACATCCCTGGCAACCGCGGCGGCAGCGAGGTTAGCATCGGCCACGCGGCGCGCGGGCGCGGTGGGGTGGGGGCTGAATCCAAGAATCCAAGACAGAAGCAAAGCTGGACCCGCGCAAACTATCGTCAATCGGCAACTGAGCAGGCCGTTTACGTTTCGGACAGTTTTGGCGGTAATGACCAACGCCACTGCAAAGGGAACAAGTCTGTGACTGTCCACTGTGTGTCACAAACGCGCGGTGTCCGTTGACCAAAATAAAGGACGGAATATATTGTCTGACAACAATTTTCAAACTCCGCACACCGTTTTCGACATGAAACAGGTACGCGGACGACCACTTTTCTTTAACCACAGACAACACGGTGCCGTACGGCCGTAAATGACGAGAAATAGTGTCATTCCTTATTTCAAACGGCAGATTAAATATTCGAATTTGCCTAACGGCAAAGCCGGCGTTCGATACAGTCACATTACTAATTTAACCGTCAAGATGCCGAAATTTACCATCACCGACAGACGCAACAGCATCACACATATCATGAGATTTCAATTTTAAGACCACGGAATTAAGGAACGTATCAAATTGTATGCCAAGAACGTCATCGGACGTTAACATATCCAACGAAGAATTTCAAAGGCCGAAGGTTTGTCAACGGAACGATCAAATTCACATTGTACGTTGTTCTGTCTTTCCTCACTGTCGTCGTAAAGCATTTCCATTACTTACAGTCCAGAAGAAAACAAGCTACGAGGCAGAGGAAGCAGACGAAAGCCGAGGCACCGACGGCCAAGTCGCACAAGGAAACATCTCACGCGAGGCACCGAGGTATTCCCAGACGGTCACCCATCCAAGTACTACCGGGCCCGATGTTGCTTAACTTCGGTGATCGGACGAGAAGAGGTCTATTCAACGTGGTATGGCCGTTGGCGTTCATATAGTGTAGGCTCGCATTCGGCTCTCCTCCCAACACACAAAATCATAGTTTTCGGTCGAAATCGGCCGTATTTGACGCCAAGCACTTCCTTCCGCTACAGCGGAGCGCGCGCCCGACGTCCGTAAACACCGAATGCTGAGAAGAAGATGGCGTCGCCACTTGAAAATATACTACTGACAATTCTTACTCATCTGAAACATACAAAATCGATAAATTGATATCTGCTACAGATGAAATTTCACGTGGTTTTATGTGAGCACTATCCGATACAAAGTGGGACTCACATTTTCGTCGAATTTGTTGTCAAACTTTACTCGATCATGCAGTGAGGTAGGACCCAGTTTAAAAGTTGCAGTGTGGTAGGACCTAGTTTAAAAGTTGTAGCTGTCCGTTTCATCAAACATTCTGAGGATTTGTCTTCTTCGGGCTTTTGCAAATAATTTGGCAGATCATTTTCAGCCCTGCTGAAACATAAGAATGGATAATTTTAGTTTTTGCAAAAACAATACAGATGTCATCCTCTATTTCACATCTGTACTTAAGAGGAGTTACCTTCGAGCCCAAATAATTTTCTCCTTGTACGGGCCTCACAATGTAGTGAGCAGCACTTTACCGTGTTTGAAATAACTTTACAAGCACACAGACGGCAGCCATGTGTACTTTTGTATTCCAAAAACCATCTCCAATGAATACTTTGTTGTTGTTGTTGTGGTCTTCAGTCCTGAGACTGGTTTGATGCAGCTCTCCATGCTACCCCATCCTGTGCAAGCTTCTTCATCTACCAGTACCTACTGCAACCTACGTCCTTCTGAATCTGCTTAGTGTATTCATCTCTTGGTCTCCCTATACGATTTTTACCCTCCACGCTGCCCTCCAGTACTGAATTGGTGATCCCTTAATGCCTCAGAACATGTCCTACCAACCAATCCCTTCTTCTAGTCAAGTTGTGCCACGAACTCCTCTTCCCCCCAATTCTATTCAATACCTCCTCATGAGTTATGTGATTTACCCATCTAATCTTCAGCATTCTTCTGTACCACCACATTTCGAAAGCTTCCATTCTCTTCTTGTTCAAACTATTTATCGTCCATGTTTCACTTCCATACATGCCTACACTCCATACAAATACATTCAGAAACGACTTCCTGACACTTAAATCTATTCTCGATGCTAACAAATTTCTCTTCTTCAGAAACGCTTTCCTTGCCATTGCCAGTCTACATTTTATATCCTCTCTACTTCGACCATCATCTGTTATTTTACTCCCCAAATAGCAAAACACCTTTACTACTTTAAGTGTCTCATTTCCTAATCTAATTCCTTCAGCATCACCCGACTTAATTCGACTACATTCCATTATCCTCGTTTTTCTTTTGTTGATGTTCATTTTATATCCTCCTTTCAAGACACTGTCCATTCCGTTCAACTGCTCTTCCACGTCCTTTGCTGTCTCTGACAGAATTACAATGTCATCAGCGAACCTCAAAGTTTTTATTTCTTCTCAATGGATTTTAATCCGTACTCCAAATTTTTCTTTTGTTTCCTTCACTGCTTGCTTAATATACAGATTGAATAACATCGGGGAGAGGCTACAACCCTGTCTCACTCCCTTCCTATCCACTGCTTCCCTTTCATGTCGACTCTTATAACTGCCATCTGGTTTCTGTACAAATTGTAAACAGCATTTCCCTCCCTGTATTTTACCCCTGCCGCCTTCAGAATTTGAAAGAGAATATTGCAGTCAACATTGTCAAAAGTTTTCTCTAAGTCTACAAATGCTAGAAACGTAGGTTTGCCTTTCCATAATCTATCTTCTAAGATAAGTCGTAGGGTCAGTACTGCCTCATGTGTTCCAATATTTCTATAGAATCCGAACTGATCTCCCCCGAGATCGGTTTCTACCAGTTTTTCCATTCGTCTGTAAAGAATTTGCGTTAGTATTTTGCAGCTGTGACTTATTAAACTGATAGTTCGGTAATTTTCACATCTGTCAGCATCTGCTTTCTTTGAGACTGGAATTATTATATTCTTCATGAAGTCTGAGGGTATTGCGCCTGTCTCATACATCTTGCTCACCAGATAGTAGAGTTTTCTCAGATCTGGATCTCCCAAGGCTGTCAGTAGTTCTAATGGATGTTGTCTACTCCCGGGGCCTTGTTTCGACTCAGGTCTTTCATTGCTCTGTCAAACTCTTCACGCAGTATTATATCTCCCATTTTATCTTCATCTACATCCTCTCCCATTTCCATAATATTGTTCTCAAGTACATCACCCTTGTATAAACCCTCTATATACTCCTTCCACCTTTCTGATCTCCCTTCTTTGCTTAGAACTGGGTTTCCGTCTGAGCTCTTGATATTCATACAAGTGGCTCTCTTTTCTCCAAAGTTCTCTTTAATTTTCCTCTAGGCAGTATCTGTCTTCCTCTATTTCACATCTGTACTTCACTTAAGGGGACTTACATTTGTGTCCAAATAATTTTCTCTTTGTAAGGGGTCTCTAAGTGTGGCGAGTAGCACTTTAAGTGGTTGAAATAACATTTAACCAAAGAGATGGCAGCCATGTATACTTTTGTATTCCGAAAACCATCTCCAGTGAATACTTCAACAACTGAAATATAATAATGAGAAAGATCATTATATGGAGTATCAGCGATCGGTTTTATACCCCTGTTGCTTGAGGCATAGTAGGACCTACCATTGTGTGCAATTAGTTTAAAATTCTTAATTCGTGTTGGAGAGTGCTGGATATCGCTTTAAAATGAAGCTGTGTTTTAAACCAGTCAACAAGGTAAAAATAGCTATTTTTCATCCTACCAATCTCCATCGTCCATGTTTCGCCAATCTGAAAAATGTAACTAGACAAACTAGCATTTAACGGGTGTGCAACAACCAGTGATATTATTTATTAAGTATATGATTAAAAGTGGGACTCCCTTGAAGAGTGAGTCATCTTTCCTCTTTTAACGTCCTCGCCTTGGGCTTTGGAGTATATGAATGTGGTAGTTGCCATTAGCGCCAAATGCTGAAAAAAGCTGGTTCTGCCACTTGGAAATATTCTAAAGACAATTTTTACTCTTCTGAAACATAAAAAATCGATAAACTAATATTTACTACAAGTGGAATATTACATACTTTTATGTGACCACAATCTGATACAATGTGGGACTCACCTTCTGGTCGCATTTGTTGTTACACTTTACTCGACCATGCATTGTGTTAGGAGCCAGTTTAAAAGTTGCAGCTGTGTGTTTGATCAAACATTCCGAAGAAGTTGCTGCTTTGGGCTTTTGCAGATGATTTGTCAATCCATTTTTAGCCTATCTGAAACATCAGAATTGATAATTTTCTCTTTGTAAGGGACCTTGCAATGTGGTGAGTAGCACTTCAAGTGTTTCAAATAACTTTTAACCAAAGAGACGGCATCCACACTTACTTTTGTATTTCTGAAACCATCTCCAGTGAACACTTTAACAATCTGAAACATAAAAATGAGTAAGATCAGCTTATGGAGCACCATTGATATGAACTCATTTTACACCTCAGCCGTTTGAGACGTATTAGAACCTACCATTGTGTGCCACGAGTTTAAATTTTGAAAGACGTCTGCTAGAGTGCTATAAATAGCCGAAAATTTGTATCTGTGTTTCAAACCAGTTAATGAGGTGATAATAACTCTTTCGCAACATACAAATTTCCGCCGTCCGTATTTTACCAATCTCAAAAATGTAATGAGAATAAATTAGCATACAATGGACAGGAAATAAGAACTTATTTTATTTGAAAAGTATATGATAGAAAGCGTGACATGGTAGAAAATTCAGAAGTCTGAAAAATAGCCTGTTACACCAATTGGAAGTAGCCTGCAGTTAACTGTTACTCACCTGGAGCATAAAAAACCGATCTATTGCAAACGCATATCACATGCTTTTAGGTGACCAATATCTGATACGGAGTAGGACTGGTCTGCTAATCCAGTTTGTTGTTGCACTTTACTCGATCATGCAGTGTGGTAGGAGCTACTTTAGAAGTTGTAGCTGTTCGTTTAATAAAAAATTCTGGTGCAAGTGCTTCTTTGGGCTATTGCAGAAAATTTGGCAGTTCATTTTGAAACCACCTGGAACATATGAATACATAATTCTATTTTTCGCAAGAAGATTACATATGTATGCCTCTAGTTCACAATTACTATTCACTTAAGAGGACTTACTATAGAATTCAAGTACTTTTCAGTTTGTGCTGAATAGCAGTATGAAGTCTGAAATAAATTTGTAACCAAACAAACAGTACTACTGTGTACTTTTGTATCCCGAAAACCGTCATGAGTGAAAAAATTTACAATCTGAATCATATAAATGAGAAATATCAGTTTTTGGAGGCTGAAGTACTGAAAGTGTTTTTGTCCCTCAGATGTATGACACACTGCAGTACTTAAAATTGAATGTGATTACCTAAAACGTTTGAGTTTGTCTTGCAGAATGGTTGAAATCATTCAGATTTTATGCTGCCTTTCAAATCAGTAAGGTGGTTAAATAAATTTTTAGGCATCCCAAAAATATCCTGTTGTTGTTGTTGTGGTCTTCAGTCCTGAGACTGGTTTGATGCAGCTCTCCATGCTACTCTATCCTGTGCAAGCTTCTTCATCTCCCAGTACCTACTGCAACCTACATCCTTCTGAATCTGCTTAGTGTATTCATCTCTTGGTCTCCCTCTACGATTTTTACCCTCCATGCTGCCCTCCAATGCTAAATTTGTGATCCCTTGATGCCTCAAAACATGTCCTACCAACCGATCCCTTCTTCTAGTCAAGCTGTGCCACAAACTTCTCTTCTCCCCAATCCTATTCAATACCTCCTCATTAGTTACGTGATCTACCCACCTTATCTTCAGCATTCTTCTGTAGCACCACATTTCGAAAGCTTCTATTCTCTTCTTGTCCAAACTAGTTACCGTCCATGTTTCACTTCCATACATGGCTACACTCCATACAAATACTTTCAGAAACGACTTCCTGGCACTTAAATCTATATTCAATGTTAACAAATTTCTCTTCTTCAGAAACGATTTCCTTGCCATTGCCAGTCTACATTTTATATCCTCTCTACTTCGACCATCATCACTTATTTTACTCCCTAAATAGCAAAACTCCTTTACTACTTTAAGTGTCTCATTTCCTAATCTAATTCCCTCAGCATCACCCGATTTAATTTGACTACATTCCATTATCCTCGTTTTTCTTTTGTTGATGTTCATCTTATATCCTCCTTTCAAGACACTGTCCATTCCGTTCAACTGCTCTTCCAAGTCCTTTGCTGTCTCTGACAGAATTACAATGTCATCGGCGAACCTCAAAGTTTTTACTTCTTCTCCATGAATTTTAATACCTACTCCGAATTTTTCTTTTGTTTCCTTTACTGCTTGCTCAATATACAGATTGAATAACATCAGGGAGAGGCTACAACCCTGTCTCACACCTTTCCCAACCACTGCTTCCCTTTCATGCCCCTCCACTCTTATAACTGCCATCTGGTTTCTGTACAAATTGTAAACAGCCTTTCGCTCCCTGTATTTGACCCCTGAAACCTTCAGAATTTGAAAGAGAGTATTCCAGTTAACATTGTCAAAAGCTTTCTCTAAGTCTGCAAATGCTAGATACGTAGGTTTGCCTTTTCTTAATCTTTCTTCTAAGATAAGTCGTAAGGTTAGTATTGCCTCACGTGTTCCAACATTTCGCGGAATCCAAACTGATCTTCCCCGAGGTCCGTTTCTACCAGTTTTTCCATTCGTCTGTAAAGAATTCGCGTTAGTATTTTGCAGCTGTGACTTATTAAACTGATAGTTCGGTAATTTTCACATCTGTCAACACCTGCTTTCTTTGGGATTGGAATTATTATATTCTTCTTGAAGTCTGAGGGAATTTCGCCTGTCTCATACATCTTGCTCACCAGATGGTAGAGTTTTGTCAGGACTGGTTCTCCCAAGGCTGTCAGTAGTTCTAATGGAAAGTTGTCTACTCCCGGGGCCTTGTTTCGACTCAGGTCTTTCAGGGCTCTGTCAAACTCTTCACGCAGTGTCTTATCTCCCATTTCGTCTTCATCTACTTCCTCTTCCATTTCCATAATATTGTCCTCAAGTACATCGCCCTTGTATAAACCCTCTATATACTCCTTCCACCTTTCTGCCTTCCCTTCTTTGCTTAGAACTGGGTTGCCATCTGAGCTCTTGATATTCATACAAGTGGTTCTCTTCTCTCCAAAGGTCTCTTTAATTTTCCTGTAGGCAGTATCTATCTTACCCCTAGTGAGAAAAGCCTCTACATCCTTACATTTGTCCTATAGGGATCCCTGCTTAGCCATTTTGCACGTCCTGTCGATCTCATTTTTGAGACGTTTGTATTCCTTTTTGCCTGCTTCATTTACTGCATTTTAATATTTTCTCCTTTCATCAATTAAATTCAATATTTCTTCTGTTACCCAAGGATTTCTATTAGCCCTCGCCTTTTTACCTACTTGATCGTGTGCTGCCTTCACTACTTCATCTCTCAGAGCTACCCATTCTTCTTCTAGTGTATTTCTTTCTCCCATTCCTGTCAATTGTTCCCTTATGCTCTCCCTGAAACTCTCTACAACCTCTGGTTCCTTCAGTTTATCCAGGTCCCATCTCCTTAGATTCCCACCTTTTTGCAGTTTCTTCAGTTTCAATCTGCAGTTCATAACCAATATATTGTGGTCAGAATCCACATCTGCCCCTGGAAATGTCTTACAATTTAAAACCTGGTTCCTAAATCTCTGTCTTACCATTATATAATCTATCTGATACCTACTAGTATCTCCAGGATTCTTCCAGGTATACAACCTTCTTTTATGATTCTTGAACCAAGTGTTAGCTATGATTAAGTTATGCTCTGTGCAAAATTCTACAAGGTGGCTTCCTCTTTCATTTCTTCCCCTCAATCCATATTCACCTACTATGTTTCCTTCTCTCCCTTTTCCTACTGACGAATTCCAGTCACCCATGACTATTAAATTTTCGTCTCCCTTCACTACCTGAATAATTTCTTTTATCTCGTCATACATTTCATCTATTTCTTCATCATCTGCAGAGCTAGTTGGCATATAAACTTGTACTACTGTAGTAGGCATGGGCTTTGTGTCTATCTTGGCCACAATAATGCGTTCACTATGCTGTTTGTAGTAGCTAACCCGCACTCCTATTTTTTTATTCATTATTAAACCTACTCCTGCATTACCCCTATTTGATTTTGTATTTATAACCCTGTAATCACCTGACTAAAAGTCTTGTTCCTCCTGCCACCAAACTTCACTAATTCCCACTATATCTAACTTTAACCTATCCATTTCCCTTTTTAAATTTTCTAACCTACCTGCCCGATTAAGGGATCTGACATTCCACGCTCCGATCCGTAGAATGCCAGTTTTCTTTCTCCTGATAACGACGTCCTCTTGAGTAGTCCCCGCCCGGAGATCCGAATGGGGGACTATTTTACCTCCGGAATATTTTACCCAAGAGGATGCCATCATCATTTAATCATACAGTAAAGCTGCATGTCCTCGGGAAAAATTACGGCTGTAGTTTCCCCTTGCTTTCAGCCGTTCGCAGTACCAGCAAAGCAAGGCCGTTTTGGTTAATGTTACAAGGCCAGATCAGTCAATCATCCAGACTGTTGCCCTTGCAACTACTGAAAAGGCTGCTGCCCCTCTTCAGGAACCACATGTTTGTCTGGCCTCTCAACAGATACCCCTCCGTTGTGGTTGCACCTACGGTACGGCCATCTGTATCGCTGAGGCACGCAAGCCTCCCCACCAACGGCAAGGTCCATGGTTCATGGGGGGGGAAAATATCCTAGGAATCTGAAAAATTAAACGAAAATAAATAAGCACATACAGGAAAAGCAACAACAAGTGATTTAATTTAACAAGTGCATGATAGAAACGTCCTCATCTTTGGCTATTGAATATATGAATGTATCAGTTGTCTATGGCACCAGAATTCTGAAAAATGGCCTGTTGCAACAGTTGGAAATATTCTGGAGTAAGTTCTTGCCCATTGAAAAATATAAAAAATCGATAAATTACTGAAAAAGCAGTATCAAGCAATTTTATGTGACCACTATCTGATACAAAGTTGGTTTCACGTTCTAGTCCATTTTGTTTCACACTTTATTCAGATGTCTAGTGTGGTAGGAGCTACTTAAAAGTTGTGCTCTTGTTTTAACAAAAAATTCTGATGAAATTACTTCTTTAGGATTTTGCAGTTAATTTAGCAGTCCATTCTGAAACCATCTAGAACATAACAGTGGATAACTGTGATTTTTGCAACAAAATTGCAGACATATGCCTCTAGTTCACAACTGTTGTTGTTGTGGTCTTCAGTTTCGGGTCCTGAGACCGGTTTTTAGGCAGCTCTCCATGCTACTCTATCCTGTGCAAGCTTCTTCATCTACCAGTACCTACTGCAACCTACATCCTTCTGAATCTGCTTAGTGTATTCATCTCTTGGCCTCCCTCTACGATTTTTACCCCCCACGCTGCCCTCCAATACTAAATTGGTGATCCCTTGATACCTCAGAACATGTCCTACCAACCGATCCCTTCTTCTAGTCAAGTTGTGCCACAAACGTCTCTTCTCCCCAATCCTATTCAATACTTCCTCATTAGTTATGTGATCTACCCATCTAATCTTCAGCATTCTTCTGTAGCACCACATTTTGAAAGCATCTATTCTCTTCTTGTCCAAACTATTTATCGTCCATGTTTCACTTCCATACATGGCTACACTCCATACAAATAGTTTCAGAAATGACTTCCTGACACTTAAATCTATACTCGATGTTAACAAATTTCTCTTCTTCAGAAACGCTTTCCTTGCCATTGCCAGTCTACATTTTATATCCTCTCTACTTCGACCATCATCAGTTATATTGCTCCCCAAATAGCAAAACTCCTTTACTACTTTAAGTGTCTCATTTCCTAATCTAATTCCCTCAGCATCACCCGACTTAATTCGACTATATTCCATTATCCTCGTTTTTCTTTTGTTGATGTTCATCTTATATCCTCTTTTCAAGACGCTATCCATTCCATTCAACTGCTCTTCCAAGTCCTTCGCTGTCTCTGAGAGAATTACAATGTCATCAGCGAACCTCAACGTTTTTATTTCTTCTCCATGGATTTTAGTCCCTACTCCAAATTTTTCTTTTGTTTCCTTTACTGCTTGCTCAATATACAGATTGAATAACATCGGGGAGAGGCTACAACCCTGTCTCACTCCCTTCCCAACAACTGCTTTCCTTTCATGTCCCTCGACTCTTATAACTGCCATCTGGTTTCTGTACAAATTGTAAATAGCCTTTCGCTCCCTGTATTTTACCCCTGCCACCTTTAGAATTTGAAAGAGAGTATTCCAGTCAACATCGTCAAAAGCTTTCTCTAAGTCTACAAATGCTAGAAACGTAGGTTTGCCTTTCCTTAATCTTTCTTCTAAGATAAGTCGTAAGGTCGGTATTGCCTCACGTGTTCCAACATTTCACGGAATCCAAACTGATCTTCCCCGAGTTCGGCTTCTACTAGTTTTTCCATTCGTCTGTAAAGAATTCGTGTCAGTATTTTGCAGCACTGACTTATTAAATTGATAGTTGGTAATTTTTATTTCTGTCAACACCTGCTTTCTTTGGGATTGGAATTGTTATATTCTTCGTGAAGCGTAAGGGTATTTCGCCTGTCTCATACATTTTGCTCACCATTTGGTAGAGTTTTGTCAGGACTGGCTCTCCCAAGTCTGCCAGTAGTTCTAATGGAATGTTGTCTACTCCCAGGGACTTGTTTCAACTCAGGTCTTTCAGTGCTCTGTCAAACTCTTTACGCAGTATATAATCTCCCATTTCATCTTCATCTACATCCTCTTCCATTTCCATAATATTGTGCTCGAGTACATCACCCTTGTATAGACCCTCTATATACTCCTTCCACCTTTCTGATCTCCCTTCTTTGCTTAGAACTGGGTTTCCATCTGAGCTCTTGATATTCATACAAGTGGCTCTCTTTTCTCCAAAGTTCTCTTTAATTTTCCTCTAGGCAGTATCTGTCTAACCCATAGTATCTGTCTAACCTCTAGCCATCTCTGCTTAGCCATTTTGCACTTCCTATCGATCTCATTTTTGAGACGTTTGTATTCCTTTGTGCCTGCTTCATTTACTGCATTATTATATTTTCTCCTTTCATCAATTAAATTCATTATTTCTTCTGTTACCCAAGGATTTCTACTAGCCCTCGTCTTTTTACCAACTTGATCCTCTGCTGCCTTCACTACTTCATCCCGCAAAGCTACCCATTGTTCTTCTACTGTATTTCTTTCCCCCATTCTTGTCGATTGTCCCTTATGCTCTCCCTGGAACACTGTACAACCTTTAGTTTAGTCAGTTTATCCAGGTCCCATCTCCTTAAATTCCTACCTTTTTGCAGTTTTGATCTACAGTTCATTATCAATAGATTATGGTCAGAGTCCACATCTGCCCCTGGAAATGTTTTACAATTTAAAACCTGGTTCCTAAATCTCTGTCTTACCATTATATAATCTATCTGAAATCTGTCAGTATCTCCAGGCTTCTTCCATGTATACATCCTTCTTTTATGATTCTTGAACCAAGTGTTAGCTATGATTAAGTTATGCTCTGTGCAAAATTCTACCAGACGGTTTCCTCTTTCATTTCTTACCCCCAATGCATAGTCACCTACTACGTTTCCTTCTCTCCCTTTTCCTACTACCGAATTCCAGTCACCCATGACTATTAAATTTTCGTCACCCTTCACTATCTGAATAATTTCTTTAATTTCATCATACATTTCTTCAATTTCTTCTTCATCTGCAGAGCTAGTTGGCATATAAACTTGCACTACTGTAGTAGGTGTGGGCTTCGTATCTATCTTGGCCACAATAATGTGTTCACTATGCTGTTTGTAGTAGCTTACCCGCATTCCTATTTTCCTTTTCATTATTAAACCTACTTCTGCATTACCCCTATTTGATTTTGTGTTTATAACCTTGTAGTCACCTGACCAGAAGTCTTGTTCCTCCTGCCATCGAACTTCACTAATTCTCACTATATCTAACTTGAACCTATCCATTTCCCTTTTTAAATTTTCTAACCTACCTGCCCGATTAAGTGCTCTGACATTCCACGCTCCAATCTGTAGAACGCCAGTTTTCTTTCTCCTGATAACGACATCCTCTTGAGTAGTCCCCGCCCGAAGATCCGAATGGGGGACTATTTTACCTCCAGAATATTTTACCCAAGAGGATGCCATCATCATTTAATCATACAGTAAAGCTGCATGCCATCGGTAAAAATTACGGCCATAGTTTCCCCTTGCTTTCAGCCGTTCGCAGTACCAGCACAGCAAGGCCATTTTGGTTATTGTTGCAAGGCCAGATCAGTCAATCATCCAGACTGTTGCCGTTGCAACTACTGAAAAGGCTGCTGTCCCTCTTCAGGAACCACACGTTTGTCTGGCCTCTTAACAGATACCCCTCCGTTGTGGTTGCACCTACGGTACGGCTATCTGTATCGCTGAGGCACGCAAGCCTCCCCACCAACGGCAAGGTCCATGGTTCATGGGGGGAGGAGTTCACAACTATTATTCACTTAAAATGACTTACTGCCAAATTCAACTAATTTTCATTTTGTGAAGTCCACTGCAATGTGATGAGCAGCAGTTAAGTTTGAAATAACTTTTAATCAAACGGACAGCAGCCATGTGTTCTTTTGTATTTTGAAAACCATCTACAGTGAATGTTTTAACAATATGAAACATAAAAATGAGAAATATTAGTTTGTTCAGGATGAGTGATATAAGCTGGTTTTATTCCTCAGCTGTATGAGACGTACTAGTACCTACCATTAAATGCGATTGGTTAAAACATTTGACTTCGTCTTGCAGAGTGCTTAAAATACTTCCGATTTTAAGCTGCCTTCATGGAGGTTAAGTAAGTTCTTCAGAATCCCACAAATATCCAACATCTGTGTTTTACCAATCTGAAAAGTGAAGCGAGAATAAATTAGCATATGCAGGATAAGTGACAACAAGTGATTTTATTTGACAAGTATATGATAGAAAGCGGTACTCCCTTCAAGAATGACTCATCCCTCCTCCTGTATGGTCCTCGCCTTGGGCTATGGAAAATGTGAAAGGTACTAGCTATCATCAGCACCAGAATCATGAGAAATAACTTGTTTCACCACTTGAAAGTATTCTGCAGACACTTCTAACGCATCTGAAACATAAAAAATCGATATATTGATATCTGGTGCTAATGAACTATCATATGATTTTTTGTGACCACTATCTGATACTAAGTAGGACTCATCTCCTAATCCTATTTGTTGTCATACTTTACTCAACCATGTAGTATGGTAGAAGCTCCTTTAAAAGTTGTAGCTGTTTGTTTAATCAAACATTCTGAAGAAGTTGCTTCTCTGGGCTTTTACAGATAATTTGTCAGTCCATTTTGAAACCATCTGGAACATCAAAATGGATAACTTTAGTTTTTCCAACAACAGTACAAACGTCTTCCTCTATTTCACATCTGTACTTACCTTTGAGTCCAAATTATTTTCTCTCTGTAAGTGGCCTCACAATGTGATGAGTAAACATTAAGAATTTGAAATAACTTTTTAACCAAAGAGACGGCAGGCATGTGTACTTTTGTATTCCGAAAACCATCTCCAGTGAATACTTTAACAATCTGAAATATAACAATGCTAAAGTTCAGTATTTGCAGCATCATAGTAAGACCTACCATTGTGTGCGATTAGTTTAAACTTTGAAGTACATCTGGTAGAGTGCTAGAAATAGCTTAAGAATTGAAGCTGTGTTTCAAATCAGTTAACGAGGTGAAAATAGCTCTTGGGCAACACAAAAATTACCGGTGTCTGTGTTTTACCGACCTGAAAAATTGTATCAAGAACAAATTGGCATATACAGGAGAGGAAACAACAAGCGAATTTATTTGGTACATGTCAGAAAGTGGGGTTCCTTTGAAGAATGACTTATCTGTCATCTTGTACGTCCTCGCCTTGGGTTGCGGACTATATAAATATAGTAGTTGTCATTAGCACCAAACGCTGAAAAATAGCTGGTTTCGTGACTTGGAAATATTCTGCAGACAATTCTTACTCATCTGAAAGATAAAAAATCGATAAATTAATATTTACTTCAAATGGAATATCATGTGCTTCTATGTGGCCACTATCTGATAGAAAGTGGGATTCACCTCTCCTGGTCGAATTTGTTGTCACACATTACTCGATCATGAAGTGTAGTAGGAGCTACTTTAAAAGTTGTAGCTGTTTGTTTAATCAAACATTGCGAAGAAATGTCCTCTTTGGGCTTTTGCAGATAATTTGGCAGTCCATTTGTAGCCCTTACAGAAAAGAAGAATTGCATAACTTTAATTTTTGCGACAACAGTACAAACGTCTTCCTCTATTTACTATCTGTTCTCCACTTAACAGGACTTACTTTCGAGTTCAAATAATTTTCACTTTGTAAGGGGCCTCACAATGTGGTGGGTAGCAATTTAAAAGTTTGAAATAACTTTTTAATCAAAAAGACAGCAGTCATGTCTTCTTTTGTATTCCCAAATCTCCAGTGAATATTTTAACGATCTGAAATATAAAAATGAGAAAGATCAGTTTGTGGAGAATGGGTGATATAAACTGTTTTATTTCTTAGCTATATGAGACATAGTAGTACCTACCACTAAATACGATTAGTTAAAACGTTTGAGTTCGTCATACAGAGCGCTTGAAATATTTCTGATTTTAAGCTGTCTTTAAAATCAGTAAAGGAGGTTAAATAAGCTCTTTGACATCCCACAAATATCCATCGTCCGTGTTTTATCAATCTGAAAAATGAAACGAGAAGAAATGAACATATACAGGATAAGTGACAACAAGTGATTTTATTTGACAAGTATATGATAGAAAGAAGGACTCCCTTGAAGAATGACTCATCTTTCCTCTTGTTTGGTCTTCAAATTGGGCTATGGCGTATGTGAACGGTACTAGTTCTCCTTGGTGCCAGAATTCTGAAAAATATTTTTTTTTTCGCCACATGGAAATATATTGCAGACAGTTCTAAGTCATCTGAAACATAAAAAATCGATATATTGATATCTAGTGCAAATACAATATCATGTCATTTTTTGTGACAATTATCTAATACAAAGTAGGACTCACCTTCTAGTCCAGTTTGTTGTCACACTTTACTCGATCTTATAGTGGGGTAACTTTAAAATTTATAGCTGTTCGTTTAATAAGATTTTCTGAAGTAGATGTTTCTTTGGACTCATCTGGAACGCAAAAATGGGTAACTTTAATTTTTTCAACAAGAGTACAATCGTATTGTTCTGTTTCAGGACTATACTTCACTTAAGAGCATTATTTTAATAATCTGAAATAAAAAAATTAGAAATATTTGTACTTTCGAGTTCCGAAAACCACCCCCAGTTAATATTTTATGAATCAGAAATATAAAATTGAGAAAAATCAATTTTTGTGGCATGAGAGATATAAATTGGTTTTACCCCTCCGCTGTTTAAGACATTGTAGCACCTACCATTGTGTGCAGTTTAAACATGTAAGTTCGTCTTGCAGTGTGCTAGGAATAGCTTAAAATTTGAAGCTGCGTTTTAAACCAGTCAATGAGGTTAAATACTTTCTTCGACACAAATTTGCGACATCTGTGTTTTACCAGCCTGAAAAATAAAACGTGAATAAATTAGCATAAACAGGACAGGCAACAACAAGTGATTTTAACTTGACAAGTTGTTGTTGTTGTTGTTGTTGTGGTCTTCAGTCCTGAGACTGGTTTGATGCAGCTCTCCATGCTAATTTGACAAGTATACGACAGAAAATGGACCTCCCTTGTAGAAGAACTCATAGCTTTTGGCGATGGAATTTGTAAAACGTAGTAGTTGTCGTTTGCAAACAGAATTCTTAGAAGTAACGTGTTTCGACCACTTGGAAATATTTTGCAGACAGTTTTTACTCATCTGAAGCAGAAGACAGCGGTAAATTAATATCTACTGCAAATGCAATATCACGAACTTTTATGTAGCCTCTATCTGATACAAAGTAGGACTCACCTTCTAGTCAAGTTTGTTGTCTCACATTACTGGAGCATGCAGTGTGGTAGGAGATACTTTAAAAGTTGTAGCTATTCGTTTAATGAAAAATTCTGGAGAAATGTTTCTTTGGGCTTCTGCATATAATTTCGCAGGCCACATTGAATCCGTGTGGGACATAAGAATGGAAAATATTAGTTTTTACTACAAGAGTACGATCATACGGTCTATTTAACTATTTTTCACTTTAGGGGACTTACTTTCGAGCTCAAACCATTTTGATGATAAGCGGCGTTATATTCAGCTGCTTTGTATTTGAAACATTTGGAATAACTTTTTAATAAAAAAAGACAGCAAACAAGTGTTTTTTTGTGTGCTGAAACCAATCCCCAGTGATTTTTGTTACCATCTAAAATATCAAAACGAGAAAGATCAGTTTTTGGAGTATAAGCGATATAAAGTATATAGTTTCACCCTTCGAGTGTTTGACACAATGTAGGAACTACCTTTGAGTGCGATAAGTTTCCGGTTTCCAATTTTCTTGCAGTATGCTAAAACTACGTTAAACGTTTAAGCTGCCTTTTAAAATGGTCAGTGAGCAGAAATAGCTGCTTATACATTGCACAAAGTTTCCTCTGTCCATTTTATACCAGTGTGAAAAATAATACGTCGATAAATTCTTATCTACAGGATAAAAAGCAACAGGTGATTATATGCGGCAGTTGTAGCATAGAAAGCGGGACTCCCTTCAAAAGTAACTCATCTTTTCTCTTTTATTGGTCTGGCATTGTGTCTTGGAGTACGTAAAATGTAGTAGCTGTCTTTTTTAAGTTTTTGGTTTAGGGCAGACGACACAACTGAAAAGCCTGTGTCGCTGGATGTACTGCGTGGCCTGATACAGGGCGAAGAGCTGTGCTGTAAGTACTGGTCAGTGTTCCGGAAGCAGATACCGAGAAACGTCGACGTCAATGACGAAGGCACACCCGACAACACAGTCAGTCCGAGAGCCTCAATGTATACAAAGGTATTATCACGAAGTTCCATGCGAAAGTCGTGAAACTGAAGGCGATAGAGTGACGCTGGAGTAGTGTCCTATAATTTAGTACCTAATGCATGAGCAATATCATGTGCTTTTGTTTGACATCTATGTTATACTAAGTAGGGCTAAGCTCCTATTTTTTCATAGTCCGATTTATTTTCACACTTCAATCGATCACGCAATGTGGTTGGGCTATTTTAAAATTGTAGCTCCCTTTATAATCACAAATCGTGAAGAAGGTGTTTCTTTTGTCTTTTTCACATCCTTGGCAGTGCGTTTTGTACCCATCTGAAACATATGAATGGATATCATTAGATGTTCCAGGATGAGTACAAACATGTGGTTCTGTTTCACACCTATTTTTGAGAAAACTGGATTTACTGTGGAGTCTAATTCTTTTTCACACTTTAAGCGGCCTCACAATGTGGTGTGTAGTATTTTGAATTATTTAAATCCCATTTTAATCAAAAAGGCAAGAGCAATGTCCTTTTTTGCAAACCATTTCCAGTCCATTTTGTACCTATCTATATTCAAAAGCATGAATAAATTTAGTTTTTCAAAGATAGGATATATAAAGTGCTTTTAGTCCTCAACTATTTGGATCTAAATCCGAGTGCGATTTGTTTCCGCTGTTTAATGTGCCTTGAGAAGTTCTAGAGATACTTCAAAAGTTTAAACTGCCTTTTAAATCATATAGCCAATAGAAATAGCTTCTTTCACGTTTCAAAAAGCTTTTGCAGTCCATTTTTTTCAGTCTGGAAAGTAAAATATGGATAAATTAGTACCTACAGGATAAGCAACAATAGGTGAGTACACTCTACAGTTATATGATACAAAGTGGTAGGCCCTTCGGTAATAACTCATACCTCCTTTACTGTTAGTCATGCTTTGTCCTAGGTGTACTTTAAAACTTGTAACTGCCTTTTGAATCAGGAAACATGAAAAGACAACTTGTTTTGCCTGGCGTAAATGTTTTTCTGTCAATTTCGTTCTCGTCGAAAACAAAAAATAGATACATCAGTTTCTAGCAAATAAGCAACATAATGTGCTTTTACTGGACAGTTATGTGATATAAAGTTGGACTTATCTACTTATTTTCAGACTTTAATCGAACACACAATATGATAGGAGATGTTTTAAAAGTTGTAACTGATATTGTAATCAGTAATAGTGTTTATATATAATTCTGAAGAAAAACTTTATGTTGCCTCTCACATATCTTATGCAGTCCATTTTCTCCCATCTGAAACCTAACAATGGTAAGGTTACTTTTTATAGCTGGACACCAACATGTGATTCTACTTGACAACAGTTTCTTACAAAGTAGAACTTACATTCGACTCCAATCCATTTTCACTCTTTAATATGCGTCCCAATGAACTGGGTAGTATCTTAAGTGATTTTCAATCCCTTTATAATAAATAAGACATCACGAACGTGTTTCACTGCACTCCGTAACCCATTTGTAACCCATAATGCAACCTTCTAAACTATAAAAACATGAATAAGGTGAGTTTGTTGAAGATGAGAGACATAATGTGATTTACTTCACAGCTATTTGACAGAAAGTACAAATTCTCTTGGAGTCCGACTCATTTACACTCTTTAATTTGTCTTCCAGTGCGCCACAGTTGATCTAACACAAATTTGAAAACCTTCGTTTCAAAGAGATTTCCGTTCTACAAACAGACTACAATCTCACAATAAATGATAAAGCTCATGAAACCATACTTAAAAACCACAACAGCTGCCAAATCACACACACACACACACACACACACACACACACACACACACACACACACACACACAAACTGTACTGTAAACAACGAAATGTTCAGACACAACTCAACGCAAATGATAACATATAAACACACACACACACACACACACAAACGGTACTGCAAGCAACAAAATGTTCAAACACAACTCAAAGCAAACAACAAATAAATGACCAATAACTACCAAAGACTCGATCCCATTCAACTGAACCATTACTACGAACCACATCAGAAACACAAAATCCACCACAATTAGTGAGTCACTGCTAACAACAACACCACCCCTACAAAAACAATAAAGGCACTGAGAACCATAAACACGCCAATGCCAACGTTGAAATTCTACCACGTATTCATGTTCCTGACATTTGTTGTGCTATTGTGCGTCCAGTTTATCTGTGCTATAGGCCTGCGTTATGCATACGAAAGTTCACGAAAATCTGTCTCACCAATTTTCTGATATTCACTTCCATATGGTACAGAAGACAGTGTGCTTTAGGCCCTTATGGTTCTCATTGCTGCATTCTATTCAAATATACCACGCCTCCTCGACGTAACATTCGAAAAGAATTCTTGGAAATTACCCTCGTTTCACTAGCAAAATTTTAGCTATTTATTTAATTTTCTGCCTAACTTTACCTTCAGCAAACTTGCCACTTTACGGAAAGAGCAAAATAACAAGAAACATCCCTTTAATTATGTTTTGCTTTAGGTTACAGCCTAACATTACCCTCGAAAGTGGTGCAAAATACAGAAAGATACAGGAAAATATTTGTCAGGGAGTAATTTCATAGCAACAATTTAAGCTGTGTTGTCAGGTTCCATCCTAACCACACCCTCGTAAATTGCGACCTGTAGGGAGTTAACGGCGTGGTTTAAAAACATCATTGTGTACAACAGTTACTAAGACAACCACACATAATATCCAATAATAGGCCGGTTACTATCTTTTGCATCTCAAACTCATGTCGTCACACGGTTTGGGGCCAAAGCAGACTGGATTGTGCCCTTGACTCATGTTCTGGTATATCCATGGAAGACGTGTGTTCAAAAACACCATGCTGATATTGTCGACTTACCTTACTGTATGTTACCAATATGAGTGAATGCAGGGGTGTGCTTGCCATGGGAAATTCTTAGGAGAGTGTATAATTTGTAAATTCCGATTTTCCTGCAGTTACCAGATTTATAAACACTCAGGCTTGTCCAACACAAATTGCTTCCCACAAGCATGACACACTGTTCAAACAAGTGGTTTTCAAAATCAAATTAGTCACTCTAGACGTAATTGTCATGTCAAAGATCTCCGTATCCATTACATGTATGTGCTTCTAAGAATTTATATTGTTCGTCCGTTGAAAGATTTTGGGTACCACAAATTGACAGAATTCAGATATTTCTGACTTCTATAGTTGCTCTGTGCTCTTCACTATAGGGTGACTGGGTCCCAACAAATTCATGTTGCACATCAATCGTCTCGTCCGGATCTGTTGCTATGCAAAGCTATGCGCCCGTGCAGGGGCTCCTGTTGCAGGGATTCCACTATTGTTGAGAAATTCATAGAGCAGCAATATCTCTGGAGTGAGCACTCATATGCGCTGAATTGATTTTGTGTCATCAACATACATTGCCACCCTGATAACATGATCTCGGGATGGCATAGGTTTATAAATAACGCATTCTATGAATTTTAAATGTCATCGTATCTGTAGTACAGACAGATTCCCTTCATAGGTGCTATGGATTTGATGCTGGCATTTTGTAGACACCATAACAATTTGCATTTGATACCTGGAATAAACTGGGCTCCTAGCTTTGAAGAGTAAAATGAACGGGCATCACGTCACGGCACCATCTCGTCATGGTGTGTTCACACTGTCCATCACGTCGTCATGTCACTTCACTTAGCCCAGCACCGAACAGCACATGTGAGTCTGTGAGTCACCATCCGTGATACAAAAAGTCAGCGTAAAGCATCGGAATTGAGGACAAAATACAGGGTGTTACAGAAAGGTACGACCAAACTTTCAGGAAACATTCCTCACACACAAAGAAAAGATGTTATGTGGACATGTGTCCGAAAACGCTTAATTTCCATGTTAGAGCTCATTTTAGTTTCGTCAGTATGTACTGTACTTCCTCGATTCACCGCCTGCTGGCCCAACTGAAGGAAGGTAATGTTGACTTCGGTGCTTCTGTTGACATGCGACTCATTGCTCTACAGTACTAGCATCAAGCACATCAGTACGTAGCATCAACAGGTTAGTGTTCGTCACGAACGTGGTTATGCAGTCAGTACAATGTTTACAAATGCGGAGTTGGCAGATGCCCATTTGATGTATGGATCAGCACGGGGCAATAGCCGTGGCGCGGTACGTTTGTATCGAGACAGATTTCCAGAACAAAGGTGTCCCGACAGGAAGACGTTCGAAGCAATTGATCGGCGTCTTAGGGAGCACGGAACATTCCAGCCTATGACTCGCGACTGGGGAAGACCTAGAACGACGAGGACGCCTGGAATGGACGAGGCAATTCTTCGTGCAGTTTATGATAACTCTAATGTCAGCGTCAGAGAAGTTGCTGCTGTACAAGGTAACGTTGACCACGTCACTGCATGGAGAGTGATACGGGAGAACCAGTTGTTTCCGTACCATGTACAGCGTGTGCAGGCACTATCAGCAGCTGATTGGCCTCCACGGGTACACTTCTGCGAATGGTTCATCCAACAATGTGTCAATCCCCATTTCAGTGCAAATGTTCTCTTTACGGATGAGGCTTCATTCCTACGTGGTCATATTGAAAATTTTCACACTCATCATGTGTGGGCTGACGAGAATCCGCACGCAATTGTGCAATCACGTCATCAACACAGATTTTCTGTGAACGTTTGGGCAGGCATTGTTGGTGATGTCTTGATTGGGCCCCATGTTCTTCCACCTACTCTCAATGGAGCATGTTATCATGATTTCATATGGGATACTCTACCTGTGCTGCTAGAACATGTGCCTTTACAAGTACGACACAACATGTGGTTCATGCACGATGGAGCTCCTGCACATTTCAGCCGAAGTGTTCGTACGTTTCTCAACAACAGATTCGGTGACCGATGGATTGGTAGAGGCAGACCAATTCCATGGCCTCCACGCTCTCCTGACCTCAACCCTCTTGACTTTCATTTATGGGGGCATTTGAAAGCTCTTGTCTACGCAACCCCGGTACCAAATGTAGACTCTTCGCGCTCGTATTGTGGACGGCTGTGATACAATACGCCATTTTCCGGGGCTGCATCAGCGCATCAGGGATTCCATGCGACGGAGGGTGGATGCATGTATCCTCGCTAACGGAGGACATTTTGAACATTTCCTGTAACAAAGTGTTTTTGAAGTCACGCTGGTACGTTCTGTTGCTGTGTGTTTCCATTCCATGATTAATGTGATTTGAAGAGAAGTAATAAAATGAGCTCTAACATGGGAAGTAAGCGTTTCCGGACACATGTCCACATAACATATTTTCTTTCTTTGTGTGTGAGGAATGTTTCCTGAAAGTTTGGCCGTACCTTTTTGTAAAATCCTGTATATTAATGGCCAAAGAAAACTTCATAACATATATTCTTGATAAGTTTCGTTTGGTAAAGTGCTGAGAAGTGAAACATTCCAAAACATCGACATTTACTTGCTTGCAAAAATGTATGCATACAAACACATCACACAATAGCTTGTTTGCGCAATCATTATGTTTTTTCCCCTTATGTGACTAATAGTGTCATAAACAATTGCATTTTTCTCCTTCATTGAAGCTGACATGATGTGTAATAGGAACGCTTTTGTCAAATTATGTTCTTATTTACTTAAAATAACAGAACAGATTTGATTCACAGCTCTGTTCTGTTGTTGTAAAACCTAAATAATTTCTCACTTTCATATACCGGACCTTACTTGTGTAAGAATAATCAATTGATAAACTATCCAAGTCGCCATGGAACATTTGAAATTTCCCCACGAAAACAAAGCATAAAAGGACCACGAAAACTCAAAACCATGAAATACACTACTAAAATACGAGTTAGTGCGGCGGAAATAGGTTAAGTTACGACGTTAACGTACGATGATACCGCCAATACTTTCTTCCCAAGAAACGTTGACGTGTCGGGCGGTGATTGACATGACGGTTCGTTGACGACCTGTGTGAATGCCTTAACGTGAAATGCATTGTGGAATGTTTTGACGAGACGGCCAACGTAAGTTGGCCTTAAACAAACAGCGTCGTCCCGACACCTCGTGATAGATCCAGTTTAATGTTGACTACACGCACAGACCACAATGCTCTCTCCAGAGATGTTTATACTCTCTGCGGTTTACACGAGATACTAAGTGTAATACTCGTTTTACAACAATTCCCGCAAACGTGATGTCATTTTGACGTCACACACAATACCGACGACCGCATGATCGATTATCGACCTTGTGAGAAGAAAGAATATGAATATTACTATTCCTCGATTCACTCTCAGCAATTTAAGCTGTACTCTTAGGTTCCAGTCTAGCCACACACTCGGAAGTCGTTAAATATTTGGGAAGAAAGAGACAAATATTTGTGTGAAGAAAAGATACAAATTTTACTGCAGCTCGTTTTAGTAGCAGCATTTAAAACTGTGCTCTTAGGTTCCTGCTAACCACATACTCGGAAATCGCTAAATATTTTTTTCGTCCTTCGTTCTCAGATAAGAATGAATGTAAATAACATCCAGTATTGTAGAACATACTTGTATTACATTCACAAGGACGTAACAGAACGTGTCAGTAATGCTAACATGATGCGAATCAACTTCTTTCGACTCCAAAAATTACGATGTTATTCATTAAGCTAGCACTTAACCATGTGACGTTTATCTCCAGGCTTGATTAGAATGTTCTGACTTGAAGGCTTGTATCATTGGCGCGTTATTAAGTGGCATTTAACATGGGCGTACCCAGCGAGGGGAACGGGGGGGGGGGGGGGGCAGCTACTCCCCTCTAGAAGATATTTGCAGTTTTTTACTAGTTTACGGTTTTGTTTAATAAGAAATGCTGCATGTTTTCTCGGATTGTACAAGTGCATTCTTGTATTTAAAATGTTTATTAAAAGCGGTTTTTCACTGGTTTACTGTTTTATTTAATAAGAAGTGCTGTATGTTGTCTCCAGTCCTTGTTTCCTGAGACTAGTATGACCTGCACCCCCCCCCCCCCTCCCGCCCACCCCCTAGTTCAGATCCTGGGTACGCCCTTGGCATTTAATGATAATGATGTGTTGGTGATAAATTTTCAGTGCTTCGTTACAGTGAAGGGGCATACGGCAAATTATAAACATGCGTGTTTCATTTTTAATTTGTAAATTGTAGACGATAATAGCTCCCTCCTAAAGATCACAGTCATTAACCGACCATAAATCATCAAATCTGGTGAGAGGCACGTATCGAATGCTGACGAAAGTTGATAGCCGACCATGCAGTTGTTGATGTTAGGTTGTTTAAGCAGCTGCCAGACCGCTGCTTTAAAGCGTTAAAAAAAACGGGCTTTAGTGCGCATGCGCATTTTTTTTTTTTTTTTTTTTTTTTAAATGTCATAGTGTTGTTGAACAGGCTTATCGGCTTCGCCGATTTTCCGTGTATTGATGTAGTTGTGTTTAGGTAGTGCTGTTGGGGCACCATTTATTCTCTTTGGGGGTCAGGATTGTGATTTTTGAACTTAAAGTTCACCAATCCGCCGCCCTTGGTGGGGTACTGCGCCTTTCAGAAGGCTTGGTGTTGATTTTCCTTCCGCTCCTCTTGGTCCGTGGTGTTTGTTGCGGCTGGGATGCCGCTTTCCTCTTTGTCCGTGGTGGTTCAGCGTCTGCTTGCCGCTAGATTGTCTCTCGCAATACGATCTACTTGGTCTGGTTTAAGGTGGTTGGTGTGATTGAAATTGCTTCTAACTGGGAGATGGGGTGTATTTCCTGATTTAATCTGTGGGGTCCTCTGTGATGGATCGAGGCACTCTCTGTTTGTGCCAGGTTTTAGGTCTTTGGGTGCCTACGTCTGTCAGGTGTCTGCAGCTATTTCTGATGTTGTCTATCTTTTGAAAAATTTTTGTAGTCTGTTTCCTAATTGTTTGATCAAGTGTGTCCATCTCCAGCTGTTCATGTAATTGGGATATTCTAGTCCAGTAGGGTGCTCCTAGGATCCACCTGAGCACTTTGTTTTGCACTACTTGCAATTCATATTTTCTTGTAGGGCAAGCCACCGCCCAAGATGAGCATCCATACGTCATTGTGGGCAGCACCGTTGTCTTATATAGTGTCCGTTTTGTTTCAGCTTTTAGGTTCTTGCTCTTGAAGAGAGGGTACAGTGCCTTAGCTAGGTTCAGTGCTTTTGTCTTTTTCTCTCTGATGTGGTGGTGGTACAGCAGTCTTCTGTCCAGCGTCACGCCAAGGTACTTGACCTCGTCCCTCCAGGGTAGCTCCTGGGCGTTGAGGCGCAGATGGTTTTCCAGGATTGGTCGCTTTCAGCTTTTAGGTTCTTGCTCTTGAAGAGAGGGTACAGTGCCTTAGCTAGGTTCAGTGCTTTTGTCTTTTTCTCTCTGATGTGGTGGTGGTACAGCAGTCTTCTGTCCAGCGTCACGCCAAGGTACTTGACCTCGTCCCTCCAGGGTAGCTCCTGGGCGTTGAGGCGCAGATGGTTTTCCAGGATTGGTCGCTTTCGGGTGAAGTAAATGGCGGTTGTTTTTGTGGCGTTTAGTTGTAATTTGTTTGTTCTACACCAGTTTTCTACGCGATTGAGTTGTCGTTGTAGTCTGCCAATGGATACACGCTGCCGGTGTTCACTGGCGTAGAACGCCGTGTCGTCAGCGAATTGGGCGATGTGGACTCCTGCCTCCAAGGGAATGTCGTTGACGTAGATGTTGAATAGAGTCGGCGAAAGGACAGACCCTTGGGGAATGCCCGCCATCAGCTGGCGACGAGTGGAACGTTTGCCATCCACCTCAACCACGAAATGCCTCTCGTTTAAGTAGCTGTCAAGTAGCTTGGCGTAGACGTCTGGGATAGATGTTTGATGCAGTATCTTCCATATTAAGTTGTCATCCCACACCTTGTCAAAGGCTTTTTCCCAGTCAAGGAACACGGCTGCGGTGGACTTCTGCAAGTTCATATTTGCTGCTATGTGTTCGGTGACGCGGAGCACTTGGAGTTCCGCTGACACCTTCTTTTGGAAACCGAATTGCTCGGCTCTGAGTGTGTTATTGTCGGTAAGGGATGGTTGGAGACGCTGAAGTAGGATCCTCTCAAACAGCTTACCCATGGTCTGTAGTAAGCTGATAGGTCTGTTGTTTGAAGGGATTTTTGGGTCTTTTCCAGCTTTCGGTATGGTGATCAGTTTAGCTATTTTCCAGGAGGAGGGAAAATACAACAGTTGCAAACATTTATTGAATATTCTGGTTAGGAGCACTATTGGCTTACGTGGAAGATTTTTTAGATGCATATGAGTTATTTTGTCAAGTCCAGGTGCAGAACCCCCCTTTCTTTTTCGTATTTCCCTTCTGACCTCAGTTGGGGTGGTTATCTGCGGTGTTGTGGAGGGTGGCGTAGTCCTCAATGTATTGATGGTCTGCTTAATTCTGTCTTCTTGGTCTTGGTCGTCGCGTGTCTGTACGTCGTGGGATGGGAGGGTGTTTTGTTCTTCGAAGGTGTCAGCGAGTAACTCGGCCTTCGACAAGGCGTCGTAAATTGTGCCCTGGTTGCCTGTCATGGCCCTTTTGGGTGGTTGGGCGGCTCTTATGTTCCTCACAACCTTCCACTCGTCGGTGGTTTGAAGGTTGAAAGAATCCATTTTGTCCGCCCATACTTCCGCACGCCACTCCGTTAACCGTTTCCTTAGCTCGTGCATTAGTTGGTTGGCGGTGGTACGATCTCTTGGGTCACGAGTTTGTTGCCAGCGTCTTTTGGCTTTGTTTTTAATGTAACGGAGATCACGGAGGAGGGGTGGGAGTTCGAATTCATTGCTTGGTTGATTTGTTTTGGTTGTTGACTGGCGTGAAACTGTTTGGATCTGAGTGGTGAGAGATTCTATTGCTGAGTCGATTTCTTCTGTTGTGCTGAGTTGGATGTCTGGGCGGATGGTCGCTGTTAGGGAAGTTCGGTATAAGTCCCAGTCGGTTTTGAACGTTTGGTGCTGTGGTGGCGGTGGTGGCATGAGTCTGTGGAAATTTACCAGTACAGGCTTGTGGTCAGAGGACAGGTCGTCCTGCACATCCAAGTGAATGTTGTCTGCTATCCCCTTTGTCACAACGATGTCCAGGACGTCAGGCCTCTGTTGTGGCAATAGCGGGACGTGGAGGGGGGGGGGGGGTCGTCAGGGCCCCAGACTGTGATTTGAAGTGCCTCTTCTAGGCTAACTAGTTTGTTGCCCTTCGGGTTTGCCACTCGTGAGTTCCAGAATGGGTGTTTTGCATTTAGGTCTCCCCCAAGTAACACCCTTGGATGGAGGTCAAATATCTGGCGTAGCTCGTTTTCGCGAAGTTCTCTGTTTGGGGCAAGGTATGCAGCCCCAATCAGCAGAACTCCGAGAGTTGTGTTGATTTTTAACAAGGTGGCTTCTAATTCTTCTATTGCAGGGGTTTCTACTATGTCGTGCGTAATATTGTTTTTGATGAAAATCGCTGTGCCACCGCCTCTCTGGTGCTGTCTGTCGGTTCTGTAAGTGGCCATGTTTCTGAGTCGGAAGGTGTCAGGTGGACGTAGGTGGGTTTCAGTTAAGAGCATAATATCGATGTCGTTTTCAGTGATAAATGCTTGTACTTCAGTCTTTTTGCATTTTATGCCATTGGCATTCCAGATGCATAATGTCATGTTCCTTTTGGGTGTTCTGCGACCTGCCATAACTACTCTATGATGGTGAATACTGCCTCCATCAGTATTAGCGCTTTGGTGGCCTTGTCATTTGTTTTTCGGAGTTTTTGAGCGGTGAGTTTGATTGTATTCAGCAGTCGCTGTTTGTCGAAGAGCTTGAGGGTGCTGAGTATTTCGCCTATATCTGCTCCCAGTTCAGTTTGAAGGGGAGTTTGGCCTGGTTCTGTGTTTTGTGGTGGTGCTGGTTGTTCGTTGTTTGGTGGTGGTGCTGGTTGTTCGGTTTCTGGAGTGGCTGGTTGTTTAGTTTCTGGAGTAATTGGCTGATTGGGTACTGTTATGGTTTCCGCTGGGTGGCTTCCTTGTAGGTGTGTAGCTTCTATTTGTGTTGGCTTAGTTGTTGATCGTGTCACTCGCTCGACTTCGGTGGATTTTGAGCTGTGCCCTGGCTTCGGGATTGGCACATGTTCCCTGGGCTTGGGCGTAGGCGGTGGTTTCGAGGGCCCTTGGATTGGCGTCTTGGTATTATCCCTGCTTTCCACCTGGGTGTGCACTGGTGTCAGTTGCTTCGGTGAAACTGCGCTTGCATATGTGCGAGCTGTTGGTTGACCGAGTTGCTGTTGAGTCCTACTGCTTTCTGGTTGTGGTGTTTGGGTGGCAATTTGCATGGCCTCTTGGGTTCCTGTGGTTTCAGGTGTTCCTTGGCGCTGCGCTGCATTTTGGAGCTGGCTAGCCCGCTTTGGTGTGTGTGTGTGTTGTACGGATCGTGTAACTGGTAGGAAGGGTTTCAGCTTGCTTTGGTAGACTTCGCAGCCTTTGTAATTTGCGGGGTGCGCTCCATTGCAGTTGGCGCACACTGGGCTGTCTGATCGCGGCTTGGTGCAATCTTTAGCCTCGTGTAGGCCCGCACAAATCAAGCACCTGGTGGGGAGCGTACAGTAGTTCGCTGTGTGGTCGAACCTTTGGCAGCGCCGGCACTGCCTTGGTCCAATTCTGGGTTTGTATGATTCGATACGAATCTTCATCCCCAGGAGGAAGCGCTCATCATATAGGCGGTCAGCTTCGGGTCTAGGTGGTGCGTTTATTTGATAAGTTCCTTCGTGAATCAGTTCCCTCGTTTCATGATTTCTTTTCTTGTACTCAAACACTTATACTATTTCGTGGCCTTTTTCCTCAAGTGCAGTTTTTACGTCTTGCTCGGGCGTCCGCGGGGGGAGGCCCTTCATCACGAATCTCCTTTGTCTGTCTGTGGCCAGCTGGTGTGTGAAATGAGGAACATTTTCCTCTCCGAGGAATTTTTCCGCAGCGCGGAAATCTTCGACAGAGTCAAAGTGATATTTGGTGTTATCCCCACGGAAGATTGCTTTTAGGGGACCTTTCAGTTTGGTTTTTAGGATCTTGTTTAGTTTGATATAATCACACGGCTGATGAACAATGATCGGTGGTATCATTGGGAAGCGTGTGTGTTGATTTTGACTGTTGTTATCATGTGGTACTTCCACTTGTGGTGCAGTTTCTGGTGACTCGTTCCCCTCTTTAGGCTCATTTTGTGTGGCTAGTGCGCCAGGGAGTTCTTCTATTAGGTCAAGGACCTGGTATAGGTTTTCAGTTTCGAAGGACAGGCACTCTGGCACCGGTTCCGGAGATGATCTGGGTGATCCCCTACGCCTAGGTGATCTGGCATTTTGCCAGTCGCCTACGGCCCCTTCCTGTGATGGATCGTTACCGCATGGGGATGGTGTTTCTGCGGTGTTGTCTTGTGGTTTCTGAGTGGTCTGGTTGCTCCTAGTTTCTTCCATTACACGTGGTGGCATATATTTAGGCATTACATTGAGGTGGTTGGTGGACCCTAACAGTGGAGATGGACACACCTGATCGCGAAAATCTTCACTAACCCTAATCTCTGGCCTGGCCTGGCAGAACGCGGGCTGACCCCGCCGCAGCAGGGGGCCCTGGCTCTACAGCGTACCCTAACACTAACCAGCCCTAAATTCCAGCTGTCCGGAATTACTAGACGCTATACCTACTTACGAGAGACAAACCTAGTGACAATTTGCTTTTTCTTGAAGGTGGCGCACGGGGCGCGGCGCCGAAGGCAGCGGCGGTGGATGGCCGCCGGAGAAGCAGCAGCGGTACCTCCCCGCTAAACGGCAGCGACAGCGGCCGCAGCAGCGATGGCGGCAAGTCTGCTGTGAGCAGCAGCGAGCCCCCTCGCCGAACACGACAACTCTGCCTCAAGCGTCTGCGCACTGGCGAGCGAAGCGAGCGCTACGACTGCCAGCGCGAGACTGAAATCCGCGTTTGATCTCTTCACTGTTTAAACGCTTCTCGTCCCATTTCTGGTTAGATTCCGGAGCATAGTGGTGGATAAACATCTGAATACGCGGACCTTACTATTAACAATGAAGTGTAAATACGAAGTAGCCGATCGCTGGACTGCAACAGCATCTAAATGACTGAAAAACGCTCCGCAAACAAAACACAACTCACGTTAAGTGTACCCCTAGTCTAACTCAACTATGCGCATGCGCGAATCTGCCAGCTTGGCAGCGCCAGAAAAAAAAAAAAAAAATTTCCGCGTACATTCTGGCTGCTTGTTCTCTTTGCTTAAATACCAAATTGGCACACTTGAAGTAGCCAGATGTGGGAAGAGGCGCTGCTTGTACGTGATTTCAGCTTAAACGAACCCATTGTGGGTGACGTCAAAATGTCGTCACGTTTGCGGGAATTATTGTGAAACGAACGTTACCCAGATAATACAAAGACAACCAGAGTCAGACTAGATTCTTCAAGATCGCGAGCATAAGACAGACCACTATGGTCAAAAACAAATATAAAAAAAAAACATGCGAAATATTTCCAGCCGCTAATGGAATGAAAGTAACAAAACAACTGCGGTAATTATGGGGTTTTGGGCGGAGAAAAAATAAAGAATCAGCAATAAATCTTAGATTATTGCAACGCAACCAAAAATCTGAAAAATCTTGGACATCTATTCCTCCAGAATAAACCGAACGAAGAAACACAAAAACGCAAAAGTGGAATCAAATATTTCACTTGACCTACATACAGTAGCTCAGTCGAAGACAGCGACACACTAATCCCCCCCCCCCCTCTCCCTTCCCCAAACCCCCTACACATGAAAGAACCACATAATCGAAAAATACCACACACATCTTTCTCCAGGTTAAACGGAACAAAAAATAAAAAACAAATCGCAAACTGGAATGGAATATTTCGCTTCAGCTAACACAAATTTGAAAAATGTCATTTCAAAACGATTTCGCTTTCAAAAACAACCTACAGGCTGGCAATAAGTGAAAAAGCACATAAAAACAAATTTACGAACCATAGACAACACGAAATTAACCAAGGCTGGTCACACACACACACACACACACACACACACACACACACACACACACACACACACCAAAGAAAACAATCCGAACTGCAAACAAAAAAATATTCAAACACAATTCCAAAGCAAATGACAAACGCAAACATTCATTCTAAGAAACTAACAAACTGCATAGCAAACTAACAGCTCAAAAACCAAAATCAAATAAATAACCAACAATTATCAAAGACTCGGTCCCATGCAAATGAACCATTACCAAAAACTATCAAAAAAACAAACATCCACCATAGTGAGTGAGTCACCACTAACAACACGACCGATATTTAAAAAAAAAAACATCCGTTTCAAATACACCGCACCTCCATGGCGACACATTCGGAAAATAGAATGAAACATTTGTAAGCACCGAGGTTGTGAAAAGATCACTATCTGTTTCACTCGTAGCTATCTGAGCTATGCACTTAGGTTCCTGCTTAACCTCAGCCTCAACAAACGTGTCATATTGCGGAAACAGCCAAATAATAAGAAAAAAACATTGTAATTTCAATCACTAATCGTTATCGCTCGCGATAATTTAAGTTGTGCTCTTTGGTTCTAGCTCAACCTTACCATCGGAAATCATGCCAAATGGGGAAAGAAGCAGGGAAATATTTACGGTGTTGCTGAGGCAACCGTAGATAACATTTAATGACAGACCGCTTGTAGTCTTCGCATCGTAAACTCATGTCGCCACACAGGATGATATGGGTTAAAGCAGACGGACCCTTCCTTGACCCATGATTTGCTATGGTATCCTTAAAGGAAAACTGCACATGTCTAATACATGCGAATGCAGAATTGCCCTTGCCACGGAATATGCGTAGGAGAGTGTATAATCGATGAAATTCCGATTTCCTGTGATTACAAGATTTATAAATGTTCAGGCTTCTCCAACACAAACTACTTCAGACAAGCAGTCATATACAGTTCGAATGAATGATTTGCAAAATCATATTTCTCTGAATATAATTTCCGCGTCGACGATTTCCGTATTCTTTGCACATACTTGCTTCTAAGAATTTATGCTGATGTCTTACCTTCTGCCTCCTGTCGTTGCTCCGTGCTCTTACTTCACCAAACGGTTTTCTTATGATTTTGATGACTGGGTTCCGATACATTCATGTTGCTCGCCGGTCGTCTCGTCTCGAACTGTTGCTATGCAACACTCTGGGCCTCTGCTGGGACTCCTCTATTGTTGAAAAATTGGGCACTTCGCAATTCACTGCTCACCGTTAGAGGAAATGCGCAAAATTACCACAGCTTATTAAGGTAATTATCCAGTGATATGGCAGGGCGTAACAAGGCTGGGGCACCTCGTGCAAAGCCATGGGAAAGTGAAATCAATCAGTCAAGTGAACTCTATCGTTGCGTTCAAGTAATAAAAGATCGTTCTACAGATTCAGAGGTAAAGATACGTGAATTATTTACTTCCTCCATCCATTTCAAAGATCGTTACATAGTGGGACTCGAACATCATTTAATTCAGTCGCTAGAACTGTCTCACTCCTCGTTCACGAATATTTAGGTACTCAAAAAATTTCAAGAAAGATCATTAGAGCACCTAGATAAATAGTTTTAGCGCCTCGTTCCCACCCAAACTGTCGAAAGTATACGTAATAGCTCGCGTTGCCTTTGACCACGAGTCTCACATTAACACTTTCACTCAATTTTTAAGGCAGTACCCGTAGGCAAAATATTTCTATACTGACGACGACCCAATATTTCATCCACTGTGACGAAACGACGCATCAAGTCCTGCAGATTCTTCCTGAACAGCTGCAAACGATCCTTGCAGCACTTCCCACGATTTCGTTTTGGGTCAAGCGCGAGCAATCGCGGAACCCATATTGCGGATAGCTTTCTCATGTCCAAATGTTTATGCAAAATGTTATGTACCCGTTCATTCGAGATGCCCACAGCACTAGCAATCTCTCGCACCTTAACTCTTCTGTCATCCATAACAATATCAAGGATTTTATCAATGATTGCTGGAGTCGTAACTTCCACAGGGCGTCCAGAACGTTCAGCATCACTTGTGCCCATATGGCCACTCCGAAAATTTTGAAACCTCTTATAAACTGTTCTAATCGAAGGTGCAGAGCCACGGTAATGTTTATCAAGCTTCTCTTTAGTCTCCTCAGGCGTTTTGCCTTTCACAAAGTAGTATTTAATCACCACACGAAATTCTTTTCCGTCCATTTTTTGTCAATCACTCGACTTCCTTGATTCACACGAATGCCAAACACAAAGAAATAGACCAATACGGCTGAAACTTGGTGCGCGTTCTTACTAACTAAACATGACCTCGTTACGCACTGGTGGTGCCATCTCTCGGACTTCGCACGGACTTTTCAAACGCCCCTCGTACTTGTGCGTCAAGAGGCTGATGGAGACAATTTTTTGTCAAATATCATCACTGGCGAAAGACAAGGGTTCATCACTTCGAACCGGAAACAAAACGTCAATCCATGGAGTGGCGCTAGACCACCTCTCCTCTGAAGAAAACGTTCAAACCTGTACCTTCAGCTGGTAAATTGTGACTGTGTTCTGGGGCTTTGGAAGGAATATTTTCTTTGATGTCCTCCCTCATGGAGCAACGATTCCCCCCCCCCCCTTTCCGTCCTGTTTCCTCCCCACTAAACCTCTCCCTACCTCCCTTCTCCCCCCAGTCCTTTTGTATTCCCCTCCTCTGCCTACCCCACTCCCTGTCGCGTCTGCCCCCCCCCCCCCCCTCTTATGGGTCCTCATCCTCCTTCAGCTCCATTCCCGGCTCCCCCCTTCGCTTTTACTCTCCTTTCCCCCCTTTTTTGTTTTCCCATCTTCTGTCCAGTTTCCCCCACACCTGCTCTCGACTGTGGTGTCACATTTGCCAACTTTTTAGTGCAGTGTTCCAGTGACTATTCAGTGTTGTTTGTCTTTCTCGTGTTGCGAACAGAAACCATGCTGTCGCTAGGTGTGAATTTTATGTCCTTTGCGAACAGAATCCAGACTGTCGCCGTGTTTTTTTAATTGTCTATTGTTTTCCCTGTCTGCTTCGTATGTATTTTTATTAGCGTCATCATCCCTGTATTGTTGTTTTAAGTTCCACGATTTCTTTTCGCCTTGTTACTCTCTAAGTCTCCGATTTTATCGCCTGTTTTTTATTATTTGTTCTCTTGATCTTTGTCACAAAATCTGTCGGCTGAAGAGCGGCATACTAAGCTGCTGCCAGCCCGCCCCCTTCGGGGGGAATTGAAATTCAATAAATGAAAAAAAAAAAGCAACGATCAACTCTGAAGTGTACCGTACTACCCTCAGAAAACCGAAGAAACGACTTCAACGAGTTCGTAGCCACAAGAATGCTAACGAACTTCTCAATAACAACACAACAGCTGACACAGGTGTGTGCACCCGAGAGGAGTTCGCGGAACATCATTTGACTGTAATTCCTCACCCGATCTACTGCCAGGATCTCACATTTTCCGAATTTTATCTATGTGACCCAATGAAGGATGCACTCTGCGGGAAGTAGTACGTGGATGACAGGGAGTTTATGGATGCAGCCAGATGTTGGCTCCGACTTTGACCAGTAGTGGGGCAGCATGCCCCAGTAAGCTGGCGTAAGGCCGTCGCATTGAACGGTGATTGTGTTGGAAATAGGTTTTCACCTAAAAAATTGGAGAATAATAAGATATTTTGGGATCCTGAATAAAACCAATCTACTTTCAGAAAAAAAAGTATTACATTACGTATTGAGCGTCCCTCGTAGGAGCACTTCGTTTCTTCTCGCGGGGAGCAAAATCTCTACATTTCCTACTCAGTAACTCTTTATAATTATGTGCTCTAACAGTAGTTCCAAACTTTAGTACGTCTTTGACTGAGAGCCCCATTGTATACAGGATTATCTGAGTGCTCCAATCGACGCGCGAAGAAGGCCTTCAGTTAATTTTTCTTGAGAGAAATCACGCTATGAGACCACAGGCAATGCAGCTGTCGACTGCTACATATAAGCATGAGTCCCGTATTCCACAAAATCACATACAAATTCAGTGCCTGGGCAAAGAGAACACAGTTCACCCTTTCTTAGGGTTCCTAAGACTACACGCAAGTACTACACTCCTTTTACAAGAACTTTTACAGCTTGGTATCCGCTGCCAACCTACGTGGCGGCTTAGTTAGCAACAACGGATCACAGAATTTTGTACGTGACGTAATGATTCACCGCTACCCTACGTATACTCATCTAAGAACAATATATCACTGACAATGGACGGCTAAAAAGTGTTCTATAAATGAAATGAAATGATCGTATGGCATCGTTGGCTGGGAGGTCCCATGCGGGGCAGTTCGGCCGCCGTATTCCAAGTCCTTTTTAGTTGACGCCACTTCGGCGATTTTCCAGTCAATGATGATGAAATGATGATTAAGGGCACACAACATCCAGTCATCTCGAGGCAGAGAAAATCCCTGACCCCGTCGGGAACCGAACCATAACTAGCAGCTTAGGAATTAATACGTAATTAGTAACATTCCGTCGTCAGTCACAACTATCATTTTCTAATTGCTGTCCTAAGCATTTCGGAACTACAGATCCATTTTGAAGGCCTGTATCGTTATTTACATTTTTTTTCACCCAAGAGTGACAAAACGACACAGTTGTCAGATTTAACGAGATTTCAACCTTCTGCATTTGTAGAAAAGCCTCCACGGTCGCGCTTAGGTTTTCGAACTATTTAACATGTTTATTAGAATACTAGATAGCGCATATTAACCCTTACAGTACTAAGGGGAGGAGGGAGTACTTTGCGCTCACCTTCTATAAATATTTTAATTTTGGCTGGTATTTCATATTTTAAAATTCTGCTGAAAATAATTATTGTTTTTGTTATTTCCTCCACCAGATTTTATAAATATATAAATTTTTTCAACTAAACTTAATCCGTTTATTTAAGCCTAATGGCGATCGTCACAATGACTACCCTCTTACTAGCAGATGAGATTAACAACGAATGTCTTATTCCATAAATTCTAACGTTTCGGCAATGTAGATCCTCTTGTCACTGAATTTCTCTTTGAGGGTAGCAAGAACGATCTCAACAATGATTCCTTTGTCTCTGGTTTCTGATTGTTTCCAGTATCTTCTTACTCATGTCGTTCTGCCCAGTGTTAGAGACAACTGTGACTGAAAATGTACCATCACTCTCCTACTGAGAGAAAAATATTAGACATTTTAGAAGAATCTACAGATTCTGGAATTGAATTTGGTGATAGTAATGAAGTGATGAGTCAAACTGGAGAGCAATGTGTTATGCGCGAGGATGTGGACAATGATGGTTTACAGACTCTGAAGACGAACTCTGGACGCCTGCAGCGGATGATGACGCAGCTGGTGAGGTCAGTAAGAAGTATTTTAAAACCACTGGAAAAGTTCTTACGTCCAAACCTCCTCCGACAAGTAGCACAAAACATAGCGAAATAGTGAGAAGGTACAAGAAATGAAGTTAAAATAGGAACAACAAGAGAATAATTAAAAACAATTATACATTTATTGTTAACAAAACAATAAAGCATACCAATGAAGAAGCATTGAGGCAGACTTTACCCAAAACAGTCAGACTTGAATAATTTACTCCATAAATAGGGTTAATAACTACACTCCTGGAAATGGAAAAAAGAACACATTGACACCGTTGTGTCAGACCCACCATACTTGCTCCGGACACTGCGAGAGGGCTGTACAAGCAATGATCACACGCACGGCACAGCGGACACACCAGGAACCGCGGTGTTGGCCGTCGAATGGCGCTAGCTGCGCAGCATTTGTGCACCGCCGCCGTCAGTGTCAGCCAGTTTGCCGTGGCATACGGAGCTCCATCGCAGTCTTTAACACTGGTAGCATGCCGCGACAGCGTGGACGTGAACCGTATGTGCAGTCGACGGAGTTTGAGCGAGGGCGTATAGTGGGCATGCGGGAGGCCGGGTGGACGTACCGCCGAATTGCTCAACACGTGGGGCGTGAGGTCTCCACAGTACATCGATGTTGTCGCCAGTGGTCGGCGGAAGGTGCACGTGCCCGTCGACCTGGGACCGGACCGCAGCGACGCACGGATGCACGCCAAGACCGTAGGAACCTACGCAGTGCCGTAGAGGACCGCACCGCCACTTCCCAGCAAATTAGGGACACTGTTGCTCCTGGGGTATCGGCGAGGACCATTCGCAACCGTCTCCATGAAGCTGGGCTACGGTCCGGCACACCGTTAGGCCGTCTTCCGCTCACGCCCCAACATCGTGCAGCCCGCCTCCAGTGGTGTCGCGACAGGCGTGAATGGAGGGACGAATGGAGACGTGTCGTCTTCAGCGATGAGAGTCGCTTCTGCCTTGGTGCCAATGATGGTCGTATGCGTGTTTGGCGCCGTGCAGGTGAGCGCCACAATCAGGACTGCATACGACCGAGGCACACAGGACCAACACCCGGCATCATGGTGTGGGGAGCGATCTCCTACACTGGCCGTACACCACTGGTGATCGTCGAGGGGACACTGAATAGTGCACGGTACATCTAAACCGTCATCGAACCCATCGTTCTACCATTCCTAGACCGGCAAGGGAACTTGCTGTTCCAACAGGACAATGCACGTCCGCATGTATCCCGTGCCACCCAACGTGCTCTAGAAGGTGTAAGTCAACTACCCTGGCCAGCAAGATCTCCGGATCTGTCCTCCATTGAGCATGTTTGGGACTGGATGAAGCGTCGTCTCACGCGGTCTGCACGTCCAGCACGAACGCTGGTCCAACTGAGGCGCCAGGTGGAAATGGCATGGCAAGCCGTTCCACAGGACTACAGCCAGCATCTCTACGATCGTCTCCATGGGAGAATAGCAGCCTGCATTGCTGCGAAAGGTGGATATACACTGTACTAGTGCCGACATTGTGCATGCTCTGTTGCCTGTGTCTATGTGCCTGTGGTTCTGTCAGTGTGATCATGTGATGTATCTGACCCCAGGAATGTGTCAATAAAGTTTCCCCTTCCTGGGACAATGAATTCACGGTGTTCTTATTTCAATTTCGAGGAGTGTATTATGAGGAAGGAGGGCGGAAGTAAGTCACCTATTCCTGATTTATGGTCCAACACTTCAGGAAGTTTTGTTTATACTGCTACTATGAATAGAACTAGATTCCATCACCTTACCAAAATAAGCAGGATTTGGTGACAGAGAGACGCTAAATGAGCTCACGTAACATGACAAGTTTGTTGCAATACGAGAAGTGTTTGATAAAAGGAATGAATTACTGCCAACATATTATTCTGTTAGGATGCACACAGTTACTAATGAAACGTTGTCCATTGTTCCGTGGCAGGTGTCCCTTCAAGGTCCTCATGAAGAAAAAATGCTCACAGACTCTTAAACCAGGTGTGTTCTCAGCATGGAGCCGTATGCAGGGAAAAATTGGTAGTCCACAGCAATCAAATTCAGTTGCAGCTGTAGTGAAACGCCTCGTTGTTCATATACATACTTCAGTGCACAATGTCACCACAGCCAGACATTAACTGCAGTTGATATGCCTGACATTTTGTGGAGGAAGCACAAGCTAGTTCTCGTGGGAACATTACTAACTACTAGAAGCATATACCTCAATAACTGAAAGACGTCTCAAGAAGAGAATTATACTCCAGTAAATCTGCTTTCAGTAATTCTAGTACTGGAAATATCAGAATCACAATTGCTTCTTATATCCCCCGTGAAAACACCACAGAAAATAACCGTTTGTTGCTGTCGACTCAACATTATGACGCTGCAGTTGGTTCACCTACTGACACTATGAAGAAAACGTCATAAACTTATATTATAATGAGAGGAAAGGCGACGTTGTCACAGTCGATCAAACGATGAGGAAATTTTCAATTGAGTACTACAAGAAATCGGACGCTGTGTGTTTTCTTGTGGACATAGCAGCGTTAATTGGTTATACATTGTTTGTGCTGAACTTCCCAGAGTGGAATAAGACAAAATCTAATAAACTTTTTCTTCAAGAACTGGAACTACAGCTCACGAAAACATGGATTGAAGAAACTCCTACGAATTAGAGGACTCCAGAAGTGTGTTTCATCTATGGAAGGTATTGTCAGACGGCGTATCAAGCAAACGTTCGCTGCAAAGAAGCTCAAGGACGATGGGGAAGATGTCATTTGTGTTGTCGTGAAAGCCAGTCAAAGACAGTGAAATGCAATAAAGTAAACAAGACAATAATTAACTGTAACAATTGTAAGAGATACGGATGCAGTAAACACAGCAAGGAAACTGTTATATATTCCAAGTGTGAAGACGCTTCCGAAGAAAATGATGAATAAGTGATCCCAGAAAATACGTGATGTAAACTGTTGTATTTAACCTAAAATATATGTAATATTTTTGAATTAGAATGAACTGTTCTTTACTAACTCTGTAATGACTTTTACTACCAATTAAAGAAATACTGCTTAAGAAAATAATACTAAATAAACTTAAATGACCAAAAAAGTGAAAAACACTAAATGCGTTTTATAGAGAGTGCTAAAAGAAATTTACAGTTTCTGGACCTTTATTACACATCAGTATCTCTTTACACAATATTTTGTTAATAGAGGTCAATAAAAATTAAATAAATTTCAATTATAAAATTTTTATGGTGGGCACAAAGTACCCCCCTCTCCTTCCTCCCCCAAATGCTGCGCGTTATGAAAAATACGTTGGTACTGTAAAAGCCAATATGTTGACGGTATAGTATATATTGTACGTTGCTGTAAATCTCCACTACGGTTCTTTAAACGTTAGTGACCCACAAACAAAGTATTTGGCATTTACTACTACAGCATGTTTTTTTGTTGGAGAAATAATTTTTCTAATGGTGCAAGTATTTTGTTTACAGGACATAGCCTACCCTAAGGTGACAAACGTCGTGGGATAACGATATACACGAATACAGATGGCGGTAGTATACATAAGGCATTGGCGGAGTTTTGATTTGCACTCATGTGGTTCATGTGAAAATCTTTCCGGCGTGATTATGGCCACACGACCTCACTCAGTTATTGGTAGCCTTCCTTTACACCGCGAAGGGTACTTCGTACAATCTTTTCCAGCCATTCGCAGAAAGGGCCTAAGGGCTCTTCCAATCACGGATCCGGTAGGCGAATCCCTAGCTCCCGCTATAAAGTTAAAATGTATCCGCCAATGAGATACGTGTATATGAAACGGGAAATGAGTATAGCTCCGTTTCCATGTCCAGACTTTTTTTTCGTAAATTCCGGAAATTTTGTTGTACTTCGCACACTGTTCGTATGGGAAGGGTTAAGTTTGGAAATCTACAGACACACGAGTGGCTATGTATTTTGCTTGTGGAATGATATCTGGAGACCTTTCACAGCAATTGGACAGCTGAGGACTCCACCCGAGTGGTTTCCCATTCTACTATAGACTACGCCAGTTTTCCATTCTGCCACTGATTGTTTGCGGAGTCTTAGGCAGGAAGATAATCTCTACAAATACTCGTCTGACCGTCCATGTGACTCACTAGCGTCAGACCCCGCACTCTGATCCCCCGGTAGTATCTCCAGGACATGCGGAAGTTCCTCGTGTTTACGCCCCAGAGAAAACGGGTTCCCCTAGTCTATACGAGATGCGTTTAATGGAAAAAACTACTACAAGAATGAAATGTTAGAGGGTTGTGTTACCTACATTGCTAGACGCTGCCCTAGCCGCACATGTCGACAACGAGCAGTATAGGTGGAAAGTCGACAAATAAAACTGAATTGGAAAGTAAATGAAGCAAGAGTCTCGTCTGCAAATTCTGTATGCAAATAGGATAAAATCTGAGGAGAAACGCCTGAAACAGGTAGCCGCCTCACATTTTCGTTATCTGTCTGTTCATTGAGCATGCCTTTGGGTTGCAAAATCTGGTGTCTGTGTGTTTCAATTGCCCCTAACACAACGAGTTTTGTGTCTGAAGATTGTCTATTACAAATTGTGAGATCTTCGTTGATGTTCGGAATGTAGTGTTTACTGTCAGAAAGGTAAGTTGCCACTGCTGATTTATTATGTACATTTAACGGAAGTGTTGCTTGAGGCTTTCCCGACGGACATGTTGTATATATGGTTCTCGGGCGAGACGTCGGATGTCATAGTGCAAACTCCACAATATTTCGTCAGCGCAACTGGCCGACATCTTCAGGTGCGACGAACACACTGCTAAGGCAGGACCAGGGCCCCCTATTTATGCCGCTGGGGCGGCCGATGGCAGCGCAGAGCAGCGGCGACAGCCTCCGCGCATGCGCCGAAGTATTTGGTTCTTCATCCTGTTGGTGGCGTTACTGTCCTTCCAGCTACTAGCTGATATCGTCGCTATTGGCCATCGAATTTGGCGCCTCCACGCATGCGCACTTCCTGTCTAAAACTGGCATAAATAGGGGGCCCTGGTCCTGCCTTAGCAGTGTGTTCGTCGCACCTGGAGATGTCGGCCAGTTGCGCTGACGAAATATTGTGGAATTTGCACTATGACATCCGACGTCTCGCCCGAGAACCATATATACATTTAACGGAAGAGCTGCGGCAAATATCTGTCTGTCCTACCTACGTAAAAACAGGGACGGTCTGTGCATGTCATTTTGTGAATACCTGGTTGTTTATGGTCATCATGTTTGTTGCAACTATGAGGTAGAGCATGATATATTTTACTAGACGTGAAATAGCTCAGTACGGGCTTTTGTTGAAGTTTCGAGAATATACCTTCACCGAGGAGTCAAGCAGTATATTGCTCCCTACTACGTATATCTCGCGAAGAGACCATGAGGATAAAATGAGAGAGATTAGAGCCCACACAGAGGCATATCGACAATCTTTCTTTCCATGAACAACACGAGACTGGAATAGAAGGGAGAACCGATAGAGGTACTCAATGTACCCTCCGCCACACACCGTCACGTGGCTTGCGGAGTATGGATGTAGATGTAGATGTTGATGCTGTTCCTTTTGAACTGATTGGCAGTTTCACAAGAAGCTCCTCCAGTGAGTCGATTACTGAAATATTTTATCATTTTTGCATGTGTTAGTAACAAATGTGTTGTTTCATTTCTTTATTTTTCATGCGATTAAAGAGGTAATCTATTGTGGATGCTGAATATCTATTATTAGTCGCTATTTATTTGATTATTGTAATTTCATCAAGAAGATAATGATGATTCTATGGGACCCAGAATAAGATTTTTACTCTGCAGTGGAGTGTGTGCTGATACGAAACTTCCTGGCACATTAAAACTGTGTGCCGTAGCGAGACTCGAACTCGGGACGTTTGCTGCCTTTCGTAGGCAAGTGCTCTACCGTCTGAGTTACCCAACCACAACTCACGCCCCTTCATCACAGCTTTACTTCTGCCAGTGCCTCGTCTCCCGCCTTCCAAACCTCACAGAAGCTCTTGTCTTTAGGATATTCATTGCCTATTAATCATACCCCTGCATGCTGATAGTTTTTGAGTCGTTGGATGGAAGGAGTTGGTGTGAATAATACTGTCTGCAGCTGTCGTCTTTCTGTATACGGTGAAGATGAGTTTGTTGTTTTTTATACAAACAGTTGGGTCTAAGAAATTTAATATTTTATCTACCTCATATTCGATGGTGAATTTGATGTTGGGTTGGGACTGGCTAAAAGGTTACATAAAGTTCTCCTTCAGTTTGGTTTCTCTGGAAAAATATGACAATGTCATCAATATATCTGTAATAGTAAATTATTTTAGCAGCTAATGCATGATTAGAACAAAGATCTGGGTTCTCTAAATGATCGATATAAATGTCAGCTAACAAGTCAGAGAGACTTGATCGGATGGCTAACCCAGCTGGCTGTTCATAAAAATTGTTGTTAAACTGAAAGTTTCAACACAAGTTCAAGGGGGTCCATAAGCTCTTTAATTACTGTTGCTGCAACTGTCTCACTTTTATTTAAATTTTTGTTAATGGTGTCTTAATGTTGGCTTGATTGGGATATTGGTATACAGATTTACAATAGCAAAAGAATCTAGTCTAACTTCACTGGATACTTGCTAGTCCTTGTCTGCCCAAGAGGATTCTCTACTGTTTTTGAGGGATTTTCAAAAATTATTGTTACATGTTAACCTCGTGTGTCGGTTGTACGACCTTTTGGCACAAAATTGTAAAAGGAGCGATAATTGCCAAATGTTTTACGTTAGTTTGTATGCAGTATAGAGTTGAGACACTGAGTTGAGGTAATCTATGTTGTTCGTTTACGATACGGCTAAAGGCTTTAGTTTTAAAGTAAATCTGAAAATAAAGTGGATGTGTATATTTGTTTATAAACGTCACACGAAGCTATTATTTGTTTATGGTGGTAGCTTAAATCTACTATACAATCTACAGCTTGTAAACAACAACAAAAATTATTTTTCTGTTTATTGTTTATTTCCGACTGAGAATCGCTATCAATCGGGTTATTTGGAGTGTTAAAAAATGGCTCCGAGCACTATGGAATTTAACATAAGAGGTCATCAGTCCCCTAGAACTTAGAACTGCTTAAACCTAACTAATCTAAGGACATCACATACATCCATGCCCGAGGCAGGATTCGAACCTGCGACCGTAGCGGTCGCGCGGTTCCAGACCGTAGCGCCTAGAACCGCTCGGCCACTCCTGCCAGTTTAGAGTGTTATTTACAGTTTTTGACGTTGTGGTATTTTTTTCCCTTGTTGGTGTGGTGGCAACACGCTTGTTCCTTTAGTTGGTGTCGCTGTATATGTATTTTGTAAGATTTGTTTGCCAAACACAGAATTTATGCTGCCATTACGTGTTGATATGGTTGTGTGGTTTTCGTTTGTTTCCGACGGGTTTGTTTGAGACGTGGCCCGCGGACATGAAGAGTTGTTGACGTTTGTGGTGTTTAGCTCATGTGTGTGTGTGTGTGTGTGTGTGTGTGTGTGTGTGTGTGTGTGTGTGTGTGTGTGTGTCCGGAGACGAAGACTGAGAGAGAGAAAGAGAGAGAATATGTGTTATGTATAGCAGGTAGAGTGAATGGTGTGGAGTATGAGCAGGCGAATTTAATTTAGAGGATGAGCTTATGCAGTTTTGGGGTAGGGATTATTTATATAGTTCTTCTATTGCGGCAAACAGCGTTATATTGCTCAGTGGTGTGTATCCGTTTAGTACTTTCTTTCCTTGGGGTTTTGATTTTTGGGTGTGATAGTTTTCTTGTATTGTTAATTTTTGGTATAAGCTGTTAGTAGTTACTGCCGAACGACCACCGCTTTATCCTCTACCAATGGCATAATTGGATGCTGTATGGAGAGACGTTGGTTCAACACACCGCTCTTCCAGCGTTTGTCAGTTTTCGTCCCCTGTAGCCGCTACATCTCAATCATGTCGCTCGTCAGTAGGCACCACGAGGCTGAGTGCATCTCGGTCCAGTCCTCGCATCAAGGAAAACATCTTTGACAAAGATGGGAATCGAACACAGACACGTTTTTTTTTTTGTCGTCATTGTTCGTTGCGTTTGATCGTGGCGGACGGCACATGACGCCCGTTCGAGTTCATCGTTCCCCCTATCATTCAATTTTTTTAAATTAGAGAAGGCAGCCGACCTTCCGCCCGAACACGCTTGTGCCGGCACCATTAAGCAACGGAGGCGGGCTTTCTACAACAGTAACGATTTTTAAAGAATTAGCCTGTACTACTTCCTCAAATTTCCGATTATGAACCTTCCGCTTACGAACCTTCGACGATCATACAGCGTGTCTTTGTAGTTGCCTCTTGTGCTTTTAATTTTTTCGCTGACGGAAAAAAGCCGTATCATCGAGAATAATTCGTGCATCATTAACGAAAGTTGGTAGGCATGTTTCTACACCTGGAAGATAACGTCTATTCCAATTTCGCACCAGTCGCATAAGATTGGCGCTATCAGCGACACTATGAGGATGCAAATCAGGTTTGCTTTAAATACACGCTGTAACGGTTGTGAGAGTTAGTTACCTTTAAGGAATGGACTTGGTGAGTTGATGTTCGTCTAGAATGCCTTTAAGGCGACAAAGACCCCATAATGAACACCTCACTGAGTCTGAACGAGGTCGTGTAATGCTGCTACGAGAACTTGGATGTTCCCTCTGCTGCGAGGGGGGTTTGAAAAGTCCGTGCAAAGTCCGAGAGATGGCACCACCGGCGCGTATCGAGGTCATGTTTAGTTAGTAGCATCTTTGGAAAGAACGCACACCAAGTTTTAGCCATATTTGTCTATTTCTTTGTGTTTGGCATTCGTGTGAATCAAGGAAGTCGAGTGATTGTCAAAAAATGGACGAAAAAGAATTTCATGTGGTGATTAAACATTACTTTAGGAAAGGCAAAACGCCTCAGGAGACTAAAGAGAAGCTTGATAAACATTATGGTGACTCTGCACCTTCGATTAGAACAGTTTGTAAGTAGTTTCAAAATTTTCGGAGTGGCCATATGGGCACAAGTGATGCTGAACGTTCTGGACGCCCTGTGGAGGTTACGACTCCAGAAATCATTGATAAAATCTATGATATGGTGATGGATGACAGAAGAGTTAAGGTGCGTGAGATTGCTAGTGCTGTGGGCATCTCGAATGAACGGGTACATAATATTTTGCATAGACATTTGGACATGAGAAAGCTATCCGCAAGAGGGTTCCGCGATTGCTCACGCTTGATCAGAAACGAAATCGTGTGAAGTGTTGCAAGGATGGTTTGCAGCAGTTCAGGAAGAATCCGCAGGACTTTAAGCGTCGTTTCGTCACTGTGGATGAAGCGTGGATGCATCGCTATACTCCTGAGACCAAACAACAATCTAAACAACGGTTTATCATGGGAAATCTGCACCAAAAAAGGCGAAGACCATCCCTTTGGCTGGAAAGGTTATGGGATTCGCAAGGGATAAAATGGTTCAAATGGCTCTGAGCACTATGGGACTCAACATCTATGGTCATCAGTGCCCTAGAACTTAGAAATACTTAAACCTAACTAACCTAGGGACATCACACAACACCCAGTCATCACGAGGCAGAGAAAATCCCTGACGCCGCCGGGAATCGAACCCGGGAACCCGGGCACGGGAAGCGAGAACACTACCGCACGACCACGAGCTACGGACTCGCAAGGGATAATCCTCATCGACTATCTGGAAAAGGGTAAAACTATTACAGCTGCATATTATTCATCGTTATTGGACCGTTTGAAAACCAAGCTGCAAGAAAAATGCCGGCAATAGGACTGCAGAAAAGTCCTTTTCCATCACGACAATGCACCAGCACACACCTCACCAGTTGTGGTCGCAAAATTAATGGAAATAGGATTCCAACTTGTTTTACATCCCCCCTATTCTCCAGACTTGGCTCCCTTGGACTACTATTTGTTCACTAATTTGAAGAAATGGCTGGCGGGACAAAGATTTTATTCAAATGAGGAGGTGATTGAAGCAACTAATAGCTACTTTGCAGACTTGGACAGTTCCTATTATTCGGAAGGGATCAACAAATTAGAACAGCGTTGGACGAAGTGTATAAGTCTAAAAGGAGACTATGTCGAAAAATAAAAAAAGCTTTACCCCAAACACGTAAGTAGTTTTTATTTTTGCACGGGCTTTTCAAACGCCCCTCGTATATTGCAGAAATACTTGGCAGGAATAAAGCCTTTGTACGTGATTGATGGCAGTGGTGGACACGAGAATGTGCGTTTGCAAGAAGACCTGCCTCCGGATGGCCACTTGGCACTATCGAGAGGGCACTCGACTGTGCTCGGCGTCTGGCTCTGGCACATCGTACTGCAAGTGCAACAACAATCTGAGCAGTAATTGGCATCGCAGTGACACAACGAACTGTTAGAGACCGGTTACTTCAAGGACAGCTCCGAGCTAGATGCCCTGTAGCGTGCATTTCACTGATTCCAAACAACCGTCATTTGAGACTTCAGTTGTGTTGTGTACATAGTTCCGCATAGTCAGCGCGTACACAACTTTCCCACTAGAGCGCGCCCCGCTAAGAACAACAGCGCAGGCGCAGCGCTCGTCCATCTCCGCACTACGACATGGCGCTGTCTTAGAAACGGACCAAATTCTGCTTCAGCCGATCCGCGTATTAATATGTAACGCAGCTAATGAGATTGCTGCTAACGTAGAACCTTTTCTCCTCGCGGATCACACTCGTGCAGTGATACCTGAACGCGCGAGGTATTACGAGTGTACAGACCTCTGATCAGTCAGTCTGCATTAGTCTGTAGTCAAGTTTCGGTCTGCGCCTAATAAGATTATTATATTCCTGTACATAGCCATGAAGAGAAATGTATAGACACTTTGTCAAGTATCAAGACCCATGGAACTTCAGATTGTCAATTGTAAACAGCATCCAGAATCAAGTTACGTAATATCTATGTTATTTATTATTTTAATAAATGTGTGTGAAAATTAGTCAAGTTCTGATTACAGTTGGTCACCGTCGATCTGCTACTCTAAGCGTGCAAGTGGCATTTCTATCGTCTGACCTAACGGCATTTAACAAATTAAAAAATAAAATAATAATAACAACAATAATAATAATTTGTAAAATAATAATTATTGTGTGTTTGGTTGAGTGAGTAATTGAGAGATTAAAATTTACGCCGTGAATTTATCGAGCTTCGCACGTCCGAAGATCTACGGAACGTAGCCAGGGCTCATTATGTATTTTTTTTTTTTTTTTTTTTTGTAGACAAAGTCTCATGTCTGACCTCATCTTCAATCATTAAAATGGAGTGACTAAAATTACTAAAACAAAGAAAAGCACACGATTAAATAAAACATATATTCATTTTAACATAAACATTGTGATATAAATGACACTTACGTAAAATTCTATCTAAATAATTGCAGATAATTCACAAATGAGAGCGACTTATTAATTCTGCGCCTCTTTTCTGCAAATAAATATCAACTGGCTTACTGTGGAGCCACACAAAATATTACGTCCTTCTAGGACAACGAATAACATAAGAGTGTGCTGATGCCTACTGGCTGTGACAGGAGAGCGGTGTTAATTCCTTTATTTTGCTTTCTCTTGTCTTAAAAAATCGATACATATAGTCTAAGTTAACTAAATTAAATATTGTCTGTGAGAGGGCAAATGGTTCCTTAAAGGCAGAAGATAAACACGCCACGATAAGACCATGAGACATATTGCTGAAACTCGCCTACTTCGTTAGAGCGACACTTCAAATAATCTGATGGTGTGTGTACCGAAGGTCTTACAGTACGCACACCACAAGTTGAGTCAAGCGAGAGCTCATTAGGGGGCAAGGTGGATATCTGTTGTGTTTTGTGATGAAAGCTGGTTCTGTCTCGGTACCAGTGATGGCGGTGTGTTCGTTAGAAGAAGGGCAGCTGAGGGCCTCCAACCAATCTGTCTGCATGCTAGACACACTCGACCTACACCTGGAGTTATGGTCTGGGGTGCGATTTTGTATGACAGCAGGAGCACTCTCGTGGTTACCTTACGCAGCGTGCCTGCAAATTTATACGTCAGTCTGGTGATTCGAAGGAAGGAAGACTGGATTTAACGTCCTACCGACTTTGGGGTCGTTAGAGACGGAGCACAAGCTCGCGCTGTGTCAAAGATGGGGAAGCAAATCGGCCATGTCCTTTGAAAGGAACTACACTGGTATTTGCCTGGAACGATTTACGGGAACCACGGGAAACCTAAATGGGGATGGCCGTACGTGGTTTGAATCGTCGTCCTCTCGAAAGCGAGTCCAGTGTGCTAGTCACTGCACCACCTTGCCTGGTTGGTGATTCGACATGTTATGCTGAAAGGGTACAGTACTGCCCGACATTGAAAATAGGCACAACATTCTTCTTTATTCTTGTCAGAACAACATATTTTTTGTAATAATAACTCAATTTCACTTAATACACCGAAGCCGGATACCAATGTAGGAAAGAAGGACAATTGATTTATTTAATTGACCACACGTGCACTCCCAAAAAATATATGCCTACATCCAATTTGGTGAGATATGTGAAATGAATGAATGTGTGGTCGTCTGCTAACCACAGATAGTGAATGTGCAATATATGATAATCTTTGAGACGGTCGTTTGGTCACCTTTGGTGGAACCAAAGAGATGAAATTTACCTGAGCTCTGAGCACCTGAAATGTGGCTGACCAATACGGTAGCATGATGCTCCCCCACCTCAGCGGAGGTGCGAGATGACCTGAAGAACGGCCATGTTTCAGCACTCTGGCGCTGGATCTTGTGTTGGTAAGACCTGTCTTAGGTTTGCTCCGTAAAGACAAAAGAGTGGAGAGAATGGTATGCATGTGAAATACTTAAGAGCAGTTTGGAATAATTATTTCTCTATTTCAGTTATTTTTAGAGGGAGAATTAAATGACAGGCAGGTAATATTAAGGGGATCGTAATTATCTTCGGAAGTGACCAACGGTCACCATGAAACCACCTGTAGCAATAAGCTGAAATACTTGCGAGTGCTAGTACTAAGTTGAAATACTTCTGAGTGCTAAAGTTAAGCTGAATTACTGGCGTGTGTACAATAAGCTAGAAATATTTAAGAAATGGCGTGTGCAGGACTTGCAATTAGAGATAAGCACTTCCACGTGGTGAGTACTGTGTGACTCTCAATCTGTTTATGAGACAAAGGATAAAGAGAAGTACTCGTCCAAGGTATCAGTTGAGGACCTGCGTGTGTGACGAATATGATATTAATATTACTTTGAGTGTTATATTTCCATGTGACGCTACATTCAGACGCTAATACTCTGAGAGAGAAGCAAGGTGAGTCAGCCGTCTATCCAGCAACGCCACTTGGCTTGCATTGCACAGGAAGACGTGCATATATCCACCAGAGTTCGTGGTAGGAAAGATGAATATGATCTTAATATTACCTTTGCGTGTTATGTTTCCGTGTGACGCTAGATTCAAACTCTAATACTCTTGAGAGAGAAGCAAGGTGAGTCAGCCGTCTATCCAGCAACGCCACTTGGCTTGCATTGCACAGGAAGACGTGCATATATCCTCCAGAGTTCGTAGTAGGAAAGAAAAGTTACAAAGTGTGACAGTGTCATGTGAAACTGGGATGAATACTAATTGAAGTGGGAAAGCTGAAAGTGAAGTGATTCTAACGTTGTGACTATTCTTTGTGATGCATTCTATGTTGCCAGTGTGATGAATTTCATGTAATTTAAGTATGTGTGGTTTGCATGGGAGAGTAGCAAGGTAGGTTCAGAAGTAGTGGGTTATGCATGCTCCTTTTTGTACCGCTCGGCCTGGAGTAAATTTTCGTGATGATGGGTGTGAGAGTCGAAGTGTGAGATAAAGCAAAAGATCCACCATCCTATCCAGAAAGTGCACTGTAGCGTTAGATAATTACGAGACCATAAGATAGAGAATCACCAGTGTAAAGCCATGCCCACCGGGCGGAGTTTCTCATGTGTAATTGTTGTATATAATGTAATGGTGTGTTTAGGTTGTCTTTTAATCATAATAGAATTTATCGGAATAAAAAAGGTAGTGAAAAGAAAAAGATTGGTGGTGTTGTTCTTCGAATAGTGTGTAGTAACGATACACAGAATTTATAGTGTGTGCGCCATTCATATTCAGTGCGATGGCCACGTGTTGAACAAAGCCGATGGGTAAGAAAGAAAAAGTGGTATTGCCAGAGCGTAGTGAGCAATCAGAGTTGTGTAAATTCCTAACAGTCAGATGTGCGTTATCCGTTTCCGTTGCGTAATATTCAAACAGGAGAGTAATTTGTAGCTTAATTGTGGGTACTAGAGCTCATAATCAGTCATTGATGTTTCGCAAGAAATAATAATAAATCCACTCGCTTGGCAGACCACTCATCTTGCAGGCCTGACTGCTTGATGCCATAGTATGAGCAAGGCATGTGGGTGCCTCTCAATGCTGCCATTCATGAACAAAATTCCATAGGGCGTTTTCCAACAGCATAACACTCCATCACATACAGCTATTGTTAGTCAACATGCTATACAGAGTGTCGACACGTTGCACCGACCTGCTCGATCACCAGATCTGTCTCCATTCGAGCACATATTGGACGTCATGGAACTCCAGAGTCATCCGCAACCAGCATTAACCGGTCTTGTATTGACCGACGAAATGCAACAGGCGTGGAAATCCATCCCAAAAACTGACATCTGACACCTGTACAACACAATACATGCACGTTTGCATGCTCGCATTCAACATTCTGGCGGTTACAGCGGTTATTAATGTACCAGCAATTGACATTTGTGAGGGCTTACCTCGCGCTTACATTAATATGTAATTTCGTAATATTAATCACTTAAGTATATTACGTGGACAAATGTATTCCCGAAATTTCACGACACTACATTATTTTTTGGTGTTGCGATATTTTTCCATCAGTGTATATAGAGCTTCTCAAGCCTGTGTGGAAATTAGTGCTTTGCCAATGAATTGCCATTTCTCGCACAGTTAGGATGGCGCTTGGATGCCCAGATAACTTACGCTCTCAACAATAGTAAAATACAAACAGTAATATTTATTTAACAGGAGGAAATTGTGCTCACTGTTATTTTATGTGAGTAATACCTGAGAAAATAAATTATCTTCCATAAACGAAATAAGACGAAAGTATTGTACTTGCTACGACTGCTACCTTCCCTCAAAAGTGGAAGACGACTGGCGTGGACCACAAATGGATCCTGAAAAGAACTGATGAGCCTAGAGAACCTCTGTGTTACGCTGTAAGACAAAAGAAACGCCGCACCATGAAGGATTATCCGAACGGGACAAAAAAATCATCACAATTTCTGAAAAAATTGGATGGTTTATTCAAGAGAAAAGGCTTCACAAATTCAACAAGTCAATAACGCGTTGGTCTACATCTGGGGCCAGTTGGACAGAATTTGACAGGATATCTCTCAGGAAAACATCGAACAGTTCTATCAGTCACTGCCAAGCCGAATAACTGCTTGCATAACGGTCAGTGGTGGATCAACGCGTTATTGACTTCTTGAGTTTGTGAAGCTCTTTCTCTTGAATAAATAATCTACTTTTTCTGAGTTTGTAGACTTTTTTTTGTCTATACGTGTACATGACGTCTATCCATTTCAGTCCCATTCGTATACTCTTTTCAACGTGCGTCATTTTCTTCGTTTTAGAGGGGGAAAAGCTCTGTAGCTGGCCCCGGCTCACTCTCCCGTTTCTCTACCAGTCATGGAGTCATAGACCAGTCACGTGACTCAACCAATGCGATTTGTAAAATGAGAACGCTTCGAGCTAAGGAGACCGAAATGAACAAACAACTTTTATTTCGTAATGTATACATTTTTTATGCAGATGGAATATTTTGCGTAGTTGATGATCCTTTTATCTCTGGATACTTTTATTGTGAATGCCCAGGGGCAACCCTCCTCATAAACCTACTGATACAAAATTTCATACAGTTCGTTTTTACGTGGTATGGAACCATACTGGGCGAATACCACAAGACAGGTTACCAAACAATTTGAAATAGTGCCGTAAAAGAGACAGAATAATGTACTCTCTGTCTATCTCTCCCTCTGACAAAGAATCAAACAGTGATGTCAGGTTACTCTTCACATGGTTCCAGAATGTGCGAAATTACACTTGCCAGTCACTTTTTGACCTTTTCAGTAAGAAAATGGAAAACACTGAAATCAAACCGTCTGTAGCAGCAAAAATCAAAGAAAACTGGGGCAGAATGCCGAAGTTTTGAAATACAGACAGCAGGGAGGAACCGAATGGTGCTTTCTAGTGGAGGAAGAAGGCTATTGGTGTCACTAAATACAACCATCCTTGAAGCCACGTTCACACACGTAGTGACGCCATATCTCTGGGGAAATTGCTGTGGCAGTATGAGCTACCATCTACACCAAAAATTTACAGTTTTCAGTACTGCATCATCTGAGATGATGCAGGGTGGATAAAAACGTTATAGTGCAAAAAATGGTTCAAATGGCTCTGAGCACTATGGGACTTAACTGCTGAGGCCATCAGTCCCCCAGAACGTAGAACTACTTAAACCTATCTAACCTAAGGACATCACTCACATCCATGCCTGAGGCAGGATTCGAACCTGCGACCGTAGCGGTCGCGCGGTTCCAGACTGTAGCGCCTAGAACCGCTCGGCCACTCCGGCCGGCGTTATAGTGCAGTTTGTGGCATAGAGCTGAGGAGACAGTTAAAAACAAGGAAACAGAGCCCAAATTTTCGATCCCAAAATATATTCTAAGCGGGAATAAAAAAGAGGCAGCCAAAACACTTGTAAAAGATATTACACACAGAACACGAAAGTGCTGTCTGCTGTGGCAAACCAATCAGCAGTTGCATAAAACACTTGGCTTGTGAATATCATCTGCAGAAACACCACTTTTCTGAGATTATAGAAATTTATTCTATTTGTTAACATTTGTATTTTGAGTATTTCTACTTTCTACTTTCAGAACTATCACATCACACTAGGGGCTATTTCTCGCATCCAAACCACAATTTCTACAATGCTTGCTCTTTCAATCCACAATCATTTTCAGCCTCTCTAATTTCATTACATATTTGTTTAGTCATCCAAAAACAACTTCCAGAATGAGGATACGTCACTGTTTTATAAGAATTACGTGTTTTCACGCATCCACACAGGCACACACACTCACACATTTACTTTCTCCGATTAAAATTTCAACAACATTGTCAGACGTAGTTCAAGAAACTGCGAAACTCTATCTCATTACCTCTTGTTTGACATTTTTTCAGTAAGGAAATGAAGACACGCTGAAATTGAATGGACTTCATTGTAATTTTGTGCACAGCAGCGATAATTCCGCGAAATCTGGGGCAGACTGCCTGTGCTTCGAAACACAACCACCAAGAGCACTTGAATGCTGCCATTTAGTGGTTATAGAAGACTAGTGTCATAACGAAGTACAATCAACTTTAACATTTAGTGTAGTGGCAGAAGGTGGTGACAGCATTACAGTGACGCCACCGAAAAGTGGATGCTCACTCATGCAGCTGTTGTGACACTGCAGCGTGGAACGAGAAGTGGCGTCTTGTAGTTGTGATTGTGACTCTACAGGTTGAAAGGCTTTGATGTGTGTCTCTTAACAGCTTAATCTGAAAATACTTCGCTATTGCTTTTAAATGCCAGAAAATGTTGTAAAGGTTTGACAACGACGACTGCCAGATGAAGTTTTTTATCCTCGTGTGCAGTCTAAAGATGACATATTGTTCATATAAAACTACTGAGCGACCAGGCGAATTATATAGTGGGGGGAATATACTCGTGCTAATGAGGCAGATGTTATATACGAGGTCTGTTCAAAAAATTCCGGAGCTTTGTCCACAAAATTTTTTTACGCTTACCTTTTACTTATTGTGCATGGACTCTCTCCGAAATACTCTCCTCCGCAATTGATACCCCGCCCTCAACGCCGTTTCCACCTCCAGAAGCTGTCTTGGTAAGCTTCTTGCTAGATCGCGCGAAGCGCCATCTGTGTATTCTCTTTTATTTCGTCTGTCGTTGCAAATCTTCGTTCTTTTAGCGGGTTTTTCCTACTACGGAAATAAAAAAAAAGTCCACGGGGGTGAGGTCTGGACCGTACGGAGAATGAGGCAACGCAGTGATTTCGGTTTTTGTGCAATAGTCCCGCACCAGCAGGGATGAATGCGATGGTGCGTTATCGTGATAAAAGAGCCATGAATTGTCTCGCCACATTTCAGGCCTTTTCCGTTCCTCGCAGGCCTCGCAACACGTCCCGATAATACCATCGATTAACAGTTTCTCTCTGTGGCACGAATTCATGATGAACTAATACTTCAAAGTCAAGGAAAGCTATAAGCATGACTTTGGCATTTGATCTGACTTGCCGATATTTTGTTTTGTTTTGGAGAGCCTTTCCCGACCCATTGTGAAGATGGAACCACAACCGTAGACCCACGTCTCATTGCCAGTTATGATTCTCTTAAGGGAAATCTCGTTCTCTTTTGCGCGATTCAAAAGCTCTTCACAGATTGCGAGGCGAAGGTCTTTCTGGTCTTAACTCATCAGCCGTGCGACCATTCTGGCGGTAACACGGTGTATTACAAGCAGCTGTGTCAGGATTTCATGACACGATCCAACTGCAACGTTACTTTCTTCTTCAAACTCTCGGGCACTCAGTCATTATATATTAATGACTTGCCATTCTATATTCACGAAGAGGCAAAGTTAGTTCTCTTTGCTGATGATACAAGTACAGTAATCACACCTGACAAACAAGAATTAACTGATGAAATTGTCAATACTGTCTTTCAGAAAATTACTAAGTGGTTCCATGTAAACGGACTCTCACTGAATTTTGATAAGACACATTACATACAGTTCCATACAGGGAATGGTATGACGCCATTAATAAATATAGACCTTAATCAGAAGCATATAGCTAAGGTAGAACATTCCAAATTTTTAGGTGTGTCCATTGATGAGAGATTAAATTGGAAGAAACACATTGATGATCTGCTGAAACGTTTGAGTTCAGCTACTTATGCAATAAGGGTCATTGCAAATTTTGGTGATAAACATCTTAGTAAATTAGCTTACTACGCCTATTTTCACTCATTGCTTTCATATGGCATCATATTTTGGGGGAATTCATCACTGAGGAATAAAGTATTTATTGCACAAAAGCGTGTAATCAGAATAATAGCTGGAGTCCACCCAAGATCATCCTGCAGACATTTATTTATGGATCTAGGGATATTCACAGTAGCTTCTCAGTATATATACTCTCTTATGAAATTTGTTATTAACAACCAAACCCAATTCAAAAGTAATAGCAGTGTGCATAACTACAATACTAGGAGAAAGGATGATCTTCACTATTCAAGATTAAATCTAACTTTGGCACATAAAGGGGTGAATTATACTGGCACTAAAGTCTTTGGTCACTTACCAAATAGTATCAAAAGTCTGACAGATAACCAACAAGTATTTAAGAAGAAATTAAAAGAATTTCTGAATGACAACTCCTTCTACTCCATAGAGGAATTTTTAGATATAAATTAAGAAAAAAAAGAAAAAAAAATATTTAAAAATAAAAAAAAAAATAAAGAAAAACAAAAAACACAAAAAACACAAAAAAATAAAGTTGTTATATTAACTTAAGTATGTTGTTATATTAACCTAATTATGTCATGTATTAGAAAATTCGACTCGTTCCACATCGTTACGAAATATCGTATTCATGATCCATGGAACTAGTATTAATCTAATCTAATCTAATCTAATCTTCGATTGGCCCGCACAATTTCGTTGACATACGTGACATGAGCGTCGTTGGTACACGTCGAAGGGCGTCCTGCATGAGGGTCGCATTTCACTTCTGCCCGGTCATTTGTAACACCGAGTACGGCTTAAGTATTCACCGCCATAGGCTTCCTGCATCATTTGGTACGTCTCTGTGAAGCGTTCCCTGAGTTTCACGCAAGATTTAATCCAGACGCATTGCTCCTCTAACTCTGCCATCTCGAAATTCGCAGACTGTGCGACACAACGTTGTACTCAATACAGCACTGAATAATAATTAACAGACACACAACAATGAAACTTCCGGCAATTACACATTAAACACAGGCGTGTGCAGGGATGCCAACCGTATTTCGCTCCAACATACCACTGGCGCGTAATTAAGGGTATTCCGGAATTTACTGTAAATTTATTTGTAACGTGTCACGCAGTATCTAGAGGTGAAAGGCACTCGGTTGAGTGAGCACTGACAACAGGGAGACAAAGTACCGACAGCCAAAGAACATCGGGGTGCAATCGCTATTGCACGAGAAATACAGCTTGAAATAATATGTAATCAGTTTTGTGGTTGTATTTGTATTTGACTGTTTATTGAGCGCCTGAGCAAGGCTCTTTCTATAAACTGAAGATACTTATTAAGTGAAGTTAGAGATTATTTTGGCACATTATATATAATGAGATTATGGGAGAGCATAAATGAACTTACCTTACAACAATCATCCACATTTTCATTTGTAGTTCGATGTTTGTAAGGTGAAAGAATTATGGTGTGAATATTAGTTTAAGGTTTTAAGATAATGCACAATTTCATTTCAAATCAAAATTATTACTAGAAGAAGTAATAGTTGATTATTGCTTCTATTTTATATAATCTCCGAGCGAACTGAAACCTTTTAACGGCCCCATGCGAGTAACGGAGCGCAGCGATCTCTCGTGTGTGATATCGGTCGCAGTCGATCGATCGCCTCAACATCACACACTCGAGAGATTTGCCAACCAATTTCGATCAGAATTATGAACGTCACTGTGTCGGAAACTTCTGCTATGGAAAATGAGCTACTATTTCCACCATCAGCTGTAGTTGATTTCTGTATCACTGCGAATTCTTGCAACTCATAAATTTCAAACAAACAAGAATTACAATTAATTAAACTAGTTTTAAAACGCTTTTCTTGGGAACTGTACATTATTTTACAGAATATATTACATTTTTCACTGATGGCAGGGTTGTACACATCTTCGTCTTACGTTTATTAGTCTTCAGTTAATTTTTATTAATTACTCACATGATTTAACCGCAAGGATTTACACAATTTACGCCACGTGTCTCTAGAGATGTTGCAAATAGCAGCACTACTGATTACCGTAACTCCTGTCATAAGCTGTATGAAGCAGAGTTAGATTATATCAAATGAAAAGGGACTTGGGTATAACTGTGCACCATATTTACCCTGAACAGTTAAATTAAAATGTCTCTCTTAACATTCATTAGGTATTATGTCATTCTGTTTAGAGGTTAATAATTCGTGTAGCTATCTCACAAAAAAATCAAAATCAAAAGAGGGAACCACTATGAAGTTCCCATCAATTCTAGTTATACAGCACAAGCTTCAAAATGTTAAATCATCGCAAAATCGGAGGGTGTACTTCGTATTACTTGTTAATGTAGATGGCAACTCCGGCTTCCATTTCGCCTCTCAGAACAGTTCGTGGTCCGTGGATAACTATGAATTCTGACGTATATGTCTTACTCGTGGGCAAAGCGAAACGAAAGAAAGCTGCACGAGCGCTCTTAATAGACAGAGAAATGAGTCGCAGACATACTGCCTCACACCGCTGCTAACCAATCAGGCAGCCGTACTGCGTGCACGAATTGCATACGATCCGTGAGATTGCTTGAGATATCCATGTGACCAGCGATCAACGACCGATCGCTGTGATTTACCCACACACATGTGATCTACGAAGCGGTCACTACGCGCAAGATAGCTGCGATCTGACACTCGTGAGTGGGGTCCTTTAGTTCCCACTCAATGATGACTGTTAATCAATATTATGCTCGCAGATAGTAGTTGTAATGAATTTGAACAGTGAACTGAACACTGCGCTTTTCTTGTGGATGTATTTTTGACCCCTTTTGATGGTTATCGCACCTGGATCAAACTTAATAGTTCTTGTCAGTCCAGCCTCGGGAATGTATTAAGTTCGGCTCGAATATAAGAGCATTCCAATTTTCACCTACCGACTGGCACGCTGCCACACTGGCGACCTTTTTGGTCAGCATAGTTTCGGTAATTCACTGATTCTATACTACTGGCCAATAAAATTGCTACACCACGAAGATGACGTGCTACAGAAGCAAAATTTAACCTTCAGGAAGAAGATGCTGTGGTATGCAAATGATAAGCTTTTCAGACCATTCGCACAAGGTTGGCGCCGGTGGCGACACCTACAACGTGCTGACATGAGGAAAGTTTCTAACCGATTTCTCATACACAAACAGCTGTTGACCGGGGTTGCCTGGTGAAATTTTGTTGTGATGCCTCCTGTAAGGAGGAGAAATGCGTACCATCACGTTTCCGACTTTGATAAAGGTCGGATTGTAGCCTATCGCGATTGCGGTTTATCGTATTGTGACATTGCTGCTCGCGTTGGTCGAGATTCAATGACTGTTAGCAGAATATGGAGGGTAATACGGAACGCCGTGCTCGATCCCAACGGCCTCGTATCACTAGCAGTTGAGATGACAGCCATCTTATCCGCGTGGCTGTAACGGATCGTGCAGCCACGTCTCGATCCCTGAGTCAACAGATGGGGACGCTTGCAAGACAACAACCATCTGCACGAACAGTTCGACGACGTTTGCAGCAGCATGGACTATCAGCTCGGAGACCATGGCTGCGGTTACCCTTGACGCTGCATCACAGACAGGAGCGCCTGCGATGGTCTACTCAACGACGAGCCTGGGTGCACGAATGGCAAAACGTCATTTTTTCCGATGAATCCAGGTTCTGTTTACAGCATCATGATGGTCGCATCCGTGTTTGGCGACATCGCGTTGAACGCACATTGGAAGCATGTATTCGTCTCGCCATACTGGCGTATCACCCGGCGTGATGGTATGGGGTGCCATTGGTTACACGTCTCGGTCACCTCTTGTTCGCATTGACGGCATTTTGAACAGTGGACGTTACATATCAGATGTGTTACGACCCGTGGCTCTACCCTTCATTCGATCCCTGCGAAACCCTACATTTCAGCAGGATAATGCACGACCGCATGTTGCAGGTCCTGTACGGGTCTTTCTGGATACGGAAAATGTTCGACTGCTGCCCTGGTCAGCACATTCTCCAAATCTCTCACCCATTGAAAACGTCTGGTCAATGGTGGCCGAGCAACTGGCTCGTCACAATACGCCAGTCACTACTCTTGATGAAGTGTGGTATCGTGTTGAAGCTGCATGGGCAGCTGTACGTGTACACGCCATCCAAGCTCTGTTTGACTCAATGCCCAGACGTATCAAGGCCGTTATTACGACCGGAGGTGGTTGTTCTGGGTACTGATTTCTCAGGATCTATGCACCCAAATTGTGTGAAAATGTAATCACATGTCAGTTCTAGTATAATATAGTTGTCCAATGATCACCCGTTTATCATCTGCATTTCTTCTTGGTGTAGCAGTTTTAATGGTCAGTAGTGTAGTTAGAATTTTGGGTGGAAGTAGGTGGCCAGAGGCGACTCGTGAAATACGTGCGGCACTGAGGGAGCTGTTCTGCCCATCTCGGCGGGAAGTGCAGTTTAACACACCCCTCACGACATCTGCGGCAGTGTGTGGTACGGCTGGGGCAGACGACACGTGTCTGTCTAAGCAGAGGTCGGAGATTTGTTGGCACTCTCTTCTCTGCGATGCGAGCGGCGGTGGCTGTTAAGTCAGCTGAGCGGACTAGAGCACTTCTGCTTGCTCGCTTGTTTATGGCAAGCTGCCGGAGCTGGTGATGTACCTGGTGCGTCATGAACCTAGCAGCTGGGAACGCGGTGCTAGCTATCGACCTACAAGCCCGAGTCGCTGGATTGTGTAGCGGTCGGCTGTAGCGAGCAGGCGAGTAGCGGGCATAATAGCAGCTGTCAAAAGCGAGCGTATGCGTTGCTGGCGCGCAAAGCTGTCAATGGCAACTAGCTGGGGGCTTAGCACCAGTCAATGTCTCTGCTGGCTCAACAATTGAAGGATCGCTGGTTGCTGTTCTACCGAGGCGCTGTGAATGCAGTCGACACATCGCGGGTCTTTGGACTGCTCTCACAACCCGTCAGCAGCTGATCAACCTTCCAGCTGTACTGTGCGTCTTATCGTTCATGGAGTGCCTGGAAAAAAGACCTCCCATATTTGGAGTGGCCTCTTTGTGAGTTGTGGTGGGGATACTTATGTAGAGGATGTATCGATCGATAGAGCGGTGTACATGCCATTTCCAGTAGGGGCAACAGCTTGGCTAGGTGAGCACCTTCCTTCTGTTGTGGACGAGTGTGTTCGTAATTATGGTTCTGTGATTACTACTCAGCAAGCATTTCGCATTCGGATCGAACTTGGCCGACATGATTCTGTTCCTGGTAGAAAAACTATTAGAGTATGGGTATCAAACTTTACAGTATCAGTTTCTTCACTGAAAAGAAAATCTGTTCCGACCTCAGACTGTAGTAACGCTAGAAAATGTGGCGCGTGTGGGAACATCAGTCCAACAATCACCAGTTTTCGGCGCTGAAACAGGCCTGGCATTGTCTGATAGGAGTGTAAGAAGAATCTTGCACACAGATCTTCACATGCCCCCATACAAAGGTTTGGCTACCCAAGAATTAAGTGAGAGAGATTTTGAAACTCGTAGAGCTGTGTGTGAGAACACTCTTCAGAAAATTCCCGTTGGTGATATTTTAATTTCTTCGGATAAGGCCCATTTCCACTTCTCAGGTATTGGGTAGCAGCAAACCCTCAGGAACTTCAGTAATGTCTATTTCACACCAATTGTGTGACAATTTGGTGCATCGTGGCTAAAATCTGGTGTATGGTGTCCGCATTTTTTCGAAGAGTATTTTAATATTCATCTACCGACAGTCAGCTCGCCTCAATGGCAATGGCAGCCTTTTTGCCAGGGTAGTTTGGCAGTTAACTGACTCTAGTATGGAACTAGGTGGTCATCGCTACTGTCACATGATAGAGACCTTCCTCCGACCTAAGTTGTTAGAGACCACGAGGAGGGAGAACGCTGGTTCCAACAAGAAGGAGCCACAGCTCACATTTCTCGTCGTTCAGTAGAAATTCTGGGAGAGTTATTTCCCGGACGTCTTCCCTCCTCAAGACAACATACTGCGTAGCCAACGAAATCACCCAATTTATCACCTTGTGATTATTTTATTTCGAGACACTTAATGGCTCAAGTGTGCAAACATCACCCCACAACGCTGCAAGCACCTAAGGAGGCAATCATGCAGGAAGTGACTGTTATTCCATCGGAAATGACACGAAAAAATAGACAACTTCCTGCAAAGGCTTCATCAATGTATCAACAATGGAAGACGTCATTTACCGGAAATAATCTTGAAGAGCAACTGATGTAAAATGCCATGTTATTTGTTGTTCACAAATAAAAGTATTTTTTCCGTTCTTTCTTTCTTTGTTTGTAACTACCTTTTTAAATACGGGGAGTCTTTTTGCCGGACCCTATGTTTAAGATAAGTCTTAAAGACATTACTTTAATAATTAATTAAAATAAACGTGAAAGGAGAAGAAATAATAAGAATGAGCTGAATGTGAATTACGGAGAAGAGGTCAGTTTTATGACAAGATCGCAAACTGTTGGGAGTGATAGTGATAAAAGCATAAGTCTAAGGTAAATGTAGGTCCCAAGGAGTAGGTGATTAGTCAAAAGGGAAGTGATTCTAGGGTGAGGAGGAACCTAGTTTATGTAGTATTATACAAAACATACATAAAGAAATGGAGCTAGCCAGACTAAGTTAGAATCTAAATTAGACACTCATTCTGTCAAACTGAATAAGTTGAAGGTTAATTACGTAACATAAAAATCGAATTAACTAAACCGAACTAAGACATTATGAACAGAATTTAATGCTGATTTTAGTTCAGTTCAGTGTGTTGTTGAAATGACTAGACAGGGAAGGGATTTCGGAACACATGCATAGTCTAAGTGCTGATACTAATCGACAGATAGATAAATTGAGAAAGGGACAAAAGGAAGCTACTCGTGCCATTAAAAATGAAGTTTCTGAATTTAAAAATTTTTACGACACAGCATGTAAGAACTGGTACGAAGAAACTGATATGTTATATAATAATCTAACCCAACTGAAGTCTGATCTAACTGAACAAGTAGAGGCAGTGGATAGCAAATGTGTAAAACAAACTAATGAGCTATGATCTAATGTAGAAATATATTTTAATAGGACCCAGAAAGTTCAGTCTGAACTTAACAAAAAGGTAAGAGCAGTAGAAACTGATGTAGCTTTGTTAGAGAAATCAATGGGCCAAACAAAACAACGGCTAACCCAACAGATAGAAAAGTTAAGGTTTAAGGAATGCATGACATTGTGATAGCCCACTGGTGTCTCCACGGTAGAGAAGTTGTAATTACATAATTTTGCTCCGTCCAGTGCGGCCTGGGATCTGTATCCGACTATATTTTTAAAGTCTTTTGAGTTAGTGTTTCCCAGTGATTGGTTTGAGATTAAAAGGTCTAGAACTGTTGTTGGTCAATTAAGAGGAGAAAATGCTATTTGGGGTAATAAATACCAAAGTAACTTTGAAACAGTGAATAAGTTCCAAGCAACCCCTACAAAAGCGTTTACAGATCCTAGGAATATACTATGGTGTACGATGTTTGTAAAACTGATTTTGAAATGCATTTAACCCGTAATGAGTAGGATTAAGGTCTGAAGGCAGTGTATGTGAAGGAGGAATAATTACTAATGGAGAAATTAATGATGTTCTTTTTGTGACTTTGTAGGCTTAGTAGGCGTAATAACTCTTGATAGCGCGAGTGTTTGAAAATAGTCTTCGAGTGCGATGTATCGTTGCCGAAGATGTTTACTATGGGCGGCGCCACAGACCCAGGCTTGGTGGAAAGCAACTGTGACGGGTGGAACGATATGGAAACCTGGATAGGATGACGATTTGCCGCCTTGGATCAGTTTTCAGCGGTACTCAGCAGCAGCAGTAGCGTCCTCTGAAGATGACGGATAGATGGATGGCCGAAATAGTGGATCGTGTTGATTTTAGAGTACAGCAACAAACCCGAGGAGACTGTCATTAATGATGTTCTTGTTTTAAGTTTTGTGGTAATGAGAGTAGGAATGTAAAGGTATATTTGGAAGGAGCATTAAGTCGAGGACATATATTACGTAACATACAATGAAGCGCCAAAGAAAGTGGTATAAGCATGCATATTCAAACACAGAGATATACAGGGTGTTACAAAAAGGTACGGCCAAACTTTCAGGAAACATTCCTCACACACAAATAAAGAAAAGATGTTATGTGGACATGTGTCCGGAAACGCTTAATTTCCATATTAGAGCTCATTTTAGTTTCGCTCTTCCACCTACGGTCAATGGAGCACGTTATCATGGTTTCATACGGGATACTCTACCTGTGCTGCTAGAACATGTGCCTTTACAAGTACGACACAACGTCTGGTTCATGCACGATGGAGCTCCTGCACATTTGAGTGGAAGTGTTCGCACGCTTCTCAACAACAGATTCGGTGACTGATGGATTGGTAGGGGCGGACCAATTCCATGGCCTCCACGCTCTCCTGACCTCAACCTTCTTGACTTTCATTTATGGGGGCATTTGAAAGCTCTTGTCTACGCAACCCCGGTACCAAATGTAGAGACCCTTCGTGCTCGTATTGTGGACGGCTGTGATACAATACGCCATTCTCCTGGGCTGCATCAGCGCATCAGGGATTCCGTGACACGGAGGGTGGATGTATGTATCCTCGCTAACGGAGGACATTTTGAACATTTCCTGTAACGAAGTGTTTGAAGTCACGCTGGTACGTTCTGTTGCTGTGTGTTTCCATTCCATGATTAATGTGATTTGAAGACAATGAGCTCTAACATGGAAAGTAAGCGTTTCCGGACACATGTCCACATAGCATATTTGCTTTCTTTCTGTGTGAGGAATGTTTCCTGAAAGTTTGGCGGTACCTTTTTGTAACACCCTGTATAAACAGGCAGAATACGGTGCGGCGGTCGGCAACGCCTATGTAAGACAACAAGTGTCTGGTGCAGTTGTTAGATCGGTTACTGCTGCTACAATGGTAGGTTATCAAGATTTAAGTGAGGTTCAACGTGGTGTTATAGTCGGGGCACGAGCTATGGGACACAGAATCTTCGAGGTAGCTATGAAGTGGTGATTTTCCCGTACGACTATTTCACGAGTGTACCGTGAATATCAGGAATCCGGTAAAACATTAATTCTCCGACATCGCTGCGGCCGGAAAAAGCTCCTGCAAGAACGAGACAAACGACGACTGAAGACAATCGGTCAACGAGACCGAAGTGCAGCCCTTCCGCAAATTGCTGCAAATTTCAATGCTGGGCCATCAACAAGTGTCAGCTTGCGAACCACTCAACGAAATGTCAGCGATATGGACTTTCGGAACCGAAGGCCCACTCATGTACCCTTGATGACTGCACGTCACATAGCTTTACGCCGCACCTGGGATCGTCAACACCGATATTAGACTGCTGATGACTGGAAACATGTTGCCGGGTCGGACGAGTCTCGTTTCAAATTATGTCGAGCGGATGGACGTGCACGGGTAAGGAGACAACCTCATAAATCCATGGACCGTGCATGTCAGCGGGGGACTGTTCAATCTGGTGGAGGCTCTGTAATGATGTGAGGCGTGTGCAGTTAGAGTGATATGGGACCCCTGATACCTCTAGATGCGACTCTGACAGGTGACACATACGTAAGCATCCTGTGTGATCATCTGTATCCATTCATGTGTATTATGCATTCCCACGGACTTGGGAAATGCCATCAGGACAATGCGACACTCCACAGCTCCAGAATTGCTACAGAATGGCTCCAGGAACACTCTTCTGAGTTAAGCACTTCCGCTGGCCACCAAACTCCCCAGACATGAACATTATTGAGCATGCTGTTCAGAAGAGATCTCCACCCCTCGTACTCTTACGGATTTATGGACAGCCCTGTAGGGTTCATAGTGTTCCCTCCAGCATTACTTATGACATTAGTCGAGTCTATGCCACGTCGTGCTGCGGCACTTCTGCCTGCTCGCCACGCCGGGAACCTACACGACATTAGGCAAGTGTACCAGTTTCTGTGGCTCTTCAGTTTATTATGTGAATTACTGTCTGTGAAAGGAAGGATTTTAAGTATTGGCCACACATGCTACGTCACGAAGATGAGATGTCTTTCCTAATAAGAAGTGTATTGTTCAACGGAATGGTGCAGATAATGTAGAAGGTAAAGAAAAGATTTTGCTCTCCAAGGCCCAGTGGTGGTTATGTCATTTCATGTTGAGGGCATTCCAAGACTTTTACGATTTTACGTATTTTAATTAGCTACCTGACGCAAGATAGACTTACTACTCATTTATTTGTTTATTGTTGAAAAAACGGAGTCGATAAGGATCGTTTTCTTTACGTTATTTACTACTAGTATACATCGCAAGATGTTTTACTTCGAGCGAAGCTGTTAACCAAGTTGCATTTACTTGAACAACTGGTGTAGTAGCCTGTTGTCTGCTGTATTTACAAATTTATTTATTGTTAAACGAAAAGAATGCAGTTACAAAGGTTTAAGTACTTATCTACTGTAAGAGATGTTATGGATGTTCAGTTGTTTTGTCAGCTGCTCCTGGAATTTAATGAAATGAAGTAATCGCTGGTCTCGTGCAAACGCGCTTAAGCGCAAATGGTACACTATTCTCGCAGTACCTTTTAAAGCGTAGCTGTATAATATGTCCGGGACTCAATACAGCCGGTTGTGTAAGAAAATGTAACTTAATGTGGTTTGATATGTATGATCATGAGCTGCGCAATGTGGTTTATGAGGCGATCATGTTCAATGAAATTTTAACGTCCGCTTATATTATAGACGAAATTTGATTATGTACCCAGTGAAGTCTACTGCTACTGGTTGATGAAAATTGGATTATGAACCCATGAATAATAGTATTTATGCAATGTAATCGATGTAGCAAAACCACACTGGGAACGGAAGATTTTTCTCCTGTCCGAATTGTAACACTATTATTTAGACTAGTAGGTCAGCATCGACAATATGAGAGAAGAAACAAATGAGTTGATGTTTTTAACATAATACATGGAATATATTTACATGAACGTAATTGTGTCTTGTATGGAGAGTTATTTAACTATAGAGTAGAATGGTAACACTAGTGGTACTGGAATTATACAGTGAAGGTATTTATGTCGATTATGTTGAAGGACAGGATAGAGTAGCATGGAGAGTTGCATCAAACCAGTCTCAGGACTGAAGATCACAACAACAACATCATGTTGAAGGAAGGATATTACCATGTTTACGTATCTGAATGAATGGCGTGTATGTTTTCTGGCTTTGCTCAAGAACTCCTATTTATATAAATCTCATCACAGTCGTGTAATGGGTCTGTCAATCAAGTGCCACAGTCAATATGTGATCACGCTTAAATTTTATATTGCAGACACACTGGTAGAGCTGAACAAATTAATATGGCAGTTACTAGGTGGTGTTAACCCACTGCTGACACTTAAATAGAAGACCCTGTAAAACGGGTATTTTGCTCTAACATGTACAGAACTCATTTCTTTTGTACGATAGCCTAACCTGTTTGACAGATAGGCCTACCTTCCCAACAATAGCCTTTTTACTCCTTTTGCCGGAGTATTTATCGCCATTAACACTGTATGTTTTTCAGGAATAACCAAACATACCACAACTCGAATATACGTCTACTTTGGTCATCTAATACATTTTACTTTTGAATTTTATATTGAGTTTTCAAAGCATGAAAATCTGCGCCATACTTTCTAAGACACTATTAGTTAGTTGCATGTTCCACGCATCATTTGCACGATAAATCGTAATGATGTGGAACGAGTCATTTTATATTAACTTCTTTTTTATGGAAATGTGCCTACATGCTGATCATTTATTAGTTTGTTTTACTAAAGGCAAACACGTTAGTAAGTAATTTCTAGCCGGCCGAAGTGGCCGTGCGGTTAAAGGCGCTGCAGTCTGGAACCGCAAGACCGCTACGGTCGCAGGTTCGAATCCTGCCTCGGGCATGGATGTTTGTGATGTCCTTAGGTTAGTTAGGTTTAACTACTTCTAAGTTCTAGAGGACTAATGACCTCAGCAGTTGAGTCCCATAGTGCTCAGAGCCATTTGAACCATTTAATTTCTACCCATCACCCTTTACACATTACCATAATAGATAATGTTCTGCGGGATAGGACAAGTTGTCAAAGAAGAACGTTTTCAGTTTAGTTTCAAATATTACTTTTTATGCCAGGCATTTTATATCACTCGGTTAATAATCAAAACTTTGGTCGTAGCATTGCGAAACCGTGTTTGTTCTACAGAAAACTATAATGTGGCGTAATGAATGTCTTTTTTTCTTCTGGTATTGTAATTATGTACATAATTCTTCCTGCTGAAAGGCAGCGGATTATTTACAACAAACGTCATGAGGGAATAACTATATAGTGAAGCGGACAGACTGCTATTCACACGCCGAGCAGCAGGCAGGCGGCACAAAAACAGTGTTCATATGTTTTCGGTCAAATCCTTCTTCAGAAAGGCAGCAAAACACACATACACACACACACACACACACACACACACACACAAACACAAACACAAACACAAACACAAACACACACACACACACACACACACACACACACACACACACACACACACACACACAAACACAAACACGAACACACACACACACACACACACACACACACACACACACACACATGACCACTGTCTCCGGCTGTTCTAGCCAGAATCTTTTATCAAAGAGTGAGAAAATGCGAACAATGTGTAATTATCGGAATATAGGGCATGAGATGCTGCACCAACAACTAGTGCGGTCACGTAGCTGAATGTTATCCGGGGACGAGACCTCTCTCTACGGTGTGGCTTGGATGTCGGAGCATTTGCGGTTTGGCAGTCAGTGAAAAACAAAGAAAAAATTAAAATAAACAGCGCATCCACAACTCACGTATACAAACGAAAATACTGTTTGAACAGTTCCACTTACGAGTTAAAGTGATTCCTTTAAATTTTAGATTACGGACGTATCTCTTAGCAGGCTCGCAGACGACATAAGCTGGCATTCTTGATGCAACTACTACGGCTCCACGCAATCAAAGCGCCAGATACTATTTGAGATACGACCATAAGCGTCGAAAGATATCCCTAAAGATCAAAACTGAGTACGGACACGTCAGAGTGACGTCACGGGGAGGCATAGCTACGATGAATCATCGGGGCATAAATGCGATGAAACTAACGTTTTGGGCTATGGAAGATGGCGAACGTCGGCTTTAAGTTTGTGACGTAATGACAACTCCCTTCTCTTTTTATTTAGATGGGCGTTACTTAGCTACACGATAATGGCAACCAGTTTCAACACCGATCTTCTCGACACCGTTTCTGAACATGGTGCTTTTAGTGGAGTATATTTTTGGCTCCTTTTAATGACGATCACACCGAGATCGTACTCAATAGATATTGCGCATCCAGAATCAGGAAGGTGTTAAGTTGGGTGGTCGATCTAAGAGTATTTTAACATTCACCTACCGATTATCAGATCGCCACAATTTACTGTTACCTGCATCATAGTTCGAAATGCCCTAGGTTCTAAATGGTTCAAATGGCTCTGAGCACTATGGGACTTATCATCTGTGGTCATCAGTCCCCTAGAACTTAGAACTACTTAAACCTAACTAACCTAAGGACATCACACACATCCATGCCCAAGGCAGGATTCGAACCTGCGACCGTAGCAGTCGCGCGGTTCCGGACTGAGCGCCTAGAACCGCTAGACCACCGCGGCCGGCAAAATACCCTAGGTTCACATCTAAATATCAGTCCCACAGTAGTCACGAGTTTCGGGAAAAATTGCCAAATTCTTGCCAGTCTCGTAGAGAATCACAAGAAGGATTTTTTTGTGTTACCCTCTCTTATGAAGTATGCAAATCAACGTACTGTTTGTGTAAGAACTACTCCCTAGGAACGTTGAAAGGTGGCTACACTGAGGCACAGCGCCAGAGATTGCGCCAGAGAGTATTTTTCTGCCGCCTCCACTGGGCAGTAGTAGTTGAGAAGTTGCCGTGGGCAGTAGTAGTTCTAAGGTTGCCGTGGGCTGTGCTTGTTGAGAGTATGTCGATAGCAGTACTAGTTGTGAGCATGTCGTGTGCAGTTGTTCTGATGGGCTAGACAACAGATGCTGTTCGAATGGAGACGTTGTAATGATCACAGTGTATTTTTCGTCAATATATATGAAGGTAACAAAAATTTTTTTGTATTTCAAATTTCCTAAATGAGAATGCCTCTTGGTGACAGGTTCAGTCAACAAAGCATCTGGCTTGTGTTCATGTATTAGAGTGTAATTCTGGTTTCTATGTGCAGTCATAGTATTTCTGGTTTTTTAATTACTTCATTGTAAATGGCGTTTAAAGCATCTTGTCGTATTGAGGAAGAACCGTGCCAGATGTGTACGTTGAATCACACTTCCACACACAGAGCAGTTACACTTGTGCTTTGTTGTTTCGTAGCTTTTATAGTTGCTGGGGACTTAATTAATTAATTGTGTTAACGCAAATTTCCTTTCATTCTTTGTTGTTATTCTATGCAGTAAGATTGCGGACTAATACTAGTCAGGGCCAACCGGTTACTAGACTGCGTAACCGGACAGACAGCTACTAAAATTAAAATTATTTGCATTATATTTAATTAAGCCCCCATGCACGTGGCGACCGCTGCTTCGGATCGTCCCTTGGAATTCTTTTGATAGTAAAAATACCAGACAGTAGTATTGTTGTAGTAATTTGTAGTTTAGTAATTGTAGTCCATATTGCATGTGTAGATTTGGTAATTGAACATTTGTAGTTGTCTTGTCATTCTTCTAATGGTATTTTTGCAGAATTTAATTTTTGATGTCTTGTATACGGGTTTGACAATTTTGTGCAATTATGAAGATTTCAATTGTTCGTTAATCGTGTTTCTCGGGAAGCATTTCGTGTGAATGGTATTGTTGGTGATAAAGTGTCATATTGTGTGTAATTTTCGTATAGTGACGATTTTTGTATGTTTTGTAAATGATTACGCGATCGATGAAAAAGGCAAAAATGATGGGTAGGGAAAATGAAGAAAATGTTAACATGGCGAACTCGCCAACACAGGAGAACAGTTTGATGAATAATGAAGCAGAAAACAATTTAATAAGTCGGGAAAACAGTCCGGAACCAGTTCAAAATTTTTCACAATCAAAAAATTTTCAGAATACGAGATTAACGGCAGAAGATTCAGGAATAGTATCGAACACAGATAGCTTTACTGCTATGACGAAAGAAGTTGGTTTTGCGGGAAATGTTAGGGGTGAAAAGAGTTTCGAACCAGTTAATATGGAGCAGCTGATGAGTGCAATACTAAATTTGGGATCTGAATTAAAAACAGTGGGATCACAAATAGGAACAATTAAAACTGAGATGGGAACAACGGAAACACGGTTAGACTCACTGGGATCACAGTTAGGATCTGAATTAAAAACAGAGATGAGAACTTCGGCAACACGGTTAGAAACTGATATGGGAACAATGGAAACACGGTTACACTCACGAATAGGGACATGTTTTAAAAACATGAAAGATGAATTAAAGAAAGAAATTAGAGAAGAAGTACGACCGATTTTGAATGCTCACAATAATAGATTAATTTCAGTAGAAATCAGACAAAAGGAACAGGAAGAAAGAGATCGCGTGATAGCACAAAAATTTTCAGAGTTAAATTTACAACGTGCACACGATAAGGAAGAAATACTTGAAAGAATCGAGGAATCCGTACCAAATGACAGAATAAATAACCAAACACAACAGTATGAACAGTTAACTACTAAATGTTCAATACTGAAACACGAGTCGCGACACTTACGGAAGACGTAAATAAACAGAAGGAACAAATAGGTGACTTTTCGGAAAGAGTTGAGGACATTTCAGATAAATTGACAAGTCTTAGTTTAAATGGGGACAGAGATTCAGATGATACAGCTCCAATGCCATTTGCAGAAACAGAAGAGTATCAGAACATAAACATGTTAAAAATCAGGGATAATTTAATGAACGCGTTAGAAGGGAATTTGAGATGTTACGAAAGCAAGTCAAACCAATTGAAAGCGAAATCGTAGGAAAAGACAGCAGAAGAAATTTAGAATAACAGATAGCAGAGGGCTTTGAAGAAAATAATTTATTTTATTTACGAGATGCAACAAGAGAGCGCCAGGCGCGCGAACTTGACAATAATCGACATGCGGACTGGGACAGACGCGGTAGGTCTTTGTCGCTACGAGGCGAAAACTTTGACTATAAACACTTTTTAACTGTTCGGAAATTTAAGATCTTTCGGAATTCTAAGGATGACATACATCCATGTTCATGGTTAGATCAATTTACGTACGCACTTAAGATCTTTCGGAATTCACATCCATGTTCATGGTTAGATCAATTTACGTACGCACTTCCACCAAATTGGCCACTAAGTCACAAACTGGAATTTATGTGTGGATATTTAGCAAACGAACCGGCGACGCGCATGCGTGCACTTATTAGAGACTGTAATAATTTAAATGATTTTTATCATGCATTTCTATCGGCATATTGGTCCGAAAACACGCAAGACAGAGTCAAACATAGTCTTATTATGCAGCGTAATTTTAAACAGTCTGAGTTCCGCACGCCAGCAGAATACTTTGAAGATATGATTCGAAAGAATGAGTTCCTTTCCAACCCTTATAGCCCGACTGAATTAATTGGCATTTGCTTAACTAAGCTGCCACAATTGATAAGACAAATTGCTTTAGCCGGAAGATGTAAAGACGACATTGAGACTTTTAAGACTTTGCTACAAGAACTTGAGTATGACAACGACGACGGGACTTCTTGTAATTTTTTCAGTAACGGTAATCACAAAAGATTTTCAGAGAGAAGGGATAATGATCGGAACGGACGTTATATGGGTAATTTTGAGGACAGTCGAAACAGACAGGACAATAGATGCCAGCCTTATGACAATAACAGACGTTCTAACATTAATTACACAGACAATTATAATAGCGGGAATTCCTGCCGGAATGATCAATCATACGGAAACAGTAATCGGTATTATCAAGACAGAAATTATTCATACAATAATAGAAATTCTTGTTACAGAAATAACCAGGGTAGTAGATATAACAGTAATTTCAGAAGTGACAGTCGAAATTACACAAGAAGTAGTCATGCAGATAGCCAGGAAAATAGAAATTTTAATGACAGACACAACCAAAAATTTACATGTAACAGACAGGAGGGACCTAATTGGCATCCTCCGCGTGACAGAAATTCAGAGAGACAAGTGCAAATCGTAGAAATTGATCCGCGAAATGACGCGAATAATCAAAGACATGACGCAAACAATCGACAATGACTTCTAGCTTCGGCTTCTGGCAGCAATATAGACGGTTTAGAAAGTAATGACTCTACGACTTTACACTACGTACGCCTGGAAGACATGAGAGACATTTTGCTAGACGAAAAGGCAGTCGTTGACCGCAAACAATTACTTCCTACGTCACGCGTACCTACAGCTGATCGAGCGCTCAGTGCGAATGCACTGACAGCCGTAAACAAATACACAGTCTAATTTCTCTGATTCAATTCAGTACAAAGCTATAGTGACTTGATAAATTATGTTATTAACGTTCAGTATTTTTCAGGATACGTTTGTATAAAAGATTTAAGAACTTCAGGTAAATTCTGTGTGTGTCCGACGTTAAGAGGACTTGCTATCGAGAAAATCTCAGGAAGAATGCAATTTCGAAGAAGAAAGTAATAAACTGAAAAGGTAACTATTAATTGAGTTTATTTTTCAGGTGACATATTTCCACTTAGGTACGTGCTTTAGAAGTAATTTGCTGCTCGCGATTGCGTGATTTATACTTTATGTTAACTGATTTTAAAAATGATTGATTAATGAGCAGGGTTGTTACTTATGTATATTATGCATCGCTTGGCTGCACTGCTTTTTTACTGATGTCACATTTTTTTAAATTATGTGCCTGCTGTGCTTATTTATTTAAATTATAATTGTCACCTGATTAGTTGCGCTGATATGGTTATGTATGCAGGTTATACTTTGTGATTTATCTGCTTGCGCCTTCATGTTTACTAATTAAGATTACATACGAACATTTATTTGCTTATGCTGATATGATGCTAATGACCTGTTTATTATGTAAGATATATATTTGCTGCTTTGCGTATGGATTGCATATTGCATATTTCTGTTTTGTTGTCATAACTACTCTTTAATTTGGTATATAGAAATGCTGATATACTGTGTATGAACATAGAGTTTAGGTTACACTATGGTATTAATTATAGATTGTTTGCTTGGCAGAGCCTCGTTGTAGGGATTGTGCTGCATCCACTTGTTGACATTCTGTTCTCTACTGGTACATTTACTCGCTATTGCATGTTTTGCTTACGCTCAGTGCCTTATATTTTAAGATAAGAAAATGATCTGCTATAATGCTACGAACTACATTGGTACAAGAAACTTCATTGAAGTCACATGAGCTGGAGGTTTTATGGAAGCTGTATAACTTTATGCTAATAGGAAGGAAGCTAACGACATGACATACCAACACTAGGTTTATACCATTGACAGTTGTTACACTGCATTCTTCGTGAGCAATTGAAATAGCAAGTGACACTTGACACAAGAAATACTCCACATGTTTGCTTCTGTTTTCCCATGATTCTTGAAGTGGTGTATACATTGTGAAATATTACGATCATTCACACTCCGTACTCGTACTTACTTACTGAAAGTTATTCAAACTAAAGGCTGTTAGAGGTCATGTATGCATTTATTTTATTTAATGATGGACAATGTAACCAAAATGTATTTTATGATTCATAATGAGTAGAAGATTTGGGTCAGATGGATCACACAGAGGTTGTGTGTGGACATTGTGTCTTCGGATTGTATGGGATGATGGATTGAAGTTTGCACTAGGATTTTGTCTGTACTTGTTCAAGGAGACTGACTAGAGGAAAGAGTTGTTACGGAAGTGAGATGAGATTGGCAATAAGGTTTATATGTATCGACATATTGAAGAGGTATTATTGAGGTATTGAGATTGTGTGAAGTTGATGATTATTGGAGTTTTGGTGAATAAGAGGTATGATAAGGTTTATATGTATCGACGTAAGAGGTATTAATGAAGTATTAAGATTATGTGATGCTGATGATTATTGGAGTTTTGGTGGATAAGAGGTAAAGTAAGTGAGGAGCATTTTTTTTTGTTGGTTTATTTGGAACAAGGAGGATGAAGATGGCAGACTAGAACACTCAAGTGGAAGGAAGATTGTCTACACACACACTTTGTTAAATCCATAAGCAGTGAATACTTTTTTTTTTGGAGAGACGAAGTATTTGCATATCTTCGCACACTGACAGTTTTTCAGCAACTGTACATTTGATTTGGCTTGGCAAACATTGGTCTTGACATGATGGCTATGACGTTGACTAACTATTATTGACTGCTATAGACTGTGCCACTACTACTCGATACACATGTTGAACATCATATTTTTGACAGAATTGCATTTACACAGTTAACACTATTCAATTACACAGTAGTACTTAAATGTGGATGAAAGATGAGTGAGTGTGTTTTCCTTTCCTAATCCCAAATAACTGGTACTGACCTATCTCCTAAATATTATTTTACTTGTTTGTTATGGCTTGCACCGACACCCGTAAATATTATAGGTTTACTGATACTTGTGTATTTTTAATAGTTAATATGACAATTATCTGATACCATTTGTGTGTGTATTATAATTTGTATGTTTATTGTAAGAGCATTGATAATAATTTTGTAAAAGCAATTGCGCGTGCATTCAAACTGTTGTTCGTGCTTACACTTATTAACATTGGTAGGTGCCACTTGGAAATGTTTAATTTCTGCTAATGAACTCTAATGAACTGCCTGATTAGTGATATTGAATATTATGGACTGTTACCTGCACCTGTTCAACATTACTGGGTGCCACTGATGGAACTGCTTCTACTGAGATAATGTCACTTGTTGCTGTCTGGACCTGTTCAACATTGCTGGGTGCCACTGATGAAACTGCTTCTACTGAGATAATATCACTTGTTGCTGTCTGCACCTGTTCAACATTGCCGGGTGCCACTGATGGAACTGCTTCTACTGAAATGATGTCATTTATTGGTGTCTGCACCTGTTCAATATTGCTGGGTGCCACTGATGGAACTGCTTCTACTGAAATAATGTTACTTGTTGCTGTCTGGACCTGTTCAACATTGCTGGGTGCCACTGATGAAACTGCTTCTACTGAGATAATATCACTTGTTGCTGTCTGCACCTGTTCAACATTGCCGGGTGCCACTGATGGAACTGCTTCTACTGAAATGATGTCATTTATTGGTGTCTGCACCTGTTCAATATTGCTGGGTGCCACTGATGGAACTGCTTCTACTGAAATAATGTTACTTGTTGCTGTCTGCACCTCTTCAACATTGCTGGGTGCCACTGATGGAACTGTTTCTACAGAAATGATGTCACTTGTTGGTGTCTGAACCTGTTCAACATTACTGGGTGCCACTGTTGGAGCTGTTTAAATACTGCTGATGAAATGTTATGAGACTGCTATTTGCACCTATTGGCCATTGGTGGGTGCTACTGTTGGAACTGTCAACTACTCTGAGGAGTGTTACTTGTTTATTGAACTATTGACAAGATTGTATGTGAATATTTGTATAAACTGATTTTTTGTGTATTTACTGTTTATGAAATGTTATGAGGCTCTTACCTACACCTGTTCGTCATTGCTGGTGCCATTGATTGAATGATACTTGTGTAAACTATTATGTAAAATCACATGTAGGCCAGCATTTGTATTCCTTACTGTATTTTATATACTAGGTTATTGAAGGGTCAGTGCAAAGCCAAAATTTATTTAGTTATGTGATATTTACTTATTAATATTAGTTTTTAATTTTTGTCTGTATTTTTGGGACGAATTTGGTGGTATTTTCACCACCAATGCTGGCAAAAATACCATCAAATTCTAGCCCGTAGAGGAGGGGCATATGAAAGGTGGCTACACTGAGGCACAGCGCCAGAGATTGCGCCAGAGAGACTTTTTCTGCCGCCTCCACTGGGAAGTAGTAGTTCAGAAGTTGCCGTGGGCAGTAGTAGTTCTGAGGTTACCGTGGCCAGTGCTTGTTGAGAGTATGTCGATAGCAGTACTACTTGTGAGCATGTCATGTGCAGTTGTTCTGATGGGCTAGACAACAGATGCTGTTCGAATGGAGATGTTGTAATGATCACAGTGTATTTTTCGTCATTATATATGAAGGTAACAAAAAATTTTTTGAATTTCAAATTTCCTAAATTAGAATGCCTCTTGGTGACAGGTTCAGTCAACAAAGCATCTGGCTTGTGTTCATGTATTAGAGTGTAATTCTGGTTTCTATGTGCAATCATAGTATTTCTGGTTTTTTAATTACTTCATTGTAAATGGGGTTTAAAGCATCTTGTCGTATTGAGGAAGAACCTTGCCAGATGTGTACGTTGAATCACACTTCCACACACAGAACAGTTACACTTGTGCTTTGTTGTTTCGTAGCTTTTATTGTTGCTGGGGACTTAATTAATTAATTGTGTTAACGCAAATTTCCTTTCATTCTTTGTTGTTGTTCTATGCAGTCAGATTGCGGACTAATACTAGTCAGGGCCAACTGGTTACTAGACTGCGTAACTGGACAGACAGCTACTAAAATTAAAATTATTTGCATTATACTTAATTAAGCCCCCATGCAACGTGTCTGTTAGTTTAAGTAGTGAGAGTCATGCCAGTTTTCCACATGCAACAAAAGTGACGCCACTGGGCCGCCACTCGAGTGGCATTAGAAAATACGTGTGTGGAAACAACCAAATTCCTGTGGCTCCATTCTTGTGTTTCTAGTTGTAGCCATATCACAAAAATAAAAATCACCAACTTTGTGACGCCACTTTCCTTTCACCATTGCCGATTAGCATAATTTGCCTGACACCTTGTCGCTGAATTTGGAAGCATTGTCGTTTTGGTGTTAGTAATTTTACTGTGTGTGTCTTTCATACTACAAAAAAAGGTCTAATAAGTGGTCTTTAGCAACAACTGTACAGTTTGTTGAACTGTACAAGAAGCAACATTGTCTGTTGAAACACAAAACTGAGCGCTGTCAAGAAAAGAGTGTAAGATATCGAGCATTACTTGATATCGTGGATGGTACCGGTGAAAACATCCCAGTTGTGGTTTACCTATTGAAAAAGTAAAAGAAAAGATACATTTGGAATGACTAAATCAATAACTACAACAAAGTGTTAACGTATTATAAGAATACTGAATCTGCAGGTCCCTCTACCGCCCAAAAAGATTAATTTCTAAAAATTATGCAGCAACTATATAGCTGTAAATAAAATAAATTGTAGCTTATATAAAAAACATGATACTTCCATTTATCAGTATTTAGAAAAAAAACCTGAATTTTCTTTAAAATAAAAGTGACCTAGTTGTATACGTTGGGTAAAAAAATGTTATTACTATACCTAGGCCAACACAAAATATTGATCATTTTGTACTGTATCGTAAGTGCACAGCAATCATGAGAAATGATGGGAAACATGATTTCATGATTAATGGTGAGAAACTCTGACAACATGTTATATGTGTTTTTATTCAAAACAGGATGTGCCCTGAACCATGAGAACATGGTGTTTTAACAGGAACATAATATTAACTTTCTACATTCAAAGTTGCTGCTACTAATTCATTTTGCCATTAATTTATTAATTTATTTATTAATTTATTAATTTATTAATTAATTTATTAATTTATTTTATTAAACACAAGGTTTTAAGTTAACTACAGTTATCATCATTTGCATAGTGAGATAGTGGTAATGTTCTTTCCTTACATGCTATAACATGGTATGTATCACAAGGTCCTCCACAAAACTGTGGGGTTGTGATACCCCTTGGTTGAGCACCCTCATGTACCGGTGGTATAACTGGAATCTGGCTACCTTCCATTGAATGTTCGTCATTGCTGGCATGTTGAGGAGTCCATCATGTACATGTGTCGTGCTTTTTCCCAGCAGAGTTCTAGTAGTCTGGTGTTTAATGGGGTTAATATTAAGAGTTGCCATCAGGTCTTTAATGAGAAAAGTTGTTTCTGGCAGATGTAAGTTATTCTGTTACACGTGTGTTTTGAGACACAGAGCATTATTTTTAGGTAGAAGACTTGACTTCCTCTCGTCATTTGAGACTTGAGTGCCTGAGGTGTGTCTATACATACCTACTCTAAGGGAAAAAAATCGACAAATCATGAAAGAATTATCCGAATGGGACGGAAATTGGTAGAGATGATGTACGTATCAAGACAAATAAATAATTATACTTTCTGAAAAATTAGAAGACTTATTCAAGAGAGAGATCTGAAAAAAATGAGCAATTCAATAACATGTTTGTCGTCCTCCTGCCCTTATGTAAACAGTTATTCGGCTTGGCAATGGTTGATAGAGTTGTTGGAAATCCTCCTGAAAAATATCTTGCCAAATTATACCTAGTTGGCGCGTTAGATTGTCAAAATCCCGAGCCAGTTTGAGGGCCCTGCCCGTAGTCCTCTGAATATTCTCAATTGGGGCGAGATCTGGCGACCTTGCTGACCAAAGTAGGGTTTACTAAGCATAAAGACGACTGTCATCGTGTGCTGGAATGTAAGTTAAGGATGGCTTTCTATGGACAGTAACAAAAAGGGGCATAGAATATTGTCAACGTATGCTTTTGGTCCATATGACAGGCAGGTCAGGCTGCTACCCACCTCTGTGTGGTGTGTCTCCAGACGGGAGTTCACTGTTCACTGAGGCTGTTAGAATCGGGAATCATCACTGAAGACAGTTCTACTCATGTCTATGAGATTTCAGGTCGAAGATATGTCTGGAGACACCCAGGACAGCGGTGGGCTACCAACCAAACGGTCGCCTACCATATGGTGTGACAACCAGAAGAGATGGCCTGGGAAGCCATTTCATTTCATAACAGCAACACTTTTGTTGTCGTCCGTGGCACCCTTACATCACAGCGACATTCTGCACCCCGTTTTGCTACCCTACATGGCAAACGCCATTTATGTTTCAGCAAGATAATATCCGCCCACAAACGGCGAGAGTTTCGGCTGATGGTCTTCGTGCGTGCTAAATTCTACCTTAGCCGGGAAGATCGCCGGATCTCCCCCCAATTGAAAACGGTTGGAATATTATAGGTAGGACTCTCCACCCCTCTCAGGATTTTGACAATCTAACTCGCCAATTGGACAGAATTAGGCACGTTATCCCTCAGTAGGACATCCAACAACTCTGTCAATCAATGTCAAACAGAATATTTGCTTGCATTGGACCAGACGTGAACCAACTCGTTACTGATTTACTCAATATGTGAAGCTTTTCTTTTTGAACAAATAATCCAGTTTCTCTATAATTGTAATCCTTTGTCTCATTGTGCATGTACATCACACCTACTGATTTCCTCCCCACTTGGTTAATTCCTTTGTAGTGTGATCTTTTTTTTTTGTCTTATATTCCAAGTTGTGTGCTCTAACATGTGTGAGACTGGTTCTGCTCTACCTTCCTACCACAGTCGTGCAAGAACACTTTGTGAGTATTTTGGGGAATTAGTGTTGACCTATGGCCTGCGAGGTAGGAAGATATCACATCATGCATGCAGAGTTCAGAAGAGTGCAGCAGTATGGGCAGTCATGTAATTAGACCTTGATCTCAATGTCGGTTGCACTACAGTCCCTGTAAAAGAAACGTTAACGCTAACAGAACTTTGTATATGGGTTCAAGGCGTCACTACTTGTTAGCAAGGAGTAATTTAAAAGGGGTTTTTCCATTATTACAGTTTATTTTGAGTCTCAGTATGACTTCATGACATAGCAATCATAATTATGATACATACAGTATGGTATAACATTTATATGCTGGATATTCCCAAACTGTTAGTATCAATTCCTGATTCCAGAATCCTTTAATAGTGATGTGGTCGTTAACCATATTCGGGGGTGGGCAGATTACAAAAAAATTAAACACAATTGAAATAAATGCACAATTAAAATAACCAAATAATGGATGGGAGTTGGTAAAGAGCAATAAAAAAAGTACACAAAACAATTCAATAACTTAGGAGTACAAAGCACTCTACATTGGCTGATCAGTTCTTTTCGTTAAATCAGACATCTCACGTTTCTGCTTCAATTAAGCCCATAAATCGTGAATATGTTTAACTACCAGGCATGGTTGAATATACGGGAAAAATAGGAGAGACGAGACGACAGCAGTTCTGAGTGGAAATTGAATATCACTTTCTGGCGTGGCGCGCGTATTTACCTTTGGTAGTCGGCTGCTGTAGCTGCCATTGGCGTGCTGTGCTCCTGAGAATCTGTTCGGAATCTTTCTCGACTGTTAAATATCAGTCTGATACTGTTCCCACATCTTTGGTGAAGTCGAAACATCTTGTTGCTCCCTAGCTAAGTTAATTGGCATGGTACACGCTATTTGGCTGGAACAGGGCGTACGTCATTGCCCTCAAATCAATAGCAAGCGTTAACTGTCAGTGCTCGGTGCAATTCTCCGCTCTAGGAGACTTTGCAGTTTAAAAACTTGAGAGTTAACAGGTGTTCACATAATTACTCTCGCAATCGTCTCAGCGCTGCGGGAGTATCTTGCTCAAACACTCGATGATTTACTGCAAGAGAAGATCGAATTCTTCTGTCTGCATTTTGCCTATATTACGGCTTGTGGCCTTGCGTTTTCTTTCTGGCCAATAAGGGTGTTCTGACTTGTTATAACGCCACCCAACAGAGTTTCTGTAGCCCATCGAAAGCATCGTTTCTTTCGTAGGGCAGAGTTTTTCCTGAGAAGAACAGTTTTTTTCCAAGCGTGTTTTTACGGAGGTGGCCACAGTGAGTTACCAATGTTTTGAGTTGAATTCTGCGCAGTCGCTGCGGCGTTACGTTGTGTCCACTGGTTGTCCCGCTGTGAAGGTTTCAGCCGAACACGGGATGGGTGTTGCTGTCATAAAATTTTCCTTTCCTCAGAACTGCGTCTTATAGCTTGGGTCTGGGAAATTACTTGCATGCAATTACTGGTGCGAGTGTTAGTGGTTTATATTCATGAGATATAGGCTTGTTTATTGGATTTGCATATCAATAAAACTCGTACATTTTTATGGAACAATGTCGTGTGACATATCGATTTAACGGGAATTATTCAGGAATTCAATGGACGGTGTGTTATCTGTCTGGCACATTAGAATGCTATATGATGCAGTGGGTGCAGCTTTTGTGTTGTGTACTCTCAGGCTGTTCTTACGGATAGTAGATTTCTTTATCTCAAATGTTGCCTTCATTCCTCTTACTGCGCTGTCTTCAGTGTGCTTCATAAAGATATGGCCTGTCACCTGCAGTGTAATTCCTACGTATTTGTGGCTTTTATCTATTTCCAGTTTTTTTCTGCAGATGAATTCATTGTTTGCCTGGGTTCCTCCTTTTTGGAATGTCATTCTTTCGTCTTATCCTTACTTATGGTAAGATAGTTTTCCTGAGACCGTCCTTCCACTCTGTCAACGGTTTCTTGCAAGGGCTCTCTTCTTTCTGATTGCAGGGTCATAACATCAACATACTGCCACATTCTCGCCTCTTTAGATTCTATCCTTTAGATCATGTCATGCAGAAGTGTGTTGAATATACATTTCCACGGCAATAATGGAAATGTAAAGGTTAATTTATGTGGTGAAAGTATGTGATATTTCAGTTATATAATGCAGGATAAGATTTGTGTGCGAAGAAGCAAGTATTATTCAGTAATTAGAGAAAAAGCACTTCAAGATTACAGTAGCTCACTTACTTCTACACATGGTGAAAACTGATGCCATAGTGCAGTGTATTCAGATACTAGTATTGCCAACTTCAGTGCTATTAAACACATGCCCAGTGAACAACGTGTCTGGTGAAAGTGTAACTTCAGCTTGACTGTAGCTTTTAATAAAGGAAATCATCAAGTTTATTACAATGTCTGTTAGTGCACTAGCACGAGCCGTAAGTCTAAACTCGGTTGAGAAAAACTTTAATATTTCATGTTATTTCACTGCTGTCCAAGAGTGAAAACATCACCTTGTAAATAAGTCTTTAGGGCATTGTAAATAGTAATAGTATAGCAACGCTGAATTGTGCTTTAGAGAGTGTAGTATGAATAAGGGAAGTATGACAGTTAATTGACAGACTTCAGATATAGAAGTGTAAGTTCTGGTTTCACTGGAGCCAGGGCTCCATCTCTAATATGCTATCGATTCTATCGGATTTTTGTAACAAGGATCGAGTCGTAGCTTTACAAACGCTCGGAACTGACTTTGAGTCAGGAATGGATCTTCGGTTACGAATGCTATTTCGATTATAAGTTTGTTTGATGGCTGTATGTTACTTCTGCGAAAAATCCACTTCCAAACTCAAGAATTATGTTTCTCCTACTTTTTCCTGGATTCTTGTCTCAATTCCAATGCCATAACCTTAATGACAACATCAATGTCTGTACGAATAGTATCAAATGACGCCTTACTGAAAACAATGCCCCAGAATTTCGGCAAGAGAGTGTGGAAACGACAGCACACGACACCACTGCTGTGTTAGACGTGATGCCACTTGCTGTGGCGCCAGTTTTGTTACAAGTTGAAGCCGGCCCTTAGGCGCGGCTGTTGGTTTGAAATGCTTTTGCTGCGTGTCTGCAAAACTAACGTTTCAGTTTGCAAATTTTCACAGTCGGTAAGTGGCTCAAAATGATCGCAGTTTCAGTTGATCTTACGTAACATCTGCTCAAGTTAATCTTGAAACAAAATATTATTTACAAAAAATTTGGATGGCCTTCTGAAACAATTTCATTTTGTCGTCCATTTAATAAGGCGTTATTTATAAACTATTGATTTAACATGTGATATGTTTTGTATTCTAAAACATTTAGAAAACAAAGGTGAAGAAAAGTTTTTCTTTTTATGGTTAGCAAGGCTAGATAAAATAGAACAATTTATTAAGTTATTAATTAATTTTTGTAGCACTGTTAAAATATTTTTTATCAAAGATATTATTTAGTTCGCTATTTCCCTATTTTTAACTTCACACCTAGTACATGAATGCATATTGACTAAAAATCAAAAGTACACCCTCACACTTGTAGATACAAATTCAGCATTCACAAAAAAATGAAATACGTTACTCATTAGCAGTAACAGAATAATAGTATAACAGTTGCGACTAGTTTTAATCGTGCTGCTACAGATTTTTGTTAAGGAATAATAATAAAGAGTTTGCTCATTTGCCCTGCAGTCTACTTCGTTGTTTATTTGGTATAGGCCCTGATTTAACTGTTATAAAACATGAATGAATGAAGTCATGTGACGAGGGCCTCTCGTCGGGTAGACCGCTGGCCTGGTGCAAGTCTTTCGATTTGACGCCACTTCGGCGACTTGCGCGTCGATGGGGATGAAATGACGATGATTAGGACAACACAACACCCAGTCCCTGAGCGGGGAAAATCTCCGACCCAGCCGGGAATCGATTCCGGGCCCTTAGGATTGACGGTCTGCCGCGCTGACCACTTTTTTTTCTTTGATTTTGTCGTTTTTGTTATTATTATTATTATTATTATTAAGAGTCCATCCTTCTACCAACTTTTTTTTTACTTTTTTATTTTATGTACTTTTTTATGTTTTTGATGCCAAATCCTCATTTGTCTTACTTTTTGCGAGTGCTCGGCCACTTTTTCTTTTTTTGTATCTTTTTATTTTATTTTATTTTTTCATTTTTTTTATTTCGGCTTCTTAATTTTTTTCTGCAAGCTGGATGCCTAAATTACCTTAGCTAACATAAATGAGAATAAATATTTCTTCTTAATATTAATTAAAGGTAATGAATCTTCCCCTTGCTAATGGAAAGACAAGTATATTAAAATAAACTGATACGTGAAGTCTCTCATCTTCATAAGGAAAACATAAAATCTTGCATACCCTTGAAAAACGTTTTTTAGAACTTAAAACTTCTCTGCGTATGGCATAAGATGATTAAAAAAATAAAATACATAAAACTTGATGTCTAATTTCTTCAGGATAATGTAGTCCGGTGAATCTTGCCACGGACTTGATTTCTTTTCTGTAGTCTCTCGTGAAAGGATCGAAGACATTCCGGTTCCAGTTATCTGTAATCGTGCAAGGCTGACATCTCTGAATTCCGTACCAATCTTAATCTGTTATTGTTCTCTGTATAATTTTATTCCATGATTCTATTTAGGAAGCATGCGTAGTTTTTTTTGTAGTCTTTTGTCCGCGTGAGGTGTTGGTGCTGAGTCGTTAGATACACCCAGTAATCTTCTTTGCTTTTAAATTCTGCCTTCAAGATATAGTGCACTGTGTGCCCTTTTAGCCAGTTAACGACAATTCTTTTCTTATTAGGATATGGCACTGCGTCTGGAGTCAGAAAATCTGGGGCGGTGAAAACGGTTGGAGATGTTCTGTTAACGGTCGCTAATTTGTGCTTAACTATATGCCATATGTCTCTTACTCTTTCACACACGAATCGGTGTTCTTCAGTGTCAAGAAGGTTGCATGACGCGCACAAGGGCGAATTTGTGAGATGTATAGCATGCAATTTGGAGTTAGTTGATATTTTCCTGTTGACTGCATTATACCTAGTTGCTTTCACCTTAGAGGGTAAGTTCCGATCGTGGATATTTTTCCAAATTGCAGACCAGTCGTTGTTGGGGTATTTTCTTTCAATAATATTTCCTTCCTTAGCTTCCATCAAATACGTATAGATGTCCTTTACTCTCTTCAACTGCTGTTCTGAGAGCCTCGAGGAGATATAACTGTAATCAACGAGAAAAGTTTTCAGATGACAAAGACCAGCTGGTATATGCTGCACATCTATTGGCGGCTGCATGCTTGCTGGAGCAATTTCGTTCAGCTAGTGGGCCGTTAAGCTGTCGGGCATCTGTTTCCATTGCTTGCACATTCGACACACATATAACGCTCGTGACCTGTAGCTGATATCAACAAGGTTTAAACCTCCTTTCCTTGTTGGGAGTGTTAGTGTATTGAACTTCACTTTGAAAATGTTGCCTTGGCATACAAAGCTTCTTATCGCGGATAAAATTCTTCTGGCTGTTTCTAATGGCATCGGAAAAGCTTGCACAACATAGTTAAGTTTGGATGTTATATACACATTTACTAGTTTGATTTTCTGTATCTAGTCCAGTTGCCTCATACTGTTTCCTTGTACAGATGCTCGTATGCGTGCAAGTAGTTTTTTATAATTGACGGCAATAGTGTGTTGGATGTTGCTCCTAAATTCAATACCCAAACATTTCAATGTGGATACTTCCGTCAATTGTCCCCGATTTTGCATGGATATTCCTCTGCCTAGGTTCATGATGCCTGACTTCCTTTTATTTAGTTTGGCGCCAGAAGCAAGTTCATATGTGTGTACAATCTGAAGAGCTTTCGCCACTTCATCTTCATTTATAACCAGGACGCCCAAATCATCTGCGTGGGCGTTGCACACTATTTTCTTGACCATTCAGCTACTGGGGGCGGACGTTATAAAACATTATTTCACAGAAGTAGGAGTTACAGGAATAGCTGCAACAACCATCGTTTCTTGTTTCATCAATTAAATTCAGTGCCGCATGTGATATCTAAGGATTTCCACTAGGCCCTGTCTCTGCGGTCATGATTGCTTCATCTGGTAACCGTCGGTATTCTACTATATCTATTTCCAGTGTTTCTGTCAGTCTTGACTAATGTCCCCTTTTAAACTCTTAACCTCTACTTCTTTCAACTTACCCATGTCGTATCTCCTTAATTTCGTACCTTTTACAATTTCTTCAGTTTTAATCTACAGTTCATAGCCAATAAATTATGGTCTCCACATATGCCCCTCGAAAAGTCTAATAGTTCCAAATCTTTTTCCGAATTATCTGTCTTACAATTATACACGGTGGTCAGAAACAATCTGGAAAGCTTGTAAGGGCCCTGCAGGATAGTTTATGTTGAGAAATTTTTACGAAAAAATTCGATACGTTGCGCTGTTGCATTAAAGTTAGCCGATCAGGCCGTTGCACTCGCAAATTCAAGCTGCCCGCCAGATAAAATTATCAATGGTCAGTTGTTCTCATAGCGTAGATGACAACGCACGAGGCTGCTCAGCTTTTGGCTCACGTTTGATCCTTACTACTGTCGCATGTCCAATTTTTGTATCGCTTTCTTGTACCGTTTTAGGAGACGAAACTAAGTACGCGTTTGGCGACACTGTCTCTGAGGGGCCATTTGAATCTGCGCATGCGACGGTCTGATTGGCGAACTTCAATACTCATTAACTCAGAAAGGTGGCAGGGTGTCGAATTTTTTCTTATTAATTGTTTCTCCGCACAAGCTACTATGCAACACCGCTACAAATTTTTCTGACTGTTTCTGACCACCCCGTATAATCAACCTGAAACCATCCAGTTTCTAGGTCTCTTCCACATATTGAACCTTCTTTCATGAATTTTAAACTGTGTTTTAGGTATGATTAAATTATGCTCTGTGCTAAATTCTACCAAGCAGTTTTCATTTCTGTTTCATTCATTCTTCCCCTGGCTGTGCCCTCCTGTAACTCTCTCTTCTCTTCCTTTTCGTAGTATCAGTTCAGTCACCCATAACAATTATATTTTCCTCTCCATTAACTATCTTAATAATTTCTTTTGTCTCATGATACATCCTTTCAATCTTCTCATTATCTGTGGAGCTAGTTTGCATATAAACTTGTACTGCTGTGGTGGGTGTTGGCTTCGTGTCTATCTTTGCTACGATAATGTGTTCGCTATGCTGTTCATGGTAGTTTGCCTGCATTCCTACTTTATTATCCATTATTAGACTTATTCCTGCATTTCGTATTGATAACGCTGATCAGAAATCCTATTTATCCTTGCATCAAACTTTACTAATTCCCACTGTATCTAACTTCACCCTGTCCTTTTCCCTATTTAAATTTTTTAACCTGTCTACCCGATTAACGCCTCTAACATTCCTTGGTCCAGCATGTAGAATGTTTTTTTTTGTCCCTGATGACGACATCCTGTTTAGAAGTCCCCACACGGAGATCCGAATGGGGGACTGTTTTTACTTCCGAAATATTTTACCTAAGAGGACGCAGTCACATCATTTAACCGTGCAGTAGAGTTGCAGGTCCTCGACGGGAAAACAAAGCCTCTAGTTTCCCACTGACTTCAGCCGTTCACAGTACCTGCACAGCAAGGCAATGTCGACTGGTACTGTAAGATCAGACCAGTCAATCACCCATACCTTGTGTTGCAAAACGAGTTAAGAATTGATTATCGTCCTTCACAATGAATCATGATATGTTAGAAAAATATAGCAAACTGTCGGAAAATTTCACTCTGTTGCGCTTCTATCCAATGGAATATTTTATTTATTTATTTATTTAGACGTCAAGTTCTGTAGGACCAAATTGAGGAGCAAATAATCTCCAAGGTCATGGAACGTGTCAGTAACGAAATTACAACTTAAAAGTAATAACAGATAAAAATAAAATGTTTATCAACCCAAAAAAAGTCACGCTATAAGTTTAAGTAAACGCAGTCAAGAATACAACAAGAATGAGCTTAATTTTTCAAGGAAGTCCTCTACAGAATAGGAGTGACCCATGAGGAAACTCTTCAGTTTCGATTTGAAGGCTCATGGATTACTGCTAAGAGTTTTGAATTCTTGTGGTAGCTTATTGAAAATGGATGCAGCAGTGTACTGCACACCTTTCCGTAAAAGAGTTAAGGAACCCCGATCCAAATGCAAGTTTTATTTCTGCTGAGTATTAACTGAGTGAAAGCTGCTTATTCTTGGGAATAAGCTGATATTTTAACAAGAAATGACAATAACGAATACATATATTGAGAGTCCAATGTCAAAATAACCAGACTAGTGAACAGGGATCGACAAGAGTTTGGTGAACTTACACCACTTATTGTCCGAACAACCCGTTTCCGAGCCAAAAATATCCTTTTAGAATGGGAAAAGTTACCTCAAAATACAGTACCAAACGACATAAGCGAATGAAAATAAGCAACGTAGACTAATTTTCATGTCGAACGGTCTCTTACTTCAGATACCGTTCGAATAGTAAAAATGGCAGCATTAAGTCTTTGAAAAAGATCCAGAATGTGGGCTTTCCAAGACAGTTTACTATCTATCTGAGCACCTAGAAATTTGAACTGTTCGGTTTCACTAATAATATGCCCATTCTTTGAAATTAAAACGTCAGCCTTCGTTGAATTATGTGTTAAAAACTATAAAAACTGATTCTCACAGTGATTTGGGATTAGCTTATTTTCTACAGGCCATGAACTTAGGTCATGAACTGCAGTATTTGAAACCGAGCCAATGTTGCACGAAACTTCCTTTACTACCAAGCTAGTGTCATCAGCAAACAGAAATATTTTACTCGTAATATTATTTATATAAATAACGTACAGGAGTGGCCCCAACACTTATCCCTGGGGCACCCCATACTTGACCGTACCCCACTCAGATCCCACATCACAGCCATTCTCAACACTGTGAATAATGACTTTTGCTGTCTGTTGCTAAAGTAAGAGGTGAACTAGTTGTCAGCTACTCCCTGTATTCCGTAATCGTCCAACCTCTGGAGCAATATTTTGTGATCAACACAATCAAACGCCTTAGTTAAATCAAAAAATATGCCTAGCGCTCGAAATCTTTTGTTTAACCCATCCACTATCTCACAGAGAAAAGAGAATATAGCATTTTCAGTTGTTAAACGACTTCTAAAGCCGAACTGTACATTTGATAGCAAATTGTGTGATATAAAACGATCAATTATCCTTACATACATAGCCTTTTCAATAACTTTAGCAAACACTGATGACATAGAAATAGGTCTAATATTTTCTACATTATCCATTTCTCTCTTTTTATAAAGCGGCCTTACCACTGAGTACTTTAGTCGATCAGGAAACTGACCATTCCTAAAGGAAAAATTACAAATATGGCTAAATAAAGGGCTAACATGTGCAGCACAGTACTTTAATATTCTGATAGGCACTCCATCATATCCATCAGAGTCTTTAGTGACTTAATCATTGACTCAGTCTCCCCCTTTTCTGTATCACAGAGGAGTATTTTAGACGTCAGTCTCGGAAAGGCATTTGCCAAGAGACTTATATGATTTCCTGCAGAGTCTAAATTTTTATTTAATTCACCAGCAGTGCTCAGAAAAAAATTATTGTTAAATAGTGTACATATATCTGATTTATCAGTTACAGAAATATTTCTACTACGAACTGACTTTATATCGTCAACCTTGTGCTGCTGTCCAGACACTTCCTTCGCAACTGACAACATGGTTTTAATTTCATCCTGTGAATTGGCTATTCTATATATGTACCACATACTCTTTGACTTCCTATTAACATATTTAGGCAACTTATAGTACTGTTTGTACTGGGATACTGTAGCTTCATTGCGACTACCTCTTAAATTTGATATTATTCCTGCTTTGTTTTACATGATATCCTCATCCCAGTAGTCAGCCATCCAGGCTGCCTTTTACTGCTAGTACCCCATTTAGAACGTTCTAATGGAAAACAACTCTCAAAGAGAGTGAAAAATGTGTTACGGAAAGCAAGATATTTGTCATCAGCACTATAAACATCCTGCCACTCTTGTTCCTTGACGAAGTTTAAAAAACTCTCTATTACTGTTGGATTAACTTTCCTACATAGTTTGTAATTATATGTGACATTTGTTTCAGTACAAAAGCCTTTTAGTGTTGAAATTTGTGCATCATGGTCTGAACAGAATGCCCATATAGTAATGAAGAATGAATAAAAATATTGTCTATGGCTATGCTACAGTTCCCCTACACCCTAGTTGGAAAAAACTCAGTCTGCATAGATCATATGAATTTAGGAGATCTACCAACATTCTTTTCCTTGCACCATTATATACAAAATTAATATTGAAGTCACCACATGTAACTAATTTCTGGTACTTCCTATAAAATGTATCAAGAACCCTCTCTAGCTTGAGCAGAAATGCTCTGAAGTCAGAGTTAGGGGACGTATAAACAACAAATTCAACTGCCCCAGCACAACATTCACATATCTGTTCAGTGCAGTGCCGTGATACGTCTATGAACTCAAATGGAATACTGCCTTCTGCGTACATGGCTACGCCCCTACTCCGCAAGGAACTCCTTGAAAAACAGCCACCTAATTTGTATCCTGGTAAAGGGAGCCTCTGAATTGTCAAATTATTTAAGTGGTGCTCCGATGTACCAATAATTTCAGAGTCAGCTTCTACAAGCAGTTCACTAACTTTATCTCTAATACCTCTTATATTTTGACGAAATATGCTAATTCATTCTCTGATTAGAAACATGACGTCCTCTGAAGGTGATCACTTAGTTAGAGGGACTTCCTTTGAAGCTGGTATACCTATCAGCTGACTTCAGTGTACAAAATGTGCAGTTCTAACTCCAACTGCTACAGGAATTTTTCCATAAGTGATCCCACCACCACCCACTACACCGTCACCTAAAAGCTTTGTCAGCCTCCCCTTCCCATACCTACCGAGGTGCAGGCCATGCCTAGTAAAACCCGATCAACTGATGGACTCAACTGGCACCACTAAAATGTCTGAAATATCTGTCGTACATATACGTATGAAAGCAAGCCTAGGGGTATCAGCTGTGTCTCTTCGACATAGACCAGCGGTTACTATAATGAACGGTTAACTACGAAGAAAATGAGGATTATACGATTGCAGGTGTTTACAGTTTTAATAACAGCTTTTTTGGGGCTCTAACTGTGATCAAAGGTGCGTGTTTCTGCCAGACCTCTCGCCTCCTCCTGCCGGAGACATCATCAGGGACCAGAGAGATAGCAGATCCATTTTCTGATGTTAAATGCTTTAAAAAAAAGCAGTTGTAATTCACGCTTTACTCGCACAGCTACCTGAAAGAGCCGAACTGTTTGTTGTCGAGAAGTGACGTCACGCCGATTACCTTACTTTCAGTTGTTTGGTTAAGCGCGGGAGTAAAGTATAAATTACATTCGCTGTTTCAAAGTATTTAACTCGGAGAATCATCTGAAGTCACTCTAATGTCCCCTGAATCAAATCTGTGGAAACCTGGCGGCGTACTTTACTATCTTGCACTTACATTGCACACAGGAGCAATGTGATGAAGCCACTTCCAGAAGCCTTCGGTAAAGCATCGTCAGTGGAGACATCGAAACTTGTAGATGGCACTGAATTAATCAATTCTTCCTAAGAGTACTTATGCAGAAGTAATAGAACGATGGCTTTCAGTCTGACACGCTGGGTCGTTTTTCTTTTAGCTTCCTGTGTCTATATTCTCCAATAAAAGTCACTGTCTCTAATATTTACTCGCTTCCGTATTTTGGTACTGTCGCAGTAATACATCCCCACATAACCCACGTCAAATTGTCTTTATATGCCAGAATACTTAAAGCATCTGGATACATTCAGTCTGCGTTAGCACGAGGATTTGGCCATAGGAGCTATTAAAAAAGACGTCCGAAAACGTGTTGTACGTTAAAATGGTCTAGTGCTTTAAGTTATATTTTATTTAACGCAACGTATCATTATAATTATTCTGCGTACCTCACTTGCAAAATAGTGACTACGTACATCTTCTACAAGCTGAGGTGCATATTTTAGTTCGCATGGTAGATCCGTCTCCAAAACAAACTCCCTGGTCGAAATAACCTACGTGTCCGTAAATATTTTACACTCAGTATATGTAAACGTAGAACAGTGCTGGGTACGTAAGAAGGTAATAATATAAGGGTATTACAAAGAAAAAAGATCGGAAACATATTGTAATATTGATGGCAAAACTGTCAAACTGTTTTATCCCAAACGTACATATAAAATTATCTTTTACTCACAGAAATTAATCACTGTTACAGAGTTTTAGTTTTAATCAGTGCATTAGTAGTATCCTGAAACGTAGAGGAGCCACTAGCTGATTCTTGACTGCCTTGAATTATTGTCCCTTCGAAAGGCAAAACATCCTCGTTGTGTTTCTGCTTTCGAAACAAATGCAATGGGAAAAAGTAAGATGTTGTACTAAATTTTCTGGGACGTCACAGAGATTTTTCCCACGCCTATGATTTCCATTTCGCTGGCACCAAAGCGCATTAGAGGCACAGAGATCAGTACAGGTCTTTGCTACTCACATCTAACGAATGACACAGTTAAAACGAAATCACCGAATTTTCCTCACGTGTTGTTCTGTGTTGCGGGCCCACCACATTGCCTCCGTATTACTCGCTGTGACGCACTTGTAGTGAGGTGACTCTATTAGTCTGTAACACATCTGGAGAATGCAGAATCATTGGTTATTCGTTCCCTAGTGCATGGCCACCAAAATCACCAGACTTGAATCCGTGTTTTTCTGGCTGTGGGGTTACCCGCAGGACAGGATTTATTAATGGGGCACTAACACATGTTGGCGGTTGAAGATGAGCAGAGCGAGCGAGGTAGCTAACATCACATCTGAGATGTTTCGGGCAGCGGTAGAGCAACGTCTAGCGAGATTACAGGCAGTCGTGGATGCATATGGCTGTCACTCTGGGCAACGTTTGCAGCCTGGAACGTAAACGTGCTATGCCATTAACAAATCGCAGCCCGGCAAGAAAAGCGGCACAAGTCGAAGTTCTTGTCACTGAAAAATACGTGTGAAGTGCCCCAACGTTCACGAGAAACATCACATCTCTATCTCACAATTTGTACACTTCTGGGCAGTTGTGTCATTTTTGTTATACGCTACTTCATGATTCGTCAAAGCAAGAACAGTGTCACTTCAGCGTTCTTATCGGCAGGTTTGCATGGGTCATTCAAGAAGAGTGGCACATTATGAGTTGTGAAAGTTTTCATGCAAAAGGTAAGTTGAATGTAATTTTTAATATCATTGCTTGCCACTTTATCTGTGTTTATACAATATCTGTATCTTACATTACAATATGCTTCAGATATGCGTTCATGTATGAAGAAACACTGCTTTGACGATTACAGCTGTTGTAAATATTACTAAATGTCGTGCGTTGCAGCGTACATGGAAAAATGGCAATTTCTGCTACAAGGAAAGTTCATACTGAATCGTATTTCTCGGCGAAATGTATTTCTACATTACATAAGCTCATTTGTTGTCTTTCTAAAACTGTACCTAATTGATGACGCTTGTTAAACTGTGTTATTTGTTATAAACTACAAATTTGTATTTTTCTATTATAGCAATTTCAACTGGTTTTTTATTTTTTTATTTTTAATTAAGAACTAATTTTGCTTGATGGAGGATAGAATGTAGAGCTTATATATAGCGAGCAGAAAAGTGGCAAAAGTATTAAATAAGAGGCCACAACAGAAACAAAAAAAGTTTTTAGAAAATCAAGAAAAATGACGCAACTTAAAGAATTAATTAATAATTACCTGATAACACCTCACATTCGAGGAGTACGGAACTACATGTCCATATTATGATAATTATAGACGATAATGGACTTTACTGCCAAAATCATCTACCTGAAATTTATAGAACGCTTATACTATTTTAGTATACGTTTTATAGAATTCTTCAAGTCGATTTCTTTCAAGTACTGCAGTTTGAATTGTGTCGCTGTACTTGCCGGGGTGCGAAATGTTACCTCTCTCATTTGGAAATTAAAACGTGGTTCTTTCAGTGGTTTATTCGTTATTTCTCTTCCGTATGACCTTACAAATGTTTCCATTAAGTTTCGTTTCCTGGGATCACCAGTTTTTCATGGGGCCCCTGTAAAGAGAAAGTTTAATTATAACTGTGGTGACGGCACTCACGACTCCAGAGAGTACCGCACCACAATCAATAAACCGCGCTCGAAACACTTGTAGCGCAGCGGCTTTGTGGGTTGGCATTACGAACTAAACCGAGGTTTGCCAGAGCCACAGCTGCCAACCCGTCGCCATCACGTGTGTGGACAGCAATTAGTCAATGCCTCATTCAGTACCGGAGCACTGAGCTGCGGCGGACAATTCTCTTCAGTGCGCCGCGTCGGGTACAGTCGGGCTCCAGTTACCGCTGGGTCTACAAGCTACTGTGTTGGTCCATAGCCTCTGTGACGTAGGCTACGTAGGCATCGTAGGTCAGCTCTGGTCTCTACGTTGGCGTCACTCAGAGATACAGTGACAGGACTTTGAGCTTTTAGAGGACTTGTAGCAATTTCCAAGATCTAATTGTGCTGGACATTCCACAAAAAGAAGCAGCATCAGAGCATTTCTTCATATTTACTAAATATCATTTTATTACTAGCTGTTGGGAATGTTTCTGAATGAACATAACACACGCTGTCCTCCTGCATTCCCAACAATAACCGCGATTTATATAAAGAAAATATGATTTCACATTCAGAATAAACATCCTGATGAACCGTTCAGAGATTTTTAACAAACATTTTATAACTGTTACTGAAAAGATGGGGTTGTCAGGTTCTGTAGATGCTACTATGGAATAGTTCAGACCAGACATTTCAAGTAACTTCCATAATATGAATTTGACCCTCACTATCCCAGCGGAAATAATTTTCATCATAAAATCTTTAAAATCAAAAACATCTAGTGGATATGATGAAATATCAACGAAGTTAATTAAAGAATGTGATTCTGAGTTAAGTAACATATTAAGCTATCTGTGTAACCAATCGTTTATCAGTTGAATATTTCCTGAATGGCTGAAATATGCTGAAGTTAAACCACTGTTTAAGAAGGGAGATAAAGAAATAGCATCAAATTTCACACCAATTTAACTTTTGCCAACATTCTCAAAAATTTTAGAAAAAGTAATGTACAATCGGCTTTAAAACCATCTTATCTCAAATAACATACTGTCAAAGACGCAGTTCGAATTTTTAAAGGTTTCTGATATTGGGAAGGCTCTTACAGTGAAAATATGCTTAATTCATTAGACAAAAGACTGCAGGCAACTGGTATATTTTGTGATCTGTCAAAGGAATTTGACTGTGTAAATCACAATATCCTTTTTAAGTAAATTAGAATATTATGGTCTAACAGGAAATGCTGCAAAATGGTTCAAACCTTATATCTCTGGCGGGAAACAAAGGGTGTTATTAGTAAAAAGACATGTATTAAGCTATCAGGCATCATCCAACTGGGAAATAATTACATGTGGGGTCCCACAAGGTTCCATTTTAGGGACATTACTTTTTCTGGTGTATATCAATGACCTTTCATCAGTAACATAAACAGATGCCAACTTCGTTTTGCTTCTCGATGATACAAATATTGCAATAAATAGCAAATCAAGTGTAGTCTTAGAAAGATCAGCTAATAAAATATTTTTGGACATTAATCACTGGTTCCTAGCCAATTATTTGTCACTAAACTTTGAAAAAACACACTACATGCAGTTCAGAACTTGTCTGTGGTGTCCCACGAGTATAACCCTAACATACGATGACAAGCAGATAGAAGAAGTGAACAGTGTTAAATTCTTGGGATTACAGCTTGATAATAAATTCAACTGGGAGGAGCACACCACAGAACTGCTGAAGCATCTTAACAAATCTCTATTTGCAATGCTGTGTCAGACATAGGAGATATAAAAATGAAAAAGCTGGCATACTATGCTTACTTTCATTCCATAATGTCATATGGGATTATTTTTTGGGGTAATTCATCAAGCCAAGCTTGGGACATTAGCTTAGTTGTTTCAGTTGTAAATATTTGTCACGTATTATTGTTTTTCTGACGTATTCTACATCCTGGAGGACCTTCTCACTACAGATCTATTGGAATGAAAGTAAATCTAATCTAATTGTAAAACGAAACTTATTGCAAAACAAAGAATGCTCCTTATACATCAATGTTCCAGTCTTAATTAACCAAAAACGAAAATTGTTTTTGAAATTTTATATAGTTAATTACAGTTATAATATTACATAACAGTTACAACACATTTAAAACTTTCAGTAGATGATATTCGAACAAGTTTAGAATGTTTAGGGTACACTTAGTTTGTAAGAACAGTATAATATAAACATTATGTATATATAGATCATTGTGAGAATCAAAAACAATAAAATTTATATTTAAGTACAACAAAGAACAGCGGCATAAAATGTTCCACTTTCATTAAAAGACTTTATTCCCTAAATTATTTCAGAAAACAGTCATTCCTTTTGCGGGTAAGTTGATACTTATTTCGCACTTCCAACACTTAACTGTATGGTTTAAAAGGGTATCGTGCTTCACTAAGACGTGTAGCCTATACACGTAAGAGAATCGCTTTGTACGGTATCATTCTACATGAGAGTAAGTTCACAAGGCACTTGGATTATTAGCACTGCCTTCGGTAAGACAGTAAACTGCATTTGACGGCTGCTGCCGGTACGTCGACGTGTGCACACTCTTACAGTCAGTACCTGTGGGTGAGGTACAGGTTCCTCAGCGGAATCCACTCCGACTTATCGCCATATCTCCGTGGTTCTTTCATCTTTCGGCACGTGACATCCATAGCACCTCCTTGCTGAAAAAAAAGAGGAAGAAAAAGTGTCAGTCAGTAGTGGTCAACCATTGACGGATACACGAGAGGATTTGAGATAAATGTGAATATTTGCGTGTGCACAAATTACGATTGTGAAAAAATCGTAACTATTTAGTATCACAGCAGTTGAGAAAAGTCGTTCTTGTAGACCCATAACTTGTGTGAAAAAAAAAAAAAAACATGGGAGAGAGCACTGTTAGTGTTGTTTGTTTACTCGTGTTAGTTCTCGTTGCATTCGTGGTATTTGTGACTAGAAGACGGTCGCTTGTCAGGATTCGTTTATCGATAAACAAATGCACAATACAGCAACTTTTGTTAGTTTCGTGATGCCGTTGTTTAAATCGATAATAATGGTAAAATGTACTGTCTATACAGCTGCTTGCGGAGTAGATAAATACACAGGGTGTTTCGAAAACTTTGTAAAGTACGAACTTTGGGGACAGGTTCCTTACAACAAAGAAAGGAAAAAAGTTCATATGAATGTATGTCCGAAAGCCCTTCGTTTTCTGACGTTTGACAGCTTTCCAGATACGACACAAAAACTTTAGTTTGAGTCTATGTATTCTAGATGACCATGTGTTGCCAGAGAGACTTGTCTACATTCATCATTCGCCGGTCGTCAATGTGTCCGTTGCGTACATTTACTACAGGTGTGATTCAACTGAAAGTGCTCCGTTGAGATATGGCAGGATATTCGCGAACAGGAAGGCATAATTTTTACGTACGGCCGTGCGAATGGCAATGGAACCGAGGTTGCACAGCTGTATCAGATGCGTTTCCAAGCTGAAGACAGCTGACTCATCCAACCTTTGGTGCTGTGTATCGTCGCATTGACGAGACAGGTTCTGTAACAAAACTGACTGTTGGCCGAGGGAGCCTACACGTTGCTCGTACGCTTGACTAGGAAAGCGCGTTATATGGGCTGTCAAGAGGAGGCAGGTGTCAGCGCAAGAGAAATGGCGATGGCATGTCTAACATCACTGAGTACAGCACAGAGGACTCCTCACGAGCAACTCATGTACCAGTATCATCTTAAACGTCTGCAGCGCCTTACCTGCCCATCGTCCACCACGGGAAAACTTTGGCCGATGATTCGTTGCACTAACAGCCAATCCGTAGTTTGTCTCTTCAGTTTGGTTTACAGACAAGGCAGCGCTTGGGAGAGATTGAAAAACAAATTTCTACAGACAACAATGCTACACTACAAGTTAGACATCAGCATGAGTCTAGTGGCCTGGAACTGTAGGTGACAGATGTGTCTCTGCAAATAAGAAGAAACATGTGATTTATGCATAATGGAGTTCCAGCGTATTTATGTATCTACCATGAAGAATGCGTATGTAGAGGACGACCAGTTCCATGTCCTGCACGTTCTCTCGACCTCAGTCCTTAGGATTATTACCTGTAGGGGCACCTGACACAATTGGAGTATGCAGCAGTCCATCCAGATGCAGAAAACCATCGATGTGTCATGGATGCATGAAAGACTATTAGAAAACGTCAGGGAGTATTTGAAAGGAAGCGGCAGTACCTGATTCGACGAGACCATGCATGTTTAGAAACAAGGGAAGGACATTTCGAGCATGTATTTTGAGTTTACAGTGAGGTGACAACTTCTGCCTGGCATAGTGCAGGAACTCGAAGTGACACGGATCCAACAATGCGCTGGAAATCCCCTGGAGAATTGCGAGATTGTTGTCGGTGCAAGATTTTGTACACGAACTGACCTCTCCATTACGTCCCATGAATGTTCGATTGGTATCATATGCGGCCAATCAATACGCTCAGTGCGGACAAACAATGCGATCGAATTTTCCAGAATGTTCTTCAAACAAATCTAGAACAATTGTGGCCTAGTGACAAGGCGCATTGTCGTCCATAAAAATTCCATCGTTGTTTGGGAACTTGATATCCCTGAATCGCTGAAAGTGATCTCCAAACAGCTGAGCAGCCAGAGGATCCAGTCCATTTCATGTAAACAAAGCCCACACCACCAGCTTGCACAGTACCCTGTTGACAACTTGGATCCATGGCTTCGTGGGGTCTGGGTCACACACGAACCCTACCATGAGCTCTTACCAATTGAAATCGAGACTCATCTGACCAGGCCACTGCTTTCCATGCGTCTAGGGACCCAATGATATGGTCACGCGCCCAGCAGAGGTATTGCAGTCGATGTCATGCTTTTAGCAAAAGCTTTCACTTCGGTCGTCGGCTGCCATAATCCATTAACGCCAAATTACGCCACACTGTCCTAACGGATACCTTCGTCGTATGTTCCACATTGATTTTTGTGCTTATTTCACGCAGTTATACTTGTCTATTGGCACATACAACTCTACGCAAACGCCCCTGCTTTCGGTCGTTAAGTGAAGGCCGTCGGCAACTGCATTCAGTGGTGAGAGGTAATGTCTGAAATTTGCTATCCTTGGCACACTCTTGACATTGTGGATCGGGGAATATTGAATTCCCTAACGATTCACGAAATGGAATGTGCCATGCGTCTAGTTCAAACTATCATTCTGCGTTGAAAGTCTGTCAATAGCTATCGCGCGGTCATGATCATGTCGGGAACCACTCGACACGAATCACCGGGGAACAAATGACTGCTCCGACAATACACTGACCTTTTATACCTTGTGTGCGTGGTACTAACGCCATCTCTATGTGTGCATACCGCTATCCCATGACTTTTTGACATTTTAGTATATGTGTTGTCGAGGTCCAATCGTCTAGACTTTAAACTTTCATTAACTACTCGGAAAAGAAGGATTTTAGGATCGGTGTTTATACAGGCTGATTTTTTCCACCGTGTACAAGCTCTAAGGATTGATCGATGAGAGGATACGGAACGAAAAAGACTGTTTATTCAATCATACATTGTTGCAGAGACCGCGGTATGTGATGAAAATGGCGTCCATGTGCCTCAACACATTCGTGTATGCACATATTTTCTCTCATACTTTCACATCGGCCAGACTACGTCTTACCAGTGTCGAAGGCAGATGAGTACGCTGCTCCAGTATCTCCAGAGTGGTAGTAATTTTCATGGAGAATGTGCCACATGGTCGTCTGTTTTACTCTGTTCTGGTGGGCCAACTGCCTGGTGCTGGCACGACGGTCGCCTTCCATAGTGTTAATCATATTTTTCTCCAAGTTTCGGGTTCGTTCTTTTTGAGTTCCTGCTTCCTGAAACGATCCTGTCTCAGACAAACGGCGAAACACTGTGTTGTTGTCGGCGGCGATAGGTCTCCTGATACAACCTTGCTGCACGCCGACCGTTGCCATTTGCCTTTCCGTCAGTTAACACCATGTGGCTAAGCTCCCGATTCGCATACGGAACCTTTGTGTACAATACTGTATCACATGCACTAGAAGGTGAGTCAGCAGGAGAAGAGAATCGGATACATCATTGCCAATTACTATGACAGGAGAGTGCACTAGGGCATGACGTATGAGAAACAGTACCACCCTCTAGGAGGAAACGAAGCATACTGTAAAAACCATGCATACTATAACTGTGACTGCATGGTACAGTGCATATTAGACTGCAGTCTCTGTAGCAAAGTTTGACTGAATAAATGGCCTCTAGGATGGAAACCGTGCATTTTCGGACATAAGTTCATTAGACCTTTTTTGTTAAGGATCCTTGTACACAATGGAGAAAATCCTCCTGTGTATGCTTTTTTCCTTATTTTGTTGCATGGAACCTGTAGCAAAATCTGCAAAAGTGTTTTTGAAACTCCATATGTACATTGGTTTCTGGACCTAAGACTATTTTGATTATTTACTTGTTTCATTTTACTCTGATCGCCCGTTTGCTTTTGTACCTAAATAATAGTGAAACACTGTTTACAGGGTGAATCACGAAGATATGCAAATATTTTAATATGATATTCTACAAGTAAAACTAAAGGGAAAAAGTTCATATAAACATAGGTCCGGAAATGCTTAGTTACAGAGTCTCAGCTAATAAAAGATTTTGCCTGAAATTTAGCAACTTCGCTAAAATGAAGCCATTGCTAAACTGTACGAGGTTAAAGAAAAGGACGACTTTCATTTCTTTTGTTGTTACTGATCTGGTGAATCTAATAAAACATGTCCCAGGCATGTATCTGCAGTAATTTTCGAGAACATCCAGAGAAGCAAAGAAGTAATTTCGTAAAATTTTTAATTTACTAACTGCTTGGCCCAATTGTTTTTTTTTAATTCCAGAAAATTGGGCAAAATTTTCAACAGAAGTTGTAGAGAATTTAATTTTGGAAAAATGATGGTAATAACGTTAACTGTAACTGTATGAATGTGTCAGATAATGTACTTTTATTAATACCATAGCACACGTGAATTCACGTTAAACCTGAAAAAAGAAAGCGCAGTATTAAGGAAGTGGTACAGTGTATATACAATTTCATATTACATTCACAATATATGTTCAAAAATGTCTCCACTGGGTTCAATCATTTGGCAAATGAACAGAATTTGTTGCTCGTTTCAGTTTCACGTACGGATTTCGTTAACTGCAGCCGTAGCATTACCATCAGATTTACCATACCGCGCGACTGCTTCGGTCGCAGGTTCGAATCCTGCCTCGGGCATGGATGTGTGTGATGTCCTTAGGTTGGTTAGGTTTAAGTAGTTCTAAGTTCTAGGGGACTGATGACCACAGATGTTAAGTCCCATAGTGCTCAGAGCCATTTGAACCATTTTGAGCCATTTACCATAAATAAACACCATATCGGCGTATTCTTCTGCCGTAAATTTGAAAGGAATCCCTATTTCATAAATAATCTACGAACTACAACAGTTACTGTATGGTTTCACTTAAATACACTGTTGTTATTATGTTCTTTTACTGAACGATACAAAAAACTAACTAACTAGTTTCTAGGTTAGGAAACGACTGAAACAACTAACTAACAGTTGCCAACAATGGCATAAACGTTTCTACCTTGCCGGCCGTTGTGACCGAGCGTTTCTAGTCGCTTCAGTCTGGAACCGCACGACCGCTACTGTAGCAGGTTCGAATCCTGCCTTGGGCATGGATGTGTGTGATGTCCTTAGGTTGGTTAGGTTTAAGTAGTTCTAAGTTCTAGGGGACTGATGACCTCGGATGTTAAGTCCCATGGTGCTCAGAGCCATTTGAACCATTTTTCGTTTCTACATTCTTAATGGGAAGTAAACAAATTTACTTGTATAATAATCTTTGCTTCTGTGGATGTTCTGAGAAACTACTGCAAATACACCTCTGGGACATGTTTTATTAGTTTCACCGTACGAATAACAACAAAATAAACGGAAATTGTGCTTTACTTTAACCTCGATCAGTTTTGTGATGGCTTCATATGAGCGAAGTTGCTAAATTTCAGACAAAATCTCTTTTTTGCCGTAACTAACATTTGCGGACCTATGTTTATCTGAACTTTTTTCTTTAGTTTTGCTTGTAGAATATCATATTAAAATATTTGCATATCTTCGTGAATCACCCAGTATAGATGTAGAAACATGCTGTACTTTTGGCTGACATAGTGCACTTACACTGGTCACAGTTCTGGGACTGGGTGCTCCGCCACCGTAGTCTGAGTGGTAGACGGACTCCTGCACAACGTCTGGACAGCCCTGTGCTGTGGCGAGTGGCACGCGGAAGGTGGCGTAGGGGCTGACGTCTCGCAGGGAGATGGCGGGCATGTACAGTGGCTGCCCGCTGGCGGACGCTGACGTTGAGGCAGCGGCCGAGGCTGCCGTTGAGGCTGCGGTTGAGGCTGAGGCTGGCCCCTCCTCAACGATGAGGTGCGCCTGCTGCGCCCCCTTTCCCTCCAGGTCTGCCGGTGCACAGGCGTCAGCTGGCTTCTCTGCGAACATGCAGAAAACACCTGTAGGTACTGACCCCAAGGGGTAAGAGGGAGGCAACTCCCCTTCCAAACCCCAGAAGAGCATTGCAGTAGAAGCACTAATTTTTTACATACAGAAATTTCCAAATTTCACAGTTAACTTCCGGAGAAGAAAGTAACATGAAAACTAAGAGTCTAAAAAATAACAAGAAATTCTTGAAGTTGCCAAGCTACGTAACATAGGATAATTTTCAGTTGTTTGCTTGAAGGCGACCTGCCCACACGGATGGGGTAACAACCTGAGCGGTAACATTCTAACCAAATAAAGGCACGTATTCCCATGCTGAACATTCCTTTGTCCACAGGCAGAACCATGTATACGAAAACTGCGACCAGTGAAATTTACACACATATAAAAATCTGTGAAATCTGCGTCCATTATTCCTGGAAACTACCTGCTCACTGGGTCACGGAGTACCAGCATGCTGAGAGTCCTCGTCCACTATAAGTGTTTCGTATGAGTCACAGTCTACCTGCACTCCGAAAGTCTTTGATCACCCCAGTGGAAGACTATTTTAACACCACCCTTAGTACGACCGTGACAGTCATAGTATTCAGTCCAAGCGCCTTGTTTGTGTGCTTGTAGGTTCAGTGCGGAAGTGTCAGCGATCATGCGTGGTGAAACCATGTAGTCACAATGACGGGTATTCATAGTTCACAAAGAAATCACCGTTAGTGAAACCTAACACTGTCAGGAAGAAAGCGATCTTAACGTATGTATTGACACAACACTTTTTTTTTAATGTAAGGAAAGTTTTACTACCTGGACTATAATATTCATTGTACAATTAAAGTATGATGACTAGTTTCAGTTGCCTCCTACAACCATATTCAGATCGTTCAAATCGTAAAAACAAGTTGAATATGCATTGGAAAACATAATCATTACCAAGAATCATGCAGTGACATGCATTCGTATTATGGGCCAATAAGACTATGGTAGTATGTAATTAAAAACTTTACCGAGAGCGAGCCAGGTTGTAAACCATAATCTCGCATAATACAGCTAATAAAGAAGGGAGATCGCCAGTTTACATAAGCAAGAATTCCTTCCTTATTACCTAAATCTTGCGAGATTATGTTTTACAACTTGGCTCGCACTCGATGAATCTTTTAACTAGATACTGTTGTAGACTTGATCGGCTATAATATGTATGCATGTCATTGCACTGCTGTTGCTAATGGTGATGTTTTTCAGTGCATATTCAACTCGTTTTTACGATTCGAATGTCCTGAAGGTGGTTGTAGAAAGCAAACGAAACTACTCATCATGCTTTAACTGTATGATGAATATTGCTGTCTAGGCAGTAGATGTTTTTATATTAAACTTCTTTTTATTCAAGAAATCATTGTGCGAGTGTTGCCGTGTGCCCGTCGCTCACCTCCTACCCTAGTCGAAGCCAACTTATTAAAAAAAAAAAGAAAGAAAAAGGAGTCGAAGGAACACACTAACATTGAAGCCATGCCGTGTGCACAAACACACTACAGAGACGTCAAATAGCCGTAGCGAGCCAGCGCTCCAAGAGGTTACATTTCACATTGCAGTGAACAGAAGACACACGACTTTCATGATCAAATCTACCGTGAGGCCCTATATTTGATCATATGTATTTGACGACAGGCGAGATTTGGCAAACTTCCCTATTACACCATCAAATTTCTTTGACATAAATATTCGTCTTATCAACTTTTACAAGAAATGTGATAGTGTAATACCAGCCTAAGCGTTATGAATATAGGCACTTGGACACACGGGCATTTATTTTCACATGACGTCGCTATCAACAAATGCTGTGCTTGGGAATGGGCTGTCACAACTGTAAGTCAACTATGTGCTCCCTCCAGTTACTTCCCTGTAAATTTCTCAATAAAGTGCGTAATGAACTATTTACAACAATCGGTTTGCAAATATGTTAGCAAAGAATTGAAATGGTAAGGGTTTCTCAATTTTCTGTTGCTCGTTGCTCACTAACAGATTTCTAAAATTACCACAAGCTACCATAGATTATCATAAGTATGAGTAGGTTCAGTAGTTTTCCTAGCAGCCTTGGTCAGTTAAAATCGTACACGCATTACCTGTACATTAGGTGTGTTGCATACGTTTCTGGCTTATCTCATATCGATCGCTTTGTTTACGTATGCGATCAGAGTGTTACTGGATTCCCCTACAAACAGGTAGCAGTGAATCATGTAGGAAGTCAGTGAGAATATTTAAAGGGCCTCGTAACCTACGAAACACTTTTGTTCTACATAGCTATTCTCCTTTCTGTTACTTAAAAATAAACTGTATTTATACCAGAATTGAAACTGTAATTGTTTAATCTGGTTTCACTCGAATGTTGTTATCTGTAACGTGAAACAGAGGGATAGCGTAGTAAAAATAAAAAATTAAAAAGACCCAAAAGAAAAGTAATTAAATATTGCTCCAATGTTTCGCCGAACTTATAGAAAACATGTTTCTGTTACTCATGAACAACTTTCGCGTTCTGTCAATAATAGTAGGAAACTCATTGTCTTCCATCATGCTGAAGAACTGTCTGTTGACTACAAAATAACAGTAATTACCTAGATTTTTTATGTTTGTGCATGTACTTGCATCAGGAGTAATTGCTTTGGCTACATAAAAACGCAGAAGTTATGTGATCAACTAATTATTATTACTTATAAAGTGCAATTTATATTATGTGAGGACAAAAATACACAATGAACTAACACTGAACGATAGACAGATTTAATTATCTAAAAAAAATAAATGAAAATAAAAATACTTAGCATCTCCGCTAAATGGTGAGTGGCAACGTTCCTTTAGGTAAGATAAAAAGAACCAAAGAGAAGTCGTTGGCTCCCAGTTCCTATCTTACACATTCATTTTTGTTTCTCTTCCTGCCAATGCTACCAGTACATCCGGTTATCCTACCACTGACGACCTCATTTATGTATTTATCAAAACTACCGAACTGTGGTTTTTGTAGAGCGCTACTGCGCTCATTAAATATGGTCGGGTGTAACTTAACCAATGGAAGTACGCCTGATATCTGACAGTAAAAGCTCACATGGAATGGATGGCATTTCCAACACAGTACTAAAATGCTTGTTCCCAATAATTAAGTAGGATTGTCAGCCACATATGTAATAACTCACTGAAACAGGGAATTTTTCCAGATAGACTGAAATATGCTATTGTTAAACCATTGCATAAAAAAGGGGATAGATCTGATGCTAACAACTACTGCACAATCTCACTTCTGACAGCTTTATCCAAAATTCTTGAAAAAGTAATGTATTCAAGAGTAGCATCACATATTTGTAAAAATCAAGTACTAACAAAATGTCAGTTTGGCTTTCAGAAAGGCTTTTCAGCAGAAAATGCTATAAATGCTTCCTCAGACCAAATATTAAATGCAATGAATAACCGAACATCACCCATTTTGTGATCTCTCTAAGGCTTTTGATCGTGTGAATCATGAAATTCTTCTAGATAAGCTTAAGTATTGGGGTATGAGTGGGACAGTGCACAAATGGTTTAATTCATACTTAGCTGGAAGAATGCAGAAGGTTTAAGTTAACAGTACAGAGTCCTCTAACTGGGAAGGTATCAAGAATGGTGTCCCACAGGATTCAGTCTTGGGTCTGTTATTGTTCTTAATATATATTAACGACTTGCCACTCTATATTCATGAAGATGCAGAGTTAGTTCTTTTTGGTGATGATACAAGTATAGTAATCACACACAAGAAGCAATAATCAGCTGAGGAATTTGCAAATAATGTGTTTCAGAAAATTAGTAAGTGGTTCTCTGCAAATGGACTTTCACAAAATTTTGAGAAAACGCAGTTTATACAATTCTGTACAGTAAATGGTATAACACCATTGATAAATATAGACTATGAAGATAGTCTGTTGCTAAGGTATAATACTCCAAATTTCTGGGTGCGTGCATTGATGAGAAATTGAATTCGAACAAACACATTGATGATCTGCTGAAATGGTTAGGATCAACTACTTATACTATTAGGGTTATTGCAAATTTTGGTGATAAACATGTCAGTAAATTAGCCTACTATGCCTATTTTCATTCACTGCTTTCATATGACATCGTATTTTGGAGCAATTCTTCATTAAGAGAGAAAGCATTCATCGCACAAAAGCGTGAATCAGAATAATAGCTGGAGCCCACTCAAGATCACCTTGCCGACATTTATTTAAGGAATTCGGGATATTCACAGTACCTTCGCAATACATATATTCACTTATGAATTTTGTTAGTAGTAACCCATCCCAATTCAAAAATAACAGCGAAGTGCATAGCTACAACACTAGAAGAAAGTATGATATTCACTATTCTGAATTAATTCTCACTTTGGCACAGAAAGTGGTGATTATGCTGCCACAAAAATCTTTGGTCATTTGCCAAATCTTATTAAAAGTTTGACAGATGATTTCTTAGATATGAAGTAGTAACTGTAAAAAAATTAATTAAATAATTGTTTTGTGCAAAGAAAACTTATGTTAAAGTGACACATTCCACATCATTACAAAATGTCATATTCATGATCTTTAGAACAAGGATTAATGTATGAATATATGTTTATGTATGTGGAGAAGTGCTATGACAATGTTTTTAGTATTAAGTCTTCAAATGAGCAAACACAATTTAGTGAAATTAAAAGGAAACTTTACCGAGTTAAATTTTTTTACTGTGATGTGGATACTAATGAGTTGATAAGCAAAGATTATGTCTTTGAGGAAAATTTAGTGAAACGTATTTATCAAAAATCTATGGAAATTACCTTCATACTTATCCTGTGAAAGCCTTCCTGAGATTCTTCGCAGGTAGAGCAAGAGGCCCGCTGCCAGGATGACTAGGAATGAGACTCCGGTGATGATAGGTACAATGACGTTGATCCCTGTGTACAGGTCTCTGTTGCTGTACTCTGAATGCACCATCAGCTCTGGTGACACAGTAGCTGCAGACAGTTCCAAAGCAGAGGTGAGCAATCTTAATTTCTATCAGTTAGGCAGAACAATACTCAAAATTTCTTTAATTCTAGCCCAGTTTTCTTTGGTATTGAGATAATTATTCTGCTTGTTTGTATATTCGGTTTTTAGTGTTCTTCCATCTCCACTCTGTTTCTGGACAAGTGTGTGACTACCTGTCTCTAGCAGCTAGTAATTGTTATGAAACTGTAACACTATCAGAGAAATGTGTACGAAGCACTGTTTCCAAACTTCCATCTCGAAACTACTATAAACTTCCGTGATTCATTAGCATATACAACTAAAAAGCATGTATCATAGATTCTATAAATTAGTTGTAATTAGCTACCACAATGGAGAGTACCAGGTTTCTTTGTGCCTAATTTTCTTTCGAATTATTTATGAAGCTAACTGTCGCACATTCATGATGAAAGCTATAAATTAGCTGATTGTTAGTTTTAGATGTGTTTCTAATACGTAGATCAGCGCATCTGCAATACTACTCTCTGGTACATAAATTTCGAATCTAATGGACTCATGGCTAAACTACATGAACTATATAAATTAAAATACGTACTTTATGTGAGCTTTGTAAATGATAAAATATTGATTTTCTCGTTAGTTAGAAAGATAGTTGGTAATAATGTTGATACATGGTTTTGTAAATGTCACAGAATATGGATGGATGAGAAGTGTAGAAGTTCAGGGAAGAAAATGAGAAGGAAGTAACTAATGATTCCAAACCAAGATGTTGGAAAAGCAAGAAAAGTGTGTGGAGAAGAGGAGAGCTGGCATGAAAACGAAGTGGATGATTATAGAAGCATCGATAGACCTCTGTTTTTCGCTCTCAAGTATGGAGAAGTGGTTAGATTCATCTTCTAACATTTTCACGGCGAAAATAAATACCCTGTGCTCCTTTTTTATTTTTATATTCAAACTGCTGTCGTCATTGCTTTCCAAAGGAACTGCAGTCGACTTCGAAATTCGTCCCCACCAAGGAAAAAAAAAATGCTGGTAATGATGTGTAACACATCCGAAAATGAGCATGTCACAAATCCATCAACACGTTCAGAAACACTACAACAAACTGCGAACACATCCGACCATCGGACCTGTGACGACAAATGACTAGTTTACTTGTTGAGACTGAGTATTTGAGAGGTTGCTTCAAACATTGCAGAACTATTCTTTGTTTATTTTAATACCAAGACGCTATAGAGCTGATAAAAGTGGCAACTAAAATGAAAGTTAACTATGATTGCAAGTAAATCGATGTGTTAGGTCAACAAGAGAAATGAGCTAATAAAGCAAAGGTATATGGGACGTAAATATCGTTTGTTATTTGTAAAACTGTTTGACATGTAAGTGTTTGAGCTTCATGCCAATTTTCTATGAAAAGAAGACTAGAACTGCCAAAAACTGAAGTCAAATAAAATAAAATAAAGTAAAATGGCGAAAAACCGTCACACACTCTGGCAGTGTAGCAGTGAGCATTTCATTTAATAATTTGAATGATTGTTTTTATATAATGAATTTGTAGTATGGAGTCTACCTCAGTCAGTCACCATAATTAACTAGTTATATAAACAAATGTAAGTGAAGATAGCGGTGTGGACAGGTGCTGATTTGCCTATGGTGAGTTGTTAGGGATTGGGAAGGGTCAGGCACACTGGTGTCTAATTGTCCTTGAGGAAGCCTCCTCACTCCACCAGGATAAACAGTTGAAGATGTTTAAAATATTTAAGAAAATAAATAATTATGGCTTCAGAAATAACTCAGGAGAGCGAAAACATGGCCATTAGAAACCTCTGCCAGAGAAGAGAGGAGTTTGAGTCACATAATTCTGTTTACTCTGCTTACTGAATGGCGAAGCTGCCCCATCCATCCAACAGACTTCCAAATGAATTTCTCTGCTCCTTCCGAATGAACCATAACATTTAGGCTTGTACAGTGTGTTAACTGTTAAGTTGGCCAATTGGCTGCCTACACCTCAATCGGTAAATTTGGAACGTTTCGGCGGTAGTAATTTGTTTCTGGCTGCAGCCAACATTTGCTAACTGAGAGCAATGTGTGAGGCAGCCATTGTTGTCTGATGTGTCACTGTTTTGTACTTCACTGGTCTGAGTGTTAAGATGCCTGCACTGCGGGATGCGGGCGGTGTTTGTTCCTCCCCCCTCTTAATGGCTCCTCGCCCCCGTAGCGGTCAATGTGGTGGCCGGGCTCACATCCGCTGCAGTCCGCAACCCCATCTGGCAATTGGCCAACTTACAGTTAATGCCCTGTGATTTATCTGAGAGACAACAGGCCAGCTGGAGTAGCAGAGAAAGTAACGTACTGTATATGCCGATGCAAGGTTCTTTGGTAACCTTCAAGAAAGTCATTTGGCATTTTAGTTCGACTAAGTAAATTTCTTTTATTAGAACGCGCAGGCATTTTCAGGTAGTCAGTGTGTCGTTTGAGTCGAGTGAAAGCATTCAGAATGTTGGGGAACGGACTGGAATAGTAATGGATATGGAGGGGGCAGACAAACGAAAACGAGACAGACGAGAAATATAAGTATTCTGTTTTTTGTTTCAAAAGTAATCGCCAGAAATGTTAATACATTCATCCCACTGTGAGAAAAGATGGCCAATGTCTTCATGGAAAAATGTTTGCAGTTGTCTATGGCACTAATGACTGTACCCAGGCGTGTACCTTGTAAGTAGGCTGTTTAGGTTTTTATGTTGGTATGCCACGTAGTGCTCTGTACGAAAATCGCTGACTGCGACGTGTGCAGTCTGTGGCTGGTTGGACTCATTGTTGGAATATTCGCTAGTGTAGTGTTGGGCAGTTGGATGTGAACAGCGCGTAGCGTTGGACAGTTGGAGGTGAGCCGCCAGCACTGGTGGATGTGGGGAGAGAGATGCCAGAGTTTTGAGAGGTTACTATGAGAGGACGACGTGGACATGTGTCCGTCAGAAAAAGGAAATTTGTAATGTGTAAGACTGATATTTGAACACTATTAAGGTAAATACATTGTTTGTTCTATATCAAAATCTTTCATTTGCTAACTATGCCTATCAGTAGTTAGTGCCTTCAGTAGTTAGAAACTTTTATTTAGCTGGCAGTATTGTGCTGGCTGTATTGCAGTAGTTCAAGTAACGAAGATTCTTGTCAGCTAAGTGATTAATGAAAGGTATAGGTTATTGTTAGTCGGGGCCATTCTTTTGTAGGGATTATTGAAAGTCAGATTGCGTTGCGCTAAAAATATTTGCGTCAGTTTAGTGATGATCAGAATAAGTAAAAAGAAAACTGTCTGAGCACGTTCAGTTTTACTCATCTGTTTCAGCATCAAATAACGCAGAAGTTTAACAGCACAATATTCTTTAGATACAAAGGGGAGGTTTCAACCTCTTCGTCCGAAGCGAATCAATGGGTACCAATGTCTTTCTCTATGGATCCAAAAATATGGAAATTGCATGAGGAAAGATCGGAAGAGTATGGAGGACGTGTAAGGGCTTCTGAGCGGAACTTCTGCAGCGTTGTCGAAACAACATTGGCAACATGTTTTCGCAAGAGATTCGTCGTCTTTCTTACAGGTATTACTATTTAAGTTCATTAGCATTTCCGTTGCACTTTCCTAAGGGTTATACCGATCTGTTACGATCTTAGCAATGTTTCTCTGAATTAGTTTGATGTTTGTCGGCGGGTTTACTTAATAAGGAAACGTGGAACAATGGTTTAGAACTGCTCATGTTAGTGTCTTGTATGCCAGTTCCCTTTACACACACACATTGAATCTATCCAGAAGCATCCCAACAAATTTGAGTCTACCCTTCGCCTTCCCTAACACTGGTTTCCTATGTCCGTTCCATCCTGCCTGTTCTTCAGTATTACTCCTAAATTCTGCTGAAGGTGAATATCAGTAATCTTGTAATGCGATATTATCTCGTTGTTTCTCTTTGTTATAAGCATTATCTTACAGTTATCCATATTTAAAGACAACTGCCATTAATGACATGAAGTAGAAGTTTTGTCCAAGTCTTTCTGCAATTCGTAAATATCGTTCAATACCAGACCTTGCAAGTAGAGTGTAGGCAGAATAACGTGATCAGTCGGTGCGCAATCGGCAGAGCACGCTTGGGGAGAGCGGTATTGGTGGGGTTGTAGGCAGAGGTTATAGGGAAAATACAGAGTGTTGGAAGGCAAATTCCGTTCTAAACTGAAGCCTAGACTCACACTTTTTGTAAATGTTGAGTGGAGGCCCTTCACATTCACACAGTATTAAGTCTGTTTTGCTTAGTATCTAAAATGAATTCCACCGAAAATACAACAAAAGCAGCAATTTATTTTCACATGGCTTGTTAGCCGTCTGTAGCTTTCAGAAGAAGCATCATGAGTGGCGAATTTTGTCTGAAACCTACATTTCTCTTGTTGCCGTTTTAAAATTTGTTACTTTTGCCAAAACACAGCGGAGTTTACACAGTCTCATCTCACCAACATGTTGAGCAAACGCAGTTGCGAGAGAGTTCTGAAACTGTGGCATATTAAGTGAGGGACGAGGGAAAGTAAGGTCAATAGGTTATGAAAAAGCACATCCTCGAAATGCCTTCGTTTACGCTGTTCTAAAACCGACAGCATTTCTCGTTTAATCAGCTATTGATAACCCCTAAAAATTATGTTCTTTCATTTAAGAAGTCTGTAGTTGGCGGTATAACAGGATAGATAATGAAGGTTTGTGTAATAACCAAATGCAAAATACTCTCCTCTTTATCAGATTACCTTCCATTCAGAAGGCTGTTGCACTCAGCGACTGTTATATTGACTTGTAAATAATAGATTTCAGCTATCAGTCGTCCTTTTTAAATTTTATTGGCAGATTTAGATTTCAGCTAGAAACTAGCCATTCTCAATGCTAAGAATAAAAGAGCTACATGGTTAGATGATGTCATAAAAAAGTTGCAATTAATGGCTTAACTCATATGGTTTCTGTTTGTGGAAGGCGGGCTGTATGGAGAACACATCGGTTGGTTACATGGCGCCACCTATGTGAACTACTTATAAACCCCAAGGAAAATAAACCACTTCAAATTTAATTACATAACATGAAACATAAGTAAAACTCTTACATTGTCGTCCGACTTAGTTCATATTTATCATCAAGTAATAAAATTTCCGTGTTCACTCCTTGTGAGTCCATTATTATTATTAAAACATTTAAATTACGTCAGGTGGCTAAAACGTAAAACAAAAATATTTTAAATTTTTTTAAAAAAATTATAAGACACTAGAAGACACGTCCTGTATACACCTACACAGATGTATACAGGTGTACCTCTTGTATTCTTAGCATTGAGAATGGCTAGTTTCTAGCTGAATCTAGATCCGCCAATAAAATTAAAAGGGACGACTGATAGCTGAAATCTATTATTTACAACTTTCCTCTTTGTTTGCTATCAATTGCCAAAATCTATTTTCGATATCCCAAACCTTTTACGAAGAATTATGAATGTTGTGGATATTTTATTCTGGCGTTATCGCAGGCGCGCGCGATGGGAAATCCAGTGTGCTACTTCACTTCAATTTTCGTGAGATTGGTGATGGCTAGAGACCTCGATCCTAGCCTAAAGAAAAATTCAATATGTTAGGTACATGTCATATACGGCAACATATTGTGTAATATGCTCGAAACGCAAAATCACGGTGGCTCCTATTTTTCAATGCAAACTTTTTCTAATTTTGCAAATGCAAATACCAGAATTAACTATGACTATTAACGAAATGCTGGGCACTTCATCATGGAGCTGACACGCAAAGTTATAAGTAAGGTAAAAACGAAACTTTTTACCAGATAGTTTTTCTAAAATCGATTGAGAAAGATTGCAGGGCGTGCACCTCGATTCTGTCATTGCAGCGCGTAGACGACGGGTAAACAAATGCAAACAATGCTCGAACGGTCCACGGGTGTACTGCCGGTTTATAGTGTCCAACGGGCACAAAGTTTAGGCAATCAGACATGTCGTCATCGTCAGGTACGCTGACGAACTGAGCTCCTGTGGGCGGGCGGCAGTCTTAAATCCCCTCCCCTCGCGAGGCGTTCTCTCCGCGGTCCACGCCCGCACGTCAGCGGTCGGTGAGACGCTGGCGTCGGCGTCTGTGGTGGCGTCGGTGTAATTGCCTCGTCCGCCCTAATCGCCCGTTCGTTTCCTGTGCCGAGCGTCTTTTTAATTAGACTCAGTGCTGGTTCCCATGACCTGCTGAGGTTGTAGCCGCAATTTCAGTTGATTAGTCCGTCCCAGGGACGGACAGGCAGAACCAGCGACGGACTCATCAACTCCTTGATGCATCACCAACTGCCACTCCCAGCATTAGCCACAGTAGAAGCCACATCGATTGCAGTCCAAACATCAAGAGACTGCATACAATTCATTGCCCCCCCCCCCCCCCCGTGGCCATCTAGAAGAAGCTGACTTTGAGGTGTTACTGTCACAACAAGGAAATCTTTTTCTTCCTTGCGACCTTAATGCCAAAAATACCAACTGGAACAGCCGCATCACTAACATCAGTGGACGTCGTCTCCTACGATTTGCAGAAAGAAACCACGCCATCATCGTGGGACCACACGACCCCACATGCTTTCCGAACAGAGGCCAGAGTGATGTGCTGGATATAGCCATCTTTAAGGGATTTCCCAATGATGTTACTGTCACTACCAGAAGGCCCCTTACATTAGACCATGAACCTGTCATCTTTGATGTCGACATCGTCGGCATCAATAAACCGCCAAGACACCATCTTGATATTCGAGGAATCAGCTGGGAAACATATCGCCAACTGCTTGAAAGAGACCTTCCGGACACACCAGATCCAGAGACAACAGGAGCAGAAGCCACTCTATTATACCTAACATCTTAAGCACTAGACGCTGCAACAGAAGCCACGCCTCCGAGACAGCCTACACGACCAAGAACTCACCAACTGCTTCCACCTATCATAGCAGCCATCAGGGGAAAAAACCGAGCATTCAGAGAATGGCAGGCAACGCGCAATCCAGCCACAAAGCGCCTAGTAAATCGACTGCAACGAGAAATTAGGGCAGAAGTAGAAAAACATAAGAATCAAGTCTGGGCAGATAAGGTTGCACTGCTACAACTACAAGACCACTCAGCCTGGAAGATGACGAAGTCTCTACTAAGGAACGGACAGAAGTTACCCCCACTACATGTGGGCAACAATATAATTAGCGAACCAGATGCCAAAGCAAATGCTTTGGCAGATGTATTTGCAAAACACTTCACGCCGATGAATGACCCCACCGACGCAGCCCACATTGGCCTAGTCAACGAGAGACTTCCAAGATTCCTCGCCAATCGAGAAGAAGATGACCACATTCAACCGATCTTGACAGCAGAAGTTACAAAACAGCTCGAAGAACTAAATGGAAAAAAGGCTGGAGGACCAGACCTTCTAACAAATGAGCTATTGAAGCAACTACCACCTACCGCAGTACCATTAATAGCGGCCGCTTTCAACGAGATCTTGGCAACTGGCGACTTCCCCCTCACATGAAAACATGCCGAGGTCGTCGCCATACCGAAGGCAGGAGATGACCCTGGATCACCTGCTAGCTACAGACCAATCGGTCTTTTACCTGCCATATAGAAACTTTTTGAACGTTTATATATAAAGAGACTTCAACTGCATGTGGAAGCAGAACTCCTGATACCAGACGTCCAGTTCGGCTTTCGCCGAGGCCTTTCCACCACCCAACAGCTACTACGCCTAGTTGAGGAAGCATTCGGCACCATAGAAAGGAAAGAATTCTTCGGGGCTGTATTTCTGGATGTCTCTCGTGCCTTTGATTGCGTGTGGCACTAGGGACTCCTGTATAAACTCCTAGATATATGGATTCCCGTGTCACACGCAACACTCCTGAAGAGCTACCTTGAAAATCGGATATTTCATGTCCGCACTCAAGATGGTACATCGTACACCAGACCAATCAAAGCAGGAGTACCTCAGGGTAGTGTACTGGGACCACTGTTATACATCTTGTATACATCCGACCTACCATCGACGGCCAGAACACACCTATCTTTATATGACGATGATACAGCCATCTACTCCCGAAGTATGAATGCTGCACACCTCCAGGAAAGACTACAACAAGCATTTAATAAGCTGAATGAAATGGCGACTGTCTTTCAACGCCAAAAAGACGCAGGCAACAGCAATTTGTAGAAGTCCACTTCCGCCTAACATCCAGTCCATTGAGATAAGGGGCACCCCAGTCCCGTGGTGACCCTTGATAGGCGATTGACATGGCAACCTCATATAGAAAATATTCGAGAGAAAGCCAGGAGAAGAATGGTACAGCTTTACCCATTATTAAATCCAGCGTCAACACTACCGTCAAGACTGGGGGTGATATTGTACCTTACGCTGGTGCGACCAATCTTAGACTACGCCGCTGTTATGTGGGGCAATGCTGCTCCAACCCACATACAATGGCTACAAAGAATTGAGAACCGTGCTCTGAAAAGGGCACTCCATCTGCCATACCGGTTCCCAAAGATTGAACTTCACCAACTCGCAGGGGTACCCTATTTGAAAGACCGATACAGAACCACTGCCAAAACCTTTTACGAAAACACACAACAGTCAGATAACGAACTTGTACGAGAACTTGGACACAGGGTGCACTACCTGGCCTCCACCAGATGACCCGATGATCTACGCGAATAACAAGACTACACATCTTGTGTATATATTTCTATATAATTTTAATTTTTTAATTTTAATTTTATTTTAATTATATATTAAATCTTATTTTTTGTATTTATTCTTTATTTATTTATTATTATTATTATTTTATTTATAAAGAAAGGTGAATGAATGAGTGTGAGAATGTGTTAACTGTTATGTGTATGAGTGTGTACAATTTATATATCGTGTGAATGTGTGATCGAATGGGAGAAAAATAAAGAAAATGAAAAAAAAATATTAAAAAAATAAAATAAAAAAATAAAAAGAATGAAAATAAAAAATTATCATACAGCCAATGTATTTTTTAAATCATTTAAAAGCAGAAAAAACATGACAACCAAAAAGCTATTGTTTTAATGTCAATTTTTATTATTGATGGCGTAGCCACATGGCTTGAACTTTTATTTTCAGACTGCACAATCCTAGATGCCTCAATATATTCTGCAGCGGCTCAGGAGCTCAGTTCGTCAGCGCATCTGACGATGCCGACATATCTGATCGCCGAAATATTACGCCCGTTGGACACTATGGACCGGCAGTACACCTGTGGACTGTTCGAGCTGGGAGAACAGAAGAATCACAATGAAAAAATGTCTGCCTCCCCTGCCGAACAACCGAATGAACTCGCCCAGGGCTTCCCAAGAAAACTGGTCAGTGCACATCGGCCACCATATTCTGGGGGTTCTCTACACAATAGCGTTCAGTGATATAGTGCAGCTGGTTCTGCCTGATAAATCGTCTATGTATGGGTATATTTAAAATGTGACAGTCCCAATTGAATGATGCATGATAGCTTAATGCAGGGCTATTTACCACTGACACTCTTTGTTTCCTGTTAGAAATGCAACGTTGAAAAACAGTAGTAGTCATTATGGGTTGATATGGCGCGCGCCGCTAACCTGTGATCTTGTTCAGAGCGCGCACTGTAATCGATTATAGTTCGCTGTCCTGGTGCGGGTGGCGCTCCGGTGGCGATTTGCTATACGTGGCTGGCGTGTGCTTGCGGTGGCCGGCGGAAAGTGAGAGGGTAGTTGGTTTTCCAGGGACTGGACGGACGTGAGGTTTGCTCTGCCTGACCTGCTAGTGACTAGCGCTAGGGTTGTTGTGCCTCGCAATATGAGCAGAGTAGTCTGGGGCGGAGGTGACTCGCCGCTGTGCTGGCCATGCGATGGTGATTAATTGGAGTTGGCGTACTTGTTCTTTCTGCCTGTCTGATGTGGAGGTCCGGTGGGGTCCTGTGATACTCTGGCCCAGAGACAACTAGTTACTGAATTTTGGAGTCGTCTGCCAGGTTAGGGTGTGGGCTCGGTTGGCTCTTCAGATTATCCCATGGAAGCTCCAGCAGCGGTTTCTGAACTTTTCTGATGTGGGACGGTGTTGTTGGAACTTTTTGCTGTGTGTGTGGCTCGTTACGATATTTGTTGGTACTAATTTATTTGCCCAACTGGAGTCCTGCCCGGAGTTGCGTTCATGTATGGTAAATTTTGGCAGTCGATGTGTTACGTAAAGTCTGCCTAAGAAGTGCGGTTTTGTACAGTAAATACACTCCTGGAAATTAAAATAAGAACACCGTGAATACATTGTCCCAGGAAGGGGAAACTTTATTGACACATTCCTGGGGTCAGATACATCACATGATCACACTGACAGAACCACAGGCACATAGACACAGGCAACAGAGCATGCACAATGTCGGCACTAGTACAGTGTATATCCACCTTTCGCAGCAATGCAGGCTGCTATTCTCCAATGGAGACGATCGTAGAGATGCTGGATGTAGTCCTGTGGAACGGCTTGCCATGCCATTTCCACCTGGCGCCTCAGTTGGACCAGCGTTCGTGCTGGACGTGCAGACCGCGTGAGACGACGCTTCATCCAGTCCCAAACATGCTCAATGGGGGACAGATCCGGAGATCTTGCTGGCCATGGTAGTTGACTTACACCTTCTAGAGCACGTTGGGTGGCACGGGATATATGCGGACGTGCATTGTCCTGTTGGAACAGCAAGTTCCCTTGCCGGTCTAGGAATGGTAGAACGATGGGTTCGATGACGGTTTGGATGTACCGTGCACTATTCAGTGTCCTCTCGACGATCACCAGTGGTGTACGGCCAGTGTAGGAGATCGCTCCCCACACCATGATGCCGGGTGTTGGCCCTGTGTGCCTCGGTCGTATGCAGTCCTGATTGTGGCGCTCACCTGCACGGCGCCAAACACGCATACGACCATCATTGGCACCAAGGCAGAAGCGACTCTCATCGCTGAAGACGACACGTCTCCATTCGTCCCTCCATTCACGCCTGTCGCGACACCACTGGAGGCGGGCTGCACGATGTTGGGGCGTGAGCGGAAGACGGCCTAACGGTGTGCGGGACCGTAGCCCAGCTTCATGGAGACGGTTGCGAATGGTCCTCGCCGATACCCCAGGAGCAACAGTGTCCCTAATTTGCTGGGAAGTGGCGGTGCGGTCCCCTACGGCACTGCGTAGGATCCTACGGTCTTGGCGTGCATCCGTGCGTCGCTGCGGTCCGGTCCCAGGTCGACGGGGACGTGTACCTTCCGCCGACCACTGGCGACAACATCGATGTACTGTGGAGACCTCACGCCCCACGTGTTGAGCAATTCGGCGGTACGTCCACCCGGCCTCCCGCATGCCCACTATACGCCCTCGCTCAAAGTCCGTCAACTGCACATACGGTTCACGTCCACGCTGTCGCGGCATGCTACCAGTGTTAAAGACTGCGATGGAGCTCCGTATGGCACGGCAAACTGGCTGACACTGACGGCGGCGGTGCACAAATGCTGCGCAGCTAGCGCCATTCGACGGCCAACACCGCGGTTCCTGGTGTGTCCGCTGTGCCGTGCGTGTGATCATTGCTTGTACAGCCCTCTCGCAGTGTCCGGAGCAAGTATGGTGGGTCTGACACACCGGTGTCAATGTGTTCTTTTTTCGATTTCCAGGAGTGTACATAGTGAATGACTGCTGCTTGGTATATGTGGTCTTCTGGGACCTGAACAACACGATCTAGTCAATTTGGTTGTGTAAAAGCATTTAGTGGTATGTTCTGTATTTTTTTATTGTGTTATTATTAACTTGGTGGAATAGTCGCGTTTGGTGTCGTTAAGGCACTTATAAGACTGTGGTTTGACTATTCATGTGCGCTTGGCTTTTATTGTTTCGTTTTAGGAAGCGAGAATTGTTGGAGATTGGTGTGTTGGCTTCCGGTACTTAAGAGAGCCCGAGTTAACGGCGCTGTGGTTATAATGTGCTGTCGGGATGTTATACTGTATTTTGAATTTTATCTTGTGTTGATGTCATGTCGTGTGTTACAGAACATAACCAAGGTGCGTAAGTGATGGGCAGTTGTGGGAGGCATGTTGGGGAGCTCTGAGCGGTTTATTTCGGAGACTGTTTCTATTGGGAAGGCTCCAAAGAGCTCGCTCTTCTGTGATTGCGTTGGGAGTTGCCAGCGCCCTTTGGTTATATCAAATTATTTTGTTATTATATTTATTGGTTGTGTGTTGCGCTTCTTTCATTTTATGGTGCCAAGCGCCATTATCTTAAAGTTTTTTATATAAATTATTTTAAATTGTAATGCCAAGTTAAATTATTATTTGATTTTGTCTTTTGTCTTTTGGATAAACTCTAAAAGCACTATTGTAAAAGGTTCCTGATTTTATGGTGGCAAGCTGCCGTTATTGTTAAGTTTTGTAAGTTATATGAATTTGTTGTTATTTAAAGGAGTTTAGTATTGGTAATTTAATAAATTGTGCACAGAGTCATCTGTTTGGATATTATTGGGAGGAACTCCCTGGATAGTCGTCCTATAAGAATGCACATTCAATGGGTATATACACAAGTTTACCCCTCCCCATGTAATCGTCAGGACAGCAAAGCTACTTGTCACGAGTGAGCCGTGAGATGGCTTACCGCCGGCGTGAGTGAGCGTGGCGAACGCGTAGGTGGCGACGGTGGAGCCGGCGCTGTTGTGCGCCGTGACGCGCAGCAGGTAGGCGGTGCCGGCGCTCAGGTCGAGCACGGGCAGGTCTCCGCCCCCGCCACGGGGCGCCACCTGCGCGTTGTTGGACACCAGCGTCCACGCCGGCTCGCGCCGCGCCTTGTACTCCACCACCACGGACGTGATGGGGCAGCCGCCGTCCTCCCACGAGCGCAGGTTCAGCGATATCGACGTCGAGTTGATGCGTATCAGTTTCGAATCCATGGGGGCGACAGGAGCTGAAAAGTGAAAGTCACCGAGTCCGAGATCCACACTCGTTAATTAAGGTAAGCGACCAGACAAACCTGGTCACCCCTAGAGAAATCATTAACGCATGGATTTGGTCAGGAAGTGGGTCCATAAGGATGCGCAAATACATCTCATCCAGGTTAGGCCGCTCGCTGAGGATTTGATCTAATTTCAATAAGGCAAAATGACTGACAACATCTATGTACCAAACAGTAGAAGACACTACTTTCAAAGATAATCTACGGTGGTGTGGAACCACAGTAGAAATAAACTTACGTGATCACAGCTGTTTAGCTTTTACAGCCCTAACAAGCCGAAGCAATTTGCAATATCACCGTATGTACTGCGTCCAGTGGTCAAAGTGATGGTTCTCGTACTCGTCTCTTTCAAACCGTGGTGTGCATACTGTAAGACCTTCGGCACACACACCATCAGATTATTTGACTTGTCGCTCTAGTGAAGTAGGCGAGTGTTAGCAATATGTCTCGTGGTCTTATCGTGGCGTGTTTATCTTCTGCCGTTAGGTCAGACGATAGAAATGCCATTTGCATGCATAGAGTAGCAGATTGACGGTGACCAACTTTAAACAGAACTTGATTAATTTTCACACACATTTATTAAAATAATAAAAATCATAGATATTACGTAACCTGATTCTGGATGCTGTTTACAGTTAACAATACGAAGTTCCTTTGGTCTTGGTACGTTATCCTTATTCTCACATATCTCTGGTACTTAATAAAGTGTCTATTCATTTATCTTCATGGATATGTACAGGAATATGATAATCTTATTGGGCGCAGACTGAAACTTGACTATTGACTGGTACAGACAAATGCAGACTAATGCAGACTGATGCAGACTGACTAATCGGAGGTCTCTACACTGGCTAAAATACCTCGCGCGTTCAGGTATCACTGCACGAGTGTGATCCGCGAGGAGAAAAGGTTCTGTGTTAGCAGCAATCTCATTGGCTGCGTTACATATTAATACGCGGATCGGCGGAAGCAGACTTTGGTCCGTCTCTAAGACAGCGCCACCTCGTAGTGCGGAGACAGACGAGCGCGGCGCCTGCACTGTTGTGCTTAGTGGGGCGCGCTCTATTGGGAAAGTTGTGTACGCGCTGACTACGTGGAACTATGCACACAACACAAACACTAGGGTGGTAGAAGGCGGTCCTCTGGCTAATATACACTTTCTTTCGCTTATGCCGTACTCCCGTAGCGATCACAGCGTCGGCGCGGTTGCAACGGATTTGGAAATGTTAGTGTTAGGGATGGCCGGATGCCCTTCCTGCCACCACCCCATACCTCCCAGGACGGAATCAGTGTACCCCAACTGTCTGCATCTAGTGTAAATCGTGAAATAGTGCGGATGTGTTTCAAATGTCTGTGATGCGTGTAACTGAGGCGGAACATGGGGACCAGCCCGGTATTCAACTAGCGGGATGTGGAAAACCACCTAAGAACCACATCCAGGCTGCCCGGCACACCGGCCCTCGTCGTTAATCCGCCAGGCGGATTCGATCCGGGGCTGGCGCGCCTACCCGAGTCCAGGGAGCGCGCGTTAGCGCTTTTTTTTATTTTAATCTCATTTTGTTCTCTTTCGTTCGTTGTATCTGCTCGGGGCGGACGTCGTAAGACACACGTTTCGGTCCGTTGTTGATCGGTGAACTCAGTTTTTTTTATTACAGAGGGCAACGAACCCTCCGACCGAACACGCTGAGCTACCGTGCCGGCAATGCTCTCGGCTACCCTGGCGGGTCTCTGACTAATATACACTAATACTGTCTTTTCCCCTCTGTGTTCTACAGACGAGAAGCGCGATCTCCTAGCCACAAGGACGGAGTTCAGATAACGTCTCAACTTAAGTATAGGCAGAGGAAGCGCTCTTAATTACTGAACGCTGCATACTCAACAGCGGCTTCCAATCCGGAGGTGAAGTCCAGAATCGTATAGGTTCGCAACAGTACAGTGCCTAACTGTTCTAACAATAAACTCCCCTAAGAGCAAATACAGCAATTCCATCTGTGCCAACAAAGCTGATATCGATCGACCGTCACACAAGGCGCTCACAACGGAGGACCCTGTCTCTCCACCGCTGGCCTCCCAGTAAGGCTCAGCTCCCCACCATTGTAATTCCGAAAACGAATAATATCCCCGAAACTATGGAATATTCTCCATCTCTACAGATTCTTCCGAACGCCGACCAACCATATTTTAGTCTTTTGTCGTCCAGCGCGGAAAGTTAGCGAGGAAAAACCTATACTCGTACGGTGGTACGCTTCTGAGTAAAAATCGTTAGAAATAACCGGGCCTGCGTGGTTTCCAAGGTGCCGCTTCTTCGTTCCTCTCACAAAGTTCAAGTCTGCAGAGTTCGGAAGTATTATCCGGTTACCCTTCCGGCCCTACTACAATAGCGGCCGGCCGTCACCCTATTGTGCTCCAGAGCTCAGGTGCCACGACGTCCGTCTAGCTACTTCCTGTGTTTAAGCAGGACCAACACACCTGTGTGGGCCTTCCACCCAGGGCTTGAGTTCCGCCTGCCGTTTCATATCCACTGTCGATCCCACCTTCTACTAGTACGATAATAAAGACACTCCATCACCTTTCATGCAATAAGCATCAACAATTATTTACAAGGCATACGTGACAATGTCAGTCTCCTTTATATATTCATATATGCTATGTACAACCTATCTGTTGTGACCGTAGAAAATTTTAATCTTTATTCTTGCTTTTGTGACCATAATAAGAGTCTAGACCCCACAGGCAAACAGCCAGCTGACATTAAGAAATAGTCCACCAGGACGTAGGGACAAGATAAGCGGTGGAGGCTGCAAGTATGGCTTGTTGATCAAATAACTTAGTGTTTGACTCCCTGCCAGAGGAAGCAGCATGAAGCAAGCTTGAGCAATGGAAGACGCAAACATCAGGGCGATAATACAGCAAGACAGAGTGTCAGCCACGTGCGGAAAAAACTCGTGTGGAACCAAATTAAGTTGTGTGCAGCTAGAAACGAAAGTGTCGTGTGGAACCGAAGGCATTCTTGCGCAAGCTTACCAATTAGAAATGAGAGTGTCGTGTGGAACCACAGGCATTCTTGTGCAATCCGATCACTTAGAAATGAAAGGGTCTTATGAAACAAATTAACTCGTGTGCACCCAAGTACATGAGAAACGAAATAAAAGGCCAGGCAGTGGAATAGCTAGAAGCCGAGATTCAGATGCAGATTCAGAGCCAGTGCCGGCAGTTTGGAGATTCCGCAGTGAGACGCCAGCGGGGCCGAGTAGGCCCATAGCAGCCGATACAGCTGATAAAGACTTCAACTACGAGAAGACGGTGATAGACTCTGGTGGACACTTAGGAACTGCAAGTCAAGTAGGATTTTTAGAGTTTCATTGGAACAGTGTTGAACAGAGGCTGGCAGTCTTTGTCTCAATTACTTCGAGAGATTTCAGTGCTAACCAAGAACAAGTGATTGCTTTGTACTTGTTTCTTATATGTACTGGCAATTAGCTTTGAAGAAGCAAGTCCGAATAAATAGACTGAATCTTACTAAGGGGTTTATGGTCCAACACATCACATAAGTATATGTGAGAATAAACTTGATGGAAACTAACCAATCTTTTCTGCCTATTGTAATTCTGTAAACTATTTTCAGGAAACTTATTTGCTTCAAACCAAGGCGATTCTTTCCCTCTCATCTCCTATATAAAGGTTGACAGCAATTTATAACTAACCCATTGTCGTTAACGTCCCGATTGCGCTACGGAGTTCGCACTTACTTCGTTCTGGTATTGTGCGGCTGTCCCGGGACGCGACATATCGCATGATACCTAATTGTGTTTGTAGATCACGGCAAAGTATGTGGATGGGTGCTTGTAAGGTGCGAAATTATAGCCACCTTACACGATTTAGGGAAATAACGGAAAACCTAAATCTGGATAGTTGGACAATATAAGCAGCCGTCTTAGATTGTTAGATTGTTTGCGGTGATGCTGTCGTCTATCATCTGTAAAGTCATCAGTAGATCAAGAAAAATTCCAAAACGATTTAGAAAAGATACATGTATGATGCGAAAATTGGCAACTGACCCTAAATAACGAAAAGTGTGACGTCAGCCACATGAGTGTTAAACGGAATCCGTTAAACTTCGGTTACGCGATGAATCAGTCAAATCTAACGGCGGTAAATTCAACTAAATACCTAGGAATTACAGCTACGAAGAACTTAAATCGGAAAGAACACAAACCAAAGAGTGCATTTTATTGGCAGAACACTTAGAAAATGCAACAGATCTACTAAAGAGACTGTGTGCATTACGCTTGTCCTCCACTTTTGGAGTACTGCTGGGCAGTCTGGGATCCTTACCAGATATGATTGACGGAGTACATCGAGAAAGTTCAAAGCAGAGCAACACGTTTTGTATTATCGCGAAATACGGGAGAGACTGTCACTGGCATGATACAGGATTTGGGGTGGACATAATTAAAACGTAGACGTTTTTCGTAGCGGCGGAATCTTCTCACGAAATTTCAATCACAAACTTTCTCCTCCGTATGCGAAAATATTTTGCCGACGCCAACCTACATAGGAAGAAACGATCATGATAATACACTACTGGCCATTAAAATTGCTACAACAAGAAGAAATGCAGACGATAAACGGGTATTCATTGGACAAATATATTATACTAGAACTGACATGTGATTACATTTTCACTCAATTTGGGTGCATAGATCCTGAGAAATCAGTACCCAGAACACCCACCTCCGGCCGTAATAACGGCCTTGATACGCCTGGGCATTAAGTCAAACAGAGCTTGGATGTGTACAGGTACAGCTGCCCATGCAGCTTCAACACGATACCACAGTTCATCAAGAGTAGTGACTGGCGTATTGTCACGAGCCAGTTGCTCGGCCACCATTGACCAGACGTTTTCAACGGGTGAGAAATTTGGAGAATGTGCTGGCCAGGGCAGCAGTCGAACATTTTCTGTATCCAGAAAGACCCGTACAGGACCTGCAACATGCGGTCGTGCATTATCCTGCTGAAATGTGTGGTTTCGCAGGGATCGAATGAAGGGTAGAGCCACGGGTCGTAACACATCTGAAATGTAACGTCCACTGTTCAAAGCGCCGTCACTGCGAGCAAGAGGTGACCGATACGTGTAACCAATGGCACCCCATACCATTACGCTGGGTGATACGCCAGTATGGCGATGACGAATACACGCTTCCAATGTGGGTTCGCCGCGATGTTGCCAAACACGGATGCGGCCATCATGATGCTGTAAACAGAACCTGGATTAATCCGAAAAAATGACGATTTGCCATTTGTGCACACAGGCTCGTCGTTGAGTACATCATCGCAGGCGCTCCTGTCTCTGATGCAGCGTCAAGGGTAACCGCAGCCATGGTCTCCGAGCTGATAGTCCATGCTGCTGCAAACGCTGTCGAACTGTTCGTTCAGATGGTTGTTGTCTTGCAAACGTCCCCATCTGTTGAGTTAGGGATCGAGACGTGGCTACACGATCCGTTACAGCCATGCGGATAAGATGCCTGTCATCTCGACTGCTAGTGTACGAGGCCGTTGGGATCCAGCACGGCGTTCCATATTACCCTCCTGAACCCACCGATTCCATATTCTGAAACAGTCATTGGATCTCGACCAACGCGAGCAGCAATGTCGCGATACGATAAACCGCAATCGCGATAGGCTACAATCCGACCTTTATCAAAGTCGGAAACGTGATGGTACGCATATCTCCTTCTACACGAGGCATCACAACAACGTTTCACCGGTCAACTGCTGTTTGTGTATGAGAAATCGGTTGGAAACTTTCCTCATGTCAGCACGTTGTAGGTGTCGCCATCGACGGCAACCTTGTGTGAATGCTCTGGAAAGCTAATCATTTGCATGTCACAGCAATATCCTGTCGGTTAAATTTCGCGTCTGTAGCACGTCATCTTCGTGGTGTAGCAATTTTTATGGCCAGTAGTGTAGATGCGTGTTTGAACAGTCGCCCTTCCGAATTCGAATCCAGTGTGTTTACCACTGCGCTACCTCGCTTGGTGGTGAAGGAGTGTTTAGCTGAATGAACTTTGCTGTTGTCTTTATGTGCCTGTGTTATCAATGGCCTCTTGCGAAGCGGCCGAGTCGAAATGTTAATTACATGTTGTTCCCGTCACAACGTTCTCTCGCTATTAGTTTGGGGTGGACCTCCGTTTACTGCCTGCTGCAATTCGTGTCGGATTGAAATCGATTTTTACTCACAAGGCGCGAAAGGCGTCTCCGGTTTCTCTCTCTCAGGATCTTTTTCCGACCACAATTCAGACGTCGTGTTTCGTCGCCGCATGTATTACATCACTCTTTGTAGACACGCTGAAATGGCCGCCGCGAATTACCAAGTTATAAGGTGCTTGCTCGAATGATTTTTGAATGTTGTCCATCAATATGGGATCCTTACCAGATACGGCTCATAGAACAGATAGAGAAGATCTAACGAAAAGCGGTGCGTTTCGTCCCGGGATCGTTTAGTTCGCTCTAGAGCGTTACAGATATGCTCAGCAATCTCCAGTGACAGACATTAAAAGGGAAGTGTTGTGTGTTATGATGACGACGAACGAATCGTCGCCCATGTGAATGACTGGTGGCCAGTGCTAAATAGAAACATACAAATTTCTTCTTTGCATATACAGTAGGTTTGTCAGTGTAGTTGATGAGGAGCTGGCTGCATGGTCTGGGCTGCAACGACTAAAATAATTAGAAGTCGATGGTAAAAAATATTATATTGTATGTGGTGTCACCGCCAGACACCACAGTTGCTAGGTGGTAGCCTTTAAATCGGCCGCGGTCCATTAGTATACGCCGGACTCGCGTGTCGCCACTGTCAGTGATAGCAGACCGAGCGCCACCACACGGCAGGTCTAGAGAGACGTACTAGCACTCCCCCCAGTTGTACAGCCGACTTTGCAAGGAACGGTTCACTGACAAATACGCTCTCATTTGCCGAGCCTTCAGCTACATTTGCTACGACCTAGCAAGGCGCGGTATTCAATTGATATTGAGATTCTATTAATGTATCATCAAGAGCGATGTTCTACAAATGTGGATTAAAGTTAAGTATTCCAGAAGCTACGTACTTTTCTTTATAGCATTCATTACGTATCTTGTTTCAGACCTCACGCCAGCCTGCGTGAGTTTAAGCGCGTGCCTTTCGGCTTCCTCTCATTGTGTCTAGGCTGTCTGGTCTAGACACAACATTGTACTTAACTGGTGCTAAGGAGTCTTCATAGTCAGGATGAATATAATTACAAACAGAGAGCTACAGAGGCATCACATAGGCCGTACTTTAACTAGGAGCCTTGTTAGAGGTTGTTTACTATCACCTCAAGGCTCCACTACCTTCCTACTTGACCTCCCGAGCAAGAGTGGCCGAGCGCACGCTAGAGACTTGCTGCAAGCCGCGGAGCGGCGCTAGTCTCGACTCGCGGACAGGCGTCTAAAGCTAGCGAAATGAGGGATGCTCAACTACCGGACCTACCGACAGATGGCTCTAGCGCGTGCCGGCCAAAGATCATATCATTGAGTGTCCGCCATATCTGAATTTGGCGAAAAACGAAGTGTCAAAACACGGATGAAAATGTTTTTCGTTCTGCGCCCTGATAAGTCTTTTATATTGGATGTTCTAGATATCTACACATCAACATAATGAAGTGTTTCTAGTCTAGAGAGAAAAAACAGTGTCAGTTCTGCTATGAAATTCCTAAAATCGAGTGTGTTTTGAAGTTTGACAAGCTGGCCTATAAATTGTTTACTATTAATTTTATGAGTGCTTTACTTATTTGCCCGTTTTAAAATACTATTTAAGATCCAATGGAGCGCAACAAATTACCTTGGTTGCCAAAGCTTTTAACTACAGGTATAATTCGGAAAATCAAGTGTGGAAAACAGTGAAGACGTGTCTTGAAAAAAAGTTGACATCGTTTGCTTAGGCGTATCTTTACTGACAACAGAAATTACAACTGAACTATTAAAGTATTACTTAGTTATAAACGGAAAAACTGTTATTTTTCTTTATCTGAAGTGATGCATTACCGATCTCCATATATGCTGACACTGTAATTGCAACATTCACTTACGAATTTGGCTCTCTCTTTGATCAGAAATTTAAATGCCATGATTTTATTAACGCCTGTATATAGCACAGTGTATTTTAACTGAGTGATAAGGTAGAAGCACCAGTCTTTGACAGTGCTTCAGTCTTTGATACGAGACAAGAAATACATTTAAATGAGACAAACACAAAGGCCAACGTTAAATGCATAACTTGTATCATTTGGAAGTTAAGTGTAGTAATAATATTATATTGGACTGATCCATGATGATGTAGGAAGTGAAGGAACTTGTTGAAAATAACATTGATCACAGCTGTTAATTTTAAGGTTTGGGTGTCTTAAAACTGTAATTTTCCAGTCTGACACCCAAATAATGACTGGTGCCATAGTTTTATTTTAAAATTGAATTCAAAACATGTCAGTGAGCAAAATTAATTACACTATGAATGACAACCATGGAATTTTATTTCTGTGAATCTTGGTTCCAGTCTTTGACATGGTGTCAGTCACTGGAATGCCCAAGCAAAAAACAAACCTGAAAGCGAAAGCTGTAGAAGCTGGCCACACAGGCACCCCAATGGCTGCTACAATCTGTGTTAGACAAGGGTGACATTATATTGCGAATTTAGTGTAAAAAGTTCCATATTGTCTGAATTTGTCCTATACTGACAGGACATTCTAGTCCAGTCGATTTTCTTATCTGCAAAAGTACACTAGCCAATACTAGTGGTACAAAGGTAGTGCCAAATTACAAACTATCCAGTAACAACAGAAGTATTGCTGGACAATGTACAGTAAATAGTATGTAATAACCTGAGACATTCAGAATTGGTTTGAAAAATAGAACAGTATTTAGAAAGAGAGTAACATTTTGAAAATAACAAATGACACAAGGAGAGTTTTAAGTTCTTATGAAAGCTCGCTTACTTTTTCTTTTTTCTCTTCTTCCTCTCTCTTCTCCATTCTCAAGGGAAAAATGTGATAAATAAAAATGCAAGAAAGTTGTGTACAAGGTTGGAAATGATGAAAAAGAAAATCTCACTATTCTTTTTAACAGCATATGCTGCTGTAAAGCTTGCTCCTCCTAAGAACATGATTTTCTCCCATCTCTCCCTCCCTCCCTCTCCCACTCCTCCATGTGAAGAGTATTCCTGTAATAATAGCTAATAGCATACCAAGAACATGAGAGTATCACAGTGGAGATTTGTTTTCTGGTACAGACGTCTGATACAACTATTCCACAGCAAAACTTACTTTCAACAGGTGTGGTAGTAGTGCATTCCCATAGGATAACAGAATATTATGTCCTCCAGGAATCACATTGGGTACACCACTTACAGCATAAACTGTACAGCAACTACAATGTTTTGTGAGCAAGTAATGCCAGTCAGTATCTGTAATTTTAACATAAGTCTTGACTCCCTTAATTACCTGCTTATACATGTGCTTGTACTACAGGTTATTGGTAAAGCAAATACTTATTGAAAAGGTCTTCACACTTTTAATACTTAGCAGAAATTCTGAAAAAAGTAAATTCTTTTATTACTGTATCACCTCTATGGTGAATTAAGAGGTACTGACTGGTTTCGTTGAACATTTAATAGAAGCCTTCTTTTTACCTGCTATTGATAAAGAGCCATTCCAAGTTCGGTACATTACAATCTCCCGCATTTTTCATGACGTTTGTTATTCTGTACACTAATATTTCTTCTTCTAAATGGCAAATATTGCATTCAGACATTGTCGGTATTAAAGGTAATTCATGAAATAAATTATATTTAAACCAGAAAATTAAAGGTTCCACATGACACATGAAAAGTACGTTGTTACACGCATGTATGTACAGATTCCAAAATGTCTGTGAATTTGAGTTACAAATTTTTTTAAATAGAAATACTGTATGAAGATCACAATACTTTGGGTCTGCAATAACTCAAATGTAAAATGCTTTAGTTCCCTATGAGAAACTTTGTTCTTTACGTGACTCATGCAACTGCTTTCACTCTTAATGGAAAACTAAATGGTTTATGTCAAAGTTAACTTGCGAAAAGTGTAACCATTGTTACATAATTTCTGTGAAGTAAGATTCCTTAATGTTAATTCCTTCCTTTGCCATTGTAACTTGATAATTTCAGTTCCATATGGGACATGACCTTAAAAAAAATGCTTTTATTACTATGACCAAACAAAATCTTTTTAACATGTAGTTAAATTTGCCTTTAATAGAGACAAGCATGAAAACCAGAACCTCAGATGGCTCTATTACTTCTTTTACTGAGGCACTTCCCCACCAAAGTCTAAAAAACCTGTGTACTGCTTAGTTCCTTGGTACCAAACTACTTGCTTCCTAATTGCCATACTGTCTACAATTAGACATGAATCGCTGAACTGGTCCCTTACAATGTACTTGAAAACATCTTTTAAGAAGCCAGGTTCACAGTCTACACTTGCCACCCATTTTGAAATCAATGATGTATGGGGCAGAGGCATTAATTTTTTCAGGTATTCATATGCTGCTGGTGAATAAAAGTACACAGTCATCGCAAACATTTTCACATTTGTTGTGTATCTATTACCCTTTGATGAGACAGAGTTGTTCACTAAATTGCACACTAATTCCACTTGTGTTCCTTTCTGATGATTGAAGAAGTTATGTAACTTCTCAGGAAGATGCCCCTTCTCCTTCAGTGAACTTATGACGTCATCCACGGAAAACACTTTCTTCTTCGAAGTTCTTCACGGACACACTTCAGTTTACGTTTTATTTCGTGCACAATGTCTGAGAAAAAAAATGCAAGTTTCGGTCGCCTTGTCTTCCATTTCTGCTTTCGACTGTATACCACAATCAGTTACTGAAGAACCAACTGCACTCTAAATAAGGAAATAATTTCGTTATATACGATTGAAATAACTCAAGGCTTGATGAAAAAATATTATAAGAAAACGTTGGGGGTGTGAAAACATCCTTATACTAACGTTTTCGACACAATTCGCAGCTTCTGCATTGGATAAGTGGGACATGCTTTCCACGGAAGAATTCTCATTGACAACATTCTCCACGCAATCAGTAGCGTCTGCAATCGGCAAATCGAGCACGGATTCCATGACAGAACGCTAAAAACAAAAATATGGACCTGTATTACAACATTGCTTAGACCTATGTAGCGTACGAAATAAACTCACAAAAGTAAAAAGCGCACACACAGCAAGGAAAGTAATTAGCTACCTCAAATGTAGAATCATCGTTGTCACTCAAAATCCTAACAACATGTCGTCGTGGCTGTTTATTTGGTGCATCAAATGTGTCGGAAACTGATGGCACTGCTTCGGGTTTGAAACGTTTCTTCCACGTTCCAGGGCTCACTACGTAATCATCTTGTCGGAAACGGTTTCCGCAAAGAAAACTGCAAGACGTAGGATTAAAATCTTTCCGCTTCACGGAAGTAATCCACGTCTTTAGTAGCTCTGGGTGCTTTAGAGGAAACTTGTTCAAAAACATCGAATTAGCAAATGCACTAGGTCTGTATTTTTATCGTATTGTATCGGTAGTCGTATTACCTGTGAAATGGTAAGTCACTCTCCTTACTCCATCGCTTCGTACAATTGAAAGCGGAACAAGAAATCACCATTTCGATAATCCGTAATTCCTTATACACCGTACAGGCCGAGAGAAACTTCTTGTCAAATTCGAATATGGCGGGCAATACAGACGACAGTAATCAGCTGGTAGAGCCATCTATCGGTAGGTTCGGTAGTTGAGCATCCCTCATTTCGCTAGCTTTAGACGCCTGTGACTCGCGGCTCCAGAGATACTAGTACGGACCGCGGTCGATAACTGCAACCCCTAACAAGTGTGGTATCGAACGTTGATGCCACATTGTGCATCGCTTAGAGCTTTTGTGTACTATTGAAATTTCGAGAGAGTACTTTCCGGGAAGAGTCGGACAACATATCACTTCCTCCCACATGCAGCTCGTTGAATGACCACGACGAGAAAATTCGCGAAATTAGAGCTAATACACAGGCTTACCGACAATCATTCTTCCAACGTGCCATTCGCAAATGGAACAGGGAAGGGGGAATCAGTTAGTGACACCGTAAGTACCATCCACTACACACCGCTAGGTGGCTTGCGAGTGTAGATCCAGCGCAATAAACATATGTAAAGAGAATTGGTTCCGGCAGTTTAAATACCGTTTTCAAATCACCTACGCACATCAAACATTGTGCCACTCCATGTTGAGCCGACCGCTGTGGCCGAGCGGTTTTAGGCCCTTCAGTCCGGAACCGCGCTGCTGCTACGGTCGCAGGTTCGAATCCTAAATCGGGCATGGCTGTGTTTGATATCCTTAGGTTAATTAGGTTTAAGTAGTTCTAAGTCCCATAGTGCTTAGAGCCATTTGAACCACTCCATGTTGTACAGTGTCATTTAGTCTTAAAGATGGTGGTTTCTTTGCACACCAATGAAGGTAGGTTGTTTATACCACTTGCTTCTTTTATTTCCTGAGACCATTCATTGAATTTTTCAGATTCACCTTGTATCTTGTTTTTTTTTCTCAGTGTCAAATAACATCGAACATTGTTTCTATTATTAAATAATTCCGACCTTTACACCATTGTAAATGTTTTGATTAAAAAATGTCCATCTATTTCCGTCGTTGTCTGTGCCTAATATCATCTTTTTCTTCGTCGGTATTGTAATACATTAATATCGATACATTTTTGCTTTGAAGTATTTTGTCTTTATTGTGGGAGAACATTCTAGAAAGAATACCAGACGCTCCTGCAATCTTTGCAGTGTGTCACGAAAACAAAGGAAAAAAAAGATTAAGAAGAAACCAAACCAGTTACCGTAATTGGAGTGATCTTGCGGATATAGGTTAACTTTCCATGATTGCGTTCGAAGCCACAGTCTCCTGTTCTTGCGCGTGCACAGTCTGCAACATACTCAACAATTGTAGAACTCTACACCCTGCAAATTCAGCTGGTTGATGTGGTAGCCCACTGATTTACACTTGAGTAGATGGCGCGCACGCACAACATGTAGTCAATTTTGACCTGTAAGACGTTCGTGTAAAGCAGGCTTTCATGAGTGAGCGAGAAAAATCATGTGACTTAGAACTCCATAGAATCCCTCAATAACATTTTTCGAAGGTTCCGTAAAATTTCTGTAACTTCTAACATCACACTAATTAAGAGACAAAGTTAAAGTAGTCACTTCTTCTATACCACTAATCTATGCCCTGTAAGAACCGGTTAATAGTAGACAATATGTCATTCAAGTGGTGTCGTCCACTACAATGTACAGAGTGATTCAGAAAGAAAGAATAGATTTCAATTGTTTATTACAGACAAACTATGAATGACAGAAACAGATTGCGCATGTCACTAGATAGAGGAAGGTTCAAAGTTTTATGTTCGCAAAGACACTATACCATACACGCTTGCTCCAAAAAGTGTGCGCTTCCCTTCTACAGACAGAGAGCAGTATGTCGTCCTGAATGGGGTGACTTCAGCAGAAACACTCACAACTTCCAGTGTGCCCCAGGGCAGCGTAATAGGTCCGCTGCTTTTTACGATTTACGTAAACAATTTGGTCGATGGTATTGACAGCGGCATTAGACTGTTTGCCGATGATGCTGTAATCTACAGGAAAGTAGTATCACATGAAAGTTGTGAACGAATCAATGAGGATTTGCAGAAAATAAATGCGTGATGTAATGACCGGCAGTTATCTCTCAATGTTAGTAAATGTAACCTACTGCGTAAACAAGGCGAAAATCCCCATTGATGTACGAGTACAAAATAAATGCCCAGTCTTTGGAAGCGGTAACGTCCGTCAAGTATCTGGGTGTGACTATTTGAAATGATCTCAAATGGAACGATCAGATTACAGACGTAACGGGCAAGCCGAACTCTAGGTTGCGGTTCATTGGTAGAATCCTGAAGCGATGCAGTCCTTCAACAAAGGAAATTGCTTACAATACGTTAGTTCGTGCAGTCTTAGAATACTAATCGTCTGTATGGGACCCTTACCAGTCGGGTCTGATTCAAGAGACTGAGAAGGTCGGAAGAAGAGTGGCAAGATTCGTGACTGGTACATTTAGCCATCGCGAGAGCGTTACAAATCTCATTGAAAGTTTGAATTGGGACACACTTGCAGATAGACGACGCGGAAAACGGAAGGGGCTGCTCGCAAAATTCCGAAATCCAATCTTCGCCGAGGATGTAGAGCATATATTATTAGCACCAACATGCAAATCGCGCAATGATCACCATTCAAAGATAACGGAAATTAGAGCTCGTACTGAGGCGTTCAGACAGTCATTTCTCCCTCGCACGACCCGCGAGTGGAACAGAGGGGGGGTAAATATGACTTTGTTGCGAATTGTGCCCTCCGCCACACACCGCTAGGTGGCTAGCGGATTATTTATGTAGATGTAGATACACTCAACAAGAGCATCATTCTTTGCTCGAGAAACATCGAAGCGATAGTCCATTTCTTTCCACACACGAATCAATAGGTCCCTGAATCGACAGCTTCATCAACTCTGTTTCTCAGCTCTGCGAGTTCTGGTGACCTGGGAGCTCAAAAGCGATGAACAAGATGTTGTTGTCCACCTCTTCCAATTCAACTTTGTGGGACGGTGTTATTAAGATAACGCCCCACCTTAAGGTGAAAGTGAGGCGCCGGCCGCTGTGGCCTAGCGGTTCTAGGCGTTTCAGTCCGGAACCGCGCTGCTCCTACGGTCGCAGGTTCGAATCCTGCCTCGGGCATGGATGTGTGTGATGTCCTTAGGTTAGTTAGGTTTAAGTAGTTTTAAATCTAGGGGACTGGTGACCCCAGATGTTTAAGATGTTTAGTCCCATAGTGCACGGAGTCATTTGAACCATTTGAAAGAAAGGCAGCGCGCTGTCATGCATTAAAATGAAATCACTGGACTCTTCAAGAAGCTGAGGAAACAACCAATTTTGCAGCATACCCAGGTATAACATTCCTGTCGCAGTTTTCTCCGCAGAAGTGAAAGGACCATAAACATAGTGATTCAGTTTCGGTGAGTCTCCTTATGTTCCACGACGATGTCGGGATTTTGTGACCCCCAAATCCTTACATTGTAGCTGTTTACTTTACTCGATAGATGGAACGTCGATTCGTTCGAGAAGATGAGTTGTTCGAAAACAAGTGTCCTCCGTTATATCGAGGAGAAGTGGAATGCAAAATTCGTACCTTCTTTTCTAATCCCCAGGACGCAGTTGCTGTAGTAACTGCAACTTGTAAGGCTTCATAAGCAGGCGTCCTTGTTCCAAAATACGCCACACCGTTGTTGAGGAAGCGGAAGTTCCTAGCCTGCCCCTCTTGTGGACTTATGAGGTGTGAACGCATCTCAGATACGCTTGAAATTTTCTTCAGACGTGTCTAACTCACGAGTGGTCTTACCTTCGCGTATGCAACCAACGTCCAAGAGTTTTGTTTGCCAGACGTAAATTTGCTTGTGTAGAGGCGGCTTCTTGTTGAATCGACGGCGGAATGCCCGTTGCACTTGAACAGTGGATTGACTTCGCGGAAATTCCAACACATAAGTTATTTCTTTTGTGATGTACTCACCATGTTATACAAACAATAGCGCAGCTGTGTCAAAACTTTGAACCTTCCTATAGCCAGTGACATGTGCAATCTGTTTCTCTTATAGTTGTTCGTACTAAACAATTGTTATCTGTCCTTTCTTTTTGAATCACCCGGTATTGTTGTCAGCTACTTCCGAAATTCTGCATCACCTTAACAAGCATTTCTTTAGGAATGAGACCAAATTCTTTGAATACTGCATCAAGTACTCGGCCGATGTTTGTACACTTCAGACTTAAGATGCTCCCACGGAAAAAGTCGCAGACTGTATGGTCCGGTGATCGTTCTGGCCAGCAGACATCGCCACGTGAAGCAAATAAACGTCCTGTAAATACCTTTCTCAGCACTAGGAAAGGAATCTGAGCTGTGTGAGCGGCGGCTTTGTCCTGCTAAAACCATTTTGTCAGTCTGTAGAAACTGAACTTTGGTGTAAAAAAAGTGCTATCATTTGAGTGTATCGTTGAGAGTTTACTGTCACAGTGGCACCATTCTCTTCTAAAAGGTAAGGTTCGATTATCACGTCTCCTCCAACCTAACACTATACAAATACATAGTCATCACGTAGTGAGTTTTCACGATGTTCACTAGTGTTTTGTCCACCCAAATATCGGAAATTTTGACGATTAACGTATACTGAAAATGAAAATGTGCTTCGTCATTGCGAAGGACCACAGCATCTCAAGGAACGTTTACAAGAATGTTTGCGTATAAAGTCACACGATTGCCATCACGCTCAGACAATTGTTGAAAAATATCCATCTTATTCACACGCAATCGTAAGTCCTGTTGCAAAAATTCAACGCACACTCCGATCAGGTAACTAAAGAGCTCTAGCAGGTTTTCGATGAGATCTGTTTGGACACTGCTGAATTATCGCCTTACTACATTAATGTTATGTAGCGTTCGAACCTGCATGGCCTCCGTGCTCCTCATTTCTTATCATGTCACCAGCAGTAAACAGAACTGCGCACTCCATAGATAACATTCACGTTAGCACAGTTCCTTTATTTTGATCGATCTGCTTTTAATTTCAACTTTTACATTAGGGAGGCTATTTTCCCACATCCTTTTATCTCTTCGAGAAGCAAACCTGGATAACAATCTTAAGCGGGAGCCGGAACACACACAAAAAACACCTCAAGTTTTCACTGGGACAAATGGAGTTTATTGTTTTCTGTAAGGAGTCCCAAAGCCCGCCTCTTTGTTAGCAAACACTACTTCCAGCTAGCTAGTGTCTCTATGTTCTGAGACTGTGCACCTTTGAAGTACACGCTCATTAACTCCCTCCCTTTCACAGAATAAGCCGTGAAGAATTATATTTATCACTTAAGATAATTCACTCTCGACTATGTAATACCTTTAGAACCACAGGGCACATGATTCTGCCCTTCTGTAACCTAGCAAGGCTGTAAGCACCGATTTCGCAAGCTCCACAACTGCTCCTCGAGATTATTTTAACCTACAATCCTTGCGATCGATCAGTTTCCAGAGGAGCAGAATTAGGTACTTTAATTGACCATCACCCGATAACACTCACGTTGTTTGCTGTAATATGCTGCTTCCTGCCAACACTTCCCGAAGTTTCTTAACCAAAGAGTACTAGAAAGCAGCGGCCATCTTCTGGAAATCACTCGTCTTTGAAAACAGCACGGTTGGTTCAGGCAGGATTAAGGGAAGACCAGGCCAGTATCTCCAGGCAGGAGAATTGTTCCCGTTCCGTTGGAAACTGGAAAGCTGGCGCTGGCGTTCAAAATAGAGCTGTTCCATTTCGGGCCAAAAATAAGAAAATTGACCTAAAATGTTTTAAAGATTCATTAACAGTTTCTACATTTGTCAATAACTGTATAACGAAATCACTTTCTTAAAGTTTTAAATGTTTATTAGTTTTCGAGTTACAATTTGGTAAAGTTAGCATTATTTTCCGAACTAGACAATTTACCTGCCGTGTTACTCAAGAATCTGATATCGGATTTTAGTGAACAACGATTCATTTTGAAGCTGAATGTCTGATGTTGATGAAGGTATGTACCAATAATACAACAATAAGTAAAACAAATTTAAAAAACCTTCATTTCATGTATTAAGCATAAACACAATTTTCCTGAAGATTAAATTTACATAAGTTTCAACCTCTTATGATTACACATTGATTTCAGTTTTAAGTTTAATGGAGCACCTTCTCTGAAGTGGGGAAAAAATAATCAAATACGCTAATAAATATTTAACGCTAGCGCTGTTCTTAAGTTGCGATGAGCTGTCGCCTAACATTGAAAGAGACCTCGTTGCTATGTGTTGCGTAATATGGCGTAGCGCAGCCAGCGGGTTTTGCCGCTGTTTCTATTTACTTTTTATTTTTTATAAAGCTCCCCACTGAAGATACCGTAAAAAGGTTTACCAATATTGCTAGAAAAAATACGGAACATGATGAAAATTACATTAAACTTAAATTCTAAAAATATTGCATGCATACCACCTTAAACAATACAATACCACGAGTATTTAGAATTTTGTTTTAGAATTTTACTGTGAATAGTTTCTGAGCAACGAGTCTCTGAATCTTGTGGGTCTATTAAATTATGGTAACTTCAGCCGTTAAAAAAAAGCCCGACTCACTTACTTAACACAGATGCGATTTTCCAAAGAATTATTAACTTAACGTCTACTTTAGATGATAGAAAATTGAGCCCCCACGAAACAACGTAAGGTTTCCTGCTGTCCGAAGTGATATAGAACAGCTCAGTAGCCGATGGATGCGACGCGAAACTAATAGTCTCTCCCTGCTATCCGCACAAAATTAACATTCCGTACAGTAAATAACGAAACCAGTAATGGAGTTACTGTTGTAGGGGTCTTCAGTTCGTAGACTGACCTTATGCAACGCCCCACGCCAGTCTGTTTTGCCCAAGTCTCTCCATTTTTGCGTAACTCCAGAAACCTACAGGGTACATCCATTTGAACTTCCTTATCGTCTTCGAGCTTTGGACTCCTTCTACAAGTATTACTTCCCACCCTTCCTTCCATTGGCAAACTGAAGATTTCTCAGAATGTGCCCGATAAAGCGATCCCTTCCTTTAACCAGGGTGTGGCTTCATCCAAAAAGCAAGTCGAATCGAAGAAAGAAAGAAACCTAACAGGTTGTCTGATTTTGATCAATGAAACAAAAAGACAGAAAATCTACAAACGTTTCACTTGCAGTAATCCTCCAAACAAAAACTGCATTAAATGTGTAAGGTGCAAGGAGTTGTGTTACGAATCCTTTCTTCGTTATTTAGGTTCTAGATGCTTCATTCGTGATTCCTGTTTAATAGACTTTCTTCTAATAGAAATACTTTTCACAAGATTTTACAATTTTTAACGCTGTTTTGTTCAAAGGGCGCGTAATTTTTCATTAATCAGATAGGAATATTTTCATGGGGTTTTGTATTTTTATGCACTGTTTTGCTCAAAAGGCGCGGAATTGTTCATTAATTCAAATTCTTTGTTAAGAATAGCTATTACATGCTGAGGAAGAAGGTACATTATACAGATGTATACTCAAAAGTAGATAATGAAGAAGAAATTAACGGCATAAATGTTTTTTCTCATTTTAGTAATAATGCACAAATTTACTCCACTAGAAACGCATTATTTCGTTACAGTTGCATAAGACTGCCCATTAGCTTTACTGTTTTTGTTAACTCCGCCTTACAGTTTCAGTTTTAGATGTTTCTTTCGTTCTCTCTTTTCAGAATAGTGCGAAGCCAGGCAAAATGACAGCTAATGTGTCACTAGAACTCGTTGAGCTTCTTTCAGTACGTCGCTAATCAAACAATAAGCGCACAGTGTTGCCCCAGTTATTTTTCTGCCCAGAATGTTGCCCAGCAAGAACAAAACATGAACAAACGCGGCGTGGATTAAAATTAGAAATGTCTGAGTTCGCGAGGCTGGACCACACGAAAAACGAGCATGTAAGAGGGCGACAGCAGTAACCAACAAATTAAGAGAAACATGCTTTAGGTGGCATGGCCACGTCACCACGAGCGGCGATAAATTGACGAAAACAACAACCGGCCGCCATTTTGCCGAGGAGCAGAGGCGGTTTATCAATGTACCACATGCTTGCGGTCATCGCATTGTCAGCGGCACCCAGCTACAGCCACATTTCCCACCTTTCCGAGGAAATGAAACGTAGCAGGTTCAACTGAACATCATAATACTGTTCAGAATTACGTGCGCATGATTGCTCAGCACTTTTAAAACACCGGAAATAACAGGTCAGTGACGTAAAATTAACTTTATTTTCGTACGTTAGAGGAATACAACCGACGTAATTATATTTCATTAAACCACAGTTTACGTATTACTAATTTGCACTAGAGTTTTGTTTATATGCACCGTTCTATTGCAATCTGCTGTGCGTTTCTAGAAATTTGCGCCAAAATATTATCAAAAGATGTTATTTGCCGTACATTAGAAACTAAACTCGTCTAAAAATCGATGTTGCAATTTCCGCACCAGCTGAGCGTAACAGTTGAACAACCAGAACACTTCCACAGACTGAAAAGCATTCCTTTGTGTCAAGGATACTGATAATATATCTCGGAGGTCAGCAAATAAATATTTGTAGGGTACGGATAGTTCTCTAAAATTTTATCAAGCAAGCACTTGACCAATATTCTGAGATGGAAACCTCAAGTGATTAGTATGCAGTGTGCTTTGTAGACTGCCTGTATTTTTTCACGGTCCTGTCTTTCCTTCTACTGAGCCAATGTGATCATCCTATTTCATATCCCTACAGTTGTCATACTCATGTAATTTTATAAGTTGACTGATTCTAAGTCTTAATAATTACTTCGTTTTTTTTCTATTTTTGAAGGGCATAATTTTAAATTTCTGTACATTTAAAGCAATTTGCAACCTCTGCACGATTTTGAAATCTTATCGAGATCTGACCGAATATTTCTGCAGCTTCTTTCAGATAGTACTTCATTATAGATAACTGTATAATCTGCGAAATATCAGAGGTTACTTTTAATATTTTCCGCCAGGGCATTAGTAAACAACAGGAACAGCAACGGTAGTAAAACTCCGCCCTGCACATACGTCTACGCCTGGCCATGAATCTCCAGCCAAAATAGCTCGTTGCTTCCTCCTTACAAAAAGAACGTTCAGTCCAGTCACAAATTCTGTAATCGTATTTTTGTTAGCAAATGTTAGTGTGTACGGAGTCAAATGTTTTTAAGAAGTCAAGAAATACTGTGTCCACCTAACTGCCTTGATCCATGGCGTTCAGGTTGTCGAGCGAAAGTAGCGCAAGTTGGGTTTCGCATGGTACATGTCTTCAGAATCCATGCTGGCTGACATGAAGGTGTCATTCTGTTCGAGATACCTCATTACGTTTAGGCTCAGACTACGTTCTAACGTTCTACAAAAGATGGATGACAGGATAACAGGCTGATCATTTTTGGATCACTTCTGTTCGCCTTCTTGTACACAGGTGTGACCGGCGCTTTTTTGGAATCAGTGAGCACAATTTCTTGTTGAAGGGTTGTACCACGTATTATAATTAAAATGGGAGCTACTGCAGCTGTGGTTCAGTTGAAGAAGAATTGACATCTCTAAAAAGGGCAGACACAAAAGTTGGAAAGAAAAACATAGGTGCAAGGAAGGTAATTACAAGGAATAAATACTTCAGTTGATCGACGAAAGAAGGAAGTATGAAAATGATCAGAGAAATTCAGATATACAGAAACACAAGTCACTTAGGAATGAAATAAATAGAAAGTGCAGGGAAGCTAAGTCGAAGTGGCTGCGTGAAAAATGCGAATAAATCTGAGAGGAAATGATTGTCGGAAGGACTTACTCAGCATAGAGAAAAGACAAAACAGCGTTCGTTGAAATTAAAAGCAAAAGCGGTAAAATTAAGAGTGCAGTGTAGAGAGCAGATGGATGAAAGAGTACCTTAAAGGCCTCTCTATGAGGGGGAGGACTTGTCTATTGACGTGATGAAAGAAGAACAGGAAGAGATATGAGATTCAGTCTTACAATCACCATTTAAAAAGCTTTGGGAGACTTAAAGAACACATAAGGCAGAGGGAATACATAACAACATCCCGTCAGAATCTCCAAAATCGTCGGCGGAATTGGCGACACAACAATTATTCAAGTGTCTAGAATGTATCGGACTGACGTTATAGCACCAGAATTTCGGAAAAAACATCATTTATACAATTCCGAAGATATTATGAGCCGACAGGTGCGAGGATTTTTGTACAATCATCTTAAAGGCTCATGCTTGCACGTTGCTGATAAGAATAATATACAGAAGAACGGAAGAAGCGGAGGATCTATTATGTTAACTGAATTCTCCGTCCGTTCTTGGTAGAACAATATTATAATAAATGAAAAGCACCAGTTCGCCTTTGTTCTACAATATTACTTTTATTGTGTTAATCGGTTTACGGCTTGCAAGGCCATCTTCAGACATTTTCTGAGTATTGTCACCACAGAAGTTACAATGTTTGGAAACAACATTGGATGAGAAGTTACACATCTATCAAGCAGAAACCTACAGTAAGTAACATCTCTGACAGTGTGGTGGTAATGCAATGAAAAAGTAAAACATTGAACAGTAAATAAATAAAAACTGAATAGACAGGAAAAAACTTTAACACAAAATAGGAACAGCATGCTTACATAACCGTTTCTATTAATAAACAAAAATAATAAAATAAAATAAAATTAGTACTCGACAAGATATAAAACATGGAGAGGGATACACAAATCAATTAAAAGAAGAAACAATGATCAATGTAACTACAGTATATATAACGAACTTAAGCAGTATCAATAAGATAAACAGAAATGAATAAATGCAGGAAAATGGAGGAATGTGAGGGAACATAAAGTGAATGCAATCTTGTGTGGTGGTACTACATTTTAAAAGGTAAAAAGGCTGAACAATACACAAATACAAAAGGAGCAAACAGGAAAAACATTAACATTATACTCAAAACTGTGACTACGTAGCAGTTTGCATTAAATAAACGAACCAAGTAAAATAACAAAAATATTCGATGAGCCAACTACAAGAGATATTAATTAAGTAATACAAGTACCAGTTAAAGGAAAGCCTTAACAATTGAAACTATAGTCCACATGGAATACATAGACAACTTCAATAAAATAAAAGAACTTAATGAAGACCGAAAAATGGGAATATGTAGGAACAGACAGTGTGGGAAGTAATGAAAAACAGAGATGATTGTATGAAGTTTAGGAGAGGGTGAAGTGTTGAGCTGTGTCTTGTCATTTAGGACTAGATCTGAAATGTGAGCTAGATGTTTGTTAATTTCCAGGGCTTCCAGCAGGTTGCGTTTACGGCCTTTGTTTGGCAAGTGAAGACTATGGGACACTGGTTGGTAGTTGTGACCATCTCTCAGTACATACTCAGCAAATGCGGAGTCAGAATTCTGCAACCTCCAGCTGCGTTCAGGTTCAGTCAGCCTAATTGTTAGCAAATACCACAAAACTGTCAAAGATGTTACTTACTGTATGTTTCTGCTTCAATCTAGACATGTAACTTCTCTTCCAATGTTGTTTACAAACATTGTAACTTCTTTGGTGACAATACTCAGTATTTGTCTGAAGACGGCCTTGTAAGCCGTAAACCGGTTAACAAAATAAGAGTAATACTGTAGAACAAAAGAAAACTAGTGCTTTTCATTTATTGAGGATCTATTAGATAAAGTTTGGCTTTAGGAAAGACACCAGAGATGTAGTTCTCACCTTGCGATTGAAAACAGAAACGAGACTGAATAAAAATCAAGACGCATTCACATGATTTCTCGACCTGGAAAAAACATTCGACAGTCAACAGTGTAAAAGAGTGGAAGAGTTTGAGAAAAATGTGGGTAAAATATAAGGAAAGACTGGTAATATACATACTGTATAAGAACCAAAAGGAAACTACAAGACTGGAAGACCAAGAACGCAGTGCTCGGATTAACAAACGTGTAAGACAGGGATGTAGTCTTCCGACCTTACTGTTCAGTTATACATCGCAGAGGCAATGACGAAAAGAAAAGAAAGATTCAAGAGTGAGACTAAATTTCCAGATGAAAGGATGTCAGTGAGACAATATTGTTATCCTCAGTGAAAATGGAGAAGAATTACATGATCCGCTGAGTAGAATGACCAGTCTAAGTAGTACAGAATACATCCACATTCTGTACACGTTAGACTCTTCATTCTAATCAGAGAAAACTGAAGAAAGACGAAAGTAATGAGATGTAGCAGAAATGAGGACAGCGAGAAACTTAACATCAGGATAGGCGACTGCGAAATAGAGGAAATTAAGGAATTCTGCTACATAGGACGCAAAGTAACACATGGTAGAAGGACCAATGAGGACATAAAAAGCAGAATACCGCTAGCAAAAAGGATATTCCTGGCCAAGTGGAGCCTACTAATATCAAACATAGGTCTCAATTTGAGGAAGTCACTTCTAAGAATACACGTTTGGAACACAGTATGGTAGTGAGGAATGGGATATGGGAAAACCGGAAGAGAAGCGAATAGAAGCATTGGAGATGAGATGCTACAGAGGAATGCTGAAAATCAGGTGGACTGATAAGGTAAGGAATGCGTAGGTTTTCCGCACAATCGGCGAAGAAAGCAATACATGGAAAACACTGACAAGAAGAAGAAAGTGGATGGTAGGACATCTTTAAGACAGTAGGGAATAACTTCCATGGTACAACAGGGAACTACAGAGGGTAACAACTGTAGAGGAAGGCAGAGATTGGGACACATCCAGCAAATAACCGAGGACTGGTTTGACAGTTCTACTCTGAGATGAAAAGGTTGGCACAGGAGAGAAATTCGTGGCGGGCCTCATCAAACCAGTCACAAGACTGATGACAAAAATAAAAGGAAGGAAATTTTTGGATGTGAGGTCCGCCAGTATACAAAACACCGTTTTTTCTCAGTGGTGCCGAAACCTGTATCAGTGATGATGGCACAGCGGTGCCGAAAATTGTTTGGATACTGAGAAAAAACTGCTTTTGGATAACTGGCGGATCTCACATCCAACAATTTTAGCTGCAAACACGGCCAACACAAGGAGCTGAAAATCAAAATGATGGAAAGGAAGGAAGTCTGTATAGAATCTGTCGGGGGCTCATCGGGTTTGAAGCTCTGCTTAATTTTAGTAATTTAATTATTTTCACCGTCACTGACTCTTGGGCACCTAAATAAATTTATCGAATAGAAGGTAAGGTTCTAAATTGACACTTCTCTGTACCACCGGCATTGTGAGTTTGAAAACGGGTCCAGCATCCTGAACTAATTTTAATAGAATGCATAAAAACTTTTTACGTCCCTAACGACTGACAATTACCCACTTACTATTGAGGTAAACTGCTTTGTACCTAAACGGCGAACATATTTCAGTAACATAAGCAAAGTTCATTTCTTTATATTATTGTCATGAATATGTGATTCTTCGCGCTTTCCCAGCGGATATGTTGTAAATGGTCTTCATGGGTTTGCCACCGGATCACGTTGTGCAAATTCCACAATATTTCCTCGGAGCAACTGTCCGACGTCTTCAGGTGGTTCAACCTTGCTGGTCCTAGGTACCTAGCCACCAGCAAGGTTGAACCAGCTGAAGATGAAACTTCCTGGCAGATTAAAACTCTGTGTCGGTCCGAGACTCGAACTCGGGGCTTTTGCCTAGGCAAAGGTCCCGAGTTCGAGTCTCGGTCCGACACAGAGTTTTAATCTGCCAGGGTGTTTCATATCAGTGCACACTCCGCTGCAGAGTGAAAACCTCATTCTGGACCTACCTGAAGATGTTGCTCCGAGAAAATATTGTGAAACTTGCATAACGTGATGCGGCGGAAAACCCGTGAAGACTATTTACAGCATGCATATGAATGCCACATTTTTACTCAGAGATCTTAAAATTATATAAAGTGATTAAATCCGGGGTATCCAACGAGATATAAAATATAACTAGAAAACATTCACAAGAAATTTGTTCATATTCGAATAATCTTAGGTTCATACTGAAAACTAAACAAGTGAACTTTAAAAAACTCAGAATGATTGAGAAAATCATATTGAATATCAATAAAAATAATCAAGAACAAATTTTACATTAACATGTGTAGAAGTGGATGAATAGAGTATGGAATAAACTTTAAAAACTCTTATTCAACACTTATGACGCTTTGTTCCACATACAGAACTTCAAAGCTGATGTTGTGAATTGATTTATCGCTTTGCTTTCATGGTTTGTATTTTTTAACTTAGACTGGCATACCATTAATAAAATTGAACCTAATGTCTTTTGTAAGCCATGTTTTATGGATTGATTAGGTTAGGTGTAAGACAGGACCAGTGTACGACTAGTTGCATATGGGGAAATCGCTCAAAACCATCCTCAAATTGGTCAGTCACCGTCTGTCCGGTTCAGCACAGTATTGAGCAAGTATGCCATCTGATATGCAGAATTCGTAGCTCTGTGACTGCACGTTACCCTTTGTTCCACGCCACAGAGCAGAGGAAATCCCAATTATTGGGTGAAAATCTTCTCGGTCTTGAAATTTCAAACTATTTTTTCTTTTCTACTAGCAGATAAGTTGGTATTTTCTGCTTTCTACTAACATATCTAACTACATGCAGTAGGTATAGATGTAAACACCAGTAGTATAACGTGGCCGTGTTCTATGGAATCCACTACAACAGATCTGTCCTGTGAAGGCGAAGTTAGGATCACCAAGCAAATACGATCTTCAGTGTAGTCAGACAGAACAGTGAATCACTGTTATGACTGCTGTGCAGCAAAGGGAGGGGAAAGGGGTGTCGTCGTGGGAACTGTGTAGGGATGACGGACAGATATACTGCAGGTATCCGCGCGCTCTTATTTTAGTAAGGTCTGTTTCTGCACTCTGATAAGGGCTGTGCGAAAAAGTGACAGAGAAAGACTGAGTACACGATAACAGCACGGTTCTGTCAAGATTCTCACCCATCTTGACTGCAGAACAGCATCGAAACCGCTGCCGCACCAACGAATCTGAGCCGTGTGTCGGCTCTCAACATATATCGCGCTGTTAAGATTATTCTAAGTCCTTCAATTCAATCGTTAATCGATTCTTTAATATTTATAGTTATGCTGCGTACCATTCTGTTGAGATTCCCCTCTGGCGGCGTGTCTGGTCTTATCGATCTCGGGTCGTTGCTTCCTGTTAGCCTTGTGTAAGGGAATAAGGTCTTTGGGGGGATGGCCGGTTAGTTGCCTAGCGGTGAGGAGTCGGTCGGTCAGTTTTTAAAATCGGGAATTAGAGAATGTCGTACGATGAGGCCGCGGCGTGGCGCAGCGGTGGAGAGTTGGCTGTTGTTCCGAGAAGCCGCGTGGTCTATCCTGGCGGTGCGAGACGTGTGGGACGAGTTGACGGCAAAAGGCTGTAAGCTATTGCTGTGAACACTCGGGGGCCACGGCTCTGGTTCCGAGTCACTACTTGGTGGGAGCGGCAACGGACGTCTTTAAATTGTCCGCCTGGAGGTGGGAATGATGGAGTAGTAACTCGCCTAACCTGAGGAGTGGTATTTCGCCGCCGTGGGTGCGGAGAAGACGAGGGCTCCGGTGACAGAGCGCGTGGCTGTGTGACTGTGCCCAGTTGGGTACGCTGGTGACGTGGACACGGTCGGGTGTGAGAAACTTTTGTATCGGAGTTCACCTGCTCTTTCTCTGATAAACTGCAAATTAAGTTGGTTAAAGGTTTAGATGTTAATTGAAGAGTTTTGGTTTGTGCAACCAGCGTCTTTTCTGCCTTGTGGCCTCCTGCGTTCGGGTTTCCTGTCCCTGTCGCGGTGTAATTATAGACAGTGATCTTTTGACTTCTTATTAATACTGCCTGGGAGGAAGTGTATTTTTTGGGCAGGGATTGTGGTTCCTGATTTGATTCCTCCTCCTCCCCTGGCCTCGCTTGAGTTCTATGTGATTGCTGAATGTTAGGCGTTGTGGGTCCTTTAGTCCGCTTGTAGCCTGAGCATCCTTCGGGAGACAATTGTGGCCGCTCTTACACTCGGTCGGTTAATTAGCTCTATCCCAGGACATTTTGGTGGCAGGACATGGTATGAAAGTTGTTGGTTATTGTAAAATGTTAAATGGTTGTATTTTACTCTGATTGTTTTTGGCCACTGTTCAAAAGGGTTAAGTTTGCCTTTCATTGTTTTTTTTTTTTTTAAATTACGTGACTTTAAAATTGTTAGTTATTGTAAAAGGTGAATGACTGTGTCTTTACTTTGATTGTTTTAATCTACTTGGCATCATTTGAAAATGCTAGTTCTGCCTCCCTGTTAGCGAGCCCTTGTAATTTAATATCTTGTTGTGCGAAAATTTAAAGAACGTGGCTCTCTACATATTCGGTAGCTAAATTGTATGCAAATTGTTGTTTTTTTTTCATTACTTGGAAAGTTTTAAGTAAAATGGCATGGCCGTTAACTGTAAAGTAAATTGTTTTGAAAAGGCACTCATGCCTGCTAGTTTTTTTGGATCTGTTCCTGGTCAAGTGCTAAAGAAATGACTTTTAATGGTTGAAGTAATCAATAAAGAAATTGTAAATTGCAGCTCGTCAGTAACCAACTAGTTTTGGTCCCGTTTCGCAATTGGGGGTTTTCCTTGATTAATCGTAACACCCGTCTCAGAATCACCAGACTATAAAAAAAAACCGAAGGTATGTAGGATGATTCCGTGATGGTATTACGAACTGTCGGGGATGACGGAGAAGGGTAAATGCACTCATTTGAGATCAGGGACCTTGGTCTGGAAACGACCGAGTCGTAAGCCATAAGCGAAAATCGTACTGATGCCCCTGACAGTGGAATAGATGTACCGGGACTATTGTTGCTAACTTGTAAGACTGTAGAATAGCCAATTTTCAGACATGGCAGTATGGACCAAAGAAAGAGAAGAAGTCTGGTAAACATAGGCTCTAAAATGCATACCTTAACAACTATGGGCACTTGTTCAGTAGAAGATGTGTGTTTCACAGTATCGAAGACGGATAAGTGCCCATAGCTCTTAAGGTATGCATTGAAACGCGTACGTTTCATAGGCAGCGATGGCGAGCCACAGAATCTCTGACCAGAGAGCATGTAGTTCAGTTGCGAGTTAGCAATGGGAGAGTTCAGTTCAGTTGCGGGTTAGCAGTTGTGTGTAAGCAGTCGGCGGGCGTCGACATGGCACTCTGGTCAAGATTCAGGACGAGGTATATTATTTTTAAATAAGGTAATGAAGCAGCATTGCGCTCAGCTAATTATGTAAATTAACTGTAACTAATTTGTCCAAGAATCGCCCCAATAATAATTTTGTTTTCAAAGCAATTTTTTAACAAAGAATCCTTTAATGAAAGAAATATTTCCCTTGCTATTCCTTAAAGAAAAGTTTCCCTTAAATTCAAAATTTTTGCAATGAATTTCCTCCAAGCTATGGCGAAAAATAAGAGCAGATGCAGTTTTACTAAGGTAAGAATTACAGTTTAATTAGTGAACAGGGCCTAAGATCGACATTTCAGTCTATTTGTGTTTTCATTGTCACAGAGATTTTATTATCACTGAATTGACTTTCACGTTTTTGTGGGCAGCTTATACCTGGGTCAGATTGCTAATTTTCATTTAATTGTCATTGTCAATAAATTTAATTGTGGGGAGGTTACACTTGGCTCCATTTCTATTAGATATTGTCTTTAAAATTCTCTGGGGAGGTTACACTTGGCGACATCCAGTCCAGGATCGTATTTCTTTGAGAATCTTTTGAAAAACAGTCATATCTGCTCTTATTTGCTTAAATATAATTAGCATTTGGCGCAACGCTTTTACTAATTTTATGACTTTCTTTCCTCAGATCATCGGCAATTCGTTGCTCTGTTGTATTTGTGTGTTGCTTTTGCATTGTGCTTATTTGTTTTGTGAATAATTTTAACTATTGTAAGAATGCCGCGAAAGACTGTGAATAGTGTATCGCGAGGTATTATGAACGAAATTACCGATTTAAACAACGTGACCAATAGTAATTGTGACGCGCAATGTAATGATGACAATCCTGCGTTCACTGACAATCAGTGCGTTCCAACGACTCATGATGATTTTTGTCTTAATGATGTACAAACGAACTCGGTTATGTCGTCTGTTGATTTGACGACAATCGATGACGCGGGACGCTCTATTGTAATGAGCGCCGCCCAGCTTAACACACCCGGTTTGGAAAATTCAAGTGACGAACAGACAAATTTGTCTAATGAAGATGAACAGGATACACAAAATGGGACGGATTTATTTAATTCCGAAATAGTGTCTGACAGTGTACATCCGAGTGATAAACCTTTTTGTAAATTACAGAATGACCAAATGGTCACACAAAATGAGACAATTCCAGATCCAGCATTAATTAGCACAGAGAATAGAAATGCTAATTTTGTATCGGATCCAATTATGGCATTTCTGCTACAAAATTTCAAACAACTTAGCGAACAGAACGAACAGTTAAATAAAAAATTAGACAATAATTCCAGGCAGTTTAATGAAAACTTAGACAATAATAACGAAAAACAAGACAAGCTAAATGAAAAATTAGACAACAATTCTAGACAGCTTAGTGAACAGATCAAACAGCTTAATGAAGAACATGACAGCCTTAATGAAAAATTAGACAACAATTCTAGACAGCTTAGCGAGCAGATTACAGCCGTTGCCGCGCAATGTCATGATACTAAGGAACAGTTACGCGAGGAAATAGAGGCTTGTTCAAGAAAAAGTAGGGAAGAAATTAAGTCTGTTGCTCAGGAATTAAGGGAATTGCAAACAGCTGCAACAGAAACACTCAGAGACGAAATTAGCGGAGTCGCTAAACAATGCTATGAAAAAGCTACACAATTACGCGACGAGTTTAAAGCAATGACAGCAGAACTTTCGAGCACAATGGATGAAAAGATTGACGCGAAATTCGAACAACAGAACTCTCAAATTAACGAACGTCTTAGTGTTCACATACAAAACAGTGATACGCGTTTCCGTAAATTTATTCAGGATCAAAATAAAGTAAAACGTCAGGTAATGGAAACAATCACTACACAGAGACAGGAAGACAAACGTAAAATGTTTGCGAAGGCAAAAACATATGTAGACAACAATATTGCTACAGTATCGGTCAAAATTAATACCATCGAACAGTTGAACACTGAATTACGTGATGAGATTTCTGACCTTAAATCGAAAACAGACACATACATAACAGATTTTCAAACAGTGACCGACAGACTCGAACAATTAGAACTAACACAGGATTCCGATGTCGTCAAAGCTGACGTTAAAAAACTGAACGAAACTACACGTAAGTCGCAAAAACAGATTAATGCGTCTGATTCTAAATCCGATGATCAGGTTAAAATACTGACTGAAAAATGTGATGAATTGGCCAGTCGTATTGACGTTATTGAAAGTAATAATGACAACAAATCAGACGATACTTCACCGGTTTCATTTAATCAAACACCTGAATTTCAAAATCTCCAGCAGACAATTAATGAGATCGATTCGTCTAATTGCGTAGAAAATTGTCAAGTTTACAGCAAGAAGTAACAGAGATGAAAAATATTTCAGTTAATAACACATCACAGCAGACGCCACCTTCCGAACATTTGTCAGACTCACGCAGCGCATATAATATGGGTAATCTTCAGAGAGTACGGGACTTAGATTCAGAACAGACACAAACAAATAGATTCTCTTACAATACAGAACCTGTTCCGTCATATAGAGACGATAATTTTGATTACAAACATTTTCTGTCAGTGAGAAAGTTTAAAGTGTTTAAAAATGACAGAACACAGATTCACCCACTGGATTGGATACAACAATTTAGCTTTGCTTTTCCACCGACTTGGCCCGTAACACATAAACTTGAATTTATTTGCAGTTTTTTGGAAGGCGAACCGGCAACTCGTAATGACCGATCGCGAGACAATGTTACTCCGTAGAAGAATTCCAGAATGCTTTTCTGTCAGCGTGTTGGTCGAAGACGACACAGCGCGGAATAAAAGATCAGTTAATTAGTTTACCAAATTATGAGAACTCAAATTTTCCCAGTGTTACGCAATTTTTTGAGCACATGGTGCAACAAAACCAGTATTTAAGTGAACCCTATAGTGAATCTGCACTCATTCAATTATGTATCTCTAAATTACCACGATCATTAAGAGTGTCACTTTTAACAGGTCAGCAAAAAGAAAATATTTCGGCATTCAGGGATCTACTGCAGCTTTTAGAAGTGCAGCAATCAGATTATTCTTTCGTAAACAAAAATTTTTCATATAACAACCAAGGCCAACAGACGTACAGCAATTATGATCAGACACGTAATTTTAATAGGAAAGGTAACAGACGCTTTGGGAATGACAACCACCAAAACTTTAATAACAGACAAAATTCTAATTATCAGTATCGTCAAAATTTTGAGCAACAGGAATCACATTTTGGTAACAATAGACGTTTTCCACCACAACAGCATGAAAGTCAGCCCGTTGGAATACATAACCAACAATGTAATGCACAAGGTCAACCTAACTTTAATGTTTCGCCGCGTGCACGTATAGTCCCAGATCCAACAAATAGTAACGCACGGCAGCAAAGGAACAACTACGTACAGAAAACGCAGTATTTCAATTCCTATCGGAATGCACCGTATAGGAATGCCTATCACGACAGACGTAAAAATGATGAGCACAATTATCAGCGTACATATAATAACGGTCGATCTTACCAACAGCAAAATCATCCGCAAGAACATATTCTCATGAATTAACCCGACAGTAGGTATCATCCAGAGCGTAACACGTCTGGAAGAAGTAATAGAACTGTTCAAATAGTAGAAATGCCACAGCATCCTCCTGATAACAATAACACGTCAGATAGAATCTGACTAGATACTGTACAGGTCGCATCTTCCAGTAACACGAGCACTACTTTAGACACGCAGAATGTTGTTCACGAAAATGTAATTACTTTTGACGACATCAGAGACACTCTTTTGCAGGAAAGACCAGTTATTCAGAAAACTATTTCACATCCTGTGATCGAAATTAAAATTGGTTCATCGAAATTTTCTGCAGTAATCGATTCCGGATCACCTATGTCAGTTATAAATGAAGAAACTTTTAACGAATGTAACAAAGAGAATACCTATCCTACATTACCATTAGGCAAAACGAAAGTAAAAGGAGCAGTATCGAGTAAAGGAGTAGACGTTAAATTACAGACACATTTATCATTTTGTATTGCAGGTCATACTTTTCACTCTAATTTTTGGATTGTTCCTTTATTGACAACAGACGTTATCCTAGGTACGAATTTTCTGGTACAACATGACGCAGTTGTCGATTTTCAGAATTCCTATTTAATGTTGAAAGATGAAAATATACAATTTGCTATAGAATTTCAGCACTCACTATCTGCGGAAGAACAAACAATTAATCGCACAGAGGTAATTTCCGTATCACGTAACATAGACTGTAATTCCGCATTGTTCACAGACACGTACGTACATAACTATAATACTCCAGACGAAGCCGACTACGACGTAATGCAGATGATTTCCGATAAAGTTAAACAAAGCAGTGCAAATACAAACGATGAACGAACGCAATTACACAAAATTCTTTTACAGCAAGCTCCAGTTTTCAACAATACTCCTGGTACTATGTCCGGATTTATGTATGAATTTCAAGTGAAACAGCACGACACATTTAAAGCTAAGCATTATCCTATTCCGTATACTCACTTCGCCTTGTACTTGATTCACGTCACATTAATGACATTATTATTAATGAAACCGATCGACCACAGACACTTGAAGAACTTCTACAAAAATTTCATGGTACTGCTATTTATTCTACACTAGATTTGAAATCGGGATTTTGGCAAATTCAGCATTTCTCTGTTTTGGCGACTGTTATCAATTTTGTAAATTACCGTTCGGATTAACTATTTCTTCTGCAGTTTTTATTCGCGGTTTGAACACAATACTTCCGACAGAACTTAAGGACAGAATTACGACGTACGTAGATGACATTCTTATCGCAGAAGCTAACTGGTCTGAACACAATCTGATTCTAGAACAACTGTTGCAAACTTTTCATGCACAAGGACTCACAGTTAATCTCAGTAAATCGCATTTTGGCAAAACTTCTATAAAATTTCTTGGACACGTAATTTCAGCAGAAGGCATTGCGCCTGATCCGGAAAAACTTCAAGCTCTACGTGACATTACTGTTCCTACGACGAAGAAACAACTACGCAGTTTTTTGGGCTTAATTAACTTTTTTCGCAAATTTATTCATCACTCTGCTTTAGACACACCTAGATTATGCCAATTAACAGGTAAAAACACTATTTGGTCATGGGATAAGCAAGCACATTCTGAATTTGTGAACCTGAAACATGCTTTGTTGAATGCTCCACTTTTATCGCACCCAGATCTTACCAGAAATTTTTCCATTGCCACCGACAGTTCCAACACCGCATTAGGCGTACACATTTTTCAGGAAATTGAAGACGACGGCTTAACAGTAATTAAAAACATCGCATTTGCAAGTCGCATTCTGTCGCCTGCTGAACAAAATTACTCCGTTACAGAATTGGAAACATGTGTTGTATGGGCTTTTACGAGATTTCGGCACTTTCTTTATGGCAGACATACCACCGTTTACACAGATCACATATCGATACAATTTTTACTTTCGGCTAAATTTACTCATGACAGATTAAGTAGATGGAAACTTCATTTACAGGAATTTAATTTTACGATTGTTCACATCCCCGGCACACAAAATGTTATAGCAGACGCACTATCGCGTTCTCTCAGCAACAATCAGCAAGACGTAGCAACCAACTTCTGCAAAGCAAATTTCAGTGTCATGTACATTCAGCAAGTTGCATTTGAAAATTTTATTTCATCGTCATTACAGGACATAGCAAAAGAGCAAAGTAAAGACAATGTGTGGAAAGAAATTAAACACCTTTGGCAAGATAAGAATAATGTTACGATTAGGAACCACTACACTGTACGCAATGACATTCTGTTTCGCCGCTCTCATCCAGACAGCAACAATTGGTTATTATGCATTCCTGAAGAACTGGTTAACAAATTAATATGGTATACTCATTTAAGTTACGCACATTACGGAGCCAGAAAATGTTTTCTTATACTGAGACAGAACTGTTATTTTACCAACATGGAAAAACGTATACGACGAGTTTTAGCGTCATGTAAAATTTGCCAGAAAGCTAAGTCAGACACCACTTCACATATTCCTCCATTACATCCAATTGTACCTGTTAAATTAAGACACATGGCCGCAGTAGACATTTTTGGTCCGATTCCGAGAACTAATAGAGGTTTTAGCGACATCTTTGTCGCTGTTGAGCTCACTTCAAAATTTGTTACTTTCACTCCGTTACGCAAAGCTACTGCTAAAACTGTTTCGAAAGCATTTGTAAAACATTTTCTATTTCATGTAGGGCATGTGATGAGAGTAATTTCCGATAATGGATCACAATTTCGATCTGCTATATGGACACGCATGTTACGAGCTAGAAACATTTCTCCAATCTATATATCCAGGTACCATGCTTCTTCGAACCCCTGTGAACGATTAATGAAAGAAATTGGTAAACTGTGCAGAATATACTGCCACAAAAGACATATTGATTGGGACACACACATATTCTCATTCCAAGATGTAATTAATTCCATTCCAAATGAATCCACTATGCTATCTCCGTCTGTTATACTGAAAAACGTTGAACCACCAAACAAAATTAAAGAATTAGTAAACTTCCCTACCTGTCGTCGACTAAGACAGCACGAAATAATTGACATTGCGCTGAACAACATCAAACGTGCCGCAGAGCGCCGGAGAAGACAACAAAAACAGGTTTGTACACGCCGAAACTTTCACATTGGACAGAAGATATTAGTACGAACACACTATTTATCCAGGAAATTAAAAGGTAAGTACAGTAAATTTGAACTTCTATACGCAGGTCCATATCGGATTCGCAGTATTCCTCACCCCAATGTAGTACACGTCGAAACTCTGAGAACCAGAAAATCGTAAGGAAACCACCATTTATCCAACATAAAACCGTTTATTGAGTGAACATACTTTACGATTTACCACGCTGTAATGTTATTTACTAATGTTTATGATCATTTCTGCAGTTATATTCACATGACTAATTATTGATGACTAATGTATTTTTTCTTGGCAAGTGCCCGGTAAGATAAGGTTAGCAGGTCGCTCTTCTTGTCGTTACACATCAGACCGTGCATATTTTCCAGATGAACTTACGCATTTTATGAATAATTATGCAATTCTATGTAGTGACGTATTAATTTTATCAAATTCTCTCTCCATTAAAGTCTTTGATTCTCGTCTCAATTAACTACACTACATACAAGCTGAACACAACCAACGTCACATTTTGTCTCTTTTATGTACGATTGTTTTCATGTTTTGTTTATATGCACTGTGAAATAGTTAAGGTATAACACACCAGTTGATTTTGACATTTTTGCCCTATGATATCTCAACATCGTGACTGTTTTACATTTTTTTTTTTTTTGCTGCTGCATTGTGATATTCTCTGTACATTTTTGCCTTTGAACACTGTCTATGCTTTTGACATATTACGTTTTCTGTCATGATATGCTGTATGCTTAATTGTGTCACCATTAACCAGTCATTATTTAGTGGGTATATGATTTAAATGCAAGGCATTAATCTTTGTTCATCAATTTCAGAAAGAAATGATACGTAAAGGAAATAAATTAAACAGAAATGGGAATTTCACATACGGAATGAACGAAAGAAGATGCAAAAAACCTTGTGAGGAAGAGTAAATGGATCAGAATTAACAAGCGTTAACAAGAATATACTATGCACATCGTAGAATAGCAGTCTTAACTAATTTTTTTCTTTCAGAATACAAGGTGATTGATGCAGGCTGTCAGACAGAACGACACATCTTAGTTTTAAGTGATGAAATATGCTAGAGATAAGGAATAGTTGTGTAATGAATATGAAGTGATTTTTTTGCAGATGATAATGAATACTAATGAAGAGTAATGATGAAGAATATGCTACTATGAATGATGAAGTTTTTCTTTACAGGTGATGATAATAATGAAGTTATGATAATATGGATAATGAAGTTTTTTCTTTACAAATGAGGATGATGTTGAAGTTTATGTATTTATGCTATGTAGTTATTTAAGTATTTGTTGCAGTTTGTTTTGACAGTATGTTTTATATCGTATGGTATGATGACTGAAGGTTTTGGAAAGTACAGCTATGGAACACATTTTTATACACATTTCACTACCTGTTAATTCGAAGTTCACTACTTTTCAGCATAGTCTGCGTTTCTTCTTTCAGCTCAATAATCCATTTTGTATTTTTTTTTCCAGGAGATGCTTTTCATGATACTTACTAAACTTGTTACTTATTATACCTGTTCTAGTACTTGCATTTTTATTTTTTACCCATTTGTGTCTATAATTTATAAATGTGATCACATATACTGCCTTGTTACATAGCCTTGCTACAGCTGACTCATGACGAATGACGTTACCTATCCTCATTTGCAGCAATAGGTCAATAGCAAATATTGTTATGCCTCAGCAATTAATTATTGATCCCAATGCAATGCATTGCTAGCACAAAAACAAAAACAAAATATATTACCAGGCCCAAATAATGTTACTAGTTTAAGAGAATTCTGAATAATACTGATCAGCTCTGAATAGTATGTCACTTCAGTAATGACTTTTTAATGATAAAAAAATATATATAAAATAATGCTTTGTAACTGGTAAATAACTGCCACTGTTTATTGTAATGAGACTACTTATAATACTCATGATTATTAATGCTATGACTGCAATTAATTGATTTTTAATCATGACTTCTTAATGGTGTGTATCACCAGTTTCAAATAATGCTACTCATTTAAGAGAGTTCTGAATAATACTGAATGATGAACAATGTTTTATACTATTCAATACTTGCTGGCCACTGAGTGCCAATAATTAATGTAACTAAATGAAATATGACTAATTATGTTATTAATTATACCATTAATTAGCTCCTGTTTTCAATTATGACTTTTCATGTTTAGGTAACTGGCCACTGAGTGCCAATAATTAATGTAACTAAATGAATTATGACTAATTATGTTATTAATTATGCCATTAATTAGCTCCTGTTTTCAAGTATGACTTTTCATGTTTAGGTAACTGGCCACTGAGTGCCAATAATTAATATAACTAAATGAATTATGACTTTTCATGTTTTGTTAACTGGCCACTGAGTGCCAATAATTAATGTAACTAAATCAATTATGTTATTAATTATGCCATTAATTAGCTCCTGTTTTCAATGATGACTTTTCATGTTCTATAACTGGCCACTCAGTGCCAATAATTAATGTCACTAAATGAATTATGTTATTAATTATGCCATTAATTAGCTCTTGTTTTCAGTGATGACCTTTCATGTTTTTGTAACTGGCCAATGAGTGCCAATAATTTGTATAACTCAATGTATTATGTTAATGCTAGGCCAATAATTGACTCTTTTTTTTCAATGAAGACTTCTGATGAACATTATTCTGTCATACTAAATATGCTTTGTAACTGGCCAAGGACTGCCACTGTTTATTGTAATACGATTACCCATGATGCCAATAATTTAATTTTATGAACATTATTCTGTAATATTACATAAGTGGTACAGAAATGTTCAATAACTGGGCTATGAATGCCGCAAACTACTAATGTAATTGCTAATCAAGACTAGTCTGTGACTTAATGTCCTTCACCTTCTGACCTAACTACCTGGAATTACTGTAATATCCATTTGTCTTGTCCATCCTCATGATCATGGAGCACTATATTTGGTTTTGCACTAATTCTACGTTGGTGTGCCTTGTAAGAGCGTGGTGTTGACACGACATGCTGTCCACCACCGTGAGCGATGAAGACGTTATTATGGTCCCACTGTTTGGTGTACCTGATATACTGCCAAAATGATAACATGGAAGATTACTACGACATTTCAGTGTCTTGGCTACGCTGATAAATACTAATGGAAAAAGAACTTCAAATTGTGTCACTTGGTGTTGTACTTCTGTGGAAAGATGTGGACTTTCAGAGCAGCTATGTGCAATCCAAAGTGCTACAACCATGATGCAATCCTTCCCTTTCCTATCCTGATTCTTGTCACATAGTGAAAATCATTTTTTGCTAACATCATTTATGTTCATGGCCTATACATTTTTTTTGATTTGCTGAACTCCAATGCAAGTACACTTATGTCACTTGTCGACATGATTTTTTGCCATTATGTTTATTTGTTGTGAAAATGCTAAAGACATTTTTCGATTTGTTCTGAAGTACAGTATATGTGCACTCTTGTCTTTTATATTGTATATACATTTTTCTGATTTGCTGATACGCTCTGTACTCATTGTATACATTTTTGTCATTGTCTAATGTTTTGTGCATGTGCATGTGCATGTGCACCACATTTAATTCATGTACTATATCTGTATATATGCTGTAACTGTAAAGTTAATTAGTTAAAAAAAAATTTCTTGCGATGGCAAGTCCAAATGACTCACCATCGCTGCCAAATTTTTGCCCCCCCAGTGGAGGGTTATGAAACGCGTACGTTTCATAGGCAGCGATGGCGAGCCACAGAATCTCTGACCAGAGAGCATGTAGTTCAGTTGCGAGTTAGCAATGGGAGAGTTCAGTTCAGTTGCGGGTTAGCAGTTGTGTGTGAGCAGTCGGCGGGCGTCGACATGGCACTCTGGTCAAGATTCAGGACGAGGTGTATTATTTTTAAATAAGGTAATGAAGCAGCATTGCGCTCAGCTAATTATGTAAATTAACTGTAACTAATTTGTCCAAGAATCGCCCCAATAATAATTTTGTTTTCAAAGCAATTTTTTAACAAAGAATCCTTTAATGAAAGAAATATTTCCCTTGCTATTCCTTAAAGAAAAGTTTCCCTTAAATTCAAAATTTTTGCAATGAATTTCCTCCAAGCTATGGCGAAAAATAAGAGCAGATGCAGTTTTACTAAGGTAAGAATTACAGTTTAATTAGTGAACAGGGCCTAAGATCGACATTTCGGTCTATTTGTGTTTTCATTGTCACAGAGATTTTATTATCACTGAATTGACTTTCACATTTTTGTGGGCAGCTTATACCTGGGTCAGATTGCTAATTTTCATTTAATTGTCATTGTCAATAAATTTAATTGTGGGGAGGTTACACTTGGCTCCATTTCTATTAGATATTGTCTTTAAAATTCTCTGGGGAGGTTACAGCATGTTAGAGCTCATGTTTACCAGACATTTTTCCCTTGCTCTGGTCCATACTGCCACGTCTGTAAGTTGCCTACCCTACAGTCTTACAATTTAGCAACAACAGTACCGGTACACGTATTCCACTGTCAGGGGGTATCAGTACGATTTTCACATATAACTTTCGACTTAGTCTGTTACCTCAAATTGATACATTTAGCCTTGTCCGTCATACATGAAAATTTGTAAGATGACACAGAATCACCCCGTATAGTGAGTGCTTAAGTAACAATATTTACCGACGCGCTCAGAATTATTTAACCTGCAGTTTACTAGATTCGTAAACAATCATTGCTAGCAGTTGGTGAGAAATCTACTGTCAACAAAAAGCGTGTACCTCCAGATTTTAGGATGGGGCAAGTACCTCACTTACCAGTCCTACCCTATCGCAGTCTCCTTGCGAACGCCAGTGCACTGACTCTATCACTCATCTTTGCAACTACTACGAGAATTAAACTTGGATGGCTTAAAACGGAGTTGAACACAACAAGCGGACCCCGTATTAATGCGGTACTCAAGATAGGAGGGAAGACGCTCACCTGTTCCCAGAGTCCGTACGGTAGCGGTGGGGGTGGCAGCCCCGCGACCCTCCTGGTTGAACGCCTGCAGGTACAGCTGGTACCTGGTGCCACACTGCAGCTCCCCCAGGGTCCAGTTCCTGTCCTCTGCCGGCAGTCTCACCTGCTCCCACTCTCCAAACTCCTTCTTGTAGAACAGGTAATGTCCTGTGTGCAGAATGAAGACATAACAGTGTTTAAAATTACTGCCCACCGAAGATCAGTCGACAAAGTTGTTTTATTGTCCATGACAGACCCCTGTGACAACATAATTGACTGTTCAATTTATGGATGTCCACCTTATTGGATAGACGAGGGACTTCAGTTGATGATATATATAAGAAAAGTACAACCGTAGCTGTATCTTGAGAACGTCTTTATTTTATCACACTTCTAGTGTCGGCGCCACATTACCGCCATCCTCTTCCCCGCGGTATTCCTGCCTGTCGTAAGAGGCGACTAAAAGGAGTCTCCAAAGTTTCGGCCTTTATGTGTTCCTCTCCTCTCGGGTTTGACCTCTACCTTCTCTAAATTTCTGTTGATAGTGCGTGCCATTTGGGAAAGGACGCCTTAGATGGTGTTTTTTGTTTGTCCATCATGCACCAAGATCTTGCATGCTACTTATTGTCTTGTGGTGGGCTTTGCACCCAACGTCTTCTGGGTTGCCTACTCCTCGTCTCCTGCGCTGCACCATCCTTCGCGCCCACGACAATTCTGGACCATTTCTACACCCGAAAACCAGCGCAATAGCCAGTCCGTCGTGGTGGAGTTGTCATGCACCCTCTTGTTGGTAGCCCCCTGACAACACAGGGTTTACCATTGCGACGTGAAACCTTACGTCCCTCCTCCTATGCGGTGCTTCAAGTGCTGGAGGTTTGGCCACATGTCATCTCGCTGTAACTCAAGCGCCACCTGCAGGGACTGCAGTCGTCCTCTGCACTCGGGTGCTCCGTGTGTGCCTCCTCCCACTTGTGTCAACTGTGGGAAGCGCCACTGCCCCTGCTCGCCTGAGTGCCCTGTTCTCCGTAAGGAGCGGCGAATAATGGAAATCAAAACCCTGGACAGGCTCACCTATCAAGAGGCAAAGAGGAAATATTAGCGCCTTCATCCTGTTTCAATGACTGCATCCTATGCTGTGACAGCGATTTCTTTGCCCCCGTTAGCGACGGCTGTCCCTGCCCTCAGGGCCTCTTTGACTCTTCCACCGTGTCCTTGATGGGGGACATCGCTTCTTCTGGTGCTCGCAAGATATCTCCCTTGGGAGACCAACCCCCCAAATTGACGGGGCCATCGGACCCCGCCACCCCACTGGAGGTACGCCAGCCTCCTCTGGCTTCTCTCGCGTGGAATGGGTCCCTTGGAAGTCTACCTTCCAGGGAATCCTCCAGTGCGACAGCTGACATCTGTCAGTGGCTCAAGGAGCCACGAGCAGCAGATCGAAGCTTCCTGGCAGATTAAAACTGTGTGCCCGACCGCGACTCGAACTCGGGACCTTTGCCTTTCGCGGGCAAGTGCTCTACCATCTGAGCTACCGAAGCACGACTCACGCCCGGTACTCACAGCTTTACTTCTGCCAGTACCTCGTCTCCTACCTTCCAAACTTTACAGAAGCTCTCATTCTGGAAACATCCCCCAGGCTGTGGCTAAGCCATGTCTCCGCAATATCCTTTCTTTCAGGAGTGCTAGTTCTGCAAGGCTCGCAGGAGAGCTTCTGTAAAGTTTGGAAGGTAGGAGACGAGGTACTGGCAGAAGTAAAGCTGTGAGTACCGGGCGTGAGTCGTACTTCGGTAGCTCAGATGGCAGAGCACTTGCCCGCGAAAGGCAAAGGTCCCGAGTTCGAGTCGCGGTCGGGCACACAGTTTTAATCTGCCAGGAAGTTTCATATCAGCGCACACTCCGCTGCAGAGTGAAAATCTCATTCAGCAGATCGAAGAGTTTCCCGCTCTTCGTCTGCCCCTGATCCTCCTTCTGAGACTCCCTCCCAGGTTGCTTCTAAGGAGCAGCGGGTGAAGGGGCAGACAAAGAAGAAGAAGGAGAAGAAGAAGGAAACGCTGGGTAGGAAGGAAGGGGTTCAGGTTGACTCTGTGCCACCTGTTACTACCAGCTCTGCATATGAGGACGATTTGCAGATTTTGGTGTCTCCTGATGACCTCGCTCTCGTCTCTACCTCAGACGCAATGGTTCTCGATTCTGGCTCTCCTTTGGTGGCGGTATATAACCCACTAGTGTAATCTGCCTCTTCAGTCCTTTCACGCCTTTTTAGTCCGCGGACAATGGCTTCCTCCAGTGGAATTGCGGCGGTTTTTTCCACCACCTTGCTGAGCTCCGACAACTTATCATCCTTCACCGTATTTTCTGCATTGCTCTCCAGGGAACTTGGTTTCTGGCGATGCGAATCCCCGCCCTCCGTGGCTGTTGGTGTTATTATACGAATCAGGCAGCTTATGCGAGGATATCTGGTGTAGTCTGCGTCTATGTCCCTAACTCTCTTCACAGCGAGTGTGTACCTCTTCAAACACCTTTATAGGCTGTCGCTGTTAGGGTGTGGATGCCTCAGGCTGTTACTGTCTGCAGTGTCTATCTTCCACCGGATGGTGATGTCCCACAGTATGTTTTGGCTGCGCTGATGGCCCAATTGCCGCCTCGCTTTCTGATACTGTGTGTGGGACTCATTCACCTCCATTGACACTATTCAGCGTCTTTCTCATGACACTATTGATGTGGTGGTTCACACGATAACCACCAGCATCGTTTATGCAGCAGAATCTGAAAATCCCTGTTCTTCTGGGTCTCCTCAGCTGAGGACTGTTCCTTGGTGGTCACTGGAAATCGCTCAGGCGATTCGAAATCGTAGACGGGCCCTCCAACGTCATAAGTGGCACCCATCACTGGAACACCTCCTTACTTTTAAGCGGCTCTGTGCCTGAGCCCGATGCCTTATTTGCCAACAGAAGCGAGAGTGCTGTGAATGGTGTATCTCCACCATTGGCATCCATATCTGTCCATCGTAGGTTTGGGTCAAGATTAGGCGATTCTATGGATATCATACCTCTGTCAGTGTACCTGAGCTTTCCTTGAATGGAGCCGTCTGTACTGAATCAGACACGATTGCAGAACTCTTAGCGGGGCATTATGTTCAGAGTTCTGCTTCTACGAATTACCCACTGCCCTTCCACTCCCTGAAGGAGTGGTTGGAGCAGCAGAGCCTTTCATTCCATATGTGCCACCCAGAATCGTACAATGCTCCATTCAGTGAGTGGGAATTCCAAAGTGCATTCGCCACTTTCCCTGATACAGCTGCAAGGCCAAATCACATCCACTACCAGATGCACAAACACCTATCAGTGGACTGCCAGTGATGCCTCCTAGACCTTTTCAACCATATCCGTCTCAGTAGTGGAAAGCATTATCATACCAGTGCTGAAGCCTGGCAAGAACCCACTGGAGGTGGACAGCTACCGCCCCATTAGACTCACCAACATTCTCTGCAAGTTGCTCGAACATATTGTGAGCTGGAGGTTGAGTTGGCTACTTGAGTCTCGGGGCCTTCTGGCTCTGTCTCAGGGATGATTTCATAAGGGCTGCTCTGCCACCAATAATCTTGTCTGCCTGGAGTCTGCCATTTGTACAGCATTTGCCCACTGTCAGCATCTGGTTGCCATCTTTTTTGACGTGCGGGAGGCATACAATACCACATGGCGACATCACATCCTCACCACGCTTCAAGGGTTGGGTCTTCGGGGCGTGCTCCCGATTTTTATTCAAAATTTTCTGTTGCCTCGTTCCTTCTGTGTGCAAGTTGGTTCCCCCCTTAGCTCCTCCCGAGTCCAGCAGAATGAGGTCCTGCATTGTGGTTGCTGAACAGCAGCTACAGGGCACTATCGGCAGGGTGCAGTCTTGGGCCGTCATGCACGGTTCTCGGCCGCCAAGACCTGCGTGATGCATTTCTGCCGGCATCGCGCTGTTCATCCTGAGCCAAGGCTTTATCTTGACGGCGAACCTTTTGCCGTGGTGGAGACGCATTGGTTTTTGGGCTTGCTTTTTGATGCCTGGTTTACTTGTCTCCCTCATATTCGGCAGCGTAAACAAACGTGCTGGCGCCATTTTAACACTCTTCGTTGCTGCATCACACCAGCTGGGATGCCGATTGGTCTACCTTTCTACGACTGTATCAGGCGTTGATTCAGTCTCATCTCGATTGTGGAAGCCTGGCTTACGGTTCAGCATCGCCTTCCGCATTGCGGTTGCTCAACTCCATACTTCACTGCGGGATCCGACTCACAGCTAGAGCTTTCTGCACAAGTCCTGTAAACAGCATACTTGTGGAGGTTCCATTGCGGATCCGGCGCCAACGACTACTGACCGCTTATGCTGCAAATGTTTGTAGTTTGCACGAGAGTCCCAATAACCGTCTCCTGCTCCGCAATTCGGTCGTCCATCCTCCCAAATGGCGGCCCCAGTCAGGGTGTACGATCGCGGTTCGCGTCATGGCTCTTCTCTCTGGGCTTGAGTTTTTCCCTCTCTCACCTCTTTTCTGAGCCTATTGACTTATACGCCCATGCCTTCGGCTGGATTTGGCACAGGGCCTGAAGGACTCAGTCAGTCCCTCCTGAGGCCCTCCGCCGCCACTTTCTTTCTATTCTTGCTACGTGGTCTATACCGACGGTTCGATGGTTGATGGTCTAGTTGGTTTTGCTATTTTTCTTGGGCATCATTCTGAACAATGCTCATTGCCAGCTGGCTGCAGTGTTTTCACTGTAGAGCTGTAACCATCTTTCGTAACCTAGAGTATCTCTGCTCCTGCTCAGGTGAGTCCTTTGTTATATGCAGTGACTCCCTGAGCGGTTTTCGAGCTAACGACCAGTGTTTTCCTCTTTCTCGTCTGGTGATGCCTATCCAGGAGTCCCTCCATACTCTTGCCCATTGCAGCCACTCCAAGGTCTTCGTGTGGACCCCAGGTCATGTCGGCATCATGTGTAATGAATGGGTTGACGGGCTGGCCAAACAGGCTGTCGATGCACCGGCCCTGGAGATTGGCCTTTTGGAGTGTGATCTCCAGTCAGTTCTGTGGCAGAATGTCCTTGGTACCTGGAGTGATGAATGGCGCACCCTGCCTTCACCCAACAAACTTCGGGTTGTAAAGGAGAGTACCAGTGCGTAGCGCTCCTTCTTGCAGACATCTCACAAGGACTCCTTTGCACTCTCCTGGCTACGCATTGGCCACACCTAGCTGACGCAGTTATCTATTGCGCCACCTCTCTTGTCACTGTGGTTTCGCGTTGACAGTGGTCCACATTTTGTTGGACTGTCCGCTTTTAACTGCGCTCAGGCAGACTTTTGCGCTGCCTGATACGCGCCATGTACTTTTAACAGATGACGCTGCAACGGCAGGCTTAGTTTTGAGTTTTATTCACGCAGGGGGCTTTTATCGCTCGATTTGAGGGTCTGTGTCTGTTTTTGTATTGAGTCTGGCCTTTGGCCTACGGTTTTAGATGACGGTTTTTAGTGTATCTCTTGGTGGTTGACTTTTCCTTTTTTTTTCTTTAGTATGGTCGGCCAACCACTGTAACACTCTGTTTTTTTTTTATTCCTCTTTTCTGGTCTTTGTCTGCGTCTTTCTTGTTCTGTGTCGTACCTTGTTACCTCCGTTGCTTATTTTTATTCCTTGTGGGTTTCCATGATCATGGAAAAAAGGACCGATGGCCTTTGTAGACTGGCACCTTCAACCCCCACAAACCAACCAACTGCCATCCTCCGTCATTAAAGACAATACAGTTTCGTGTATAGACTCCTGATGAAAGCTACCCCACATGTGCTGGTAACTACGGTAACACAGTAAATGCGCCATGGAAATCAAATACTCTTTTGGCATGGTGAGGTCTGAGGATGGCAGTAATGTGCCGCCGAAACTAGTCGTGCGAAGGAATGAAGACGTTCTCAAGATACAGCTATGGTGGTACTTTTTCTAATATAATTGTCTGTCTTTATTACTATCAATTTTTTTTATTTTTTTAAAATTATAGATCTTTACGCGCTTCTGATACCACTATCATCAGATATCAGAACAAATGTAGAAATTATATTTCTACAAGTATTACAATAATACATTTATATAATAAAACGAAATTGAACCACCTTTTAGAATCTCAGTCCTGTTATGCAGTTTAGTGCTGTTTAGTGACGCAGTCTACGTTAAGTAGGAATATGAGGTCGGTAGGTCTCGTTAAAATTCAAATCGTTGTCACAAAAATAGTATATAATAACAATAAGACGTACAGTTCTGACACTAGAAACAGTTTAACGTATGGCTTAAAATTATACAAGGCAGATCATAAAGTAATGTTTCCTCTAATGTTGGAGTACTGGCTATTCTTCGTGTTTTACTGTTCCTGTTAATACTTACATATCGATAAAACGAATATCGCGCTAGACTGACTTGAAATCCCTCTATCTAATAGGTACGTAAATTTCCTGCCAAAAATCATATTCTTTGCAAGGGAAAACAAACTGTCGCTTTCCGTTGACAGCGGGGGTCGCACGAAACATCTGATCAGAAGTACTTGTTTCGGTCGACTCGATCTATACATTGCAGAAAAAAAATCGTAACTATTTGCTGAAAGACTAGAGAAAATTCGCCTGACGAGTCTCAGGGGGGACACTCTGTAGATGTAGTCATTTAATACTCGGCGGAAAGTATTTTGGTGATTCGTTGCCATTATTTCTAGAACTTTTAAGTATTCAGTGTTCGCGTAAAAAATATTAGGGCTTCATAGGACGCTCATGTCCACCAGGTTGGTTTATTTCTCCTTCTTTTTGCTTTACGTTTCTTATCAGATAAAAAATGCTATATTCACAATATTATTACACCACCAGGTGGAAATATCGAATAATTTCCGGGTCAAGACAGCCTGTATAGGTGTGAAGTACCCATTATACAGAAACGGCGTGTTTAAAGCTTTACTGGTGAAAAATAGGTGATTGAAAACTCTTTGGTGACCTCAGAACCCTTGCGATGACCGCAGAATCCTTGCTCTTTGTTTACTACGTTAGTCAGAAATATATTCACGCCTCAGACCGGATGTGAGTACCTGATAATGATATTCAAAAATGCTTCAGGGTTCCCTGAGATCATGACATTAAGAACATAAGGTAAAAATTTCGACTATTTTCCATGAATGCAAATTATAGATGTGGCCATCCCCACAATGATGCTTTGGATACCCAAGGATCACGGTTTTTTGGGGTTTTCTCAGGAACCACCTATGAAGAAATGGTGCTTTTGCAAGTCACTTCAAGTCCACCCTGTACCACGCTTAATGCAAAAGGACCAACCAATTTGCTCAATTTGTCTGTGTTAGGGGAAGTGTGTAATGTTTAAATTTTAATCGTGCAGAGTAGGACAGCTAAAGTGAACCTGTTCTTGTGATAGGTACACAAATGGTCAATAGGCCAAAGGGTTATCCGAAACACTTGACTCCGTACCTCTGTGATCAATAGAACCCGAGATATGACCCCCTGAAAAATGGCATTTTTGCGCGTGGCTTCTTGGAACACATTGGTACCGGCACTGTCGTGCGCGGGCAGATAATGCCTACTTTTATTCGAAATCGCTCCAGTTCTCTAATATAGTACACGGTTTTCATTTCTTAGTCTTTAGCTTAGTAAGTTTCAAAATGCGCTGATGGAAATTAAAAGTGTTACATCGTGAACGCCATGAATGCACGCTACTTATACTGCAGTATTTACTTAGCAGTAGGATATGTCGATTAAAATTTTCTCCAAAGCTGTAGACTCGCTCAGAATAACATGCCACAGGCGCAGAGGCGCGTTCTCCTGTTGAGCGCTGGGCGAGTCCATCCTTTTACTCCGGAATAGCGACTGTTTGGGTTGACCGTCAGCCGCCGACCTGCACGCTTAGAGAGTTACTAAAATACACAGCACCACAGCCTAGTGACCCATAGGTGCAGAGAGAGTTCTTCATTTTCAGGAACGTGTGATTATACGCAATGCTGTGGCATTTCTGCTGAAAGAGGCAAATGAGCATGAAGAAATCTCGTTAAAAATATACTTGAGAGGGTTGCAGAAACTGCCTCTAGCAGCTCATGAAATTCCCTCACTTCCTCTAACAGAAAAAAGGACCTTAGTCTCTACTACATCACTCGAGGACTTGAATCCCAACCCTCTATAGTTTAAAAATTGTTGAGGCTTTTGTATCCACTTTTTGACGTGCTGCTCATTGCTTCCACCTAGGGATCTTCGGCTGACGTTTGTTTGGCGGTTTTCCTGATATTTTTCCGATATCGGTGATGGCGTTATCAAAGGTTCATCCTCCACTGTGTATCGCCACAAGTAGTGCAGTAGTGGAGGATGAAACTTTGACAATTCCAGCCATTCGTGCTGATGACTCTTCAGGAAAATCGTTAAACAAACGTCGGCGAAGATCCCGGGACAGAAGCTAACAGGAAATGCGCCACCCTATAGTCTCCTCCATCGTTTAGAGCAGTGGATCTGCTCCCGTGTGCCGGCCAGTGTGGCCACGCGGTTAAAGGCGCTTCAGTCTGGAACCGCGCGACCGCTACGGTCGCAGGTTCGAATCCTGCCTCGGGCATGGATGTGTGTGATGTCCTTACGTTAGTTAGGTTTAAGTAGTTCTAAGTTCTAGGGGACTGATGACCTCAGATGTTAAGTCCCATAGTGCTCAGAACCATTTGAACCATTTTTTTTTTTTTTTTGCTCCCGCGTCTCTATGAACACATTCCATTTTCCCTTCACCTCAAAACTCTCTATGTCCTTCCCCAAAATAGTTTCAACCGCCTCCCCCTATTAGATCATGATATCATCACCGATATCTTTCTTTCCTTCCGAACAAAACCTAACTTATTGATTCCACCATATCTGAATGAAAGATCCAGATCTTTTACATCGCCAGCAGGCATCTCACACATCTTCTAACACCCACATCCCGCCTTTCAGTTCCTTCTCAATTAAACGTCTTACATCCTTTCCCAAATAATATCCTTCCCATTAATTCCCACATCCCAGTCCCTAAGAACAGTTACCATGAGCCTGTATAAAAATATCATGTTCATAATAAAGAGAATGTACCTCATATAAATATCTTCTTATGAATATCTTCATCTATTTTATCATATGGATTTTTTAATTTAAAATTGAAATACAAAGCATGTTTATATTGTAATGATTGAAGAGCGAAAGTTTCAACACTGTCACTCCCCTCCCTCCCTTTCCAGTAGGGTGAATGGAAGTGATAGATAAATATTAAGATAAAAACAGCAGTGTCAATCGAATGAAACAGTAAGTTTACTGTAACGAGTCACTGTTTACTTATTTCCAAAACACTTGTCGCATCTCCATCATCAGTTGTGTTTATGTGCATTAATGTGGCACGTGTGTCTTGTGTTAGGACTTTGGAGTAACCTGTGGCTCTGTCTAGTAGAGAAAAAAACAAAACACTACTCCAGTAGATCGCGCGAAGTTTTATGAAGTTTAATTGAAAAGGTGAACGAAAATATAATTGTGTTAACTGAACCCGTTCCGAGAGATGAGCAGTGATGTGATTCTTATGCAGTAGAAGTTCAACAGAACGTTGTGCCAATCTGACTTTACTGTGATGCTTAGAAAATGAAACATTATGACCTTCGTATAACATTACTGTTTGTATAGTCTATGACTTCGTTTCACCCTGAATTTTCAACCCAGTCCAGAGCATGTATTTATTTCCGCCACTGCTTGTTCACTACTGTTCACAGGGTCACAGGGTGATCAGTAGTGAAGAAAGGCTGCGCATCCTTGCCTTAGATTTTAATCGATCTGGGTGTACCATTTTTATATGCACCTCTTAGTTCCTGTACATACGGTATGTTACTCATCTTTCCCAAAATCTTACACATATTTTCCTTCATGTTGCAAACATCTCGCACTGTTTTACTCTTGTACACAAGGTATATTACTCTTCCAGAATGAGATCTCATTCTGGAAACATCCCCCAGGCTGTGGCTAAGCCATGTCTCCGCTATATCCTTTCTTTCAGGAGTGCTAGTTCTGCAAGGTTCGCAGGAGAGCTTCTGCAAAGTTTGGAAGGTAGGAGACGAGATACTGGCAGAAGTAAAGCTGTGAGTACCGGGCGTGAGTCGTGCTTCGGTAGCTCAGATGGTAGAGCACTTGCCTGCGAAAGGCAAAGGTCCCGAGTTCGAGTCTCGGTCGGGCACGCAGTTTTAATCTGCCAGGAAGTTTTATATTACTCTTCTTTCCCTAAAGTTTACACCTATTTTTCCAAGGGCTGCAAATACTTGCACTGTTTTACGCTACCAAATGGTTTTTATGGGTCATTAAATTTTGTGACTTGTCTGAAGTCTTAGTCCATATCAAGCATATCCTAAGGACTGCCCCTCTGGTGGCTTCACCTCTCCTAAAGCCAAACTGATCGTCATCTAAAAGACCCCAATTTTCTTTGCCGTTCGTTTGTTGTACTATTGTTGTCAGCAAACTTGCTTGCATACCATTTAAGCAGATTGTCCCAAAGTTGTCGCCCTTAATGTCTTCGAGCTTGTGTGAATGATATTCTCCCGAAACTCAAACGATATGTCTCTAGTATTACAGATTATTACATACCAGTGTGAATAATCGTTTGTGTATCTCTTCACTCCAGTGACTTCATAAATTTTGAGCGAATGTTCTCTCTTGTTAATTCTCAAGTCATCCAAAGCCACATCAAACGCTGACTCTAATACTAGATTCCGGATGTCTTCTAAAGTGACAGCAATTTTATCACTAGACTGCACTCTGTCCAGTTTTAAATAGTAATTACAGTAATTGAAGTGGGATGTGTTACAGCATGCAAACCTGTCAAACATTGTGGAGCTGTGCATTAGAAGTGGGTATTAAGTGACTGAACTTCAGTCAATTAGGAACTGGTGTACATCGCAGTCAGTAATAGGTGTGGCTCTAACTCTCTAGTTTTCGTCGTGACATGGAAAGCAAATTGGTCTCCGGTTGACTCGTTGCTCTGACGAAGTCCTTACCTTGTACAGTACGGCGGGCCTCCTCAGGGAGTCGCCACTGCAGCAGAATGCTGTCGTAGCCGGCTGGGGTGGCCCGCAGGTCCAGTGGAGCCGCCGGCACTGAAACACGCAAACACCATCTGAGCGCACGTCTAGAACCTTCGCGTCACACAGTCATGAAAAAAGGCTTTGGTTCCAATTAAACGGTCTCAAATCTTCGGGAAATTCAGTCCATTATCACCATAAATCATGTGGCCAGCTACAAATGCTAACTACACTGTACGGTGCCATAATATTAGTCCGCCTTTCTGTCCAAAGCCATGGAAGATATCCAAGGTACTGCTGCTCCTTAACTTGAACAAATGCCCCAGCGGTACTTCATCCTGCCGATTCATTAGCCTTACTTCCCTCTGCAAGATACTTCAATCCATTCTGACCCATTGTATCCACAGACACTCAGAAATACACCTATCCCTGCATAACTTCTCTGGAAAGTGCGTAACACGAGATCAACACCTTATCATCCTTTCCCTGCAACTGATCCAACGCTGTTCGCCATCTCTGTATGCGTCGACGCTGAAAAAGCCTTCGACCGAGTATCAGTTTCAAACTACAAACATACGGAGGTCTGTCTTTAGTTTCTTTTCCGCTGTCACACCGCCTTTCTTTTATCACTGCCAGCCCTACCCAAACCCGTATTTCCCGTGTCCTACTGACCAGTCCTATTCCCTCTCCTCTATCTCCTCTACAAAGCCGATACATCCCACCCATCAGCCTCAATCTATGCACTCACATTGCCATCCTTGCCCTCCGTCCAGCCCTACAGATCCACTACAGTTTCACATTCATGTGTAACGAATGAAATGACAACTAAATCAAAACCCTAAGCTGCCGACAGGCGTTGATATGCATCAACAGGGACAGTTCAAAATGTGTGCCCCGACCGGTACTCGAACCCGGGATCTCTTGCTTACATGGCAGATTTAATTATCATTTCATTCTAGAGAGCTGCAGGTTATGTTAGTCAAGAAATATTCTGTTGCATAATTATTTTATGGCTCAAGAAAAGTGTAAGGTTCAATGCCTTCCTCTAATTTTCACGACCATGAGTTTTCTCTTCTTGCTGAAAATTTGATGTTTGCTTTCTTCGCCAACATTTCACCTTCTTACTTAAATCTACAATCACAAAATCAACAGCCTAGGACGGAAGTAATCTTACATTGTCCAGAAGTCCTTGAAGCAGCGACTGCAAATGTCTACTTCAGTAGACGGTGGACATTTCGAAGACTTAATGACAAACAGAATTTCGAGAAAGTTTTTTTGTCCATATACTTTTGTGTTTTCATTTTCCTTCCGACTACTTACACAATTTTGGAATGTAAGCGTGTATCTCGACGTTAAACTTATGACACGAAAAAATTATTTAACAGTCCTTTTACCTTAATTTTCCGTTTTACAAATTCATTCGCTTTTTGACGTTCACCTTTCTTTCAAGACTGGTAGAAACACGAACAGTACTGTTACCGTAGTCAGCTCGCGAATCATCCTTAAATACCACGTCCTTTACCTTCAAGTTCGTGTGTCGGTCCAGCTACAAGTAGCCAAGTGCATGTAATATGAGTTTAATTTAAAACTTTTCTCCAATATTCTGCTTTTGTAAGCTGAGTATCTCAACTACGTCAAGCTGGAGCGCCCCCTCAGCTTCATGCGACAGTTCCGCGTAACAACACCAAATTTCAAGTAAGACAGCAACCGGTTTCATGTTCGACGTAGATGAACCCTAATTTATAAATATCTTAATTTCTCCGAAAGTGCGAATAGGATTCTGAAGAGTGAAACCCTGTTGAATTCGTCTCTTCTAGATCTAAAGACTCTAAAAGCCGAAATTACCACAGTTCTATGCGAAAAAGCGAAATTGGTACCTATATCTCCATAATTCATATAGCTATAATTAATATGGCTATAAAAAGAGACTATACATCGTTTAGCCTGAACTTTATCCCAATTTGTCTGGGCTAAAACAGAATTACGATGCTTTGGGCGGCTTAGGAAAGATGTGACGTGCTTAGCTGAATCACCTACGATTTTATGTACAGTGGATATGAGGTCGTGGTCGTCAAAATCAGAGTTAAAATGTCGGCTCAGTCAGCTGTTTACTGTGTAGAAAACTCTAGAATTAACACGTTTTGAAGATCAAGTCTTCACCATCAGAATAACCACACAAGAATCTCTAAAGGTGACCAATACAAACATAAACAAGAACAATAAAAATAGTAAAATAACGTGGCTACTTCCCTTGCAGCCGCGTCCTCTTATCTAGTACATCCACATCACCACCAACTAAACGTAAATGTCAGTGTGACTAGGGCCTCCCGGCCGGCAGGGGTGGCCGAGCGGTTCTAGGCGCTACAGTCTGGAACCGCGCGACCACTACGGTCTCAGGTTCGAATCCTGTCTCGGGCATTGGTGTGTGTGATGTCCTTAGATTAGTTAGGTTTAAGTAGTTCTAAGTTCTAGAGGGCTGATGACCTCAGAAGTTAAGTCCCATAGTGCTCAGAGCCATTTGAACCATTTTTTAGGGCCTCCCGTCGGGAAGACCGTTCGCCGGGTGCTAGTCTTTCGATTTGACGCCACTTCGGCGTCGATAGGGATGAAATGATGATGATTAGGACAACACAACACCCTGTCCCTGAGCGGAGAAAATCTCCGACCCAGCCGGGAATCGAACCCGGGCCCTTAGGATTGATATTCTGTCTCGCTGACCATTCAGCTACCGGGGGTGAACCCCCTCAACTGATAAACTAGAATTCCCTATGTTGTCTTGGATACTAGCAGCGTCACAGTGACGGCTATATGCGTGCACGGCATCTTCTTGAAAGCAACATCCCAGAAGTAGCGCGAATGAGCTCTTCGTGAATGGAAGTATCAAACCCGAAGAGAATACTGAACGGAAAAAAAAACTGTGCCGTGTGGAGCCCGGAAGTTCAAATTTCGTCTTGAACAGAAAGATGTAGAGACAATAAATAATTAACAGATATTAAATAAGATCTTAAAAGTTTCTGAGGAAGTTATTTGAGTTCTGCATTTGTTCCAGTACATTCAGTTTTTCGTACTTATCTTGTATAGGCCTATGTAAAACTGCGAGATACTCATCAGTTTCCAGGATGGGGCTACTACTTTCATGAATGTTCTAGGCTACGGCTGACTTCTCGAAACTGCTAAGCCGAAAAGCGTCCCTGTGTTCTTTGTAGCTTCTGATAAAGGACATACCAGTTTGGCATACGTAGCTCGCATTACAGATGTTACATTGTATTTCTTAGACACTATTCCTCTTGTATTTGTAGACTTCTTGTTGTGAATTGTTTGTTAGGTTAAATCGCAGCGTATTGTTGGCCTTAAATACAGCGTCGACTTTAAAAGATTTGAAAATGTTTTTCAGAATGATTACCAAAATGTGGGCTTGTGCGTCTCTTAGTATTCCACGCGGCATTCTCCTTCATATTCGTGCAACGTTTCTTGCGTATGAATTTATTCAGTGTTTTTGTGGTAACCGTTAGGTCTGACTAGCTGTTTTATGATATTTAGCTGAGTCATTGCTCACTCATTGGGACTTCCAGTGCTGCAGCTTGTTAGTCTTCTGCACTGATCACTTTTAGATATACTTGTACAATTATTCCGATGATAAAGGCTTGACCTCTGAAACGTGTAAATTCTGGTGTTTTTACTCTGTAAACCGGTGACTGAGCCCACATTTTAACACTGAATTACCTATGATCGCTAAACCCACAATATTTCCAGTCGTACTCAGAAAAATTAAGTATGACACACAGTCATGTCTAGAAATGTGTGAGAACTCTGTAATGAGTAAAACGTCTGTAAGCCAAATTCCAGGACGAGCAAAAGACTGCAATTGCGGTCGCTTGTGAGTGACAATAAGAAGAATATGAGATGGCTAGTCAGATCAAGGACGCGGGACACCCCACGGAAATCTTAGCGGAACGCCAGAAGAGAGAGAGCCATAGCGTGGCACTTGGCTGCTAGTCCAGACAAAGGGGCTTGGTGAGAGACAGTTGTTAGCGCCTCCGTCACTCCAGCGCGGATGCAGGCTCAGATAATCCATATTTAATCAAATGGTTCAAATGGCTCTGAGCACTATGGGACTTAACTTCTGAAGTCATCAGTCCCCTAGAACTTAGAACTACTAAAACCTAACTAGCCGAAGGACATCACACACATCCATGCCCGAGGCAGGATTCGAACCTGCGACCGTAGCGGTCGCGCGGTCCAGACTGTAGCGCCTACAACCGCTCGGCCACTCCGGCCGGCCATATTTAATCACCTGATAACGATATGCCCTTAAGCACTTCCGTCAAACTTTACAGAAGCTCTCCTGCAACCTTGCAGAACTAGCACTCCTGAAAGAAAGGATATTGCAGAGACATGTCTTAGCCACAGCCTGGGGCAAAGGTCTCGAGTTCGAGTCTCGGTCGGGCACACAGTTTTAATCTGCCAGGAAGTTTCATATCAGCGCACACTCCGCTGCAGAGTGAAAATCTCATTCTGGAAATTTATGAGGGATGTTCGATAAGTAACACAATACCTTTCGCTCGCCTATTTCGGTTTAAAAAATGCAGGATTTGTAGTGGGACATCACAGAATATTCCCACTTTAGCCCCTATAGTTTCATGAAGTTGAGGCGCAATACGTAGTCTTCAAAATGACGTCTGTAACGGAGGTGCGTTCCATGCAGAGAGCTGTAATTGAGTCTCTATTTGCCGGCAAACCAGAGTATCGCAGACATTCATAGGTGCTCACAGAATATCTAAGGAGACATGACCGTGAACAGAAGCACGGTGAGTTGTTGGGCGCGGCGTCTGTCATCATCGCAAGAAGGTCGCTCAAATCTGTCCCATCTCCCGCGCGCCGGCTAGCTGCACATACGAGGGGTGTTTGAAACGTCCGTGCAAAGTACGAGAGATGGCATCACAGGCGCGTATCGAGGTCATGTTTAGTTAGTAGCATCTTTGGAAAGAACACAAATCAAGTTTCAGCCATATTGGTCTGTTTCTTTGTGTTTGGCATTCGTGTGAATCAAGGAAGTCGATTGATTGTCAAAAAATGGACGAAAAAGAATTTCGTGTGGTGATTAAACATTGCTTTATGAAAGGCAAATTGCCTCAGGAGACTAAAGAGAAGCTCGATAAACATTACGGTGACTCTGCACTTTCGACTGGGACAGCTTATAAATGGTTTCAAAATTTTCGGAGTGGCCATAAGGGCACAAGTGATGCTGAACGTTCTGGACACCCTGTGGAGGTTACGACTCCAGAAATCATTGTAAAAGTCCATGATATGGAGATGGATGACAGAAGAGTTAAGGTGCGTGAGATTGCTAGTGCTGTGGGCATATCGTATGAACGGGTGCATAATATTTTGCATAAAAATTTGGACATCAGAAAGCTATCCGCGAGATGGGTTCCGCGATTGCTCACGCTTGACCAAAAACGGAATAGCGTGAAGTGTTGCAAGGATGGTTTGCAGCTGTTAAGGAAGAATCCGCAGGACTTCAAGCGTAGTTTCGTCACTGTGGATGAAACATGGATACATTCATATACTTCTGAGACCAAACAACAATCTAAACAATAGGTTACCAAAGGGAGAATCTGCACCAAAAAAAGGCGAGGACCATTCCTTCAGCCGGAAAAGTTATGGCGACTGTCTTTTGGGATTCGCAAGGTTCAAATGGCTCTGAGCACTATGGGACTTAAACATCTGAGGTCATCAGTCCCCTAGAACTTAGAACTACTTAAACCTAACTATCCTAAGGACATCACACACATCCATGCCCGAGGCAGAATTCGAACCTGCGACCGTAGCAGCCGCGCGGTTCCGGACTGAAGCGCCTAGAACCGCTCGGCCACCGCGGCCGGCACTTGCATGTCGATGGGGATGAAATGATGATGATAAGGACAACACAACACGCAGTCCCTGAGCGGAGAAAATCTCCGACCCAGCCGGGAATCGAACCCGGGCCGATAGGTATGACATTCCGTCGCGCTGACCACTCAGCTACCAGGGGCAGACTGTAGCCAGAATGGGGAATAACGCGATGCACTGGAATCCTGAATAAAACCAATCTACTACAGGAAAAAATGTGTTGAATTACTTATTGAACGCCTCTTGCATGTTATAGAACCAGTATCTAAGACTTCATAAGAGTGTGTAATACCCCGCATAGCTTCTGCATAGAGGGACAATATGTCGCAGAAACGACGTGGAAGTTACGGTGTGGCACCTTGCTGGCGTGGCCAGGCGGTACGGCGTCACCCACGTCAGAAGCTTTCTATTGCCTGAGCAAAGCTCCAGTATTTATACTGAAACAAAATTTAAAATCTCCATGGACGAGATTGGGTGAAACGAGCTATGCGGAAGCTCTTATTTCGGCAGGCACGAACGTAGAGAAGGTAGCGGAGAGTCTAGTAGTGGTGGGCCACGGCGGAGGGACGTATAAGCGGTGGCTCTTGTCAGTTGTTGATAATTGGCAAGCAAAATATTTTTTTTAACTGCATTATCATGAGCCAGTTTACAATGAGATCGCATGTGCATGCTGGAAGTAATTGAAGTGTAATATGCCCACAACTGAATAGCTGTATGGACAACAAGTATCTTGCATAACGCATTTGGTGTAAGTGAGGTGTGATGTGAATCAAACCACAGGAATCATAAAATCGTATCCTTTGAAAAAGTTAAACTCTGGCTCCTTACAGCAAACCAATCTTTTAAGGACTGAAGACGCAAGGTTCGTTCCCTTCAGATAAATCGCGAGATGTGACGGTTTTGCGCATTTCCAATGATAAATTCAGATGCACGGTTGCTCTGTTAAAATTAGAGCCGGCCACGATGGTCTCGCGGTTAAGGCGCTCAGTCCGGAACCGCGTGACTGCTACGGTCGCAGGTTCGAATCCTGCCTCGGGCATGGATGTGTGTGATGTCCTTAGGTTAGTTAGGTTTAAGTAGTTCTAAGTTCTAGGGGACTGATGACCACAGATGTTAAGTCCCATAGTGCTCAGAGCCATTTGAACCATTTTTTTTTTTTTTAAATTAGATGCTGAGGCACGTGTTGTCAGGGCAAAGAGACAGTTGTAGATTTGTGGTAAGGTCTTATGGAACCAAACTGGTGAGGTCATCGGTCGGTCTTATGGAACCAAACTGCTGAGGTCATCGGTCCCTAAGCTTACGCACTACTTAATCTAACTTCAACTTACGCTAAGGACAACACACACACCCATGCCCGAGGAGGGACTCGAACCTCCGACGGGGGGAACCGCGCGGGCCGTGACAAGGCGCCCGAGACCGAGCGGCTACCCCGCGCGGCAGTTGTAGATTGTCATCAATATAACGGTAATGCCATTTTACTCGAAGGGGTAGTTATTTCTTAATCGTTCTGTAATAGTGATTTGTAAAAGGCAACTGGAGTTAATACACGTGTTCCAAACACTTATTTTAAGATTTGATTGTAACGTAGTTTGTTTACACCCTTGCACCCGATCCATTTATTTATTATTAGTTTGCAAATACCGTCCTTAAGTGCACTTCTTTTATCATTAATACGAGATGGTACGCAAAAGATGTTCATTGAAATACCACTGAGTCTCTCCCCATACACCCTTTTTGAACGGGCAAGTGGCTGCGAGTTTGGCTATTTAGTTAGTTGTCAGCGAGCATATTTTCACTGTCGTGTTTCCATGAGTTTGCGACCTTTATATCATTGGCCTGAAAGAGCTGCGTGCCTGTGTAAGGTTTTGTTTTAAACTTTGAGAGTATGCTGCAAAAATGCACCAAATGTTAAAGCAAGCTTTAGGAAGGCAATAGTTTAGGTCAGGCACAGATTTACGACCGATGCAAGTGTATCAAAAACCGGCGAACATCGACTGATGATAAAGATCTTTCCAGTCGCCGGTCAACTAGCATCGCAACAGGAAGTGTGAAGTGAGTGAGAGAAATGATTCTGCAAAATCGTAGAGAGAGACCGTCTAGTACTTCTGCATCACCTTTGGAATAAGATAAATTAACGTGTACATATTACGTCAGAGCAGTTGAACATTTGGGGACTGTGGCGAGGCAACTCGTCGTTGAATGCCGCAGGGAAGTAACACAGGTGCTTCAAGACGAACTGCTTCCAAAGATTGTCACTGGTGGCGGATATCGGGATTGTAGCTATGACCCTGAAACAGAGCACCAATCGTCCCAGTAGAACAGCCCCTCGTCTCCCCAATCAAAAATCAAGCATCGTTAAGTCATATATACCGGGTGGTTATAATTGAAGTGCAGATCCTTACAGACGTCCACTGAAGTCTGTAATTAAGGTATGAGAGCGAAACTGTGTCATTGTGGGACTGATTAACGCCGGAAAGAAATTGGTTCCAATTTTGGCCACCAGAGGCAAATCTGGCGCTGTGAAAGCAAAAAAGATATATAGAAATCTTCCCATGTGTAATAGAATAGGAATGGGATTTGGTCAGAGTAGGTGAGACAAGTGAGAAAGGCATAATTTGATTTTATTATTAATTGCCGTTTAAACTGTAGACATTGAAGATATGTTGTAGAGCGCCAGGTTAGAACCTGGTAGCCAAAAGTTGGAACTAATTTTTTCCAGCGTTAATTGGTTCCACATTAACCCATTAGCTATCAAGTCTCACTGCTGTACGATAATTACAGCCCACATTGGACCTCTGTGGGTAGCTGCACTTTAATTATAATCACACAATACATTGACAGTATTATCCATAAATTGTTCGTCTGACAGTTAACGGAGAGTTCTGACGCGATGTTCTAAGACGTTTGAGCAAGAAAATGATGAGAAAATGTCACGCGGCATCGGAACGACTGGGTATTCCAGTATGACACTGCACGACTGCAAGCGGCCTACATTATTCAGCTGCTTTGGACTAGAAGCAAGATGGCAGTTGTTACCCATCAGGTGTGGTCACCAGGCTTGGCACAATGTGGCTCCTTCCTCAAGACGAGAATCAAGTTGCAGGGTGAAGATTGATAGAGTGCAGAAGATGCAAGCGAAATCGCAATGGGTACTAAACACAGTAACAAAGACAGGACCTCCAGGATGCATTCACGTATTTGCTTGCATGGGGACTAATACTATGTTTTATTTATTGATTTATTTAACTGGCAAGATTAGAGGGCCCTGTCTTACACGTAACCAGGCATTCTATAAATTATATGTTGCACACGTTCCCAATTTACATTCGTTCGTGAAAAGTACAACAATAAATACAAATTACGGGAAGGTAGATTTAAACAGGTATAGACAGCTATAGACTGTGCTAAGACGGAAGGATCTGCTTTACTGCAGGGGTGCCCAAGTATTCGGCTGATGAGCCTCGCACTTGCACGAGTGCCATAGTGCAAAGCCTGGCAGGTACATTCCCCGCTGCCCCCCCCCCCCCCTGCCCTGCCAGGCTGTGCTGTCTGACCGCGAGGTGGGAAGAGGGGAAACAACGAGCTCGGCGCGTTTGAATGGCGGTGCAGTCGCACTGCATGCGAGTTGGTTTTATATTTCACATTTCTCGGTAACACACATCAAAAACAAAACAAATTTTCATTATTATTTAATTATTTTTGGCGCGCTGAAGAGATAATATAATTTTTTTGGTGATTCAAACGGTCGGCATACGGACAGAGGCAGACCGTTTCACAGATTTTCATACTCAGTTTGGCACGTAATCGTAACTTCTTTAGTTTCATAATCGAAAAAACGTCTTTCGCACACATGTGTTGATGAAAATACTGTAGCACTTTTGCAACCTCATTATGGAGACGTGGATATTCTACCTGACGCCCTGGACACTACCTTGCAAATCAAACCTTTATATGTGCAAATCGCAGGGCCGCTTTTCAACTGAAACGGCAAACGGTCGCGAAAACAGCTTGCAAACAGATGTAAGATTGGCAGTGTCCTCAAAACGTTCACAGAACTGTCATTGTAATTCTTTCAAGATCAATATGAATGCTTCAAGCGTTTTCCTTAAAGTAAGTGAGCTTAGAAAACTGCACTTTGTTGGAATTTGTCTCTTCTACAATGCGATTTTCATTTTAAATGCATACCCATTAAATCGGAAAGAAGGTACCTTGCAATGACTTGGTGTGAGTAGTGGGATGTTCTAATGTTTTCATAAATTCAACAATAGCGAGTTTTAAATCGCATGTCTGTTGTGGTATTGGTAAAACATTTTCTTAAGATCCATAACAACTTGGTGCAGGTTTCTGTGACCTGCGTAACTGCCAACTGCCAACTGCCACAGAAATTCTCATGAACTGAATACGTTCACTATATAGGCTGCCTCTTATAGCACCGCTTCTTAAAAAAAGGAATATAAAATATAATAATCGATATTAAACGAAAATGAAAGCGATACATGCGCTCTGAGAATTATATTAAGCATGATCTTTGTTCTCTCTGCTGTTCTTTCGTCGTCTTGGTCCTGACATCCTAGCTGAAGGTCGCACATAGATCACGGTCTGTAATTAATTAATTTACTCAGATGTTGTGTAACTATAATTTCTGCTAAATATATATGTCAGCATCTAATGCAGTATGTGTTTTTGTTTGTGACAAGAAAGTACTTTCCCTGCCCCCTTTATTTAATTAAATACGTAACAATTAAATGTTGCCCTGGTCATTTGTAATTGAATTGTTGAAGCGACGCCATTGCTGTTAAAATTGACAAAAACTTCTAAATAGTCTTTTAATTCTGAAAGTATTGAAAGGGTTTAACCTTAATAAATCTAAAACGGCGTCTCATAATAATTGCCATTTCATTTTTGGCCAAAGGTAGAGTTTTACTGAAAAGAATTATTTTAATTGTGTACGCTGCCCTTGCACGTAGGCAGCTATACTGGAGCACAAGCCTCACAGAGAGAAATAATTATTTGAGTATTATACTTAATTGGCTTATCGCATAACACTAAACAAAGATTTTTTTGTTATCCATCGTTAGTAAGAGGGATGACTTCACGTTGGAATACGTATGATGTTTCTGGCGATAGCGCCCGGAGAAATAATATTTAGCCGTGGCTTTTATTGAACGTAAAAGAGATTTTCTTTAACAAAACATTTTCATTCCAAACTAACGGAACATTTTTCTCTTTTCAAAAAGTTACACGATAACTGGAGCCCAACGTGGGGCTCGATGTTCCAGAAATTTATGCATATGTAAAGAATATATTTTCCAGATAATAAAATTAATGCTCGTATATGTAACCTGTTTCATGTTTACGAGGATTATTAATTTTCAAGTAAAGAGAAAACTGAAGTCCTGGAACCTACCACACGAATAAAAAAGAATAAAGTCGACAATAAGAACGAAGGTAAGGGCTTCTAAAAATATCTCTTGCTTTTGTGTGTCGTGTTGTGTGCCAGTGTTCATGGTTCGTACCCAGTAGTAGTGTTTGGCAAACAGTGATTACAATAGGCAAGGAAATTTATACTTGTTGTAGATTTAGTGTAGGATTTGAAATTGTAAATTGTATTATTATGATGTGGTGATTACAGTGTGACGATAGTTGTTCTAAAATAATGCGCACTGGAGAGCCGATAAGTGGACCAAGGTGTATGGTACTACATATTGTCTGGCCGCAACCTAACTGGTATTATGAAGCGTTGATGGATGTTGCAGATGTAACGCACACGAGCATTCTTGCTTCGTTCTGATCGACTAGTGTTTCCATTTCTTGTGCCGAACTGCATTACATCGCAATCGTGGAGAATCGGTTGGACGATTTATTGCACAGCTTCACGTTTCACACTCTGTGGAAACAGTTTCTGAAGCTTTTTGAGGGCATAGAAGCAATAAAGCGTCCCCCTGCATTTGGCGACAGTGTTTTCTGCCCAGTTGTGATAATCCTCCAGCGAAGTAGCCCATGGTTTTGTGATATGTTATTGGAATACCGTTGAGAACAAAAGGACGCAATTTTTAATGGAATTCTGAAATTATTAATCTGTGATGATATACTAAGATTATATCGGGCTTTCTTGCACTTATTTTAATTCCCAGGTTTTGTGCTCGCGCCTCACTACGGAAGACAGATCATTATTCGCCTGGATGATCGCAGAGTTGAAAATGTTCAGGTATCGTGCTCAGGTAAAGCTGAAAGTCATCAGCTTAGAAATGATATTTATAGGGGAACAGAGCAGACGAGATATCACTGACAAATAAGGAAAGCGGTAATGGCCCCAGGACTGACCCTTGTGGCACTCCTCAGAGGACTGCTTAGAGTTAGGTGGAGCGTAACAATTTTCGAGAACTTTTAAATACCACCTCATAAATGTAGCCGGAACTAGGAAAATTACCACCACTACAGAAGTACCGACACTTACCTCCACTGTTCCACGCTTCTGTGACAGCATGAAAATGTTGGTAGAGTCAGACATTAGTAATCGTGGGGCAGAAATAGAGACAGAGAAGTAGGAAGTTTTAATTTATTTTAGTTGTGCAATTAGCCTAGAGATATTTACAAAGCTTCGTATCTACCCTAGCAGCTCACCTCGTACGGTTACCGAGTACACGACGCGGTCACTCCCAAAGACGTTCTCGGCCTCACACGAGTACTCGCCGCTGTCGGAGCTTCGTGTGGGGCTGATGCTCAGCTGCCACTCCTCGTTGATCCGCACCCGGCTGCTGGTCTCCACAGCACTTCCGCTGCGGGGCAGTTTGTACGCTAAGACATCTGGTACATTAACAAACATACGATTATGTTTGACGAAAAGGAAGTATTATGCCGTGCATTTATCTACTGGGACCCTGTCATCAAAGAAGCCGCTGAAATCAGAATATGTAACAACAACTTTAACGGAGGCAGTGGCTGCTGCTGCCTTAGAGGTTCATGGAATGGGGCACTTGATGCTGAAAGGCGACAGAGAAATCTAACGAAATGAGTATCGCTAACAATGTTCTTCAGTCACAGACATTAGACATAATCTCTGGTAAAGTATGGAAGTTCCATGAGATGCTAGAGAAAGATGTCGAAAATTGGGTACAATGATTAAAGATGAGGAGGTTCTCCGCAGAACCGCAAGGAAACGGAGCTATAGAAATCACAGACAAGAAAAAAGCAAACGATAATAAGACTTATGTTTCGAAATCAAGGATAGCTTCCATAGTACTAGATGTAGCCGTAGACGTAAAGATTGTAGGAGAAGACAAGAGATTGGAGTGCACCCAGCAAATAATTAGGACGTAGAGTGCAAGTGCTGCTCTCAGACGTAGAGCTTACAGTGATATCTTTTTACGTAGCAGTTGTACTAATCTAATTTTGAATACTAAGTTTTATTGTAACGGATTTTAAAGAATTGACCACAATGGTTTTTTTCTCTTCCACAAGTGGCGCACGAAAAACCGGCCCCGAGTACTACACTGCTCATTGTCGCTTGCCAGTTGTCATCTATTGTTCCGGAGCTGTTACGACTGCGTTTTGTATGTCAGTACGAAAGCCGTTGCGACTTGGTTAAGGGGCTCCGGAAAGGCTCAAAATCATGAAAAGTTCAATTTTTACTTTTTTGCGTTTTCTGAATCTGCAGACTATTACCTTTTAATAGATATATAATTTATTCAATTCCGAAGACTATTTTTAAAATTTTTTTGAAATGTGTTCTACATGGGCGTGACCCACTGTGGCGCTGTTAAACTGCTGTCAAATGGTGTTATTATTAACGTCCGTGTTTATCAGGTACATTTTAGTGATGTGAGATAAAGTATGTGTTGTGGCTAACCTGTGATGGTTCAATATATATCGCTGGTGTGATTGTCGATTGTTTCATGTTTATTTACTCTGTCGTTATCTCGAAAATATTCGTAATTAATTCTGTTTCTTGAGTCTCTGTTTTGTTGAAGTATAATAATGAGTAAAAGTAAAGTTATTAGAAATCCTCTGAAGGCTTTTAAGAAAAGGAGAAATGTTGGAAAGCCAAAGGTATGTGTTACTACTGTAAACAATAAAGAAGATAACCAAGTGAGTGAACCTAACCTCTCAAGTACACCTGCCCATAGCAGTCAAAGTGGGAAAGAAAATACTTCACAGAAGAAGCTTGGTTCAATGAGTGAAAACTATGAATGTTTTATAGGCGAATCGGATGTGAATGAAATATTTGATATGTCGGTTCTCAAAGGAATTTTTTCAAACTGTGTAAGATGTATTCATTATAGTGAAGTTGGTCTGGAACTCTCCATAATAAAGCACATAGGACTTGCTAGTGAAATACAACTGAAATGTGATAAGTGTTCATACATGACCACCTTTTGGAACAGTGTTGCAGTAACTGCAACTGAAGAAAATGGTAGCAAAATCTACGAACACAACAACGAGCGATGCTTGCTTTAGACAAGGAACGCCTTCGGGCTGCAGACAGGGCTGTAAAGAGTCTAGAAATACAAGCAAGAGTAAACAGGAGGAGGAACAAGAGGAAGCTGGAGGAGGAGTTTGCAGAGGATGAAGATAATCCATCCTATGGACCTGGAATGCACTAAAAAGTTAATCCAATCTTTGTCGCTCGATTCCCAAAACTTTTATTTTCTCATACTAATTACATGTTTTCTAAGGATCTTCCAAACATATTTGTTTCAAACTTTCAGTAAATGTTACACAGTACCTTCTGCATAATTTAACACAGCCTTTTTCCAAAAAACTGTATATTTTTGAATATATAAATAAAAAATTGCAAAAAAATGTTGTGAATTTTCATTACAATTGAAAAAAAAAATCATCTTTAATAACTGAACTAAAATTTTGTAAAATCCCTGTGTTAAGTTGTAGCCCATATTCCAATAAATAATCTGTAAAAAGTTCAACTTCCTACCTCAAATACTTTGTGAGGAAAGATGTAATTTATAAGCGTTATTTTAATATTGCAAGTATAGGGCGTTCCGGAGCCCCTTAAGACGTGTGAAGTAAATATCCCATCGAGATGTCCGCCTTCGGTAGCTGAGTGGTCAGCGCGACAGACTGTCGTTCCTAAGGGCCCGGGTTCGATTCCCGGCTGGGTCGGAGATTTTCTCCACTCGGGGACTGGGTGTTGTGTTGTCGTAATCATCATTTCATCATCATCGACGCGCAAGTCGCTGAAGTGGCGTCAAATTGAAAGACCTGCACCAGGCGAACGGTCTACCAGACGGGGGGCCCTAGTCACTCGACATCATCATCCCATCGAGATGCAACCTCTTCAATGAAGAACTGCAACAGTGGAGGCGTACATCTATACGGGTTCATTTAAGAAAACGTGGGACATTTTTGCATAGAAGTTTCCTGGAGTTTCCATATCAGCAAAGAGAAGTACACAGGATTTGGTACAAAGAGGCATGAAAAAAATTGCCGCATCCGTTCGCACATCTACTGCAATCGCGGATATTTAAACACGAATGATCCCGAGTCCAAAGAAGTCCACACGTACTTCGCCGCCACAACAAGTGGACGTTCTGTGTAGGTCTTGTCAACGTATTTTACACCACAGAGGAATGAAGCCCTACAGAACGATATGTGTCCAAGAACTGAAGGAGGAATATAAGGCGCTACGTGTGAATTACTGTGCGTAGCTATCTCAGTGTTGGATCCGCTGCTGTATTTCATGAGTGATGAGGCCTGATTCCATCTTACAGGACATGTAAACTCCCAGAACAGTCAAGTCGGAGTGTGGGTCCCATAGTTTTTGAAACAACAGTAAACACTAGTGTGTATATATTTTTGAGGAATATCACTTACAGTTGCCCCCCTCCCTGCCCCCTCGAACGTACCTATGTTGTCTTCCAACAGGGTGGGGCGACCTGACAAACTTCGCACGTCTCAGTCTCACGAATTAATAAAATATTCAAAAAAGAAAGGACTCTCAGCAAAGGACTGTGGTCGCCGCATTCGCTGTTACTTTTACCTGTGGAGCAACCTAAAGGGAAAAGTGTACACAAATAAGTCGGTAACATTAGAACTTAGAAGGAATATATTCGTAACGAAATTTCGGGAAGTGATGCGGTAGAGTTGCGCAAGTGCATGTTAACAAGTTGGAGAGCGAGCAAAAGTGCACTGAAGCACAAGGAGGTCTGTTTCAGCACCTAACGCAATGTAATGTAGAAGACAAGACCTAGACAGTAAACATAGATTTCTGCATAACCTTGTCTTTCATTTCTTTATTATCTAATTATCACGTGTCTATTTATCTGTTGTTGTATCTGGCGGGCGGCAGTTCGTGCGTAATTGGCGAGCATTCTGACTCAGGGCCGGATTTTCGCCCGTCACCCTGTATCTTCTGTTAGTGCTACGAGAAAACAGATTAATTCTTACTTTATTATTTTATTTTTTATGGAGTTTGAATAAGGGGAGTTGTAATGATCAAGGATCCTATGATGTAGACAACTGATTTACAACGTTAGTGAATTTCTACCAAAAATTTTGATTCGTATGCAACAATATCATGGAGTGAGCACTAACAAATAAATATTTAAATTGCACCCCCTAATCTAAGAACGTTATAATTTTTGGATCTGTTCAGCCTGAATACACTGACACTTATTTTGATTCTGTTTTTGTGGCCCTTAGAATTCTGATGAACTTTAATTGACAAAATTAAAATAAAACGTCGTCTTTACAGTTACTCTTCAGAATTCAAATACTACATTTAATTGTATTACTCTTCCCAAGGCTTTCTCTAATGTTAATCGTACAAATGATTCAGATATTGCCTAACCCAAGCGGCTCACTTCAACATAAGGGCCATATCACCAACAACCAGGTGGGGAACACCATATCAACGAACCCAACTGTTGTAGAGACCCGAAAATTATTTTATGTATATACTTTTTTAAATCTCTGGTTAATGTAAAAGAAAGTGTAATGTTCATCAAACTCTGTTACCCTTTAGACTATGTGACCTTAACAGGATACCTTCTCGTACGCACCCCATAGACCTTTGCGAAAGGGGGGCGGAGGGATTGCACAACCACAGCTGTCAGTCGCAACATGCACCATTGCAAATTAATACATTTTGTTATTTTTTTGTTTCAACTTACGATCTTACCTCTTGTATCTACATGTGCGCTGAATTTATGGACGAAAGTCTAAGGGCAGTGCAGAACCGGTTCTAACATGCGCCCTTACTTAGCATTCTTCGAATAATCGATCAGGAGATGTGTGAGAGAGGCTATGTGAGTGCCTCTCCCCCCCCCTCCCCCCTCTCCATGACAGGTGGCTCAGGCCATCTCTACTGCTGACTTGTAACAAGGGTCTGCCCAATCTCCATCATTTCGCACTCGCCTTCCTTTTCGAAAATCTTTCAACTTTTGGCTACCATCCCGGTCACACTTAGGACTGGGATGTGAAATGGGTGCATCCATCCTGGAGGCTTGCAATGTAAACTATTAAGTGAAGAAGCGCAAACATTGTCTTTTCATTGAATTTATGAGTTTAAATCGCCGCTGGCAACCACATCTTACACTCCGCCCACAACGCCGTCCTGCACATGGCTCACGGTTCCGAAAATTATGAACTTATTCGTTCCATGACCATTTGTCTCTGGCTCACGTGATCCCACAGAAACCGATATAGAAATAAAAAGAAATTAAATTAATACACATGCAAATGTATGGTAAAACAACACTAGTCGTTCCTAGTCTTCAGTAAAAGTAGAAAATGACGTTAAGCTGATGGAGGCCAGCGAGGATTTTTCGACTCTGAAAGAAAGAAGGGAGATACTGGAGAACTGGCAGAAATTAACAGCCTACATATCAAATATACACCTAGTGGTCTTGACAGAACGAAGCGACTGAATCGCTTCTGAAGTGTTGAACTTTGTTAGAGATATCTAGACAGGTAAGGAAGTAGAAGTTCTAGAGCAGTGCATAATAGAGATGACAGCTGCGCTTCGCAGGTTTAAAGTGAAGTCACTCAACCAAAACACGTACGTATTAGAAAACTAAGGAAACTGTTGTGATCGAAGAGAGAACCACTCAGTCCGTTCCGACAACAAGAATTTACCAACAAAGGGCCAGAATGTGGTAGCGGTATTGTTGCAAGACTGAGATAAAGGAATTGAAATTACGTCAGATCACAACATCAAAAATCAGACTTCCGTTTCCGAGAAAATGGGCATTGAACAAAATAATGTTAGAATGTTTTCTGTTTTCTGACACATTCACAATGATCTGTTCAGAGCACCGCTTTCTATCTTGTTAACTGACTATCCTCAGATCTAAAAATAAAAATTTTAACCTATATATATTGGTGCCATCAATTAGCAATACACGGCACAGTTGAATTCTGTCGCTCCCTCCTAGCAGGAGGCGTAAGCCCGGCTCTTTTGTGTTCACGCCGCTGCTGGGGACTAAGATATTGGTCAGTTTTGCGGACGCAACGCCAAAGTTTGGTGAAGTGTGGGCGGACTGTAGTGGCATCAATTTATTGATTCGAGCAGCTGGCAACCATGGACATTGACAGACAAGCCGTCAGTGCAGCGGCGGGCCGTTAATGCCAAACCTGCCCATCTTGTGCGTGTAGTTGCCGATGTCAGCACGGCTCTGGACGTGACGAAGGATGGTAGAGCCACTGTCGCCACTGGATGGACAGCAGCCTCGGTAGGGCGAACAGAGTTCGGACGGCCACTGGAGGAGGACACAACCAGCAAACTTGGAGTACGGAACGGACAGACGAAATAGGAAGCGTGTGGCAGAGCAGCGAGGCTGCCTGATGAATGGATGACCGAGGCTGTTGATGAGATGGTGTCAACACGGGGCATCATTCTGGCTGGAGCTGCGGACGCTGCATCGCCTCGCAAGGGATACAGTGCAGCCAGGAGTGAAGAGTTAGTTGCTGCGGTTAGTTTTTGGATATAACAGCTGGAGTGTGTGATTGGTAAGACCAGTGCTAATCAGTACTGCATACGTATGAATCTGGGCTGTCCTAATTAAGTTTCCTAATAATTTCGGCAGTGAAACACTTAGCTGCTGTTGGGCCTACTGTATTAAGTTGAAAAAGTTCTATTTGTTCGAAGCGTGCCTAGTGATATTATATTCGCCATTGCTATTGGATTTCATTATTTTACTGTTCTTAACTTCTGGGTGCAGCAGATTGTACATGCACTTGGCTTTAATGTGAATTTTGTCTCTCTGTGTTGCCTTGAGTTGTGCTCTGCGAAAACTACGAGTCGGTAATTTTGGTGCATTACACAAATGGCGTAGAACATGATAAGCTTACCGTTGGTAAGGAAAGAAACATAAATGAATGTTTGAGAGAGGAATTGCGAGCCCACGAGTTTTCTTAGTTTTTTTTTGTTTCTTGTTGTTTGTTGCGCACATAATTAGAACTGCACATAATTCAGTGTTAGTCCATTGTCTATTTTACATCCTTACAGAAAAATAAAAATTAGTTACTCGCGTAACTTCCGCGATTCTATGTAAGCAAAGCAATTACTTTCGATGCAAGTACAGTCTACATGCACAAACGTAAAATATGTATTTATAGTTATTGTTCTTATTTTGTATGCAATAGAACTTTTTTCGTCAAGATCTATGGGAAGAATTTCCTGTTATTATTGATATTATTTGAGAAAATTGCTTTTTCTAGTGCTGTGTGATAGATCTGTATTGCTTTCTTTATTTTTACCGCAATATCCCTCTGTTTCGATTTACAAAACAAGAATTTTCGAATAAAATCTGAATTATATATTGAAAATTTCACTTTTGCTGTAAATACTGTTTAATTTTAAGGGGGGTAATTATGTAGAACAAAAATGTTCCATAGGTTTAGGCCCTTTGTATATCCTCTCTCAGCGTCTGGACGATTCGCCGCTTCCGATTTTCGGAAAATCTTGTAAGACACTGATTGCATACGTAAAGACAAGAATCATTATGAGGTACCGCCCGATAGGTATGCAGCACACAGTACAAGTAACAGTTACTGAAAAAACCAATTAGGAAAACTGCTGTAGTCCGCGCTTACTTATGAATAGTCTATGTTAGTAAATGACAATTTTATAACTCTAGTATTGCCTGTCGAGTATTAAGTAAGGTTTTGGTAATGGTTGGGTGCATTTTAGGATTTTTTTCTGATGTAAGATTTTTATTAGATATTCTCTTCTCCATTTGCTGTGCGTTGTTACTTTTGTACATTAATTGACGCCTCTGTTTTTGAAAGGTTGAATGAATTAACAGGGGCTGACTCATTGATACTCTCTTCGATCGTATTAGGAATCATTGTGTTGCAATTTTGGTGTGTTATTCTGTGGTCCCTTATTTGCAGTCAGCTGATTTCAGGATGGGTAGTTATTTAACGGCGTATTATCTTGTGTTAGATCTTAACTGATATTTTGTTAATCGAAGCGCTTTCTCTGGTTGTTTCTTCATCTGTATGTGCTCTTGATTGTTCATACTTATCAAAATTCAGTTAAGTTTGGTTAAGAGTTAACGCCCAGACAATCCCCAACCACTTTTCACCCCCATCGTTTCCTACGCCACATCTTCTGACAATTGCAGTCGTATCCAGACGATATCTGAAAATAACGTTATAATTAGCAAAACAATTATATGAGAAACCAGCCGAACACAAGAGTGCTGGTAACATTATTACCAAACTGGTAATCAAATGTTTTACTACTTTGTTTGAATATAGTGTGAAAATTCATGACAACTTGTTTCCATCTGAATTTCCTACGCTTTGCTCATCTCACTGGACTCTACGGAGCTCGTAAGTCTTCAGGTGTCTCCTTTGTAGTTCGGGGACTGAGGCCACACGATAGCGTCTGCCGTAAAGAGACACTGCACCAGGAGCCGACCCAGCAGTGCCTCGTATCGCAAACAAGTTGCGCATGCGTGGCCAAGGGCCGCGCCTTGGGAAATGTATCTTAATTGATAAACAGCTCCCAAGGTGACCCAGAGACCGCAGAAGTTGGCATCGTGCTGGACAACAGTATTAGCAACTTGAAAGGGACGGACCGCCAGCTCCGAGCAAAAGACCACTGCCAGAGGAAGCCTGTGTGTGTGTGTGTGTGTGTGTGTGTGTGTGTGTGTGTGTGTGTGTGTGTGTGTGTGTACCCCAAACAGAAGCAACACGCTACCTCAATGGCTGACTACCAAGCAGTAGTCTCAGATACGACACTGTGGATGCTTGTACGAAGCAGAACGTTTCAGAGACGCCGCGGAAACTCCCTGAATGAAGAGTGTTGTGACTGACAATTCGCAATTTTTCACAAACACAACTTTTATTGGTGTAAGTTCACAAGGTTGATGGCAGAACAACAAACGAAAGGTAACTCCTAATTGAGACAAACCAAAGTTCACTTTTAATTTTCCACAAAGGTTTGTGGTAACACACAATAACACACTGGTAACAGTCCAGTTCAGAGCAGCACACGAGGTCGGCATCTGAATTGAAATTCGGGGCTGGTTCTAGCCCGTAAATAGCTGTCTGCAGCCAATCAGGTTTTGGCGTAGTGATACTTCCTACAGGCCGTGGCTCGAGCTCCCCCTGCAGGAAGTAGTGCTCGAAATGTCTGTTTCCATTATCTTGTATGTAAATAGCCGGTGTTTACCCTGGTGCCTTTGGTACGCCTTGGGCATAGACAACCTCGTCCTCTGTAGTGTAATATGGGTTGCCGGCCCTCAGGGGCTACCTTGGCTCCCGTATAACAAAAAGGATTCGCCAAACAGAATAGAGAGGAAGGAAAAACATCAACTATTTCAGTACGACATGAAAGACTGGCGGAGAAACCTAACATCCCGTCCAGTCGGAAGAAGAAAGCCAGTCGCATCTCTGGAAATTGGAAGCACCTAGCTACCAAGCTTAAGCTTTTAAACAAAGTGTAGGAATACACTCGGCTACATTTCGTTTAACATTTTGTTACCTGCGACAGTCTGGAACGTCCTGCCTCGGATACTGATGGTGGCAACTGACGTCATCTGACAACACTAGAGACGAGTGGGCCGTGTGAATATGACGGCTCGGAGGCCAGAAGGTCGCCCTTTCAAATCACCAGTCTTCTGCTGGTTTCATGTAGCGCGCCGTCCACCCATGGTAGCTGAGTGGCCAGCGCGACGGTATGTCATGCCTAACGGCCCGGGTTCGTTTTCCGGCTGGGTCGGAGATTTTCTCCGCTCAGGGACTGGGTGCTGTGTTATCCTTATCATCAATTCATCCCCATCGACACGCAAGTCGCCGCAGTGGCGTCAACTCGAAAGACTTGCATCAGGCGAACGGTCTACCAGACTGGAGGCCCTAGCCAGACGGCATTTACATTTCCATGTAGCACGCCAAGGATTCCTGTTGTGTGCAAACCTCTACATCTCAGAGTAGGCACATCCAACACCCTCACTCATTTGTCGGATATAGCCGGCCTGAGTAGCCGTGCGGTTCTGGGCGCTACAGTCTGGAACCGCGTGACCGCTACGGTCGCAGGTTCACATCCTGCCTCGGGCATGGATGTGTGTGATGTCCTTAGGTTAGTTAGGTTTAAGTAGTTCTAAGTTCTAGGGGACTGATGACCACAGCAGTTAAGTCCCATAGTGCTCAGAGCCATTTGAACCATTTTGAACCATTTGTCGGATACATTATAGTCTCTGTCTTCCCCTACAGTTTCTGTCCTCTACAGTTTCTTCTAGTACCGTGGAAGTTATGCCATGATGTCTTAAGCGTTGTATGAGAAATCGGTCCACCTAATTTTCAACATCTTTCTATAGTACTACATGTCAGACTCTTCGATTCTCTTCTGTTCCGGTATTTCCTGTTGTGTCTAGGCAAGACAGCCTAGACACAATGAGAGGAAGCCGAAAGGCACGCGCTTAAACTCACGCAGGCTGGCGTGAGGTCTGAAACAGGATACGTAATGAATGCTATAAAGAAAAGTACGTAGCTTCTGGAATACTTAACCTTAATCCATAATTGTAGAACATGCTCTTGATGATACATGCTTCATAATATTAATTAGCAATTGAATACGGCTCCTTGCTAGGTAGTAGCAAATGTAGCTGAAGGCTAGGCTAACTATCGTCTCAGCAATTGAGAGCGTATTTGTCAGTGATCCCCTTCTGGCAAAGTCGGCTGTACAACTGGGGCGAGTGCTAGGGAGTCTCTCTAGACCCGCCGCGTGGCGGCGCTCGGTCTGCAATCACTGACAGTGGCGACACGCGGGTCCGACGTATACTAACGGACCGCGGCCGATTTAAAGGCTACCACCTAGCAAGTGTGGTGTCTGGCGGTGACACCACATTTCCATAGTCCATGATTTATTTCCGTGCAATGCTGCACTCCAAATACGCATTCTCAGAAATTTCTTTCGCAATGAAAAGTTGATGTTTAATATAGTATACGTCTTTGCCTGTGCTAGCCTGTTTTCTATGTTACGTCGTTTGTCATCTCTTTTATGGTTTTACATGGCGTTTGATGCACTTCACATGGTGATTTTCAAATTTTCCACGATGCTTGAAACGTTTAACATGATGACTGGAGTGTGTTATGCCAAGACTAGCACCATAAAATTTAAAAAGTTAGAAGAGTATCAATTACAGTCAGCTGTATGGATGAAACATTGTGCTCAGACATGCAGCATTCCTTTTACTTCAATTTTTAAAAAAAATCTACATAGTATGTGTAAAGTTTAGGTTTTCTTATTTTTCAGCACTTTTTAATTTTTCCCTTCTGATTTTCTGGTTACATGACACTGAAAATTATACAAAATACACCTAGGAGCATACTTTACACTGTATCGTGAGTTCAAGATTGCCTGTATGATGTTTTAAAATTATAATTAACGAAATGTTAAAAATGAAGAAAATGGATTTCCAACCAGGCCTGGGGTAAACTTCCTACTGTTATGGGGCAAAATTCCACACAAAAGAGCTGGCCGTGGTGGCCGAGTGGTTCTAGGCGCTACAGTCTGGAATCGCGCGACCGCTACCGTCGCAGATTCGAATTCTGCCTCGGGCATGGATGTTTGTGATGTCCTTAGGTTAGTTAGGTTTAATTAGTTCTAAGTTCTAGGGGACTGATGATCTTAGAAGTTAAGTCCCATAGTGCTCAGAGCCATTTGAACCATTTTTTTCCACACAAAAGAAATTATTATAACAGACTAAAGCAGAACTACAGTATTTGACAGATACTGCAATTATTAACTTGTTTAGTGTTTAGTATATCAAAATCATCACCATCATCACAAAGATAATCATCATTGTTTCTGTCATCGTGATCGTATCAACCCATAACTGCCAAATGATTTTACTTTGACCTACGTTTATTTTTAGGTAGCTTTATTGACGTTCTGGGAAAAGAATTGTAAAATAAAAAAATGAAATAACCTCGAAATAAATTCTGTATTTTAGCCAAGCGCCAAATGGGGACCGTGACACATGCCACACGTTTTCCATTTTCATTTACTTTTTGTGCCAGATAACGTCGCATTCGATATAGAGTCGCACACTGCACATATCGCACTGCTTCTTTGAATTTCTCTTGCAAATATGACATTATCTCTTTTTTCCAATGTCGCGCTTTCGGTTACATGCCCTGTTTGAGAAATCCTGATCTCAACTGTAACACTTGCAGTGGATGCCTTCGGATATGATGGACGTTCTACCCTTTTTGGATCAGAAGCAGCAGTTGATTGAGCACTATATGCCCTTGCCATCAGCCTACTAAACTGGAGCAGTGGAATATTTTCATTTGTGAGGCAGCAGACGACAGAAACAGTACATGGCCTCTGTTTGAAAGTGGATCACACTAGTTTCCTGCGAATAAATTGTTTTAGGTAATGATGCCAGTAATACCGAATCATCAGCTCATCATTGCTCAGGCTATCAGAAAAAAAACTTGAAATTTCATGAAATAATTATTCAGCGAATCCATCATGCGACAAATCTTGAACAGTTCATACCTTTCGTCAGCTTGGATGCTGTTCGGATGTGATTCATCATTGAAGTGAAGGTGATACTTAATTTGCAGGTATCAGCTGCGGCCCTTACACTGTCACACACACCTTACGAGCATATCGAAATTTACGCGTTCGATGGATCAAAGTTGTGATTATTGGTCTGTGTAGCATATTGGGCACTTTCACTGGCAGTCAAATTCAGTACTTGTTCATCAAAACATTCTTCAGTGCAATCGAGTACAGACTTTCCTTTCAGTACCCCTACCAAATGGCATTAGCGTTCTTCAGTTTCCGATATACTGCTGTAGGTCTTACTGTAGGTAGCGTGTTCTGTTGCTCAGTTAGAAGCGATATTAGCTTTCGATTTCTTCTTGCGATGGCCTGCATTTTCCTCATCCTCCCTTTCTTCAGTAGTACAAGTGGGACAAATGAAAGTGGCCCAGATTGGATATCTCTTGCGGCGGTATTAACGGAGGAGGAAAAGACCTACAGTTACTTCCCATAAGATGGAGCAACTGCCCACACAGCCGACCGAACCTTGGAGCACATTTATACGATCTTCAAGCCTGACAGAACTGTTAGCAGAGGTCAGTCTGGTCGCGGCACTACCTGGCCACCCATGTTAGCTGATCTGTAAGTGTGCCATTACTCTGTGTGGGGAGCCCTCAGGTCTAAGGTGTATCGCAACAACACTTGTAGTCTTCAAGAACTGCAGCAGAAAATTTCGGATGAGACTGCAGCAGTTCCAACAGTCCACCTTAGATCCATCTTAAGCAGCTTGCTGGCCAGGGCCCAAAAGTGCCAGGAGATGAATAGTGGCCACTTTCACCATCTGCTATAGTGAGGTTACTACTGTATTTCCTTCTCTCTGCTGTGTTTCTTTATACCCTGGAACTCAGTTCTGGACCATTTTTCTTTGCACCCCCCGCCATCCTCCTCGTATGAGCTTCCAATGTACCTGGTGTTATACTGGAGCCAAGGTAGCCCCTGAGGGTCGGCAACACATATTACACCACAGAGGACAAGGTTGTCCATGTCCAAGGCGTACCAAAGCACCATGGTAAACCAGCTCCGAAATTCAGTTCATGCCAGATGCGAACCTCGCGTACTGCGACCGTGAAGATTACGTCTTCGTCTCTGAATTGGACTGTTACAAGTGTGTGTGTGTGTGTGTGTGTGTGTGTGTGTGTGTGTGTGTGTGTGTTACCACGAACTTTTGTGGAAAATTAGAAGTGAACTTTTGTTTTTCTAAATTAGGAGACTTTTACTGGCATCGTTGTTGTTACTTTTCGTTTGTTGTTCAGTCATCAACCTTGTGAACTTACATTAAAAAATTTGTGTTTGTGAAAAATTGCGAATTGTCAGTCACAACACCTGTCCATTAGCTGGGAGAGTATCTTCCAATATATTTTAATCAGTCAGACCTCACATCTACACGATCTAGAGGGAGCTCGATAATGTCAGTGATCACTTCATATTCATGATCAGAAGAAGAAATAAAATTGCGATTATTTACAATATATTCACTTTTCTTTATAGAAAGTGCTTTATACTGAGTCGTTGTGCCTGGGGATTAAAGAAAAACGAAATGTAGTTTTAGGTAGAGCCTGCCATGAGCCCCAAATGGGGATCGACGTTCAGAGAGCCCAAACGGGAAAATAAAATAAGCCCTGGAAATAAACAATCTATGGACATAACCTAAAACCATTACAGAACATGTCGCTACACAGGCGCTGACAGTTATTTACATAATAACATAACTTACACTGTTTCGAATATGTTCAACGCTGGAAACGCTGAAAAAGTTTACTTCTTCACACAAATAATCCTCTACAGTTCACTCCTTTAACAACATCTGACAGTCAATCAATGCACAAGCTTGAAGAGGTCTAGACAAAAATACAAAATAGTAATAATTGCTGCCAACGTAATTAGAAATAAAAAATGTCCGCTACTAAGACAAATCCCCACATCAGGAACGTGGCCGTTAATGGGTTAAACATCAAAATATGACATTATCGTATCACTAATTTCAATACAAAACATTTTAACACAAGGAAACACAATGTATGTTCGTTATTTGGCCTTTTCTATGTCGACTTTTCTGCAGTTTTTGTATGTCCATCTTTTTGAATTGAGGTCTTAAGGACCAAGGCCGTTTATTACTGTAAGAAAATGAAACGCCACAGCCGTCCTTATCATCTTATTTACTGTCTAACTACCAGTTTCGGCGCTTCAATGCGGAATCTTCAGGCAGTAGTTGATGCTGAAGGGGTTATCATGATCCATACACACACTGCTTCAGTGGCCAACATAACTTGTTTCTGCACTTTTCCGGTAAAGTCTGTATTCCTGCTTTATCTTCATTATAGACTCTATGGGGGGAAAGTTATGTTTATGCGTGTGAAATCTTATGGGACTTTACTGCTAAGGTGATCAGTCCCTGAGCTTACATACTACATAACCTAAATTATCCTAAGGACAAACACACGCACACCCATGCCCGATGGAGGACTCCAACCTCCGCCGGGATTAGCCGCACAGTCCATGACTGCAGCGCCCCAGACCGCTCGGCTAATCCCGCGTGGCAAAGTTATGTTCAGACTGCAATGTATCCAAGTTGCTGGAAAAAAATCCATTTGTGCTTTATTTAACCCAATTATTCTTCCGGCGTGAGCCAACCTAGTCTTCCCCTGCCACTTGGGTTCCTTTATTAAACGGGTTATTTATGCCGTTATTTTCGGCAAACTGATACGCTAAACGTTGGAAGTGTTTAAACCTAAGGCCATAGAACATGGGATCCAGACAGACAAAGTGCACCGCCAATTCAGTTTCCTCTGTCTCAGAAATTACTCTCTTGAAACACCTCAATGATGTTACCTCTTAGCCTGCTGTAAGTCTTTTACGCAATGTGGATTCATTACACTCAAGCCTTTTAGCTGCATTTATAGTGGAAGATAAATTTTCTATCAGCTCTTAGCCTTCTATAATGTTTTAGAAGTCAGCGGCGTGGAGGATTCTTTTCTCTTGTAGTTTCTGTAACATCTAGTAGAACTAGTCTGATTAATACTCAATCAGTCTAAGCGAAATAGTGAACTTTAAACTGAGGTCCATTAAATATATTAAACAGACCTTGCATTCAATATAAAAATCGAAAAAAGAAACGAGAAACGTCTTGGATCAAAGGTACGCATACGGACATTTGCCCCAGCTAGTTCGTAGGGTCGTGACGCTGATTCCTGAACTTCTGGTTTCAGTTGCATTATAAGGCAACTTGTTAGATATATATCTACATACGAGGTATTGGTAATTCTTTGGGATTTTGTTATAGCAGGCAGATAGCCATCACTTAAACTGTAAATACTTAGATCGAAAGCTCCAAAAAGTAACTCACCTCTTATCTCAAAAGCTTCAAAGTGTAAACCACTACCTCAACACACCTGACTCTTCCACCATAAAAGCTGCCAACTTAAGATACAGGGCCGCCACACTACACTTAAAAGTAGGAAAAACACTGGGTTCGGATCTTTGTCCCATGCACACCTTTGGTCCCGCTACCCTAACCATTTTACACGGAAACATCGTGACGTGAAAGACAAGAAAAGCACCAGGGAAGGCGTCTGATGTCCAAGGAGAGATCCGACGGGAAGAAACGTGCGTGACCTGGCGAACTGAAGACCACACCAGCAAAGCTTTCGTCTGCGCCACTTCTGTGCAGAGTGTAATTATCTCATATTCTGTTCAACATAATCAGGTAAAATTCAACGTGAGCAGTTGATAGAACAATTCGACGTAGACCGATTCATTTTCACTGTAGAAAGCGAATGTAAAGTGTAGGGAGTCTCCGCTCTACGGCCATAGAATGCTTACATCACTCTTTCGTTCCTTAGAGTATCTACAATGTTGCCTTATCGCATAGTTGAGATTGGGCCATGACTGAAATGACAACAGCATGGTTGCCACTGTCGTAGCCACACACATCAACTTCAATGAGAATGATGTCGGTACTTGCATATCCCTTCACCCCTTTCTCAAATTAACAAACAAAAATGTTGTAACAGATAATATTCACATGCATTCACTCTATGAAACTGCAAAGTGCTGAAGTTGTCACTTATTTCTGTTATTCCATTCGCCGTACGGACTGTACAGTAGGGGCGAGAAACTACATAGCTGTATGATACCGACAGGCTTTTGTAAGAGGGGAGAGAGGGTGGGGACTGGCTGTGGTGATGGTTGTGGTGGTGGTGGTGGTGGTGGTGGGGAGGCAAGGGATCACTCCCCCCCCCTGTAGTTACAGGATTTTCATACACTTCAATGCTAGGAGCTAGGAGATGTAATTATCTTTCTGCAGGAAAGCAATGTGTCTACCCAGTAGACACAAAAACTGAATAAAACCGGTTTAATGCAATTTATCTGCTAACTAGTATAACTAGAGTTCTTCATGTAGGTATACTTGCCTATTATATATACAGGGTGGTCCATCTGAAGTTTCGGATGAGATTATCTCGAAAACAATACATCGGGTAAAAATAGTGGGTAAGACAAGCTCGTAAGCTCAAAGGGGGACATCAAATGATACTCTACGTGACCCCCAGCCCCCACCCCATTGGGTGGGGCGGGGCCAAATTTTAAATCTTAAATCTAAACCCCCATTTTTTATTGCAGATTCCGATTCTCCATAAAAAAAGCAATCAAATTTTGTTTCAAACTTTTTTTAAACCATTGAAAAATGGCGCTGAAATCGAGAAAAATTAAAATTGGGGAAGAACTCCGATTTATTTAGAATGATCCAAGAAGGACGCATCAAATCGATACAAAATATGCACCAGTTCTTTCATTACGCCAAATTAAGCTATTTTTTTACACAATGTATCCTACCCGTCACAGTTTTTGATGGAGGGAGGTGGAATGGTATTAAAATCTCGCTAGGGAACTCTTCACACTTGCATTACTCACCCGACTGTGGCCAAACTGCGAACTATGGCTCAGTATAAAGGTCAGAGCAATGCGACCAGACGTCACTTCACTTTCAGATTGTGAGCCGTAAAAATCAACTGGCGAAAGTAAATTATTCTTTAGCGAAACATGGCACACTATCCTCCTACAGAGATTGTTGATATGATGTTAATTTTATGTGAATGCCATAACAATTACGCTGCAGCTGCACAATTGAATGCGGATCGTTTCCCAAACAGACGACATCCAAGCGAAAACATTATTCGGAATTGCACTCAACGAGCTCGAAATAGATACATGCACCGTCCACCTCGTCATCGCGAATACAATGAAAACGACGCTCTTGCCCTTACAGTTCTCGCCTGTGTTCAACTGGATCCCGAAATTAGTGGTCGTGCGATTCAGAGACAAACTGGAATACCGAACTCAACTGTTCTGTGGATTTTGAAGGCACATAAATATCATACGTATCATATCACATTGACACAGGCATTAACGCCGAAAGATACGCAGATACGCGTGCATTTCTGCCAGTGGGCCTTGGAAATGATAAGTGACAATGATTTTTTTTAGATTCATCATGTTCACTGATGAAGCCACATTGAAAAACAATGGCGAATTAAGTCGTCATGCTTGTCATTATTGGTCCCCTGTCAATCCACACTGGCACAGACCCGTTGACACTCAACACAAATGGTCGTTAATGGCCTGGTGTGGAATTTTAGACGGTTACTTGATAGGACCGTATTTTTTTGACCGAAATGTTAATGGTGAATCTTATTCACAACTTCTCCGCGATGATTTGTTGGAGCTAATGGAAGATGTTGACTTAGAAACTAGGCAACGAATGTGGTTCCAACAGGACGAAGCAGCTCCCCATTATGCTAAAAACGTGCGGAACGTTTTGAATTTAGGGTACCCTGGTCGGTGGATAGGACGCGATGGACCAATGCAGTGGCCTCCACGTTCACGAGACCTAACATCTCCTGATTTATTCTTGTCAGGTTATTTAAAAAATATTGTTTATGAAAGACAGCCCAAAGTCAGAAACTATATGGAGCAACGCATTCGAAGAGGGTGTGCAGCCCTACCACGAGATGTGCTGCTCAAAACTGTGGACAACTTTCGCAGACGATTGATTTTATGCATTGAAGCGAAAGGGAGAAAATTTTGAACAATTTATTCGTGGCTAATTCAATTAATTAAGCACCCCAAATTGTGAGAGGCAAGGGGACTCACACTAATGAAGCACCCCCAACATGTGAGAGGCTAGGGGACTGACACTAATGAAGCACCCAATGGGAACATCATTTTACTACGTCCATGTCCTCCTAATGAAGCACCCAATGGGAACATCATTTTACTACGTCCATGTCCCCCTAATGAAGCACCCAATGGGAACATCATTTTACTACGTCCATGTCGTTGTTCCTGGGTAACGCTAATAGCAGGATACAGTACATTTTGTACAAAAATAGCTTAATTTGGCGAAACGAAGAAATTGTTTCACATTTTTTAGGATTTGATACGTCCTTCTCGGATCACTCTAAATAAATCGGAGTTCCTCCCAATTTTAATTTTTTCGATTTCCGCGCAATCTGTCAATGGTTTAAAAATGTTTCAGGCAAAATTTGATTACTTTTTTTTATGGAGAATCCGAATCTGCAATAAAAACGGGTGTTTCCATCTAAGATTTAAAAGTTACCCCCCCCCCCCCCCGCCCCACCCAAGGGGGCGGGGGCTGGGTGTCACGTGTAGTATCGTTTGATGTCCTCCTTTGAGCTTACGAACTTGTCTTACACACTATTTTTACCCGATGTATAGTTTTCGAGACAATCTCATCCGAAACTTCAGATGGACCACCCTGTATATGTAAAAGTCAAATATGACATAAGGGTAAAGAGGGGGACAATTTTCTTGGTGTTGGATATGTTTCCTGCATGCAGTACACTGGGTTTTTATATTAGTTTCACGATTAAGTTAATTGATCTAAAATAGAACTGTACATATAAACGTCTTTTATTGTAATAAAATTGGGCTGTTTTATATTACTGTATAACATTTGACGTTTTCATGGTTGTCTGTCTAGGAGCAATTTTACCATACGAATCGTCCCTCAGGCAGAATCATTTACAGAAAAGTTTAGTTCTTATGGCATCAGACGTCTCGAAAGAAATAAACGCATTTATATAAAAAACCGGACGAGTAAGAGTGGGCACCGCGCACTGAGGGTTCCATACGAACTTAATTACGTGTATAGGTAGCTCATCTGTAGGTTTTGATGAAAGAGTTTGCGAGTATCAAAATATGAGACATAAATGGCCGTATGTTTTGATTGCATTGACTTAGAAACTTAAATTGTTTTTAAGTTGTAAAGAGGCCGTAGACCTTAGTATGTCACATAAATTTAAAATTGACACCTCTCGCCGTTCCTCAGGTCATAAAAGAAGATAGCCAGAGGGATAAAAAAACGATGCTGTAAAGCACGGAACCGTACAAATGGCAACTTGCCCCTTCCTCGAAAATTTTCTGCTTACGGCTATGCTTACACCCATTTTATCGGAGCACTTCGTCCGGGGTCTTCGATTTTTAGTTTCAGATGTGGTTCATGTACATACCAATGTTGCCCCTCTTTTCCTAGAACTTGGACCTATTTTCCTGAGAATTTTGAGCCTATCACTCTATCTTATATCGTCGAAGATGTTTTATAGATGAGGGCTCTTCCAGAAAATACAGACATTCTTGTATGTAGGGCAATAGTGCTGAAGTCTGGGTGGCTTTTATGTCGGAATACAAACTCCTAGTGGCAATTTTTACATTACAATGAATAGCTGACGGTTCGGTGGCATGACGTCTCGGAAAACTTGAAAGCTGTGGCAAGGTTTTCTTTTGAGAAGCTTTCAAAATCGTTTGATTTTTTTCAACATAACACTGGAAAACAGTGGCAAAACAGTGAAATATGACAAAAATGGTGAACATGCTTGGAAAATAGCCGACAGAACATAACATGGAAATTGGCAAGAAATAATATCGAATTGAGAAAAAAAAAAGAAATTCGCCGCAAAATAAAAACAATTTGTCTTTTTGCTACCTATAGTTTACACCTAATGCCCCAAAAGTTTTCAACATCTTGCAGCATCTTACTCTGCCGAATGTCGACAAATCGTATGGCGGGATAAACACTTGGAAAGAGATGTTCAGGCTGGTCTATTTATCTTCACCATCCCAAATAACATTTTGTCCAAAAGCAAAATACAAAATGTACGAAGTAAAAGTCGTTCAGCTACCCAGGGAAATATTAACCAGCATGACAGCTTTCATTGTAACTTTATTCGTTACGTATACAGGGTGATCCATTGATCGTGACCGGGCCAAATATCTCACGAAATAAGCGTCAAACAAAAAAGCTAGAAAGAACGAAACTTGTCTAGCTTGAAGGGGAAAACCAGATGGTTCTATGGTTGTCCCACTATATGGCGCTGCCATAGGTCTAACGGATGTCAACAGTTTTTTTTAATAGGGACCCCCATTTTTTATTACATATTCGTGTAGTACGTAAAGAAATATGAATGTTTTAGCTGGACCAGTTTTATCGCTTTGTGATGGATAGCGCTGTAATAGTCACAAACGTGTAAGTACGTGGTATCACGTAACACACCGCCGGTGCGGACGGTATTTGCTTCGTGATACATTACCCTTGTTAAAATGGACCGTTTGCCAATTGCGGAAAAGGTCGATATCGTGTTGATGTATGGCTATAGTGATTAAAATCCCCAACAGGCGTGTGCTATGTATGCTGCTCGGTATCCTGGACGACATGATCCAAGTGTCCCGACCGTTTTCCGGATAGTTACGTCATTTAAGGAAACAGGAAGTGTTCAGCCACATGTGAAACGTCAACCACGACCTGCAACAAATTATGATGCCCAAGTAGATGTTTTAGCTGCTGTCGCGGATAATCCGCACATAAGTAGCAGACAAATTGCGCGAGAATCGGGAATCTCAAAAACGTCGGTGTTGAGAACGCTACATCAACATCGATTGCAACCGTACCATATTTCTGTGCACCAGGAATTGCATGGCGACGACTTTGAACGTCATGTACAGTTGTGCCGCTGGGCACAAGAGAAATTACGGGACGATGACAGATTTTTATGAACGCGTTATATTGAGCGACGAAGCGTCATTCACCAAGAGTGGAAACGTAAACCGGCATAATACGCACTATTGGGCAAAGGAAAATCCACGATGGCTGCGACAAGTGGAGCATCGGAGACCTTGGCGGGTTAATATATGGTAATTGGCCCCCATTTTATCGATGGCAATCTAAATGGTGCAATGTATGCTGATTTCCTACGTAATGTTCTACCGATGTTACTACAAGATGTTTCACTACATGACAGAATGGCAATGTACTTCCAACATGATGGATGTCCGGCACATAGCTCGCGTGCGTTTGAAGCGGTTCTGAATAGCGAATTTCATGACAGGTGGATTGGTCGTCGAAGCACCATACCATGGCTCGCACGTTCACCAGATATAACGTCCCCGGCTTTCTTTCTGTGGGGAAAGTTGAACGATATTTGCTATCGTGATCCACCGACAACGCCTGACAACATGCGTCAGCACATTGTCAATGCATGTGCGAACTTTATGGAAGGCGAACTACTCGCTGTTGAGAGCAATGTCGTTACACGTATTGCCAAATGCATTGAGGTTGACGGACATCATTTTGAGCATTTATTGCATTAATGTGGTATTCACAGGTAATCACGCTGTAACAGCATGCGTTCTCAGAAATGATAAGTTCACAAAGGTACGTGTATTACATTGGAACAACCGAAATAAAATGTGCAAACGTACCTACGTTCTGTATTTTAATTGGAAAAAACCTACCTGTTACCTGTTACCAACTGTTCGTCTAAAATTGTGAGCCAGATGTCTGTGACTATTACAGCGCCATCTATCACAATGCGAAAAAAGTGGTCCAACTAAAACATTCATATTTCTTTACGTACTGCACGAATATGTAATAAAAATGGCGGTTCCTATAAAAAAAAACGCAGTTGATATCCGTTTGACCTATGGTAGCGCCATTTAGCGGGCCAACCATAGCGCCATCTGGTTTCCCCCTTCAAGCTAGACAAGTTTCGTTCTTGGTGGTTTTTTCGTTTGGCGCTTATTTCGTTAGATATTTGGCCCAGTCACGATCAATGGACCTCCCTGTATATGAACAGCAGTAAGTTTTTTTTTAATAGTACCCTGTCTTTATTTCTTGTCAAGAGCTGTTCGAGAACGTGTCACAGTGTACTATTAACGATTTCGAACAACTCTTGAGGGGAGGAAGTGGTTTACCGTACAAAAAAGGTAAGGTACCATTTAAAAAAAGACGTACTGCTGTTAGGATCTTCGTAATGAACAACGTTACAAGAAAATCTATCAAGCTGGTTAATGTTCCGCTGGCAGCTACACAACATTCACTTGACACATTTTATGCTTTTCGAAGGACATCATTTTCGACCTTGACTGTATGTTTGTTAGAAATTATTATTTAAATTTTGCTCCTGGACACCCAGAAGAACATGGAGAGCTGAGACAGTGTGGTTATGCGAGACGTACTCCTTGGTCCAGCGCCGCACGGGCGGCGGCTGCCCCACGGCGAGGCAGGGCAGCGAGAGCTGGGCGCGCGGCGGTGCTGCCATCTGTCGGCTGAAGGAGGCGATCCTGGCGGGCGCGCGGCCAGACGGCGCCTGCTGCACGCGGCGCGAGGGGGCGCCCTCGCCGGCCGCCGTGGCCGCCGACACCCACAGCTCGTAGCGGCGTTGCTCCGCCAGGTGCGACACGCGGTACCACGTCTGGCCCGCCGGGATGTCGAACCGGTCCCGCGTCTGCAACACGCACCCCTCCCTCACTCTCGCGCAGGAGCGAGCAGTGGTTTCCGAGCTGGGGAAGGCGGCGACATTTATCGATCGGTAATATTGTACCAGGGCTGTCAAAAGCGTTTAAAATCTGTACCTCTTTTCAGTTTCACAGGCAGATACTAAAGGTGAATCAAAGACGTGACCTATAGGTAGCATGTTGAACCACCGACCTCAGACCTCCCGACTCTTTGGATACTTCCGTAATACTTGGGAGCGCGAGTCGCAACGCCTGCAATGTAGACTTCCCTCGAAGATTAGTGCCTGCACAGGACAGCCTAATCCCCAGGCGGAGCGATACCTGCATATTCTAGTGCCCTATTACAGACGTTAGAGCTCCAGTTCACCTCATAATGGGACTGCACCTACTTTTCATCACAGATTCAATCCACATTTATGGTATATGCAGGAATTCGTCTCACAAGGGGACCGTCCATAATGTAAATCACGGAATTCGATGCGCTTCAAATGTGTTGTAGAGGCACTTACCCTGAGTACGTGGCTATCCAGTTTTTTTAGCGATGGGTTTTTGAGAATATCGATTTTGAAGTTCATTGCGCACTTTGTATATCGGTAACATTACATACCGGGTGATCAAAAACTCAGTATAAATTTGAAAACTGAATAAATCACGGAATAATGAAGATAGAGAGGTTCAAATTGACACACATGCTTGGAATGACATGGGGTTTCATTAGAACAAAAAAAAAGTAATACAAAAGTTCAAAAAATGTCAGATAGATGGCGCTTCATCTGATCAGAATAGCAATAATTAGCATAACAAAGTAAGGAAATGCTCAATAAGTCCACCATCATTCCTCAACAATAGCTATAGTCGAGGAATAATGTTGTGAACAGCACTGTAAAGCTTGTCCGGAGTTATGGTGAGGCATTGGCGTCGGATGTTGTCTTTTAGCATCTCTAGAGATGTCGGTCGATCACGATACACTTGCGACTTCAGGTAACCGCAAAGCCAATAATCGCCCGGACTGAGGTCTGGGAACCTGGGAGGCCAAGCATGACGAAAGTGGCGGCTGAGCACACGATCATCACCAAACGATGCGCGCAAGAAATATTTCACGTGTCTAGCAATATAGGGTGGAGCGCCATCCTGCATAAAGATCGTACGTTCCAGCAGGTGTTTATCAGCCAGGCTGCACATAATGCGATTCTGTAACATATCGGCGTACCTCTCACCCGTCACGGTAGCTGTCCAGCGCCATCTGTCGGACATTCTGTGAACGTGGTTTGTTTTGGTTCTAATAAAACACCATGTCATTCCAAGCATGTGTGTCAATTTTTACCTCTCTATCCACGTTATTCCGTGGTTTATTAAGTTTTCTAATTTATCCTGACTTTTTGATCACACGGTGTATTCCGAGCATGTCAGCGTAGCGCAGCGGTAAACGTTCAAGGCTACCGTGCTGGAAGTACCGTGCTCGAATCCAGCTTGCGGAGTAAATTTTCGGCGTATTTAATGGCACTTGTGATTTCACCTTTTGATTCTTCGTTCAACTCCTCTACATGTGGATCTTCTTCTGCCTGCACTACTGCAGAAACACTTGGTTCTTCCATTTCACAGAATTTTTCTAGCACACGGCACTAGAGACGCTTTGCGAGCAACTGACGCCATAATTAGATGCGAAATTAAAGGAATGCAACTCACATCCTCATTGGCCGCAACTAGGAGCTGGGGTTCCCGTTACGGCTAACGGTATTTACGGGAGAGGGGACGATAATGGGCGGAGATCGATTTCAGGTAACATAAGAAGCGGCTGTTGTACGAACATTTGGAACTCCAACTGCGAACAATAAACGAAATGAATGTCTGAAAACATTAATAACTGGAAATATCTTTATAATTTGGCACACCTTGTTGATATTCTTTGAAATAAAACTGAAAAATTCGGTCGATTTTGAAAAGAAAAAAAAAAAAACTACACGAGCAGGATTCGAAGATTGTACCTCCAGTGCGGTAGACGTGAACCTATATCGCTGCGCTACGCTGACTTATTCGGAATACACGTAATGTTACAGGTGTACAAAGAAAGCAATGAACTTCAAAATAGATTTTCTCAAAAACCAAGGCCCGTCGTTAAAAAAACGGATATCCTGGTACTCAGGGTGAGTGCCTCTACATCATATTTGAAGCGCATCAAAATCCGTGATTTACCGTATGGATGGCCCCCTTGTCAGAAGTGGGAACTCCAGAAGGCTTAGCGTTTAGGAAAAAAAAAGAAAAAAGAAAATGCATCTTTGGCGTGGGTCGGTGAACCATGAGCTATGTATATTAGCGTAGTTTCCAGGCAGTGAATGGCGCAGTGAAACGAGTACAAAACTGTAATCAGAAGGTCATGAGGTCGAGTCCCTTAGCGGTAACATTTCTCTCATTTTCAATTTTTACTATACTTATACTGCAAATTAACCGAACTAATGCTCTCTGTATTTATGAATATCTTCGCAAAAGAAGCGATCACGAGGACTACGCAAGTAATGGTCCAAGAAGGGATCGTTATTGAAACATACGGGAATTCGTTAGTTTCATTTTGACGTTCGATCACCGTTAAGTGCGGTCGGTTGCCACACTGTGTGGCGAGAATCTTTTATGAATGTAATCAAAGATTGTGTCTCTACAGAAACGTTAAAACAAGAATGTAAGTATAAAAATTCGCCAACGGGCTTGCCATAGTGGTAACTGCGGTTACAATCAGAAGACCAAAATTACGCGCTGTCGGGCTGGGCTAGCACTTGGATGGGTGACCGTCAGGTCTTCCGAGCGCTGTTGACAAGCGGGGTGCACTCAGTCCGTGTGAGACTAATTGAGGAGCTACTTGATGGGGAAGTAGCGGCTCCGGTCAAGAAAACTGACAACGGCCGCGAGAGCGGTGTGCTGACCACATGCGCTTCCATATCCGCATGAAATGACGCTTTTGGGCCGAGGATGATATGGCGGTCGGTAGGTAGTGCTGGGCCTTCAACTCCTGTTTGAACGGAAAAGAGTGAAAAATTAAAACGTATGCAAGATGCTGAGAGAATTACTGCTTCCCTTACTTTTAAGATGAGTGTAACCCCAGGAAGTGTAAATCATCAAATATAATAAAACGATTTAATTTTGCATACGAAATTTTCGTGTATGCCTTACAATCCCTTTCTGGGAATTTTTTTACTGTGTCCTCGTGGATTCTGTAAGTACAACAATTTCTTGAAAATTTATTTGCTGTGCGACATTTCGTTTGCCTTTCCTTGCACTCCTTACACGCACAGGTTCCGCCGTGCCAACCGCTTACTAAAACCTACGCTAGTATAAATGGCTCAAGGTACTCTTCTCGGGTATGCAGCCGGCCATTGTGGCCGAGCGGTTGTAGGAGCTTCAGTCTGGAACCGCGCAACCGCTACGGTCGCAGGTTCGAGTCCTGCCTTGGGCATGGGCGTGTGTGATGTCCTTAGGTTAGTTAGGTTTAAGTAGCTCTAAGTTCTAGGGGACTGACGAACTCAGATGTTAAGTCCCACAGCGCTCAGAGCCATTTGATCGGGTATGCAGCTGGGTAATGTAGTCATCTTGACTATAGTGTAAGTAGGCTGCACAAGGGAACCTGCTAATAATGCACTTTATTTCGCAAACCTCATCAGTTAGCAAGAATATTCTCAGCAACGGAAGGTCGCGGCCCATGTTCTGTACCCGAGAAGACTATCATCAGTCATTACGGCGACGAAGTCTACATAAGCACATAAATGGCTCATGCTTTGCCCTACCAGCGCCAAAGAGGCTACTTTTCTAAACGATTGACCATCTGGAGCTCCGACTTCTGTCACTTTCATTTCTGGCCAAGCCCTGCGTATACCATAAATTTGGACGAAATCGTCGATGACGAATAGGTGCGGCCGCTTGTCAGTTCGCCTGTCCGAAGAAGGATCTGTCGCTCTTCGACAACGCACGACACGCCCATGGCAGCATCTACGGCGGTAAGAAGACAGTACTGTCTTTACTGATTGGATTTAGTCTCAGAGAAGCACTGCTACAGGCTGTTGTAGAGCTATTACCTGAAGCTCATGTATTGCTGAACAAATGTTTTTTGAATGATATTTGTAGTTATTTCAGTAGTGCGATTTGTATGCATGTGTATCTGATATTGTTGGTTGGGAGTAGCACCACTGTTCGCAATGATTTATCAACGGCACCTCGTAGTATGTCGCAACTTACAAGTGAGCTGCGTCGGGTAGCCGTGTGGTCTGTGGCGCCTTGCCACGGTTCGTGCGGCTGCCCCTGTTGGAGGTTCGAGTCCTCCCTCGGGCTTGGGTGTGTGTGTGTGTGTTGTCCTTCGTGTAAGTTAGTTTGAGTTAGATTAAGTAGTGTGTAAGCCTAGGGACCGATTATATCAGCAATTTGGTCCCATAGGAACATACCAAAAATTTTTCCTTACAAGTGAAGTTACAACAACAGGGTGGAGCAGAGGAAACGCATGTTTTTCACTATTTAATGACTCGGACACGGTTTGATAAAAATAATAAAAACAAGCCTTAAGTGATAGATTTTTTAATCCACTTTAGAAATACACGTACTTTAATTAGGTTCCAAAAATAATGCTTTGGAGGTGACACCCTTCTTGCTGGATACAAATTTGGATCCTCTCCCAAAAATTATGCATGGCTCTCTCCAACATTTCATTCGGCACGGCTTCAATTTTCAGACGAACGGAATTCTTCGGGTCATCGATTGTGCGAGGCTTGTTCATCTACATCTACTTTTATACTCCGCAAGCCACCCAACCGTGTGTGGCGGAGGGCACTTTATGTGCCACGGCATTACCTCCCTTTCCTGTTCCAGTCGCGTATGGTTCGCGGGAAGAACGACTGCCGGAAAGCCTCCGTGCGCGCTCGAATCTCTCTAGTTTTACATTCGTGATCTCCGCTAGAGGTATAAGTAGGGGGAAGCAATATATTCGATACCTCATCCAGAAACGCACCCTCTCGAAACCTGGACAACAAGCTACACCGCGATGCAGAGCGTCCCTCTTCCAGAGTCTGCCACTTCAGTTTGCTTAACATCTCCGTAACGCTATCACGCTTACCAGATAAATCTACGACGAAACGCACCGCTCTTCCTTGGATCTTGCAGACTTCTGGTTTTAAATATCCCCACAAAACGAAATCGCATATCGACAAATCGGGTGAGTGAGGAGGCCAGTAAACATCATCATATCTCGAAATAACGTGACCTGGGATCATTTGTCGAACCACTTCCATGGATACTCTCGCTGTGTGAGCTATAGCACCGTCCTGCTGAAACCATATTTTTCTCATGTTTACTTGACGTCTTTCAAGTTCTGGACGAAGAAAGTTGTTTAACATTTTAACGTAGCGCGCCGGTGTCACAGTAACTACAGTTCCTTCCTCTTCAAAAAAATAGGGTCCAACAATCGCCATCTTTGAAATGCAGCACCACACTGTTACTTTTAAACTGTGGAGAGGTAATTCATGTGGATTCTCCAGCGCCCAGTACCGGCAATTTTGAACAATGACGTAACCGTCTACATGAAAATGTGCTTCATCACTCATGAAGACTGTAGCATTTGCATCTTCTGTAAAAATTTCGTCAATTGCGCGACAAAACTCTCTGCGCTGCACAAAATCCCCTTCACTAAGCTGCTTGACGATCATCATCTTGTGCGGGTGAAACTTCAGATCACCATGTAAGAAGCGGTGAAGCGAATGACGTGAGATACCTAGCGCTACAGCCTGTCGTCCAGCCGATCGTTTCGGACTAGCAACAACTGCCGTTCTCACTCGGTCTACGTTTTCTGGAGTACGAACTGAACGGGGATGACCAGATGGTTTCTATTTCATCACAGATCCAGTACTTCTAAACGCTGAAAACCATCGAAGTCAGTATTTCGATCAGGCACTGCACCTCGACCCCAACTCAAATATTTTGACAGAAAAGACGTTGCACTGTGACTACGGAATCATTGTTTCTAAAGTACTGCACGATAACGAACACACGATACTCTACGCTCCAACGCTCCGTAGCGACTGAAACTGCATTGTATGGGCAGTCTGCCAACATTTATTTATTTATTTATCGTATCCAAGACATCACCATTTTACAAAAAAAAATTATATTACAATGCAAGAGAAGCAGTTATAATACAATAATACATGGTTATAAGGTAAATTAACTACAATAATATAGAAAAGTATGTAACATATAATGATAAGCGCTAAGGATGCGAAACAGAGCGATTTTCATATCCCACGTGAAGCCCAATACACTGCAGCTTGAATAGCCTTGTCATTTGCTTCAAAAAGGTCTTGAGTCGAACACGGGTTGTTTAGTTTCCTGCAGACCAGTAGGTGTTGTGGGTCTTGCTGTTCTCCACACTCGCAGGGCTCGTCTGCACTGATGTAGCCCCATTTTTCCAAGTTTGCTCTGCATCTTGATACGCCTGTTCGTAGTCTATTCAGGGCTTTCCAGGTCGTATATGGGAGTTCAGAGGCAGCTGTGGGTTCTTCCCTGGGGCTATTCCCTGGTCTTCCTGGGTCCACATTGTACCACAGCTCTTCTCGTCGTGCTCTAGGCGATAAAAGAGTTGCTTCAGTTGTTCGTAGGAAACTCTTCCTTGATTTAAGTCGGCGAGGTTGAAGATTGTATCCGAACATGTCTGGGATCTGTCTCCTGTTTATGTTTCTCGATTTCTGCGGCAGTCCTTCTTCTGATGTCTGGCGGGGCTATGCCCATGAGGTGGTACAGCTGCTTTGTGGGAGTTGGGCGGAGGCATCCTGTCACGATGCGCCCAGTCTCATTCAATGCTATATTTACTTGTTCAGCGTGGGTGGAATTTTTCCAAACGGGTGCCGAGTGCGGAGAACTGTAGGTTGCGCTCCCCATCTGCGATTTGCTAGCTTGCGGATGATGTTGTTCCTGGCACTCACTTTCATCTTTGTGGCCAAACAGTGTTCCTTGTAGGGGAGAGCACGGTCAAGTTTAATCCCAAGATATTTTGGTGTGTCGCAGTCAGATAGATGTTGTCTCTTCCAGCTTATGTTGAGTTTCCTCCTTGCTTCCTTATTACGTAGGTGAAAAGCACAGACCTGGGTTTTTGCTGGGTTTGGCTTGAGGTGGTTATTATCATAATAGTCACCCAGCTTTTCAATCGCTAAAGTTAATTTACTTTCTACCTCTTCAAAGGTTTTTCCCTGGGTGGCAACGACTGTATCGTCTGCATAGATGAAGGAGCGAGCGTCCATGCTGATCGGTTGGTCATTGGTATAAATATTATACAGCAATGGGGCGAGGACGCTACCTTGAGGTAGGCCGTTTTTATGGGTCCGCCATAGGCTCTTCTTCGACTGCAGCGTGACAAAATACCGTCTATTCTGCAGCAGGCACTGGATGAATTGCGCCAGTCGGTAGTCTTTTGTAGTGTTATATATTTTTGATATTAACTTACTGTGGTTTATGGTGTCGTAAGCTGCTGTAAGGTCGATAAAGGCTGCACCTGTAATTTGTTTCCGCTCGTATCCATTTTCTATGTACTGTGTAAGGTTGAGGATTTGTCCGCAGCATGACCTTCCTGGGCGGAATCCTGCTTGCTCTTTAATTATATTCTTGTCTACATGTTCTGAGATGCGGTTAAGGATCATTCTTTCTAAGACTTTATAGAGCTGACAAAGCAGGGAGATAGGCCGAAAATTTTTAGGGTCTGTGGTTTTTTTTCCAGGTTTTGGTATAGCTACTATATTTGCCTTCGGCCAAGTCTTGGGGATTTTCATTTCAAGAACAAACACGAAAGGAGCCTCCCCGAAGATCATGACAACGATCGGTCGTACCCTGGGCAACGTTAGGCCTGTGCCTAACGGCCAATCCTTTCAACACCAAGACACCACAAAAAGTCTGCCAACATTCATTCAAGGCCAATACCCTCTCTCGTCCCCGCGTACTAGCGATTTAAAAAACATGCGTTTCCTCTGCTCCACCCTGTATATTTCTACATAGTCACCATCACGTTCTATAGCCTTACGCCAGCGTTGTGTACGAGTGTGTCTTCCCCGTTGGTAAAAGCTGTTGTCCTATACTCTTAGCCAGATCTTCACTATTTGAATGGCGGTTTCACATCAAAGTTGCCCGTACAGACGAAAGCCCAAGGGCGCCAGTTCTGTGCTATAGGGTGGATGAGGCAACAATGTCCAACCCAGTTTAGCGAAGCGTTTATAGGTGGACGTGTATTGGCGTGCATTGTCATGTTGGAGGAATATTTATTTTGAATTCTTGTCATACCGAAGAAGTCGGTAATCGTTCCTGCGTTTGCTCAGAGTCTTCAGGTAAGAGTGCGCCACTGAATTAACATCAACACATCCGTGAGAATGGCACCATGATTATCCCAAATGACTCTAATCATGACCGTCAGCAGAGGAAGCTACCTTCAATTTCTTGCTTTTATTTTTTTCGTGGTTATAGATGGCGCCACTCAAGTGACTGCCTTTTGGTTCCTGGCTCAACGTGCCGCACCCAATTGTGATGTGTAGCTCTGCGTGACAGAAAATCTTCTCCACTGGCCTAAAACAGCCCCAACAGTTAAGACGGAATGGCTTTTCTTTGAATCTTATGGCATATTGTGAGCAGCCATAGAACCCACATGGATCACACCTTTGAATATCCAAGAGTCTGTCATAGCACACATAGTTCCGACGCTCACCAATAGCAGCAGAGCCAACCATCGAGTTGTGATGCGCCGGTCTGCACGAAGGACGGCGTCCGCGCGTTTCATAATGTCGGCAGCTGTGATTGTGACAGGACATCCTGGATGTGACCGATTATGGAGCTTAGTTTCTGCACTTCCTGAACCCTTAATTCTCTTTGCTCATCGCAAAACAGTAGTCCTATCAACTGAATTATTACCATACACTCCACGCAAACGTTTATGGATATTAACAGAGCGTCTTTTTCCGCAGCCGTGAATTCAATTACAGCACACTGCTTTTAACGACTGTCTTGTGAACTCTCCAATTTGATTGTTCACAACGGCTCTACCATCTGATGAAACTGTTCGAAACATCGTACACGTGCAGAAGGAACATAAAATCTGAAGCACCTACTGTATCAGTAATAATAATAATAATAATAATAATAAAAAGCTCGTGGTTCTAATTTACTAAACAACCAATATAATTACGAAAATGATCAAATACGGCACATCAGCTTCGCTGCATGCTTAATGTTTCTTGTGTTTGCCAGTCTGAACTTGACACGTTTAACGTTTTCGTCTGTGTCCAGTCTGTGGCGTTTATGAGCTCGCGCTGAAGAAACAGTGATGTTCCCACGACCTCACAGGTCCTATCCTACGACTGCCTGACAGAAGCAAACCGAGCGGCTGCCATGTTGCTTTAAGTGTTTAGAAGGAAAGATGCCGTATTTGGTGGTTTTCGTATTTATACCTGGGTATTACCCAAAGATACTGTTTGAATGATACACCACATTATAGATGTCTCCAAAATGAGCATTTTAATAGGCTTTGTTGCGCTAAAGTGTCAGGAAATGACATGGCTAGACATATTACCAGTTCAAATTGTGCTGTTTCAGAAATAACACAGAAGCAATACTCTCCACAATGGAACCTGCTATAATGCACTTTATTCTGCGAACCTCATCAGTTAGCAAGAATGTCCTTAGCAACTGAAGGTCGCGGTCCATGTTCTGTACCGTCATTTTCGTATAAACATTCGTGAAACTCTTGCCAGGTGGGGACACTTACATTTTAAATTTATCTCACATGAAGTTCAGAACTCAAATATCAGTTCGCCAAGGCAGTTCAATGCAATTATTATCAAAAATTCTCGAGAAAATCTACTTTGAAGTTATCCGAGAGTCTTTAGTATACGAAAATAAGGTCGTTCTTTGATAGTCACCGTGGTTCTCCTGTAGCCTGCTCGCTTGCTAACCTGGGGGCGTCGGTTCCATTCCCACTGGATCCAAATTTTTAAACATAGGTGCATCTTCTACGAGAATACCAGTGAAGCGTTAGATACATTAAGATTGAAAAAATCGATAGCGTTCGAGACTGGTAATCGCTGAATCGCTGGTCTTCGTGTTTTTAATTACATATCACACAAAAAAATCCAGTTTTGAATGCAAATAATAATTCTTAATTACTCATCTTTTATAAAAGGTAGTTAATAAAGATTGCTTAATTATAAAGAAAGATTACAAATTAATTTCCTTTTCATCTTTACGTATTTTACGCTTCACAGAAATCCTTCTAAAACATGCGCTTTTGTTTAAAATTTCGCCAGAGCCGGCAGCTGAAACCTGGCCCTGCACAATACGTGAAAGCATTCTGCCACATCGCCGCGCAGACTGTTTAGAAAAACTACTTTGCTTTAGGGGATTAAAGATGCTAGGAAAACTTCAAAGTCGATTTTCTCGAGGATTTTTGGTTCAAATGGCTCTGAGCACTATGGGACTTAACATCTGAGGTCATCAGTCCCCTAGAACTTAGAACTACTTAAACCTAACTAACATAAGGACATCACACACATCCATGCCCGAGGCAGGATTCGAACCAGCGACCGTAGCAGACGCGCGGTTCCGGACTGAGCGCCTAGAACCGCTAGACCACCGCGGCTGGCGAGGATTTTTGAGACTTGCAAAAAAATACGATTGCCCTCTGGGCAACCATCCGTTCAAGCAGTTTGCAAAGCACGTTGGTGGGGTCAAGCAGTCGGTAACTGTCGACACACGTTGGGTTCTTACCTGACTTAAGGATTGTGAAGGGAATACTATCTCGCCATCTTCGAACCAAATATGATTGAAGGCCATGAGTAGATGTAGTCACTGAGTAACATTCAGGTGCTGGATCATCTGATTGTGAATTTCATCACGGCCTGGAGACCAATCGTGAGATGAGGCAATAACCTGAAGCAATTCCCAGTCAGTGAAAGATTCATTATATGATATGGCTTGGCGTAGGGTAAAACATAGGGTGACACCTCCAGCGTGTCTTTTCTGTAATAGAACAGTAGCTGGATAAGAAGAGGACGCTGATGCAGTCGTAAAATGCATCACTAGGTGTCCAACATGTTGATGACGGAATATTTCCTTACATCTAATATGGTATCAGAAAATTACATCCATCGTTTTTAGCTACAGGTATGTCTCCCTCTTGCCTGCCTCCAACGCCCCACCCCCACGCTCCACCGCGCCTCCCTCCCAACTCTCTCTCTCTCTCTCTCTCTCTCTCTCTCTCCCTCCCTCCCTCTCTCTCTCTCCCCCCTCCCCCCCCCCCTCTCTCTGTGTGTGTGTGTGTGTGTGTGTGTGTGTGTGTGTGTGTGTGAGCGAGAGAGAGAGAGAGAGGGAAAGAGAAAGAGAGAGAGAGAGAGAGAGAGAGAGAGAGAGAGAGAGAGAGAGAGAGTTCACGTAATTACTATTACTTATATAATTACTATAGCCAAGAACAAATATTTTTAACATGACATACCAAACCAAATCCATCGAGCGATCTAATGTAGACTTTGTACTTTGTCAGTCTTCCATTGGGATATTTTGGTGGCCTCCATGAAATCAGGATCGTTTGTGAATCCATAACAAGCGCTTTGATGTCAGCTGGTTCTCCTGGAACTGCAAAAAAGGATTTTGAGTCAGGTTTTATCATGAAGCTGAACGTGAAGACAAGACGAAAATTTATGTGTACCTTGGTACACAAAATAATTGAAAAAAGTATTACAAATTTTTCAATGTACGTTTTTCCGAAGAGTAAAAAATAAACATTGGTAACGAATGGAATGTTATCACAAATATCTGTCAGTGCAATATACAGGGTGGTTATTATTAAAGTGTAGGTGCTCAGAGAGGTCCAGTGTGGGCTTTAATTATCATATGTCAGCGAAAATTGTTAGACATGCTAATGCGTTAGTGTGGAACCGATTCACGCTGGGGAAAAAGGCTCCAATTTTGAACACCAGACTTGAGACTGGCGCTGTGAATGTATTAAAGACGTATAGAGACGTTTCCATATGTAATGAATTAGGACCGGAAAGGTCAAACACAAGAGAAAGGCATAATGTAGCTTTTATTATTAATCGACGCTTACACAATTTGTCAGTATGTCGACGAGCTGCTGCATCTGTAAAACGACAAACTCAGCAGCTGCTTGCAGAAACTCTGATGGAATCTCAGCAACGTATTCCTGTATATTGGTCTTCAGTTTAGGCGGGAACCGAACGTTTCCCTGGTGAACGCGTTCAATTAGATATCCCCAGAGGCAAAAGTCAGATGGTTACACATCAGGAGATCATGTAGGATATGCACCTACACTACCTCTGGAGATAACACGTTCGTGTAACATTACAGTAAGCAGATCTTTCACTGGGCGAGTGACCCCATCTTGCATGCAAAAAGTGGTTATCACACACTGCGCTCTTCCAAAGCAGGAGTCACATGCTGTACAAAGAAGTCTCGATAGTGTACAGACGTCACGGTACACGTGACAGGCCGTCCGTATGTATTCTCTTCAAAGAAGAACAGATCGAGAATAAAATTGCTGATGAATTCACACCACATAGTGACATACTGCGAGTACAACAGTACTTCGTGCACAACACGCGGCTTAACAGTACCCATACGTGCCAGTTCTGTGTGTTCACTGCACCCTGTAGTATGAAACGTGCCTCGTCACTCCGTAGAATATAGCCTGGCCACTTCGCGCCTTGCCAGAAACCGAATAGCAGTCCGCCTCCTTAGCTGAGTGCGTCTGACTGCCATGCAGCAGGCCCGGGTTCGATTCCCAGCTGGGTCGGACAGTTTCTTCACTAGGGAACTGGGTACTGTGTTGTTATCATCATTTCATCATTATCGGCCGGCCGGAGTGGTCGAGCGGTTCTAGTTGCTTCAGTCTGGAACCGCGCGACCGCTAAGGTCGCAGGTTCGAATCCTGGCTCGGGCATGGATGTGTGTGATGCCCTTACATTAGTTAGGTTTAAGTAGTTCTAAGTTCTAGGGGACTGATGACCTCAGATGTTAAGTCCCATAGTGCTCAGAGCCATTTGAACCATTTTGAACCTTCATTATCGACATGCAAGTCACCCAACGTGTTGTCAACTGATAAAACTTGCAACTCTACGGTCGATCATCTGTAAGTGGGAACCCCAAGCCATCAGAGGCATACAATCATTTCATTTCGCCGAATAGAAAATTCAGAACGTTGCTGCGGATCGTGTGGTATCAGTTGCTGCACCGTCTGGTTCTTGTGCGGGTAGGAGTGTAAACTTGACCGCAAAACTTTCCGTACTGTCGACCACTGGATGGACAATTCTCATGACACTTCACGAGCATTTGCGCTACCCAGGGCGCAGCATGGCTTCTTCTAGGATAGGACGCCATCCCCTTCCGGATGCCACACCAAGATCGTCCGAGTTTTCTAATCTCTTTGTCGTCTTATTTAAATCATTTAATGAGATCTGGCCTCTCCCAAGACCTTTAAGTCAGCGGTACTCTCTCAATGCAACACTGCAATTCCTGCCGTTCACATAAAACAGTTTCAAGATAGCCACACCGTTCAGTCATGTTATGGCTTGTCAGAATGACAGTGTAGATGTCATACAATGACAGAAACAGTGTACAGCGCCAGATTTGCGCCTCGTTGCAAAAACTGGAAGTAAACCTTTTCCAGCGTAAATCGGTTCTGCATTAGCGAATTAGCTTATCTACCAAGTTTCACTGTCATACAATAATTATTGCCCACGCTTGATCTCCGTGAGTAGTTGCATTTTATTTATAACCATTCAATAATTGTTTCGCTCTGTTTAGGAGATTTCACATACGTGTGTCGCTCTATCAATTGAACTCAATTTTTCGATAAAACAGATGTTGAACCAATGGTTACTTTTCCATATTTCTATTCAAATAGTTTTTAACTAAATGAACTACATTATTTTGAAATCTTAAGTTTTTAATTAGAGCATTTGGAATTACTGCACAAAACTTCGGAATGGCTATCTGACCAAAAAGTGAAGCACCCAAAGGAATTGGTCGTATGCCAAGGTGACTCTGTAGACGTGCACACCATCGGCGGTTATGTAAGTGATTAGAGTTAGTAATTCCCTATGACAGGTAGAGCAGATGCTAGAGTGCATTAGTGTCGTGCCTATATAGTCCTGCTAGGGTATATAAGGGGCATGAACTCCATCAGCTGTTGAGTGATTACTGTGAAGGTAACAGAGAAGCCGTATACTAGTATGAGAAAGCGTTATCAGCAACAGGCAGAGTTTGAATGAGACCTGTTTGTGTGTCTCCATTTCGCTGGAAGGCTGAACCTTGCAACATCCAGATTTGTGGGACATTCAGATGTGGCAGTGGTCTGGTGTAGTCTGCATCGTATCTTGAGGGTAGACATACTTGTCGTCAAGGTTCCGGTTGACCACAGCTGACCACCACAACGGAGGATCGCCGTATTCTCTCCCAAGCACCTTGATATCTCTGTCTGCCATCAGAGAACAAGTAATTGAGCCCCTGCAAAATTTTGCGTCATCCCACACCATAGCTGGGTGACTAACAGCAACCCGACTATTCAGTTACCGTCCCATGAATAGACTGCTGTTAACACCACAGCACAAGTGGTTTCGTATTGTGGTGCCGTAATCGGAAAGCATGGACTATGATTCATGGCGTCGCATTGTGTTCAGCGCTACATCGCTGTTCTGCACTACACTGGAAGGCTGGATGACGTGAGGAGAAAAACCGTTCTTCCTATGTTTTGGAGAGGCACCACGGCTTTACTCCTGTTTTGTTTTGTTTTAGGGCGCAAAAACAATTAGGGGCTTTACTCCTGACGTTACGGTGTGGAAGCCATCGGGCATGACATCGGTTAATTGATGGTGGTGATTGAGGGACGACGCAGCGATACGTCACCGATGTCCTGCGTCCTTACGTGTCAACTCTGAAGCGAAAGTATCGTGGTGACATTTTTCAACAGGACAATGCTTGTCCACACACGATGCGTCTCACTAGGAACTGTGTGCATGATGCTGAGGTACTCCCGTGACAAGTGAAATCACCACATCTGTCCCAGACAGAACATTCGTGGGATCTGATAGGACGTCAACTCCACCCTAGTGACAGTATGATGGGTATCAAGGGCTAAGGATTGGGGTCATCTTGCCTTAGGAGAAGATACGACAGCTTTGTGACATCCTTCCCAACCGAATCAGAGCATGCTTCCAGGCCACAGGGGGTGCAACATACTGATAAGCTGAGTCATACAGCCAAGTTCTTTGTAAATTTAACTCGATTTTGTAATCAATAAAATAGCATCAAGTGGCTTCTCAACCCCTAAAGTTTCCTTTAGTTTCTTCCTGCCATTATGGGTGCTTCTTGGTTTTTTCATACAGAAAAACTACAAACATACCTTTTAGAGAGAAGCAATAAATATTGAAAATTACTTTAATAATTCAATCAATGTATTTTGTAAATCAGTTTTTCTCTTAAATATTCATTTACATTTATTATCTTTATCGTATTGACAAATTAGACAGATATGCTTTATAGAACAGTTTTGCCTGAGAGCCCATGGCGCGAAGGAGTTGCATGTGAGAGCTCATGGGAAGCATATATTAGGTAGGTGTATAAGTTCGTAGCGTCTTTCCAGAAGTTTCATCAACACAACAGATAACGTAACAGAGACTTTAATAATCAGTAATATATTTTCCTACACTATTTACTAGTCTTCCAACGCTGGGGTAACTTTTCGATCCCGCAACTGCAGAAATCACGTGGTTTTCAGGCGAAGAACTCGTCGATCCTTGGTCGGAATCCATATTCAGCCGGAAAGGAAGTTCTTAAAGGTCGTTTGACGGAGAGGGAGAAAGGTGGAAATCTGAGGGCGCAAGATCAAGTGAATGAGGTGGGTGCATAATTTCCCAATGCAGACAGTGTTTTTTATCTGTCTAGCAGAATGCAGGAGAGCGTTATTGCGGAGTAGCATCACTTCACGCAACCTTTCTAGTCGTTGTTCTCGGGTTGCATCTGCAAGACGTCTCTGTTGTTGTCAGTTAATGTCAGCAGTGATGGATTCACCTCGGGGAATCAATTCACAGCACACCACACCGCCACTGTTCCACCAGATACGTGACATTATCTTTTGTGGATGCGCAAAGGTCTTTGTGCGGGGAGTTTCTGCTTTGTTTGGATTCGAACATTCCCTCCTTTTGATTTTCATTGTGTTAGCATAAACACATTATTTATCATCACCAGTAACGACACAGGATAGAAATGGTCGGTGCTGTTCAGGAACCAACTGATAATGAGCAAGCAGAGATGAATAAATGGCCACCCACTGATTTCTGTGATTTTGCCTTAGCGCATTCAGTACCCATACACCAATTTTTTGAACCTTTGCCATTGCATGCGAATGTCGCACGATGGTGTAACAGCCACAGTTCATCACATTTAACAGTTCTCGAGTAAATCGTCGTGGAGCATTGTGGATTAATTCGTTTGAACGATCTTCATCAAACCTTGAAGGTCTTCACCAATGTGGACTCCGTGTGCATACCGGGGGAGTCATTCCAGATGTGGAAAGGGTCCTTCCGGATGCCATGAAGCGTACAGGGTGCACCCATCTGCAGGTGGTCGCTCATGTCGGCACCAATGATGTGTGTCGCTATGGATCGGAGGAAATCCTCTCTGGCTTCCGGCGGCTATCTGATTTGGTGAAGACTGCCAGTCTCGCTAGCGGGATGAAAGCAGAGCTCACCATCCGCAGCATCGTCAACAGGACTGACTGCGGACCTTTGGTACAGAGCCGAGTGGAGGGTCTGAATCAGAGGCTGAGACGGTTCTGCGACCGTGTGGGCTGCAGATTCCTCGACTTGCGCCATAGGGTGGTGGGATTTCGGGTTCCGCTGGATAGGTCAGGAGTCCACTACACGCAACAAGCGGCTACACGGGTAGCAGGGGTTGTGTGGCGTGGACTGGGCGGTTTTTTAGGTTAGATGGCCTCGGGCAAGTACAGAAAGGGCAACAGCCTCAAAGGGTGCGGGGCAAAGTCAGGACATGCGGGGGCCAAGCAGCAATCGGTATTGTAATTGTAAACTGTCGAAGCTGCATTGGTAAAGTACCGGAACTTCAAGCGCTGATAGAAAGCACCGAAGCTGAAATCGTTATAGGTACAGAAAGCTGGTTGAAGCCAGGGATAAATTCTGCCGAAATTTTTACAAAGGCACAGACGGTGTTTAGAAAGGATAGATTGCATGCAACCGGTGGTGGCGTGTTTGTCGCTGTTAGTAGTAGTTTATCCTGTGGTGAAGTAGAAGTGGGTAGTTCCTGTGAATTATTATGGGTGGAGGTTACACTCAACACCCGAGCTGGGTTAATAGTTGGCTCCTTTTACCGACCTCCCGACTCAGCAGCATCAGTGGCAGAACAACTGAGAGCAAATTTGGAATACATTTCACATAAATTTTCTCAGCATGTTATAGTCTTAGGTGGAGATTTCAATTTACCAGATATAGACTGGGACACTCGGATGTTTAGGACGGGTGGTAGGGACAGAGCATCAAGTGACATTATACTGAGTGCACTATCCGAAAATTACCTCGAGCAATTAAACAGAGAACCGACGCGTGGAGATAACATCTTGGACGTACTGATAACAAACAGACCCGAACTTTTCGACTCTGTAAGTGCAGAACAGGGAATCAGTGATCATAAAGCCGTTGCAGCATCCCTGAATATGGAAGTTAATAGGAATATAAAAAAAAGGGAGGAAGGTTTATCTGTTTTGCAAGAGTAATAGAAGGCAGATATCAGACTACCTAACAGATCAAAACGAAAATTTCTGTTCCAACACTGACAATGTTGAGTGTTTATGGAAAAAGTTCAAGGCAATCGTAAAATGCGTTTTAGACAGGTACGTGCCGAGTAAAACTGTGAGGGACGGGAAAAACCCACCGTGGTTCAACAACAAAGTTAGGAAACTACTGCGAAAGCAAAGAGAGCTTCACTCCAAGTGTAAACGCAGCCAAAACCTCTCAGACAAACAGAAGCTAATTGATGTCAAAGTTGGCGTAAGGAGGGCTATGCGTGAAGCGTTCAGTGAATTCGAAAGTAAAATTCTATGTACCGACTTGACAGAAAATCCTAGGAGGTTCTGGTCTTACGTTAAATCAGTAAGTGGCTCGAAACAGCATATCCAGACACTCCGGGATGATGATGGCATTGAAACAGAGGATGACACGCGTAAAGCTGAAATACTAAACACCTTTTTCCAAAGCTGTTTCACAGAGGAAGACCGTACTGCAGTTCCTTCTCTAAATCCTCACACAAACGAAAAAATGGCTGACATCGAAATAAGTGTCCAAGGAATAGAAAAGCAACTGGAATCACTCAACAGAGGAAAGTCCACTGGACCTGACGGGATACCAATTCGATTCTACACAAAGTACGCGAAAGAACTTGCCCCCCTTCTAACAGCCGTGTACCGCAAGTCTCTAGAGGAGCGGAAGGTTCCAAATGATTGGAAATGAGCACAGGTAGTCCCACTCTTCAAGAAGGGTCGTCGAGCAGATGCGCAAAACTATAGACCTATATCTCTGACTTCGATCTGTTGTAGAATTTTAGAACATGTTTTTTGCTCGCGTATCATGTCGTTTTTGGAAACCCAGAATCTACTCTGTAGGAATCACCATGGATTCCGGAAACAGCGATCGTGTGAGACCCAACTCGCTTTATTTGTTCATGAGACCCAGAAAACATTAGATACAGGCTCCCAGGTAGATGCTATTTTCCTTGACTTCCGGAAGGCGTTCCATACAGTTCCGCACTGTCGCCTGATAAACAAAGTAAGAGCCTACGGAATATCAGACAAGCTGTGTGACTGGATTGAAGAGTTTTTAGCAGACAGAACACAGCATGTTGTTATCAATGGAGAGACGTCTACAGACGTTAAAGTAACCTCTGGCATGCCACAAGGGAGTGTTATGGGACCATTGCTTTTCACAATATATATAAATGACCTAGTAGATAGTGTCGGAAGTTCCATGCAGCTTTTCGCGGATGATGCTGTGGTATACAGAGAAGTTGCACCATTAGAAAATTGTAGCGAAATGCAGGAAGATCTGCAGCGGATGGGCACTTGGTGCAGGGAGTGGCAACTGACCCTTAACATAGACAAATGTAATGTATTGCGAATACATAGAAAGAAGGATCCTTTATTGTATGATTATGTGATAGCGGAACAAACACTGGTAGCAGTTACTTCTGTAAAATATCTGGGAGTATGCGTGCGGAAAGATTTGAAGTGGAATGATCATATAAAATTAATTGTTGGTAAGGCGGGTACGAGGTTGAGATTCATTGGTAGAGTCCTTAGAAAATGTAGTCCATCAACAAAGGAGGTGGCTTACAAAACATTCGTTCGACCTATACTTGAGTATTGCTCATCAGTGTGGGATCCGTACCAGATCGGGTTGACGGAGGAGATAGAGCAGATCCAAAAAAGAGCGGCGCGTTTCGTCACAGGGTTATTTGTTAACCGTGATAGCGTTACAGAGATGTTTAGCAAACTCAAGTGGCAGACTCTGCAAGAGAGGCGCTCTGCATCGCGGTGTAGCTTGCTGTCCGGGTTTCGAGAGGGTGCGTTTCTGGATGAGGTATCGAATATATTGCTTCCCCCTACTTATACCTTCCGAGGAGATCACGAATGTAAAATTAGAGAGGTTCGAGTGCACACGGAGGCATTCAGACAGTCGTTCTTCCCGCGAACCATACGCGACTGTAACAGAAAAGGGAGGTAATGACAGTAGCACGTAAAGTGCCCTCTGCCACGCACCGTTGGGTGGCTTGTGGAGTATAAATTTAGACGTAGATGTAGAACGTGAAGGGTCACTAGTGTCAAAATGACCCTCCTTAAAACGAGCAAATCATTTTATTGCCTTGCTCTATCCAATGACATTATTCCTATTAGCGGCGCACATGTCTCTGGCTGCCTGCGCTGCTGTTGACCCTCCGTTGAACTCAAACAGAAGAATATGTCGGAAATGTTCAGATTTCTCCACTTGGCACTCCATTTTCTAGCGTGTACAAAAAAAAAAAAAAAATGGTTCAAATGGCTCTGAGCACTATGGGACTTAACTGCTGTAGTCATCAGTCCCCTAGAACTTAGAACTACTTAAACCTAACCTAACCTAACCTAAGGACATCACACACATCCATGCCCGGGGCAAGATTCGAACCTGCGACCGCAGCGGTCGCGCGGTTCCAGACTGTAGCGCCACGTCGGCCGGCTCTAGCGTGTACAGCACCACTCACAATCACCAAATGACAGTATGACAACATTCAACTCAAGTAGCAACAGTGAACTACAAATAAAAAATGACAATCGATAAATAAACCCGTAGCAACTGGACATTTTAAACAAAAACGCTACGAACTTATGCACCAACCTAACATAATGTCGAGAATGGTGCATATGATGTTTAACTTTGATATACAGATAGAAGTTTGCAGTGATCAGTTTCAAAATACGACCAGTGAATTATATAGAATATTTACTGACATGACTCCGGAAAAGGCATTAAATAAGGAATGTAGTTCTGGATGACAACAAAAGATAAGAAGTTACACTATCAATCGGTCATTCATGTACTGTCCTTATCGTCAGTTTATTTCTTTTACATACCGGTTACAGTTTTCGGTGAGAGAAAGGAAGGAAGACTATTTAACTTCTCGTCGACGATGAGGTCATTAGAGACAGAGCAGTAGCTCGGATTGTCGAAGGATGCGGAAGAAAGATCGCAATGGCCTTTCGAAGGAAGCAGCCCTTTATTAGCCTTAAGAGATTTAGCCACGCCACGATAAACGTAAATCTGGCTGATCAGACGGGGATTTGGACCGCTGACATCCCGAGTAAGAAGGCTACTGCGCCACCTCGTCCGTTTTCAACAAAGCGTTAATTTCGTCTATTGATCTGTTAGTTTCAAAATTGGAACGGTACTCGGATATACAAAAGAGCTTCGGTGCGCATATAAAATTACGTTCTGCTCTGTTTTTCCTTCATAGCAGGGGTGTCCATCCCGCGGCTAGCGGGCCGCATGCAGTTCAAAGCAAGAATCAAAGGCGCGCGAGAAGTGGCCTCTATCACAAATCGATAAAAAAGAAAAATAATAATACAATAATAATAAATTTACATAAAATTCCGAATGTTGAAGATTTTCAGTTTTAAACTCGCCCGTGCTATGCTTGAAGCACCGGAGGCTCTCTCGTATAACAGGCCAATCCGCGATAATTTGTTACCTCACGGCTGCTTCAGCTGCAACTGCGAAACTAGAGACAGAGACGTATAAAGAAATTCGTTTTTACTACATGGGAATTCCGTGTCATTTCTGTTCATATGTGATAAAGAACCTTTTTTCGCGGTAGTTCTTATCACTACAAATTGGTAGAAGTTAGAGATCCGGCTATGCCTCGGCTCTGGTACCTATGACAGAACGGCTTATAGGAATAATAGAATTTGGAAACTCTCATTTGATGCAACACCATTCTATAATACACTAAGAAAATTAGTGCGGAAAAGCTTTAAAATGGGTAACGTTGTGGAAATCGTTGTGAAGACTGTTGATTTTGTAGGAACCAGGGGACTGAATCATCGCAGCAGAAGTCTGAATATTGTGTATGGCGACATCGTACAGATTACAGAAGTAAGGTGGCACTGTCGAGGCCAGATATTAAATAGATTTTATTGCATAATTAATGCAATCAAATCGTTCATGATATCAAAAGCAAAAACTGTGCTGGAAGTTGACGATACCAATAGGATGGCACACTTAGCATTTGTGGTAGATTTGACTGGTTAGATGACAAACAGGCTTTGGGGGGGAGGGGGGGGGGGGAATTTTCAGCCATATGAGAGTAAAAATTTTAAAACATATTACAAAATTGGACACGGCGGTTGGTAAAATCAATGTTTACATTAGAAAAAGACATTTATTCAGTTGAATAATTTAAAATATAGAAGGTGATTTAGATGATTAATTGAACGAGTGACACAGATGGAGTGGTAAGTAAATGTTTCACAAAAGTTAAAAGACAGAGGGACAGCTGCAAAAGTTAAAAAAGTAACAAGCTTGTGTTTTGACTGATTAAGATAGAGACATAGATGAATGAAGTGAGGAAAGGGCCTGGACTGCCAGAAGAGGGAGTATCCGGGAACATAACAGTTGGGGTAGTGCGTAAAAGGGAGTTTGTGTTGGCGGATGTTGGGAGGAGGAATTCGGGAGAGGGAAAGGGCTGCTGTTCCGGACCAGTCCTTAGGATGTGGGTGTAGAGGAGTGAAGAGGAAGGGAGCCCTGATTGAGAGGAGGTGGGGAGGATTCTTTTGGATCTGGTATACATTTCATGGTCGGGTAAGGGAAAGCGATTAGAGTTTCGTTGGAAGAGGATGTGGAGAGTGTGGAGCTGTTGTGTTGGAGGAATGTGGTGGTAGAGTATCGGCAGGTTACCAGGAGCAGCGAGAAAACTAGGGGGTGGGTAGTGTCGAGTTTACGGGTAACGTAGGATAGTCGGAGGTGTTCAGGATAGAATAGGAAGAGGGGGGGGGGATTTTATAAGTTAGTGGAGGTTGCGGGTGGGGGACGGTAAGAGGATTCGAAAAGCTAGGCAGAGTGCATGGTGTTCAAGGATCTGTAGGGTGAGATAAAAAGAGGGAAGAGAGAAGTCCATGCAACATTTGCAGAACAGTTCAGTTCCCATGTTCGGTCGGTTAGTAGTTTCAATAACTAGTCTATCATGGGTTTTCTGTTCAATGGTTAGTGGACGTGGCTTCCATGTTAATCGGCGATAAAGTGTCATAGGTATTTTAATGTGTTGGTTAACCGGATAGGACGATCGAAAAAGGTAATTTAAAAGTTGTAGGGATTGGTTTTAGTGCGATAATTTACAATTATATGCTATTTAGAGAGTATTTCTTCATGAAGACATTTCAGCTTACGTCATTTCGTCCAGAAGTTTTGGCTCTGTTTACATTTATTTTACGATTATTCAGATCTCTTGATTTTTACTAATGCTTACGATTCAAAAACAGAATAATTATTTCGTAAATTAAGTAGAAAAGAAATTTTAAAAAACAATAACCTTATGGCACACAGAAGACGAATGGCTTTTTCGACGTTGGGAGCGCTAGCGTCGCTACAAATGTCAAGACGATGACAACTTTCACAGCAACGAGTGTCGTGACAGCACATGTAGACTTTGCTAGCACTGACACCGAAAGATTGTTATTATTGTTTAATTACGACAGCTCTTAAATGTATCAGTTACCAGTTTTTGGCAGTTAGTTAACCGTTGTTCATTTTTAAGGGCGTGTAAAGCACGCGATAAGTCCCACCTCTTGCTTTAATTCTTGTAGCCCAGATGAGTTTCATGACTATTTTATAAAAATAGTGGAAAACACAGTAGATGAAATTCCTAACTTTGGAATAGATCCTGCAGCTGTTGTGAAATTTGAGAATAAATGCAGCATGGTAATGTGGAAAAGAGTGTATCAAAAAGAAATAATAAAAATTGTAAGAAGCTACATATCTACAGGGAGGCCTGATGTTTATGGCATGTCCTGCACTATGTTAAAAACTATAATCAGTGAAATTGCACAGCCATTAACAGTAGTAATAAATAAAAGCCTCCATGCAGGGGAATTTCCAGACTTCCTGAAAGTAGCACGCACAGTGCCTGTTCACAAAAAAGGCAGTCCACATGAAGTCTCAAGCTACAGGCCCATATCTATAATACCAGGACTAGCGAAGGTGATGGAGTCGATAATGGAAGAACAACTATTAAGTTACTTTTATGATGCGCCACATGGCTTTCGGAAGGGCAGGTCAACAACAAGAGCTGTACTTAGTTACAAACATAAGTCAGGGTTTTGAAGACAAAGAGTCTATAGCACTAGTACTCTGTGACCTTAGTAAGGCATTTGACTGCATCCCACATAAGGCCCTGCTCAGAAAGCTAAAAACATATGGTATAGGGGGATCTGTCCTGCAAACTCTTGAATCCTACCTGAGAAACAGACGACCGATTGTCTCCGTGCAAGGAGCTGAATCAGATGAGAAGAAGCTACAGCATGGTGTGCCACAGGGATCGGTAATAGGGCCCCTCCTGTTCCTTATCTTCGTAAACGTCATAGGCTCCAATGGGCACATCTTGCAGTTTGTGGATGATACAGCCTTGTTCTCATAAGGAGAGAATGTTGTACAGGCAGTCCAACAAGCAGAAGTCTTGTTCAATGAGGCTAAGGCCTGGTTTATCACGAACGAAATGAAAATTAATGAAGATAAAAGTCAGAGGATGATACGCAGCCTCAGAAATACTGGAGCACTGGGTAACGCAGCAGATGTTAAACTTCTGGGCTTCCTCATTGATAACAGATTAACCTGGCAACAGCGCACCAAACATGTATGTCCCAGACTTTCACGGGTCCTGTACCTCTTGAGGAAACTGAAAAGTATAGTACCAGAACAGTACCTGCTAACTGTGCACTTTGCAATGTTCCACAGCCACATTAGTTATGGGCTGTTGCTTTGGGGCCATTCTGCAGGCTGCAAGAATGTGCTTTTACTGCAAAAGAAAGCAATGAGGATCATTACTTCAGGCAAAAAAACACACCACTGTAAACCAATTTTCACCAGGTTAGGAGTTCTGACTGTTTGCAGCCAGTATATATCGAACTGCCTCTTCCACATAAAGAGAAACTATGATATTTACAGAGAGAGAAATGAAGTTCACAAATACAGCACTCGCAACAAAGACAGTATCGAAATGCCAAGGTGTCGATTAGCTAAGACACAAAACCGCTTCCCAATGGTGGCCCTAAAGCTGTTTAATGCTCTACCTGATGACGTTCAGACTTGACCATGGGAGCAGTTTAAAAGTAATATTTTGTGTAAGCTAAAAGAGCAACCCTTCTACAATATTGAAGAATTCTTCTCCAGTAATAGCATAGTGTTTACTTGAGCTGCAGCTCAGTTCCATGACTCCAACAGCAACCGTTACATTTAATTTCATTATATACTTGTATCTATTTATTGTTGTGATATTATTGTAATCTAATATATAACTTAAATACGTGTTGCGGTATTAAATTACTATCACAGTAGAGTTGTATTCATGTACCGGGTGATCAAAAAGTCAGTACAAATTTGAAAACTGAATAAATCACGGAAAAATTGACACACATGCTTGGAATGACATGGGGTTTTATTAGAACAAAAAAAAAACAAAGTTCACAAAATGTCGGACAGATGGCGCTGGACAGCAAAACGTCAGTGACTCCGTATGACAATCGTGTATAAAAGGAGCTGTAATGAGAGAGAGAATCAGATGCGCCAGCAGTCGTAGCATGTTGACGTTACCTGAAAAGGCGATTTTAGTGAAGCTGTATTATCAAAATGGGGAATGTGCTAGTTCAGCGTTACGATCCTATCGCCATAGGAAGGGGATTCGAACGAGTAAAGGTCCGTTGACAAATGCAGCTGTGGCGAGAATGATTTCGAAGTTCGAAGCCACGGGTTGTTTAGACGATAGACCCCGTAGTGGCCGACCGAGTACAAGGCGTAATGCTGCTGAGACAATCGGCATTCCATACACTACTGTTTGGTTGGCACTGAGGCGTACCCTCTGATGCTATACGTACAAAATCCATTGGTATCATGAACTGTTACCTGGCGATTTAGTGAAGCGGAGGGAATTTGCGGTGTGGGCATTTCAAAAGATGGCGGAAGATGACGATTGGTTGAGTAACGTGTTGTGGACCGACGATGCTCATTTTACGCTCCGAGGGTCTGTCAACGCCCACAACTGCAGAATTTGGGCTACCAAAATCCTAGAACTGTCGTGGAAACTCCACTGCACGACTAGAAATTCACGGTATGGGTTGGATTTACCATATGTATCATTATCGAGCCTTTTTTTCTTCGAGAAAATGCGTGATTCTGGTTTTGTAACCGCTACCGTGACGGGTGAGAGGTATGCCGATATGTTACAGAATCGCACCATCCCCAGCCTGGCTGTAAACACCTGCTGGAACGTACGATGTTTATGCAGGATGGCGCTGCACCCCATATTGCTAGACGCGTGAAAGATCTCTTGCGGGCGTCGTTTGGTGATGATCGTGTGCTCAGCCGCCACTTTCGTCATGCTTGGCCTCCCAGGTCCCCAGAGCTCAGCCCGTACGATTATTGGCTTTGGGGTTACCTGAAGTCGCAAGTGTATCGTGATTGACCGACATCTCTAGGGACGCTGAAAGACAACATCCGACGCCAATGCCTCACCATAACTCCTGACATGCTTTACAGTGCTATTCACAACATAATTTCTCGATTACAGCTATTGTTGAGGAATGATGGTGGGCGTATTGTGCATTTCCTGTAAAGAACATCATCTTTGCTTTGTCTTACTTTGTTATGCTAATTATTGCTATTCTGATCAGATGAAGCGCCATCTGTCGGACATTTTTTGAACTTTTGTATTTTTTTTGGGTCTAATAAAATCCCATGTTATTCCAAGCATATGTGTCAATTTTTACCTCTCTATCTATATTATTCCGTGATTTATTCAGTTTTCAAATTTATACTGACTTTTTGATCACCTGGTATTTTGATAACGTTGTATCTTGACGCTGTCTGTCCAGCTGTGGCTGGTGAATGACACAGAATTGGTAATAAAGGTAATGATAACGAAGGTACTAAGCAGTCTGATCCTCAGGGAAAGCGGAGGCTCTGCTTTATTGTAAGGAAGACTTATTTTATTGGGTTATTGTGGGGAACACAACGATTGCATCTGCGGAATGTAGGGCTAGAGACGCCTACCGTCCTCCAGAGTGGTGCAGAAGACGGGCTGGCTGGGGACGCCGTCGCCCTTCCTGGTGAAGGCCCGCACCTCCAGGCTGTAGTTGCGGAAGCTCTGCAGCTCGCTCAGCTCCAGCCGCTCCTCTTGCGTCACGCGCTCTGCGGGGGCCGAAGGCTCTGGAACGACTGCCACCGTCCACCAGTTACATCAACTGTGAGGACGCTGCCATCCTCCACATACAGACTTTATGAGTATACGGTAAAGGCACCAACAATTGGTGGAAGGCGCAGGAGAAGACTTGTAATATACACACTTCAACAAACGTTTGGTATATCACAGAATTTAATTCAATGAATTCTTACAGTACACCCACTGAAGTTTGTACAATACTTTATTAACAAAATAATCATAATTTCGTCTGAGAATAAGATCAATTTTGGTTACTTACAAAAAAGCATTACAAAACAAAGCAGTCTCTTTTGTAAGTGTACATCCCGAAAACTAAAACAGTGACAATCTCTATCTCATGATGATGATTATCAGTCTTTAGCAGTGACTACGTCCTCTCTGCAGTCGCATGAGTTCTTCCACTCTGCGAGGATGAAACCAACAAGTTTATCTTGGGATATGATGTCCCACTCTTCAGTGGCAGCTTCATGGAGGTCCTGAAAATTGTCAGGTGGATTTGGACGCTGTACAATGGCCATCTTTAATAGGTTCCATGCTTGCTCAATTGCATTCATGTCTAGGGACTGTGCTGGCCAATGCATTCGGTTGATGTTGCATCTATGGGGAGAGTATGGTGAGGTCTTGCATTGTCATCGATTAGCATGAATTTCTCATCGACTTCACGTCTCTAGGGGCATGCAATAGTTTGTAGGACCTCTTGGAAGTATTGGGGACCAGTCACATTGCTGCAGATGGGAATTAGAGGGGTCCGACATCATATCATTATTGCCGACCAGAACAGAACACTTCCACCTGCAAATGGATGAACTTCCTGAAAGTATCGACGTTCCTGGTGTCGTCTAGCTTTTCTTCAAATCCAAAATCGTCTAGTGGCCAGTCGCAAACCAACCCTGGTTTCGTCAGCAAACATGATATTACTCCATACTGCAACGGTCCAATGTCGATGTGCTAGAGCCCAGGTCCTTCGATTGCATCGGCTCCTTTGGTTCAGTTCAAAACTTCTCATTGGTCTTCTGGAATGAAGACCACACTGATGCACTCTTCTACGCACTTTTTGGTCTGAGATACGAATCCCTTTTTCCTAGGAGAAGTCGTTTCCAATATTTGTGGCTGTTGTTGTTGGACGCCTGCGAGCCGACAGTTGATGGGAAGGATGCTTCATTGGTGTTGTCATACGAAGACGACCACAGCGAGGTCTATCGTTCACATTTCCCATCTCTCTGTACTTTCTCCACGTCTTAGACATACCACTTTGAGTGACATGTAACCAATTGTCAACATCCTGCTGTGTATGATCTGCTGAAAGCAAAATCACTATCCTCGTCTGTCAAAGTGTCGTATGCCTCTATATGGCCTGTTATTGCGGCGCTTAGCACTAACTGAATGAAGCTGTTTTTGATACTGACCTGCTGGCAGTGTATCTATGTGTGTGTGTGTGTGCGCGCGCGCGCGCGCGCGCGTGTGTGTGTGTGTGTGTGTGTGTGTGTGTGTGTGTGTGTGTGTGTGTGTGTTTGTTTTGTTGGATCTTATAGGCGCGCAGTGGCGATGTCATCAGCGTCCTTACATTCATTAAAACAAGCTAATGTGGAGATAAACTCTAAATCTGTTGCCCACTCATGCACTCGAAATGACCACACACTCACTCTATCTCACAGGCCATAAAACAACTTAGAAAGAGGGGAAGTAGCTACAAATGAAATTAAAACACAGAGAAAACACAACACAGGAGAGCTAAAAGAAAAGCACAGGGAAATGTGACTGGCTGACCACTTACAAAAAACTTGGGTCAGCCAGTCACCCTGTTTACTCGTTAAACCATCTCCTTAAAATCTTTGGAGGAATGTTGGACATTTCACATAACTTGCTTAAAACAGGGGGCAGATCTGTCGGCAAATTCACCGCGGTCCGCTGGTCGGAAAATAAAACATAGTCCAACAAAATGTGGTGCACAGTGATCTGCACGATACAGGCACCACACATTGGAGGACCCTCTAGACAGAGTAAGAAGCCATGTGTCATAGGGCTGTGGCCTATGCGAAGACGAGTAAGAAGGACCTCTCGTCCCGTCGACGTGGCTGGAAGGAGGTGCGCAACAGTCGAATTGTTGATTTACTGCAGAGAGCTTAATGTCTACCTCTTCTAGTCACTCGTCTTCCTTTTAGCACATGGCTTTGTACCTTAACAGGGAGGTGGTAGCATGCAGGGGGACGTCACACTGAAGTAACTGAAGATCACGTCACGCCTCCTTGGCTACTAGATCCACCCTCTCCTTTCCCGCAATGCCATGTGCCCTGGTACCCAGCAGAAAGACGCCTCCTTCCCCAGTCGTTGTAATTGGAGGAGGGCATCCTGGATATTACGGACTGCTTTATCCGCTGGGTACAAACGTTTCTGAGAGTGAAGGGCACTCAGCGAATCGGAACAGACGAGAAACTTAGCACTGGAAGAACGTCTCATCTCCTCCAGTGCCTTCAAGATCGCATATAATTCTGCGTCGAAGAAAATAAATTCTGGAGGCAGTCAGGTCTTGAGGACACGATCTGGGAGAACGACAGAGCAACCAACAGAGTCCCCATGCTTGGACCCATCCGTAAAGAAGGCTACATAGTTGTGGCGTTCATATAAAATGTCAGAAAATATCGCACTGAAGACAGAAGCAGGAGTGCAATCTCTCTTGCACTGTCCTAAATCTAAAATGACGCTGAGCGTTTGCAGTAACCAGGGCAGCAGACGGTTAAAATCCTGGATTTGGGGTTGTACCTGCTCCACACCAAGTGACTCCAGCACACAGTGCAAGTGAATCCCAGATGGCATTATCGCTAGTGGACAGTTGGTTAAAAGGCGTTCCAGAGGCGGAAGAGCAACGTTATGGCATACAGGTGAAGTTGGAGCTATGAGGAACTTAGCATGCCTGCTGCACCATGACGAGCTGTTGCCGGATGGTGAATGGCTGTTTCTTGGCCTCAGCTGAGAGACTGGGTTTGGGACTGGTCCTATAAGCACCCACGGCCAGAAAAATCCTCTCATGTTGGACAACATCAATGATCATCAAAAAGGAAGGCCTCGCTAATCTATATGCCATGCACCCGTAGTTCAGCCGCGAACGCATGAAAGTCTGACAAAACTGGAGGAGACGAGCCCTGTCCGCTCCCAAAGACCCCTAGCTATCATGTCTCTCAGGTGTGACAATCACAACAACTTGGAGTCAACTCTCTGAGTCTCCAAAATGTAATACGGTGTCCCTCATATGCAAGTCAAGTAAATTAAAAATATGACGAGGACGATTAAAATGAACACACACACTTATCTAGAGGAAACTGAAACCCTGTCTTTGCATCACACTTCTCTAACCTATGGACAGGGAGATACGAGAAGAGTTCACTTAGACTACATTATATTATAGGTGGAAAGAGTACATTGTACGTCTCTATGAGGGGAAGACTTACCTGTTGACGTGACATAAGACTAAACAAGAGTCCATAAGGAGGAGACGGGGGATCCAGTATTAGAATCAGAATTGGAATCATCTTTGAATGACTTAAAATCACATAAGGGGAGGTGGCAACAAAACGTCCATTCATGTTGGTTTGTACAAGGGTTGAGACCGGCGATATATTATCAGTCTCTCGGAAAAGCATCATCCACACAATTTCGAAGACTGCAAGAGCTGGGAAGTGGGAGCATTATCGCACAATCAGCTTAACAGATCATGCATCTAAGTTATTGACTAGAATAATATACAGAAGAATGGAAAAGAAAATTGAGGATCTGTTAGATGACGATCAGTTTGGCTTTAAAAAAGGTTGAGGCGTGAGAGAGGTAATTCTGACGTCGCTGTTGATAACGGAAGCAAGAGTGAAGAAAATGGAGGCATGTTCATAGCATTTGTCGACATGGGAATAGCGTTCGACATTGTGAAATGGTGCAAGATTTTCGAAGTCCTGATAAAAATCGGGGCTAGCTGTAACAAATGACGGGTGATAAATGATGATCAGCCAGAGTCTTAAGGCCACCGATCTACTAACGACATGAATCCGTCCAGGCGATAGCAGCTTCATCTTGCGAGGAATGACAGGTAGTCAGACACACGCAAGGTCCATGTAGTACCTGTAAGCGTACTGTTCGTTGACCGAGGACGGATTGTGATGGCCCAGAGGCTCGGCACTAGCATTTCGGAAACCTCACGACTTGTCGAGTGATCGAGGAATGCTGTGCCGAAACGAATGTGAAATCACGTCCAGTGGTCGCGGGGTTGGGCGACCTCCCCACATTAGAGCTTTCGTACGTCGTAGGCTGGGCAGACTGCTAAAACAGGATGGGCGGCGATCTGTGGCGGAACAGACATTACACTTTAATGCTGGGCAGTGTACAGACCACTCGTAAGGATAGGCTTCCGCAGCTGATGACCCATGAATGTGCCAATGTTAACACCACGACATCGGCAACTACGACGGAATTGGGCACGTGACCATAGGCACTAGACGTTGGCTCAGTGAGCTCTGTATGGTCTGATGAATCCCAATACCTTCCTCAAGATGCAGGTGGGAGGACGCGAATAAGTCGTCTTCCAGGGGAACAGCTCTCTGACATCTGTACTGCAGGACACAGACAAGTCGATGGTGGCTCCATTATGGGAGACATTCATGTGGGCATCCACGAATCCAATGGAGCTCGTGCAAGGCACCCTGCTGGCCAAGAAGCGCCTAAACCTGCTTTCTGACCACGTACACCCTCTTGTTGGCGATCATGTTTGCCGGCAACAGTGGCACTTTTCAGCAACATAATGTGCCGTGACACAAGGCAGGTGGAGTGGTTCGAGAAACAAAGTGGCGAGTTCCAGTTGGTGTGCTGGCCCCCCCCCCCCCACCCAACTCCCCAGATTTGAACCCGATCTAACAAAAAAATGGTTCAAATGGCTCTGAGCACTATGGGACTCAAGTGCTGAGGTCATCAGTCCCCTAGAACTTAGAACTAGTTAAACCTAACTAACCGAAGGACATCACAAACATCCATGCCCGAGGCGGGATTCGAACCTGCGACCGTAGTGGTCTCGCGGTCCCAGACTGCAGCGCCTTTAACCGCACGGCCACTTCGGCCGGCCCGATCTAACACATCTGGGATGTAACTAAACGTGGCACGAGAGCTCATCGCCCCCTCCACCTCCCAGGAATTTACGCGTGGGAATAAGAAGACCTGTGTGTTTGCAGATGTCGTGCCAATACCCTCCAGCGATCTTCCAAGGCCTTATCGCGTCCATTCCAAAGGTGGATGTACCGGTTATCTATTCGGTAGGTCGTCGTAATGTTCTGGCTGATCAGTACACAGTACGTACAAAAACCAAGAGTGAACAATAAGTGTGGAAGACCAAAAACCAAGTGCTGGTGTGAAAAAGGGTGTAAGATAAAGGTGCAGTCTCTCGCCACTACTGTTGAATCTATACGTCGAAAAAGCAATGACGAAAATAAAAGAAAGGCTCAAGTGTGGGATTAAAATTCAAGGTGAAAGAATGTCAGGGTTAACATTCACTTATGACATTGCTGTACTCAGTGAAAATGAAGATGAATTACAGCAACTGTTGAATGGAATGAACTCTCTAATGAGTATAGAGAATGGATTGAGTCCGCAGCTCGTGGTCGTGCGGTAGCGTTCTCGCTTCCCGCGCCCGGGTTCCCGGATTCGATTCCCGGCGGGGTCAGGGATTTTCTCTGCCGCGTGATGACTGGGTGTTGTGTGATGTCCTTAGGTTAGTTAGGTTTAAGTAGTTCTACGTTCTAGGGGACTGATGACCATAGATGTTAAGTCCCATAGTGCTCAGAGCCATTTGAACCATTTTTGAATGGATTGACAGTAAATCGAAGAAAGTCGAAAGTAACGAGCAGTAGCAGAAATGAGAACAGAGAGAACCTTAACATCAGAACTGGTGACCAAAAAGTAGATGAAGTTCCTCTGCTACGTAGGCAGCAAGTAACCATGATGGCTGGAGCAAGGAAGACATAAAAAGCAGACTGTCAGTGGCAAAAGGGCATTTCTGCACAAGAGAAGTCTACTAGTATCAAACATAAGTCTTAATTTGAGGAAGTAATACCCGAGAATGTACGTTTTTAGCACTGTACTGTAGGGCAGTAAGACATGTCCTGTGGGAAAACTGGAGTAGATGAAAACAGATTGAGATGTGGTGGTACAGAAGAATGTTGAAAATTAGGTGGAACGATAAGGTAAGGATTGAGGAGATTCTCTGCAGAATCGGCAAGGAAAGGAATTTGTGGGAAACAATGGTAAGAAGAAGGGACGGATCATAGTGCATCTGTTAAGACATCACGGAATAACTTCCATGGAAATAGAGGACGCTGCAGAGGGTAAAAACTGTAGAGGAAGACAGAGATTGGGATACATCCAGCAAATAATTGAGGGTGTAGGTTTCACATTTCGTACTTTCAGAGGAATAATTTGGCACAGGAGAGGAATTCGTGGTGCGCCACATCAAACTAATCAGAAAACTGATCACTAAAAAACAATGGCGCAATTTTACGACTTGGTCAAAGGAGCAGGAATCCCATGACCACATAACTAAATTTCGCTAAGCTCTCCTCGGCTATTGTGGACTCCAGTACCAGTTTACTGTGTCTACCGGAGAGGAGAAGCAGGAGGTTGGCTTCTTCCAGCTTGAAGATAATGGGTCAGGCGTTTTCCGTAATCCTAAATGAATTGTCGTCGGAGCCTACTTAGCCGGCTTAAGGACTAGCCAGTTGCGATATAACACTCTGCAGGGGTCGCATACAATCATCGCCACATCCGAATTAGCGTTTAAAAGGTCTTTGAAGCTAACAATGATATTAAATATGGGTATGTTGAATAGAGGTGCTTTGGCTGGTCTTAATTGCAACTGATTCAGAGACTGACAGTTTTTTCCAACGAGACGTATTTAGCTGTAACGGAGTTCTTTGTGTCAGGTCAAAACAGTCCTTCGCGCATGAACACACCAGAGAGATAGAGATATTCGAGAGTGAGGTTCTGTAAAGAACTACATATGAGGCACCATACACAACTGAGCAACCTGACCAATACTGTAAACTGTACACACACACACACACACACACACACACACACACACACACACACACACACATATATATATATATATATATATATATATATATATATATGCCATGTCTTCGCAATAGTCATGGACATATTAGGAACAGGAGGGGATAGGACAGCTTTACTTACATACTTACATAAGGGGCAGCTACAGACCTAGTCAAATACACACACTCACACACACACACACACACACACACACACACACACACACACATATATATATATATATATATATATATATATATATATATATATATATATATTGTTGTTGTTGCTGTCTTCAGTCCTGAGACTGGTTTGATGCAGCTCTCCATGCTACTCTATCCTGTGCAAGCTTCTTCATCTCCCAGTACCAACTGCAACCTACATCCTTCTGAATCTGCTTAGTGTATTCATCTCTTGGTCTCCCCCTACGATTTTTACCCTCCACGCTGCCCTTCAATACTAAATTGGTGATCCCTTGATGCCTCAGAACACGTCCTACCAACCGATCTCTTCTTCTGGTCAAGTTGTGCCACAAACTTCTTTTCTCCCCAATCCTATTCAATACTTCCTCATTAGTTATGTGATCTACCCATCTAATCTTCAGCATTCTTCTGTAGCACCACATTTCGAAAGCTTCTATTCTCTTCTTGTCCAAACTATTTACCGTCCATGTTTCACTTCCATACATGGCTACGCTCCATACAAATACTTTCAGAAATGACTTCCTGACACTTAAATCTATACTCGATGCTAACAAATTTCTCTTCTCCAGAAACGCTTTCCTTGCCATTGCCAGTCTACATTTTATATCCTCTCTACTTCGACCATCATCAGTTATTTTGCTCCCCAAAGAGCAAAACTCCTTTACTACTTTAAGTGTCTCATTTCCTAATCTAATACCCTCAACATCACCCGACTTAATTCGACTACATTCCATTATCCTCGTTTTGCTTTTGTTGATGTTCATCTTATATCCTCCCTTCAAGACACCATCCATTCCGTTCAACTGCTCTTCCAAGTCCTTTGCTGTCTCTGACAGAATTACAATGTCTTCGGCGAACCTCAAAGTTTTTATTTCTTCTCCATGGATTTTAATACCTACTCCGAATTTTTCTTTTGTTTCCTTTACTGCTTGCTCAATATACAGATTGAATAACATCGGGGAGAGGCTACAACCCTGTCTTACTCCCTTCCCAACCACTGCTTCCCTTTCATGTCCCTCGACTCTTATAACTGCCATCTGGTTTCTGTACAAATTGTAAATAGCCTTTCGCTACCTGTATTTTACCCCTGCCACCTTTAGAATTTCAAAGAGAGTATTCCAGTCAACATTGTCAAAAGCTTTCTCTAAGTCTACAAACGCTAGAAACGTAGGTTTGCCTTTCCTTAATCTTTCTTCTAAGATAAGTCGTAAGGTCAGTATTGTCTCACGTGTTCCAGTATTTCTGCGGAATCCAAACTGATATTCCCCGAGGTCGGCTTCTACTAATTTTTCCATTCGTCTGTAAGGAATTCGTGTTAGTATTTTGCAGCTGTGGCTTATTAAACATTGTTCGGTAATTTTCACATCTGTCAACACCTGCTTTCTTTGGGATTGGAATTATTATATTCTTCTTGAAGTCTGACAGTATTTCGCCTGTTTCATACATCATGCGAAAAACCTGTACAACAGTGTGGTTTAGGATATATTTCCATTAAGTATTCTCTCATCAGGTAAAGAAAAACACCTGTTCTTATCAGCTTATTATGTCTTATGTCCTGCATCACAGGACGAGCATATTCATTTTTGCCTCATGATCCGAGCATGCTCCACGTATGTCACAGGATGCCTTCTCACTTTCGAACCCTCTTTAAGTAGCCAGATGCCTCGTCAACTACGGCTTTTCTTAAGGTAGCAGCACGGAGGAGATTTAAATGTCAGGTTTACACTATGTATCACTTTATAAATTCGGTAATATAGCTCGTTTTATTACGATGAACATCTCACTGTGTGTATGTGGGAGATTTAAATTTCGTGAAAAGATTTCGCCGCAACGAGAAAAACGCCCGATTACCACTACAACTCGCGTATCATATCCGTCGTACTCTGGCTTTCGCATCCACCTGCCCGGCGGCTTCTCGTTGATTTCGTATGAAGAGTCCCATTGCATGATGAGTAATTTCTTTCCTCCAGCCGGATTACACTCGCCAGGTGGTGTTCAAACAGGAATCTCTGTAAGGACGGCGATGCTCTTTTCGAGGAACGCCATCGGGAAAATTTGGAGAACCAACATTTTAAGCAGATTGTAGAAGGTTTATACTGCCGCCTACACACATTTCGGTTAAGGACCACGAAAATAAGACTCGAGAAATTACCGCTCAGAGAGTCTTATTCCCTCGTTCTATTTGCGAGTGGAGTAGAAAAGTAAATGGCTTGTAACGGTACAGGATACCCTCCGCTGCACGCCGCGTTCATCGAGAAAACAAAAGACGAAACTTTTGCTGCTGACTATCTCACGTTTTGTTGACATGAGAAGTCGTCGACAGCAGTGTTTTGAACTCATATAATTTTGTGAAATGCGTTGAAATTCTGGAAAAATTTGGTAATATTCTGAAATTTATGGAAAATACGTAAAATTGAGGAAAAATACGACAGAAACGATAAAAATGATTTTATAGAGCTCAAAATGTTTCAAATGGCTCTTAGCCCTTCGGGACTTAACATCTGAGGTCATCAGTTCCCTAGACTGAGAACTATTTAAACCTAACTAACCAAGGACGTCACACAAATCCATACCCGAGGTATGATTCGAACCTGCGACCATAGCAGCAGCGCGGTTCCGGACTGAAGCCCCTAGAACCACTCGGTCACAGCGGCCGGCTATAGAGCTCCGACCTTGACAGTTTGCTCATTCGTTATCGATAACAGTAACGTAGACTAGTTCATAGTTTTACTCAGTTGTATGTTGCGAAATAACATAGAGGGGTAGATGTGAATTGTAGTTTGCTGTTGGTGGTTTTTTCACCACATGTGAGTAGATAGCGTGAAACCCGCTGTTCGGTATTGATATTTATGCACCTGAAACGTACCTAATACCCATGCGCATTGCAGTTTATTTGCATGACCTCCACAGACGCTAATTTTGTATGCTCGGGCTACGGAAGGCTAGTGCTTGAAGCAGAGGGATAGTCGGTGCCCCAGCGTATTGAACACCGACCGCCCCGTCACATCGCCCACTCCTCCGGCTGCTGCTGCCTTTTCCTACTATGAGGTGTAGCCAAGGGCCATAGCATGGTGTTGAACGTTCCGTGACGAGGACTCAAGTATTTCGCTATTGTTCCAGTGGTCGGTATTTCCTAGAAATACTGCTGATTTCTGCAGAACTGAAACGGCATATCATTTTCTGCCCAACAAAGCCCAAAACGGAGCATCTACAGTGGATGGATGTTTTTTTGTGTACCTCAGTGACAATATAGAACAGGTCTGGAGAACCAGTGTCCTTACCCACAGGTGGGTAAGGAAGGAGGAGCGGAGGTGGGAGGGGAGGTAAGACCGGCTTTGAGCTGCATTCATGGGGTAACAAAGTTGTTGCTATTGTGATTTTTTTTAGTTGCTTGTTTATTTGAGGATTTTGTCTTTCTTCTCCTAAGACGCTATGGTACTATTCGTAAGAAAAACAGCCTCTCCAACGCCGAATATTTGCTCAAAATTGATTGTAGTGTTGTTGTTTGGTTCTAATAGCATTACGTTATTGGTCAAGTCTTCTACTCACCATAGTGTGTGGAACTTGCTAGCCAATGTATGTTTAAGGACTGTTGGATACTGTTACGTGCTTATTGTGTATCATATTCAAGGCAAGATACAAAGTTCTCGGTTCAGTAACCATTCTAAAAAAAAAGCACTCCGTCTTCAGACGAAGAGTGGCCTACCGGGACCATCCGACCGCCGTGTCATCCTCGGTGGAGGATGCGGGTAGGAGGGGCGTGGGGTCAGCACACCGCTCTCCCGGTCGTTATGATGGTTTTCTTGACCGAAGCCGCTACTATTCGGTCGAATAGCTCCTCAATTGGGATCACGAGGCTGAGAGCACCCCGAAAAATGGCAACAGCGCATGGTGGCCTGGATGGTCACCCATCCAACAATAATCATTGTAGGAAGCATAAGTTCATACCACGATCGTCAGATTACACTTACTTAGCTGCAGATTTAAATAATTTTAGTACTACATCCGCTATTCGGACTGCCGTAGTATTCATTTTAAAAGCGTATGGCCACACCATTTACACGGTGTGAGGTCAGGTCCGTCGGTACGATATTTTGCTGTAGCAAGCACAAGAATCACACTATTTGCAGCGTCACAGTACTCGTTTCAAAAGTGTATGACTACACCCTTTACACTATATGAGAAGAAGTCTGTCGTTACAATACAAGAATCATAATCACACCAAGAAAATACATGATGGTAACACTTCTTACAGCAAATAGGCGTTCGTGTTTATTCAGCTATTTCTTTAAAATAAATGCGCTGACATTACAGCAGTTGAGCTGCTAAGAACGACAACATTTTACGCAGACTGAAATAATTAGGGGCTCATACGAAGATTTTTAATGAGAGACAGTCAGCAGCAGAAGTTCCATCTTTTGTTTTCTACATAAATAAAATAAATATTCTTCCGTGAGTTTCTCGTGCCTACAAATGGATGCAAATACATCGTAAGAGTAGACTAAATTTACATTTACTTCTATTTGCTTACTTTGCAAGCCATCGTTTGGTGTGTGGCGGAGGGTGTGTCCTGTATCATTAGTAGTTTACCAGGACAGTAGAAACATTTAACTATCAGCTTCAAATGTCGATTCTCTAAATTTCCTCAACAGTGTTATTTGAAAAGAACATCATCTTCGCTCCAGGGATTCGTGTTGGAGCTATCTGGTGGATATAATCCGATTACGGAAAAAATTATTCATCATGCAAACGGACACCCACGATCAGTTTTTACATGCCGCCAGCCGGGTGTGGAGGCGAGGGCGAGACTACATCAGATATGATTCGCGAGTTGGAGCGATAATCAGGCGTTTTTTCGTTGCGGCGAAATTTTTTTCACGAAATTCAAATCTCCCCCTACACACAGCTTGATAATCATTGCAATAAAGTCAGCTTTATTACCGAATTTATGAAGTGATGCCAAGTATGAAACTGAAATATAAGTCTCCTCTGTGCTGCTAGCAAGAGAGACTTGGTAGGTTGACGAGGCATCTGGCTAGTTGAAGAGGGTTCGAAAATGAGGAGGCAACATGTGACATACATGGAGCATGGTCATTTCATGAGGCAAAAATGAGATAAATATTCTTGATCTATGATGCAGGACGTAAGACATAATAGAACAAATCTTTTTTTGTACCTGTTGAGAGAATATTTCGAGGAAATATAGTCTATACCACACTATTGTACAGGATTTTCGCAACAAGTAACGATTATTTAGCAATGTGAAAACATGTGTGGGCCCCAGTTTGTTCTGTTTTCAAAAATAGCTCGTATAAAAGGAAGGAATCTACATTTCATGTGAGAGGGTTGGGTTGATTTGGGGGAAGAGACCAAACTGCGAGGTCATCGGTCTTGTCGGTTTAGGGAAGGATGGGGAAGGAAGTCGGCAATGCCCTTTCGTAGGAACCATCCCGATATTTGCCTGAAGCGATTTAGGGAAATCACGGAAAACCTAAGTCAGCATGGTCGGACGCGGGATTGAACTGTCGTCCTCCCTAATGCGAGTCCAGTGTGCTAACCACTGCGCCACCTCGCTCGGTTATGCGGGAAATTGATGTGTATGGACAGTCTCATTGCCGTTTCTGATTGGATAAAGTGGATTTTTTAAACTGGGAAGTCTACATCAGGCTGGAACTGCAGTTAGAACTATACGTCCAACCTACACTTGCTTGACTTCCAGTGTCCACGGCCAACGGCTGAATAGCAAAGTAATCAGTATGCTGGTTGAGTGGCGACAGGAGCGGATGTGCGTGTTCCGTGAGAAGATCTAATATGGCGACTCTCTGCACTGGACGATTACCTCCTCTGAGTATTCTGATCGGTTGACTGTTTGGCAATCACATTGACAGTCTCTCTGGCCTCTGGCCAGAGACGAGCTCGCAATTGCTGGTGTGGCCAGAGCGGGTGTGGGTCTCTAGATCTCCCCCAATCGGCGTCAGGGTGGCTCTCCAGGAGCTGGCGGATGGTGCAAGGTTCACGATGGTGAGTGTGTGTGATTGGGAGATATTTTTCGTCAGTATGTTTAGTGCAGGTGGTTTAGGAAGGTGTTTGTGTGTTCTCAAATTTCGGTGCATGCAAGATCTCGGATGTACGCTGATCAACCATAATATAAATTTGTGCAGGTGATAGTGTCATCTGTCGAGGAATGACGGATAGTCGGACACAGGCAAAGTGCATGTAGTATCTGGGAGCACGCTTTCCACGAGTAGTATAGGGAGGGTGCATGATTTGTCTGACTTTGACTGAATGCGGATTGTGATGGCCTAGGGGCCTGGCATGAGCATTTTGGAAACTGCATTACTTGTCGGGTGTTTAAGGGGTGCTGTGATAAGCATCTTCAACACTTCTAAAAACCAAGGTGAAACCACACCCAGACGATAGCGATTGTGCAGCCACCCCTCATTACAGATGTCGGACATGTAGGTTGGGCCGACTGATAAAACAGGACAGGCAGCGAAATGTGGTGGAAATACCGTCAGTCTTTCACGCTGGGCAGAGTGCAAGTACATCTGAACTCTCAGAGCACGAAAGATTCCTAACGATGGGCTCTGCAGCCAATGAGTCGCGAAAGTCCCAGTGTTAACATGACAGCATCAGCAACTTTGACTGGAATGTGTACATGACCATCAGCACTGGGAGTTGGCACAGTGGTAGGCCATTGCATGGTCTGATGAATCATGATACTTTGTTCATTATGCAGATGGGAGGGTAGAATCTGTCAACTTCCAGCTCAAACATTCACACATGCCTCCATGGGTCCATTGGCGCTCGTGTAAAGCACCGTGATGGCCAAGGAGTATCATACAGTAATTTCAGACCACGTTCACCCCTTCATGACCATGTTTCCCAATGGCAGTAGCATTTTTCAACAAGATAATGCGCCAAGTCAGAAGACCAGGACTGTGAAGGAGTGGTTCGAGAAAAACAGTGACTTGGCACAGATTGACTCTTTTTCCCGCCAGTTTTCAGATGGGAAATGGAGAGGGGTCGTGCAGGAAGGGAGGGGGAAGCGGGGGAGGTGAGGGGGGACTAGGGGATTATCCAGAAAGGGGTAAAGTAGGACTGAACTGAATTGGGGAGGGATGACAGAAAAATCTGTCCCTCTTTCCAGAGGGTTAGGAAGGAAGAGGAGAGGGAAGGGGAGAGATGGTGGGTTTCTGAGAAGGAGGGATTATCCCCAGCAGGTCATATATCAACACTTTTCTTAAATAAATTAGCATAACAATAGGTTAAGGTCATAAAGCAATCAGCTGTCACAATTTAATTTATTAGTATATAAATTGGATATTAAAAGAGGTTCATTCTCTTTTTGCTCCATTACTCACCCATCGAAAACCAACTTCCAATACGTCCTATCATTAAGTACGACTTATCTGCTTAATAACATGAGAGTGACTGATTTAAAACAACCATGAAAATGAACTGTTGTGATTTGTATGCATAGCGTGGTAGAAAACTGTTTATACAGGATGGTGGGGTATGGACACAGAGATTCTGATAGTTGCTACCTCAATATGTACACTTCAATGTGTCAATTGTTTTTCTCTGCATCTGTCTTCCTGCAAACGCATCACATAATTTACCACCCGATGTTTTCTGCACTACGAAGTGGAAGACACCTGTCAATATAGACTATCTGTGTTGCAACCACTTGTCGACTCTTCAGTACCTGGCCTGCCAGCCAAGAGAAAATAAACATTAGTTACTTGGTTGTGTCACGCACACTAATCAACTTATACACATACTACTCATCATAGCAATAATTATTAGACAGCGAATGAAGTAAATAATAATGTAATGTCGTTAGGCACGCTGTCCTTGGTCTCAACAGAAATATCTGCACTTATATCCCTAACAACCTGCATAATTCTGTATGTTACATTTTTGGTACTTTTCTACTTTGAACATTGCAAATTTTTTGACAATTGTCAAATAATCTCAAAGCCAGTCGCCACTCAGATTTAAACGTGACTAAGAGAGAAAACTAAAGTAATAATAACTAAAGTGATTTAAGAAAAAAGAAAAAAATTATATATCTTTCACACAACTTGATTAAACGTAAAAAAAATACCGTTCCAGTTAGTTGGCAGGGTCATGGACCATTAATAAGAATTAATAAATGAGACAAAAATGTGGGCAATATTTGCTACAGACCATTTAGGTACTGGCACCGTTTGCCCTGGTTGAGGTTATATGTCAAGCAGCTACACTAGTTCATATAATTATCGGAAATACACCTCCTGGTACTTGCTTGTGCCATGCAGCATGAGAATCATATATCCGTAAGGTGTGTATCCAGCTCCTGCTACTGACGCATATTTCTTAATTTTATCTATCGAAAGACAACTAACTGCACTATATTTGGGTAAGGTCGAATTGTCTTTTCGAACATAATTGTTTCCACCGTCTTAGATTTCCCTCTGCCCGTTTTTGTCAGCTGCGTTATCAATGCAGACTACCAGTGCCTTTTTTACTGGCATACTGGGATACATTTCCCTTTTCTGTCGAGCACAACGTTGTCTTTGTTGCAGTATGTTACGAAAAAAAAAAGCATTTCGTAACGATGCAGTCACGCTAAATGTAAGATATAGTATAGCTATGACCATAAATTTAATACTAATTCTCTGATCGCCTCGTTTTACACTCGGCAAAGCCTAACGTCATTCACTCAGATGGAACTGAGCCTCCAGCATCAACTTCATGCCACCGCATAGGCTGTTTGCAAGTACAGATTATTGCTGCTCTAAGTGGGTAACATCCAGAACGATGCATCTCCTAAGAAGTACGAAAAGTGACGCTGATTATGTCAGACCTGATAGGTCTCGTCATATAACCATCATCACTCATCCTAGGAATACGTGAACTTTCTGTTATACAGTATGCTGCGTACCCTTCTTTTTTATATAAAAAAAGGAAAATACTGACTCTCAAAGCTTGTCCTTGTCCACGAAATGTTTGAAGATAATCCATAAGGGCTGTAGTTACGAAAATTTATTGTAAGGATGAGTGTAAGATATAAGCTTTGTCTAACTATAACGAATGAATAATCGATTGTTCTAGTAAGCAAGAGAACATTCTTTAATTAATGAGAAATGCTGATCTGAACCAGTTTTGGTAGTACAAATATTTGAAAGACTACCAGCAACATCTTTGTTAGCTTGCGGTACTGGTGCTGGAAGGTGCAAAACACAAATGTAATTTACCTGAAACACAAATGTAATTTACCTGAAAATTGCAGCAAGGAACATTCTGAACCATGGCTTGCTAAACGGATGGTTGGGAAATAAGAAGATGATTGTAGTTGAATACTGATGTGTTCTATTTTATTTTTATTGTTAGAGATTCGAACGTTAAACAAAATGCTGTGTTTTGTCATATTGATGAGCTTGCATATGCGTTCATGTTAGTGACGATTATACATTAATGGTTGAGAAATTTGTCAGAGAAGTAGATTTTTGCGTAGCTACATAAGCTACCTACAGCATACAAAAGAAGAATTTTACCTTCCCAGTCGGACAGAGCTCGGTACGAGACCCTGTAACCCTGCAGCACTCCATTGATCTCAGCAGTGGGAGAGGACCACTGAACAAACAGGGCGCGAGAAGACAAAGGCTTACACTTAACGTCTTCTGGAGGCGCTCCAGGAACTGAAACAGGCAGACAAAAAGAAAGAGCAATAAAAAATCACTTTTAGTGTTAAATGAGACGCGAAAAACCACTGTCCTTTTTAGCAAGGGATTATTAACGTTTTGAACTGTACATAAACGTTGTTTTCGTTAGTCTTTAGATTAAAAGTGAAATGTAAACAAGAGAAAACACAGAATGCTCTCCGTTGCGTCGTTTCAAAGCAGTGAGATGGCTGGTTTGAAACAAAATCTTTCTTTAGTAGATGAATTTATCTTCGTTCTGCAACAGTTATTTGTACAATTTTGTAGAATTGTTAATAGCTACATATTCTCGAGCATGTAGCCACAATCTGCAAGATATTGTTAAGTGAGCCTGATGTAGCTTCAAAGAGACCACCGTTTTTATTAATTTATTTATACATCCTGGCCAGGATAGGGAAATCAGACCCTCTCTTACATCTAACAAGGCAGTCTCCATGTTTTGCAGGGTGTTCTAAAAGTAGGCGCAACCTTATGACATAACATTTTTTTAAACTTTTTGTTTGACGTAGTTATGCTCCTCGTTTAATTTATGAAACAGAGACTACATGTCGTCGTCCAGTTTGGGCTCTGTGTTCTTAGTACCCTTACAGCAGGAACGGTCAAGAATTCAGCACATGAGAAGTGCTCTTGCTCGTATGCCATACCTCCCTCAGCTGGCTGCGTACTTCCCCCACCACCACACCATTGTGTCAGAGTGTGAGAAGGGTGAAGCAGTGGAAACTGGGAAAACGCTGCATTCAAATGGCAGTGCAGTTGCATTGCTTATGTCTTGATTTCATATTTCTCAACAACATAGACCACAAACAAAACAAATTTTCAGTATTATTTAATTATTTTTGTCACACTAAAGACATAATTTTACCTGATACAAACTGTTAGATGTAGACAATATCACACATGTTTCACACCCAGGTTGTCACGTAATCGTGACTTATTTAGTTTCAAAATCGGAAAAAGCGTTTCGCATACATACGTTGATCGAAACGTTTTATCACGTTTGCTACCTCTTTATGGAGACGTGGAAACTCTTCCCAACGGAAGCAATGTAGACGTCCTACACAGTTCTAACTTAAAAGAATTTGTCTTTTAAACGGAAATCGCACTGCAGATCGATGAGTTCCATCTGTGTATGCAGAATGGCATTTTCAACTCAAACAAAGACATCTCGAAAACAGATATAAGACTGGCAGTCTCCTCAGAAGTTCTGAAAACTATCCTTGTATTCTTTCAATGTCACAGTGAATTACGAAATCTCGTTTTTTCCATAACGTCAATGAGCTTAGGGAAATGGCCTGCATTTTTATCAGAATTTGTCCCTTCCACAACGCGATTTTCCGTTTAAATCCATCCCTATCAAATAGGAAATAAGTTGTTTCTTGCAGTGTCTTACTGTGGGAATTGTGCTGTGAACTCCGCTTAAAATGCGAAGTATGCAATTCATTCCAGATGTTCTAGTTTTCGTTACTGCTCGCCTTTTCTCTTCATACGTTGATAATTCGCCGATTTCAAATAGAAACATTTTTCCAGTCATGCCCCTTGACTTAGCCAACGTGCATTTCGTAATACGTATAGTCTTCATGCTCTTCGTTCAGTTCCATCGAAAAATGATGCAACAAACCGTGGAGTAATTCATGCGACTTTAGAAAATTTAAAATCATACCACCGGTTTCATCGCGTGCTATACGCATGCAAATTTTAGCACTAAGTGCTTCTTGATGTACAAAACGGTGAGTTATAATATTTTGCTCCTTCAACGTCGACTGAATTTTTAAATTCTTTCTTTGCAGCGTCGTTCCATAGCACACTTGCGGTACTTGTTGTTTGTGGGGCTGTGTACCGCGAACAGAGATTGAGAATTCTTATACTTCTCCTCTGTCATTCGCATTCATTTTTGTGACGGTAGACCTCTGCAATTGGTGTTGTATGGAGATACGCACTGGACCTATAAACGTCCTTCATACCACGAACGAATAGCGAAGGGTAAACCGCCCTGACACTACGCTTCTGACAGAAGACTTGCCGACCGCAATGCTAAATGGAACGACGTGCTGTACCGAGTACTTACGAGAGAACTATCGAACAAAGCCAAGACAGGCCGAGTCCCAGCTCGCACGCGGTTCACACATCGTGCTCGCGTGTGGTTTCGCACTCCTTGGCCGACCCTACTTTACAGCAATGCACGTGTTTTTAATGACGCATGTGAGTAGAAGTCGAGTTGTGCTTCAGCAGTTACCAGAAAACGTGTAACTGTTTATCAGCGGTTAATGTCATCTGGAACGCCAGACAGCGGACACTCGATAGTTGGTTTCCGTCTGACTGGTCGTATTGTTTACACCTTCACGGATGTGCGAGCGAACAGAATTGACGCATTTGGGATACGGGAAATCCACTCAAAAAAGAGGATAGCGAAGAAGGGTAAACCTCGCTGACTCTACGCTCCTGCCGAACAGGAGAAAGCCATGCCGACCGAAAAATGCCTCGCCGCAGTGTTTAATGCAATGTCGTGCTGTACCGGCTACTTCCGAGAAGTACACGTCGAGACTTATCGACAGTGTTAGTGTAGGGACAGGGATTAGATATCAATGTCAACATAACGACGATGGTTACTAAAGTCACACATTTTCATCACAGTTTGTAAACACTGTACCTGAAGAACAGCTACAGTATGGAGGTTTGAGCAGGACATTGCTATGGGTCATACAGACAACACCGCCATGGTTTTTTGGGATATTGTTTTCATGGACAAGTGATTTCAAATGTGTTGTTTCCCCTTCCGTCTCCTGAATCATCCCCACCTGACATTTTCTTGTGGGTGTAGCTTAAGGACGCTGCTTACATATTTCGCCTTGACACTATTCTCGAACTGCAGGAAAAGTTTAATGACGTGTTACTGCGCAATTCATATTCAGTCACGTGAATTCGAATAATGGAGGCAGCTTTCTACAACTTTTTGGAACTGTGTCATTTTTCTAACATGGTTCTGCTATCTTTCGAATATCATCTACAGCACATTCAACATGACACACATATGGTAGCTTTTACAATACAGACTGCAATCCTCCGAAATTTGTCTCTACTGAGGTCGAATTTGTGTGTTACAGTGAAGTCGTCTGGGCACTTATAATACGCGTAGGTGAAATAATGTTAGTTACTGGATGTTTTTATTGGCCACCCGATTCCGCTGGGACAGTTTTATAACCATTCAAGGAAAGTGTACGCTAAGTAGCGCAGAAATATCCAGATCACGCAATGATAGTCGGAGGCGACTTTAAGCTTCCGAGTATAGACTGGGACGACTTGGCTTCCCTGTAGGTCGTACGGACAGACAGTCTTGTGTAGTACTTCTGACCAGGATTTCCGAGAACTACCCTGAAGAACTAGTTAGACAATTCACACGCAATGAAGGTATTATAAACCTTATAGCTATAGATCGAATCTTATCCACAGTGTCAGTATAGAGACATGAACTAGTGATCAGTGTCATCATAGCGACGATGGTTACTAAAGTTAATAAATCCGTCAAGAAGGCGAAGAGAGTGTGAGCCTCGATGCGCCTTTTCTGGCATACCAGCTCCTTGGCGCGACACTATCGATTACCCGGCTGTACTAAGGTCTTTGACCCTGTTGTGATCTCGTGTGGTTTTGGTATTCGAGGCAGTTGGCGGTGGACTCGCTACGAGGCGCAAGTACGTGCAGCGGCGAGACAGGGCTACGTCGTAAGGCTGTCGCGAGTTTGTGGTGGACCTGCCTGATGACAACTCCGGACGCTGTTTCTCGCTTTGCTTTGGTTCCCCCTTTTCTCGGAGAGATCCATCCCGGGAGACCATCTCGAACAACGCTCTCCATCGAAGGTGTAAGTGATTTCGGTGCCTTCGTTTCGTTGAGCGATTTGCGTTGCAGCCAGTGTACTTGTTGCTAGGTTGCCCTGATATGCGTGTTGTTGAAGTAAGTGCAGCCGGAAGAGTGTGTAACTACAGGGAGACCAGCAGTTAATATTTCTTTTTAAAAATCCGCTGGTCGGATTAATATTAGGAAGCTGATTAGCTTGTAGGTGTGTGTGTGTGTTATATTTCGTTTTCTTTGGGACAGTATCCAGAAGTTTATATATTGTGTGTATGAGATTTTCATTGTATTTTGACTGCCATCAAATCGACGTCCCTTGTATATTGCTGTAAAATTTGGGCCACTCTTATTGAAAGCACCTACTCAGTTAATTAGTAAAGACTCGTATTCTGTGAGGCTAGTCATTTGTACGTAGTTCCTTTATATAAGTGCAATTATTTGAAAGCACTCACTAGTTATTAGTAAAGCCTCGTATTCTGTAAAAAGCAATCATTTGTACGTAGAATTTTATATGCGTGCACTTATTTGAATGCACTCAGTCAGTATTAGTACTGTTTATTAGTATTTAGTTCTTGTTTATTGATCTCTTAACTTATATTAATTGATGTTTGGTTGGTGTTTGCCGTGTCTTCTGCAACCTGTTTGTATTCCAGTTTTCTGCGAGATGGGTTGTGTGGGAGCGGCGCCACGTTTCGCTTCGGTGCACAGACGCTGTGACGTGACGTCTAATGGGAAGTGACTCCCGGTTGGTCCCCGGGGTTTAGATGTTGTTTTGGATGCCTGGTCTGCTGCTTCCGGCATTTTAAGTTAAGTCAGCTTTTGCCCAGGGCAGTCTGGCGTCACTGCCCGTTTGGTAAATATTTAACGTGTTTTATGTATATTTTTTTAAAAAAATATTGGCTTTTTATTTGCTTGGGAATAAATTGCATTAAATTGTAATTTCTTGTACTGCTTGTGTTATTTGGGTTCTTAACCAACTGGTGTGCATTTCATAAATCACTTTCATATTGCCAATTATTGCTCCTTTAAATAAATTATCTGTGACACATTGCTTTAAAACGCTTTTGGATATTAATTTATTGTTCCTCAAAGTATTGAAATCTCTGTTGCTCATCTCTTTAAGTGAGAGTTCTTAACTGTAATTTGCTCCCTTGCTTTAGGAGCAGGCTATCTGTGATATTTTGGTATTGTCTTAAGATGGCCAGGTGTTGATTGTCTCTTAGCTGTTTTATAAATATTGCCTTTGAATAAATTGTTAATTTATTGATTTGCTAGTTGTAGCCGGCCGGTGTGGCCGAGAGGTTCTAGGTGCTTCAGTCTGGAACCGCGCGACCGCTACGGTCGCAGGTTCGAATTCTGCCTCGGGCATGGATATGAGTGATGTCCTTAGGTTAGTTAGGTTTAAGTAGTTATAAGTTCTAGGGGTCTGATGGCCTCAGATGTTAAGTCCCATAGTGCTCAGAGCCATTTGAACCATTTTTTTGATAGTTGTGATTAAGGAGTGACATTATAGGGGCCTTGACCTTTCATGCTAAGTATACCTCCTCATTCCGACTTCCTCAGTCACAGAGTGTTTACGCTAGAAAAAGTAGGCAAGTAATTATTAGCGTCCCACATAGATAATGCATGGACACCATTCAGCTCCAGTATGTAGGAGGATTATGGGCGAAGTTTAAACTGTTATTTAATCGCCCTCTGGACAATAATTTGCCAAGTAAGTGTATTAAGAATTGAAACGATCATTTGTGGTTCAGTAATTAAATTCGAAAAATGATGGAGAAACATTGTTGGACTCTCATTTAAAAAAACAAGCAAAAGTTAGTAGAAATTCGTGCGTTCGAAGAAGATCAATGCTTGAAGCATACAACATCCACTGTCATACCTTAGCGAAAGATCGTGACGAGAACCCAACAAAATTCTGGTCACACGTGAAATAACTAAGTGGTTGGAGGGCTTCTATTCAGTCACTCGTCTACCGGTCTGGGCATGGCAGTAGTAGACAGAAAAACAAAAGCTGAAGTCTTAAATTTCACGTTTAAGAAATCATTCACGCAGGAGAATCGTACAAACATGTCGTTGTCTGACTGTCGTACAGATTCCCGCATGGAGCACATAGAAATTGGCGTCCTTGGAGTAGAGAAGCAACTAAAAGAGTTGAAAACGAGTAAGTCGCCAGGTCCAGATGGAACCCTATTTCGGTTTTATGAAGAGTACTCTGCGCCATTGGCCCCTTATTTACTGCATTTATCACGAATCTTTCGCCCAGCAAAAAGTCCCAGGCTACTGGACAAAAGCGCAGGTGGATCCTGTGTATAATTAAAGACCAATATCCCTAACATCGGTCTGCTGCAGAATTCTGGGTTCAGATGCGAAAAATTTCCTTCTGTCCACAAATCAGCTCAGATTTACAAAGAAACTTTCGTACGAAATTCAGTTTCTGCTCTTCTCACATGATATCCTACGAACCATGGGTGAAAGGCAACAGGAAGATTCCATATTCCCAGATTTCCGGTAAGTCTCTGACACGATGCATCACTGCAGACTCCTGATGAAGGTCCGAGGGTACGAAATATGTTCCCAAATATGTGTATGGCCCATCACATTTTAAATAACATATACCGGTACATTATACACGATGGCGACCGATCATCAGAGGCAAGGGTATCGTCAGGAGTGCCCCAGGGAACTGTGATATGACCCCGTTTATTCTCTGTACGAGGTGTGGCAATAAAGAAACCGGACTGGTTGTTGTGGGAATTTCCGGCTTCGTCGATCACAGGTAGAAGATTGGGGGAATAAACTTGGGGCTCTCCTTGACGCGAGTACAGAATTTTATGCCGCTGTGGTTAGTCTGTCTGTGAGCCGTCTTAGGAACGGGTCGTGCGTCTGAGCTCCGTTGCAATTATTCTAAGCTATAAAGTGGAACAACGTGTTATCAAATTCCTCAAAAAACATGGAAAATCCACAACAGAACCTTACGATTTGGTGAAACAAGTTTATAGTGATCAGTGTCTATCTAGTACGCAAGATTTCGAGATGGTTAAGACGTCCAAGAACGGTAGGGAAGACGCTGAAGACGATCAGAAATCAGGCCGTCCTTCCACTCCAAAAACTGAAGAGAATGTGGAGAATGGCAGTAGAATCATTCGAGAAGACCGGCGCCCAAGCATTTGAGCAATTTCAGAACTTGTTCCACCAATAAGGAAACCGTTAGGCAGATTTTGCGCGATGACCTTGGCATGAAAAAGATCTGTACTAAAGTAATATCAAGAAACATCACAAACGCGCAAAAGCAACATCGGGTGGAATGCTGCGCTGATTCTTTTGAAAACGTTGAAAATGACCCTGTTTGCTTCAGCGAAGTAATAACGTGTGATGAAATACGAATATTCCAATACGGTCCAGAGACTAGCGGACAATCCATGCATTGGAAGAGCCCTCAACCCCCTAGGACGAGAAAGCGCGCTTGAGCAAATCAAAATTCGAAGCAATGATGACTGTTTTTTCGATAACCGAGGGGTTATCTACGTTGATTGGGTGCCTGAAATTAAGAATGGCAATAAAAATTACTGTTGTTGTCGTTGTGGTCTTCAGTCCAGAAACAAGTTTGATGCAGCTCTCCATGCCACTCTATCCTGTACAAGCCTCTTCATCTCCCACTACCTACTGCAACCTGCATCCTTCTTAATCTGTTTAGTATATTCATCTCTTGGTCTCCCTCTACGATTTGCACTCTCCACGCTGCCCTCCAGCACTAAATTGGTGATCCTTTGATGCCTCAGAATATGTCCTACCACGCGATCCCATCTTCTAGTCAAGTTGTGTCACAAATTTCTCTTCTCCCCAATTCTATTCAATACCTCCTCATTTGTTATGTGATCTACCCATCTAATCTTCAGCTTTCTTCTATAGCACCACATTTCGAAAGCTTCTATTCTCTTCTCGTCTAAACTGTTTATCGTCCACGTTGCACTTCCATACATGGCTACACTCCATCCAAATACTTTTAGAAACGACTTCCTGACACTTAAATCTATACTCGATGTAAACAAATTTCTCTTCTTCAGAAACACTTTCCTTGACATTGCCAATCTACATTATATATCCTCTCTACTTCGACCATCATCAGTCATTTTGCTCCCCAAATAGCAAACCCCGTTTACGACTTTAAGTGTCTCATATCCTAATCTAATTACCTCAGCATCACCCGATTTAATTCGACTACATTCCATTATCCTCGTTTTGCTTTTGTTGATGTTCATCTTATATCCTTCTTTCAAGACAGTGTCCATTCTGTTCAGCTGCTCTTCCAGGTCCTTTGCTGTCTCTGACAGAATTACAATGTCATCGGCGAACCTCAAAGTTTTTATTTCTTCTCCATGGATTTGAATTCCTACTCCAAATTTTTCTTTTGTTTCCTTTACTGCCTCAATATACAGATTGAATAACATTGGGGATAGGCTACAACCCTGTCTCACTCCCTTCCGAACCACTGCTTCCCTTTCATGTCCCTCAACTGCCATCTGGCTTCTGTAAAAATTGCAAATAGCCTTTCGCTCCCTGTATTTTACCCCTGCCACCTTCAGAAATTGATAGAGAGTATTCCAGTCAACATTGTCAAAAGCTTTCTCTAAGTCTACAAATGATAGAAAAGTAGGTTTGCCTTTCCTTAATCTATTTTCTAAGATGTAGGTTCAGTATTGCCTCACATGTTCCAGCATTTCTACGGAATCTTCCTCGAAGTCGGCTTCTACTAGTTTTTCCATTCGTCTGTAAAGAATTCGTGTTAGTATTTTGCAGCCATGGCTTATTAAACTGATAGTTCGGTAATTTTCACATCTGTCAACACCTGCTTTCTTTGGATTGGAATTATTATATTCTTCTTGAAGTCTGAGGGTATTTTGCCTGTCTCATACATCTTGCTCACCAGATGGTAGAGTTTTGTGAAGGCTGGCTCTCCCAAGGCTATCAGTAGTTCTAATGGAATGTTGTCTACTCCCGGGGCCTTGTTTCGACTTAGGTCTTCCAGAGCTCTGTCAAACTCTTCACGCAGTATCATATCTCCCATTACATCTTCTTCTACCTCCTCTTCAATTTCCATAATATTGTCCTCAAGAACATCTCCCCTGTATAGAACCTATTCATACTCCTTCCACTTGACTGCTTTCCCTTTTTTGCTTAGAATTGGGTTTCTTTCTGATCTCTTGATATTCATGCAAGTGGTTCTCTTTTCTCCAAAGGTCTGTTTAATTTTCCTGTAGGGAGTATATATCTTACCCATAGTGGTTCAAATGGTTCAAATGGCTCTGAGCACTATGGCAGTTAACATGTATGGTCATCAGTCCCCTAGAACTTAGAACTACTTAAACCTAACTAACCTAAGGACATCACACAACACCCAGTCATCACCCCTAGTGATATACGCCTCTACATCCTTACATTTGACCTCTAGCCATTCCTGTTTAGCCATTTTGCACTTCCTGTCGATCTCATTTTTGAGACGTTTGTATTCCTTTTGCCCGCTTCATTCATTGCATTTTTGTATTTTCTCCTTTCATCAATTAAATTCAATATCTCTTCTGTTAACCAAGGATTTCTATTAGCCCTCGTCTTTTTACCTACTTGATCCTCTGTTGCCTTCACCATTTCATCTCTCAAAGATACCCATTCTTCTTCTAGTGTATTCCCCCAGTCTTGTCAATCGTTCCCTAATGCTCTTCCTGAAACTCTCTACAACCCCTGGTTCTGTCAGTTTACCCAGGTCCCATCTCCTTAATTTCCCACATTTTTGCAATTTCGTCAGTTTTAATCTACAGTTCATAACCAATAGATTGTGGTCAGAGTCCACATCTGCCCCTGGAAATGCCTTAAAATTCAAAACTTGGTTCCTAAATCTCTGTCTTATCATTATACGCTCCTGGAAATGGAAAAAAGAACACATTGACACCGGTGTGTCAGACCCACCATACTTGCTCCAGACACTGCGAGAGGGCTGTACAAGCAATGATCACATGCACGGCACAACGGACACACCAGGAACCGCGGTGTTGGCCGTCGAATGGCGCTAGTTGCGCAGCATTTGTGCGCCACCGCCGTCAGTGTCAGCCAGTTTGCCGTGGCATACGGAGCTCCATCGCAGTCTTTAACACTGGTAGCATGCCGCGACAGCGTGGACGTGAACCGTATGTGCAGTTGACGGACTTTGAGCGAGGGCATATAGTGGGCATGCGGGAGGCCGGGCGGACGTACCGCCGAATTGCTCAACACGTGGGGCGTGAGGTCTCCACAGTACATCGATGTTGTCGCCAGTGGTCGGCGGAAGGTGCACGTGCCCGTCGACCTGGGACCGGACCGCAGCGACGCATGGATGCACGCCAAGACCGTAGGGTCCTACGCAGTGCCGTAGGGGACCGCACCGCCACTTCCCAGCAAATTAGGGACACTGTTGCTCCTGGGGTATCGGCGAGGACCATTCGCAACCGTCTCCATGAAGCTGGGCTACGGTCCCGCACACCGTTAGGCCGTCTTCCGCTCACGCACCAACATCGTGCAGCCCGCCTACAGTGGTGTCGCGACAGACGTGAATGGAGGGACGAATGGAGACGTGTCGTCTTCAGCGATGAGAGTCGCTTCTGCCTTGGTGCCAATGATGGTCGTATGCGTGTTTGGCGCCGTGCAGGTGAGCGCCACAATCAGGACTGCATACGACCGAGGCACACAGGGCCAACACCCGGCATCATGGTGTGGGGAGCGAACTCCTACACTGGCCGTACACCACTGGTGATCGTCGAGGGGACACTGAATAGTGCACGGTACATCCAAACCGTCATCGAACCCATCGTTCTACCATTCCTAGACCGGCAAGGGAACTTGCTGTTCCAACAGGGCAATGCACGTCCGCATGTATCCCGTGCCACCCAACGTGCTCTAGAAGGTGTAAGTCAACTACCCTGGCCAGCAAGATCTCCGGATCTGTCCCCCATTGAGCATGTTTGGGACTGGATGAAGCGTCGTCTCACGCGGTCTGCACGTCCAGCACGAACGCTGGTCCAACTGAGGCGCCAGGTGGAAACGGCATGGCAAGCCGTTCCACAGGGCTACATCCAGCATCTCTACGATCGTCTCCATGGGAGAATAGCAGCCTGCATTGCTGCGAAAGGTGGATATACACTGTACTAGTGCCGACATTGTGCATGCTCTGTTGCCTGTGTCTATGTGCCTGTGGTTCTGTCAGTGTGATCATGTGATGTATCTGACCCCAGGAATGTGTCAATAAAGTTTCCCCTTCCTGGGACAATGAATTCACGGTGTTCTTATTTCAATTTCCAGGAGTGTATAATCTATCTGAAACCTTCCAGTATCTCCAGGCTTCTTCCATGTATACAACGTTCTTTCATGATTCTTGAACCAAGTGTTAGCTGTGATTAACATATTCTCTGTGCAAAATGCTACCAGGCTGCTTCCTCTTTCATTCCTTACCAGCATTCCATATTCAGCTACTACGTTTCCGTCTCTTCCTTTTCCTACTACCGAATTCAAGTCATCCATGACTGTTAAATTTTCGTCTCCCTTCACTGTTGAATAATTTCTTTTATCTCATCATACATTTCATCAATCTTTTCGTCATCTGCGGACTAGTTGGCATGTAAAGTTTACTACTGTGGTAGGCGTGGGATTAGTATCTATCTTGGCCACAATAATGCCTTCACTATGCCGTTTGTAGTAGCTTACCCGCATTCCTATTTTTTTATTCATTATTAAACCTTCTCCTGCATTACCCCTATTTGATTTTGTATTTATAACCCTGTATTCACCTAACGAAAAGTCTTGTTCCTCCTGCCACCGAACTTCACTGATTTCCACTATATCTAACTTTAACCTATCCACTTTTCTTTTTAAATTTTCTAACCTATCTGCCCGGTTAAGGGATCTGACATTCCACACTCCGACCCGTAGAACGCCAGTTTTCTTTCTCCTGATAACAGCTTCCTCCTGAGTAGTCCCCGCCCGGAGATCCGAATGGGGGACTATTTTACCTCCGGAATATTTTACCCAAGAGGACGCCATCATCATTTAACTATACAGTAAAGCTGCAAGCCCTCGGGAAAAATTACGGCTGTAGCTTCCCCTTGCTTTCAGCCGTTCGCGGTACTAGCACAGCAAGGCAGTTTTGGTTAGTGTTACAAGGCCAGATCAGTCAGTCATCCAGACTGTTGCCTCTGCAGCTACTGAAAAGGCTGCTGCCCCTCTTCAGGAACCACACGTTTTTCTGGCCTCTCAACAGATACCCTTCTGTTGTGATTGCACCTAGGTACGGTTATCTGTATCGCTGAGGCACGCAAGCCTCCCCACCAACGGCGAGGTCCATGGTTCAAGGGGGGGGGGGGGGAGGAGGGGATAAAACTTATTATGAAACCGTTCTGAAGACCTCGTAAACATGTGCGACGGAGACCAGAACTGTGGAAGAATCGCTCATTACGCGATGTCTGTGAAGAGATTTTTGGCGCAAAACATTCCATTGATGGAACATCCACCGCATTCTCCTGACATAGCACCATTCGACTTCTTTCTCTTCCCAAAACTGAAGTCTGGGCTCAAAGAAACCAGGTACGTGAATGCAGTGAAGGAAAAAGCAACGAGTCTCCTCAACAGCATAACAGAAAAAGACTTACAGCACTGTTTCCAAGAGTGGAAAAGTAGCATGGAGCGGTGCATGGTTCGGGGAGGCATGGATCGAGGAGTGCACTACACTAAAGCGGACAACATTTCAATTGTGTAAGGTTTTTCAATTAAGAATTAGACCACGAGTCCTGTTTCTTTATTGCCGTAGCTCATATACATAAATGACCCGACGGACAGGTGAGCAGCAGTTTATGGCTGTTTGCTGTTGACTCCGTGGTGTCGTCATTGAGTGACTGTAGGAGTATGCGAGATGAGTTAGACAAAATTTCTAGTTTGTTTTAACAGATGACCTATCATCCTATCCCTTCTCCTTGGCAGTGTTTTCCACATATTCCTTTGCACTCCAATTATGCGCAGAACCTCCTCATTCCTTACCTTATCAGTCCACCTAATTTTCTATTTCTGTAGCACCACATCTCAAATGCTTTCATTTTCCTCTGTTCCGGTTTCCCTACAGTCCACGTTCCAATACCATATAATGTGCTCCAAACGTACATTCTCAGAAATTTCATCCTCAAATTAAGGCCTATGTTCGATACTAGTAGACTTCTTTTGAATACCCAGAAATACCCATTTTACCAGTACTAGTCTGCTTCTCCTTCCGTCGTGAGTTACTTTACTGCCTAGGTAGTAGAATTCCTTAACTTCCTCCACCTTGTGAACATCCACCCTGATAAGTTTCTCGCTGTTCTCATTTCTGCTTCTTCTCATTACTTTCGTCTTTCTTCGATTTACTCTCAGTCCGTTTTGTGTACTCATTAGGCTTTTCATTCAATTCAGCAGATTAATTCTTCTCCACTTTCACTCAGGATAGCAATTTCATAAGCGAATCTTATCGTTGATATCCTTTCACATTGAATTTTAGTTCCACTCCTGAACCTTTCTTTTATTTCCATTATTGCTTCTTCGATGTGCAGATTTAATGGTAGACGCGAAATACGACATCCCTGTCTTAAACCATTTTTGATCAAAATGGTTTAAATGGCTCTAAGCACTATGGGATTATCTGAGTCATCAGTCCCCTAGAGTTAGAACTACTTAAACCTTACTAACCTAAGGACATCACACACATCCATGTCCGAGGCAGCATTCAAAACTACGACCGTAGCAGCAGCGCGGTTCCGGACTGAAGCACCTAGAACCGCTCGGTCACAGCAGCTAGCCATTTTGATCCGAGCACTTCTTTGTGGTCGTACTCTTGTTTTACTTCTTTGCTCTTGTACATATATTGCTTATTACCCGTCTATCTCTAACATCTTGCACCATTTTTCATTGTCGAACGCTTTTTGGAAGTCGACAAATCCTATGAACGTGTCTTGACTTTTCTTTAGCCTTGCATACATTATCAACCGCAACGTCAGAATTGCCTCTCTGGTGAATTGATCCTCACCCAATGCGTCCTCAATTTTCTTTCCCAGAGTATACCTGCAGAAATTCTTCATACCCCTTGGGATGTGACTCAAACGGATACAGACCTTGTAGTGGTTGCTGTGGGAGTACCTGATAATTCTTCTCATTCTTTAGTTACGTTCCAGGTGAAATCTCCTGATGTTTGTTGTTAGTCAGGATTTTCTCACATATCACGAACACAAAACCAGAATAGTCTCTGCAGGATCATACGACTTCCTGGCGCTCCAGTTACCAAGTTAGTAGGAGCTACGACGCAGTCTAATTGTATCTCAAGAACTGTCAACGTGGTTTAAACAATAAATCAGAGTGCAAGGCTCAATGGTTCCACTTACTTGCTACAGTGGTTTGTGGCTTTAGTTAATTTTTTCTTGTTCCCTCGCCCCAAATATTCTATTACTGCCTTATTCCGCTTCATTATATGGCCCACGAATTGTTTCTTACCCGACCGTAAGCGAAATTAAAAAAAAAAGAATCGTTGTCTTCTTAGAAGCTGATTGGCGTGATGCATGAAACGGTCCTGTATTGTGTTACGTACATACACGAACACTTCAGGCATCGTAGTAATTATGAAATCATGCCAACAACATTTCAACGCGTTCTCCCTTAACTAATTCACTTTATCAGACAATTTGGGACTACAAATGGTCACTACTCTGGCTGTTTCGAAGGGAGTAGCACTTATTAGATGGGTCGATTCTCCAGACAATTCTGAATTAAAACGACATGTGGTTATTTCTCATATTTTAAGTAACAACCATATTATCTACATCTAAATCTACATTTATACTCCGCAAGCCACCCATCGGTGAGTGGCGGAGGGCACTTTACGTGCCACTGTCAGCTCCCTTTTCTGTTCCAGTCGCGTATGGTTCGCGGGAAGAACAACTGCCGGAAAGCCTCCGTGCGCGCTCGAATCTCTCTAATATTGCATTTGTGATTTCCTCGGGAGGTATAAGTAGGGGGAAGCAATATATTCGCTACCTCATCCAGAAACGCACCCTCTCGAAACCTGGACAGCAAGCTACACCGCGATGCAGAGCGTCTATCTTGCAGAGTCTGCGAAACATCTCCGTAACGCTATGACGCTTACCAAATAACCCTGTGACGAAACGCGCCGCTTTTCTTTGGATCTTCTCTATCTCCTCCGTCAACCCGATCTGGTACGGATCCCACACTGATGAGCAATACTCAAGTATAGGTCGAATGAGTGTTTTGTAAGCCACCTCCTTTGTTGATGGACTACATTTTCTAAGGACTATCCCAATGAATCTCAACCTGGTACCCGCCTTACCAACAATTAATTTTATATGATCATTCTACTTCAATCGTTCCGTACGCATACTCGCTGATATTTTACTGAAGTAACTGCTACCAGTGTTTGTTCCGCTATCATATAATCATACAATAAAGGATCCTTCTTTCTATGTATTCGCAATACATTACATTTGTCTATGTTAAGGGTCAGTTGCCACTCCCTGCACCAAGTGTCTATCCGCTGCAGATATTCCAGCATTTCGCTGCAATTTTCTAATGTTGCAACTTCTCTGTATACTACAGCATCATCCGCGAAAAGCCGCATGGAACTTCCGACACTATCTACTAGGTCATTTATATATATTGTGAAAAGCAATAGTCCCATAACATTCCCCTGTGGCACGCCAGAGGTTACTTTAACGTCTGTAGAAGTCTCTCCATTGAGAACAACCTGCTGTGTTCTGTTTGCTAAAAACTCTTCAATCGAGCCACACAGCTGGTCTGATATTCCGTAGGCTCTTACTTTGTTTATCAGGCGACAGTGCGGAACTGTATCGAACGCCTTCCGGAATTCAAGGAAAATAGCATCTACCTGGGAGCCTGTATCTAATATTTTCTGGGTCTCAAGAACAAATAAAGCGAGTTGCGTCTCACATGATCGCTGTTTCCGGAATCGATGTTGATTCCTACAGAGTAGATTCTGGGTTTCCAGAAACGACATGATACGCGAGCAAAAAACATGTTCTAAAATTCTACAACAGATCGACGTCAGAGATATAGATATATAGTTTTGCGCATCTGCTGGACGACCCTTCTTGAAGACTTGGACTACCTGTGATCTTTTCCAGTCATTTGGAACCTTCCGTTCCTCTAGAGACTTGTGGTACACGGCTGTTAGAAGGGTGGCAAGTTCTTTCGCGTATGTCACGTAATCTATCTATCTGCTGTGACCTTCCTTGTGCTCAGTGTGCCAGATAAGGATAAGCTTCCACAACACGCATGCCAAGATAGCATACTGACTATTTACACGCACAACGCACGTGGTGTTCCTCTCTAGTGTAAACTAACTTTTCTGGGCAACACACAAAACACACAACGTTTCGGAAGGAACTAAGCCTCAAAGGCACAGGCAGGAACGTTCTTCGCACTACACAAGTCTCTCTTTTCCTTTCTTTTTTTTTTTTTAAAAAAAAAAACAAAAAAAAACTTTAATAGTGTATGTAGTTAAGAACGTATGTTGATAAGAATAATAATGGTTCAATGGCCTGGTGCAAGTATTTCTATTGGACACCACTTCGGCGACTTGTGTGTTTGTAACCTCCACAGTAATCCAACCGTGGACGGGGAACTACAATTTAAAGTGGATTTCTCATGTCGTTGAGAGATGAAAGCTACGGCAGGAGAAAAACATGGTCAGTTCGAAGTTCGATCCCGCGACTTCTTGGTTTTCAGGAACGCCATTTACCGATGGATCATCAGCCCCAAAACGTATATAAATAATTGAACTGTAGTTTCTGGTCAATGAGTTTGTGAGTACACAAAATATGTCACGTACATGGCCGTATTATTTGACAGGATTGACGTAGAACCTTAAATTATTTACACAGCCAAGAGACTGCAGATCTTAGTATTTGGCATAATTTTCATCTTGATACGTCTACCCGCTTCTGAGAAGAGGGAGTATTTATAGTTGGACAGACAGACAGGCAGACAGATACACAGACGGCCACAGAAAAGGTTTTACACCGAAGCGCCAAAGAAACTGGTATAAACATGCGTATTCAAATACAGAGATATGTAAACAGGCAGAATACGGCGCTGCGGTCGGCAACGCCTATATAAGACAACAAGCGGCTGGCGCAGTTGTTAGATCGGTTATTGCTGCTACAATGGCGGTTATCGAGATTTAAGTGAGTTTGAACGTGGTGTTATAGTCGACGCGAGAGCATCTCTGAGGTAGCGATGAAGTGGGGATATTCCCGTACGCCCATTTTACGAGTGTACCGCGAGTATCAGGAATCCGTTAAAACATCAAATCTCCGACATCGCTCTGGCCGGAAAAAGATCCTGCAAGAAGGGGACCAACGACTATCGAATAGAATCGTTCAGTGTTGCAGAAGTGCAACACTTTCGCAGATTGCTACAGATTTGAATGCTGGACCATCAGAAAGCGCCAGCGTGCGATCCATTCAACGAATCATCATCGATATGGGCTTTCGGAGCCGGAAGCCCACTCGTGTAACCTTGTTGACAGAACGACACAAAGCTTTACGCCTCGCCTGGGCCCGTCAACAGCGACATTCGACTTGAGCCGTGGAAAAATTGCTGTTTTGAACAGTGCACCGCAGCGCGTTGTGTGAAGCAGTCGCCCTTTGTTTCTGGCGGTGGCGCCGCTGTGGCAGTCGCAACTTTGGTGTCTCCCTCTGGTGGAAAAGGGGAAAGGTTGCCTGTTCACGTGCATTTTAGGGGCGCCATGAGCTCGGCAGGGGGATTGGTCACCACCGCCAGATCCCCGTTCGACTCCAACCTCTCCTTCCCGACCCCACCGAACACCTGATCCTTAGTCTCTTCTTCCCCGGCCTTGCCGTTACCTGCGCCACCATCTATGTCCGCCCTAACGCCCCTATTCCCTTCGACTTCCTCTCCCACATCGACCGTACCTTCTCCTCCCACGTGATCGCCGCCGACCTCAACATCCATAGTCGTTCCGCCGCCCAGTTACAGCGGTGGCATCGGTTCCTCTCCTCCCTTCAAGGCGACCTCATCCCCATTCCCCAGCACACCCGTCCCGAATCCGATTCCACTCCTGATGTTATCCTCTCCTCCCCCAACCTCCTTGGCCGCATAACGGTGGATGTCCTGGAGCCTATTGGTAGCGACCATCTCCCTGTCCTCCTCACCATTTCAGACGGTCGTCGCCCCCGCCCCGACCCTCGTAATGACCCTCCCCCTAAGTACGTCCATGACTATTCCCGTGCCGACTGGAATGCCTACCGGGATACCCTTTCCACCCAGGTCGATAGCCACCCATTCACCTACCACCACCCTGACGATGTCACCCATGCCGCCTCCTTTCTCCAGCACACCTTGTCTGAGGCCGTGGAGGCCCACGTCCCTACTGTCGCCATCCACCGCCACCGTCCTACCTTACCCCCACAGGCCGTCCTCCTCCTCCGTGAATCCCGTCGTCTCTACCGTGCCTTCCTCCGCACGCGTGACCCGGACACACTACGACGTCACCAGCAACTCCAGCGACACGTTCGTAATTTGCTCGCGGCTAAGAAACGCCGGGACTGGCGACAGACATGCACCCGTTTAAATGCTACCCTACCAATCAACTCGTCCAAGTTCTGGTCGGCCTTCCGTCGCCTTACCGGAACTAAACCCTCCCCCTATTATCCTCTTCTCCATGATGATCACCCTTTCCCTGACACCCTTAGTAAGGCAAATCACTTTGGCTCCTACCTCTCCGATGTATTTTCCATCCCCGATGATCCCCAGTTCGATTACTCCCTCTTCCCGGATATCCGCGATCGAACTGACACCTCTGTCCCTCCCCTCGCTCCTGGTTTCCAGTACTTGAACAACATTGCACACACGGAACTCAATGCCCCAATCACCACACAGGATCTCATTGATACACTCCGCACAAAACGCAACACCGCTCCTGGTCACGATCGTGTCACCTACTGTCACCTTCGTGAAGCTCCTGTCTCTTTCCTCTCCACCCTGGCCAGGCTCTACAATGTAGTCCTGTCCACCGATTACTACCCCGACCTGTGGAAAACCTCCCGTATCCTCATGTTCCTTAAACCTGGCAAACCGCCGTCCGCCGTCTCCTCCTACCGTCCCATTAGCCTTACCTCGGTCTTCAGCAAGGTCCTGGAATCTATCCTCACCCGACGCATCCACCGGCATCTCCGCCAGCACAGCCTCCTTCCCGTAACCCAGTGTGGCTTTCGTCTGTCCTTCTCTTCCGACGACCTTCTCCTTCACCTCACTCATCTCCTTTCCGAACAGCTTATTTCCCGTCGCTCCGCAATCTTCCTCTCCCTGGACCTCGAACGTGCTTATGACCGTGTATGGCATTCCGGTCTCCTCTTCAAGCTCCAAACCTTCGCCCTTCCCATTAACTACGTCCGTCTGATCGGCTCCTTTCTCTCCCGCCGTCCTTCCTATGTCACCATCCATAACACAGATTCCTACACCTTTTTCCCCTCTGCCGGTGTGCCCCAAGGCTCCGTCCTCTCCCCCCTTCTGTACCTTTTGTACACGGCGTACATGCCGCCGCCGTCACCCCCCGTCCACCTTCTCCAGTTTGCCGATGACACCGCCTTCCTTGCCTTTGCCCCCATCCTGCAGCGCTCCCATCTTGACCGGTTCACCGCTTGGTGCAACCAGTGGTTGCTCGTCAATCCCTCCAAAACCCAGGCGATCATTGCAGGCAAAACCACCCCTTCCTTCCGCCTCCTTGATTTCTATCTCACCATCTATAGCCGTCCTATCGCCCTCACTCCCACCCTTAAGTACCTTGGCGTCACCCTCGACCGTTGCCTCTCCTGGACTCCCCACCTCCAGACAATCCAAGCCAAGGCACGCTCCCGACTTAGCCTCCTTAAGCTCCTCTCCGGCCGTACGTGGGGTGTGGACCCCTCCACCATCCTCCACACCTATAAATCCCTCATCCGCCCTATCCTTTGTTATGCCCATCTGGCTTGGATCTCTGCCCCCCCTACCTTTTATAAATCCCTCCAAATCCTTGAACGTCATGCTCTCCGCCTCGCCTATCGCATCTGTCTCCCCTCCCCCACGCGGATCCTGTACGCTCTCATCCCCTTCCCCCACCTCCTCCTTTTCCTTGAAAGGATATGGATCCTGTACACCTCCCGTAAACTCGATCCTCCTCACCCACTCGTCTCCCCAATTCTCTCCCACCCCCGCCCGCTGCCGCACCTGTATTCTCACGTCCCACCCGGTCTCCATCTCTCAACCCTCCTCACCCTCTCCCAAGGTGGCTTCCACCAGCTCCCCCTCCCTGATGATGTCCTCCTCCACTCCATCTACCCCTCCTATCAACTTTGACCCTGCCCCCCCACTTCCGGTGTCCTTTCCTTTAGGCACCCTCCCTCCCTTCTCTTCCCTTCCCTTCTCTTTCCTTTTCCCCCGTCCCGTCCCTCCACCCCTCTTCCCCCGGGCTTCCTCCCCCCCCTTCCTCCCTCCCCCTATCTCCCCTGCCTGTGGCATCTCTGCTCCCCCCTCTTTCTCTCCCACTCCCCTTCCTCCTCCTCCTCTCTTGGCAGGTCCCCGGACTCGCACACGCCCAGTGAACATTCGCGCGCCGTAGGTCATCGCCATTAGTGTCTCGTGTGTGTGCCTTCGTTTGTGTTTAGTGTTTGTTCGCCGGAACGCCGCCACTGTTCACGTGTACCATCGCCATCATCCCTGTTTTGTGCGCCGTGTCAACTAGTGTCAGTGATGTTTTCTCGTCAGGCGTGAACGGTTTTTTGTTTTTTGGTGTCTACATTGTTTTGCCCACCATTTTTTGATTGTATTCTCTGTGTCCCCTCTATTTATTCCTTATGGTAAAACTCAAGGCTGAAGAGCGGCGTACTCAGCTGCTGTCAGCCTGCCTTGTGTAAGGTGATAAAAATTACAATAAAGAGAAAAAAAAAAAAACTCGGCAGGGGGGCAGTCTGTCAGTCTCGGTGAGGCTGGTCAGTTGGTCAGCCGCGTCAGTGTGGGGCAGTCAGTGTCTGTCTGTCGTCCGGAGTGCTAGTACGCGTTAGGCTGCCAGTCTGCTCGAGTTTGCTCAGGCTATGGGCATTGGCGGTTGGATTGATCGGTTGGTCGGTCGCGCACTGGGACACAAGATGACTTGTCCGTCTTGAGCGTTGGTGCATGTGAAGTCGCCACGTCAGTCCAGTGGCCCGCGCCGTATAGCGAGGGGTAGTGGCTTCGTGGCCGACACGAGAGCAACGGGAGTCAACCCACGACATCGGTCTGGCCGGCGCGAGCTGCGACGCCGTGAGACGGGAGTTCGGCTACGCCAGGTCTTCGCCAGACATCGCAGTTTATGAAAAGTTAAGTGATTCGTGATATGTGTTTCATTTACTTGTTAAATTCTATTTGTGTTCTTGGTCAGTCTCTCGTCCCCAATTTACTCGTCTGTCTCTCGTCCGCATTTGTTGGGCAGTTAGTGTCTGTCTGTCGGTCTGCCCTACGTTAATAGCTGCCTCTGTCATGTTTGTCGGATTAGGTGTTAACGAATTTATTGCTTAAGGTGTAAAGGCCAGAGTGGCCGAGCGGTTCTAGGCGCTACAGTCTGGAACCGCAAGTCCGCTACGGTCGCAGGTTCAAACCCTGCCTCGGGCATGGATGTGTGTGTTGTCCTTAGGTTAGTTAGATTTAAGTAGTTCTAAGTTCTAGGGGACTGCTGACCTCTAGCCGGCCGAAGTGGCCGTGCGGTTAAAGGCGCTGCAGTCTGGAACCGCAAGTCCGCTACGGTCGCAGGTTCGAATCCTGCCTCGGGCATGGATGTTTGTGATGCCCTTAGGTTAGTTAGGTTTAACTAGTTCTAAGTTCTAGGGGACTAATGACCTCAGCAGTTGAGTCCCATAGTGCTCAGAGCCATTTGAACCATTTTTTGCTGACCTCAGAAGTTAGGTCCCATAGTGCTCAGAGCCATTTTTTGAAATATGTTTTTATCTTGCCTATCATCTTGCGAGGTGGTATATGTGTAATGTAGAGCATGTTGGTACATTTTATGTGAAACTGCATTTCACCGATTTTATTTAAATGGTATTTTCGGTATATAAAGTTGCCACCCTTCCACCGTAAGAGTCTTTTAAAAACAAGTTCCACTTTCGGTGGCAAATATTTTTGATGTGAATGTTTGGTACCATTTACATCCCGCTTACGGGTTGCATAGTTTATGTGTTTGTGTGAATTGTTAAAATTTTTAGTTTAAAGTAATCTGGTGTGGTGTAGTCTTCCAGAGGTTGTAGTGAGCGGTCGTGACTACGGCCGTGTTAAAAATTTGTTGAAAAAATTTTTTTAAAAATTTGTTTCATCAGTTACCAATTGGCAACCACTTCGACGCTCACGTAATGTGATAAAATTTGTTAATGTTCTTGACGAATCGCTAATAAATAAAGTAAATTCTTAAGAAAAGGTTTTGAAAGTAAATTCACGGTTCAGGACTGCTGATGACTGGAAACATGCTGCCTGGTCGAACGAGTCACATTTCAAATTGTACCGAGTGGATGGACGTACACGGTTATGCAGACAACCTTACGAATCCATGGCGTCTGCATATTAGCAGGGGACTGTTCAAGCTGGTGGAGGATCTGTAATGATGTGGGGCGTGTGCAGTTACAGTGATATGGGAGCCCTGATACGTCTAGATACGACTCTGACAGGTGACACACACGTTAGCATCCTGTCTGATCACCTGCATTAATTCATGTCCGTTGTGCATTGCGACTGACTTGGGGAATTCCAGCAGGACAATAAGACGCTCTACACGCCCAGAATTGCTACAGAGTGCCTCCAGGAACACTCTTCTGAGTTTAAACATTTCCGATGGCAACCAGACTCCCAGACATGAACATTATTGACCATATCTGAGCTGCCTTGCAACGTGCTGTTCAGAAGAGATCTCCACCCCTTCGTACTCTTACAGATTTATGGACAGCCCTGCAGCATTCACAGTGTCAGTTCCTTCAGTCACTACTTCAGACATTAGTAGAGCCCATGCCACGCCGTGTTGCGGCACTTCTGCGTGCTCGCGGGGGCCCTACACGATATTAAGCAGGTGTATCAGTTTCTTTGCCTATTCAGTGCATAAGAGTGCCGTTGTTACCGACTAAGGTACAGAACCCTAAAAATTATTGTAAAAGGAGCAGTTAGCTACCTGATGATAGTATCATGTAGTCAAAGCGCGCCGGATCAACAGATATTGGAAAATAAACATGACCGAAACTGAGAAAGTCTTATAACTGTAGATACTATTCAAGTATTTCATTTTCTTATTGCAGGTGAAGGAGAACAGAAATGGTGAGATCAGCCCTAAATGCAGTCTCTATGGTCTTAGCTACAAACAATTTTTTTCGCAAACGATTTTAATATTTTGATCATTAGAAAGCATTTTAGACGAATAACTAACGTAAAATGTAAAGTAATTGATAACAACGACATAGCAGAAATGCAAAGTAACACCACGCTTTACGATCCTCAGAGCTCACCAGAGCAGACTCACCGTCTTCATCTGTCATGGCGGTAACTTCTGGGCTCTTGGGACCTGCTCCAGCCTTATTGTACGCCTGTATCAGAACCGTGTACTCTGTGAACTTCTGCAGGTTGGTGAGGAGGCCTTGCAGCGGCATTCCTGGAATTACTTCGAACGTCTTGTAATGGAATGCATCAGAAGAGTTTGTTTTTCTGTAGCCAATGTAGTATCCCAGAATTTCTCCATTTTGAAATTTCTCTTCTGGTGGCTGTAAAGTTGAAAAAAAGAACTTAGTTATATCATTGATGAGTAAGCTTGTGTAATCAGTGTATGCCACATTCGAAAACTCACTATTTATACAGTTGTTAAGGGCACTTATGCGAAAAGTGAATGCAGGTGTGCTAGAGAAATCGCAATGCAAACAGGTTATTGCACTAAGTCTAACGCTAGTGTATTTTTATAAAAGTAGGTACAAATAGTTACCTAAGAAATGCAAAATTAACATTAATCAATGTGGCAGGCAAACTCCGCTTAGGGCTGAAAAGTAACGGTGGGACCGTGGAAACGCTAAGAAATGGCATGCCGCCATTTTCTCTCTTTCTTGAGAGGGTACCTGTCACCGTACATACCACGCTATCACCTTAGTTCACACGGCTAACAAAGAAAGTTGTTTTACCACTCTGGTAGGAATAAAACAACATTTTAAATTATATTGTACATATTGTATAAGGAACATCGGATTTGTTGGAAATTAAAATTCCACTCGACAGCAGTAGTGCCAGAAATATTTTTCACCCAGTATTTCTATGAATTCGAAGACTTTTCGCGAAATCGGATACGTTTTAATTGATTCCTGGTGAAACACTGTGTATCATATTAATTAAACGAAAATCGTTTTTGCCTTGTTTCACGAACTTTATTATTATTGTATGACCTAGGTTTCGGATTATAAGACCATTGTCTAGTACACAACTGACCCAAAAAATGGAAAACAAGCAAAAATAAACACGCCTAATTCTTAAAGTATCGATTCATGATAAACCATAAAAAGTTGTCTGTTGCCAAATTTAACACAGATACATTTACAGCCTACAGGTTTCATTGCGACATTATTTACAGTAACTATGAACAAATATATACTGCCTTGGTGCTCCGTGCACAGGAATGAGAATTTGTGTTATAATCTAATTATGGATGAAAGCACCAAGGTTGTTCTTCTATATAGAAGTCGTAAGGTGTCTAAAAGGGGCGAATAACTGAACTGAGTTTCCTCATTCAATAGTGAAGATGGGGATACACATCTGTTTTTTTCCTACTATCCTGATTGACTGAGCTTTGTACCGTTTCCCTCCGTATGTAAAACTTTTGCATCTCTTATTTATTTATGGTTTTGGTTTAAGCAATGTTCGGCGAAGGAAGAATCAGTCTTCTATAATTTGCAGCTTTACCGTACAATTAATTCACCATAGAAATTGAAAACATTTCCATCTGGAAACAGACTGACAGCGGCTATTTTATTTATCTTTGGAATTCGTACGATCGCCTGCCACTCAGACGAAGTGATACATCCTGATTAATGTCATAGTTTTTCATACTGTACGGATGCCAATGTTTCGAGAATTTAGCTCGAACTAGGCAAATTATAAGCCACCGTAGAATAATGGTTACTTTGAGTGACTTGTGTGCGTTTAACAAGGGGACCACACACCTCGTCATCACTGATGTTGTCCAAATGTATGGTAATATGCATGGCTTGACGAGAAATGAAGACGACAGAAGTGGAAGCTCTAGATGACAAAGAATTAAGAAAGAAATAGCATTTTTGGCGCGGGTCGGGTGATGTATGAGCCATTTGTGTTTTCGTAGCTTCCAGCTAGCGGGTGAAGCAGCGGAAATAGTGCAGAACAATAATCTGAAGGTCGTAGTTGAAGCTCCTTGCTGAAATTTATTTTTATCTTAAGTTTTTACGTTACTTACACTGCAAATAAATCTAAATAATGCTCAATATATCGTAGCTATTAAAATTTTCATAAAAGACATAAAAAAGACAAGGAAAATTTGGGATTGCAAATAAATGTACAGTAAGGGATTATATGGCGTATACAAGAACTTCGTACGTAAAATTACATAATTCTATTACTTTAAAGCTGATGATATTCGAGTGCTGAGGTAATATTCATCGGAAAAGCAAGGGAAGCAATAGTTTTTTCGGCGTCTTGCACCTGTTTCAAACTCTGCAGTTTTGCAGCTACGTGGTCGTTTTAAAATTAATACAGATAAATAAACTTGGTTTTACATTCATAAAAGATTCTCACTCAGCGCATAGTTTAGCAACAAATCACTCGTAATGCATTATTTCGCTAAATACTGGCGATGATAGCTACAGTTCTACAATGAAATATGTTTTAAGTCTTTTCGGTATGTGCTTCTGTTTATTTCTCGATGAAGTAAGAGCAGCTTTTTTCACAAATTCTTTACCTGACGAAAGAAATACGCACCGCAGAGATGCATTAGATGCCGAGGGCTGCTCGAAGACGAAAGTAAACTAACGGAATACCTTACGCTGTACGCTTTTATTACCATTCCTTCTTGGAATGTTACTTGCAGAGTCCACGAGTCCAGATTCCTCGTGGACGCTGTAAGTACAATCCTCTCTTGGAAATTCATTTACAATCTCAACTCTCCTCTGCCTTTCCTTTTCTTGCCTTTTATGGAAAAATTAAATGCAATATATTGAGCATTATTTCCGACTATTGGTAGTGTAATTATCGTAAAAATTGAAAATAAAAGAAAGTTTGAGCATAGGGGCTTGAAGCCACGACCCTCAGATTTCCGCAGCGCCGATCGGTGCCTGAATCCTACGTTAACATAAATGGCTCGTGGCACCCCCGACCAGCGCCAAAAAGACTATTCTTTTTTCTAAACCCTTGGCCATCAGGGTCTCCCACTTCCACCACTTTCATTTCTGGCCAAGTTCTGCATATACCATAAATTTTGAGGAAATCGGTGATGACGAGTAGACGCGGTCCCTTGTAAGTGTTTCTGTGTGCAAGAATGTAAATACGAAATTACTTTAATCATTAAGCTAATTCCATCATTCCTGCGGTTTTGGTACACAAAACTATCCATTCCTTTAAGAAGAGATTCATTCATTCTCTTGTATCCATGAATACATAATGTTAATATTTAGGCACCATAAGATTTTTACTTTGTAGCGTCATAAATTCTCTCTGAACAAAACATACAAAAAAACATAGCCAAGTATAATATTAAGTTATATGTCTTGTAAACAACAGCATAAATTTTATCAATTTAACTTACGAAAGTTCTTTAATAATGCCATTTAAATAGAACTTGGACTTATTTTCACGTTACTTTGACATTCTGACACTTTTAAGAAATAATTATTTAGACACATTGTTGTGAAAATTATATGTTTCAATATGTTGTCGGTTATCCATTCTTTTGCATCATTTCTTTAAAACGCTGCGGTGTACTGCTAATGATGTTTTTTAAATAGTCAGTACACAGACCGTGCCACTCTTCTTTCAATCGACGTTTCACAGTTTCTTTGGAAGGTAATGGTGTGTTTTAATACGTCCTCCCCCCACATTCTTAATACGTTGAGGTCAGATGATTGAGGTGGTGGTTGTGAGACTTTCGGGAAATTGTACATCAAATATCTCTGCACAATTCGAGCCTTAGGTTTCTGGTCATTTTCCTAGTAAAATTTGAACGTATTTGATATTCCCATTTTTTTCAGCATATTTGCGTAAAATGTAGTTTAATGTGTTCAGATATATTTTTCCGTAACATTGACGATGAACACTAATTCACGTGGTCCAAATGTAGATATATTGCCCCAGAGAAGAACAGTGCCACCTCCACGCTTTACGGTCGAGTTAACAATTGTGACTTTAAATACTTCATTCTCCTTCCGGCGCCACCACCCTTCGTCCATCTGACGCAAAAATTGTCGGTGAAAATGACATTTCTCCACCATGTTTCTTCCTTCGTAATAAGCTCTTTAGCGAAGTCCCATCTCTTCCTTCGATTTTGTTGATTCACGTACGGATCTTCCTAGCCACTCTTCCATTGCAGCGACTCCCCTCAATGCTCTGCGAATCGTCTGAGGATGTACAATGCCTTCTTTCCAGTCTCGTTTAGAATCTCACTTGCTAATTTGGGCGCACTGAGTGCACTTTTCTTCTTTATTTTTCGCATTACGATGGTTGCACAGAAAGTAATGCACCGCATTTTTTTCTTCAACAATTTTTTATTGCCCATGAGAATTACACACACGAAAGAACGGTGTTTTATCTACATACCTTATGTTTCCACGTAATCTCTATCCCGTTCTATGGCCTTCCTCTAGCGCGGAACAAAGGCGTGTATGCCCTGTCGGTACCAATCGTTGTCCGAGTGGCGTAATTGCATCCACACTTCCTTTTCTGATTGACAGATGCAGCGCCAACGGCCGAGTCGTAATGCGTGTGTCCTGGCGAATGACAACATCAGCTCAGTGCAACATGTCAGGTGTGACAGCCTGGATGGTAGCTGTTGAAATACTTTTCGGGATGTGAGGTCGTGGTCCAAGAACTTTTCTGCTCCTTACGTTTCGTCCAGGCTGCGCTGGACTTCCTCAGAGTCGGCAAGACTCAGCGGAGCAGCGCCTCTGAGGAAGTCCAGCGCAGCCTGGACGAAACGTAAGGAGCAGAAAAGTTCTTGGACCACGACCTCACATCCCGAAAAGTACATCAACAGCTATGTCATCCGGTCGTGAAAGCCTTCATTCTACAGCCTGGATGGTCTCCTCGACCGCTGCAAATCGTGCAGCTCCGACGAACAGCCTATGTGATGACCTCATCCTCCGTGCCTAGCGACTAACTGTACTTCTGTCGACAGTAAATGCTCAACAGAATTTGCACTAGCGTTTGTGAATATTCCCCACAGGTTCTTTCTCTGCGGAGAGAAATTCAATGACACTGCAGCTACGCTATCTTTCAGAAGTGACGGAAACTAGGCGTGCTCACTTAGGAGACTTCAACTAATATATACGTAGCGTTTCGATGCGTAGCATTGTTTTCGGTTGAGAAAAAAATGCGGTGCATTACTTTCTGGTCAGCCCTCGTAGATTCCTCTTGTCACGAGCATCCAACTTAGTTGGTTGGTCCTTATAATGTTTAGAATCTATACGGTCCTCGTTTATGAACCTTATGATGATAGCTGGCACAGTACTGCTGCTCTTGTTGAGCATGGCAGAAGTTTGTTTATATGATTTCCCTTTGGCCTTTCGAAAAATTACTAGTTCTTGTATATCAAAAGTGGTATTACTTTTGCGTGACAATGTACCGTCTGGAAAGTCGAACGCGCTGTAGGTGAATACTGCGCTCTAACTCAGAGTATGTAACTTGGCGTGAACGATCAAACCAGGTGCTACACTGCCGGGTGTCCGAATATTATAGTAACTTGAAAATACGCTTATGCTCATAAATGAAGGGTAATGCAGAACGTGGTGCCACACAACGTGGCATTAGACAAAACTGGCGCTAATAACGTAGGCACATAGGGAACATACACGACACAGATCTGTAAGTCCAGGTATTGGTGCTAAGCTGAGAAAACCGTCCTGAAACACATGTGCTACAAAACGCCACTGTTTCCTGCCCATGTACCCCGACATCAATATGGGATATGTTCATGCGCATGTACACAGGCCGCACAACGTGTTGGCATACTCTGGATCAGGTGGTCGAGCAGCTGCTGGGGTACAGCCTCCCATTCTTGCACCAGTGCCTGTCGGAGCTCCTGAAGTGTCCTAGGGGTTTGAAGACGTGCAGCGATACGTCGACAGAGAGCATCCCAGACGTGCTCGATGGGGTTTAGGTCTGGAGAAAAGGCAGGCCACTCCATTCACCTGATATCTTCTGTTTCAAGGTACTCCTCCACGATGGCAGCTCGGTGGGGCCGAGCGTTATCATCCAGCAGGAGGAAGGTGGGGTGCACTGCACCTCTGAAAAGGCGGATATACTGGTGCAAAATGACATCCCGGTACACCTGACCTCTTCGTCCCTCTCTAAAGACATCCAGGGGTGTACGTGCACCAATCATAATCCCACCCCACACCATCGAACCACGACCTCCATACAGGTCCCTTTCAAGGACATTATGGGGTTGGTATCTGGTTCCTGGTTCACGGCAGATGAAAACACGGTGAGAATCACTGTTCAGACTATACCAGGATTCGTCCGTGAACATAAACTGAGACCACTGTTCCAATGACCATGTACTGTGTTCTTGACACCAGGCTTTACGGGCTCTCCTGTGACCAGGGGTCAGTGGAATACACCTTGCAGGTCTGTGGGCGAATAAACCACGTCTGTTCAGTCGTCTGTATTCTGTGTGTCTGGAGAAAACTGTTCCAGTGGCTGCGGTAAGGTCCCAAGTGATGCTACCTGCAGTACTCCGTGGCCGTCTGCGGGCACTGATGTTGAGATATGTCTTCTTGCGTTGTTGTACACTGTGGGCGTCCTGTACTGTAGTGCCTGGACACGTTTCATGTCTGCTGGAATCGTTGCCACAATCTTGAGATCACACTTTGTGGCACACGGAGGACCCGTGCTACGGCCTGCTGTGTTTGACCAGCCTCCAGTCGTCCTAGTATTCTAGCCCCCATAACGTCATCAATATGTGTTCTTTGAGCCATTTTCAATACACAATCACCATTAGCACGTTGCAAAACGTCTGCAAACTTACTCGCTGCACCATACTCTCACATGGAGCAACACACCTCTGCGTATGTGAACTGCTGCCAGCGGCACCGTGCGACGACCGCAGGTCAAATGCACCGCATGGTCATACCCCGAAGTGATTTATGTGGTGTCACCGCCAGACACCACACTTGCTAGGTGGTAGCCTTTTAAATCGGCCTCGGTCCGCTAGTATACGACGGACCCGCGTGTCGCCACTGTCAGTAATTGCAGACCGAGCGCCGCCACACGGCAGGTCTAGAGAGACGTACTGGCACTCGCCCCAGTTGTACAGCCGACGTTCATAGCTACAGTTCACTGACAACTACGCTCTCATTTGCCGAGACGATAGTTAGCATAGCCTTCAGCTACAATTGCTACGACCGAGGAAGGCGCCATAATCCTTTGCTATATATATTGTGGTTATAACATGTATCATCAAGAGCGATGTTCTACAAATGTGGATTAAAGTTAAGTATTCCAGAAGCTACGTACTTTTCTTTATAGCATTCATTACGTATCCTGTTTCAGACCTCACGCCAGCCTGCGTGAGTTTAAACGCGTGCCTTTCGGTTACCCGTCACTGTGGACTGGCTGTCTTGTCAGTCCACAACAATTTAAACCCGGAAACCGCCCAACAGAGCGTTGTTTCAGCATGTATCAGCATTATTGTTAATTTATGAGCATGAGTGTGGAATGGTGTTTTATTTAAATGGTATTATTCAACAAATGTTATTTGTTGTGTAAAAAATGCTATTACTTATTGAATACTATTACTTACTGGACATTTACCTCTAATATTTTTATCTAGTTAATAATGAAGTTATGATGCTTCAAAGCAAAAATCTGATAGTGTGCAAATATTAACGCTACTCACTGTATCTCTTTGCTTTCAGTACATTGCTCCCTAGGCGTTTTAAACTTGGAACGTACCTTCCATGTAACAAAAAGACTCTCTGAACTTTTCGTCCTAGCTTTCACATCCCTGGGTGGGGATTCAGGGGGCTCCTCCATTGTGGTGACCGAGAGCGCTCTGGTCGCATTGGACGTTCCCACGGAGTTGCTAGCGAGGGCCCTGAACTGGTAAACTCGGGCGGGCAGAAGGCCCGCCACGGTCACGTTTTGCTGGCCTGCTTGCACCAGCACCTGGGCAACATTCCAATGCCATGTAACTGCCAACAGACACACAAACTGGAAGAAATTACACAACAATGTCAGTCACGATGAGATTCCGCAAAAAATCTTCAAAAGCTAGAGCACGCTAACAGTTCGGCGACCACATACCTGAGGCGTTCTTGTACTGGACCACGTAGTGCGTTATGCGGCTGTTCCCGTCGTACGGCTGTTCCCAGCTCAGACTCACACTGCGGCTACTGTAGTTGGAAACGTGGAAGTTCAGCGGAGTGTCTGGCGGCTCTTGAACTACCAGCAGGATTTCTGATCTGTCTGTCCCGTACTTGTTCGACGCGACACAAACAAAATGTGTCGTATCCGTTCGCTCTACGCGTTTGAATTCCAGTTTGGATGTCATTCCATTACGTGTTGCTATCTCTTCTGCAGTAACTCTTTCGTGACGAGTAGCATCAAAAGGGTGGCCATTCTGAAACCAGTTTATGGTGACAGGTTTGTCCCCATCGGCGGTACAGTCAAGCGTTGCTGAACTTCCTTTGACCGCTGTGATATTTTGAAACGGTCTATGAAATCTTGCCGGCACTGAAAATAAAGTAAAATACCCAGTTACTTCAATGTATTTAGATCATTACGAAATGAATGTAATTGCTAGAGAATATATCTGAATATATCTGTTGCAGCAACTAATGTATGTAATGTGGTAGTTGCCAGAAAGGAGTTAATGTATTGTATGTTGTTCATAGCAGGTATGAAATATGGCTCGTTTAGACATTCAAGAACATACACTTATACACACACGGAACCACGTAAATATAAAATTTCATTGTTTTTAGAGCACATGTAATTTTCCTAAAGGCATGTAATTTGCTATCCAGTTTTAAGGTTCCTTGATATGAATTATGTAACATGTGCTACAGTTAAGCATTTATATATAGGGTGATCCAAAACGAAATAACATACTGTAATTGTTTATACAGACAAACTGTGAACGACAGAAACACATTGCGCATCTCACTTCAAGAGAAAGGATCAAAGCTTTATGTTCGCTCAGACACTCAACGTAAGCACGATGTCAATAGAACGAAACACCAATCCAAGTTGAAAAGATTTCATTTTTCATTCGATGTCTGGTTTCGGGCCGAAACTCATTTTAAAATCAAACTACAGGGCAGAAAACAAAATTTACACTCATGCGTAATACATTTATTACCAAATTCTTAAGCATATGCCAAAGATATAGAACGCCTCGTTTTAAACTTACATAAAATCGAAACTGCCATATCTGAAGATGTCAACAAAACGTGTTATGTACAGTCACAATGGATACACATAACTGGCAGTTTATTTCTTCCTCTGTCGTAAGAAAACCTCGGGAAGGGGGCGCCCTGTCAGGATATAGGATACATGTATTTATTTATTAAAATGTTCTCCAGCCATCAAGAATACACTAGCTCATACAATAACCACAGAATTCCACAATAAAAGTAATACTCTTTTAAAATCTTTACTAAAAAGAGTCCAGTTCTTAAAATCACTGACCAGTAGTACACATCAGCGCCACATACGGTGCATATTACAAAATTGTATGCCATACTGACAGATAAAAGCCATTAAATGTAAAACCGTGCAAGCCAACAATAAAATTACGACCTTTTTAAATCCTCTACCAAAAAACTATTTAAAACCACTGCACAGTAAAACACAAGAGCACCACATACGGCGCATATTGCAAAGTTGCATGCCACGGAGGCACATAAAAATAATTAAATGTGTACAGCGTCAAAAGTATTAAAAAAGAACAGATCCTTCTAAATCTATACCATAAAGAGTCAGTAACCAGTAATACACAGCGCTGCTGTGCGTCACTGCCTAGTGATTTTTAGTGTTTGGGTCCTTTTGGTAGAGATTTTCAATGAGTACTACTTTTATTGTGGACTTTTATGGTTACTGTACGAACTGTTATACTCTTGATAATAAATAGATAAAAAAAGGTTTCCTATATCCTGATAGGGCGCCCCCTTCCGGAAGTTTCCTTACGACAGAGGAAGGAATAAACTGCCAGTTATCTGTATGCACTGTGAATGTATATTACACTTTTTGTTGACATCTTTAGAAATGCCAGTGTCGACTTTATGGAAGTTTAAAACGATATGTGCTGTATCTTTGGCATATGCTTAAGAATTTGGTGATAACTGCATTATGCATGAGTGTACATTTGGTTTTCAGCACTGTGGGTTAATTTGAAAATGGGTCTCGGCCCGAAACTAGTCATCGTATAAAAAATAAAATATTTGCAACTTGGACTGGTTTTAGTTCTATTGATTAACAGAAGTTGCTGACCCAAGTTACTCTAGCATGCTGAGAGTTCGTAAGCACAAAGAGTTGGTCGAGAAGCATCGGAAAGTTAGTCCATTTCATTCCTTACATGAATCAACAGGTCCCTATTTATTGAACCGACAGCTTCTACAGTACGATTTCTCAGATCTTGAAAAGTAGCTGCCATAGTTGGGACAAAGACTCATCTTTTATGCACCACCACAGAAAAAAAAGTAAGGTCTGAAGCATGGTAACACGGGAGGCCTAAAGCAATGAACAAAATCTTGTTGCCTACCTGTTCGAATCCAATATTGTGGGAAGGTGTTGTTCAGATAACGCCGTACCTCAAGGTGAAATTAAGGCGGGGCGCCATCATGCATAAAAATGAAAGCATTGGAACCCTTGTGAAGTTCAGGAAACAACTAGTTTTGCGGCATATCCAAGTATGACATTCCTGCTACAGTTTCCTCCGCAAAAAAGAAAAGTCCATAAATTTTGTGAACAGAAATGGCACAAAACATATTCAGTGTCGGAGAGTCTCTTTTATGTTTGACGAGGATGCCAGGATACTTCCCTTACTCTTGCACTGTGGGGTTTACTTTCCCCGATAGATGAAACGCCGATTCGCCTGAAAAGATGAGGCGTTGGGATAAAGTGTCCTCTGCCATATCCTGGAGAACTGAAATGCAAAATTTGTACCTTCTATCGTGGTCGCGGGGACGCAGTTGCTCCAGTAACTGCAACTTGTATGGCTTCACCTGCAGGCGTCGTTGCAGGACACGCCACGCTGTTGTTTGAGAAAGTTGAAGTTCCTGGTGTGCCCGTCTTGTGGACTTCCGAGGCTGCCGTGTGAACGCATCTCGGATACGCTCGAGATTTTCGTCAGTCGTTCGTGTCCGACTAGCACCCTTCCCCTTTGCATATGCAACCAGTTTCCAAGAATTTGTTGTACCAGTCATAAATCTAGTTGCACAGAGGCAGCTTCTTGCTAAATTGATCACGGATTCCACGTTGCACTTGAACAAGGGGTTGACTTCGCCCAGATTCCAACACATATAATGATTTCTCTTGTGGTGTAGTCGACATCTTTGCTACACACAGACAACAGCGCAGATTTGTCAAAACTTCTTCTGTACGGTTACTTCAGCAGTGTGGTTCTATCTTTTGTTGCTTGTATGTAATAAACAACTGAAATCTGTTCTTCCTTTTTGAATCACGATGTAGTGAGGACGACAAGCCAGCTTAGATCAACGATAGGTGTTATTTATTGTGTCTGTCGGGTATGAACATCAAAAAGATTCAAATGGCTCTGAGCACTATGGGACTTAACATCTGAGGTCATCATTCCCCTAGAACTTAGAACTACTTAAACCTAACTAACCTAAGGACATCACACACACCCATTCCCGAGGCAGGACTCGAACCTGCGACCGTAGCGGTCGCGCGTTTCCTGACTGAAACGCCTAGAACCGCATGACCACACTGGCCGGCTATGAACATCATTTTTAGACTTCAAGCTATATTTTTAAATGTAGCAAGCCGTATGAAACTGTACTGTTCACGAAAATAACACACTGAATCCTTGTAACAAAAGAGAAAATTGGTTACTGTGAAAAGGACATTCACAAAATTTTAATAATCAACTCGAAAAAAATATAGAAACGTAATTAAATTTTTTTCCTGATGGTACAGGGTTGTAGCCTCTCCCCGATGTTATTCAATCTGTATATTGAGCAAACACTAAAGGAAACAAAAGAAAAATTCGGAGTAGGGATTAAAATCCATGGAGAAGAAGTTAAAACTTTGAGGTTCGCCGATGACATTGTAATTCTGTCAGAGACAGCAAGGGACTTGGAAGGGCAGTTGAACGGAATGGACAGTGTCTTGAAAGGAGGATATAAGATGAACATCAACAAAAGCAAAACGAGGATAATGGAATCTAGTCGAATTAAGTCGGGTGATGCTGAGGGAATTAGATCAGGAAATGAAACACTTAAAGCAGTAAAGAAGTTTTGCTATTTGGGGAACAAAATAACTGATGATGGTCGAAGTAGAGAGGATATAAAATGTAGACTGGAAATGGCAAGGAAAGCGTTTCTGAAGAAGAGAAATTTGTTAACATTGAGTATAGATTTAAGTGTCAGGAAGTCGTTTCTGAAAGTATTTGTATGGAGTGTAGCCATGTATGGAAGTGAAACATGGACGATAAATGGTTTGGACAAGAAGAGAATAGAAGCTTTCGAAATGTGGTGCTACAGAAGAATGCTGAAGATTAGATGGGTAGATCACATAACTAATGAGGAAGTATTGAATAGGATTGGGGAGAAAAGAAGTTTGTGGCACAAATTGACAAGAAGAAGGGACCGTTTGGTAGGACATGTTCTAAGGCATCAAGGGATCACAAATTTAGCATTGGAGGGCAGCGTGGAGGGTTAAAATCGTAGAGGGAGACCAAGAGATGAATACACTAAGCAGATTCAGAAGGATGTAGGTTGCAGTAAGTACTGGGAGATGAAGAAGCTCGCACAGGATAGAGTAGCATGAGGAGCTGCATCAAACCAGTCTCAGGACTGAAGACGACAACAACAACAACATGTCCGCAGTCCTCGCAAACACTGATAAACTGCACATTGTCAGCGCCATTTTGTTTTCTCTCCTGTAGCAACATGCTACGTTACTTTAGGGTGGGGATTACACTGTGGATTAGGAAACCGACTCAAAAAAACTGAAATCAATGTGACGTCAGCTTTACAATTTATTCGCGACACATGAAAATTAGTGTCCGACTGGGACTCGAATCCGAATTTCCCACTTATCGCGAGCCGTCACCTTAATAACTTTTTCTTGTTATTGCTTTAATGAAGAAGAGCAGTCAGATTCACGCTGGTGTAGACAGGGTTCGCATGGATCAAAAGCCGAGGCCGGGCAACGATGCCTCCACCTTCCCTGTCACTGAACCGTCCCTGTGAATTTTGCTCCCTTCAGCTCAGTTTGGTATATGATTGTAATACACATTGGCTACATTCATGTGGCTTCTCGCTGCCAGTCCATATCCTTTGGTCCTTTCAAACACAGAGCACACTTCATCGCCTGATCAGGCCAACGTTAGGTCATTATACACTTTGCAGAGGGAGGTGTGGCCCCTCAATGTAACCCCCAAGAGTCTGCGTTTCAGCGCTCCTATATGTGGTTCCAGTGCGATCGCGTGAAAAATTTTGGAGACTGCGGATCCTTGTCGAACCGAACGTCGGACTGCCAAGGGACCCGCCTCACGTCCATTTACCAGTGCAAGGGAAGATGCTCGGCGTAAGAGGCGCAAAACTACGTCGAGGAAGTCAGGTGGGAAGTCCACACCGGCTAGAACCGATGTAAGAAACTTGTAGTGTATTCTGTCGAAAGCGTGGTCGAAATCAATTGGTATCACAGAAGTTCGAGGCGACAGGATGGGCGAGAGCTATCAAACACTACAATCGCTTATAGCCTCTCCACCCTGTGTCGATTGCTCCATTGAAGGGGTTCGTGGCAGGACCTTCTTTATGTCTGCTGGCAGGAGCCAAGCGAATACCTTATAGCCTGAAATTAACATTGCGTCAGTGGTATTCCATGATCGGCTGACCTGTTGAAGGCTTGTAACAAAATGAATGGTCCATCGATGAAGGCAGGTGGCACACAAAAACTAGGAGACGTCAGCTTTTGGTACAAGGTTATCCAATATTGAATCATCAGGGAGCGACTACGGTCGCAGGTTCGAATCCTGCCTCGGGCATGGATGTGTGTGTTGTCCTTAGGTTAGTTAGGTTTAATTAGTTCTAAGTTCTAGGCGACTGATGACCTCAGAAGTTAAGTCGCATAGTGCTCAGAGCCATTCATCAGGGAGCGAAACGTCCAATAGAATTTGAGCGGCAGTCCTTCTGGCTCAGGCGACTTGTTTAGCGCATACCTGTCTAGCGCGCACTCAACATTGTCCTACCCAATCTCCATTAAAAGCAACAATGCTGCAGTGTCGTGCTGTAGAACGTCGTTATCGTCCCATTCCTCTATTTTCTCCTCCTGGTAAAAATCGTCGATAATGGTCAGCAAAGGCTTGCACAATGGCCACCGGAATCGTTAAGGATCGACCATCCCGCAAAGTGGGGTTAGTGACTAACTTTCGTCGGCATCGACGGCTAACGAGCACGACGTGTCGCTTAGATGGGATTTCATCGCTCACTCGGTCTAGACGCCGCGACCGCTCTACAACCCTTTACAATTTTCCCCGCGTAAGAGGCAATACTTTGGCTTCAATTGGGCGGCTTGTGATTTGCTGCTCTGGTGAAGGCGGTTGGGATGCGGTTTCGCGAAGCATCATGTAAAAAAAATCCCAAGTATGATGCTATCATGCAGAGATTCCATCTGTATTGTATTAGCACCTACTAAAATGCTTTTTCTGCATATTCCATCCGCTATGTCAGCGTCGAAAGGTATCGTGGAAGACATCGTTCGTAGTCCGCCCACGCGGCAACGATAATCTGACGGCATTCGGAGGTCCTGGAGATGCACAACATTTATCTACTAGATCCCACATTTGCGCCATACGCGACATCCATATGAAGGCGTTATGGTGTGAGAAGGCAAGCGGCCATCTTCAGCGTCCAACACTTTCGTTGCAAGATCGTGTGAGATATAGATGTGATCAAGACGACTGGCCGAGTGATTGGTAAGATATGTGTGTCCAGGGTGGTCACCTTGCTCTTTCTCCAAGTATCGATGAGAAACAGATCTTGCACCAATATGTGAACTTAACAGTTCGAGAAATGTTGGACGTGGTCTTTGGGGTGGAACACACAGTTAAATTCGTCACCAAGGAGATATTGGCCGGAATGCCCACGAAACAAGGGACGATTTCCTCTGAGTAGAAAAGCAATCTCTCACAGCATTTGTAGGTTTCTGACGGAGCGAAAAAATTAATAATACGTGTAACCAACATTGTGATTGCCACCCCCTGGACGAGGGGAGGTAAGTCACACCTTCGATTTCAATACCGTCACGCACTAGTATCGCATCATACCGCTGCCATTCTGATCACCCACTATCATCAACCATTGCAGCTGGGGAGGGACACTAAGCGCACTTCCCGCAATAAAGCAGAGTCAATATCCGAAACATGAAGAATCTCTAGCAACAGGTGGATCCTCACCATTGTTCCATTGTTATTCAGGTTAATAGTGGCGACGTGATAAACCTGTCATCGAAATGCGGGTGCCGAGTTATTCAATAGGTAGGAAATGTCTATTGTTTGTCAAATTGCGCCGTGACCTTCGGCTACCCACAACACCTTAGCTGGAACTGTTCCTAAAGTGTAGGCGCCACCAACTCGAAATGTGTCAGTGTAGCTTGCATGGCGTCATCGATCTCGCCCCACTTCTTTGAACACACAGCAAGATCGTCTTCCATCGTCTCGTCAGGGCACGAGATTGGTTGGTGCACGCACTCCGGCACGTGCGGGGGGGACAGCACCCTTCTCGTGCATCGATGTCTGATCGCTTAGCCGTGGGCACGTATGAAAAGTGTCTCAGTCTCATTCTGTGTTCCTACACTGAAGAGCATTCGATGGCGGGTGAAGTCATTGTCCTCTGGCGGCTGTTCCTCAGCCTGTTCAGTAGTTGCCCAGCGCCTTCACTTATGGTGCTTTGGGTACCATTGTTTTCAGATGTGACCTTCTGTATCAGACGAAGGCAGCGACTCACGACGCTCTGGGACAAACGCGGCGGGTAGCACGATCAGGGAGTCTATCCCCATTCTATCGTTATGAACCTCGTCATATGTCGACAGAGGCGGTGCTGTAGAAGTAAAAGCCTGCGACAGGTTTCGTCTTCACGCCGCACTGGAGGCTCCTACATTGGGTCATCATAAAGTGTCCGACACCATTTGAAGCGACAAGAGTCGTGAAGGTAGCAACCTAAGTCATGGGAAATGCAGTGTCGGCTGTGATGGCGGCTCCATGTCCGCTCGCGGTAGTTGCGTGGTTCGGTGTTCAATGGATTCGTATCGGAGCTGCCCCTCCTTCCCACATTCGGAATTGGGTTTTTGTTGTCTGTCGTAAATGACAATGGCATGGCAGCGACTTAGAGATTTGAGGAAACATGTCTTGAGTTCAATTCGGTCCTGTCGGGTTCCATTCAGAACAGAATGTGTTAGAAATTGCGTCCGTCTTTCCTCGTTCTGACTATGCATCGTGCCGCAGAGGCGAAGTGCCGTCTCGACATCTTCTGCTGGGAGTCCAGGTGTAAGTTAGAGTATCCTGTTTGCGCGGTGTCCCAGACTAGCATGATCAACGTCCAAAGTACCGACACTACCATCAGTGTAGCGGAAGAGGCTACTCTGTGTCATCTACCGAAAAATCCGTTCACATATTGCGTCACTGATGGTCTTTACATAGAGTGTATTACCCACGGTGGATAAATGTATATCGATGATGTTGGCGTTGGGGTTATGACCTCTTCTCGTGAAAATCGTTCTAATACTTGTGCTTTTGGTGGTGCAAACTCGTTTCGGAAAGTAAATTTGTGCGTTGATTTCTCTATTGGTTCGCAATGCTGATCTCTATGCTTCAGGTTACGCTCACGGAACGGCCGATAGCTGAATAAACAACACGAGCTCTCATTCCTCGGTGAGGACACAAACAACACGTCCGCACCGTTGGACTGCGAAAAGCAAACTACCACTTCGGCTATCCCCGGACCAATACAAACCTCCATATGTCACACTGTTTATACCCTCTAGTGCTCGACGACGGTTACTGATTCTCCCAACAGGGACAATCAGTGTTCTTAGAGTCGTTTTTAACCTGTAGAGGCTATTTGCATACATGTCTGAAGGCCTTTGTACAATAACATACCGACATTGCGAAACACCGACATCGTAAATTAAAATCTGGATTTCAGTGTGAACCAGGACTGAGAGATGTACCTGCGAACGGACAAAACTTTAACTACCGTTTCATTTTTTGAGATGAATACCGCTCGTACACACGTACGCTGGCGTTATAATACTTCATGTTCTCTCAACGGTTCCGAGTATTTTGCTACCTGTTGCACTACGTAGACGGCATTGGGAGCAATAGTACGTCTTGTTCTCTAATATTCGTAATTATGTTTATACAGCAACAGTTAATGATTAAGTAAGTAAAGGTTCAAATGGACAAAACTGACAATTGTTGAAAAGATCTTTGCATTCATTGTCATGTCATACTTTAGAAAGATAACATAATATTGGAAGTATTTCAAGTGATTCAGAATTGTACTTGACACTGAAAGTTTGAGTTTTGTAGGCCTCCCGATACGGATGCTCACTTTAATTACCATCATAAAACAGGATACACGGTGTTTTAGACTGTGGAGAAATGCAAGATGATGCATATAACTAAGAAAAGAACCTCATAGTATCGGATTACTAGATCAATGAACGTTTTGATCAAGTTATATCGTAGAGAAGCTTACTGGGAGACAGATTTTTTGGAAGGGTGTAACACATTTACTCTATTTTTATCTTGATGAGTGATTGCAAGCGGCTCATAAAAGAAATAAAACGGTGTTCCTTTTTTGCTTCGGAATACTAATTCTTGTTCAGACAATATATTTCGTAGCACTTAAGGTGGTGGTGGTTAGTGTTTAACGTCCCGTCGACAACGAGGTCATTAGAGACGGAGCGCAAGCTCGGGTTCAGGAAGGATTGGGAAGGAAGTCGGCCGTGCCCTTTCAAAGGAACCATCCCAGCATTTGCCTGAAACGATTTAGGGAAATCACGGAAAACCTAAATCAGGATGGCCGGAGACGGGATTGAACCGTCGTCCTCCCGAATGCGAAGAACTTAAGGAAAGCTCACTCTGACGACGTGCAAAATCCTGTCGACTATTCGTCAAGAGGAAAATGCACTGTCCGGTCTCCATAATATGACCTCCTGTCAAAAACTTGAACAACCATCTTCTACAGCACCGGCCGCTGCGATGCTTGCAGGGAGAGAGAACTTGACGTCCTGGAAGCTACCAACAAGCATACGGAGCCATGCCAACTCAACTGCCGTGGCTAGCTGCGCTAAGTTTCACGGTTCAGTACGAACAGACCGATTGAGGTGGTCTCGCAGATTCTCGATTGGGTTTAAATCCGCGAGGGTTGGTGGCCAGCTGAGTACGACTAACTCATCCCGGTGCTCTTCGAATCACATATGTACTCTGTAAACTGGCTGACACTTTGCATTTTCAAACTGGTAGATGTCACAGTGCCGAGGAAAAAGGACGCCAGATAAATCGATCCGTTTTCGCATTACGACAATGGCTGCATTGTTTACCGCATCCCCCGACATGGTTTATTACCCTCCACTGCTAGTGGTGCCACCGGCCGTCTGAGTGGTTATTGCACGTTGACGTTGAAGACGGCCCAGACGGCCCAGCTTATGCCGAATCTGGCTCCTTCAGATCCAGTATTCACACTTGAAACGGACCACGAGGTTACACGACTTGTAGCCCAGCCCTCGCGCAACGAAATTAGACGCACTAGCACATGGTCTATCAAGCATACCAACGCTAGGAAAGCCCCTGGGCCTGATGGCATTCAAAACCGTGTCCTCCAGGAGTTCACGGATAGAGCCGTAGAATAACTTGCACACATAACGAATGCCATCCCAGAACACCAACACTGCTTTCAATGATTATATAAAGTACAATCACCCACAATACGACAATCTTCCAAAGAAGCAGGACCACTAGCCTTCATCCATAAGTGAATACTAGAATCGGAATTTATCTTAAAACGTCTACGACAAGACAAAGACAAACTCCCGTGCGGTAAAAGGTAGGAACCCTCGCTAGAAATAATAACCTCAGAAACAGGTATAGTACGGTAAGCAAGAATTTCCCTAGTTTCAAAGGATTCCAAACCTGCTCTTCCAGCATTGTTACAAGCAACGAAAGATACAGTTATCCATCCGTTACCCAAACTGGAAGAAGAAGATACTTTCATTAAAGAAAAATTTAACTTCGCACCACAAAATAAAGTAGGTCCATTAGGAAGAGCAAATTGAGAAGTTTTACCTACTCCTCTTCCTTTTTACCCTTCGCAGAAGATGTCGAAGCACCAAGAGTGCCGTCCACATTGCTAAGTGATTTGTAAACCAGCATTCACCGGCGACGACGAAAACAACGTTCTGGAAGGCGACCAAGGTTCTGATGTTCAGGAAGCTAGGGAAAGACCGCTCTCTCTCACCAAATTACCGGCCCATCAGTCTGCTGTGCTCGCTCAGCAAGGTTGTTAAGAAGGTAATACTAAAACGCGTTACTATGCACTGCGCCGCCAACGACATCCTAAGATCGGAGCAATTCGGCTTTAGGAACCACCACTTAACAACACAGTAACTCCTCCGCGTAATCGAACATATAACACACGGTTGCAACATGAACAAATCCACAGGCGCCGTGTTCCTGGACATCGAAAAAGCTTTAGAACGTCTTTGTCACAACGCCCTTACACAGACTAAGCGAAGCTGTGTTCCCGGACGGACTCGTACGTCTCATGCACTCATATCTCACTAACTGATGTTTTAACACTGACGTGCAGGGTAAACGATCAACACAACACGGTATCAAAGTTGGAGTACCTCAGGGAAGCATCCTAGGGCCCATCTTGTTCAACCTGTACATTAACGACTTCCCAGCAACACAAAACACGACGTTAGCCATCTACGCGTATGGCACAGCCTCCTTGAGCAAGATTGGAAACCGTCGAACATTAATTCACGAATACAGACGGCACTCAGAACTGCCGAGCCTTGGTTGGAACGATGGCGTATTAAAGTAAACGTCGACAAGTGCGAAGCACTTCTGTTCACACGCAGACCGAAACTACTGCGCAAACATCAACTCTGTAGACATGTAACACTAGATACCCGCCCAATACGTTTCCGAGAGAAAGTCAGATATCTCGGTGTCTGGCTGGACCGGAAACTTAGATTGGGAGCCAACATCGGATACATTGCCAACAGAGCGCACGCGAGGCTCCAAAAATTTCACTCAATGCTCAACAGGGAATGTATACTGAATAGGAGGGTGTCGAGATCCATATACATGACACTGATTAGACCTCTGATGACGTACGCAGCTCCTGTCTGGGGATATGCAGCTCCTACACGCCTGCGACTCCTGCAGATCATACAGAACAAAGTGTTACGCATAATTACGAACGCTCCACGCTACACACGCACCGGGGATCTTCACAGTGAGTACGGCCTTGAAACCCTCGAGGAAGTATTCAAAAAACGCGCCACACGACTATACAGGAACTCGAGGCACTCGAACAACATCCTTACTCTGGGAAACTATGATCGCAACCATAGGTGGAAGCATATGCGGCAAAGACACTACTAGCTAGGGCATAACCGCCAATGGTGAGCTAACACACAACAACAAGCGACAAACGACGGCAAGTCCCTGCATATCAGCAAAGTTGACTGGATATGCCAGCTGCTATTAAAGCTGACCAACAGGCTACAGCAGGGAAACCGACGAGTTCGCACACTGACGCACAAACAAATCGCTAACATCATCCTACACTGTGAATCTAATATATGACCTATCGGACACAAAACGATGATCAACCCGTTACAGGTGTGCTGATTCTGACCGAGAGATCAACACCGGCTCCCAGCGGCAACCGCCGAACAACAGCACCACACAACAAGGTATCGACCTGCATGATACCCACTACTAATAAAGCCTACCCTTGCATGACCTGTCGCAGGCAGCAAGACATCCGCTACTGCTCTTACTACCCGACCTAACTATCGCAGAGGATTTTTCCCCCTGGCTCTTGCCTTGGCACTTTTTTCCCTCTGCCCTTCAGACCGCCACCCTTCGTTCGACTTTCGACCTAATCTATCCCCAGATGAGCGCATATTAATGGTTAACTTTAACCAGAAGTACGCAAACATCGCAGTACCCACATCCTGCGACACGTCACTTAAGTGAAAACTAGCCCTTATGGAGAGATGGCAGAAGACCTTTTGAGCTGGCCATCATACCGTTGCAGGGGTGGAGGGGCTCTACCTGTATTTAAAACAAAGAACGTCGTATGTAAGCGGTGGTCACATTAATGTGACGTGGCCGTAATCAATATCTGTGATGAAATAAACAATCCTCTGGTGAACAAGCGAAGGCCATCGTCCACAGGGTCAAAAAGATGGTGTGCTATTTTGTGTGAATCTTTTTGTACTTCTCAGATCACTGAAGAGTAAAAAGATTAAACGTCGGTAAGTCTCAGTACCAGCTGTTCATTACTAAAAAACACCCTGGGTTGTAGGATTCCTCTGAAACGCATCGGAAGGAGCAATTTATTTTCGTTTCACTTGTTAACCTTTTTATACTTTCAGGGAAACGTCACCAGTCACGAAATTAAAGTAGAGCGCCCTCATGTCTCTTGTTAGCATTCAAATATTCTGTTCTTTTGTAAAAACACAGCTGAGTTTACACAACGACACCTCATCAATACGCTAATGTGGTTGCAATTACGACTGAATCCTGAAACACTGGTGTATTAAAAGAACAACTGAGAACAACTCAGGTCAATAGCTCATGAAAAAACACATTACCGTTCTGAAATTGCCGTTCTGAAATTACTGTTCTGAAAATAAATGTGTAATTTATATATCATGTTGCTGCAAAGCCATGCTATTTCTCATTTCCCCGCTATTAATGAACCTTAAAAATTATATTATGCCTGTAGTAGTAACTCATACGCAGCAGTAGATAACAAAGCTGCACATATTAATCATATGATAAAATACTCTTCTCTCTGCGTGCAATTATTTGCTATAAACTCATTTCGCTATCTCCAACAGTTTAGGAGATGGAATAGATGTTATGAATATTTTATTCTCGCTGTATTGTTAACAAGCACGAGTAGAAGTTAATGCGCTACATACAATCCACTTCCTTGAGATTGGAGATGGATATAGATCTCTTCCCAAGTATGAAGAAAAATTCAATATGTCAGCTATATTTCATAAGCAGCAATGTACGACCTAACATGCAACAAAATTAAACTCATAACGCCTGCTGTTTTGCATTGCAATCTATTTGAATTTCATACAGCTTGTTACTTCATTGCGAAGTATCGTAGTAACTTTGCCAGTTAACAAAATGATGCGCAGATCATCGTGAAACTGACAAACAACGCTGTAAGATACGAAAAAATCAATTCTTTTACCGAGCAGTTTGTTTAAAATTGTGTGAAAAAGTTTGCAGAGCAGCCTGAGTACGCGCGACGTTCAGTTCGTAGTGGCAGGGCTGCACATTAAGCAGCGATCGCTTTCTTTGTGCTTCCACACTAAAGCAGAAGAGAATGCGGTATGTTGATAGAGTGTAATGCTGGTGCAGGTACAAGTGTTTCAGAGTACACAGTTCACCGCACGTTGTTGAACAAAAGGTCCCACCACATAAGAGGCTAATGTGCACCAATTCAGACCCAGCGACAACGATAGTAGCGATTACACTGAGCACAGAGTCATCGAGTTTGGGCCACGAATCGACGAAAAGGTGTTACTTGGTCTGATGAATCAGACACCAGGTCACTGTTCTTGTCCGGATATGCCGTCATCCAGATAGACATGTGCTATGCCAAGACGCAGGCCGATGAGGGCAGTATTTTGCTATGTGGAACACTCACCTGGTTTCACGTGGGAGCTATGGTAGGCTAGTAACTGAAGACACCATGATAGTGGTGGATTACGCGAACATTACTGAGGACTACCTGCATCCCTTCAAGTTTGCTGTCCTTCCTCGTTGGCGATGACATCACCCATCAGAATAACTGTTTTTGTTATGAGGCCAGAATCCTGCTGCAGTGGTCTGAGCAGCGTGATACAGAATTCACGTTGATGTATTGGCCTCCAAATTCGCCTTATCTGAACCGATGGAACGCATCTGATACGATAACGGGCGCCAGCTTCGCGCCCATAAACCACCGGCCCCAAATTTATGAGGATTGCGTGACCTATGCATATGCGTCAGAGGTCACGTACCTAAGGACTGTGCAGAACCTGCGCTTTATTGCGTTGCGACAGGGATTAAGAAGGTGATCATGATCTGTTGGCTCATAAGTGTATATACTATATAATCAGTCCTGCAAAATCTGTTTTGCACTTTTTGTCTGCATCTAAAATATGGCTCATAAGTGTATATACTATATAATCAGTCCTGCAAAATCTGTTTTGCACTTTTTGTCTGCATCTAAAATATTTTCTCTCTATTCGTTCATGCAAAGACTAAACTATTACTCGATGCTGCAGCAAATATTACTCTAGTAGGTCTTTGAAAGCGGAAAACGGGTAATGGCAGCTGGATTACATCATGGATTGGTTTTGGAATCAGGTGTTAGATAGTGGGATACATCTCAAGTTCTCTGAGGCTGCTGATACTGCCACAGGAAACAATATAGAAAATTTACCTGAACTGAGAAATCGGAGAAGATGGCCAAATAAATACAAGGTCCAGTCACATTAATGTGACCATCGACTATGTTCAAGGCCAACACCCAATACCGACTCACACACGCCCGGTTGCAGCACTAGCAGTGGGGATGGGTGGGTGGGGGGGGGGGGGGGAGGGGAGGAGGGGGGAGGGGAACGCTAGAAACAGTGCAATCATTACCGTAATGCATAAAAGGAGCTATTTATCAGACGTCCAAAATGCATGAACGTTGTCCTTCATGTCAAGAATGGAAGCATTCTCGTACGGGATCAGTTAGTAAACTGTTCGCATGCCACCGTGGTTAAAGAATACTGTGAATGGCAAAACGGTGTTATCCAAAACCGTCGGCAATGTGGTACACCAAGTCCCTTAGGTCACTGGGGCGAACGACGGCTGTGAGGACGTGTATAGGTCAATAGACGTGCAACTGTTGAGAAAGTGATCTCCCAGATGAACCATGGGGCTACCAACAGTGTCTCCTAAATAACCGTTCAGCATACGTTTCTGCATATGAGCCTCTGCAGCAAAGTGTCTGGTTCATGCACCGACGCTGCCTTCTCTTCATTGGCGACAAAAGCTGGAATTTGCATCCCAGTACCGTAACTGGATGTCTACAGAGTGGTGACAGGTCGTCTTTTCCGATGAATCACGCTTCATACTCCATCAGACAGATAGCCTTTGGCGTGTACAGAGCTGCAACAATCGACGGAAGGTTCGAAGCCGGGGGAGGGAGCCTAATGGTCTAGGGAATTTTTACGGGGCATTCCCTGGGAGATCTCGTCATTCTGAAAGGCACAATGGATCATTAGCTGTATGCATCTTTTCTTTGGGACCATATCCACCCTTACACGCAGTTTATGTTTCTTCTGCACGATGCCATTACCATCAGCAGACTGAAACCTGACACACACCTCGCAGTGTGTGGTTCGAAGAGCACCAGGGTGAGTTCAACCATCTCCCCTTACCACCAGCCGGCCGTTGTGGCCGAGCGGTTCTAGGCGCTTCAGTCCGGAACCGCGCTGCTGCTACGGTCGCAGGTTCGAGTCCTGCCTCGGGCATGGATGTGTGTGATGTCCTTAGGTTAGTTAGGTTTAAGTAGTTCTAAGTCTAGAGGACTGATGACCTCTGACGTTAAGTCCCATAGTGCTTAGAGCCATTTGAACCATTTGAACCTTGACACCAGACTCCTAGAACTTATACCGAATCGAGAATCTGTGAGACCACCTTGATGGATGTTCGCGCTATGGATCCCCAATCGAGGCGCCTAGTGCAGCTGACCACGATACTGAAGTCGGCTTGGCTCCATATTACTGTCAGTAGCTTCTGGAACCTCATTGACTCTCTTGCTATACGTCTCGCAGTGGTCCGCACTGCAAAATGTGGTTATTCGGTCTTTTAGCAGATGGTAACATTAATGTGACTGGACAGGGTTCAGGGAGGATAACTAAAAGCGAAAGTCCTTGGGTATCGATTTGGAAGACGTAGGTGATCCAGTGTTAGAGCTTGAAATAACTTTGAAAGACTGTGAACAAATGAAGTAGCAGACACAGGTAACATTCGCTGGTGATTTTTAAAAGTATTGAAAGAAGTGGAAACCATTGTGTGTGGAATATCTCAGACTGAAGATACCATAGGAGATAATCATCCACACCGTCCCAAAGATATTAAAGATGAGCGTGAGAACTATTGCACAATCAACTTTACAACCCATAAACCCAAGCTCCTGACACAAATGACATACAGAAGACGGAGAAGAAAATTGAAGAACTTTTGCATGACATTCAGTTTGGCTGTGGGATAGGTAAGGTACCATAGAGAGAGTTCTGACGTTGCGACTGATGAAAGGCATAAGAAAATTGATCTTCATGGGACTTGGTGACCAAGAAAGAGCACTCGACAACGCACAATAGAAGATAAATTAGAAATTTTCAGTAAAATAGGCATGAGCTAAAGGAAAAGGAGAAGGAACAAAACGAATGAAAGACCAGGAAAGAAATGCTACGGTTAAAAAAAGGGCGTAAGGCAGGAGTGTAGCCTTCCACCTCCACTATTAAATCTGTGTATCGGAGGAGGAATGATACAAATAAAAGGAAGTTTCGGAAGTGACATTAAAATTCTGAGCGAAATGGCGTCGATGGTAAGATTAGCTGATGAGGCTGCTGTCCTGTGTCAAAGTGAGGAACTTAGGTGACCTGTTGAAGGGGATGATGAATCTATTAAGCAACGCATATGGACTGAGAGGTGAAACAGAGTGACAAGGTGACAGAACACACGTTGACATCAGGGAATACAGAGTTACTAGTAAGTACCTCCAGGGGAATCAGAAGACGACCGCATGAAAAACTGAGACATACAGAAAACAGACTCACGTGAATGGGCACAGCATCTCCCGAACTTTTTGTCTCACACTGCAGGTGTTTAGTATTGTATAGGCGCCGTTTCTGACACGGCAAACATCAATATGTGGGTGCAATTAATTGAAGTCACTGCTGCAGGAAGGCACAATTGAGCCCTCTTTGGTAATCTCTTCATTGGAGCGGATGATTTTTATCTACATGTTCTAACACCGCTGCCCTCTAGTGCATCTAAGCTGCGTCATTATTACGAATCGAAACTTGAAGAGATCCTCTATCTACTGGTATACATCTATTTTCTATATGTATGGAATTTCTCGAGCATCTGTTTACTAAAACTCCAGAGGCACTTACGAATGATCCTAGCAGGAGCTGTAAAGGGCAAAAACTATAGGATAAGACAGAGATTCGTATATACAAGGAGAATCACCTAAAACTTTCACCGCAGATATTGCAGAATGACAAGTGCTGTTGATGTGCGGTTTTGCCGGCCGCTGTGGTCGAGCGGTTCTAGGCGCTTCTGTCCGGAATCGCGCGACTGCTATAGTCGCAGATTCGAATCCTGCCTCGGTCATCGATGTGTCTAATGTCCTTAGGTTAGTTAGGTTTAAGTAATTCTAAGTCTAGGGCACTAATGACCTCAGATGTGCTTAGAGCCATTTGAACCATTTTTGCGCGGTTTTTAAAGACAGAATTGATAGTCAGGGACTCGTATAATTAGCCAATAAATAGATTGTAATAATACTTACAAAGCGTATTTTCTGTGCAAACATACACTTCTTTAAGTGGAACATTGCCTATTGATATTAAGAAACTAAAAGTAGAGCAAATCAAAATGTCAGTGGCGTTTGTTGCAGGATTCTAGTGCACGTCCTTTACGAGATATCGTACTCTGAAAACTTTCCACACCGACACTAACTTGTGCCATTCAACCTGCGCGTTCTATAGGTATGGCGTCGTTATGTTTGCTTACAGTGTGCTCGTGTGTTCCTTGAGTGCACTACAACTTACTAGTTCAAAAAAGCAGATAAAAATTCACTTGACGCCTTCCTCAGAAACAATCTCCACTCATTCCAAATTAATAATATAAGGGTAGACCAGATGTGGCTTAAATTCAAAGAAATAGTACCGGCAGCAATTGAGAGGTTTATACCAAATAGGCTAACAAACGACGGAGCTGATCCTCCTTGGTACATAAAACGGGTTAGAATACTGTTGAAGAAACAACGAAACAAACATGCCAAGATTGGCGATCCTTTACAGAAGCTCGAAACTTAGCGCGGAGTTCAGTGGGAGACGCCTATAACAGTTTCCACAACGAAACTTTGTCTCGAAACCCGGCAGAAAATCCAAAGAGATTCTGGTCGTATGTGAAGTATGTGAGCGGCAGGAAACAATCAATGCCTTCTCTGCGCGATAACAATGGAGATACTATCGAAGACAGTGCTGCCAAAGCAGAGTTACTAAACGAAGCCTTCCGAAATGCCTTCACAAAAGAAGACGAAGTAAATATTCCAGAATTCTATTCGAGAACAGCTGCCAACATGAGTAACGTAGAAGTAAATATCCTTGGAGTAATGAAGCAACTCAAATCACTTAATAAAAGCAAGTCTTCTGGTTCAGACTGTATACCAATTAGGTTCCTGTCGGAGTATGCTGATGCATTAGTTCTATACTTAACAATCATATACAACCGTCCGCTCGACGAAAGATCGGTACCCAAAGACTGGAAAGTTGCACAGGTCACACCAATATTGAAGAAAGGTAATAGGAGTAATCCACTAAATTACAGGCCCATATGGTTAATGTCGATATGCAGCCGGATTTTAGAAGATACATTGTGTTTGAACATTATAAATTACCTCGAAGGAAACGGTCTACTGACACACAGTCAACATGGGTTTAGAAAACATCGTTCCTGTGAAACACAACTAGCTCTTTGTTCACATGAAGTGCTGAGTGCTATTGACAAGGGATTTCAGATCAGTTCCGCATTTCTGGATTTCCGGAATGCTTTTGACACTGTACCACACAAGCGGCTCGTAGTAAAATTGAGTGCTTATGGAACATCGTCTCAATTATGTGACTGGATTTGCAATTTCCTGTCAGAGAGGTCACAGTTCGTAGTAATTCACGGAAAGTTACCAAGTAAAACAGAAGTGGTTTCAGGCGTTCCCCAAGGTAGTGTTATAGGCCCTTCGCTGTTCCTTATCTATATAAACGATTTGGGAGACAATCCGAGCAGCCGTCTTCGGCTGCAGATGACGCTGTCGTTTATCGACTAATAAAGTCAGAAGATCAAAATAAACTGCAAAACGATTTAGAAAAAATACCTGAATGGTGCGAAAAGTGGCAGTTGACCATAAATAACGAAAAGTGTGAGGTCATCCACATGGGTGCCAAAATGAACTCGTTAAACTTCTGTTACACGATAAATCAATCTAATCTAAAAGCCGTAAATTCAACTAAATACCTAGGTATTACAATTACGACCAACTTAAATTGGAAAGAACACACAGAAAATGTAGTGGGGAAGGTTAATCAAAGGCTGCGTTTTATGTGCAGGACACTTAGAAAATGTGACAGACCTACTAAGGAGACTGCGTACACTACGCTTGCCCGTCCTCTTTTAGAACACTTCTGCGCGGAGTGGGATCCTTACCAGGTAGGACTGACGGAGCACAGCCTTCAAAGAATGGCAGCACGTTTTGTATTATCTCGAAATATGGGAGAGAGTGTCATAGAAATGATACAGGATTTGGGCTGGAAATCATTAAAAGAAAGGCGTTTTTCGTTGCGACGGAATCTTCTCACGAAATTCCAATCACCAGCTTTCTCCTCCGAATGCGAAAATATTTTGTTGACAGCGACCTACATAGGGCGGAACGATCACAACGATACAATAAGGGAAATCAGAGCTCGTACGGTAAGATATAGGCGTTCATTCTTTCCGCGCGCTGTACGAGATTGGAATAATAGGGAATTGTGAAGGTGGCACTTAAATTTGATTTGCAGTGTATCCATGTAGATGTAGGTAGATGTAGATGTAGTCAGCTAGTGTGCGACAGTCCGACCACCGTAGGTCGTGATTGTTCAGTAGGATTTAACAATGCAGCAAAAGTCGACATGCTCATTGTGTATGGAGCGTGTAGGAAGAATGCAGTTCGTTCTTGTACGGTGTGTGCGGCAAGATGTCCCAACACACGACTACCGTCTCGGCAGTAGCCGGACGCTGTGGCCGAGCGGTTCTAGGCGCTTCAGTCCGGAACCGCGCGACTACTACGGTCGAGGGTTCGAATCATGCCTCGGGCAAGGATGTGTGTGGTGTCCTTAGGTTAGTTAGGTTTAAGTAGTTCTAAGTTCTAGGGGACTGATGACCCGAGATGTTAAGTCCCATAGTGCTCAGAGCCATTTGAACCATATCGGCAGTTATTTATCACCAAACAGGTACGTGAAAGTGATAGTGTAACACCTAGACCATAACAAAAGGATACAAGTGGCGACAGAAGGGGGGAAATAAATGTTCCTGCCGCTGTTGCAGTTGATCCGCCTGTTATTTCCCGCGCAGTCTCACGAGGAAGTGCCATGAGTCAGGTAAGTGTCCTATGCACTCACCGTCGACATACGTTCCATCCCTATCACATCTCTCTCCATCACGAGATGCATGGAAACGATTACGAGAACCGTGTTAACTTCTATACAAGGGCATTAAGACAGGATACGTCAGACGTATTATGTATCTTGTTTGGTGGTGAAGACACATTTACCGATCACGGCCAGGTAAACCACGGAAATGTGCACTACTGGTATGTCGACAACCCCCGTTGAGTTCGTCACATGGAACGTCAGCGTCCATGGAGTGTAAACGTATCTTGTGGGATAGTGAACCATGAGCTCACAGTCCCGTTTCTCATGGGTGGAACACTGAACGCGGACAAATAACGTAGCCTCCAAACCGACCATCTTCCACGGATGCTAGAGACCGTTCCTCTGCAGACTAGGAGGAACCTGTGGTATCAACATGATATCTGCCCAGGCCATAATGCACGAAATACTACACCGTGTCGTAACAAATTGCTTCCAAACCATTGAATTGGACGCAGAGAAATTATACTTTTGGCCGGCCCGCTTCCCAGATTTGATGTCTGTGGACTGATTTATGTGAGGAAAGCTAAAAGACGCCATCTATAAAGACATACCAACTACGAGGGCAGTTCAATAAGTAATGCAACACATTTTTTTCTGAAACAGGGTTTTTTTTATTCAGCATTGAAATACACCAGGTTATTGCCCAATCTTTTAGCTACACAACACTATTTTTCAACGTAATCTCCATTCAATGCTACGGCCTTACGCCACCTTGAAATGAGGGCCTGTATGCCTGCACGGTACCATTCCACTGGTCGATGTCGGAGCCAACGTCGTACCGCATCAATAACTTCTTCATCATCCGCGTAGTGCCTCCCACGGATTGCGTCCTTCATTGGGCCAAACATATGGAAATCCGACGGTGCGAGATCGGGGCTGTAGGGTGCATGAGGAAGAACAGTCCACTGAAGTTTTGTGAGCTCCTCTCGGGTGCGAAGACTTGTGTGAGGTCTTGCGTTGTCATGAAGAAGGAGATGGTCGTTCAGATTTTTGTGCCTATGAACACGCTGAAGTCGTTTCTTCAATTTCTGAAGAGTAGCACAATACACTTCAGAGTTGATCATTTGACCATGGGGAAGGACATCGAACAGAATAACCCCTTCAGCGTCCCAGAAGACTGTAACCATGACTTTACCGGCTGAGGGTATGGCTTTAAACTTTTTTTTGGTAGGGGAGTGGGTGTGGCGCCACTCCATTGATTGCCGTTTTGTTTCAGGTTCGAAGTGATGAACCCATGTTTCATCGCCTGTAACAATCTTTGACAAGAAATTGTCACCCTCAGCCACATGACGAGCAAGCAATTCCGCACAGATGGTTCTCCTTTGCTCTTTATGGTGTTCGGTTAGACAACGAGGGACCCAGCGGGAACAAACCTTTGAATATCCCAACTGGTGAACAATTGTGACAGCACTACCAACAGAGATGTCAAGTTGAGCACTGAGTTGTTTGATGGTGATCCGTCGTTCATCTCGAACGAGTGTGTTCGCACGCTCCGCCATTGCAGGAGTCACAGCTGTGCACGGCCGGCCCGCACGCGGGAGATCAGACAGTCTTGCTTGACCTTGCGGCGATGATGACACACGCTTTGCCTAACGACTCACCGTGCTTTTGTCCACTGCCAGATCACCGTAGACATTCTGCAAGCGCCTATGAATATCTGAGATGCCCTGGTTTTCCGCCAAAAGAAACTCGATCACTGCCTGTTGTTTGTAACGCACATCCGTTACAGACGCCATTTTAACAGCTCCGTACAGCGCTGCCACCTGTCGGAAGTCAATGAAACTATACGAGACGAAGCGGGAATGTTTGAAAATATTCCACAAGAAATTTCCGGTTTTTTCAACCAAAACTGGCCGAGAAAAAAAATGTATTGCATTACTTATTGAACTGCCCTCGTACATCCGACGATATGCAACAACGTATTACTGCAGCCTGATCGAACATCTCAGCTGCAATGCTAGCATGTGTGCAGCAGTCGTTGCATACCAGAAAAAGTGTATATTGCCGCTACCGGAGGTCATTTTGAACACAGCGTGTGACGGTCAGCTGTCTCGTCACTGGTCAGAAACCACATAACTAGTTTATGCACTTACGTTGTTCTTTTCTCTGTGCTTCCACTGCTATTGTAGAAGTGTAGATGTGGGAAATTTTCAAAATACGATATCTCATAAACCACTCGCTCTACAATCCTGCAACAAACAACACTAACATGTTAATTTACCACACTTTTAATTTGTTGTTGTCAGTAGGAATTGTTTGCGTAAAAAATAAACTTTCAAAGTATTATTAGTTGATTGCCTGACAATATGGGCCCGTGAATACCAATACGTTTTGTGAAAACCACATATCAATAGCACGTTCCATTTACGCAATATTTGCAATTCAAGTTTTAAGTGATTCACCCTCTATATATCCGACAAATAAACGAAACTGTTGGATCTAAGTGCTATTCTGCAGAAGGCTGGAGAAATGTTGTATACCAGATCTCTTTCCTTGCCCATCCTTTTCTGGAGTGTCGTATCGTACAAAGACATTAACGGCCAGATTGCACCTCACACACAGGTTGCACTTCACCAGTAAGTTCTGTGCCCAGAGCGTAAGAAAGGGACAACTCATCAAGAAATAAAAACGCATGGACCATTAGTATCAGGCTCTTGAAATTACAGAGGCTAGGTACTTTGTTTCTTGCCGTAGCACTCAATAATATGATGCACACGATGCGAACAGCGCCTACCGTAATTTACGTTAATGAGGCTTCTTGTCATTACACGCAATGTCATTGATAGAATATAAAATATTAGAAAGTAGCAATAACGTGGAAATACAAGTTATGTGGGTTAGAAACCGTCTTTTGCAACAGTAATAAAGTATAATTAAGACCAAACGCGTTTCGCTGTATTCTAAAGCATCTTCAGTGGTAACTACAACATTATAGTTTGTGTTGCAAGTTTGGTTTTGCTAGCATCATGAGCAGTTATCATGCTTTCAGTTACCATTGCAAACAGGATTAATTATTATCGTTAAACGAGATTTTTTGTTTTTTACACCATCCGATCCGCTCTACTACACATATGTGGCAGATTTCAGCGTACAGCATATTATCACGTTTTTCAGTTGTGAAGAGACACTGCCATCTCACCATATTGGCCACTTTGTTTCGATGTGCGGCATGCATTTGGTTTTGGTGGTAACGAGAGCATCTGCTGTTTCTGTGTGTGTGTGAGTGTGTGTGTGTATTTTTATTTATTTATTTATTTATTTATCACCAAAACTAAACGAAAGATGAACGCATTCCGCACATCAAAAAAAGGGCGCAAAATAGCAGGATGGGAGTGGTTCTGCATAACGCAAAAGCGTGAATTACTGAAACTGCTATCTGATGAAATGTACCACACCACATACATATGAGAACTGAAAGAAACAAAACCCCACAAGTATAGACAATAATTAATATTGTTTACTTAGTAAGTTAAAGTATGAGAACTGTTTCCTAGCTAACCAAAATTGTAAGAAAAACTCTGTCAGGCACTTAAATGTGATTTGCAGAGTACCCATGTAGATGTAGATGAACTCTACTGTTACAGTAACCACTGAAGATGCTTCAGAATAAAGCGAAACGTGTTTGGTCTTTATTGGACTTTATTACAGAAGCCAAAGACGGTATTTAACTTACGTAACTTGTACAACCGCGACTGCGGAAAAAGAGGCTACAAAACGAAACAGACATCATGAAACGTGTAAATTACGACATTTTAGAATTCGAAGCAGATATTTCGCAAATGGCAAAGTCAGATTTAGAAAAAACTGACTCATCAACAAAATTTCCGTTATTATCATCGAGGATTAAACTATTCACATCCTCATTCTACAACATTCTTTTTGGTGTGAAGCCTCGCTTCTATTTTGTTTGGAGTTATATTTTAACAGTATCTCTTCTGGCTAAATCCGTCCTTGTCATGTGTTCCCAAGCATGTTTCTAAATTTTGTTCACCTGTCATTGTGTAGCACTTGCCGCATATCTTCATTTTTCTTCCTGTTGTCGCTACTCGTCTGGCGTCATCAACGAGTGTAAAAAGCTCTTGTTAACCTATCGTCAAAAAAGAGCACCGGGAACTGTGTTTCGCCGTATCTTATAAATGTGAAAACTCACAAAAATATAGAACAAAAATCAGTCAGTTTCGTGTTAGCCATGAAATTGTTGCTGGCAAAATGAACGTAGTTTCAGGGGAACAATTATCGTTAGGAAAGAAAATACCTCTTCATACTGTCAGTTAAGAGTCTGCAATATCGTAGTTTCATTGCTTACGTTATTGTGATTGGAAGCAGCATTTCGCTTCTGTAACACCGACATGCACAGTACTAACCTCTCACATCGACGTAAACGATTTTACTAAGACCAATTCCAAATCCATTGGCAGCCTGGCACAGGTAATGTCCTTTGTCCATTGGGCGGGCGCTATGAATCCACAGACTGCCGTTATCCAGAATCCTGAAAAACACAACATATTTAAGAATTTTTACAATCCTCAAAATCATGCAACATTTGCTACGCAGTATAAGAATATACAGGGTGTTTCAAAAAGAATTACATGATTTCAAAACTCCATATTTATTGATAAAAAGTACTACAGACTTGGATGAATTGCAAAACACTTACAAAATCTTGAAGCTTTAACTATGCTACTGCAAATGGTTTATGGGTCCACCAGCAGCGGCACGAACAACATTTAGATAATAGCTACATTCATCATAAATTTTACACAGTGTATCTGCTTTTGCAGACGTTATGGCGATTGTTATTCTGTTCTTCGTTTCATCTTTATTTCAAGGTAAAGGGCAGATGAACACACTTTCCTTCACATATCTCGAGAAAAAATGACATGGGGTCATGTCTATCGATCATGGAGGCCAAGTGTGCAGGATAGTGTCTTGGACTCCCGTGCTCTATATCCAGCGTTGAGGCAGAGTGCCATTGAGAAACTGACATACGTTGTTGTGCCAGTGTGGTGGAGCTACATCCTTTAAGATTTTTTCACCAATAAATAAGGGGTTTTGGAATCATGTTTTTTTTACAGACACCCATTACATAACTGGCACTTAAAAATGGCACATCAGGAAGGGTAGCAAATAACGACATTTCACTTTCTGTGCCTGTAAACCGCAGTAGGGAGAATACATTATGAGATTTGCAGATGACTTGGGGGCATACAGTATGCGACTTTATGTACAGGGAGCTGTGATCTCTCGCAGCAACAGCTGTTTTAACACGGCAGCTAAGCTTCATATCGAACTGAGCTTGGATGACTGGGGTACGTCATGCCATGCTGCTTCAACTCTGTCAGAGTTCATCAACCGTGGTGGCTGATGAATGGTGGAACATCAGCCCTCAGCAACCCATGACCAGATGTTTTCAGTGGGTGAGGGATTTGCAGAACGTACTGGTCAGAGCAGCATTCAGACACCGTCTTTATCGACGTAGGTCAGGACAGTGATGGGAACATGTGGCATTGAATTATCTTGTTAGAATAACATCAGGGAAACTTCGAAGGTAGGGCACAGCCACCGACTTCATCACGTCAGATGTGTAATCACGGTGATCGTGTTATGTACTGAATGGCGCACATACCGTCACCTTACGTTATGGGCCCATATACTGAATGCAATTTAGCAACGGAGCCTCCACGTATGGATGTGATAGGTCCGTCGTAATACAGCATGAAGAACATGGACTCGTCTGTAATGGTGACGTAGCGCCAATCAGCATTCAGTATCGTTGCGAAGGGAAGCCACAGCAACGGCTGCTGTGCACGCAATCCATGATGCTCCAACAACGACGTAGCTAGGATTTTGACGAAAGAGGAGGGGGTCCTATTTTTTAAAGAGGACCTTAAAAAGACTCGTGTTTCCTGAAAATTTGCGTCATTTTATTCGAAAAGGATATTGGAGATTTTGCCAAGCAGAGATCCAATGTCATTAGTTATGAGTGCTGTCCTTTGGCAAACCATTAGGAAGAAATCATGCTCCAGTCTCCAAGATCATTTTACACTCTTCTTTCAGTTTGGGTTTGAACTGAGGAAGTGAGTATCAATGCAGGAGCGCAAATTTTTTGGGGCACTGTGATTATTACCGACATGGCTTTTGGAATAAAGAGATCTCTGTTCGACAGAGTAGATAGAATAGTTGGTGGCGAAAATGCAGAGGATCTAGAATTACTGAATTTTACACCTTCCCAAATTTTCTCACTTAAGTATGTCTCTGCCACTTCTTGCACCATAAGAAAGATCATTTCCTGCATCAACGAATGCCCCAGCAGAGGAATGCATGACCCTAAATGAGGAAAATTTTGGTTAGTATTTATTTATCATACGGATTTTGGTGTCGGGAGCCACCTAAGAGGTGTTCGGCTCGACTTCGACGCAGCTCTTTTCATTAAAGCAGTGCGGCTGCATCTCTGAGGGAACTGGAATTTGTCAGGAAAGAAAGGTATTAGGAAGGAGATGACCGTGCCCTAAGATAAGGGACCAACCCTGATATTAGCCTCAATTAAAAATGTGAAACCACACAAAACCATTTTCGGAGTTGTCAGAAGAGAGATTCAAACTGCCTCGTCTCCCGAATACAGGGAGCTCACCACACAGAACTGTACCAAGTCGATGAGGTATTTGGAAAACCTGATTGTTGTACACTGTTTTAAAATAAAACAAACTGCATCACAACAAAAGGTTAAATTGACATTTCATATTTGTCCTTTAACTCCGCATGTTTAGTCATTTGATAGTGCACGAATGCCCGCCTTTTTTAGATTTAATCGTGCGTGGAATTGATGGCTTTCGTTATTGTAGTATTACAAGAGCGTAAATATATTTTGGACGAAAGGGGAATGGGGGAATGTAGGGCGCAGTCGGCCCGCAGAAAAAATATTTTAGAAACGAACGAGCTATAGAATGTGTTGTCATCACATACTTCCTCCGCTCTCCACAAACCCCTCCCCATCGTTCCGTATCGGGAATGGTTTTCATAACTGACTACCGCCAGGGTCACCAGATTGGGTGATGTTTTGCCATTTGGCCTACTGATGACAGAATGCTGAGCAAATTTTTGTAAAGAAATGCAGCCATCACCATTTTGGAATATTTTTGTTGATCGACGCGATTTTTGGGTGACACAAACAAATCTAAGGGTATTTTTACGTGCTGATTTTAACTTAATTTATAACGATATTTACCGCTCTGCTGCCTTGTGAATTACTGAAATATTGCAACCGCAGAGTTCTAGTAACTTCTAGATAACGACTCCAGTGCTAACATCAAACTGATATGTAGGTAATTAGGCTATTATGGCCGTGTGTACATGGTTTTAGCTTACCATAATGCTAGCGGACTTCTCAAAATATTCCCTCTTCCTTCTTGTTACAAAGCTATTCGTAATTAGAAACTATCACAGCAGCATACAGCACTAAATCAATGAATTGTAGCACTCACATTAAATTCAGCTGCAGTAAGGACTGAACTGATTAACGAAACGACAACTGAGCTCAAGCAAGGCTAACAGCTGGTCTTGGCTGAAATAGGCTTGACCGATCGCCGATAGTGCGAGTATGACTGAGAATCAAAATATCTCCAAAATTCACTACAGGTCAAGTAGGTCGTGTGCAATTTCCTTTAGGTGTTTCTTAGGGGAGCGGGGATCTGACGCCCCTGGACATCCCCCTCTATCCCCCCCTCCCCTCCCCCTCACAGCCGCCCCTTTGGCTACGTCCTTGGCTCCTGGCGTCATCGCGCCGTCCACGAGAATCCCTGTTTTGCTACAAACAAGCCCATTTCCTGACGCTGCATAAGTGATTTGGCTTTATGAATCTGTGCGGTCTAACGGACAATATGTCTGTCGTCTCGGTCTTTGAGATCCTGCTTGGCGTTGCGTATGGCTTTCCTCTACCAGTGGATTCCGTATTTGCATGACAGTTATGGAATACCGATCAATGTGAACAATTGTTTTCAGTAGTGTTGTGCATCTATTATTCTATCTCTGCTGGGCGAAATTCTGTTCATAGCATCAGTTTGCTGTTACCGAGCACTGTCAAAGCCAGTCCCTGAAGATACCTGCTACCTCTACTTCCAGGAACCTCCACTCTCCTGCCGCAGAGCGCACCGATATGCTTTGTTCTCTCATCGTCGCTGGCCCAGAGTCGCTAATGTCCTGCAGCTACATCCTTGTGATCTCTGCACGTGAGTGCACTAAGCTTCTTATTGCACACACAAATGTCCAGTCTCTGCCAGCTCATCTCGACGAGATCCGTCACGTATTTCAAGACTCAGAGGTCTATGTAATATTTCTGCCGGAGACTTGGCTCAAACCAAGAATTTCCACATTTGTTCTAAGGCACAGCAGATGTAACCAACGAGGGGGTGGAGTAGGACTATACGTACGCTCTGATTTTCCACGTACTCTACTACACACAAAAAGAGATAATGAAGATAAGCAAGTGAAATATATAAAGATAATGAACATAAACAAGTGGAATATATGTTCATAGAGATCAAAAAACACCTGATACGTCTCCTCTGCAAAGATCATAAAGTGGAAAACTTCGCCTGACTATAAATTTATCTTTCAAGTCTCGAATCGACATATGAGCACGTAGTTATAGGTAGTGACACTAACACAAATTTGCTATAAAATACTCCTTCCAGTGTGAGATTTGAGCGGATGCATTCTTCTTCAAACGTGTCGCTACTTCAGCTAGCCTCTAACCATCATATGAACAGTAGTCACACTCTCATCGATATATTTCCAATCAAATTACTAGACTAATTCATGCCTCTCAAATATCTTCACTTAGTATGTCCACCCATGTCTATTTTCATGACGTACGCTCTAAAAAGTTTCAGAAAGAAGCCGCAACTAACTACATACCTACACTTCAAACTAATTAACTTACTTGAACTTGTAACTGAGGTGCAAGAAGTAATTTCGGAACGTCTTCTATTCGCTTCTCTGACATAAAAAACTACATGGCTTTAGTAATAAACTAACTCAACTATATAAAAAATATGCTCTTCTAAAGACCATATAAGTAAGAACGAAAGCTTCACGTTGAAGAAATAAAACAGCTCATGAACCTCAGATACGCTGCAGATCGGCGTGCAAACTATGCCCAAAGCTCCAAAATTATATTCTTTACAAGCAGAAGCGGAACAGGATCAGTCAAGCTGTGATAAATGTAAAACTCACGCATGTCCATGCATTAACTGACAACAGAAATTAACCAGCTGTCCCATGGAAACTGCATTGTCATGATATTTGCAAAGTAAAAGATGCAGCTGATCCCACAGTCCGAGCTGAAGGTCTGAATTGGTACTTAACATTACCTACAACTACAATTGAACCACAAGCGAGACTCATTGATTACTTCGCAGGTGCAAACTATACCGACGAAAAATTCTATCGGAAGCATATTACTTGCAATACGACCAAAACAGGCATTATGTCTTTCAGATCAGCATCTACTGGATGCGATGGCATCACAGTCCAAATGATGAAGCTTATATTGACTCACTAATGCCGACTATAACAGATATCTGCAACCTGAAAGAAGGGACTAGTCGAGCCACTATCTTAAAAGGATGTTGGCACAGTACCCTCTAATTACTGAACTATTTTAATTCTTCGTGCGCTGCCCAAGGCCTTGGAATATATAATCCGCCAGAAGTCAGCACACTACCTAACTAAAATCAACCTACTAGATGAATACCGCTCAGGTTTCTGTAAATATCGCAGCATAGCATCTGCCTTCATAAAGGTAGTACATGACGTAAAGCTTCCCATGAATACACAAGAGGCAACTGTCATGCCCTTCTTAGACTTTAACAAAACCTTTAACACTGTCGACCTCGACATTTTACTTGCCAGACTTAGCAGCCTAAAAATCTCGCGAAGTGCAGTGCAATGGTTTCGCTTACACCTCACACATCGCCAGCGCTGCATCATGTTCGGCACCACAAATTCACAGTGGAGGAATGTAGTATCAGGCTTCCCACAGGGTCCGGTGTTAGGTCCTATACTTTTTTCGTTGTACGTAAATGTCTCATCAGTTCTGCCCCATCCGCAAATACCACATCTACGCTGATGACCTATATGTTATCTAAGTGCAAAACCTATAAACCGGAAGACAGTTGTCGAGAATCTCAATACCACCCAATTTGAACTGTCGGAAAGGGCGCAGGATATAGGGTTCAAGTTCGACTCGTACAAAACCCAAGCGGTACCGGCTCGTCGTTACACGCAATTTAGGCCGAAATGTCGGGAATCCCTACCATCTTTAACCTAAAACTTCTCTCCATCAGCAAACAGTCTAGAAGTAATAAGAGATGAAAATCTAAATAGGACTCAGCACGTAAGTGCAACGTGCAGGGACGCACCAGGATCTTCCCATGCCATAAAAAATACGAAATGCTATTCCCTCTTGACATGAAAAAGAAACTTGAACAAACAGCTACACGTTCAGTTATTGATTACAGCGATGTTACCCAGCAAAGACATTCTTAGGAAAGCCCGCTTTACCTGGAACTGGTCATGAGTGCCTGTGTTCCTTATTTTTTTGGTCATATTTCACCATGATACGCACAGATATTCTGGCTGCGTGCAGGCAAGCGCGGAGAATTCCATACCCTTTGTCTTCCCTACTGTCTTATCAACGAACGTTGTCCCTCATATTTCTCCTTGAGCTTAACATTCTTATCTCATCACAGCAAAATCTTTTCTGTCCCATTCCATCAATCAGCCACTTTCTCGAAGTCCTTCTCAGTAGACGGAACCCGACCCTGGAATAACCTCCCGCATTATGTTATAGAAGTGAAGAACATCTGCAGCTTCAGAAGATACTTAATGACACATGAACTAAAACAACAATAATGATAACCATTGTCCCCGCACGCACTCGTATCTCTTGTACATCCTTATTTCCAACCAGATCATTCTCTTTTCCCCGTATTCCAAACACATACAATCTCCTTACATTTATGATCCCCAAAACTCACTATATCAGAAAACATCTATCTTGTACACCTAAGAATACTTCTTACATCTGCCACTATTATTATTGTTCTTATAGTCATTGTCATCATCATTATGTTTACTGTTATTATTCATAGTATCCGCAGCTGCAATAATACAAGTACTCCCACTATTAACTTTATTAATATATAGTCAGTATTATTTTCTCACACTGCCACTTCAGACACTCATGTCATTTCAATACTTTCTGTCATATTACAATTGTTATTTAGTACGTAACTATGATGTAAAAATGTGCTGTTTGTCTGAAACGCTGATCCTATGTAAGAGAGGGGCTGACGGATCTAACATATCAGTTAAAGAAATAAATAAAAAATAAAAATAATATAGCGTTGAACGATGAACCACATTCACGACAAACCATAATCCTGTTGCTGTCGAATTTCGGGATATCGCGCCAAAAAATAAAAACACCTACAGCCGTCCTTATTATTTTATTTTGTAGCAACCAGTTTCAACGCTTCATTGCGTCATCTTCAGGTTGTTGGATGGTTGGAGCGCTGACAAATTACCTGCGTATCCAGTAATGCTGGCAACTGGTGGGTTATGCATGGGGATCATATCAAGCTGTACCGCATCAAAACAGCCTGAAGATGACACAAGGAAGCGCTGAAACTGGTAGCGACAAACTAAAATAAAATCATAAGGACGGCTGTAGTTGTTTTAATTTTTTGGCACGATAGTAAGCGGCCGTCGTCCCAGAGATCTCCTGGAAAAAGGATGGATACATAAAAAAAAATTCGGGATATGCTAGCACATGTTTTTTCTTCTTACGTGATTCACAATACCATCTCCCGACAAATAACCAGTATTCAAATGTGAGTTGTAAACGAGAAATTTGCTGCATAATCTTTCCTTACATACAGACTGTTGATGGTGTTACTACCAACTACTTTGCGCGTTTGCGCTGCTTATCTTTGGAATATCAAAGTATGCCGCTTTGATTTCTCTTGTCTTCCACCTTCATGCTATTGTAATTGTGATGTCCAGCTGCGTAGGTACTGTGTATTGATTGTCAACATGACATCAATACTATCAGTTGATAATGGTATCGAGTGTGCCAAGCTCTCTTTGTCAGACTTGTCCGTGCAATTGTTAACTGTTAATGTAACGTATTTTACGTAGTTTATCGATTACATAGTGCTTTTGAATGGTTAAGATCAGGAACATAAACTGTTTAAAGTTTCTAGCCTTTCTGACTGGTAGGTCGCTTGGAGTACAAGATGCAGACTAGGAATTTAGAATGTGGGAGTGATCTTACGACGAAAGAACTCCTTCAGTGACAAATTTGGAACAGCGAAATATTCTCCAAATTACTGTATGTGTCGTGTTTAATTACTTTGGCAACCTCAGCACATTACAGAATAAGCGACAAAAAATAATGTGATTCAGAGGTGATACAGCAACAGCAAATTCTTACTGATATCTCTCGACTCCATGATAAAAGCGGCAATTCTGTAGAGTGCATACCTTGAAAAGATCATAAAATATTATTTTTCTTGGTTTCCAGCCACATAAATAGCTCTTTAAGTCAATTTTTTGACACAATTATTCGACCAACAGTAATACTCTCCGCTCACCTCCAGTGTCATGAATATCCTACATGGAAACGATATTTTACGGTTTTGCCCTCACAGCTGATAGCTGCCCAAATACTCAGTAGTACCATCCACTGCGAATGCAAAACACCGACTGACGTACATTCGCAAGAACGGTGTGGAAATAGGTCAGCGCTCGCAATTGGGCGGGCAACTGGGAAGTTATTTAAAGGGACCCACAAAGAGCGACGGATGGCAGCGATGCGTCACATGCGATATCGCCTGCAATCGGCCGCTCGCCACGACATTCCACACACGAGCGGTTTGCCAAGCAATTGCAATCAGTATTATGGAACGTCACTGTGTCGAGAAGTTCTGCTGTTGAAAATGAACTGCTTTGTTTAGCAGCAGTTGTAGCTGATTTCTGTATCCCCACGAATAACGGGAAAACAAATTTAAAATAGAGAGGATTATAAGTTATTACACTAGTTTTGAATTGTTTTTCCTGGGAACTGCTTTAGTGAATATACTACATTTTCCATTGAAGCTAAATGGGTGATGTGAATCTTTCCAGTGTGCCAGTATAATTTGTTTTAATAGCTTTCAATTCCTTTTCTATTCATTAGTCTTAATGTTTAATTGAAAATCTTTAGGCGCACACAATTTACTCGATGTTTCTATGTGGTCATGTGACTTCTGATACAGCATTTCAGCAGGATTTTTAGATCACATCAAAGGAGTCCTATGGTTGTGTAACATTATGTTACATGTCGCTTTATGATTCTGTGTCATTTCAGTTACATTTATTTCTTAAGTAAAAGCGGGCCGTACGAACGTTGGGATATGGTAAAATGTTCATCTACATCTATATATACACCCTGCAAGCCACCTGCGGTGTCTGACGGAAAGTACCCTTTACCACAGCTAGTCGCTTCCTTTCCTGTTCCACTCGCAGACAGAGCAAGGGAAAAACTACTATCTGTATTTCTCGTATCTTATCTTCGTGGTCCTTACGCGAAATGTACGTTGGCGGCAGTAGGATCTTTCTGCAGTCAGCTTCAAATACCGATTCTCTGAACTTCCTCAGTAGTGTTTTTTGAAATGAACGTCCTCTTCCTTCCAGGGATGCCAATTGATCTCCCGAAGCCTATTAGTCGCACTTGTATGCTGATCGAACCTACCCATAACAAGTCTAGCAACTCACTTTTGAATTGCTGCGGTGTCTGTTTCATCCGACCTGGCGCGGATTCCAAACACTCGAGCAGTATTCAAGAATAAGGCGTACTAGCGTCTTATATGTGGTTTCCTTTACAGATGAACCAATATTTCCTAAAGTTCTCCCAATAACGCGACGTCGACCATTCAACTCCCCTACCACACGGCAGCCGTTGTGGCCGAGCGGTTCTAGGCGCTTCAGTCTGGAACCGCGCGACTCCTACGGTCGTAGGTTCGAATCCTGCCTCGGGCATGGATGTTCGTGCTGTCCTTAGGTTAGTTAGGTTTAAGTAGTTCTAAGTTCTACGGTACTGATGACCTCAGCAGTTAAGTCCCATAGCGCTCAGAGCCATTTGAACCATTTTCTCCACTACCACAATCCTCACATGCTCATTCCATTTCATATCGCTTCACAACGTTACACCCAGATATTTAAACGACGTGACTGTGACAAGCAGGACACTGCTAATGCTGTATCCGAACATTAAGGATTTGTTTTTTCTACCCATCCGCATTAAATTACATTATTCTACATTAAGAGCGGGCTGCTATTTATCACATCAACTACAAATTTTGTGTAACTCATCTTGTATTAGTCTACAGTCACTTATCGTCGACAACTTCCTATACACTACAGCATAATCAGCGAACAATCGCAGATTCCTTCCCTATCTGTCTGCGAGATCGTTTATATATACAGATAAAAGCTACGGTCCTATCACAGGGTCTCACGTAAGGACGCGAATTTCGGTACAATCCGTATTTACTGCTCAGCTGCGGCAATAAAACTCTCCTCGAGACACGAGTGGAAAACTTGGGAGGCTGCCAGGGACAAGGCGGGGTAACACAGCTTCTGAATCCGTAAGTAGTGGTTTTCTGGAACATCCTTATGTGTGATCATAGGAGTGCCGAAGCTATAAAATGCCCATGTGAGCCACGACAAGTAACAGTTCAGCATGGATGTCAACAAATACACCGACTTTTCGTTTCCGTTGCAGTATGAGAATGCTCATGCCATCTCCACAACATTTCTGTCCGTCACATTCAGTGTATTGCCTTCCTGCTGGGAACTGTGTGTGCTATCTCCATCAGTAGTAAACGACAGTTCAGACAAGATACCAGTTTGATAATACCAATCTGATAACAATAAAATTTTATGCCAATCTTACTTGCATCCCTCTTAATTCTAAGCTTCAAGGCACATTCACGTTATCACATTGGTAACAAGCGTGCTGTCGTGTCTCCAGAGTGTTGGGCTTTCTCTTCTACTCAGAACGGGATATACAGAGAATTTTGTATGCATTGACTTCCTGTCTTTCGTCACGTACTGACTGTGGAGTTTGCAGAATTGCAGATAGCGTGTGGTATTAAGTTATATTTCAGAGCCTGTATTCAAAGCAGCTTACATTTAATTATTTCATTTGTGCGTTTATAATGAGAACTTCTTTTTGTTATTTCTCTAGTTCATTTGAAAATGTGAGCTGTCCAGAAAATGAGCCCTTATTTTTTTCGTTTTTTTGTTTTGTTTTTCAGTCTTATTAACGGTTTCAGTCAGAATCCCAAAGGATCACATTCAGTTTTTCACGCTAGCTTCCTGTATTTTTGTTTTTGAGAGTAACATTGCAGTGAGATTTCATTTTTTTAACCGAATGAAAGTTATGCACTTGTCAAATTGACTTCCATTTGTGAATCCTTTTTCCTGCAACTTCTTTCATTGTTAAGTAGTCCTTACTAACGAATATAACCAGGTGTACTCTAAGTTCATGGTGTTTCCATTTCGTCTAATGGCCAAATAATGAATGCTAAATGATACGTAATATGGAAATGCCTAAACCAGTTGACGAGTGAGCAGCTCTCGCACGTTTGTAGCAGAGTTTAAATCAGTCGTAAATTATGATTTAGTTTCAATTGCTACAGTGCTCTACCAATGTCCTCTCTCTGGTTACCGTGTACCGCAAGTCTCTAGAGGAACGGAAGATTCCAAATGATTGGAAAAGGGCACAGGTAGTTCCAGTTTTCAAGAAGGGTCTTCGAGCAGATGCACAAAACTATAGGCCTATATCTCTGACATCGATCTGTTGTAGAATTTTAGAACATGCTCTCGTATGATGTTATTTCTGGAAACCCAGAATCTGCTCTGTAGGAATCAACATGGATTCCGGACACATCGATCGTGTGAGACCCAACTCGCTTTATTTGTTCATGAGACCCAGAAAATATTGGATACAGGCTCCCAGGTAGATGCCATTTTCCTTGACTTCCGGAAGGCGTTCGATACAGTTCCGCACTGTCGCCTGATAAACAAAGTAAAAGCCTACGGAATATCAGACCAGCTGTGCGGCTGGATTGAAGAGTTTTTAGCAAACAGAACACAGCATGTTGTTCTCAATGGAGAGAAGTCTACAGACGTTAAAGTAACCTCTGGCGTGCACAGGGGAGTGTTATGGGACCATTGCTTTTCACAATATAAATAAATGACCTAGTAGATAGTGTCGGAAGTTCCATGCGGCTTTTCGCGGATGTTGCTGTAGTATACAGAGAAGTTGCAGCATTAGAAAATTGCAGCGAAATGCAGGAAGATCGGCAGCGGATAGGCACTTGTTGCAGGAAGTGGCAACTGACCCTTAACATAGGCAAATGTAATGTATTGCGAATACATAGAAAGAAGGATCCTTTATTGTACGATTATATGATAGCGGAACAAATACTGGTAGCAGTTACTTCTGTAACATATCTGGGAGTATGCGTACGGAACGATTTGAAGTGGAACGGTCATATAAAATTAATTGTTGGTAAGGTGGGTGCCAGGTTGAGATTCATGGGGAGAGTCCGTAGAAAATGTAGTCCATCAACAACGGAGGTGGCTTACAAAACACTCGTTCGACCTATACTTGCGTATTGCTCATCAGTGTGGGATCCGTACCAGGTTGGGTTGACAGAGGAGGTAGAAAAGATCCAAAGAAGAGCGGTGCGTTTCGTCACAGGGTTATTTGGCAAGCGTTATAGCGTTACGGAGATGTTTAGCAAACTCAAGTGGCAGACTCTGCAAGAGTGGCGCTCTGTATCGCGGTGTAGCTTGCTGCCCAGGTTTCGAGAGGGTGCGTTTCTGGATGAGGTATCGAATATATTGCTTCCTCCTACTTATATCTCCCAAGGAGATCACGGATGTAAAATTAGAGAGATTCGAGCGCGCACGGAGTCTTTCCGGCAGACGTTCTTCCCGCGAGCCATATGCGACTGGAACAGGAAAGGGAGGTAATGACAGTGGCACGTAAAGTGCCCTCCGCCACACTCCGTTGGGTGGCTTGCGGAGTATAAATGTAGATGTAGATGTAGATGTAAATGGTTTTTGCTATCCAGGAAACCGGCACTGGGACAGAACTGACATCCGAGCTGGTAACACACATGTTGTGTCGGGGACGGGTCTGGGGAGTACCTCAACATCAAGCAGACAGTAAACAGAGTCATGTGCCATATGTGGACGAATATTGTCCTGTTGAAAAAAGGCTCCACGATACCATCTCATGAGAAATAAACATGAGGTTGTAGGATGTCCGTGATGAACCGTTGTGTCATCAAACTTCCCTGAATCACTACCAGCCTTGATAGGAAGACATAACCGATGGCTCCCCACACCATGCCGCCAGAAGTAACATCACTGTGTCTCTCAAAAATATTGACGGAATTGGATCTCTCTCTGGGTTAGCACTATGCCCACTGACGATTGTCATCCGCAGAAGTCCAGAACTCTGATTCATCGCCGAAAACAATGCGACACCATACATTATCAGTCCATGGTTCTGAGACATGCTGCCACTCCAACAAAGTCGTTTGTGCTGCTGGTAGACTGACAGTACTGTGAGATGACAAAGAATGTTATAAGGAGTCCGTCACTGATTCTTGGGTGCCGAGCGCAGATGCGAAGGGGCTACAGTCTGCTTGGTGCATCATATGGCGACCCTCCCTTGTTGTAGTCAAACGTGGTTGACCAGCACCTTGATGACGATTACGCCTGCTCTCATGTTCCCATGCACTCCAGCCTCGGGCCACTGTCTAATCTGAATGCTCCAAAAGTCCGGGTATTGCACTACTCGACCAATCATTGTATAGGAACCTCCGATGAGGCCCCTCTCGGGCTCTGTAGGTCGCTGATAAAGCTCTCATACATGTACGTGGCATCTCCCTGTCGTTCACAGTGATCACCCAACATATGATGCTGTTGACGCCTCTTATATCCCTCGGTAACAACGCTAATGCATTCTGGTGGCCGTTCCACTAGTCACAGAGAATGCGTTTACATTCCCACTGATGTTGCAAATGTGTGTGAAGTTACATTGACATTTTACCATGGTCCGCCCCCGGTAGCTGAGTGGTCAGCGCGACAGGATGCTAATCCTAAAGGCCCGGGTTCGATTCCCGGCTGGGTTGGAGATTTTTCTCCGTTCAGGGACTGGGTGTTGTGTTGTCCTAATCATTATCGTTTCATCCCCATCGACATGGAAGTCGTCGAAGTGGCTCCAAATCGAAAGACTTGCGCCAGACGAACGGTCCACCCGACGGGAGGCCCTAGTCACACGACATTTATTTATTTGACCATATCTTCTGGGTTATTCACTCTCTCTGTCATGTAGTGTAGACGACTTAGGAAGGGCCTTGGAGAGTAGCCCGAGAGAGTCGTTGCAGCATTTAGCCCTTCAGACTATTGAAACAGCAGCATCTACTACAGAGCTGTGCACAAATTCAGACCTTACAAAGTAACGGTAGTGCGTAGTGCGTCAACTGACCAGCTCAAACACTTTTGCTCGACGATAGTGTTTCAGCTATCTATTGCGATCTGTATATTATGCAGCTATAGAGACGCTGATCCCGAAATAGTCTTTTTCGTAATGAAGCATAGCTGTGTTTGTCAGGAATCCAGTGTCCAATTAGTGCAACATGAATTATTGGAAACATCTTTTTCAACGAATCATAACCTCTTGTAAGTATGTGAAAATTATAATGATGAAATTTTAATGTAGAAAATTAACAGCTACCGAAAATACCTATGCCTATAGTGTGAATGACACTGCAAGCCATTGGGTCTATGCCTTTACGAGAAGGTGTTTTTGATAACTGGAACCGTCCTACCATCAACTATTGTCTCCTCATGGGTATGTCCAGCATTGTCGATCATGTTCGTTGTGGTGGTTCAGATGTTACGGTGTGGAGAGGCATACTGTTGGATGGTGGTACTGACCACCAAATCTTTGAACACGTAACACTCACCAGTCAATGTTTATTGCGATATTGTACTATTTGCACAAGTGCGTCTTTCCAGGGGTGAATTCAGCTCTAATTTCATTTTTGTGGATGGCAATACAAGACTGCATCGAATAGCAGAAGTGTAGGACCTCTTGGAACGAGAGGATATTTAGTGAATGGACTGTAGTGCCCATTCCCTGTGTTAAATCCCATCGAGGACGTGCGAGATACGTTGGAGAGACATATTGCAGCACGTCTAGATGCACGAATGACCATCCGGTAGTTCCAACCGCAGTGTAGAGGAGTGAGATGCACCACCACAAGAACTCCTTACCAATTACGCGAGTACGTTGCAGCGCACGATTTGCCGTCCGCGTGTCCAGGTGAGCACCATGAATCGCGGTAACTTCAGTGTAAATATTGTCTTTGAATACAAGTGTCGTTTCTATTCGTCACATTGCGTACTTCTTTCAGTTCACTTCTGTACTGTACTGTGACGGTTTTTTTTAAATGATCCAAGTTCCATCGAGTTATGTTACTTGTCAGTGACACATCAACCGAAAGTTACTTTCGTTCTTAAGTTTTGCACTTCTCTGCACTATCCAATCTTGTGATTATTCCTCATCACATCATATGATATGGTTTGACTAACATCCAAGTTTACCACTGCCTTTGTTTATTACTTCGACTTATTGCTACACACATCAAAAAAAGTTTTGCATCATCCCAGTTCCTAGAACTCCTAAAGATAGACGTGTGGTGCCACCCCCAGACACCACACTTGCTAGGTGGTAGCCTTTACATCGGCCGCGGTCCGTTAGTATACGTCGGACCAGCGTGTCGCCACTATCAGTGATTGCAGACCGAGCGCCGCCACACGGCAGGTCTAGTCTAGAGAGACTCCCTAGCACTCGCCCCAGTTGTACAGCCGACTTTGCTAGCGATGGTTCACTGCCTACATACGCTCTCATTTGCAGAGACGACAGTTTAGCACAGCCTTCAGCTACGTCATTTGCTACGACCTAGCACGGTGCCATATTCCGTAATTACAATGAATTCTGAACAGATAATATTGTGAATCGTGTACCGTCAAGAGCGTCGTTCATCATTAATGGATTAAAGTTAAGTATCAAACTAATTGCGTCCGCTTTCTGAATTCTCATTCCTTGTCATGTTCCAGACTTCACGTCAGTATAGTTCTTCCCTCTTCACGCCAGCCTGCGTGAGCTAAAACGCATGCATTTCGGCCTCCACTAGTAACACTGTGTTGGTTCTTCTGCTAACACAACAAGACGTTCACTGTGGATATTGTATCGCAGACACAGACCCTTTGACAGTTAAACCTGTCCAAAGATGTAAACAATCATGCATGAGCAGCCACTATTAGAAGGCGGGGGTCCGAGAGCCGATCAATTCCAGTCATTCAATCAGGAAGGAGGTACAGGGCTCGTGTTGTCTGTAGTTCAACCATGCCTAGACAGTCATCACCGCGGTTCGATTGCGTCCGCATAGTTACATTGTGCCAGGAAGAGCTCTCCTCAGGGGAAGTGTCCAGGCGTCTCAGAGTGAACCAAAGCGATGTTGTTTGGACATGGAGGAGATACAGAGAGTCAGGCCGCCCTACCTACGGATTATGGCTCTGAGGGACCCTGACAGCAATGGCACCATGTCGAATAATGCTTTTCGTGCAGCCACAGGACGTCGTGTTGCAACTCAAACTGTGTGCAATAGGCTGCATGATGCGCAACTTCACTCCCGACGTCCATGGCAAGGTCCATCTTTGCAACCATGACACCATTTAGCGTGGTACAGATGGGCCCAACAACATGCCAAATGGACTGCTCAGGATTGGCATCACATTCTCTTCACCGATGAGTGTCGCACATGCCTTCAACCAGACAATCGTCGCAGACGTGTTTGGAGGCAACCCAGTCAGGCTGAACGCCTGAGACACACAGCCCAGCGAGTGCAGCAAGGTGGAGGCTCCCTGCCATTTTTGGGGTGGCATTATGTGGAGCCGACGTACGCCGCTAGTGGTCATGGAAGGCGACGTAACGGCTGTAAGATACGTGAATACCATCATCGGACCGATAGTGCAACCATATCGGCAGCATATAGGTATTCGTCTTCATGGATGGCAATTCGCGCCCCCATCGTGCCCAGCTTGTGAATGATTTCCTTCAGGATAATGACATCGCTTGACTAGAGTGGCCAGCATTTTCTCCAGACATAAATCCTATCGAACATGCCTGGGATAGATTGAACAGGGCTGCTTATGAACGACGTGACCCACAACCACTCTGAGGTATCCACACCGAATCGGCGTTCAGGAGTGGGACAATCTGGACCAACAGTGCCTTGATCAACTTGTGGATAATATGCCACGATGAATACAGGGATGCATCAATGAATTAGGACGTGCTAATAGGTATTAGAGGTACCGAAGTGTACAGCAATCTCGACCAACACCCATGGAGGTCTCGCTGTATGGTGGTACAACATGCAATGTGTGGTTTTCATGACCAATAAAAAGGGCGGAAATGATGTTTATGTTGATCTCTATTCAAATTTTCTGCACAAGTTCTGAAACTCTGGTAACCGAGGCGATGCAAAATATTTTTTTTTAATGTGTTTAGTAGCTATTATAGTTATCAACCTATGTTGCCTTTCACCACTCAAATTTCTTTCTTTTCGTCGGAATCGCTTAATAGGGATGTACTTTGTAAAAGCATCTGTTTGCTAAACTTGAATCACAATTTACGTGAAAACTTCTATTATGTATTCTTCGAAGGTAGATTGCCCTAAACCTATCACACTCTACAGTCTACTATGTGGCACTATTATTATCCGAATTTTTAACACTGAAACTTCATATTTAAGCACAGTAAACAAAGGGATTTTTCCATTCTATCTGTATCATTAAGATTGTACTCATTTTTGGCAACATGAGGCTCAAAAACCGCTAATTGGCACTAATCAGGAATATTTTACATCGTATGTCCATGGTATACGAACGCCCACCGACGACTGCCACCGACTCAAAACTGCTCACAGCTTGAACGCTGCAACAATGTATCTATAGTCGCCTGCCAAAGTGGTTTACCTTCTTTTCCCCTGATTTTGAGGACGCATTTATTACCCATAATATGAAAGAATAAGTAAACAAATGCATAGAAAGTTGATATTTACAAATGATGTCACATGTGAGGTGAGGATACAATCTCCAGACACGTTTTCAGTTGTGACATTGAGCAACATTATTTGTACCGGACAGTCGGTACATTGGTGTTACTTTGTTCTACAGATACAACCATGCTACCGATGTTACTGACACACTACTCTGAAGGGCTAAATGGCGCATCGGTTTTCTCGGACTTTAATTGAATGCTATCACCCCTCGTTCTGTTATGCTGAAATGAATTCGACATGTAGCAAAGTGCAAGTCACGGGCTACAGCCCATGCGATATTTGGAGCCTGCCTTCCTGTTATCATTTCCTGCTCAATGCCAGACACAGCGCTTGTGCAATACGCAAAGCAACCCCTACTATCCCAGTAGGTGTGTTGGACTTACTTGTAGTTGGACATGAGCATGCTGACATCCTGGAAGTTGGGTGGCGAGGACCCGGAATCCTTCTTCCAGAGGATTCTCGGCACAGGAGAACCGTCCGCAGAGCAGGGCAGCGTCACGGATCTGCCGGCCTCCACTTGCGTGTCCTTGGGCTGACGCTTCCAAGATGGTGGCTCTAGTGGCAGGAGAAGAGCCATGCTTATTAACTCTAGTCACATACTGCTCTAGCAAGTACAGTGTTATTCATAAGTACTTCCAAGGATTTCTGAGGTTAGTGTGAAACTACAAGAGATACAGTAAAATGACAAGTATCAGTGGACAGAGAATCACCCCAAATTTCGATTCATGATACACGCTGCGGCGTAGTTGTACAGCTTATCACTAGGTGGCAGGCGCGTCAGGACATGTAAACAAATCATCCTCTTCGTATAGTTGGACAGCATTTTTTCGTGCCAGCAGATAGGCAACCCAGTTAACAGATTTCCAAAGCAGGCTTCTGTCGTTGCACCTTTCTGGGCATAGGAGCAGCAACTTTGATGAACTGCATGCGTATATTGACGTTTACCACATCACAAACGGTACACCAGTTGAACACTATGTAATCTGAGTCGAGAGGAGAGCTGCTTTCTCCACAGATTCTGTATGTCTTGCAGTATTCACAGAGTCATCATCTCAAACCATAGGGCACATACGAATAATACTGAAATAAACAATTATACATGGTGAATGTAAAGTAAGGGGCATAGTTCAGAATGTGATTCCTGATAAGAATGGGGAGGTCAGGGGTATACAAATACATTTCAGGATGTGATACCTGTCAAGAAAAGGAAGTTCATAGCAAAATATGGATTGTGATCCTGCGTTACAGGGATAAGTTATGGGGATAAAGTACAGGAAGGGAAAGGTTATTTGCAACTTATACCGAAATCAGACTGCCCTTGTAAGGATGAAAGGCATGAAAAGGGAACAGTAGTTGACAATGGAGTGAGGCACAGTTGTAACCTACCCTAATCTAATTCAGTTTTGACATTCAGCATGGCAGTAATAGGAACAAAGGAGAAATTAGGAAAAGAGATTAAACTTCAAAGAGAAAAAATAAATTCTATGATATTAGCGGATTACGTAGTGATGATGATCAATTTAGAGAAACATTTTTAAATAATAACAAATAAAATCGAGGATCTGTTACATGACGATCAGTATGGCTTTACGAAAGGTGCCAGAAAACTAGTTTTGACGTTGCGCTTGATAATAGAGCCAAACGTAGAAAACTCAAGAGACATTAATGTGATGTGTCGATTTAGAAAAAGCATTCGACAATGTAAAATGGTGTAAGAAGTCAGAAATTCTCAATAAAATGGTTGTAACCTACAGTGAAAGTTAATATACAACATGTACAAGGACTGACAGGGAAAAATAAGAATGGAAGACCAAGAACGAAGTCCTCGGATTAAAAAGGGTTTAAGTCAGAAATGCAGTCTTTCACCGCTACTGTTCAATCTGTACATCGAACGAGCAACGACGGGAAGAAAAGAAAGGTTCACGAGTGGAATCAAAATTCACACAATCGTGACTTATGTACACAACCCATACTGTCGCTAACCGTACCTGGTTCCTATATGCAGTAAAGGCACAACGCACACAGTAACATCACACAGAGCCAACTGCCTTTATACTGAGTTCCACCCTCTATCACCTAAGTCGTTGATCTCTGGTTATATACTGTACTACAAACGCGATACTACACTACTGGCCATTAAAATTTCTACACCAAGAAGAAATGCAGATGATAAACGGGTATTCATTGGACAAATATATTACACTGGAACTGACGTGTGATTACATTTTCACATTATATGGGTGCATAGATCCTGAGAAAACAGTACCCAGAACAACCATCTCTGGCCATAATATCGTCCTTGATACGCTTCGGCATTGAGTCAAACAGAGCTTGGATGGCGTGTACAGCTGCCTATGCAGCTTCAACACGATACCACACTTCATCAAGAGTAGTGACTGGCGTATTGTGATGAGCCAGTTGCTCAACCACCATTGAGCAGACATTTTCAATTGGTGAGAGATCTGGAGAATGTGATGGCCAGGGCAGCAGTCGAACATTTTCTGTATCCAGAAAGGCCCGTACAGGACCTGCAACAAGCGGTCGTACATTATCCTGCTGAAATGTAGGGTTTCGCACGGATCGAATGAAGGCTAGAGCCACGGGTCGTAACACATCTGAAATGTAACGTCCACTGTTCAAAGTGCCGTCAATACGAACAAGAAGTGACCGAGACGTGTAACCAATGGCACCCCATACCATCACGCCGGGTGATACGCCAGTAGGGTGATGACGAATACACGCTTCCAATGTGTGTTCACCGCGATGTCGCAAAACACTGATGCGACCATCGTGATGTTGTAAACAGAACCTGGATTCATCCGAAAAAATGATGTTTTGCCATTCGTGCACCCAAGTTCGTCGTTGAGTACAGCATAAAAATAAAAAAAAAACAAAATGGTTCAAATGGGCTCTGAGCACTATGCGACTTAACTTCTGAGGTCATCAGTCGCCTAGAACTTAGAACTAATTAAACCTAACTAACCTAACGACATCACACACATCCATGCCCGAGGCAGGATTCGAACCTGCGACCGTAGCGGTCACGCGGTTCCAGACTGAAGCGCCTTTAACCGCACGGCCACACCGGCCGGCGAGTACAGCATCGCAGGCGCTCCTGTCTGTGACGTAGCGTCAAGGGTAACCGCAGCCATGGTCTCCGAGCTGATACTCCATGCTGCTGCAAACGTCGTCCAACTGTTCGTGCAGATGGTTGTTGTCTTGCAAACGTCCACATCTGTTGACTCAGGGATCGAGACGTGGCTGCACGATCCGTTACAGCCATGCGGATAAGATGCCTGTCATCTCGACTGCTAGTGATACGAGGCCGTTGGGATCCAGCACGGTGTTGCGTATTACCCTCCTGAATCCACCGATTCCATATTCTGCTAACAGTCATTGGATCTCGACCAACGCGAACAACAATGTCGCGATACGATAAACGGTAATCGCGATAGGCTAGAATCCGACTTTTATCAAAGTTGGAAACGTGATGGTACGCATTTCTCCTCTTTACACGAGGCATTACAACAACGTTTCACCAGGCATCGCCGGTCAACTTCTGTTTGTGTATGAGAAATCGGTTGGAAACTTTCCTCATGTCAGCACGTTGTAAGTGTCGCCACCGGCGCCAACCTTGTGTGGATGCTCTGAAAAGCTAATCATTTGCATATCAAAGCATCTTCTTCCTGTCGGTTAAATTTCGCGTCTGTAGCACGTCATCTTCGTGGTGTAGAAATTTTAATGGCCAGTAGTGTATTCGACTGCATTTCTCTGTACACTGCATCTCGTAGCACTGTGTGTACACTGTGCACAACTATTCTAACCAAGAGTGTTAATTTTCCTACACATCTCTACGCTTTTATACTGTTTTCCACTACTGTATAAAATAAATAATTGAGGACGATGGTTGGAGGTGCTACTCTGAGATAAAGACTAGGGCACAAGAGAGGAATTTGTGGAGGAATGCATCAAACAGGATATACGATTGATGAGGCAGAAAAATAGCAGACTACCTACAAGAGTCCAAGGGTATGAATAGGAAACAGTAGTTGAGAGGGAGTGAGATAGGATGTAGCATTTCGTCGATGGTACACTGAGTAAGGCAGTAAGGGAAAGGAATGACAAATTTGAAAAGGAAATTAAGCTTCAGAGACAAAAAAAAAAAAAAAAAAAGAAGAAGCCGTGTAAGGTTTGCTGATGATTTTATGATTGTGACATTTTTAGGTAAATATCTGCATAACGTTGTAACGGCATATAAATAGTGGAGCCTGTGTTTACCGTTCACAGTAACCTGCACAGTGTAGTGGGCGGAGGCTGCTGCATTGGCCGCGTGGCAGGAGTAGTTTCCGGCGTGCCTGGGGGCGAGTCTGCGGAAGCTGAGCGTGCTCGAGTAGTCGTCGATGGTCTTCTCGGAGACCTCCTCGTCCTCGGGGACCGGCGCGCCGTCTTTCAGCCAGCTGATCTCGATCGGGAGGTCGCCTTTACTGACGATACAAGACAGGTGCGTCCGCATTCCTCTCTGTAGGTCCGGCTTTGTCGATATTGGGTCTATCTGAGGGGGTTCTGAAAAAGAAAAAAAAAGGCTATGTTACGGATGTCTTTGAAATGATGATCCGTAAAGAGACTCATTTTTTTCATTTGCTCATAACATGTTACGTCCACAAGGTGATTTTACTAAAAAGGGGCAAATTGCAGGAATCGATTCCTGGGAGAATAAGCAGCAATAGAGATGGAAATGCCTAGCAAGGAAGGTACACACGCAGGTGGAGAAAAGACCTTTGACAGAGTACACAGTATCAACGCCAGAGAGGTGGTCCGCCACCATGGGGTAAACGAGACGCCCTTGTGGAACATACTGCACAACAGTGCGTGCATAACTTCTCCCCAGTTAGTAAGACTTGACGTCATCAGGTGATGCAGACAAGCGACCTGACGTATTCCTAAAACTACTATAAAATTTTTATAACAACTGCTAACTAATTTTGTTTTTTTAAGACGACCAGCTTCAGATCACTCTTGCTAGAGGTTCTGTGTCTAGGTACAGTGGAAGCGTATTTCGGTAGGTGATCATTAATGAGCCAAGCATTCAATACACTGTTGGCTATACCAAGAGTTTGCAAAATGCAGTTCTGTACCACGCTTCAGTGCACCAGAATAGAACGTCGACATATTCTCGGTACTAAGTTTAACCCGTCACTGATAAAGATATAAAAGTTATATATTTCATTATTGTATTTTATATACTTTTCATGGTCGTGCTTCGTAACAAGGCTATGTCAACATTGTAATTTTCATAATGAGAAAGGTTCACAATTGCGCTTGCAACCGCGTTGGTGTAACCAACTGTGTACTGAAAACTTCGCTCTATAGTGAGCAAGTTCCGAGGTACACTTTCAGACGACGGTGTTGTAGCGTACAGTGAATGTAGATACAGAACCTCTAGCATGAGTGATCTGCAGCAGTAAATATTAATCAGTTGCAAAGTAATGTATTATTGTTCCCGTGTGTCTTTCAATCACTGAAACCCCTACATTACTTTCAGGTGGCCGCATCTCCCTTGTAAAGTATTTTCGGCCATATGTCCACCGATACTGTTCCTTTCCTCTCAGAGGTAGTTTATTATTGTTTGTGCCCATTTAGGAAAATCACTCTATACGTACACAGACTGAAACGGGAAGTGTCACACCGTCAACACTCTGACCGGATGAGACGAAACTTATACTCCAGTATTTCCAATCTGTGAGTCGTATTGATTAAAATTTCATCATTATACATGATAAGTTTCAGTATTTATAGTACAGAAAAATGCCATTCCTTCAGAACAAGAATAGTGTGTGTTGTTGTTATGATCTATCAACTCATTTGCGATTTCTGGTGAAGAACGAATTCCCTCCATGCACTCCTAGACGTTCTTACGTTCCTCTGTTATTCCAGGGTCCTTTAAGGGCTTGCTTTGTTGTCCTCTATCCAATTTCCCCTTGGTTTTCCTCCATGTCTTTGACGTTCCATTCGTATGGACATTACAGTATTGTCTAACGAGTCTTTTTCTCTGATGAAAGGCCCAAAGTACCCTATTTCATGTGTAGTGCATTGGCCTACAAAAACAGCATATATTTTATACACACATTAAAAAAAGTTGTGCATCACGTCGGTTTCGAGAGTTCCGGAACCTGTACAGAAAATCTGAATAGAGAGCAACATAAACATCATTTCCGCCCTTTTTATTGCTCATGAAAACCACACACTGCATGTTGTACCACCATACAGCGAGACCTTCAGAGGTGGTGGTCCAGATAGATGTACACACCGGTACCTCTAATACCCCGTAGCACATCCTCTTGCGTTGATGCATGCCTCTATTTGTCGTCGCGTGCTACCGACAAGGTGGCCCAGATTATCCCACTCCCCAGCGGCTATTCGGCGTAGATACCTCAGAGTAGTTGGTGGGTCACGTCGTCCATAAACAGCCCTTTTCCATTTATCCCACGCATGTTCGATGGGGCTCATGTCTGGAGAACATGCTGGCCACTCTAGTCGAGCGATGTCATTATTCTGAAAGAAGTCATTCCCAAGACGTGCACGATGTGGGCGCGCATTGTCGTCCATGAAGACGAATGCCTCGCCAATATGCTCCCGATATCGTTGCACTGTCGGTGGGAGAACGGCATTCACGTATCGTACAGCCGTTACGGGGCCTTCAATGACCACCAGCGGCGTACATTGGCCCCATATAATGCCACCCGAAAACAGCAGGGAACCTCCACCTTGCTGCAGTCGCTTGACAGTGTGTCTAAGGCGTTCAGCTTGACCAGGTTGCTTCCAAACACTTCTCCGACTATTGCCTGGTTGAAGGCATGTACGACACTCATCGGTGAAGAGTACGTGATGCCAATTCTGAGCGGTCCATTTAACATGTTGTTGGCCCCTTCTGTACTGCGCTGCATGGTGTCGTGGTTGCAAAGATGGACCTCGTCATGGGCGTCAAGAGTGAAGTTGCGCACCATGCAGCCTCTTGCACACAGTTTGAGTCGTAACACGACATGCTGAGGTTGCACGAAAAGCATTCTTCAACATTGTGGCGTTGCTGTCGGGGTTCCTCCGAGTCATAATCCGTAGGTAGCGGTCATCCACTGCAGTAATAGCCCTTGGGCGGCCTGAGAGAGGCGTGTCATCGACAGTTCCTGTCTCTTTGTATCTCCTCCATGTCAGAGCATCATCACTCCGAGATGCCTGGACACTTCCCTTGTCGAGAGCCCTTCCTGGCATACAATAACACTGCGAACAAGATCGAACCGCGGTATTGACCGTCTAAGCATCGTTGAACTACAGACAACACGAGCCGTGTACCTCCTTCCTGGTGGAATAACAGGAGCTGATCAGCTGTCGGACGCCCTCCGTCTCATAGGCGCTGCTCGTGCATGGTTCTTTACATCTTTAGGCAGATTTACTGACATCTTTGAACAGTCAACGGGACTGTGTCTGTGATACAATATCCACAGTGAACGTCTATCTTCAGGAGTTCTATGAACCGGGGTGATGCAAAACTTTTTTTGATGTGTGTAATTTCCAGGGTTGTTTTATTTTTTACTTTCTGGAACCATGACATCCTCACTTTACTTCCCCACACCCATATTTAAAATGAAAAGATTTTATTGTGAAGCACTTAGTTCACTGTCCACAAATCATATCCGTGCTGAACTGTGCGGAAGATCAGAAGGGCAGTCGAATGAAAACCAAACACTCATCACCGCGTGACCATGGAATGGTTCCATTCAAAAATAATCACCACACACGTTGAGACATTTACCCCATTGGAAACACAATCAATTCCTTTTTCTCAGAAGGCGGTTGACCGCAGACGGATCCGTAACCGCATCCTGTCTTGCACATCCTCGACCGACCACCTTCACGCATGTCTTTCTTCAGGTCCTCAAAGATGTTCAAATCACACGGTGAAAGATCCAGGCTGGAAGGAGGATGTTGCATTGTTTCCCAAAGAAATCGTTCAAGCGTACCTTTCATGTGTTTGGCAGTGTGTGGACGGGCGCTATCGTGCAGCGGGAGGATTTTGTCTGACAGCATCCCTGGGCGTTTTCACATATGTTGTGACGCAGTTTCTCCAAAGGCTCTCCGTAGCGCTGCTCATTGATTGTGGTTCCACGACCGAAAAACTCTACGAGCAGAGAGTCGGTACACTCGAAGAAGAAAGTCATCGTGACCTTACCGGAACTTGTGTGAATTATCTTTAGATTTCTTTGGCGGGGAATATGTGGGATGTTGCCACTGATAGATTTGCCGTTTGCTCTAGTGATGTTGGAATGCTGTCGGACGGAATCATCCCATTGCAGGATAACTCCTGCTCCCCCCCCCCCCACCCCCCTCCCCCAGATTGCATTCGAACGAAGGCTACGCTTCTGCCATTATGCTGGGAAACCCTGCAGCATCCTCGTTAGGGCCCGGATTTTTTGCCGTGTAATTTTCAAATGTTTGGCAATCTGAAGAAAGATGTACGTGGACATCGGTTTTAGTCTGACGAGGAAGTGCAAGAGTGGGTGCGGTTGTAGATCCGTCAGCGTCTGAGGACGTTGTACGAAACAGGAACTGATTGTCCCGCTTGCCAGTGGGATAAATGTGTTAACGTGTGTGGTGATTACTTTTGAACAGAATAATACCATGGTCTCGTTGTGGCGAGTGTTCGATTTTCGTCTGGCTGCTCCTTATATTTCGGTCGGTAGTTACGGTTTCGATACGATATTACAGTGACTGTATTGTTCGGAAGTACGATGCAGTGCTCCTTGAGACATTGCAAACCGTTGCTTGCTTTAATCATAAACTTATCTCTGAGTGATTCTAAATGTTATTGTCTTTACATAAAGAACAGTATTGTCTTCTCAATAATCTTCAAATCGTGAGTTACATTCTTTGTTTATTATTTACGAAGTTAGTGAATTTACTCATGGCACTTTTGTTGCCTATGTTTGTGGTCATTTTCCGCACTAAAATTAATAATCAGATTAACTAATTTAATAAGATTCAACCTTGAATTACTGGTGTATCCATGTACTACCACAAAAAAAGACAACGTTGAGTAGCTCAGGGAGTATGAATGAGAACAGTGGCACACTGAAGTTTACAAAGATAATGACAAGTTTTTATTCAAATTTTTATAACTACAACGAGCTGATAAATCTTACAAAAATAAATGACAAACAAAAGCCAGAAAAGAGATGTTGCTTGATTGGCAAAGCATTCACTGCGTGAGAACTATACAAATTCTGCCGCAAATTAATCCCTTTTACAACGCCTCTGACTTTGTTTACATGGATCCACAGTGAGACCGTTTTATTCAAATGAAATCATCTACGACCAAGCACATCACAAACTATGCTTCACTAGAGAATATCATTTAATAACCCTACGATGTCCGCCCCCGATAGCTGAGTGGTCAGCGCGACAGAATGTCAATCCTAAGGGCCCGGGCTCGTTTCCCGGCTGGGTCGGAGAGTTTGTCTGCTCAGGGACTGGGTGTTGTGGGACTCACTCAAAGTGAAACCTGCACATGTGGCGTAAATGGATCACCAGAACACTTAGTTTTTCGCTGCCCATTACAGATCGCAGGCATAACACCTACACAACTACAAATATAAACGCAGGATGACATAAGTACAGCCATCAGGAATAAAAACACATGGGAGGAGATCAACCAGGTGACAAACGAAGTATCCCAGGTACTGCACAAATCCTTTAAGTAATCAAGGCCGTACCAAAGATTGCGACAAGAGACACAAAAGACACGGGAAACGGAAACATGGGAGACTACCAGCTATGATGAAGAGAATGATAGAGATGTTGCGGAAAACACAGATTCGGAAAACAGCAACAATATGTCACTCACTCAAACTCAATGACGACTCTCAACACCAAGAATCGTGCCTAGCTAAGTACCAACCCAACACTGTCAATTACGAATAACGCTTTAAACGTGCGATGCGGATAGGGAATGGATGGCTCGAAGTACATTCCGAGCCCTCCATCCCCTGTCGGCTAGACGGGGAGAGTCGGACCCCTTTTCCCGAACACCTCCCAAACCTCTCCACTACCCTCACAAATCCACAAATCAAACTCATATTTCAAAGTCTCATTCGGTTAAGTATAGCAGATAAGTTATATTAAGAATTCCCAGCATGATTTTGTTTCCTTTCTTTGTTTTAAAGCATTTTTCGTAAAACATATCGAGATTGAATTCCAAATTGTATCTAAACTGTTAAAGCTTGTACATAGATATGTGATATCACTCAACAATAAAAGACAAAGGTGAACAACGCATAAACTGTTCCGCCTCCACGTGGCAGGGACGGGCAACATCGAGGGTGGGCGGAAGCTAACAAACTTGCGGCCACTCACTATGGCTAAGAGACCAGAAAACCTTGTTGGGTATATCACAAAAGGATTTTTGTGGTAAAAAAAGGACCAGCCATATACCCACAGGTGGCTGGTCACCCACCTGGTTTAATGAAAAAAAGTCCTAATCATCATCATTTCATCCCCATCGACGGGCAAGGTTCAAATGCCTCTGAGCACTATGGGACTTAACATCTGAGGTCATCAGTCCTCTAGAACTTAGAACTACGTAAACCTAATTAACCTAAAGATATCACACACACCCATGCCCGAGGTAGGATTCGAACCTTCGACCGTACCGGTCGCGCGGTTCCAGACTGAAGTGCCTAGAACCACTCGGCCACACCGGCCGGCTCGACGGGCACGTCGCCGAAGTGGCGTCAAATAAAAAGGCCCGGCGAACGGTCTACCCGACGGGAGGCCCTAGTCACACGACATTTACATTGGACATTTACGATGGTGCAGCAACGCTTTACTCTTTCACCTTGATTGAGGCAGCAGCAGCAGGAAACGGCACACTGTGTGCGAGGAGCGGCGCTCTGCGGCAGCTGTAATGTTCTGGCTTCCACGAGTATTTGCAACCTGCGCCGACTAGCGTTCTGATTATTAGAACACGGGAAACTTCTCTATCAGAGTCCTAAAATCCTGACAGATTTCGATGTGAGGTGCACCCGTTTGCTGGTCTGGCCAGACCAATGTCACTCACAGGCACGACAGTGTGCTCTAGAATTGTCGAACGTCAGACGGCCTACTCAGAATGAATAAGTTCACCCTCGTGACCCACGATATGTCCGAGATGATACGCAATCTCACTGTCGGTACAGTTGGAAACTACCACTGCCTCTTAGTCCACCATAAGCAGCAGGCCACAAGTCTCACCCGCTAAGGAAAGATTTGAAGTTCTCTACCAGGGAAGCACCAAAAGACTAACGAGACAAAGAATCACAATACCTTTCCACCAAGCCTCGGTACAAGAGCAGAATTCGAAGAAAAAACGCCTCTATCTTCTACAAACCAATCCAACTATCCTCTACTCACTCAATCTCCCCTCTTAACTGTTCTGTTGGCCTGGTAGCCAATCCAGACACAGCATTGACTTTTCCAAGCTGGAGCAATCCTCTGCTTTGCATATCCTGAATATCCTGAGAGGAGCCAGTCACCAACCCCAAATCTCTCTTCTGTGAAAAAATATTTTAGATCAGGGAGGTTTTATTCTCATCGTAGGAATGGCCATGTTTCGGCAAAAAACCTCTACCTAGACAGGATTACATTCCCTCATTTGATGAGAGATCTAATCTGTCCAGTTCACAATTTACAATTTCTGAAAGAAGACTGTTAAGCTTCCCAGACAGTTGTGCCCATGAAATATTTGGTTTTGCACCTCATTTAAAGTACCTGACGACTTACTGGCGTCAGAGGAGTTACAGTCTTGCCTCCACTAACGTGCACCAGTCACTCAAAATGGTTCAAATGTCTCTGAGCACTATGGGTCTTAACTTCTGGGGTCATCAGTCCCCTAGAACTTAGAACTACTTAAACCTAACTAGCCTAAGGGTATCACACACATCCATGCCCGAGGCAGGATTCGAACCTACGACCGTAGTGGTCGCGCGGTTCCAGACTGTAGCGCCTAGAACCGCTCGGCCACTCCACCAGTCACTCAGTCTTTATCGTACCAGCTTCTAACATGAGACTGCTTAGAGTTTTATGACCGTCCCACTGTTTGCAAGAAAAATATTGCAGCAATCTCTCTTATATGCCTCCCTCCATCAAGTTTTCACCAACCGAACACCTTCTCGGTGGTCAATCGCTTGGCCCAGGTAAAATGTTTTGCGAACCGGCGCCCTCCCGCTCTAATCCTATGTGGGGAGAGGGGAGTGCCATGGCCCAAAGTCCCTCTGCAGGTACTGTCCACAGAGCGCTGCTTTCCTTGAATCATTCGCACAGCCAGGTCGCTGGATACAGTCTTTATGACCCGCGACCCATCTTCCTCCCTGTTCTCCGTCGCTTCCGCTACGGCCCCATGGGAAGAAGTTCTCTACAGGCTACACATACAGTTATATGAATATTCTGCCAGCAATTTCCTCATGTAAAAAGATATAAACCACACATGCTAAACGTAGCACTGGAGAACTCCGAGGTCATGACCTAAAATATGAATATTAGTCCGACTGACAGAATTGTTAAAGTGACAGAGTGCTGTGTCACCTCTTAACATGCATGCATCTTTGAAGGAACTGGCTCAGTGGCAATTACAGCCGTTCTGAAATACATGAAATGTATTCACACCTGCCATGTACGACCATGAGTTGGGAAACAGAATGACGACGATGAAAATTTGTGTCGGACTTGACTCGAAGCCGGATCTCCCGCTCGCACACTATCTCTATAAGCGGAAAATCCGGGTTCGAGCGCCAATCCGGCGTAAATTTTCATTATCGTCATTCACTTATACAGCTGATACTTGTCCATATTCGCAACTGCGAATACATTTCAAGTTACGGTTTCCTTTCTTTGAGGAAGTGGCTTAATTGTAGCGTCTATTCCAAGCTATACACTTTTTCTTATTCCTCAGTGCAGGAGCTATTTATTGGCATCGCAAATCCCAAAATTATATAACCATAGACTTCATCAATGTTTTCTCCTTAATATCACATTAGTCTTCATTCCTGTCCTCACAATTTTTGTTTTCTTCAAAATTAGCCTGAGACTAACTTTTTCGTTTTCTTTTCGTATTTTTTCCAGCATACTTTTAATGTCTTCTCTACTACAGATTATAAGTGTATCGTCGGAATATATTAATTGATGCCCCCTCCCTCCCTTCCCCCTCCCCCCCACCTCCAAATTTTAACTCCAATTTCCATATCTGACACACCTCCACTTCTCATTATATAGCATCACACATATTGAAAAGAAGCATCTATGGTACAGATAACTTTTTGACATGTCTCCAAAGTTTCCATAAATTCATGCAATATTTTTAATAATCTTCTTGATTTTTGTATAGATTTATGATTTGTAGTGTAAAGGGCTCTGGTATTCCCATAAAACCTATTATTTCCCACATTTTTTAGTGACTTACATAGTCAAATGCTTTGCTGTAGTCTGAGAAGAGCGTAAATAAGTCTTCTTGATATTTTTCCAATTTTTCCATTACCCAACTGACATTTCCTGTTTGGTCCTTGGTGCTTTTACCTTTTCTGTACAATGTTCCCTCGGCAACTACCTGTGCATTTATATGTTGAGTCAATTCAGGATTATTTTTAAAAGAATCTTGCTAGATTGTGGCATCAAAGCTATTGTCCTGTAATTTTCACACATTTTTGAGTTTAGTTTCCTTAGGACTGTTATGCAACTGGTATTTTTCAACCATGTGGGCCAGGTACGTATAGAGTATATTGTGGATCACGAGTAAGGAAATATTATTATTATTATTATTATTATTATTATTATTATTAAACATCAGATTGAGAATGGGAAGCAGCATGCACTTGCGTGGCTCCCTTTCCCGTTTAGAAAGTGCCGCGTCGAAATATGGAACAGTGAGGCTTCGTGCGAGCGACGTGCGGTTGGAGAAGTAAAGCTTCCTAAGAAATTCCCGGGCGTCACTCGCACTGAAAATGTACCTAAGGGCCAGTTTAAAACTGAGTTTGAAGAATATTACGAGGGGGGAGTATAAGCAGTATGTTAATGCCGGCCTCGACTGTTGTGTCCACACAATCACACGTCGGACACGGTTCGCTCTGTGAAAAAACTTGGCACATTAAAAGTAAATGATTAAGGTTGCCCAACTACCAAAACCACACTCAAAATTATGAGTTTGGATTTAACATACAGATAACATGTTAACACTTACGTCAATAACAATGGCAGAGCCGGAGTGGTTTGAAAAGTTTAGAAATCACGTAGGCGCGTCAGTGGCGCTGGATTCATTTCTCGTTGTAAATTATCAAAATACATCATTACAAAGCGTAGTTAAAGATTATACATGGACAAATAAATGGCTCTTGGCCTCTTTAACCACTCTGCGTTTTTCACATATACTAGTCCCAGATGCATATCTCTGTAGGTTTTAACAAATTACAAATCTTATATGACGCCTATGTAATGGTGCGTCCGTATTATACCGGAGATAAAAAGAGAGTGATATCGTCCGGCAGTGGACGATGGGTTGCGCGCTTGCTTTTTTTGTCTTCAGAGTTTGTCTTTAATATCGATGTGTTTACATGCGCGTTGAATTAGTCTATAGTTTCTTAAGCGCGTCAGTGGCGCTGGATTCATTTCTCGTTGTTAATTGTGAAAATACATCATTACAATGCGTAGTTAAATATTACACATTGACAAATAAGTGGCTCTTGGCCTCTTTCGTTACTCAAATCAGTGTTTTATGTGACGAGATGTGGCGGTGTGAAAATAAAACATCTCAATATGATGGTTATTTCGCGTGCGTAACATTACTGGAACTTTCCAGGTCGAGATCGCAGCGCAGCATGACCAGAGGACGTGCGCATGCAGCTTATGTCCGTCACCTGGACTCTGCGAAAGGTCGAATGTTTGGCATGGCGGACAAGGGAGCATCATACAGAGAGAGAGCTCATATACTTTACCTGGCTGCAGTGTAATGTGAACAGAACGAGTGGTGGCGACATGGACTCAGGACAGCAGAGTGGCAAGAAGAATATGCACCGAACCTTCCAGACGCATTATACTACGAGATTACGGTTCCACTGGCTCTGCTGAATAGACGGATGACAACACCTGAAATTCGGGCAGAAAATATCGGCAGAGCAGCACCACAAAGCGTCAGGAACTGATTACGGGTCAGTCCAGTCAGTGAAAGAAAATTTGGGGAAAACGTCATGTGGTTTTGCAGAGCACGTTTTGAACCATTAGCTACGGAGTGTGTAGAGATGTTTAGTTCCCAGAAAGTGCGTTAACACTCTACGGAAACTGTTCTACTCTGCTAGAGGGGAAACTGATTCTTAATCATCCTGTACGACAATTCTAGCTTTCTTCCGGGAAATGTAACTTCTTACATTACGAGTGCTGACCCTTTCAGGCTACACCTTCCCTGCATTTCCTGTCCAGTGAGCAGACAAAATAACTTCTTGTTTATGTGCAATTGGTGTTATTTTCAGTTTATTAAGTGCTTATTTGCAGTTGTTAAGTGAGCTGTCAGTGATGCTGAGGGAATTAGATTAGGAAATGAGACACTTAAAGTACTAAAGGAGTTTTGCTATTTGGGGAGCAAAATAACTGATGATGGTCGAAGTAGGGAGGATATAAAATGTAGACCAGCATTGGCGAGGAAAACGTTTCTGAAGAAGAGAAATTTGTTAACATCGAGTATTGATTTAAGTGTCAGGAAGTCGTTTCTGAAAGTATTTGTATTGAGTGTAGCCATGTATGGAAGTGAAACATGGACGATAAATAGTTTAGACAAGAAGAGAATAGAAGCTTTCAAATGTGGTGCTACAGAAGAATGCTGAAGATTAGATGGGTAGATCATATAACTAATAAGGAGGTATTGAAAAGAATTGGGGAGAAGAGAAGTTTGTGGCACAACTTGACTAGAAGAAGGGATCGGCTGGTATGACATGTTCTGAGGCATCAAGCTATCACCAATTTAGTACTGGAGGGCAGCGTGGAGGGTAAAAATCGTAGGGGGAAACCAAGAGATGAATACACTAAGCAGATTCAGAAGGATGTAGGTCGCAGTAGGTACTGGGAGATGGAAAAAGCTTGCACAGGATAGGGTAGCATGGAGAGGTGCATCAAACCAGTCTCAGGACTGAAGACCACAACAACAACAACAAGTGAGCTGTTGTGGAAAAAGGTGAACGACTGGACTGTAAACAGTAGAGCTTGTTGTAACTGTAACACGTTGTCTATATGTATTCGACAATGTAGATTTCATTGCGTCTGTTGTCAATGGCTGAAGTAGTTTTCGCAGTGTGAGGTGTATCAAATGCACCATCGCTGCCTCAGCTCTCCCAACCCCTAAAGGGTTCATTAATTGACTGCAAAGTGACCCAACACAGTTACACAGCTTTACAAAATGATGTCAATAATATACAGCGTCAAGATGACATTTTTAGCAATCCAGTCCTTTTTCTACCAACACTATGCAGGTCGCTGACAACATAACACAGTTTAAACAATACTTGGCCATTACTTACAGCAACGTATTTGAAACAAAAGCTCATTTTATAAATGCAAATAAGCATCACTTAATAAACTAAAAATATCTACACTGCTTAAAGACGAGCTCCGTGAAGCTATTTTGTGTATTCACATAACAGAAATGGAGAGGAACTGCTGGTGAAGTGTAGTCTATCTGTAAACTGAAAACTGGGTAGCACTCGCCGTGGGTGAAGTCGCTTTCTCAGAAGGACTCTACAGCTGCCATACAGGATGGCTAAGTCTCAGTTTCCACTCTAGAAGAGCAGAAAGGTGTGCACAATTTATTATCATTGGTAACTCACATCATTATTCCATGTTGTGTGTTAACGCACAAACCCCGACAGCCACCGGGTGCATGACCACAATTCAGCGACCTGCCTTCCTCCAACCTGCTTCCACACTCTTATACCTCCAGAATGCTAGTTCTTCCTTAATAGGGTTCTACTGCACTTTGATATGGTACGTACTTCATATTTGTTATTAATTCACGTAATTTAAAAACAAACATTAATTTTTCTACCCCTAAAACGCTATGTTTTATAACTTGCCATTTTTCCATCCCCTGCGATGCTGAAACTATTAATCCTAGAGAAAACATTAATAGAGTCTTTCTTGCAGAAAATTTTATGTGCATTAATTGTGTACCGAGAAATATTTTTACTCTAAATGCCCGGATTATCAAGTTATTCAAGAAAAAAGTGGCGTTAATGGCCCTTTCAACCCCAAGCTCACACCTGACTGATCGGGATTTTTAGTATGTTGTTCATGGAACCCGCTATGTGTTTCTTTTTTTCTTTTTTTAGTAGGCATCTGACTGGCTCGATGCGAACCGCCACGAGTTCCTCACCTGTAACAATCTCTTCAACTCAGAGTAGCACCTGCAACCAACGTCCTCAATTATTTGCTGGATCTATTCCAAGCTCCGACTTCATCTACAGTTTTTGCCCTCTACAGTTCCCTCTAGCACCACAGAAGTTATTCCGTGGTTAGTGTTTTCCATATATTCCTTTCCTCGCCAATTCTCTGGGGAACCTCCTCATTCCTTATCTTGTCAGTCCACCAGATTTTCAACATTCTTCTTCAGCACCACATCTCAAATGCTTCTGTTCTCTTCTTTTCCGGTTTTCCGACAGTACATGTTTCACTGCGATACGATACTGTGCTCAAAACATACGTTCTCAGAAATTTCTTCCTCAAATCAAGGTTCAAAATCCTCTGAGCACTATGCGACCTAACTTCTGAGGTCATCAGTCGCCTAGAACTTAGAACTAATTAAACCTAACTAAACTAAGGACATCACACACATCCATGCTCGAGGCAGGATTCGAACCTGCAACCGTAGCGGTCGCTCGGTTCCAGACTGTAGCGCCTAGAACCGCACGGCCACTCCGGCCGGCTCAAATCAAGGCATATGTTCGACACCAGTAGACTTTTCTTGGCCAGGAATGCCCTTTCTGCCAGCGAGAGTCTGCTTTTCATGTCGTCCTTACTCTTTGGTCGTTTTGCTGCCTAGGTAGCACCAATCCTCACGTTAAGTTTCTAGCTGTTCTCATTTCTACAACTATTCATTACTTTCATTGTTCTTTGATTTACTCTCAATCTATATTCTGCGCTCATTACACTGTTCATTCCATTCAGCAGAATCTGTAATTCTTCCTCAGTTGCACTGAAGATAGAAATGTCATCAGCGAATCTCATCATTGATATCCTTACACATTGAATCTTAATTCCACTCTTGAATCTTTCTTTTATTTCTGTCATTGCTTCTTCAATGTGTAGATTGAACTGTAGAGACACCCTTTCTTATCCGAGCACTCCATTCTTGATATTCCACTCTTACCGTTCCCTCCTGCCTCTTGTACATATTGTATGTTACCCACCTTTTCCTACAGCTTCTATCTATTTTTGTCATAATTTCGAGCATCTTGCGACATTTGACATTGTAGAACGCTCCAAGTCGACAAATGCTATGAGTGTGTCTTGATTTTTCTTAAGTCTTGCTTTCATTGTAAACCACAACGTCAGAATTGCCTCTCTAGTGTCTTCAGCTTTCCTAACGCCAAACTGATCATCATCTAAAACATCCTCAATTTTCTTTTCCGTTCTTCTATATATTGTACTTGTCATCAACTCGGATACACGAGCTGTTAAGCTGACTGTGCGATAGTCATAGCACTTGTCGGCTCTTGCAATCTTCGGGACTGTGTGGACGATGTTTTTCCGGGTGTCGGACTTTCTGTACACTAACGTGAACAGTCGTTTTGTTGCCACTTCTCCCAGCGATTTTAGAAATTCTGATGAAATGTTAACTATTCCTACTGCCGTATTCTATTTTAAGTATCCAAAAGCTCTCTTAAATTCTGGTTCTAATACGGATCTTCTACATCTTTTATAACGACTCCTGTTTCTTCTTCTATAACTTCATCAGACAAAGTCTTGACACACATAGAGGCCTTCAATGTACTCATTCTACCTGTCTGCTCTCTTCTCTGCATTTAATAGTGGAATTCCCATTGCACTCTGAATATTACAGCTCTTTGTTTTAATTTCACCAGAGGCTGTTTTCACTTTTCTACATGCTATATCAGTCCGTCCGAAAATCACTTCTTTTTCGATTTGTTCACATATTTCTTGCAGCCATATCGTTTTAACTTCCGTGCATTTCCTCTATATTTCATTCCTAAGTAACTTGTATTTCTGTATTCATGAATTTCTCTGAACATTTTTGTACTTTTTTCTTTCATCGATCAACTGATGTATTTCTCCTGTTACTCATGGTTTCTTTGCAGTTACCTTTTTTGTACTTATGTTTTTCTTTCTAACTTCTGTGACTGGCCTTCTTAGAGATAACCATCCTCTTCAACTGAATCGCCCGCTGTGCTATTCCTCATTGCAGTACCTGTAGCCTCGGAGAACTTCAAGCGTATCCCTCTTCTTTGAGCACTGATTCTTCCTAACTCACTCCTATCATTATAAAAAACTCACGACAACTCGTTTTCGCCTATTCGAGCCTTCTTGGTCCTTGTTGACTGGACCAGGAATCTGGGTGTCAATTGCCACTGACACCCTGCTACAAACAGTATACAAACTTGTACGGTGTGGAATCAGTCAACTTGATCATGGACTGACATTTTGTGGTGTTCAGATAAGAGTCTCGTTTCTGTTTGTGGTCTCAGATCGACGACAAAGTGTTCTCAGATGACCTGGTGAAAGGTCACAGGTAGCAGCGATTCTCGAAACCCATACCTCTGCAACACTTAGGATCACTGTGTGGCGAGCTATTGGATAGGACAACAGGACTGGTTTGGCCATGTTTAACCCGAGGCTGAGTGCTCACTAGTGTGCGGCAAGCATGGCAGAATCTATCGTCATAAACGTGATGTGCGGGGTACTAAACGGCATGTTACGTCAACATAGTGCAAAACCCCACACTGCATCTCATACCACAAACGGATCAAATGTCCGGGATGCGATACGAAGACGTACATTTTCACACCAGTCTCCAGCCCACACCCCTTCCTGAAGTGACATAGCATCCTACAACGGAAACAAGAGTGTGTTTATATACGTGAGGATTACTCGAACTGATGTTGATAATGGACACATGTCTAAAAAAAATAATCATTTGATATACGTCATGTGATGTAAGTCACTCAAGAAAGTGATAAAAGTCGGACTGGTATTTCATGTGCAACACATTTACGTCAGCGTTTATACAGTGCAGACTAGTTGGTGAACGAATGCCGTTCCCGTTCTTCAAACTCTCTTACCCAGGACCTGAATATTCAGCTTGCTCCTTGAAGTGAGTCCGTCCGGATTTGTCGCTACGCACACGTAACCTCCCTCATCGGAATGTTTCTGCATGTTCTGTATTATGAGTGTCCCATTCTGGAACACTTGCTGTCTGTCGTTGTCCGGTAGTGTGGTTCCTGAAAAGAATAATTGTTGTAATGAGCTTGTGGATTCTATTTTTCAGAATCAAAAGATAGTTGTCAGCTAAATGTAGTAATTGCAATTAGTTTACTTATGTTTCTCCCTTTTCGAAACAGATGCAATTTACTATGAGGAAACTGGTACTGTCCATAATAACAAAGATTTCACTTACCACAGCTACTGCTTTGTTTTCTATCGACACTAATTTCTTATTGAATGAATTTTGCATAGAATTTTTGGTACTTGACATTTTGCTACTTAGAAGAATGCACGAAAACTTAAATGCCGTAAAAATACAATAGAGTGGAAAAGAAAATGAGGCTCTGTTAAGTGACGATCAATTTCGTTTTAGGAAATGTAAAGGCACCTAGGATTCAGTTCTGACGGTATGACTGATAACTGAGAAAAGACGTACAAAAAATCACAATTTCATAGGATTTGTCGACCCCCAAAAATCAATCGACAACGTAAAATAAACAAATATATCAGAAAGTTTCAGAAATATAAGTGCACCTAAGGACGTGTAATGTGTAACATGTAGACGAACCGAGAGGGAACAATAAAGATGAAAGACTAAGAGAGAAGTGCTCGTAGTAGATATGATGTTCGACAAGTGTACAGTCTGCCTCCACTGATGTTCAACGTGTACATCGAAGAAACAATGACAGAAATGAAAGAAACGTCCAGGACTCTGATTAAAATACAAGGTGAAATGATATCAATGACGGCATTTGCTGGTGACATTGTTATTCTCACAAGGGTAACTCCCATCGCACCCTCCTCAGATTTAGTGGTAAAACGGTCCAGTTGATAGTCCGTCAAAAACTCAACACAGATCATGCAAGAAAAGAGGAAAAACGTGTCCTGAAGCGTGCAAAAAGAACCAAAATAGAAAAAGTGAAGGGTTCACGCTTAAGATATGCAACGTCTAGTGAAGCTGCCGAGCCACTGCATAGTGGTTGTCTTCACGGTTCTGGACTGCGAAGAGGGAGATCGATGTTCGAATCTCCCTGGTGCTCCTTTTTTTCTCTCAAAATTATAAACTGTCCGTCCGGTCATTGGCGTGCCTGTTCGCTGTATTCATTTTGTGTCTGTGTCGTGTTGTAAAGTCTGTTTGCAGCAGCGTGGTGTAAGGTGATGGTAAATTCTATGGTACCAAATTGCTGAGGTCATCGGTCCCTAGGCTTACACACTCGTCAGTCTAACTTAAACTAACTTACACTAAGGACAACACACACACCCATGACCGAGGGAGGAATCGAAGTTTTGACTCTTGAATTCCTTTGTTGTAACATAGACCACACTCAAAATTTGTTGTTTTTGTTTCCATGAGAGATCGATGCAGCATATCGCGTGCTCTCTGTATTCATCACATTTAATCGCGACGATAATATTTTCTTATCACATGACTTATATTCTATTACCAATTATAGTATGACAACTGCCAAGACCACAGAAGGGCAACAGGCACGTCAATGACCAGATGAACAGTTCATAATTTTGTGAGGGGGTAAAGAAGACAATGGGGTACGTGGGAGATCCGAGCGCGGATTTCGCCCTTCGCAGTTCAACACCATGACCACACAACAATGTGGCCGCGCTTCTTTCAGTATGCTCCATGTTGCACGTGTTATTTTGGGCCGTTCACTATTTCTATTTTGCTTGTCTTTTCACAGTTCATCACACCTTCTTCCTGTTTTCGTACTTGATTTGTGTTCAGTTTTTGATGGGGTATACTCCAGGCCATCTTACCATTAAATCTGAGGGGAGTGCATGGGGAATTTGCCTCGTCATTAAAGGTGAGCAAATTTACAGGACCCGCTGAATGGAATGAACAGCCTGCTGAACACCGAATATGGATTGAGAGAGAACGAAACGAGACGAAAGTAATGAGTAGTGACATGAATGACAAAGTTTGCTGTCGACTCTGTTATCCTCAGTAAAGATGTGGAAGTGTTACGTGGACTGATAGTAAACAAAAAGGAAGACGAAAGTAACTGGAATGAGACTAGCGATAAATTTAACATCAACATTGGGACTCGTACACTACTTAATCAAAAGTGTGCGGACAGCTATTACTGAATATTAATACGGGTTGTACCAGTCCTTCGCCATTATAACGGCTTGAACTCTTCTGGGTACACTTTCAATGATGTGTCTGAATGCATATGGAGAAATGACAGCCCAATCTCCGTCAGAGAAGGTAATAGTGTTAGACGATGGGGTTTAACTCATCCCAACGGTGCTCCATTATGTGCAGGTCGGGATACTGGGCAGGCTATTCTATTTCAGGCATTTTGCTGTCCACAAAGCTTCTTTTTTGCCTCAGAGATGCCGATTTATGACAGGATGCATTGTCATGCTGACACAATAAGCCATAGTCTCCGAACGTTTCCTCTACTGTGTGTGACCATTTCACAAGACTGTAAAGTCTGTTCACAAGATTCCGCATTTAGCGAAGCGCAATAAGTGGACCAAACACTAACACTCCACACCGTAGCACCACCTCCTCCGTACTCCGCTGTTGACACTATACGTGATGGTAGGTGAAGTTCTCCAGGCATTCGCGAAACCCAAAACTTCCCATCTGATTACCACAGGGTATGGAGTGAATCATCAGTGCAAATCATTTTCTAGTCACCCACTGTCCACTGTTGTCGCCTCTTAGGGCACCTCAAACGTCGCTTATCATTGAAATGTGTGGCTTATGAGGAGATGCTGGCCGTTTGTACCCCGTTCTTTTTAACTTCCTATGCACAGTCACTGTGCTGTCTGGTTTGCAGGCAGCACTTTGAACTCACGAGTACTTCGTCTTGCTCATTTCATGCCACTTTTTACAACCACCCTCCATAACTGAAGTTGCGACGTAGAGTAGCACTGGAGGCCGGCGGTGACACTGTAAACCTGAGGAGACATGCCACTGCTGAACAGGTCGCTAGAATAACTAATAACTGCACACTGGACTCGCATTGGGAGAACAACAGTTTAATCCCGCGTCCGGTCATCCTGATTTAGGTTTTCCGTGATTTCCCTAAATCGATCCAGGCAAATGCCGGGATGGTTCCTTTGAAAGGGCACGGCCAACTTCCTTCCCCGTCCTTCCCTAATCCGATGAGACCGATGGCCTCGCAGTCTGGTCTCCTCCTCCACAACAACCTCAACATCAACTAATTCTTACTTTTTGATGTGTCAGAACTTCAGAAAGAGCAGTCTTCGTACAAAATACGTTTCCAGATACGTCAGCTGTTAGCATAAGTACTAATGACCAACACATGTGACTCCATACTTTATGTGAAGACCCTTCTTTTGTTGACGCCAACCAACAAAGGGAGAAACGATCATCATAATAAAATGAGGGAGATCTGAGCTCACACGGAAAGATATAGGTGTTCATCTTTTCCGGCCGCTGTTCGGGAGTGGATAAGCAGAGAATTATTGTGAAGGTGGGTCAGTGAATTCTCGGCCAGGCACATAAATGTGATTTGCCGAGTAGGCATGAAGATGTAAATCTTCTGATGACGGACAGGGCCCGAAACGCGTCAGTAAATAAGAATCTTTAAATAAGAATCTTAAACGGCAAGTGACCAGTTATTTTACCGACTTATTCAGTGGTGGCGTAAGTCTCCTCAAATATTCTCCGTAATGGTCGACAGCCTGTGACCGTCAATACATGAGATCTACTTGGTCTTGGTTCAGCTGTGGTCGTTTTCTTCGCATTTCCATTTCACAATGAAATCACCAGCTGCCTAGGTGTTAGAAAATCCATGATGGATTTTTTACTCGGGTAACATCTAATGACTAGTCTACGTTCGAACACCCTGAGCTTCCCTGACGTACTAGCTCTGTTGTTAATGTTTTTCCTCAGGACACCGAAGTATCAGAAGTGTAAAGACCGCGTTACGATGCGGAGACCGGCGGTAGCGTTCCTAGAGGCCTGCCAATGAATTTCGAATTCCCGAAAATACGGCACAAAGATCTGTGTCCTTGCCTGGCGAAATATTTTCCATTTGCACCTCATGGTAGTTTGGTGGTCAAGTGTATTTATTTTTAAAATCCAATATTGTAATTTTGACTGTGCGGCTGTTATCAACTGGAAATTATGTCTCTTATTACAACCTTCTTGTTTGAATTGCATTGTAAATATTTCATGTGTATTGTATTTAATTTTTGCTCTTATCCGTAACACTGATTGGGGTAAATGATAACACAGTTGTTTTTCTTTCATATGAAACAGATGCTAGTTTTGTCACATGCTATTCTGTGGACTCACGTCTATTTGTTACTGCTTACTAATCCGTGCGTGAGCCGTTCCATTTAAATGCGTTCCAAGTACGAGGGGCGTTTCAAACGTCTGTGTGAAGTCCGAGAGATGGCACCACCGGCGCGTATCGATGTCATGTTTAGTTAGTAGCATCTTTGGAAAGAACGAACACCAAGCTTCAGCCATATTGGTCTATTTCTTTGTGTTTGGCATTCGTGTCAATCAAGGTAGTCGAGTGATTGTCAAGAAATGGACGAAAAAGAGTTTCGTGTGGTGATTAAACATTACTTTATGAAAGGCAAAACACCTTAGGAGACTAAAGAGAAGCTTGATAAACATTACGGTGACTCTGCACCTTCGATTAGGACAGTTTATAAGTGATAGCTATCCGGAAGGTGGGTTCCGCGATTGCTCACGCAAGACCAAACACGGAATCGTGTGAAGGATGGTTTGCAGCTGTTCAGGAAGAATCTGCAGAATTTTAAGCGTCGTTTCGTCTGTGGATGAAACATGGATACATCACTATACTCCAGAGACCAAACAACGATCTAAACAATGGGTTACCGAGGGAGAATCTGCACTAAAAAAGGCGAAGAACGTTCCATCGGCCGGAAAGGTTAAGGCGACTGTCTTTAGGGTTTGCAAGGGATAATTCTCATCGACTATCTGGAAAAGGGTAAAACTATTACAGCTGCATATTATTCATAGTTATTGGACCGTCTTAAAACCGAGCTTCAAGAACAGCGCCGGCGATTGGACCGCAAAAAAAAAATCCTTTTCCATCACGACAATGCACCAGCACACACCTCAGCAGTTGTGATCGCAAAATTAATCGAAATAGGATTCCAACTCGTTTCGTATCCCCCCTACTCACCAGACTTGGCTCCCCCGGACTACTATTTGTTCCATAATTGGAAGAAATGGCTGGCGGGGCACAGATTTTATTCAAACGAGGAGGTGATTGCAGCAACTCATAGCTATTTTGCAGACTTGGACAATACCTATTATTCGGAAGGGATCAACCAATTAGAACAGAGTTGGACGAAGTGTATAAGTCTAAAAGGAGACTATGTCGAAAAATAAAAAAGGTTTACCCTAAATACGTAAGTAGTTTTTATATTTACATGGACTTTTCAAACGCTCCTCGTATATTGCTTGTGTCCTATTTATGTTCCCATCCGTTCTTCGCACTCTCGCATTTACTGGAGGCACCGAAATTTTCATTGACTCCTACTAAAACGTAATGTTTATAGTACCGGTACCTGTAAATAATGTGTGAAGACACTTGCGTAACTACTGTCACATTTTTAGCATTTTCAAGGAAGAATCCTCTAGTCATCAAGACTTCAAAGCACAGGCCTACTCACCTAAGTATACATCTATGCCCTGCAAGTCACTGAGGAACGCATGGCACTCAAGGCCACATGCAACAACATTCAAAGCAGAATACATACACATTCCGTCACAAGATATAATAAAGTTGAGTACCAACACTGTAAAAAATTGCTAACGCGGAGTTCTCCATTAAATGCGAGAAAGTACGGAAAATGGAGGCTACACATAGATTATTAAGCAATAACAAATACACGTAGGTCCATAGAACACCATGCAACGAAAGCAGATTCTGTTTGATACGGAACAATAACAAATATGGAATTTCGTAAAATGAAGAACAAACCGCCTTCAGTCACAAGTTGCGTTTATTTACTGCGCTATGCATTTCGAGCCCTGCAGGCTCGTCTTCAGGTGATTTTTAGTGATTTAGATCAGGTTTTTTAGTTGTTCACCTGTTGATATTACATTTTTGTGTTACAACATGGTATATTGTAGATATAAGTTTAACAGCGTTAATAATATGAAACTAACGTACAGTTTAACATTGTATGATATCTGCTTCTGTTGTGCAGTTTGTATACACAATACACATCTTTAATTTTGCAGTACATACTGGGATATATATATATATATATATATATATATATATATATATATATATATATATATATAGTCTCACACTTTTTCGTACATTGTAGTAGCAGAACGTAAACATGCCAAAGATTCTCGTTCATACAGATGGTCTACTTCTAAATATAATCGATTTTCTTGTTACACAGAAGATAATATGGTATAGTATTACTAGTACACAGGTATTATTAAAATAATATATGTTGTAGGTTGTCAGCTGTTTGTGCTATTATAGATTTGATTCCTCAGGAAAAAATAAACTATTAAAGGTGTAGAAAAAATTGAGGCTGTTATACTCTGTTTGTTCATTCTTCATTTTACGAAAGTAAAACAGTCGCGGACGAAACACTGGAAAACAATGGATAAAATATGGAATTATTTACCCCACCAAATCTTCGAATACGAGCACAAAGCCGTCAGAATACGAGAAACATATTTGCAATGCAATTCAAAGAGTTCAATACACATGAAAAGTCGTAATCAGAATCACAATGCGATGAAACCAAAACAAACACGAGAGACAGAAAATCAGCGAATAAGAAAGCGAGATGGAGGGTCTGATAAACTTGCAGCGCTCCTAGTGGCCTGGCAGAGAACACAGGTCGTGTTTCCGGAATTTTCTGTAGGAGTTTTGCCCCCCTCTCTAATGAGAACGAGAACTTCTCTTCCCCCTTCTACGCTGGTGGGTCCACCTCTAGTAAAATCTAGTTGTCAGTTCCGCCTTGCAAGTGGCTGTCCATATACTTTTGATCAGACAGTGTACAGTAGGCGAAATGAAAATAGCAAATGATCGAGGACTTTGGTTGTGCTTCTTTGATATGAAGACATAAGAACAGGAGAAGAAGTTGTAGAGGGTCACCCCAAACCAGTCATATCGCTGATGCAAAATAGAATCGTCCTGTACGATGTGACGTGTGAGATTTGTGCAGAGAGACGTACGAACCCTCCTTCTCCCAGCGTATCTGGCTGATCGGGTAGCCGGTGACGCGGCAGTGGAAGGCGGCGTCGGTGTGGGCGACGACCCTCTGGTCTGGCATGGGCCGGACGTGGGGCGGGCCCACGACGTGCAGGGGGGCGGCGTGGGAAGCGGCGCCGGCCGCGCTGCTGGCCACGCACTCGTACACGCCGCCGTCCTCTGGCCGCACAGCAGACAGCGACAGCCGCCCCCGCACCGACGCGCTGCCCGCCTGCACGCTCACCTGCAACACGCACACGGCAACTAAGTGCTCTGTGCGTAGGTGTGGCAGAAGGTTTTCAAGTATCGATGTACCGAAACTGCGATACACCTCTCAGGCTGATATCGAAACACGTGATGCCACCATCTTCATAGAGACCTCAGATGTCACCACATATTTTCATTAAGGGGGGTAGGACGTCAAACTGGCCGACTTGGGGCAGGAGAGGCACCACAGGACATTTTAATTTCCACTGTCTATACTTTCACAAATAAATTCTTATAACTTTGTTAGCATGACCAGGAAGGATTTAGGATTCACACTCATCGTAGTGGAAGTTCAAAAACATAACAAAATAATTTATTTTACATGTGATATTTCATCGTTTTTTCACTTACTGTTGGCTCCATTTGTTGGTATAGGTACACTTTTCTTCACAAGTTAGAGAGATTCTTTGATGAGTTTCGCACAGCATACAAACCATGCTTATAGGTGTATGAAACTCTAGAATTTATTTAATTTATAAAAAAAATGAGTGAGCTGTACAATTTTACACTTCATGTTTAGAAAAAACTCAAATTGTGTAGTTAATTATCTCAATTTTTACCATGATTTTTAATAGATTTGGAAAATTCTAGAGTTTAGCATTAAGGGCTTTGTGTTTAATAAGCAGACTAAGTTTGAAAGTATTAGGATATTTATTTTGGATGTTACATGTACCTAAAAGAGAAATTTGTGTTTTGCGGAAAATTGCCGTTACAGTTTCTGCTTGTATTGGCATTATTTTAGAACTGTCCTGCACCATAAGCAAGTTCTTTTTCATTTTCTTAATCAGTTTTCTTCCTTTTCACATTCCTATGATGCACTCTTCTTGATTTCATCACCTCCACAAATGATTTGTCTGCTTTCACTACACGCTCTCTGCCTATCGCATACAAAGCTTTGATGCAGTTCAATCCGGGCTTAATTCCCATTTTTCTCTAAAACATATTTCCTGCTTTGCACACCATCATTAAAACATGAAACTGTATCATAAACACCAATTGCAAGTGCATTTCTTCCCAAAAAAAATGGTTTTTGGCAATCTTTCCCATACACATTGGTTAAAACTTTCATTTGGGTTTTGGGTATCCCCATGAAGACATTTCTTCAATAAGTTTTCATTTGCAAGGTCCCTGAATATAGGTTTGCTGGCTTCCATGACAGCAGTTGGTAGAGAATTCCTGTGATGGTATTCTTTACCTACATATGACAGAAGAATGCTGTGAAAAGCGGAGTGACGCTGCTTCTTGGTACAATGAAGACCAAAGAACGTGCCTTATAATCCCTCAAATATATGTTTTATACATCAAACTATTCAGAAAGATTTGCACTATAAAATAGGCGTACTTTGAAAAATAGTTTTTTTTAAAATTTTGACGTCCTACTCCCCTTAACGTAGATATAATTTAAATTCCTTATATGCACCAGGGGCGTTCAGTAAATAATGCAAAACATTCTTGTTTCTCTGGTGGCAGGTTGGTTTTATTCAGAATTCCAAAACACCGTATTATTCCAACTCTTTTGGCTACGAAACCGCATTTTTCAACGTAATCTCCGTTCGATGCGACGGCTTTACGTCCGATTACTGAAAGTGCCTGTATGCTCGCATAGTACCACTCTATTGGTCAAGTTCAACGTATTGCTCCATCAATAACCTCCCTATCATCCACGTACTGCTTCCCGCGCAGTGCATCCTTCACTTGGTCAAACAGATGGACGTCGGAAGGTGCGAGGTCCGGACTCTTGGGCGGATAAGGAAGGACATTACAGTAAAGTTTCGTGAGCTCCTTTTGGTTGCGCATATTTGTGTGAAGCCTCGCGTTGTCATAGAGAAGTAGAAGTTCGTCTGCATTCCTGCAGTGGTAAACGTGCTGAAGTACTTTCTTCAATCTCGTGGGGGTAGCACAATACGCTTCCTCCCAGGAGGGAGGACTTAAACAGAATAATTCCGTCAGCGACCCAGAAGACCACCGTTACGACTTTACCGGATGAACGTGCGGCTTTCAACTTTTTCTTCGGAGGAGAGGTGGTGTCGTGCCACTCCATATCTTGCCGTTTTGTTTCCGGTTCGAAGTGATGAACCAAAGTTTCATCGCCTGTGACGATAATGGACAAAAATTGTATATCTATTAGCGTCGTAACGCGCAAGCATTTCTGCGCAGATGGTCCTTCGTTGCTTTTTTTATGGTTTTCTGGTACGCGGCGAGGAACCCAGGACACACACACTCACACACACACACACACACACCTCTGAATACCACAACTGGTGGCCAAGGGTGTCAACACTACCAACAGAGACGTCCAGTTGTAATTGACGATCATTTCTAATGAGACTGTCCACACGTTCCAGCATTGCAGGAGTCACAGCTGTGTGCGGCCGGCCCTAGCGGGTGATAGGTTTGCGCGTCCTTGTCGCGATGGTGAGAGAATCCTCGTTCAACTATTCACCGTGCTCTTGTTTACTGCCAGATCTCTGTAGCCATTCTGCGAGAGCCTATAAAAATCTGCGATGCTCTGGTTTTTTGCCTGAAGAAACTCAATGACAGCTCTCTTCTTAGAACGCAGCTCCGTTACAGTCTTCAGTTTGAGAGCTACATTTAGCGCCGCCATCTATGGGTACTTCATGAAACTGTAGTGACATTCCACGATCTCCCACAACAAATTCCGCAATTTTTCAATTGAAATTGAGTGGGAAAAGGAGTGTTGCTTGCTTATTCAATGCCCCTCGTAAACGAATATTTAAATTCGTCTCTAACAAAATGTCTCTCTGATACATCTGTTTGACTGCTAAAGTACCTAAAAGCAAAGGAATTCCAGAAGAGTACTGCTCTCTTGTGACGATCACGTCAAAGTCGCTTGTCTTACTGCTCCGATGCCGTCAGCACCTGCTGGCTGTTCATTTAATTACAGCGTGCGACAGAGGTTGATAGACCAGGGTATAGCGACGCCGACTCAGTGTGAGATCTACAGGGGCAGTGAATGGATCGCTGACATATGATGTGTGTCCTCAAAGACACCGATAAAATTGAAATATGAGATAGAATATCACGGGTGCAAAAAGGATGCCAGTATTACAAGTAAAACAATGGAGCATATTTTGTTCAACAAAGTAATGAACATGATTGAACAGTGTTGAACAGTTGCTAGTAGTTTTGTATATAACAGAAGGGGCCGACAAAAAAAGGAAAATTTCTACTAACAAGTGTTTGTGGTGGTCATTTTCTCAGAAGCCGCGTATAAACTGCAGTAGTGCAAAAAAGTTGTTTTTGTTTAACTTATGGATCCAAATGCGTTTCGTCTCAGTTACAAGACAACTTCAGTGAGTGTCCTGAAATATTACACAATTTTTTGTTTGGACATATGGTTTATCGCTTGCACATACAGGTTATAGATTTAAAATTCTTCGAAATTTTTAAAATAAAACGGAAAGGCACTTACAGATTAGAGTCTAATTCATTATTTGTAATCCAAAGAGCTTTCTTATATGAGGCAAACTAGTTGAAAATTTGCAGTTTTCCTTGTAGTCTCTGTTTCCGAAATATAATTCTGTGAAACAATGAAAAGAGTAACCACAAGGGAAACTGTCAACTTTCAACTAGTTTGACAGATGAGAAAAAGCTGTTTGGTTTACAAATAATGAATTAGATGCTGACCTCTAAGTATTTTTCCGTTTTATTGCAAAAACTGTTTCAAATTTGGAACCTCTATGTACAAACGATAACTTACATGTGCAAACGAAAAAATCCTGTAATATTTCAGGAAACCCGTGAAGATGCCCTGCAAATAAGGCGAAACATGTCTAGATGCATAAATTAAATAAAAAGCAACTTAATATGCAACTTGCAAAAGTCGTTTTTATACAATTTAATAATCTACAACTTAAAACGAATTTCATTATTTTGTCACAAATAATCAACAAGAAAGGAGGGGCGCACTCAAGTAGGACTAACGTCACATTGCAGTTAAGATACAGCACCTTATTTTTACCTTCTATGGAGGGCGTTTCTGCACATGTAGAACGCGGATCATGACACTGTTTGAATATAAAAAGTATGGAATGCAGTGCTCAAGAACAAATGTGCATGTTGCAGACTCTTTCATTGACATTTCCATTGCAGTTGCGTAAATTAACAGTAAAATTGACATGTAACACACGGAAGCTTTAATAGTGTAGTCGTGTTATGAACTGACGATACGTGATTGTAGCTGTTCTGCTGACAGTCTGCAGCTAGTTGTCTCGCGGTCACGTTCTGGCTTCTCGAACATGGGGTCCCGGGTTCGATCCCCGGCGGGGTCAGGAATTTTCACCTCCCTCGAGATGTCTGGGTGTTTGTGTCGTCCCATCATAATTCATGAAGGTGGCGAGACTGGACTGCGTACAGATTGGAAATGTGTACGCGCGCTGAAAACCGCACAGTTGAGCGCCCCACAAACCCATCATATACAAGGTGAAAAGTATTTAAACCGACGAACTGTGGGAGGTTGTAGGGGACATCAAAACAAATATTTTTCCATAATGTCATTTCTTCCTATGAGGAGTATTTAAACCGGTAGAGGAAGATTTCTCTGGCGGCAAATTAATTAAACCAACAAACACTTTTCCATTTTTTTATGACCAAGAGACAACACATTAACATAACCCAATTTCAATGACAGTAGATTTTCAAAAATTCTTACATTGACACGAAAACAAAGGTTACACCGTCGGATCATGTTCTGTCTGACACGAGCAAAAGCCCCAGGAGTATCCTGAATTGTTCCTGCTGCTGCTACTATCCGGGCAATCAGATCGTCTTCTGATGTAACAGGAGTTGCGTAAACAAGGTGCGCATCTCTCCCCACACAAAAAAGTCCAGAGGGGACATATTTGGGGATCGAGCAGGGCATGGTACAGGATCACCTCTGCCAATCCACATTTCTGGGACCGTCGGTCCAGGAATCGACGCACACGACGACTGAAATGTGCCGGCGCCCCGTCATGTCGGGTCCACGTGCGTTGTCTTGTAGGAAGCGGGACATCTTCCAGCAATTCTGGCAATGCTCTGGCGAGATAATTGTAATAGTTCCTGCCATTTAATGGCCTAGGTAGCAGATAACGGCCCAATTAAACAGTCGCCAACAACACCGACCCACACATTAACGAAGAACGGCACTTGATGAGCGCTAGTAACCGTGGCATGTGGGTTATCCTCACTCCAAACATGCGAATTGTGCATGTTGAAGACTCCATCACACCCGAACGTTGCTTCGTCGGTAAACAACACAGAGGATGAAAATGTAGGATGCATTTCACACAGTTCCAGGTGCCACTGCGAAAACTGTGCTCTGGGTGAATAATCAACTGGTTCCAGGTTGTGGACACGCTGAAATGGAAGTAACAATTGCTCTCGAAGGACTGTTCTTACATTCGTACCATGTTACGTGCAATTGCACGAGTGCTGATTGAAGGATCCCGCTCCACATGCTGCAAGACAGCTTCCTCAAATTGCAACGTTCTTACCGTGCGACGGCGTCCCTGTCCAGGTAATCTGCAAAATGACCCGGTATCACGCAGAAGTTGGTGCACAGCAGCAAAGGCCATATGATGCGGGATACGGCGACTAGGATATTGTTGTTGATAAGCCTGCTGTGCAGCTCGTCCGTTGTGGTGCACTACATAGTACGCACCAACCATATCAGTATACTCACTCCAGGTGTATCGATCCATTAGTAAACAGAGACAATGCACTACTACACTGGTGGACAGCAGTTGCCTATGCAAGTGAAGAGCGTAATACGCCTTGTAGCAACTGAAGATCGTAATACGGCCCCTAACAACTGGAGAGCGTAATACGGCCTCCATCGGTTTAAATCATCCTCATAGGAAAAAATGAGATTAGGGAAAAATATTTGCTTTGATGTCCCTTAGAACCTCCCAGAGTTTGTCGGTTTAAGTACTTTTCCCCCTGTATATATGACTATTCAGTTTCAAATACCGTATACATCTCAGGACACCATGTATATATACAGGGTGTTTCAAAAATGACCGGTATATTTGAAACGGCAATAAAAACTAAACGAGCAGCGATAGAAATACACCGTTTGTTGCAATATGCTTGGGACAACAGTACATTTTCAGGCGGACAAACTTTCGAAATTACAGTAGTTACAATTTTCAACAACAGATGGCGCCGCAAGTGATGTGAAAGATATAGAAGACAACGCAGTCTGTGGGTGCGCCATTCTATACGTCGTCTTTCTGCTGTAAGCGTGTGCTGTTCACAACGTGTAAGTGTGCTGTGGACAACATGGTTTATTCCTTAGAACAGAGGATTTTTCTGGTGTTGGAATTCCACCGCCTAGAACACAGTGTTGTTGCAACAAGACGAAGTTTTCAACGGAGGTTTAATGTAACCAAAGGACCGAAAAGCGATACAATAAAGGATCTGTTTGAAAAATTTCAACGGACTGGGAACGTGACGGATGAACGTGCTGGAAAGGTAGGGCGACCGCGTACGGCAACCACAGAGGGCAACGCGCAGCTAGTGCAGCAGGTGATCCAACAGCGGTCTCGGGTTTCCGTTCGCCGTGTTGCAGCTGCGGTCCAAATGACGCCAACGTCCACGTATCGTCTCATGCGCCAGAGTTTACACCTCTATCCATACAAAATTCAAATGCGGCAACCCCTCAGCGCCACTACCATTGCTGCACGAGAGACATTCGCTAACGATATAGTGCACAGGATTGATGACGGCGATATGCATGTGGGCAGCATTTGGTTTACTGACGAAGCTTATTTTTACCTGGACGGCTTCGTCAATAAACAGAACTGGCGCATATGGGGAACCGAAAAGCCCCATGTTGCAGTCCCATCGTCCCTGCATCCTCAAAAAGTACTGGTCTGGGCCACCATTTCTTCCAAAGGAATCATTGGCCCATTTTTCAGATCCGAAACGATTACTGCATCACGCTATCTGGACATTCTTCGTGAATTTGTGGCGGTACAAACTGCCTTAGACGACACTGCGAACACCTCGTGGGTTATGCAAGAAGGTGCCCGGCCACATCGCACGGCCGACGTCTTTAATTTCCTGAATGAATATTTCGATGATCGTGTGATTGCTTTGGGCTATCCGAAACATACAGGAGGTGGCGTGGATTGGCCTCCCTATTCGCCAGACAAGAACCCCTGTGACTTCTTTCTGTGGGGACACTTGAAAGACCAGGTGTACCGCCAGAATCCAGAAACAATTGAACAGCTGAAGAAGTACATCTCATCTGCATGTGAAGCCATTCCGCCAGACACGTTGTCAAAGGTTTCGGGTAATTTCATTCAGAGACTACGCCATATTATTGCTACGCATGGTGGATATGTGGAAAATATCGTACTATAGAGGTTCCCAGACCGCAGCGCCATCTGTTGTTGACAATTGTAACTACTGTAATTTCGAAAGTTTGTCTGCCTGAAAATGTACTGTTGTCCCAAGCATATTGCAACAAACGGTGAATTTCTATCGCTGCTCGTTTAGTTTTTATTACCGTTTCAAATATACCAGTCATTTTTGAAACACCCTGTATATGGAACTGAATAGCTGCTTAATTAAAATAGAAATGAAAAGTTTTTTGTGTCTTATACATTATGGTGCAACTTAAAGGCTCTAAATGACCTACCACCACCGCATTGAACCGTCGACAAGAGCTTAGAACAGACCTATATACCAACTGAATGGTTTGTAATGAAGTAGCATCGCAAGCTCGCTCTATTTACTCTTTTAAACTCCCTTTACGCCGAAGCGAACACAAACACTGAACACGGAGCGAGAATTCTCTCTGGTGTAAACGCTAGGAGTGGGTGAAAAAAGCATTCGGTCGTGTTCGGTACGCATCTGCTTTTATCCGCTCGTGTTGCCCACTGGTTATCGGTATTTTAGCGAACCATCAAAGGAACTTCATGTTCTGTTCGCTTTGACGCTAGCGCCACAGAAAACGCTCGTGGGGTATTTTGCCTGCATTTGCTGTTGTTGACGTGACGTGCGTCTGCGATGCCTTTGTCATAAGAGAATGTAATATTACTGATAGAAGAGAATAGGTATCGTACGTGCTTCTGAGATCCACGGTGTAAATGTCAAAGGAAAAGAAGTATGATTGGCAGACAATAACGAAGCATTCAAGGTCCTACAGGGGACGTGAGAAAGACGACAAATTTATTAATTGCTTGCATCAGGCGGGAACAGAGTTAATAAACATAAGCGTTGCAATATTATTTTTTATTAGGAAGGAAAACCACGACAAATTTCCTTGAAAGTAAACTACTACCAATATGTACCTATTGTTGTTTGTTGTTGTGGTCTTCAGTCCAGTGACTGGTTTGATGCAGCTCTCCATGCTACTCTACCCTGTGCAAACTTCTTCATCTCCCAATACCTATTACAACCTACATCCTTCTGAATCTGCTTAGTGTATTCATCTCTTGGTCTCCCTCTGCGATTTTTACCCTCTACGCTGCCCTCCAATACTAAATTTGTGATCCCTTGATGCCTCAGAACATGTCCTACCAACCGATCCCTTCTTCTAGTCAAGTTGTGCCACAAACTCCTCGTCTCCCCAACTCTATTTAGTACCTCCTCATTAATTACATGATCTATCCATCTAATCTTCAGCATTCTTCTGCAGCACCACATTTCGAAAGCTTCTATTCTCTTCTTGTCCAAACTATTTATCGTCCATGTTACACGTCCATACATGGCTACACTCCATGCAAATACTTTCAGAAATGACTTCCTGACACTTAAATCTACACTCGATGTTAACAAATTTCTCTTATTCAAAAACGCTTTCCTTGCCATTGCCAGTCTATTTAATATCCTCTCTACTTCGACCATCATCAGTTACTTTGCTCCCCAAATAGCAAAACTCCTTTACTACTTTAAGTGTCTCATTTCCTAATCTAATTCCCTCAGCATCACCAGCGGTTGGTCCCGGCGGAGATTTGAGTCCTCCCTCGGGCATGGGTGTGTGCGTGTTTGAAAGACAATATTCCAGTCAACATCGTCAAAAACATAATTTAGGTTAAGTAGTGTGCAAGCTTAGGGACTGATGACCGTAGCAGTTAAGTCCCATAAGATTTCACACACATTTGAACATTTTTTGACCATCACCCGCCTTAATTTGACAACGTTCCATTATCCTCGTATTGCTTTTGTTGGTGTTCACCTTATATCCTCCTTTCAAGACACTGTCCATTCAGTTTAACTGCTCTTCCAGGTCCTTTGCTGTCTCTGAGGGACTTACAATGTCATCGGCGAACCTCAGAGTTTTTATTTCTTCTCCATGGATTTTAATTCCTACTCTGAATTTTTCTTTTGTTTCCTTTACTTCTTGCTCAATATACATATTGAACAACATCGGGAATAGGCTGCAACCCTGTCTCACTCCGTTCGGTACCACTGTTTCCCTTTCATGCCCATCGACTCTTATAGCTGCTATCTGGTTTATGTAAAAATTGTAAATAGCCTTTCGCTGCCTGTATTTGACCCCTTCCACCTTCAGAATTTGAAAGACAGTATTCCAGTCAACATCGTCAAAAGCTTTCTCTAAGTCTAAAAATGCTAGAAAGGTAAGTTTGACTTTCCTTAATCTGTCTTCTAAGATACCTCGTAGGGTCAGTATTGCTTCACGTCTTCCAACATTCTACGGAATCCAAACTGATCTTCCCCGAGGTCGGCTTCAAGCAGTTTTTCCATTCGTCTGTAAAGAATTCGCGTTAGTATTTTGCAGCCGTGACTTCTGATAGTCCGGTAATTTTCACATCTGTGAACACCTCTTTCTTTGGGATTGGAATTATTATATTCTTCTTGAACTCTGAGGGTATTTCGTCTGCCTCATACATCTTGTTCAGCAGATGATAGAGTTTTGTCAGGGCGGCTCTCCGAACGCTATCAGTAGTTCTAATGGAATGTTGTCTGCTCCCGGGGCCTTGTTTCGACTTAGGTCTTTCAGTGCTCTGTCAAACTCTTCACGCAGTATCATATCTCCCATTTCATCTTCATCTAAATCCTCTTCCATTTCCATAATATTGTCCTCAAGTATATCGTCCTTGTATAGACCCTCTATATAGTCCTTCCACCTTTCTGCTTTCCCTTCATTGCTTAGAACTGGGTTTCCATTAGCTGTTGATATTCATGCAAGTGGTTCTCTTTTCTCCAAAGGTCTCTTTAATTTTCCTGTAGGCAGTATCTATCTTACCCCTAGTGAGATAAGCCTCTACATCCTTACATTTGTCCTCTAGCCATACCTGATTAGCCATTTTGCACTTACTGTCGATCTCATTTTTGAGACGTTTGTATTCCTTTTTGCCAGCTTCATTAACTTCATTTTCATTTTTCCCCATTCATCAATTGAATTCAATATACTTCTGTCACCCAAGGATTTCTACTAGCTCTCATCTTTTTACCTACATGATCCCCGTATTTCTTCTACTGTATTTCTTTCCCACATTTCCGTCAACCGATCCCTAATGTTCTCCCTGAAACTCGCTACAACATCTGGTTCTGTCAGTTTATTCAGGTCCCATCTCCTGAAATTCCCACCTTTTTGCAGTTTCTCCAGTTTTAATCTACCTAGTACACGGATTAAAATTAAAAATATATGAAATACCTGATCATTCTAGTTGGTTTCGTTGTTGATATGTGTTAATACATACCTGATATCTCACAATTATATTACAGATTTTTGACGATCTATAAAAATGATCTACTCGGGATCGCACTACCTGTCCTTTGATGAACAGATTTTATCAAGTACTCTAACAGGTCCTATGTATATTCCTCATTTCATTAATCACATTATATTGAAATTATCTTTCTTATAAGTGCTTTAATAAAATCTCACTGCAGACAGAAACTATTCGACGTATAGCAGCTACTGAAATGCGAAACAATCACTAACGTAAATGTCTTCAGTTAGTAATAACCAGACTCTAAATTCTAGCCTTTCTACAGATCATGTTAGAGATCCGTAATTAGTCTTCCGCTTTTTCGTTTCCTCCTCAGTTGAAATAAGAAGCAAACGGTATTCGTCAACCGACAGACGTATGAAGTTTGGGGTTAATGCTAAGAGAAGATGGTTCTGAAATTCAGTGTTAAAAGCGTTACCTCCAAGTATTTCATGTTGACGTACAAACTGTGACATCTAAATTCACTCCTCCCTCCACCATTTTGCTTACTTCGCCAAAGACAGCGTATTCGCCATGCAAGATAATCCTCTGAATATTAAAATAATTTTGCGTCGTGGCTCAAGTATATAGTGTCGTATCCTGTGTGCCAATTATTAACGTTAAAGAGAAATAGCGCAGCGTTCATAGGCTATGTTCGTTATTTCGTATTGTCTCCCGTTTCCTCTAGTGGAAACGCTTGTACATAGTCCACATAGGAATCGCAGTGAAAACTGAAGAACTGCTTGTGAATGCGCATTCGTTTACACTCGCTTCGGTGTAAAGGGGAATTTTAGAACGTCCAGTGTTTGTATTTTCATGGCGTACACTGCATTTTTGGCAGTACCCCAAATATAGAAGTTTAAAGAGGTTAATCCGGTGATCACTGTATAATCCACAGCATTTCTTCTCCGTCCCATCCTGCTGCATGCAGTATTCTTCACTGTCAAAAAATGTTGTTAAGACGTGGAATTATCACGTCCAGCATTTCCAGATAAGAGGCACCTGTGAATGTCTTCGAAGAAGTAGCGCCCATTAACATTCCAGACTGGTACCTTTCTTCAGTTACGTACGACTTTTGACTAGCCCAGTACACACAATTTCGGAGGTTAAAATTTCCTTTAAGTATAAATGTCGCTTCAGCCTATCAAAGAATCAGATTTTGGAAATTTTCATATTCCTCACGCATTTTCATGAACCACTCACAGAACTCAATATTCCTATTGGGATCATCCTCGTTCAGAACAAGGATTCCATCTTCGCAACATTCTGTGACACTGGTTTTGCTGATCCCAGTTACACGAGAGCATTGGGTCACAGACTGCTTAGGAGATTGAGCGTACACCTGAATCACATCAACACTTTCGTTGTTTGTTGAACATATCTTACTTTTGCTACGTTGCTTCCTCACACGCTTTTCCATCTATTCCAGACTTGCCTCTGATTCTTGTATTTGCTAACCTTCTACGTGGTAATGTTTCAAATTCAACTCACCCACATACCCTGTCTTCCAGTTACGCTTTAGTACACACTTCCGTCCTTCAAACGATAATATGTTTGTTATTTCCACTGCTGCAGCAAATGGAACCATTGTTGAGTTTTTCACTGCCTTCTGAATAATTATACACAAAAATTATTTCCCTCTACTTTACTTACAAGGGAAACTTCTCTCGGATTTAGCAGTGGATAGCCTGTCAAAAACTGAAAACTGATAAAGCATGAAAACAGGAAGAAGCGAAATCGAAATAGTGAAAGGTCCAAGCTTAAGACAAGCAACGTGGAGCAAACGTTAACAGTGACGGCGTCTTTCTTGTATGTTCACGGTGTTGGACTGTGAACGGGAAGATCCGTGTTCAACTCTTGTCTCCTGCCTCATTTTATCTCCGCAAAATTGTGAATTGTCCGTCCGGTCACGGACTTGTCTCTTCCGTGTTTTCAAATTTGTGTCTAAGCCGTGGCGTAACTTTCGTTCGTAACAGCGAGGTATAAGGAAGGGACCTCCGTGCATACGTACCTCCTAGTTGTTCCACACAAGTACCAATGTTATGACTCTCGCGTTCCGTATTGGATGTTTTGACTCTCGAAATCGTTTGTTGTAACATAGTTCACAACCGTTTACTTGTTCTTTTCATTTCTGTGAGAAGTCTACGCTTTATCTCGCCTGCTCTTACTATTCATCACACTTACTTGCGACGGTACTATATTCTTACCACATAATTCATATCTTGTAACCAGTGTATGGTTAGACAGTTGTCAAGACTACGCAGGGAACACAGACACGTCAATGAGCGGACATAAAGTTCATAACTTTGTGAAAAAAATAGGTCACGAGGGACAGTTAAACACAGATCTCCCGCTTTGCAGTCCAACACTGTGACCACACAATGACGACGCCGTGATTCTTGCAACTTGCAATTCGCTCGATGTTGCACATCTTGAATTTGGATCGTTCACTATTTTATTTTGCTTTTCTTTTCACAGTTCAGTACCCCTTCTTCTTGTTTTCCATTTTACCACTAAATCTGAAGGGGGTGCGTTGGGGAGTTTCCTTACTTAGATTCAATTGTAGCGATGATAGGAACCAGAAATGGGGAAATCCACTGTCATAAGCGACGCTGGGAACGAGAATCTCGAAAACGGTGAAACCGGTTTCCATTTTCGCGTGCTACTGGCGTCAGCATCTGTGGAAAGTGGTTGAAGTAAGCTGAAACCACGAGTAGGAGATGAGGTGTCCCTCGCAGAGCGTGGAGGTCGGAGACTTACCCGACGTGTAAATGAGAATATGCGGCGTTCTGTGGCATATCTGACGACAGAGTGCGGTGCTGATGTAGGCTCAAGTTTTTAAAAGCACACCGTACGCAGCAGTTTATTAACACGGGGCTGCTCTGGAGACAATCCATACATACGTTTTCACATGTTGACCCTACGACATCGTTAATTACATTTGCAGTGGGCACGGAATCCACGATACTGGAGGGCGGATCAATGGAAACGTGTCGCCTGGACGTATGAATCGCCTTTTTTATTACAACAGTGCGATGATCGTGCACAATATGGCGTCGTCCAGAGGAAAGGTTGCTAAAAACGTGCACCGTGCGGAGGACGCGGATCGATGCAACATTATTATTCTATTGGGGACATTCAACTGGGCTTTCATTGGATGAGTGGGTGTAATTGAAGGCACCATGACGGCTGTGGATTGGGTGAACATTACTGCGGGCCAACTGTATTCCTCCACGCTTGGCGTCATCCCCCATAGCGATGTCTTCTTCCAGCTGGTCAACTACCCGTGTCACGAGGCCAGTATTGTGCTACATCGCTTTAAAGGACATGAAAGTGAATTCACGTTTATGTGTTTCCCACCAGGTTCACCTGATCAGAAAGATATCAGCAAAACGTTAGCTCCTAATTTACACTATTCGTTTGATCTGTGTGTAGACATGGACCTCAGGAAATCAACTAAAGTCTTGCGCAATCCATGTCACGCAGAACTGCTGTAGTATTGCAAAAATGGACCAACAGGTTATTAAGCATACGGTCATAACGTTTGTGTATGTCCTCTTCACTGTTTTAGGCACGTCTGTGTGTGTACTGATTTACGCTGTGGCGACAAAAACTATGAGAAAGTGATATGCACATATATAGACGGCGGTAGTAGGGCATAAACAGGATACATATTGGGAGTGCATTGATAGTGCTGTCACGTGTACTCATATGATTCATGTGAAAAGATTTCCGACGTGATTGTGGACGCACGACGGCAATTAGCAGACTTTGAATACGGAGTGGTAGCTGGAGCCCATTTCGGGATTCGTCAGGGAATCAATATCCCGTGATCCACATTGTCAGGAGTGTGCCGAGAGTATTATATCTCATCACAGACAACGTAGTCGCCGACGGCCTTAACGACCGAGAACAGCGGCGTTTGCGCAGAGATTGTGCTAACAGACAAGCAATACTGCTTGAAATAACCGCAGAAATCATGTAGGACGCAAGACGAACGTATCCGTTAGGACAGTCCGGCGAAATCTGGCGTTAATGCGCTGTGGCAACAGACGACCGACGCGAGTGCCTTTGTTAACTGCACGACATCGCCGACAGCGCGTCTCCCGGGCTCGTGACCGTATAGGTCCGAACCTAGACGTCTGGAAAACCGTGGCCTTGTCAGACGAGTGCCTGTTTCAGTTGGTAAGAGCTGATGGCATGATTGGCGCGCGGCGCAGCAATAAGTCAGGGACCTAAGTTGTCAACAAGGCTCCATGCCTCCACGTGGAATAGATTGGATCCTGTGGTCTAACTGACGCGATCATTGATTGCAGATGGTTATGTTCGGTTACTTGGTAAGGCCACTGGCAGAATAAGGGTACTTCTTACACGTAGACGACTGGAAAACGGTATCCTGGTCGGATGAGCCCCGATTTCAGTTGGCCATCCAGATCGTTTGACATAAATCCAATCGAAAATTTATGGGACATAATCGTGCCACCAGTTCGCGCGCAAAATCCTGTGCGGGCAGTACTTTCACAATTAGGGACAGCTATAGAGGTGGCATGGCTCAATATTTCTGCAGGGAACTTCGAACGACATCTTGAGTCCATGCTACACCCAATCTCTGCACTCTGCTGGGGGAAAAAGGAGATTTGACACAATATTAGGAGATATTCCATGCTTTTGTCACCTTAGTGTATGAAAGGTTTGGTTCTTGAGTAATAATGTTCGTATGCGTCTAAGCTACATTTCTCGGTTTGAGAAACATCAAAGAGTTCTAGTTTTGCTAGACCCTAATATTGTGTTGTGTAGGAGGTTGTTGTTGTTGTTGTGGTCTTCAGTCCTGAGACTGGTTTGATACAGCTCTCTATGCTACTCTATCCTGTGCAAGCTGCTTCATCTCCCAGTACTTACTGCAACCTACATCCTTCTGAATCTGCTTAACGTATTCATGTCTTGGTCTCCCTATACGATTTTTACCCTCCACGCTGCCCTCCAATGCTAAATTTGTGATCCCTTGATGCCCCAGAACATGCCCTACCAACCAGTCCCTACCGGTCCCTTCTTCTTGTCAAGTTGTGCCACGAACTCCTCTTCTCCCCAATTCTATTCAGTACCTCCTCATTAGTTACGTGATCTACCCATCTAATCTTCAGCATTCTTCTGTATCACCACATTTCGAAAGCTTCTATTCTCTTCCTGTCCAAACTTGGCTACACTCCATACAAATACTTTCAGAAATGACTTCCTGACACTTTAATCTATACTCGATGTTAACAAACTCCTCTTCATCAGAAACGCTTTCCTTGCCATTGCCAGTCTACATTTTGTAGCCTCTCTACTTCGACCATCATCAGTTAATTTGCTCCCCAAATAGCAAAACTCATTTACTACTTTAAGCGTCTCATTTCCTAATCTAATTCTCTCAGCATCACCCGACTTAATTCGACTGCATTCCATGATCCTCGTTTTGCTTTTGTTGATGTTCATCTTATATCCTCCTTTCAAGACATTGTCCATTCCGTTCAACTGCTCTTCCAAGTCCTTTGCTGTCTCTGACAGAATTGCAATGTCATCGGCGAACCTCGAAGTCTTTATTTCTTCTCCATGGGTTTTAATACCTACTCCGAATTTTTCTTTTGTTTGCTTTACTGCTTGCTCAATATACAGATTGTATAACATTGGGGATAGGCTACAACTCTGTCTCACTCCCTTCCCAACTACTGCTTCCCTTTCATGCCCCTCGACTCTTATAACTGCCATCTGGTTTCTGTACAAATTGTAAATAGCCTTTCGCTGCCTGCTTTTTACCCCTGCCATCTTTAGAATTTGAAAGACGGTATTCCGGTCAACATTGTCTAAAGCTTCCTCGAAGTCTACAAATGCTAGAAACGTAGGTTTTCCTTTCCTTGATCTTTCTTCTAACATAAGGCATAAGGTCAGTATTGCCTCACGTGTTCCAACATTTCTACGGATTCCAAACTGATTTTCCCCGAGATCGACTTCTACCAGTTTTTCCATTCGTCTATAAAGAATTCGCGTTAGTATTTGGCAGCTGTGACTTATTAAACTGATAGTTCGGTAATTTTCACATCTGTCAACACCTACTTTCTTTGGGATTGGAATTATTACTTTCTTCTTCAAGTCTGAGGGTATTTCGCCTGTCTCATACATATTGCTCAACAGATGGTAGAGTTTTGTCGTGACGCTCTCCCAAGGCCGTCAGTAGTTCTAATGGAATGTTGTCTACTCCCGGGGCCTTGTTTCGACTCAGGTCTTTCAGCGCTCTGTCAAACTCTTCACGCAGTATCGTATGTCCCATTTCATCTTCATCTACATCCTCTTCCATTTCCATAATATTGTCCTCAAGTACATCGCCCTTGTGTAGACCCTCTATATACTCCTTCCCCCTCTCTGCTTTCCCTTCTTCGCTTAGAACTGGGTTTCCATCTGAGCTCTTGATATTCATACAAGTGGTTCTCTTTTCTCCAGAGGCCTCTTTAATTTTCCTGTAGGCAGTATCTATCTCACCCCTAGTGAAATAAGCTTCTACATCCTTACATTTGTCCTCTAGAGATCCCTGATTAGCAATTTTACACTTCCTGTCGATCTCATTGTTGAGACGTTTGTATTCCTTTTTGCCTGCTTCATTTTCTGCATTTTTATATTTCCTCCTTTCATCAATTAAATTCAATATTTCATCTGTTACCTAAGGATTTCTACTAACCCTCCTCTATTTACCTACTTGAACGTCTGCTGCCTTCAGTACTTCATCCCTCAGAGCTATCCATTCTTCTTCTACTGTATTTCTTTCCCCCATTCCTGTCAATTGTTCCCTTATGCTCTCCCTGAAACTCTGTACAGCCTCTGGTTTAGTCATTTTATCAAGGCCCCAATCCTTAAATTCCAACCTTTTTGCAGTTTCTTCAGTTTTAATCTACAGTTCATAACCAATAGATTGTGGTCAGAGTCCACATCTGCCCCTGGAAATGTCTTACAATTTAAAACCTGATTCCTAAATCTCTGTCTTACCATTATATAATCTATCTGAAATCTGTCAGTAGCTCCAGGCTTCTTCCATGTATACAACCTTCTTTTATGATTCTTGAACCAAGTGTTAGCTATGATTAAGTTGTGCTATGTACAAAATTCTACCAGGCGGCTTCCTCTTTCATTTCTTAGCCCCAATCCATATTCACCTACTATGTTTCCTTCTCTCCCTTTTCCTACTACCGAATTCCAGGCACCCATGACTATTAAATTTTCGTCTCCCTTCACTATCTGAATAATTTCTTTTATTTCATCATACATTTCTTCAATTTCTTCATCATCTGCAGAGCTAGTTGGCATACAAACTTGTACTACTGTAGTAGGCGTGGGCTTCGTATCTATCTTTGCCACAATAATGCGTTCACTATGCTGTTTGTAGTAGCTTACCCGCACCCCTATTTTTTTATTCATTATTAAACCTACTCCTGCATTACCCCTATTTGATTTTGTATTTATAACCCTGTATTCACCTGACCAAAAGTTTTGCTCCTCCTGCCACCCAACTTCACTAATTCCCACTATATCTAACTTTAATCTATCCATTCCCCTTTTTAAATTTTCTAACCTACCTGCCCGATTAAGGGATCTGACATTCCACCCTCCGATCCATAGAACGACAGTTTTCTTTCTCCTGATAACGACGTCCTCCTGAGTAGTCCTCGCCCGGAGATCCGAATGGGGGACTATTTTACTTCCGGAATATTTTACCCAAGAGGACGCCATCATCATTTAACCGTACAGTAAAGCTGCATGCCCTCGGGAAAAATTACGGCTGTAGTTTCCCCTTGCTTTCAGCCTCTCGCAGTACCAGCACAGCAAGGCCGCTTTGGTTAGTTTCACAAGGCCAGATCAGTCAATCATCCAGACTGTTGCCACTGCAACTACTGAAAAGGCTGCTGCCCCTCTTCAGGAACCACACGTTTGTCTGGCCTCTCAACAGATACCCTTCCCTTGTGGTTGCACCTACGGTACGGAAATGTGTATCGCTGAGGCACGCAAGCCTCCCCACCAACGGCAAGGTCCGTGGTTCAGGGGGGGGGGGGGGGGGGTGTAGGAGGTTAGCAGTGTTAATAGATAAAACTGTGAGTGCGCTAGCACAGAGGAGCTGTGTTTGGCGAGTAATCGAAGGAATGATGAGTGTGCACCAGCCGCTATGTAGGTTCTTTTCGATGTATAGTGCGGAGTGGGAACTAAAAGCATAAAAGTATTGAAGAGCTTCTCGAAATAAAATATCGCAGCAGTATTATTAATGCTACAACGTTGAATCAGTTGTGAGAAACGTTTATTAAGCGCAACGAAGGTGGAGAAAATTACTTTTTCTATGCGAATTACATTCGTTCGACACTGCCGAGTACGGTTACTTTAACTAATAGGGAGAGTGTATGAGTAATAAATGCTTAATCTATGGTGTTTTGACATAAGTGATCATTTTAGGAGGACAGTTACGGTTGCAGGTCTTAACACAGCTATCATTGTTGGAATGCGGTTTAGTGGCCACCACCGACGGATGACAAGGCCCAGTTTCCGACAGATAAGTGTTCTCTGATTGTTAGAAAATTTTGCTCTCGTAAATGTGTTTGAGAAAAAGATGTGCATAATAAGTATAATAAATATGTAGATATGTTACTAAATTTACATCTACGGCTTTTCGTTATTGTTACTTATATAATTTTGATCCAGACGTTTATAGACACTTTTAGTAACTTCAGAAGAGCTACCTAAAATCAAATTGGCAGTTACATGTTTCCATTCGTGTGCTATTTACATGTGTTACGCTTTCATCTGCAGTTATACAAAGCTTTTGCTTTTACTCACCTTTTTCTAAGCATAAATGTGTATTTGTAACGTTTGTGTGTTTGTTAGTGCTTGGTTCGTTTACGCAAATTTCAAGCCAAGTTATGTGGTATTTTGTTCAAGGTGTCGGCAAAATATGCGCGTCGAATAGGAGCTGCAATTAAACGAGTTACTTTCGCAGACCTGGATTTGATCGGTGAAATGTTTAGACCTCGAGAGCTGTAACAGGACCAGCGTACATCTTAGAACTCATCATACTGCCAGGAGCAACATTGTTTGGCTTCTTTTTTGGTGAATACCAGTAATGATTTCAGTCCGAGTGTGTATAGTTTGCAGTGAATACTGAGGACAGTCATTTTTTTATTTATCCAGTGATTCTGTACAACGGACTTTACGAATATTTCGGTGGTAATGCATCAAGTTTTCTTCCCCTTTCAACGTTTATCGTCAGATAACGCTTTAGTTTAAAGGATAGCTTTTATTATCAAACAATTTACATGGACAGAGTAATTTCTGGTAGAAGGGGGACGATGCGACCTCGGTGAGTTAAGTTTTTCTTCAACATACTTAAAATGTAAGGAAATGACTACGAGTAAACAGACAGCGTATGAATAGGGCCTCCCTTATGTACGCTAGCAGCAGATATATTCATGGAGGCTTTTGAAGCAACCGCAATTTGTTTCGCTCCTTTACGCCCACCTTATCGGTGGGCTCGTAAATGGCACAGCTTAGTGCAATGCCGGCCTGTCTACTAATATTGGATAACATTTGTCTGAGATATGGATTACTAGCAAAACTGACTTTACTTACAAGGAAACCTCCCCATCGCACCCCCCTCAGATTTAGTTTTAAATTGGCACAGTGGATAGGCCTTGAAAAACTGAACGCAGATCAATCAAGACTTGAACCTAGGACCTCTCCTTCCGTAGCTGCTCTCGCTAACCACGGGACCACTGCGCTCCTTAACTCCCATTGTCCTTGATGTTGCTTATCTTCGCATGGACTACTCAGCATATTTTACTTATTTTTTTCATAGTTCCACACAACTTCTTCCTGTTTTCTCGATTGATCTGTGTTCAGTTTTTCAAGGCCTATCCACTGTGCCAACCTATAACTAAATCTGAGGGGGTGCGATGGGGAGGTTCCCTTGTTAGTGACACAGCTGCACAGCTGCTCGTCTGATTACTAAAGAACACATGACTATGACCTGACAAAAATTCTGGAATATTTTAATTTAGATAAATGAGTGGATCGGGACTGGCAATGACTTAAGGGGAAATTATACTTTTATAGTTGACTAGTTAAAATCAATTATACGCTGACAAAGTTTTTACGTAATTGATAAATATCTACAATTTGTTACGCGGGAAAATTGAATATATTACAAATCTGGGTCAACTGGTGCAGATGAATCACAAAAGAAAACATTGAAACAAATTCATACTAACATGTCAGACAAGTGGCTTAACTACGCGCATGCCAGTAAAAATGATAAAATTTACCTTACAATAGATGGTTGTGTTAATTACACTGTTCATTTTTCATTATATTAACAATTATTTATTTGTTCATCATCATCTCTTTCCATGGCATCATTTAGCTCTGCGGCTGATCACAACTTTGCAATTCGTTCTGCACTGTGGCTTTAACATCTACTAAGTGTAAACTACGTTATACTAGCGACAGACTACAACTACACTGTAGCAGTGAGCGACTGCAACTGCGGCAGAGACTGCGCTGACCTGCGACTCTATCGCAGCTCTCTTTTACCAGGGGCAATGATATTTTATGTCTCAGGTAGCTCCTGTCAATTGTCGTTCGAGCAAGTGAGCAATACATTGAGATTACATTTGCTGCAGCAGGGTGGTGAACACCTTACAGGCTGTACAGCGACTAATAAAAGATTGCGGAACACTGCTCTGAGCAACTGGTACAGGTTTAAATTTGGTGACACCTCTGTCGTGACTCACCCCAAAAGTTTCTTGGGCAATGTAATTACAGATGCCATTGAAATAAAAAAAAACACTGCCAACACTCTCAGCAGAGGCAGCGGTCTGCAGGTAAGACAGATGTGGGATCCTGCGATCACGAGGTTGAAGAGAGACGTCGAATGCGAAGTCAACGTATGCTCATATATAATTTTCGTACGTCCATCCCTGTGGCTGGAGGCCTGCAGGACTACGGTCGTTCACTTTTGTAAGAAACTGAAACACAGTCGTCCTTAAGATGTCATTTATTGTGTAGCTACACAATAGATGACATCGTAGTGACGACTGTGTTTCATTTTCTTACAATATGCTCATACAGGGTGTTTCAAAAATGACCGGTATATTTGAAACGGCAATAAAAACTAAGCGAGCAGCGATAGAAATACACCGTTTGTTGCAATATGCTTGGGACAACAGTACATTTTCAGGCGGACAAACTTTCGAAATTACAGTAGTTACAATTTTCAACAACAGATGGCGCTGCAAGTGATGTGAAAGATATAGAAGACAACGCAGTCTGTGGGTGCGCCATTCTGTACGTCGTCTTTCTGCTGTAAGCGTGTGCTGTTCACAACGTGCAAGTGTGCTGTAGACAACATAGTTTATTCCTTAGAACAGAGGATTTTTCTGGTGTTGGAATTCCACCGCCTAGAACACAGTGTTGTTGCAACAAGACGAAGTTTTCATCGGAGGTTTAATGTAACCAAAGGACCGAAAAGCGATACAATAAAGGATCTGTTTGAAAAATTTCAACGGACTGGGAACGTGACGGATGAACGCGCTGGAAAGGTAGGGCGACCGCGTACGGCAACCACAGATCGCAACGCACAGCTAGTGCAGCAGGTGATCCAACAGCGGTCTCGGGTTTCCGTTCGCCGTGTTGCAGCTGCGGTCCAAATGACGCCAACGTCCACGTATCGTCTCATGCGCCAGAGTTTACACCTCTAGCCATACAAAATTCAAACACGGCAACCCCTCAGCGCCGCTACCATTGCTGCACGAGAGACATTCGCTAACGATATAGTGCACAGGATTGATGACGGCGATATGCATGTGGGCAGCATTTGGTTTACTGACGAAGCTTATTTTTACCTGGACGGCTTCGTCAATAAACAGAACTGGCGCATATGGGGAACCGAAAAGCCCCATGTTGCAGTCCCATCGTCCCTGCATCCTCAAAAAGTACTGGTCTGGGCCGCCATTTCTTCCAAAGGAATCATTGGCCCATTTTTCAGATCCGAAACGATTACTGCATCACGCTATCTGGACATTCTTCGTGAATTTGTGGCGGTACAAACTGCCTTAGACGACACTGCGAACACCTCGTGGGTTATGCAAGATGGTGCCCGGTCACATCGCACGGCCGACGTCTTTAATTTCCTGAATGAATATTTCGATGATCGTGTGATTGCTTTGGGCTATCCGAAACATGCAGGAGGCGGCGTGGATTGGCCTCCCTATTCGCCAGACATGAACCCCTGTGACTTCTTTCTGTGGGGACACTTGAAAGATCAGGTGTACCGCCAGAATCCAGAAACAATTGAACAGCTGAAGGAGTACATCTCATCTGCATGTGAAGCCATTCCGCCAGACACGTTGTCAAAGGTTTCGGGTAATTTCATTCAGAGACTACGTCATATTATTGCTACGCATGGTGGATATGTGGAAAATATCGTACTATAGAGTTTCCCAGACCGCAGCGCCATCTGTTGTTGAAAATTGTAACTACTGTAATTTCGAAAGTTTGTCTGCCTGAAAATGTACCGTTGTCCCAAGCATATTGCAAGAAACGGTGTATTTCTATCGCTGCTCGTTTAGTTTTTATTGCCGTTTCAAATATACCGGTCATTTTTGAAACACCCTGTATATGCTGATACTGCGGGCACCAGTGACTTTACAGCATATAGCAGCCCATCTGTAGTTATTCCATTTGACAATTGCTTTGATGTACTAGGTCGAATGTTTGTGTTAATTTTCAACATAACACGGTGTATTGAGCCAAAATATTGTATTCTACAAGCAAGGCTTCAGTTTCATCGTTGCGAATACTGAGTCACATTGAAGGATGACTAAGACGAGGACAAATAACGAGTTTCATGGTCACAGCTTGAATGTGATGAAAAGCTTATGACAAACATTCATATTTACTTGCATGTCTATATGAACAGACATTAACGATTATTGACAGCCGTCCGAAATTAATTCGAAATAAATTCGCTAATATCTTGGCGTAAGCTGTTTTAGGTATAGATATTCTACCTGATAGTCGTCATTAGCGTCTGTTCACCGAGACATGCAAATAAATATAAGGGGCCATCAAAAACATTGCGTTTGAAGGCGTTGCTGCAACGCAGCGCGCCTGCTATGCGGGTGTATAAGCACCGACGTGTAAGCAAGGGATGGTGCGGCTTTCGTGTCTTTCCGACCTGCGCGAGATAAATACGAAAACGAAAACTATGGCGACGTAATAACGAAAAGCACCCCAACAGGACCAACGTACTGTTTCCTTGGTTCCAGAAGCACAAACACCGGTACACATTCATCGGAGAATGAAAAATGTGTACGGGCAGCATGTCTGTCGGAAACCACCTTTGTGAAACTGTGCGACAAGAGGTGCTGCTGCTTTATGATCATACACGTCCCAATATGACAGATGTAATGCAGACATTACGCCAACTCAAATGGGAGACATTGGAGAACCCGCCCTAAATTCCTCATCTCTCTCCAAGCGATTATCAGGCCTTCAGTTCCTTAAAAAAAAAAAAAAAAAAAAAAAAAAAAAAAAAAAAAAAAAAAAAAGCATTTGAAGGGTCGACGATTCCTATCGGACGAGCATGTGTAGCAGGCAGTTGCGGAGTTCTTCACGCAGCAGGCCACGATGTTTCACCAAATGGGTATCTTCAACCTGGTCTGTCGCTGGAGTGATTGCCACAGTGCTGTGAGGTAACGGGCAAATTGTGGCGCGCTGAAAGTATTCTAAGTTGGCGTGGCCGCACGGGCCGCTCGGCTAGCCGGGGCCCGGCACCAAACACGTGGTGGCGAACGTTAGCCGGACGAGAGGGGTAGCCCCAGCGCATGCTCCAGCCGCGTGGCTGGGAATTCCGCTGTGACGAGGACGGTGCTTTGTGTCGATGAAGGAGATATCTATGATGGGAGTGCCAAAGATGGCGGACTTTGTGAAACCTTAATGACAGACGTTTCACAGTTCGTATAGAAATTAATAGTAGCCAGATGAATAATGATACCTCAAAAAGAAACAAGTACATTACTATTATTTGCACGGTGATTCTGATGATGTAATCAGATTTTCAATATACACTCCTGGAAATTGAAATAAGAACACCATGAATTCATTGTCCCAGGAAGGGGAAACTTTATTGACACATTCCTGGGGTCAGATACATCACATGATCACACTAACAGAACCACAGGCACATAGACACAGGCAACAGAGCATGCACAATGTCGGCACTAGTACAGTGTATATCCACCTTTCGCAGCAATGCAGGCTGCTATTCTCCTATGGAGACGATCGTAGAGATGCTGGATGTAGTCCTGTGGAACGGCTTGCCATGCCATTTCCACCTGGCGCCTCAGTTGGACCAGCGTTCGTGCCGGACGTGCAGACCGCGTGAGACGACGCTTCATCCAGTCCCAAACATGCTCAATGGGGGACAGATCCGGAGATCTTGCTGGCCAGGGTAGTTGACTTACACCTTCTAGAGCACGTTGGGTGGCACGGGATACATGCGGACGTGCATTGTCCTGTTGGAACAGCAAGTTCCCTTGCCGGTCTAGGAATGGTAGAACGATGGGTTCGATGACGGTTTGGATGTACCGTGCACTATTCAGTGTCCCCTCGACGATCACCAGTGGTGTACGGCCAGTGTAGGAGATCGCTCCCCACACCATGATGCCGGGTGTTGGCCCTGTATGCCTCAGTCGTATGCAGTCTTGATTGTGGCGCTCACCTGCACGGCGCCAAACACGCATACGACCATCATTGGCACCAAGGCAGAAGCGACTCTCATCGCTGAAGACGACACGTCTCCATTCGTCCCTCCATTCACGCCTGTCGCGACACCACTGGAGGCGGGCTGCACGATGTTGGGGCGTGAGCGGAAGACGGCCTAACGGTGTGCGGGACCGTAGCCCAGCTTCATGGAGACGGTTGCGAATGGTCCTCGCCGATACCCCAGGAGCAACAGTGTCCCTAATTTGCTGGGAAGTGGCGGTGCGGTCCCCTACGGCACTGCGTAGGATCCTACGGTCTTGGCGTGCATCCGTGCGTCGCTGGGGTCCGGTCCCAGGTCGACGGGCACGTGCACCTTCCGCCGACCACTGGCGACAACATCGATGTACTGTGGAGACCTCACGCCCCACGTGTTGAGCAATTCGGCGGTACGTCCACCCGGCCTCCCGCATGCCCACTATACGCCCTCGCTCAAAGTCCGTCAACTGCACATACGGTTCACGTCCACGCTGTCGCGGCATGCTACCAGTGTTAAAGACTGCGATGGAGCTCCGTATGCCACGGCAAACTGGCTGACACTGACGGCGGCGGTGCACAAATGCTGCGCAGCTAGCGCCATTCGACGGCCAACACCGCGGTTCCTGGTGTGTCCGCTGTGCCGTGCGTGTGATCATTGCTTGTACAGCCCTCTCGTAGTGTCCGGAGCAAGTATGGTGGGTCTGACACACCGGTGTCAATGTGTTCTTTTTTCCATTTCCAGGAGTGTATTTATTAGTTTAAAGTTTAGTATCTGACGACAAATTATACAAGTAACACCTAGCAACGAATTTCCAAATTATAAATGCTTCATCCGATTTTGCCTATCGCCGTGTCTTTACAAAGCTAGCAGTGTAAACCTAAACTGGTATGAATTACAGGCATGTAACTTAAATAGTGCATGAGTTATTGGAGGTCAAAGTGGCCGATTACTATCGATCGCGTCAGGCCATAAGTACTCCACAGTTACACGGAAAAACGGTAGCAGTATGCTTATAAATATACTTATTCATCTATGTCTTTGTTTGTATCCAATATATACTATTCATGAAGAAATTGGTTAAATATTTACTGTGTGTTAGAAAGCACAGAGACATTAGGCTCCTGGCGTACATATTGCTTCCTTTCTTTGACATATGTTTATTTAATTGTTTATGTATTTAATAATGTGTTTTAGAGCGTGTTTATGGTCCAGCTGTAGGAATATTTATTTAATTTCAAGTATTTAAATGTAGATGCAGTATTTCGAATATGTTTCATTATGTTTGTGAGTGTGCGTTGGTTTGAAGACAGGGCGGGAGCATTGCAAAAAGGACATGTGGAGAGACTGTATGGAAGTGGGGAGGAGCATCGTTTTCGGAGAGGACACGGGGCAGTTCTGGACAGAACGGGACAGGACACGAGAAGCGTGGGACGCGACGGCACGACGGACGCGGAGTCGGCGGAAGAACTTGGACAGTGGAGCAGTTTGCACGTAGTCGCGGAGGATGCAAATATTTCGGGGAGCTGACCTATGCTCTTGTGGCTTCTGCAGTGAAGTCGTAGTATGCGATCAGAAATGAATATCTCGTGAGCTATGTACTTGTTCGTAACTAATTACGTGAAGTAGGAATCTATTGTTTCCCTGTTATTCAACTTATATTTTATTTATTCGCGGGACCATCGACACGAATAAGTGTTTTACAGAAATATACCGCATTCTAAAAAGTACTTCTACTATCGTACTCATCATTTAAAGTCATTAAGATAGTACCTGTAGAATTTATTTAGTTGCAATCTTTCGTTTATCATTTTATATGTTACTTTTATAATTCGCAATTGCCGAGTGATAGAAACCTTCGACCATTCGATTCATGTGTGTATTCTTATCGTATACTGTAGACACAGCAGTATTTGGCCTCTAATGCGGCAACTACGTATCCCAGACCCTGGACAACGAAACCAACCAAACCTTTTAATATTGCAACTCTGAGTCGGAGGGTATGTAGATGAGGGCCCACATCCTTTCATCTTTTTATTGTTTGAAAGCCCGCAGTGCTCACTGCGATTTTGTCTGATTGGTAAGCCTATTCTGCACTGTACGGTCTTCTAATGGAAACTTCGTGATCGCCGCTGCGATACATGCCGAGACGGGGACAAGATGATAATATCAAGGGCCCGATTACTCCTAGTCTCCTTTTCACTGGTGTGGGAATACAGAGTAAAGCTGCGAGCATGAAGTGATGAATGTATGGGGCTATGGTATAGAGATGTTGACAGTGTGACACATGAAAGTTTGGGTCAGCCTGGAGGCTAGAAGGGTGACAGTCGAAGTGGTTAAAGCGACCACTCGCGATAACGGGGAAATCCAGATTTTAGTTCCCGTGAGGTACAGATTTTCATATTTCACTAATAGGTGACCTAACACAGCTGATGCCAAAATATTCGCGTTCAGCGAATTGATTTCAAATTCCCCGCGTGTCTAGGTGTTACACTTTGCAAGCCGCGTGGGACTGACCTGCAGTGTGTGCTGCTGTGAGGTGGTGAGCGCGTGGCCGTCGCGCCGCCAGGACACGGAGGGCAGCGGGGAGCCAGCGGCCTCGCACTCTGCAGACCACGCGGAACCTGGCGTCAGCGTCGCCGCGCCGAACGTCTTCACCAGCACTGGCGCCGCATCTGCACAGGTAGAATGCTCAGGGTCACAGGCTGGAACGACTGCCTAGAATAACTAAGCACCCACTACCGCACAATATAGTGGCGTCTATGCCCATAACTAAATCCCTAAAATGTTTCAGTGTTCCTCTCATAATTTCTTTCTTCGTCCCAATGTTTTGTGTGTCAGATGACTGGTTTGATTTAGCCTACCAGGATTTCCTCTCCTGTGCCAGCCCCTTGTCATAGGTCAAATCTAGTAAAATCTTCTACGTTTCAAAGCCGCGTCACTTCGAATAAAACACTCGAACTTTTGACAGCTGTCGCGGCCATCGTCAACAGGTGTCAAAATCACTGAGTGCCGTGGCTGGCATGATGTTTCGCTTGCAGTATATCTACATCTACGTCTACATACATACTCCGCAATCCACCATACGGTGGGTGGCGGAGGGTCCCTCGTAACACAACTATCATCTTCTCTCCCTCTTCCACTCCCAAACAGAACGAGGGGAATATGCCTATATGCCTCTGTACGAGCCCTAATCTCTCTTACCTTATCATTGCGGTCTTTCCGCTAAATGTAAGTTGGCGGCAGTAAAATTATACTGCAGCCAGCCTCAAATGCTGGTTCTCTAAATTTCCTCAGTAGCGATTCACGAAAAGAACGCCTCCTTTCCTCTAGAGACTCCCACCCGAGTTCCTGAAGCATTTCCGTAACACTCGCGTGATGATCAAACCTACCAGTAACAAATCTAGCAGCCCGCCTCTGAATTGCTTCTATGTCCTCCCTTAATCCGACCTGATAGGGATCCCAAACGCTCGAGCAGTACTCAAGAATAGGTCGCACCAGCGTTCTATAAGTGGTCTCCTTTACAGATGAACCACATCTTTTCAAAATTCTACCAATGAACCGAAGACGACCATCCGCCTTCCCCACAACTGCCATTACATGCTTGTCCCACTTTCATATCGCTCTGCAAATATTTAATCGACGTGACTGTGTGAAGCGCTACACTACTAATGGAGTATTCAAACATTACAGGATTCTTTTTCCTATTCATCTGCATTAATTTACATTTATCTATGTTTAGAGTTAGCTGCCGTTCTTTACACCAATCACAAATCCTGTCCATGTCATATTGTATCCTCCTACAGTCACTCAACGATGACACCTTCCCGTACACCACAGCATCATCAGCAAACAGACGCACATTGATATCCACCCTATCCAAAAGATCATTTATGTAGATAGCAAACAACAGCGGGCCTACCACACAACAACAGCGGACCTACCACACAACAGCGGACCTATTCCTTCTCTTAACAACGCGTGCCAATCCACGATGAGCAGTATCAGTAGATTTTTATGTCCCTTTACATATTAAATTACCCGTTCATCATCCTTACATACTATCTCTACATCTTCTTCTTGAGACATTGGCATATGCACCTGAATGAATGTTGTTGGATTTGGTTTGCCATCGTTTCTGAGAACAATCCTATCACTGATCTCTTCACAGTAACTAATTTCTGCCCTACTTTCCCATTCGCAACGAATCCAATTCCTCTTATACCATTTTCTACTACTGTCTTTTTACTTAATGTTGATTTAACCAGAAATCCCTGTCTTCTTTCTGTTTCATTTCACTGACCCCCAACTATAGAATGACCATTTACATTTCCCGTTTCATATTTTCTAGCTTGCCTACCATATTAAAACTTCTGACATTCCACGCTCTGACTTGCAGAATGTTACAGTTTCGTTGGTTATTCCACCTTTTTTCTATGGGTGCCTCCGCTTTGATAGTTTCCAACTTCAAGGGCAAGAGTGTGGCCTGCAAGTCTGTCGGTCGTTGGTAGCACGATGCTGATTCTTTATAGCGGAAGACCATGTCCACCACTGATAACCTCTTTTAATTAAAATTTTTGCAGAGGTTGGGATCAAATTCGGGACCCAGGACGTTTTGAATATGGGTAAAAATGCTAACACGAGACCGCGGTTACTAGTAAGACTAACACTGACAAGGAAACCACTATGTCACATATACCAATTGTTTGCAGTAGACTTACCTCCCAATGAGATCTGTGCTGTTCCTTGAGCAGTCTCGTCATTGTTGGAGACCACACACTGGTACATCCCTGCATCATGCTGTTCCACGTGTTCGATGCGCAGTGTCTGAAAAGTGAAGCAGAGAACAATGAATTTAAAGAAAAATGCCATTTTAGAGTGAGATCGCAAACTCAGGTTAAGCAGCGTGTTTGACCGGTGTACCACATCACAGTATATGTTTCTGTCACAGAAGTCGAAAGTCTGGCAAGAACTACGTATTTAAGCTGCCTGTTTGCTATTTTTTTTTTATCGATTATGAAAACAGACAAATTATGTATAGTGGAACAATGCCAAAGAAGATTTTTTGTAGGTATTTGTTCCAAGTACCTAAATGGGGTGACGATATTCACGACTCCAGAGAGCACCGCACCACAGTCGATAAGATCGACTACATTTCCCTGGAAGTCTCCCAATAAACAAAGGAATTTACCTTCCCTGTTGTCGCTGTGTTCCTCAGTCCGAAGACTGGTTTGATGCAGCTCTCCATGCTACTAAGCCCTACCTGCTACTGTCTTGTGCAAGCCTCTTCATCTCTGAATGAATGCTGTGGCCTATAGCGATTTGTACCACATTACTTCGACAACAATCCACTGCCTCTGTTTTGTGTTTGTTGATGTCCATTTCGTTGAACTGTTCTCCCAAGTCCTTTGCTGTCTCTGACAGAATTACAATGTCGCTGGCAAACCTATAAGTTTCTGTTGTTTCTCTATGAACTTTAATTCCTACTCCAATTTTTTTTGTTTTGGTTTTCTTTACTGCTTGCTCAATATACAGATCGAATACCATTGGGGTAGGGCGCAGCGCTGTATCACTCTCATCTCAACCATGCCTCCCTTTCATGCATCTACATTCTTATAACTGCTGTCTGTTGACTGTACAAGCTGTCACTATATTTAGCTCCCTTTTTACCCCTACTATCTTCAGAACGTCAAAAAGTATATTCGAGTCAAAAAGTGTCGAATAAACACTGTCAAATCTTACTCAAGTCTGCAAAAACTGTAAACTAAGTTCGCCTTTCCATGGGCTGTCTTCTAAGAAAGGACATAGGGTCAGTATTGCCCCGCAGGCTCCTACGTTTGTCCTTCCCGACAACGGACACTACAAGCTCGTTTCGTATTACGTCGCTTTGCAACGTCACGCCTACATATTTAATCGAAGTGACCGTGCAGCACACAGCTAACACTGGACTCGAACATAGCATAGCAACCACTTTCCATTGCGGTAGCAGACTACCCCTAAAAGGCGGAATAATTAGCAGTTATCGACATGACAGAAGGCAATGGAAACGACTACATTAAAGACACATAACGTATACCTACACGATATATAGGCTGTAAGTATCTTGATGATGTTTTCATTAGAAAAGGATTCTGGACTACCCCCCACATGAAGTTCTTCGGGTGGGACAGCCAAGGGGGCGGTGATCATGAGAAAATGATGCAATAACCAAAGACGGGTTGACATACAAGGAGTTGGAGCGTGGTATGGTTGGTTGGTTAATTTGGAGGAGGGGACCAAACAGCGAGATCATCGGTTTCTTCGAATTAGATAAGGTTGAGGAAGGAAGTGGACCGTACCTTTTCAAAGGAACCATGCTGGAATTTGCCTGAAGCGATGTAGGGGAATCACGATAAAACCTAAATCAGGATGGCCGGACGTGGGTTGTGAACCGACGTCCTCCCCAGTGTGAGTCCAGTGTCCTAACCACTGCGCCACCTCGCTCGATAGCGTGGAATGTCAGAAGTCTCTGTGTCACAGGAAAGCTAGAAAATCTGCAAAGGCAAATGCAAATCATCAATCTAGAAATAGTGGAGGTTACTAAAGTGAATTGTAAAAAAGGTAAGATTTTGTGGTCACGCGAATGTAGGGTTATTTCAACAGCAGCAGCGCCGGACATGACGGATGTGGAATTCGTTGTGAGTAGGAAAGTACTGAGTTACTGTGAACATTTTAGTGATAGAACTATTCTCATCAGAATAGACAGCAAACCAACGTCAACAGTAGTGGTTCAGTTATACATGCCGAGATGAAGAAGTAGAAAGAGTATATGAGGAAATTGAACGGGTGTAAATGGAGATAGATATCTAATAATCATGGGGGATTGAAATTCGGTAGGGGGGGAGGGAGTAGAAGACGAGTTATAGGAGGATATAGGTTAGCTATTAGCAAAGAGAGAGAATTTTGTAATAACGAAGAGTAGACTGAAGTTTAAGAGAAACGCACCGAAGAATCAGTGTGGAAGGAAGGGGGATGCTAGAGTACTGAGGAAAGATGAGGTGCGTTTCAAATTCTTTGAGGCTAAAGCTAGTGCGATAATGTGTATCGTAGTAGGTAGATCAATTGGAGAGGAATAGACTACTCCAAAAAGGACAATCACACAAGTTGGACAGACAAACACAGAGCATAAAGAAGGCATTCGTGGCCAAAAGACTTCTACTAGTATCAACCGCAGGCCTTAATTTGAGGAGGAAATTTCTGAGAATGTACGTTTGGATCACAGCATTGGAAAGTAGTGTGTCATGGGTTATGAGAAAATCGGAAAAGAAGGTAGCAGAACGTTCTAAACGATTAAATATTGTGCTGTTGAAAGCTGTTGCAAATTAGATGGACTGATTAGGAATGAATTCTCCTCAGAATCAGCAAAGACTTGAACATATGGAAAATACTGATAAGGACAGGACGATGGAACGAGCGTTAAGACATCAGGGAATAATTTTTTAAGGTACCAGATGAAACTGTGGAGGGTACAATTGAGAGAGGTTAGAATACATCGAACAAATAACTGAAGACGAAGCGACCAAATGTTACTGTGAGACGAAGATATTGGCATAGGAAAGGACTTCGTGGCATGGTGACTAGTGATTGAGAAAGAAAAATATTAAAATCGTAAATTATTTTTTGTACAGAATATGTCAGGGATGTCTATCAGTCAATGGTTATAATAATGCCATTATTACTACGCAGTAATCTTCGAGTTTTGACCGAGCTAGGTGGCGCAGTGGTTAGCGCACTGGACTCGCGTTAGGGAGGTCGACGGTTCAAACCCACGTCCGGCCACGCTGATTCAGGTCTTCCGTTATTTCCCTAAATCGCTTCAGGGAAATGCTGGGATGGTTCCTCTGAAAGGGCAAGGTGTGCGCCTGTGTGAAAAAAATGAAGAAAGTATATATATAGGGTGGTCAGAAAATGTGTGAAATGCTTGTAGGGATGTTACAGGGCAGGTTGTACTGTGACATAAATATTAAGAAAGAAATTCGATACGTTGCTCCGTTTCCGAGCTATTTAGCATAGAATTTAGCCAATCGGGGCGTCGCGCGCTCGCATTCAAGCGGCCTGCCAGGGGCGGTGTTGCCCAACGAGTGCTTTGTCTCGTTAGCTGAAACTTGAATTTACGCGCGCGACTATCCGATTGGCTAACTTCAATGCTAAATAACTCGGAAACGCCGCAACGTATGGAATTTCTTTCTTAACATTTATGTCTCAGTAGAATCTGCCCTACAACATCACGACAAGCGTTTCAGTTTTCTGACCACCCGATATATATACAGGGTGGTCAGAAAATGTCTGAAACGCTTGTCGTGATGTACTCAGACAGATGGAAACGCACTTAACGACATTCGAAGTTCTCCTTCATATATATACACTCCTGGAAATGGAAAAAAGAACACATTGACACCGGTGTGTCAGACCCACCATACTTGCTCCGGACACTGCGAGAGGGCTGTACAAGCAATGATCACACGCACGGCACAGCGGACACACCAGGAACCGCGGTGTTGGCCGTCGAATGGCGCTAGCTGCGCAGCATTTGTGCACCGCCGCCGTCAGTGTCAGCCAGTTTGCCGTGGCATACGGAGCTCCATCGCAGTCTTTAACACTGGTAGCATGCCGCGACAGCGTGTACGTGAACCGTATGTGCAGTTGACGGACTTTGAGCGAGGGCGTATAGTGGGCATGCGGGAGGCCGGGTGGACGTACCGCCGAATTGCTCAACACGTGGGGCGTGAGGTCTCCACAGTACATCGATGTTGTTGTCGCCAGTGGTCGGCGGAAGGTGCACGTGCCCGTCGACCTGGGACCAGACCGCAGCGACGCACGGATGCACGCCAAGACCGTAGGATCCTACGCAGTGCCGTAGGGGACCGCACCGCCACTTCCCAGCAAATTAGGGACACTGTTGCTGCTGGGGTATCGGCGAGGACCATTCGCAACCGTCTCCATGAAGCTGGGCTACGGTCCCGCACACCGTTAGGCCGTCTTCCGCTCACGCCCCAACATCGTGCAGCCCGCCTCCAGTGGTGTCGCGACAGGCGTGAATGGAGGGACGAATGGAGACGTGTCGTCTTCAGCGATGAGAGTCGCTTCTGCCTTGGTGCCAATGATGGTCGTATGCGTGTTTGGCGCCGTGCATGTGAGCGCCACAATCAGGACTGCATACGACCGAGGCACACAGGGCCAACACCCGGCATCATGGTTGGGGAGCGATCTCCTACACTGGCCGTACACCACTGGTGATCGTCGAGGGGACACTGAATAGTGCACGGTACATCCAAACCGTCATCGAACCCATCGTTCTACCATTCCTAGACCGGCAAGGGAACTTGCTGTTCCAACAGGACAGTGCACGTCCGCATGTATCCCGTGCCACCCAACGTGCTCTAGAAGGTGTAAGTCAACTACCCTGGCCAGCAAGAAGTCCGAATCTGTCCCCCATTGAGCATGTTTGGGACTGGATGAAGCGTCGTCTCACGCGGTCTGCACGCCAGGTGGAAATGGCATGGCAAGTCGTTCCACAGGACTACATCCAGCATCTCTACGATCGTCTCCATGGGAGAATAGCAGCCTGCATTGCTGCGAAAGGTGGATATACACTGTACTAGTGCCGACATTGTGCATGCTCTGTTGCCTGTGTCTATGTGCCTGTGGTTCTGTCAGTATGATCATGTGATGTATCTGACCCCAGGAATGTGTCAATAAAGTTTCCCCTTCCTGGGACAATGAATTCACGGTGTTCTTATTTCAATTTCCAGGAGTGTATATGAAGAACTTCGAATGTCATTTCCATCTGTCTGTGTACAACTAATTTTAATGCCAATACTCTTTCTCTGAGCCGGCCGGAGTGGCCGAGCGGTTCTAGGCGCTACAGTCTGTAACCGCGAGACCGCTACGGCCGTAGGTTCGAATCCTGCCTCGGGTATGGATGTGTGTGATGTCCTTAGGTTAGTTAGGTTTACGTAGTTCTAAGTTCTAGGGGACTGATGACCTTAGAAGTTAATTCCCATAGTGCTCGGAGCAATTTGAACCATTTGAACCTTCTCTGAGGGCTCAGGTTTTCCATACCTGAATTGATGCTATGAGAGTGCAGCTTCAACTTTTTTGTTGCAGACTGTTGAGAACAACACTGGTGTCTTCTGGAATGTCCACGGATGTTTTATAGCTCTTCCATCGCCAGTATTTGGTCGAGTGTTACAAAAAGATTGATACCGGTAACTTGGAGACGTGCTGGAGGAGGTAGCTCGCAGTATGGTGTAGGGAGGGACGTTTACCTGCGGGGTTAGCAGCCTGACCCTGCTGGAGGTGTGGAGCGGCCGGCCGTCCTTGAGCCAGGAGACGGCCAGCTGGGGGTGGCCCTCGGTGGAGCAGTTGAGCTGCGCGGGCCGCCCCACGTCCACCGTCTGCTGCTGCGGCGAAACGTAGGCCGACAGCGGCGCTGCAACACGTCGTGGGGTCGCCGGGGTTACGGAAGGGCTTCCGATTGTTTCACTAAGCCACTGTATGCCATTAATGTTAGCGCTAATCACGTATACGTATCCTGCAGTCCACATCGTTTCTATAAAAGACTCGTTCAGATCATCTATCGAACACATAACTAACTAACTAACTAAATAACTCATTTCGCATATGCGGAAGTAGGCCTTCTCCAAACACAAATATTACACCCCAAACACGTTTTGACATAGTCGTTTAATGTCCGACAGTTCATCTTTATGATCTGAAATGGTATTTTGAAAATGACTTGTTAGAATATATATATATATATATATATATATATATATATATATATATATATACCATCATAATTTAAGACTGATTATGCCTTTCAGCGTTCAGTCTGAAGCATTGTCCCCCTTATAAAATTCCTCCATGGTGCCCTATTCAGTGCTGACATTGGTGCCTCTTCTGGTGTTAAGCCTATTACATCAAAATCATTCTTAACCGAATCCAGGTACCTTCTCCTTGGTCTACCCCGACTCCTCCTATCCTCTACTGCTGAACCCGTGAGTCTCTTGGGTAACCTGGCTTCTCCCATGCGTGTAACATGACCCCACCATCTAAGCCTGTTCGCCCTGACTGCTACATCTATAGAGTTCATTCCCAGTTTTTCTTTGATTTCCTCATTGTGGACATCCTCCTGCCATTGTTCCGATCTACTAGTATCTGCATTCATCCTAGCTACTTTCATATCCGTAACCTCAACCTTATTGATGAGGTAACCTGAATCCACCTAGCTCAAAGTTGGTCGACAGATATATATATATATATATATATATATATATATATATATATATATATATATATATATATATATGGCAAGACACAGATTAAAAGTGTGGTCAAGAAGCACCGCATGTGTCTGGGTTGGCTGCCGGCAGACACACGCGGCACTTCTTGATGAGCTACACTTGTCTGACTCTATCTTGCCGTGAGGAGACAGCTAATCTTTGTAAAGTTCTACTCTCTGTTTATTGTGAGTCCGTTACGATGACACGAAAAAAAAAACGGATGCTTTATCGCAGAGCATGATCGTAAGCCGTACACTATAGATCTGAAGAGCGCACCCTTAATCCTGTCGAAACTAGTAATCCAGTGTACCTACACACGAGCAAGGAAATAAAAAACTTCATGTTACGGCGTCAAGGCAAGGACCGCCACGCCAGTCGGGAACGATACAGTAGAGATGGCTGGGAGAAGACGTCAGCCAATCGCACGCTGACCGACCCCTCTCCAGGATGACAACGCGACAGCAGCGGCCTCTGTGCGGAGACGACATAAGCCCCGCCCGACTGATGTCGACCTAGTTGAATTGCCGCTTCAAGACTAGCGACTTGGACAGAAGAGTCAACGCTCGTCACTTCACTTGTACAATTTATGTAACACAGACTTGTGAATAGTTATACTGGAGAGACTGCTTATCTTGTATGTCGCCTTTTGCCTGCGACAGATCTGTGCAGTTGTTAAAGTTAAGTATTGTCATTTACTTTTTTGTAATAAAACTCATTAATACGATTTTTTTGATGTGATTGTCTAGCGAACCGAGTAGGAAGGATTCCTAGACACGCCATATTTGACGACGAGCATGGAGACATATTGCTTAATATTTGAAGCTTTATTTACAATGAATTCGTTGAATTCATTGATTGCTCCTCAGCTCAGCCGACAATGTCACTATTTAAAATGGGATATGTTAGTGAAACTTGCTGACCTTGTCTGTAACTGCAAGAGCTGCCTGTAGCTCAATAAAGTTTCCGATTGTTAAAATAATTTTGTCCAAAACGGTAACTGTTACATATGTAATGTTTGGATCGGTATGACCCAAAATAAATATCACTACCTGTTGATCTGACATTAGAGTCTGTTCTAGAATTTGCTGCGTTGCTACGTGTCGATGATTCCGTGCCCACAGCAGTAGTGATGGACAGTCGTTTGGTTAAGGTGAGAAAATGTAGGGTTCATCTGCTGCTGAGCACCATCTTTAACAATGTGCTTTAAATAGTGTAAGCTCGGAAAAGACTTGTGTCTGTACCAGCGCTCTCCTCTGCCGTCACATCTTTCATAGATCTGCGCACGTCCTTGTTTCCAGATCGGGCAGCCCTCCGACTTCCACGTTCTGTGAATAAGCACCAGCTTCGCCGTTCCGGAGATGATCATTCCAGGCCATAACAATCTGCCCTTTGTTAAAGTCGCTTATGTCATTGGATTTTCCCCATTTCTGGCCCGCCTGCAACGCCACCAGGGTGTTAAATAAAGCGTTCGCTGTAGTCATAATGTTGTGGTACTTCAGTGTAATTCCTAAATACTGACCGTGGTATACAGACAGTGTCATTAAGGTAAGGGAGACTGTAAATGCATCTGACCGTGAATACTCAGTGACTGAATGTGAAAATCAAATGACCAACGTATCCACAAGCGAGGATTCTGATGATTACTGAAGTCAACGTTCAGTCTACAATACACACAGTACTCAATCAAGAAATCATGCTATAGAATGACGGTCTAGTCCGCTTTTGCAAAGCAACCGTCTTCCTGCAGCGAGCATAAACAAGAACACACCACTAGAATAAATGACACAGAAAGTTAATTTGAAACAATTTTTTATGCATTAGAATTGTTCACTTTCTGAAAATTACTGAGTATAGGGGCACCAATGAATAAATGTTGAGAGTGTCCTCTTTCGAGGATATCTCGGGCTATTGTTTCTTGCTGATGGATGTCAATCGTACAAAAATGTATGAAAAAGCTGTGGCCTATTGGCCAGAATATATTTCGGGTGACAATATCACTAGATTTTTTTTAGTAAAATACGGGTGTTATGAGGTCTGATAAGAAATAAGTTAAAGAAGAAAGGTGACGTAGTGACAAATTTGCTGCAGTTCGCTGTATTTGGAAAAAAATTGGTAGGAATTACTCATACATTACATATTTCTACAGTATACGTCATTATCGCTGGACATTTGGTAGAGTTTCAAGGGCGACATCACTTCAGATAGTACATTCGAAGTAAAAGAGCAAAGTATTTGCCAGAAATATGGACCACTTGTATGGCAGTTCTCGTTGTTTTCTGAAGGCTTGAACGCGCGTAGTTGATAGTAGGGTGCTTAATCTTTCCTGTGTTTTACGTTTTTCAATTTCTATCACTCCCCGGGCTGCTTGCGAACGGACGACCTTCGCTATTCTCTCATCGGCCACAGGAACCACGTGTTTATTTCATGGCTCCCTGAGTTGCCAGAAAAATATCAAGATGTGAGTGTTGCAATTGAACCCACCAGTGAACTAAGAGGTCAGAATGTAACTCATGATAACGTTTTTACTTTTTACGAACTGAGGCTGCAGCTGCTAAAAAGAAAAGTGACATTAACTTGGCTCTTATGGATTAAATTCTTGCTGTGTAGTATTCTGTAACGTGCATATTGTAGGTGTCATATCTTGTTCCATTTAATTTCTCTCTCTCTCTCTCTCCCTCTCACTCTTTCTCTCTATCTCTCCGACAGAAGTGTATATTATCGATCGTTATCATACACTTGCACTGTTTTAGACCACGTGATGAGAATCTGTTAGTAATAGTAATCTCAACAAAAGTTCGAGACGGAAAATTACCTTTAAGGGATATATAAATTTTATCGCAGATTTTGACTCGTTTTTTAGATTAACCAGTTTCTTGGGTGTTGCTTAAAGGGAGCTCTCAATTACTATAGCGTAGCATATATTAGAGTTAAAATAAGGTCAGCGAGGCTAATTTAAAATTATATGTTTACTCTTGAGCTAAACGCAGTAATGGTCAGAATGCACCCTCAATGTGAATATAACCTGTTCCTTTCAGATACCCCTACCTTCGGGTTTTGTGAAACCTCCAACGCCTTTAAAAACCACGTGTGAGATTTTCGTACTCTCTTGCCTGCTACTCGGAAACTTTTACTCTTACAGAAAAAATGAGCAGGACATTTTTGTAGGAAATTTAACGTAGTTAAATTTCGAACTGGGGTACTGTCTTCGTGGAGGCTATGATTTTTGAGTAATTCAAGATAAACATGTTTGAAGCCCTATTTCGTACGTTTTTCTTGAATGATTCGAAAACTACGGCCTTTACCGAAAACGTATCGCAGTAAAAAATTTAACTACATTAAATTTCCTACAAAAAGGCCCTGTGCATTTGTGCTATAGGAATACTAGTTTGTGCGTAACGTGCGAGAGAAAATGAAATTGGCATGTGGTGCCTGAAGACGTCGCAGGTTGCATAACACCCACAGGTAGCGGTAGCTGAATATCGAGATACTCCAGGTCGTTATGTACGTTTCGGATATTTTTGGCTTACGATAAGGCACTGTTTTAAGCACTTGACGATGGCCTAAGTACCGAAATTTCAATCGTGTATTCTGTCAACAGTGGAAAGATAACATTTAAAAAAAAATCAAAGTTTACACGGAACTCAAGCACCAGAAGTTATTATAGCAACAACAGGAAACGCTATTAAAAGTCAGCGTTTTATATTCTGTCCATCAAAGAAAAGGTGAACTTGTGCCGAAACCGTGAGAGAAAATCTCACGCCGCACACTTCTGGGGAAACTGTAAGGAACGACAACGATATTCTGTTAAAAATTTATGTACTGTCTTTGTATTCACCAATTTACTACGCTTCAATGCAAATATAAGATGTAAACATTACACTGTAATAATAATATTAGTGTATAATTCTTTATACAGGGAGTAGTAAGATTCCTATCTTTCCATTTTTGAATTTTTTTGAATTTAGTTTCCAGTTTGTACCCAGTTTTAACAGATCGATGATAATGACGCCAATATAACATCCGCGGAGCTGATTCAAACAAAAGGTTTAAAGAAGTGAACTTTAGCCTTTGAGAGATTCTAATGTTGAGTCCATGAATAAAGTATTGATGTGGGAGCCGTTGCCAGTAGCACTGAGAGTCGCGTGAGACTGTGAGACGACGCCCGACGTGTGGGGTACTCACTGGTTACGAGCAGCGAGGTGGAGGCGCGCTCGGCGCCCACCGAGTTGTTGACGACGCAGACGTAGCGGCCCGAGTCCCTGAGCAGCGCGGCCGCCAGGAAGAGGCTGCCGCCCACCTGCCGCACGCGGTCCTCCAGGGCGACGCGCTGGCTGGAGGCGCCCTGGCTGCGGAACCACCTGCACACGCCAACACATCTAGCATGGCTCACCTGGCCCCTGTACCTGCAGGCTGTGACCGCCGCCAGTCTGATGAGGGTAACCCGCCATAGGTCGCTCGCCGACGTAGTCGAAACTTAACAGGGTGAAATAAGGGTGAAAATGATGGGGCGTCCATTTTGATTTAGTTATGAACATTCAGTGGTGTGCGAAGAAAAGACAGTAAAAGCATTGGAGTCACTTCTTAAGTACATCAGCGTGGCGTTAGACGGAGCGAGCTCGGAGAATAATGGCTTCGAACATAGTTTCAAATTTTTGCGCTCTGTGTTCCAATCCAGACTCAAGTCTTCTCTTTTTCTGTTGTTGTCATGTAAGTGTGTGACGTCAAAACTGACAAAAGAAATAAACATTTTATCGTTTCAAATCTCATGTCATCTTATACAACTAACATTAATTGAAAATGGTAAATGTACAGGGCGTTCGTAAATTAGTTATACGAAATGGACCTTTAACTGGGACAAACGTAAATAATTTCCAGAAATGTTTAATACAACACTGAATGCAGTATATATTCAAGTTTCATTTACAAATGCTCAGTGCGGGTACCTTTTCTAGCACGAGAAATGTCCCACCTGCAATTATTGAGCAAGTCTAGATGAATGGTTGCAGCTGCTTGTGTTATCGATTGTCGCAGCTCGTCGACGTTTCCTGGAAACGGAGGAATAAACACTTTCTCTCTTAAGCACCCCCGTACATAGAAGTCCATTGGGGTTAAATCAGGTGCTCGTGGTGGTCAGGATGTCCCACCATGTTCAATCCAAGTCGGCAGATCCCTTAAGAGATACGCCACCACGTCACGATGATAGTGGCTTGGCGCGCCAACTTGCTTGAAAATAAATTCTGTGCACATACGCTTTGTACACTACTGGCCATTAAAACTGCTACACCATGATGACGTGCTACGGACGCGAAATTTAACCGACAGGAAGAAGATGCTGCGATATGCAAATGATTAGCTTTTCAGAGCATTCACACAAGGTTGGAGCCGATGACGATACCTACAACGTGCTGACATGAGGAAAGTTTCCAACCGATTTCTCATACACAAACACCAGTTGACCGGCTTTGCCTGGTGAAATGCTGTTGTGATGCCTCGTGTAAGGAGGAGAAATGCGTACCATCATGTTTCCGACTTTGATAAACGTCGGATTGTAGCCTATCGCGGTTGCGGTTTATCGTATCGCGACATTGCTGCTCGTGTTCGTCGAGATCCAATGACTGCTAGCAGAGTATGGTATCGGTGGGTTCAGGAGGGTAATACGGAGCTCCGTGTTGCATCCCAACGGCCTCGTTTCACTAGCAGCCGAGATGACAGGCATCTTATCCGTATGGCTGTAACGGATCGTGCATCCACGTCTCAATCCCTAAGTCAACAGATGGGGACGTTTGCAAGACAACAACCATCTGCACGAACAGTTCGACGACGTTTGCAGCAGCATGGACTATCAGCTTGGAGACCATGGATGCGGTTAACCTTGACGCTGCATCACAGACAGGAGCGACTGCAATGGTGTACTCAACGACGAACCTGGGTGCACGAAGGGCAAAACGTCATTTTTTCGGGTGAATCCAGGTTCTGTTTACAGCATCATGACGGTCGTATTCGTGTTTGGCGACATCGCGGTGAACGCACATTGGAAGCGCGTATTCGTCATCGCCATACTGGCGTATCACCCTGCGTGATGGTATGGGGTGCCATCGGTTACACGTCTCGGTCACCTTTTGTCCGTATTGACGGCACTTCGAACGATGGACGTGACATTTCAGATGTGTTACGACCCTTGGCTCTACCCTTCATTCGATCCCTGCGAAAGCCTACATTTCAGCAGGATAATGCACGAGCGCATGTTGCAGGTCCTGTACGGGCCTTTCTGGATACAGAAAATGTTCGACTGCTGCCCTAGCCAGCACATTCTCCAGATCTCTCACCAACTGAAAACGTCTGGTAAATGGTGGCCGAGCAACTGGCTCGTCACAATACGCCAGTCACTACTCTTGATGAACTGTGGAATCGTGTTGAAGTTGCATGGGCAGCTCTACCTGTACACGCCATCCAAGCTCTGTTTGACTCAATGCCCAGGCCTATCAAGGCCGTTATTACGGCCAGAGGTGGTTATTCTGGGTACTGATTTCTCAGGATCTATGCAACCAAATTGCGTGAAAATGTAATCACATGCCAGTTCTAGTATAATATATTTGTCCAATGAACACCCGTTTATCATCTGCATTTCTTCTTGGTGTAGCAATTTTAATGGCCAGTAGTGTAATTTAGGCGTCAGAGAATGTTCAGGCATGTTCAGGTACGATACGCCAGTTACAATTGACTGTCTCAGAGACTACTGGCTGTCTCAGACCCAGCATTCTGTGTGATGCACAGCCAGTTTCAATGAAACGATTGTGCCAATTAATAATAGCTTGTCTTTCATGTGATGCATTGCGATATTCAATCTGAATTGTCACTGAACTGTAATTGCGAATTTGGACTCATGAAACCATAAACAAAACTGCGTAGGCTCTGCACTGTTATATGAATCAGTGATGGCGGCTGGAATAACTCATTCATGGATGCCACCTAGCAGGAACGCCAGGAACTAACAGTATTAGGCGGCAGCAGAACTTGAGAACTTGAAGGTCTACTGCATTCAGTGCTGTATTAAACATTTCTGTGAGTTATTTACCCTTATCAAAATTAAAGGCTAATTTTGTATAGCTAATTTTTGTGTAACTATTGTATAACTAATTTAATTATAACTAATTTGTATAACCAACTATAACACCCTGTACAAATTACAGTATTTCAAGTTTTTGATTCGATTTGTGATTTTGTACTTTCTGAAAACGAATCCATTTTCCAGGGTGACATCTATCATAAGAACATTTAAAAATTCAGAGCACCATGAGCAACGTCGGAAGGCACATATGCCATAGCCATATTTTTTAGTGTGAATATAATTACGAAAAGCAACCTCGTTAACGTTGCCAAATACCACGTGAACTGGCGATAATTTCACGATTAACCACATACATCGAAACATTTTCTCGAAAACTGGAACCTTCGAATCATTATGGATCAAGGCGTGTAGCTTAGCTGCGTCTCTTCTACTTGTGATTTTCCTTTGCTGTGCGATGACAATAGAGCACTTCTGTAATCGCCTAATAGGGCACTTCTGTAAGCGCCTAATGTAATGCTTCATCTGTCCGCAAAAGTATACGTCGCTGGGTTGAAAGGACGGCATACACTCTGGCGAAATGACTTTCGCGTCGATTCCGATTTCATCGACAAACAGCTATTGTATAAGAAGAAATGGCTTTGCTGACCCCACGAATCAATGAAGTACAGAAACGGGTCCATTTTTACGTCCTGTCAATCCTGTGACGTATACTGTAGCAGACAAATGAAGAATTACTTTCACTGTTTACAGGTACACCCTATTCTCATCGCACTGCAAGGGAAAATCACAAGTAGAAGCGATGCAATTGAAATGCACGCCATGATTCATAACCAATTGCAGACTCCAGTTTTCGAAGAAATGCTTCGATATGTTTTATTTTTTTATTATTTACACGTCATGTTTCGTAGGACTAAACTGAGAAGCAAATCTCCAAGGTCATGGAACGTGTCAGTACATGAAATTACAACATAAAAGTAATAACAGATAAAATGTTTATGAACCCGAAAAAAATCACTCCATGGATTAGATAAACTCAATCAACAATAAAACAAGAATCAGCTTAATGTTTCAAGGAACTCCTCGACAGAATAGAAGGAGTGACTCACGAGGAAACTCTTCAGTTTCGATTTGAAAGCGCGTGGATTACCGCTAAGATTTTTGAATTCGAGTGGCAGCTTATTGCAAATGGATGCTGTAGTATACTGCATACTTTTCTGCACAAGAGTTAAATAAGTCCGATCCAAACGCAGGTTTGATTTCTGCCGAGTATTAACTGAGTGAAAGCTGCTTTTTCTTGGGAATAAGCTATTATTGTTAACAATTAGTGGCAGTAAGGAATATACATATTGAGAGGCCAATGTCAAAATACCCAGACTCGTGAACAGGGGTCGACAAGAGGTTCGTGAACTTACACCACTTACTGCCCGAAAAGCCTGTTTCTGAGCCAAAAATATCCTTTTAGAATGGGAAGAGTTACCCCAAAATATAACACCATACGACATAAGCGAAAGAAAACAAGCAAAGTAGACTAATTTTCAGATGCTGTTCGGATAGTAAAAATGGCAGCATTAAGTCTTTGAACAACATCCTGAACATGGGCTTTACATGACAGTTTACTACCTATCTGAACACCTAGAAATTTGAACTGTTCAGATTCACTAATCATATGCCCTTTCTGTGAAGTTAAAATGTCAGGTTTTGTTGAATTGTATGTTAGAAACTGTAAAATCTGAGTCTTACTGTGATTTAGCGTTAGTTGATTTTCTACAAGCCATGAACTTAGGTCACGAACTGCACTATGTGAACAGAGCCAATGTTGTGCACAACACCTTTTACTACCAATCAAATGACATCAGCAAACAGAAACATTTTCGAGTTACCTGTAATACTAGAGGGCATATCATTTATACAAATAAGGAACAGGAGTGGCCCCAACACTGATCCATGGGGCAACCCTCCCTCCCTCCCCCCCCCCCCCCCCCCCCCACACACACACACTTGGCTGTACCACACTCAGACCCCACGTCAGAGCCATCCTCAACATTGCGAATGACCTTTTGTTGTCTGTTGTAAGAGGTGAACCAATTGTGAGCTACTCCCCGTGTTTCATATTGATCCAACTTCTGGACCAATATTTTGTGATCAACACAATCAAATGCCTTAGTTAAATAATAAAATATGCCTAGCGTTCGAAACCTAAAGGCGAACTGTACATTTGAAAGCAAATCGTGTGATACAAAATGATCACTTATCCTTACAAACATAGCCTTTTCAATAAATTTAGCAAACAATGATGGCATAGAAATACGTCTGCATTATCCCTTTCTCCGTTTTTATAAAGCGGCTTTACTACTGAGTACTTTAATCGTTCAGGAAACTGACCATTCCTAAAGGAAAAAAATACAAATATGGATAAATACAGGGCTAACATGTGCAGCACAGTACTTTAATATTCTGTTAGGCACTCCACCATATCCATGAGAGTCCTTAGTCTTCAGAGATTTAATTATTGACTCAATCTCCCCCTTGTCTATCAGAGAGGAGTATTTCAGACATCAATCTTGGAAAGGCATTTGCCAAGAAAGTTATATGATTCCCTGCGGAAACTAAATTTTTATTTAATTCACCAGCAATGCCCAGAAAATGATTATCAAATACTGTACATATATCTGATTTATCAGCAACAGAAATATTTTTACTACGAACTGACTTTATATCGTCGACTTTGTGCTGCTGACCAGACACTTCTTCACAATTGACTATATGGTTTTAATTTTATCCTGTCAAGTACCTATTCTGTTTGATTACCACATACTATTTGCCTTTCTCAATAACATTTTTAAGCACCCTACAATACTGTTTGTAATGGGCTACTGTAGCTGGATTGTGACTACTTCTAACATATTGATATAATTACCGCTTTGTTACACATGATAGCCTTATCCCACTAGTCATCCACCCAGGCTGCCTTTTACTGCTAGTTTCCCGTGTAGGACATTCTAATGGAAAGCAACTCTCAAAGGGCATCAGAAATGTGTTAAGGAAAGCATTATATTTATCATCTATGTTATCGGCACTATAAACATGCTGCCACTCTTTTTCCTTGACAAGGTTTAAAAAACTCTCTATTGCTGTCGGTTCAAATGGCTCTGAGCACTATGCGACTTAACTTATGAGGTCATCAGTTGCCTAGAACTAGAACTAATTAAACCTAACTAACCTAAGGACATCACACACATCCACGCCAGAGGCAGGATTCGAACCTGCGACCGTAGCGATCGCTCGGTTCCAGATTGTAGCGCCTAGAACTGCACGGCCACTCCGGCCGGCTATTGCTGTTGGGTTAACTTTCCTACATAGTTTGTAATTATGACATTTGTTTGTGTACAAAAGCCTTTTAGTGTTAGAATTTGTGCATCGTTGTGTGAAAGGCCATTCACCCTTTTACTAACAGAATACCCTTGTAGTAATGAGGAATGAGTAAAAATATTGTCTATGGCTGTGCTACTGTTCCCCTGCACCCTGGTTGGAGAAAGCACAGTCTGCATCAGATCATATGAATTTAAGAGAGCTACCAACATCCTTTTTCTTGCACCATCATATACAAAATTTATACTGAAGTCACCATATATAACCAATTTCTGGTACTTCCTACAAAGTGTATCAAGAACCCTCTCTAGTTAGAGCAGAAATGCTCTGAAGTCACAGTAGGGGACCTACAAACAACGGCAATTAGAAGTTTAGTTCCACTAAAATCAACTGCCCCTGCACAACATTCAAATATCTGTTCAGTGCAGTGCCGTGATACGTGTATGGACTCAAATGGAATACTGTTTTTACGTATATAGCCACTCCCCCACCCCGCACGGAACTCCTTGAAAAACAGCCAGCTAATCTGTATCCTGGTAAAGGAAGCCTCTGAATTGTCAAATTATTTAAGTGGTGCTCCGACATATCAATAATTTCAGAGTCAACATCTATAAGCAGTTCACTAACTTTATCTCTAATACCTCTTATATTTTGATGAAATATGCTAATTCCATCTCTGCTTGGAAACATGATATTCTCTGAAGATGATCCCTTAGTTAGAGGGACTTCCTTTAAGAAGGTATAACTATCAGCTGACTTCAATCTAAAAAAAAGGTGCGCACTAACACCAGCTACTACAGGAATTTTTCCATGAGTAGTCCCACCACCAACAACTACACCTATAAGCTTTGCCAGCGTCCCCTTCCCATACCTATTGAGGTGCAGGCCATGCCTAGTTAAACCCGTTCTACTGATAGACCCGACTGGCATCACCGAAATGGGACCCATGCCCTCCGCCATCAGCGCCCTCCCCAGCCCCATGTTAACGCGCCTAACAGCCGCATTAAGATGAGGCAGATCAGGACGCTTAAACAGTTGCACGAAATGCACATTAGTGCCACCAATATGAGTACCTGTCTTTACCACTTCTCCCCCACATCATATTCACCGTCCATAACAAGACTGTTCCCTGCTCGACCCACTATCACTGATCCTCCTTCGTAAAATTCCTACATAACTTTCCTATGCTGTCAGTCACCTGAGCCAACCCTTCACTAGTTTTCACAATGCTGGTGACCTGGTATTCACTCCCCAACACTTCCTGCAACTGCTAGCCCACACGTCTACCATGTGCACTACCTAGCAGCAGAACCTTCTTCTTTCTGTTAGACTTTGCAACTGACCAAGGCCTCCTACCTGCTGAGGACTGCTGCATGTTCCCTACATCTACAGCTACAAGAGGGTCCTCTCTATTCAACTCTGATAGTTGGTCAAATCTATTGCATATACGCAAAGTAAACTGTCTGAATACCTCCTCCTCCTAGCTATCTTCTTGTCAACTGCCAGTTCCCATTCCCCACCACCCTTCACCCTCCTCAACCAATCTAGTTACCTCTTTGCGCGTTGTACCTGCACCTGAAGGGCACAGAACTTACGCTCCTGCTCCTCTAACAACTTTTTTCTACTACAGATTCTGCATTTCCAGGAGGGGATTTCGCTAGAACGCCCACTGATATCGAAATTATCGTCACTTACGGCAACGTTAACGAGGTTTCCTCTCCTACGTCTACGTCTACATTTATACTCCGCTAGCCACCCAACGGTGTGTGGCGGAGGGCACTTTACGTGCCACTGTCATTACCTCCCTTTCCTGTTCCAGTCGCGTATGGTTCGCGGGAAGAACGACTGTCTGAAAGCCTCCGTGTGCGCTCTAATCTCTCTAATTTTACATTCGTGATCTCCTCGGGAGGTATAAGTAGGGGGAAGCAATATATTCGATACCTCATCCAGAAACGCACCCTCTCGAAACCTGGCGAGCAAGCTACACCGCGATGCAGAGCGCCTCTCTTGCAGAGTCTGCCACTTGAGTTTGCTCAACATCTCCATAACGGTATAACGCTTACCAAATAACCCTGTGACGAAACGCGCCGCTCTTCTTTGGATCTTCTCTATCTCCTCTGTCAATCCGACCTGGTACGGATCCCACACTGATGAGCAATACTCAAGTATAGGTCGAACGAGTGTTTTGTAAGCCACCTCCTTTGTTGATGGACTACATTTTCTAAGGACTCTCCCAATGAATCTCAACCTGGTACCCGCCTTATCAACAATTAATTTTATATGATCATTCCACTTCAAATCGTTCCGCACGCATACTCCCAGATATTTTACAGAAGTAACTGCTACCAGTGTTTGTTCCGCTATCATATAATCATACAATAAAGGATCCTTCTTTCTATGTATTCGCAATACATTACATTTGTCTATGTTAAGGGACAGTTTCCACTCCCTGCACCAAGTGCCTATCCGCTGCAGATGTACCTACATTTCGCTACAATTTTCTAATGCTGCAACTTCTCTGTATACTACAGCATCATCCGCGAAAAGCCGCATGGAACTTCCGACACTATCTACTAGGTCATTCACATATATTGTGAAAAGCAGTGGTCCCATAACACTCCCCTGTGGCACGCCAGAGGTTACTTTAACGTCTGTAGACGTCTCTCCATTGATAACAACATGCTGTGTTCTGTTTGCTAAAAACTCTTCAATCCAGCCACACAGCTGGTCTGATATTCCGTAGGCTCTTACTTCGTTTATCAACTCCTAACGCTATTCACTTTAAAAAATGCGATTGGCGCGTATGTGCCTTCGCACGTTTCTCTCTGTTCCAAATTCTTATTCTCTGAATGTTCTAATGATAGGTATCACCCTGGGGACTGCATCGGTTCTCCGGAAATATAGAAGTAAAAATCGAAGCAAAAACTGAAATACTTGTATTTATAAGTGTCCAAAATTCAATTACGGTTAACTATGTAAGATTACATACGATTTATAATGATAAAATTTCTTTCAACAAAAGAAAAACCGTCCCATGAGAACTGATCTGAATATCGGGCACAAAAATTCCAAACTACGCTCCTAGCCGCTTCCCTGTCAGCTCACTTAGCTTAAAGCGGCGCGCGGTTTGATCGAGTGGTGTCAAAATTTTGACTATTATTTTCGCGGACACTACTGAGTATTGGCACCTTAGACACAGTAGACGTCCCATTATTTTCTTCCTTCTTTCATCCACCGAACTTTCAACTGCGTCAGCGACCTGTGGCGGGTTATCCTTTCGAGTGCCTCATCCCTGCGCCGCCAAGCCCAGACATGTGCACACAAAGAATGCTGGTTGACCGCCAGACAGGCGAGGCAGTAAACGTAGGAGTAGAATGTTAAGCGCACACCAGCTGCTCTGCAATACCTGTAAAACGATTTTAAAGAAACTTTTCGATAGAAATGATTGATTTTGTCGTTTCTTAGCGCCTAATTCGTAGTGAACTACCTGTCGTTTCGTTTATGGCACGCAAAATTTGAATACTTTTCAAAGAAAAATAGGCGTCGTTAAGAGATTACATTTTGTGCAAAATGGTTCAAATGGCTCTGAGCACTATAGGACTTAACATCTGTGGTCATCAGTCCCATAGAACTTAGAACTACGTAAACCTAACTAACCTAAGGACATCATACACATCCATGCCCGAGGCAGGATTAGAACCTGCGAACGTAGCGGTCACGCGGTTCCAGACTGTAGCGCCTAGAACCGCGCGACCACACTGGCCGGCTCATTTTGTGCATGTTTGGTCATTTTGCAGTGTATAAAATGTAGCTAACATACTAAACTTAGGAGACCGTATCTGTCTCCAGCCTCGAGAAAATAGACTGTATGTAGCGCAATGACTTCCTCCCATGTGCACAAACAATACATCGAGAGTGAAATATCAATAACACGCCTCGTATCTTTAAGTATCTTGAGATACCGAAACAGGGTTTTGACAAATGATAGTATGCAGAAAAGAGAGTGTTTTGCCAAATGCTTCATATGCAAAACTTTCTTATCTAGGTGAATACATGATAGTTCTTGCAGTTTTATACTCTCACTTTCTTCATAATTACGTGGATGATATTTTGGCGATAGTCTAAAGGTATGTGTCAGGTCACATACGTTCTACACATCAGCTTGAATATTCGTCTGGTTGTCCAAACGATTTTAGAAACTACGAAGGAATGTCATCTACCCCTCCTGCCTTATTTGGTACCAAATCCACATCTGCATCTACATATACATCAATACTCCTCAAGCCACCTGGCTATGTGTGGCGGAGGGAACGTCTATTATCACTAACTGATCCCCCGTTCAGTGTTCCATTTGTGAATGGCGCTTGAGAAGAATAATTGTCAGTAAGCCTGTTCTGGAAGTTTCTCGTTATTTCTGCAACGCTCTCGCGTCGACTAAAAGGTCTCGGGACGAAACGCGCTGCTCGTCGTTGGACCTCTATCTCTTCTAGCAGTCCCAACTGGTAAGTGTCCCTTATTGGTCAACAATACACAAGAATTGTCGAACAAGCGCACTGTAATCTACATATTTAGTGGATGAATTTATTTCGTTGAAATTTTTCCCATGAATCTGTGTGGTATATGCTTTTCCTACTATGTTTTTGTTTACTGTTTCCAGCAATTTTCGATCAACAGCATAGTCAGTAGTGTAGTCTCCCACAGATCTGTTAAATTCTAATGCTGGAGCCCATATGTCTTCCAGTGGAAGGATGTGAAGGAATTACGCGTTTATCTTTCAACCCATAATGAAGTTTGTCATAAGCTATTGACCTATCTTGCCCTCAGTTGGTTGATAACACGATGTTTCATGATACCGTCGCAACCGGAACTTCATTATTAAGTTTGTTTCTTTAAAATCGTGTGAAAAATATTGCAGAACAGATGGCGCGTGCACGCTGCCATTCCCACAACGGAGGAATCGGACATGAGTCACGCCGAAGCGGGTAAAGAATATTTTGTTTATTCCGGCTGGCGTTTGTCAGCTGCTGTTGCTACTTTTCTCTGTGCGCACCCTTAAAGAAGGGCACACGATTATAGAAAGGATTCTGGATTGAACAACCATATAAGAAGTTTTTAAAAACAAAGAAATAAAAACAATTTCTATGGTGCACTTCGTTTCATTGCTTGTTTAAATAATCGTATTTAAAATTTACTTCCTTTTTCATTGTTTCAAATTTACACTACATTTTTTTTTCTGCTTCGATACTGGAACCTGAAACCTTCACGAAGTGTTCACCCATTCCCGTAAGATGTCTGAACATTCGATTCGCCAAGAGAATTTGGAGTTTAAGAATGAAACCTTAATCCCATATTCTTTCCAACAAATAATCAGTTCGAGGTTATCAAAACATTTCGGACTATTATGTCATCGTCGAATGAAATTTTTGGAGAAATATGTTTCTTCCCCGTCTTCTGAGCACACCTTTAACGTGAACTGTAGCTACGAAGTTCTACTATATATCCTGACTCATAACTGACGAGCTAGATTGGAATTCGGGTCTTCGTAGAAGCAACAACACGCCTTGAAGATGTCCTTCACAGGTAGCGAGGAAATATTGAATTTCTCCAAGAAATTTCTTCGGACAGTGCTCAACAGCGTCTAATTATTTCTAGGCTATGAAAGTTTACATTTTGCAATTAATGCATTCTTTTAAGTGTTTTATTACGGAACGGTCACGATGAAGAATGGTACAACGTTTTCAGATGTTTGTTTTAATTTCATCAGTGACTTACGGCAATCATACAGTATTAACTGTCCTTAGACTGAGCTAGGGGGCGCAATGGTTAGCAAATTGGACTCTCGTTCGGGAGGACGACGATTCAAATCCACATCCGGCCATCTGTGGTTTCCATAAATCGCTCCAGGCATTGACGGGATAGCTCCTTTGAAAGGGAACGGCCGATTTCTTTCCTCAATCCGAGCTTGTAGTCCCTCTCTAATGATCTCCATGTCGACGAGTCGTTAAATTCAATATTCCTTCCCTTCCTTCCCTTTAATTGTTTTATCTCATCTAACGCGAATAGTGGCGAGATGTGTAGTGTACGAATGTGTAGGATACGAATGTGCGAATGTGTATTTCCTTGGAAATACATTGTGAACAAAGCACTTTTATTGGTTTTGCCTCATTTTGGAAAACCCAAACAGTTGATTCCCGCTTAGTTGCGGCTCGTACGAAAATGTCAATTGTTCGTCTTCTGTTATGGTGTTGTACACCGATTTTGCATTTCCCCGATCGAAATTTTTGAGTATTTATTTAGAGAAAATGACGCAAAGCTGTTTATGGTCATGGGTGAATTTGTGGAGAATCCATAGCAAACGGCGATATGTGCATACATAATCGGACGGACCAAAGTCCTCGTTATACAAGGTGTGACGGGTATTGGTGCAGATATTTTTACGTGTAGTAACTTAAAGCGTACACACATCAGTGTGATCATTGTTTTTTCTTCCCATAAAGACGTCACAAATTTTACGACCTGATGTTTTCTGCATGGTCGTAGCTACAGTGCTAAGAGGACTACGCCTGTTAGTATAGACTAACCTTTGGCATCCACGCGTCCACATTTTAACATATGACCTTTTGCCCAGGAAAAAATAAGCAATCCACATTTTAACATATGACCTCTTGCCCAGGGAAAAATAAGCAATAATGACTTGCTCTTTCCACATGTACTTGGAGGTACTAACCGACATAATAATGTACGACTTGTAATAGTTATAATTATTAGTCTGCAAATTACATAAGTACTGATGTACAGTGAATTCTACAAGGAAGTGTACGCCGTTATATGTACAAAAAAAAAAAAACACACACAGTTATAAATGAAAATACGTGTTATTACTATTTTCACAATTATCTAGTAGTTAATCCAATCTCCGTCATTATCGATTACAGCATGGCACCTATTTTCACGAGATTTTCTGCATACTCTCTCGGTGACGGTCTCCATGTAGTCTTGATTTTATATATGACAGCTGGTTCAACCTATGTATTGGATTTCCTTTAAACTTCATACAACCAAACATTTTCGATCGGATTTGCATCCGGAGACACTGCAGAACACTCCATTGTGGACACCCCATTGTCTCATTTCAGCGCTGTACAGAGACGGCTGCGATGTTTCTGATCATTATTCTCTTGAAGCACCCAGTTTGCCTCGTTCGAACCAAATAGCTTCTTAACGGACCTCAGAAGGCATGTTTGATAAATATTCTACATTTTCCAGCGTTTAAATTGGCTGTAAATAGTTCAAACAGCCGAAACTGCAACCAGTAGAACAAAACATTCAGCTCTCAGAATGTATATCTACACATTGTGCCAAAGGTCATTGACTACAGATTCGAGACCACTACCAGAGATGTCACTGCTTACGTTCCATTTAAAAATATGGTGTACACATTCTTGTGGAACTGACTGCGCAGTTGCTCTTTAAACATGTTCATTGTGAACAGACTCTTTGGAGGTCATCGAACACTCCAAGAGTGTGCTGCCGGATCTCAGTGTCGAGCGGGAACAATATTGAGGTAACCATATATATCGCCATCGTCAAGTGCTCGGACTAGCTGAGCCTTCGGGGGCGCGCAGCCGACTCTTGCTCCGATCACGGACTGCTCCGCACGCGGTTCAAGCCCTATGGCGCGCCTCGGTAGGCGAAAGAGACTTCTGCATCGGCGACTGTGGCCGACGACGACCCGCGGGGAGTCCCAAATGCGCCAGAGAGGTAATAGGCAGTTAGGTTCCTTATATTAAACGGTTAGGAAACGGCTGCTTGCATAAAAACGTGCCCATACGCCTCCTGAAGCGATTCTACATCGTACATCTACACTCCGCTAGCCACCGTACGGCGCGTGGTGGTGGGTAGCCTGTACCATTGTTAGAAATTTCCTCTCCTATTACACTCGTAAATAGAGCGAGGGGTAAACGACTTTCTGTTTGTCTCCGTACGGGCCCTAATTTCTCTCCTGTTACCTTCGTGGTCCTTACGCGAAATATACATTGGCTTAAGAGGAATCGTTTTGTAGTCACTTTCAAATGCTAGTTCTTTGAATTTTCTCAATAATGTTCTTTGGAAAGAACTTAGACTTCTCTCCAGAGGGTCTTATTTGAGTCGCCGAAATACCTCCCCAATAACTGCGTGTTGATCGAACCTACTGGTAACAAATCTGGCAGCCAGTTGTAATGTGTATGTGCATTCCCTTCAGGTCTTTAAGCGAAGTATTATGCATATTTATGCGATCGGGAATGCTCAGTATCAGCCAGGCAATATGTAAATGTGGTGTCACCGCCAGACACCACACTTGCTAGGTGGTAGCCTTTAAATCGGCCGCGGACCGTTAGTATACGTCGGACCCGCGTGTCGCCACTATCAGTGATTGCAGACCGAGCGCCGCCACACGGCAGGTCTAGAGAGACTTCCTAGCACTCGCCCCAGTTGTACAACCGACTTTGCTAGCGATGATTCACTGACAAAATACGCTCTCATTTGCCGAGACGATAGTTTAGCATAGCCTTCAGCTACGTCATTTGCTACGACCTAGCAAGGCGCCATTACCAGTTACTATTGATTTTGATTCATGTACCGTCAAGACCGACGTTCTTCATTAACGGATTAAAGTTAAGTATTCCACCAGCTACGTCCGTTTTTCTAAATTCTAATTTCTTTGTCCTGTTCCAGACCTCACGACAGCCTGCGTGAGCTAAAACGCGTGCCTTTCGGCCTCCTTCTAGTAACACGGTGTTGGCTCTCCTGCCAACCAAGACATTGGCGACGAGGATGGGATCTGCCTCTCGCCGTCTGCTTTCAGCGACGGTGCCGTCCGGTCAGCGCCCTGGGGACCCATCTACTGGCTCACCTCAGCCCCAAATGTTACGGACGCTGCCTTCCATTTTGCCCCATGGCGACGCGCCGCCGCCACCGCCGCCGCCGCCTGTTCTCCCGCCGGCGACGCCCGCAGTGGACGCGTCGCTGCAACCGCCGGGCGCCTCCCTGGGTCACGCGCTGCCGATCGCTTCCCGTGACCAGTTGTCCCCCGACATGGAACTCTTGCCAGCTCCGGACCATATGTCGTCTTCGCCCGTCGGGTGCCCCGGCCCGATGGAGGTCGACCCTTCGGCCCCTCCTGTCTCTCTGCGGGCGCATACACCGTATGTTGGCGTGCACCCTGGAGCAGGTTTTCAGGCGTTTCCTAGCTCCCCTCGGACCGAATGGCCGAGTGCGGGTGGCACAGCCTCGCCTGTTGTTAGGCTCCCCACCTCGTCGCATACGTCAACATGGGGTCCTCCCCACGGCGGGCGGAAGCCTTATGCCACCACCGTGCGCCGATTTGCGGGGGAGGAATGTGGTGTCACCGCCAGACACCATACTTGCTAGGTGGTAGCCTTTAAATCAGCCGCTGTCCGTTAGTATACGTCGGACCCGCGTGTCGCCACTATCAATGATTGCAGACCGAGCGCCGCCACACGGCAGGTCTAGAGAGACTTCCTAGCACTCGTCCCAGATGTACAACCGACTTTGCTAGCGATGGTTCACTGACAAAATACGCTCTCATTTGCCGAGACGATAGTTTAGCATAACCATCAGCTACGTCATTTGCTGCGACCTAGCAGGGCGCCATTATCATTTGCTATTTATGTTGTGATGCATGTACCGTCAAAACCGACGTTCTTCATTAACGGATTAAAGTTAAGTATTCCACCAGCTACGTCCGTTTTTCTATTTCTAATTTCCTTGTCCTGTTCCAGACCTCACGCCAGCCTGCGTGAGCTAAAACGCGTGCCTTTCGGCCTCCTTCTAGTAACACGGTGTTGGCTCTCCTGCCAACCAAAACAGTAAATTTAACAATTACGTGAAAGCAAGGAGATTAGAGATGAAATCGTAGGAGGCAATATTGTGTAACCTTAGTAGGGACAAGATCCGACTATTCGGGAGTAGGATCTTGCAATCTGAGATAGTGTTCCGAGACAAACTTCCGTCAGAATGCTGGCAAAAGTGACGTCAGATCCGCCTAGCAACAGCGACCTGAACCCCCATTGGCTGAAAGTTTGGATATATATGTGTAGGAAACGAGAGAAGTGTCCTTATTGGCTGAGGGAGAAAGGTGGGGTGGTCTCTCTTGTCCTTCGGGAAGACAGGGCGAGTCAGTCGCGAGGAGCCACTCAAAACGCACGGTCGAGTAACCGGGGCGGCTCTAAGAGAACGGCTGCGAGTACATATTTCAGCTGTTAAACAAGATATAAAGTGAAGTTATCAGTTATCAGAGCGCCACGTGTCGTGGGCAGGGTCTATCACCATGTAAAGTCAGAAAACGGTGTTAATGTGTGTATAGGGTCGAATATAACGGCGTAGTCCAGAGCCGCCATATTGCAAATGCTGTTTCTGTGACGTGTGTGACAAAGCAATTTCTGTATTAAAACAAGTATAGTACATACGTTTTTGACGATTGACAACTGGCATCCCTAAACACTCCAATTCAGCACGATCACCAGCTACATTCAACCTTGCGTCTGAGCGCTACTACTGTGCGACGAGGGACTTACCGAAGCAGCAAGACACCAGGTTAGTGATACCGCCCACAGAAGTAATTCCTTCTCGCTACAGTGCCACTGGGGGTGTTGTACGATCCCTGAATTTCTTCGATGTCTTCCTTTAATCCAACGCTGGGCACTCCTGAGGATACCCTTACCCCTGATGAACACTTGCCGTCTAGGAGAAAGTATTGGTTTCTGTTTCTTAAGAAATCTTCGAGCCGCTTTTATCTCTGGATCCGAAACAGTCGAGTAGTGCTCAAGAATGGATCGCACTAGTGTCATATACACTGTCTCCTTTACAGATGAAACACACTTTCCTAAAATTGTCCCAGTAAACCTAAGTTGAAAGTTCGCCTGCCGTACACCAATCCTTACGTGCTCGATCCGTTTCATACCACTTTAAAATGTTCTGTCCAGATATTTAAATGACATGGTTGGGCCAAGCAGGTCACTAATTATGCTGTTTCCGAATATTACGGGCTTGTTTTCCGTACTGACCAGCACTAATTACATTTTTCTACATTTAGATCTAGCTACCTTCCATCACACCAACTAGAAATTTTTTTATGTCATCTTGTATCCTCCTACAGCTACTCAATAGCGACAGCTTCCCGTACAACACAGCTCCACCAGTATATTTATGCATGTAGAGAAGAAGAACTGCCCTATCACACATTCTTTGCCACTCCTGACGATACCCTTGCCTCTGACAACACTTGCCGTCTCGGAGAACGTACTTGGTTCTGTTTCTTATCTGGGAAACTATTCCGTACGCTCAGATTTTCGTTAACAGTCTGCAGTGGGACATTGTGTCAAATTCTTTCCGCAAATCTAGGAATATCGGCAACACTTTACTCTTCACAGTTACAAGTTTTTCCTCTATGAGCTTTAGCGAACTTAGTTAACTACTGTTTCCCAAGGTATTCAATAGTGGTTTCAATAAGCTCCTTAATCCACGAACCTCAGGACATCTGAATACAGTTGCAACTGACTCATCCAGCATAAATTCTTGCTGCGACGGACAAAAGCGGCCGGGGTGGCCGAGCGGTTCTAGGCGCTACAGTCTGGAACCGCGTGACCGCTACGGTCGCAGGCTCGAATCTTGCCTCGGGCATGGATGTGTGTGATGTCCTTAGGTAAGTCAGGTTTAAGTAGTTCTAAGTTCTAGGGGACTGATGACCTTAGAAGTTAAATCCCATAGTGCTCAGAGCCATTTGATCCATTTGAACGGACAAAAATTAGGTCGATTAGCATGTGAGGGTATACACCCATAATCAACCGTGTCTGCTGTGCAGTCCTAAAGCTTCGACTGCACACCTAACAGGGCAGCGCCGCGAAACATCAAGAAGTCGCTGATCTGTGCGCCAACGGAAAGTGCGGGCAGTGCTATTCCTCCAAGAAGCATGCGGATCGAGTTATGTTTCTTCCCTTAACAGAAAAAAAGGTTTACATTAATCTGAAAGTGCTTTGCACAGATGATTGTGGATCCCTGCCACCGGCCATCGCAATTTCCCTCGTTCCTTGTTTGTGTCCGTGCTGGCTTCCACAGTAGCCGACACAACATCTGGTGACGAGGATTTCATGACCAACGCTCCCTTCGCCCTACGCCTCTCCGCCACAGCGCGTCACTAACATTTCTCTCTTTTGTTTCAGAGGCGCACTGCTACTGATTGTGTTCTTTATTGCAGACTCGCCGCAACGCTTTCGCTAATTGTGTACAATTACTTTGTAGCGACGCTCCTCTCATTAAAATGGCCTCTAACGCGCGTCCTAAACCACCTGCGCTGACGCCTCCGGCTGCAGCAGGCTTCAATCTAATGCAGTTCATTCAGTTTCAGAATGGACAAATGCCGCTGTTGGTGACGCCAGTCCAGCAGGCCATTAATGCCCAAGCCGCTGCCGCATCAACTCCGGCACAACAGCCAACCACTTCCACAGCGCCTCCTCTGTGCATTCCATCGTTCCGAGCTTTCAGTGAATCACAAGAGTAATGTATCTACATCTACGTCTACATCCATACTCCGCAAGCCACCTGACGGTGTGTGACGGAGGGTACCTTGAGTACCTCCGTCGGTTCTCCCTTCTATTCCAGTCTCGTATTGTTCGTGGAAAGAAGGATTGTCGGTATGCCTCTGTGTGGGCTCTGATCTCTCTGATTTTATCCTCATGGTATCTTCGTGAGATATACATAGGAGGGAGCAATATACTGCTTGACTCCTCGGTAAAGGTATGTTCTCGGAACTTCAACGAAAGCCCGTACCGAGCTACTGAGCGTCTCTCCTGCAGAGTCTTCCACTGGAGTTTATCTATCATCTCCGTAACGCTTTCGCGATTACTAAATGATCCTGTAATGAAGCGCGCTGCTCTCCGTTGGATCTTCTCTATCTCTTCTATCAACCCTATCTGGTACGGATCCCACACTGCTGAGCAGTATTCAAGCAGTGGGCGCACAAGCATACTGTAACCTACTTCCTTTGTTTTCGGATTACATTTCCTTAGGATTCTTCCAATGAATCTCAGTCTGGCATCTGCTTTACCGACGATCAACTTTATATGATCATTACATTTTAAATCACTCCTAATGCGTACTCCCAGATAATTTATGGAATTAACTGCTTCCAGTTGCTGACCTGCTATGTTGTAGGTAAATGATAAGGGATCTTTCTTTCTATGTATTCGAAGGACATTACACTTGTCTACATTGATATTCAATTGCCATTCCCTGCACCATGCGTCAGTTCGCTGCAGATCCTCATGCATTTCAGTACAATTTTCCATTGTTACAACCTCTCGATATACCACAGCATCATCCGCAAAAAGCCTCAGTGAACTTCCGATGCCATCCACAAGGTCATTTATGTATATAGTGAATAGCAACGGTCCTACGACACTCCCCTACGGCACACCTGAAATCACTCTTACATCGGAAGACTTCTCTCCATTGAGAATGACATGCTGCGTTCTGTTATCTAGGAACTCTTCAATCCAATCACACAATTGGTCTGACAGTCCATATGCTCTTACTTTGTTTATTAAACGACTGTGGGGAACTGTATCGAACGCCTTGCGGATGTCAAGAAACACGGCATCTACCTGGGAACCCGTGTCTATGGCCTTCTGAGTCTCGTGGACGAATAGCGCGAGTTGGGTTTCACACGACCGTCTTTTTCGAAACCCATGCTGATTCCTACAGAGTAGATTTCTAGTCTCCAGAAAAGTCATTATACTCGACACATAATACGTGTTCCAAGATTCTACAACTGATCGACGTTAGACATATAGGTCTATAGTTCTGCACATCTGTTCGACGTCCCTTCTTGAAAACGGGGATGACCTGTGCCCTTTTCCAATCCTTTGGAACGCTACGCTCTTCTAGAGACCTACGTACACCGCTGCAAGAAGGGGGGCAAGTTCCTTCGCGTACTCTGTGTAAAACCGAACTGGTATCCCTTCAGGTCTAGCGGCCTTTCCTCTTTTGAGCGATTTTAATTGTTTCTCTATCCCTCTGTCGTCTATTTCGATATCTACCATTTTGTCATCTGTGCGACAGTCTAGAGAAGGAACTACAGTGCAGTCTTCCTCTGTGAAACAGCTTTGGAAAAAGACATTTAGTATTTCGGCCTTTAGTCTGTCATCCTCTGTTTCAGTAGCATTTTAGTCACAGAGTGTCTGGACATTTTGTTTTGATCCACCTACCGCTTTGATACAGTCCGCAGCTCGTGGTCGTGCGGTAGCGTTCTCGCTTCCCACGCCCGGGTTCCCGGGTTCGATTTCCGGCGGGGTCAGGGATTTTCTCTGCCTCGTGATGACTGGGTGTTGTGTGATGTCCTTAGGTTAGTTAGGTTTATGTAGTTCTAAGTTCTAGGGGACTGATGACCATAGATGTTAAGTCCCATAGTGCTCAGAGCCATTTGAACCATTTTTGCTTTGACATAAGACCAAAATTTCTTAGGATTTTCTGCCAAGTCAGAACATAGAACTTTACTTTCGAATTCATTGAACGCCTCTCGCATAGCCCTCCTCACACTACATGTAACGAGTACTACGCCCAATTCAACGCTCATTGCGTTACCCATCAAGTGCAAAGTACTGTCAATTGTTTCATATGTGTTGACATATGAAACGATTCACAGTACTTTGCACTTGATGGGTAAAATTATTCCCGACTAGTAGGTCGGAGTTGCTAGTCCACACTAAGTATTACGATGATCATGTACAGGTTGCTGCAGCCAGTTCTTTCGATTGTGGAAAAATCCCGGACAGGCATACCGTCAGTGTATCACTGAACTTTAGGGTTTGACACGTGAGTGTCGTTTTCAATGGTTGGTTATTTGGTTGATTTTGGGGAGGGGACCAAACGGCAAGGTCATCGGCACCCATCGGATTAAGGAAGGAAGTCGGTCATGCCCTGGCAACGGAACTATCCCGGCATTTGCCTGAAGTGGTTTAGGGAAATCACGGAAAACATAAATCAGTATGGCCGGACGCGGGTTTCAACTGTCGTCCTCCCGAATGCGAGTCCATTGTGATAACCACTGCGGCACCTCACTCCATCCGTTTTCATTGTAGCTGTCGGCAGCAATATCAGGACTCGTGTGACAGCGCTGTCGAAAACTTTGAGGTAACTCCCACTTGCAGTGTAACACAAAAGTGCCAAACCGACCGCCACGTGTAAACAGGCCACCAAACTCCAGCTAGAGTAAACAAATGTCGAAGCGTGTTTCTCCTGTGAAATCGTGTCCCTGCTGCTTTTCCACACGTGAAAGACAAAACTGCCCTTGGCAGAATGCGACATGCTTTGTTTGTGGAAAGCCAGGTCATGTACAGTCTCCGTGCTTGCAAAAGAAAGAGAACTCTACCAACGTACGGTCTCGTAAGTGTGGAGCACCTTCCCATTCGGTCAATGTGTTTTTTTCTAAGCCGGATACCGGTATGGGCCTTCACCCCACCCATGTGCTGTGCAACGACAGTCAAACAAACTGTTTGTAAACTTAGACATTGCCGGGCGCTGTCTATGACTTCAATTAGGCACAGGGGCTTCCGTTACATTGCTTAATCGTGCCACTTACGAACAGCTTGGCTCGCCGTAGTTGACCAGTAGGGTGTTACCATGCGGGCATACAGGCCTTCAAAGTAAGGTGTCGTAAGACAGTCGCACTGAACGGAGAATACGTTGAAAAATAGGGTTTTGTAGCGAAAAGAAAGGGGAATGACCAAATGTATTGGAATCCTGAATGGAATCAGACTGCTTTCAGAAGAAAAAGACGCCTTTTACTACTTCCTGAACGGCCCTCGTACTTAAGAGTTGTATGTAAACAGTAACAACTGTACAATAACTGAAGGTAGCTGTCCAGAGTGACCTAAAGTACATTGACCACACTGAACTAACTGTAGAAAAAACTGATTCCAGGCTGCTGTTCGCTGGGAGAATCTCAATAAGGTATAATCCATCCACGAAATATGTGTCTTACACTTGTAAGGGATATTCTAGGATAAGGCTCATCAGTCTGGAAATTTTACCAGCGTAGATTAAAACACTACTGGCACTTAAAATTGCTACACCACAAAGATGACGTGCCACCGACGCGAAATTTAACCAACAGGAAGAAGACGTTGCGATATGCAAATTAGTAGCTTTTCAGACCAATCGAAGTAGGTTGGCGCCGGTGGCGACACCTACAACGTGCTGACATGAGGAAAGTTTCCAACCTATTTGTCATACAAAAACAGCAGTTGACCGACGTTGCCTGGTGAAATGTTGTTGTGATGCCTCGTGTAAGGAGGAGAAATGCGTACCATCACGTTTCCGACTTTGATAAAGGTCGGATTGTAGCCTATCGGGATTGCGGTTTATCTCATCGCGACGTTATTGCTCGCGTTGGTCGAGATCCAATTACTGTTAGCAGAATATGGAATCGGTGGGTTGAGGAGGGTAATACGGAAAGCCGTGCTGGATCCCAACGGCCCCATATCACTAGCAGTCGAGATGACAGGCATCTTATCCGCATGGCTGTAACGGATCGTGCAGCCACGTCTCGATCCATGAGTCAACAGATGGGGACGTTTGCAAGGCAACAACCAACTGCACGAACAGTTCGACGACGTTTGCAGCAGCATGGACTATCAGCTCGGAGACCGTAGCTGCGGATACCCTTGACGCTGCGTCACAGACAGGAGCGCCTGCGATGGTGTACTCAACGACGAACCTGGGTGCACGAATGGCAAAACGTCATTTTTTCGGATGAATCCAGACTCTGGTTACAGCATCATGATGGTCGCATCCGTGTTGGGCGACATCGCGGTGAATGCACGGTGGAAGCGTGTATTCCTCATCGCCATACTGGCGTATCACCCGGTGTGATGGTATGGGGTGCCATTGGTTACACGTCTCGGTCACCTCTTGTTCGCATTGACGGTACTTTGAACAGTGGACGTTACATTTCAGATGTGTTACGACCGTGGCTCTACCCTTCAATCGATCCCTGCTAAATCCTACATTTCAGTAGGATAATGCACGACCGCTTGTTGCAGGTCCTGTACGGGGCTTTGTGGACACAGAAAATGTTCGACTGCTGCACTGGCCAGCACATTCTCCAGATCTCTCACTAATTGGAAACATCTGAATAATGGTGGCAGAGCAACTGGCTCGTCACAATACGCCAGTCACTACTCTTGATGAACTGTGGTGTCGTGTTGAAGCTGCATGGGCAGCTGTACCTGTACACTCCATCCAAGCTCTGTTTGACTCAAGGCCCAGGCGTATAAAGGCCGTTATTACGGCCAGAGGTGGTTGTTCTGGGTACTGATTTATCAGGATCTATGCACCAAAATTGCGTGAAAATGTGATCACATCTCAGTTCTAGTATAATATATTTGTCCAATGAATACCCGTTTATCATCTGCATTTCTTCTTGGTGTAGCAATTTTAATAGCCAGTTGTGTAGAAGAAAATAGAGACGATTCAATGGAGAGTAGCGAGACGATGCTGAAATGCTCAACCAACACCACTGGCAGACACTATAAGAGAGGAGTTGTGTATCATGGAGAGGCGAGAAATACGAGAGTGCATGTTCCGAGAATATCTACGTAACATATCATATCAGCCCACGTATGCCTCACGAAATGACGATGACGAGGAAATCAGGGAAATCAGAGCCCACATGGAGGTCTGTCGACAGTCGTTTCTCCCACACAGCATTCGCACATAAGCTACTCTACCGGAACCAGTAACCTCCCACCATCGATTGTTTAAAGAATCGAAGCTGTTTACAAAATGTTACTTCTCCCGAACTATGTCTTGCACACTGATATAATTTTGCAGTTAGATTCGCTGATACAGGTGGATACTGTCTACAAAATATGTTGCAAATACAGTTGGTATAAGTAAAGAAATAATAAATTGAAATGTCGTGCCTGATGGTGTAGGTTTACTACACGAATAGTGTATATATAGTAAGCGGTAAACTTTTTTCCTTCCATTAATTTGTGGGAGGGCAGGGTTTTCAGGGAGAAAATGTTACGAAAGAGCTTGAAGTTATCTGTTAAGTTGGCGGAAGTCGCTCAGTACCCTCATTCTAAAATGGTGGATAAATATAGTCTGGGTAATTTGCACGCCGTGAGATAGATTGCTCAATTCACATACACAGTTTCAAATTTCAATATTTTACTTGTTGTTTTCAACCTCTAATGTAAGATTATACGTCGTAATGAATAGATTATGACAGGATTTTAAATTTTTAAGTTCGGTCAGTAATTATAGGTACAACTGAGAATCAAGTTCTTCGTGCCGCCTAGAGGTGGTAGACAGGTAACCTGCAATCGGATGTCCGCTACAGCCGTTTAGTAACCTGGTTCATACGCAAAGAGCCGCTGAGTTTAAGGTGGTCCTTCAATAGATGGATGACTATCAACAGTGTCACATGCCCTCGCTCCATTAGACAGACATTTCGCAGAAATTTGGAATTTAAATCGGAACATTGTCGCAAATACTGATGTTCGCTAAAATTTTCACTACCTCCTCTGCTGCCCTTCCCGACCAAATACTGGGGGCAAAACTTCCTTCCACTACAAGTATTCAAACCCGCCAGCTCCAGGTCAAGCGCAATCGTAGGCACATGACTTAACCCTCAGCTTCCCAGGTCATTTTTTTGTGACATTCTGTCCCAGGTGCGGTCCGACAGACCAATATAGTTGTTGTTGTTGTTGTTTTTGGGGAAGGAGACCAGACAGCGAGGTCTCATCGGATTAGGAAGGGATGGGGAAGGAAGTCGGCCGTGCGCTTTCAGAGGAACCATCCCTGCATGTGCCTGGAGTGGTTTAGGGAAATCACAGAAAACCTAAATCAGGATGGCCGGACGCGGGATTGAACCGTCGTCCTCCCGAATGCGAGTCAAGTGTCTAACAACTGCGCCACCTCGCTCGGTGGACCAATATAGTTAAGCACCCATAAAAATTGCACTCATCAGTTTCAGTGAAATAGTTCAGTTTTTATGTAAAATATTACATTAATATCACAAAAAAGAATTCGAATAAATTTTAAAGTTTATTTTTACGAAATAAAAGCATTTAAACAAAAAACTGCACAAAATGTGTTGTGGACTGGCAAGACTGCCAATCCACAGTGACGGGTAACCGAAAGGCACGCGTTTAAACTCACGCAGGCTGGCGTGAGGTATGCTTCATTAGATACATAGCGAAGGATAAATGGCGCCTTGCTAGGTCGTAGCAATTGACTTAGCTGAAGGCTATGCTAACTATCGTCTCGGCAAATGAGAGCGTAATTCTCAGTGAACCTTTCCTAGCAACGTCGGCTGTACAACTGGGGCGAGTGCCAGTACGTCTCTCTAGACCTGCCGTGTAGTGGCGCTCGGTCTGCAATTACTGACAGTGGCGACACGCGGGTCCGACGTATACTAATGGACCGCGGCCGATTTAAAAGCTACCACCTAGCAAGTGTGGTGTCTGGCGGTGACACCACAAAATGGACATAATATTACATGATAATGTTAATACTATGAAAACTCAAATAACTTGAACTCTAAATTTTACTCTTTCCTATATTTTATCGTATATTGTACATGTAATAATAAAAACAAAAAGGTATTAAAGAATGTAGTTTTTAGGTTTTTAGTTTTCTTTTCAGAGGTTTTCTTTGCATTCGCTGAAAATTTAATAAAGGTCTTTTTTTTTTTTTTTTTACGCTGGCCGCGGTGGTCTCGCGGTTAAGGCGCTCAGTCCGGAACCGCGCGACTGCTAAGGTCGCAGGTTCGAATCCTGCCTCGGGCATGGATGTGTGTGATGTCCTTAGGTTAGTTGGTTTAAGTAGTTCTAAGTTCTAGGGGACTGATGACCACAGAAGTTAAGTCCCATAGTGCTCAGAGCCATTTTTTTTTTTGTTTTTTTTTGCAACGACTTCTACCCTTGGTTCTGTTACACCCAAAACACAGTGAATGGATATACGAAGTTTATGATCTATGTGAAGGCTATTGACTCGCTTTTTTTCTGTGTTGTCACCAACGAGTTCCCAAGCTTCTTCATAAAATTAAAGCAGCTCGCCGGAGTATTGTTTTTGTAGGAATTGTGAAGGTCAAGCGCATACACCCCAATTCCGTCCGACGTGCGGAAAAATAATGCCATCGGCCATCATTGCAAAGGCTTCAACAACCAGCAGTATTTCTTTTAACTAAGTAATTTTTTAGCACTACCTTCAGCTAGAGATTCAGTCTCTACAATTCTGTCTTCATCACTTTGATCGCTTGTTTCATTGCCGGCTGCTAAGACGGAGTGGTCCTAGGCGCTTCAGTCCGGAACCGCGCTGCTGCTAAGGTCGCAGGTTCGAATCCTGCCTCGGGCATGGATGTGTAGGACGTCCTTGGGTTAGTTAGGTTTAAGTAGTTCTAAGTCTAGGGGACTGATGACCATAGATGTTAAGTCCCGTAGTGCTTAGAGACATTTGAACCATTTTTGAACTTGTTTCATTCAAGGATTTCACAGGCGGCAAAACAAATTCGTCTTCACTTTCGACTGTTCCTAATTTGAATTATGTTTTCTTTCAATTTCGTTGTCATTATCTAATCCAACGTCACTTCTTAAACTGTCCTTAGACGATTTTAAAACAGTGTCCTCAAAGTCAGGATCCGTAACATGTACAGCAGGTAAAGAATCGGCTACTGAATACAGAACGCAGAGTCTCAGGTGCGGTCTCAGAGACCACTGGGACGAAAGAAGCAATGACAGAAGAGGTCCAAGTCACGTTAAAGCTACTGACAATTGAAAAGACGCGAGATTCGGGGAAGAACAACTAGATGAAACTATAATCTCCTATCCCACCCTATAACATTATGTGATTGGCTTATCATTTTAAATCATTCACTAATCGAGCAGTCGCTCGGCAACAGCTACAGTTAGCAAATAATGTTGCGAGAATGTAAAAGGTGAACGACCTGTGACGTAACTAGTTTATTGTCGAAGCGCCGTCAGAGATGCAGTGAGTTATTGATTTTGAAAACCGCGGTGCGAAAAACGGACAGAAGAAGGACACTTTTACACAATTTTCTTTTTATGTACGAGATATTCTCGATGAACAGTTACTCATTTTTCTCTTGTCTCTTGTAACTTGTGTCGGACGCGTATGTCTTGCCGCCGTATTATTATCGTTAAAAATAATACTATTTTAATGTAAAGTAAAAGTGCAATACTAAAAGTGCAATACTGCATAGCAGTAGATTTATTGTGCGACGTGTATGTGAAAACGTCAAAGGAATTATTTTCATTACGAGAAGAGAAGTGCCAGTCAAAACGGTATCTATGTTAAATCCTTCATTGCAGTGTAAGTTCATCTATTAAATGCCATAAATTCAGAGTTGAATGGAACTGGTGTATGAACTATTTATTTATTACAGAATCTGTGTCTCACTCCTTTATGAACTTATTTAATTTTCTTTATGTTTCTGCCAAATAGAGAGTTCACAGTCACGAATTCTTTCGTCGAGATCGGACGGAAGTTGCATGCGGCGACATATTTTCTCCGCGCCATATTCTACTGGTAAATGCATGATCAACTACGGTCCCTTAGGAAATTCATGTTGAGCTATCCAAAAATAATTATATTTTGAATAGGCATTTACTCTCCTCTGCAATGCAACTTCCGACTGATCGGACGATCCACCAAGAAACAGCCGCACACGGTCGGCGTTCGCAAATATATTTTCACCGCTGATTATAGCTATATGTTACAGCACAAAAGTAAACATATTGTTATAATTAGCGACTACGAACGGGGACATTTATAACTGTATGTTTATGTATACACATTACGTAAACATATCGTTGTAACCCCTGCGCATTAGCAACAGAATAACAATAAATGCAAGCGGCCCTTGAGATCGCACGTGGGACGTTAAGGGTTAACGACTTCGAGGACAAGGAAGGATTGCGTACTACATTTCGCCTCCTTCTCGAAGTAGTGAATTGCACGACAATCTGTGTGCACAAACATGAGCTCAGGAGTAGATGGCAGTCAGCCTCAGGAGTGCTTCAGAATCGTAAGCTCTTCAGACCTGTCTGCGGATGAAAGCATGTCTTTGCTAACGTTTTCTCGTCAGTGTAAGCCTCGCAGCCGCACACCCGCTCAGACTCACTTGATATTTAGCGACCAATTAGTGACAAAGGAAGTGAGTGGGTAGGACAGCGTCATTATGGGTGGGAGGGGGTATACTGTCAAAGGAACGACACGGGAAGCAACGGTTTCGTGAGAGCAGTAGCTGCTTGTACGTGTACCAGAGAGGGTTGTTACGGGGATCCGAAATCTTTCATCTTGCAGTAAGCTGTCAAGTCGCATCCAATTTACATTTCCTACCCCAGACGGTAATTGCAGGGCGGAGCGAGGGAACATTTGAAAAGTTGCGAGGGGGATTGGAGGGAGGGGGGGCGTGCCTGACGTACGTGAGGCGGGTAGTGTGGGCAATAGGGGGAGCTTACAGCTGCTTAGTTCACTCAGGCGGATCCACCCAAGCCCGGTACTGGAACAGCTCTTACGGCAGACTGGACGGAACCGAAACACGAAAATGTGGCGGAATTTCCCGACGTTTGAGCGTAATTTTTAACGTTTTGTACCATCACTTCCTTTCTGCGTAATTGTTGTAGTGTAGCATTAATTTTGTTATTCCGTATAAGTCAGTGCAGATTGCTAAGAGCGGTTTGAAATACAGCGATGATAATGGAACGTAGCAGTTAAATTCTGAATTTTGTTTTTGGTACGCCACGTATATTTTGAGCGCTAGTAAATACGCCTTAAATAGAGGCAGCGTGACTTCATAACGCAGGAACCTGCAACTAACCCAGCGATAATATAGAGCATCAAATTACTTCCTTTCCCAGAAAATTAATCTAATGTTACACAGAAACAAAGAATGGCACAAACACTTGCTTATTATTGAAATAATTGCAAAGAATTTCTTTAACTTTATCTCTTTAAGAACTGAGTTAGCTTTTAACCCGTTGAATTAACTGAATATGCAGGGTGAAAAGTATTTAAACCGACAAACTCTGGGAGGTTGTAGGGGACATCAAAACAAATATTTTTCCCTAATGTCATTTTTTCCTATGAGGAGTATTTAAACCGGTAGAGGAAGATTCCACTGGCGGTAAATTAATTAAACCAACAAACACTTTTCCATTTTTTTTATGACCAAGAGACAACACATTAACACAACCCAGTTTCAATTACAGTAGATTTTCAAAAATGCCTCCATTGACACGTAAACAAAGATTACACCGTCGAAACATGTACTGTCTGACACGAGCAAAAACCCCAGCAGTATCCTGAATTGTTCGTGCTGCTGCTACTATCCGGGCAACCAGATCCTCTTCTGACGCAACAGGAGTTGCGTAAACAAGGTTGCGCATCTCTCTCCATTCAAAAAATTCCAGAGGGGACAAATCAGGGGATGGAGCAGGCCATGGTACAGGACCACCCCTGCCAATCTACGTTTCTGGGAACCGTCGGTCCAGGAATCGACGCGCACGACGACTGAAATGTGCCGGCGCCCCGTCATGTTGGAACCACATGCGTTGCCTTGTAGGGAGCTGGACGCCTTCCAGCAATTCTGGAAATGTTCTGGCGAGAAAAATTGTAATAGTGCCTGCCATTTAATGACCTAGGTGGCGGATACTTCCCAATTAAATAGTCCCCAAAAACACCGACCCACACATTAACGAAGAGCCGCACTTGATGAGCGCTAGTAAGTGTGGCATGTGGGTTATTCTCACTCCAAACATGCGAATTGTGCATGTTGAAGACTCCATCACGCCCGAACGTTGCTTCATCTTTAAACAACATAGAGGATGGAAATGTAGGGTGCATTTCACACTGTTCCAGGTACCACTGCGAAAACTGTGCTCTGGGTGAATAATCAACTGGTTCCAGGTTGTGGACACGCTGTAAGTGAAATGGACGTAACAACTGCTCTCGAAGAACTGTTCTTACATTCGTCTGATTCATCCCCATGTTACGTGCAATTGCACGAGTGCTGACTGAAGGATTCCGCTCCACATGCTGCAAGACAGCTTCATCAAATTTCAGCGTTCTTACCGTGCGACGGCGTGCCTGTCCAGGTAATCTGCTAAATGATCCGGTCTCACGCAGACGTTGGTACACAGCAGCAAAGGTCGTACAGTATGATGCGGGATACGTCGATTAGGATATTGTTGTTGATAAACCCGCTGTGCAGCTCGTCCATTGTGGTGCGCTACGTAGTACGCACCAACCGTATCAGTGTACTCACACCAGGTGTATCGCTCCATTAGTAAACAGAGACAATGCACTACTACACTGGTGGATAGAAGTTGCCTACAACTGAAGAGCGTAATATTCCCTCTAGCAACTGAAGATCGTAATACAGCCTCTAACGACTGAAGAGTGCAATAGGGCCTCCACCGGTTTAAATAATCCTCATAGGAAAAAATGACATTAGGGAAAGTATTTGTTTTGATGTCCCCCTACAACCTCCCAGAGTTTGTCGGTTTAAATACTTTTTACCCTGTATTTTAAACCAGAGGTTAAGCCTCACCTAAGCCTCGTGGTGTTAAATCTCTGAGAAAGTTTCGTAATAAAAAATATTAACTAATTTTAAAATTGAAAACTGACGGTAAAAATTCATAAAAGCACTCAGAATTATTTTCCTTTGCGTTTGAAGTTCGCAAACATTGAAAGATTCTTAAGTACGCGTAGCGCAAGTCACACAAATATTCGAGAAAGGAAACAGGAGTAACTCTTTGAATTACAGATCCATATCACTGACCTCAATTTGTAGTAGGATTTTGGAACAAATCTGTACTCGAACGTTATGAATCATCTTGAAGAATTATTGATACATAACCAACACGGAATCAGAAAACATCGTTCTTGTGCAACACCATTCCCATGAAGTAATGAGTGCTGTCGACTAGGGATCTCAGATCGATTCCATATTTCCAGAAGGCTTTTTATACCACACCTCACAAGCGTCTATTAATCAAATTGCGTATCATCTCAATTGATGACTGGATTCGTGATTTCCTCTCAGAGAGGTCGCAGTCCGTAGTAATAGACGGTAAATCATCGAGTAGAACAGAAGTGATATCTGGCGTTCCGCAAGGTAGTGTCACAGACCCTCTGCTGTTCCAGATTTATATAAATAATCTAAGTGATACGTTTGTTTGCAGATGACGCTGTAATTTAACATCTAGTAAAACGTCAGACGATAAATTCCAATTTCAAAATGATCTAGAGAGAATTTGTATATGGTGCGAAAAGTGGCATCAGCAGTAAACAAAGAAAAGTGCGAGTTCATCCACATGGGTACTAAAAAAAAATCCGATAAATTTTGGGTATACGATAAATCGCACAAATATAAGGGCTGTCAATTCGACTAAATACCTAGGAATTACAATTACGAGCAACTTGAACTGGAAAGACCACATAGATAATATTGTGGGGAAGGCGAAACAAAGACTGCGTTTTGTTGCCAGAACACTTAGAAGATGTGACACACCTACTAAAGAGACAGCCTACATTACACTTGTCCGTCCTCTGCTGGTATACTGCTACGTGGTATTGGATCCTTACCAGCTGGGATTGATGGAGGACATCGAGAACGTGCAAAGAAGGGTAGCTCGTTTCGTGTTATCGCGCATTAGATGTGAGAGTGCCACTGATATGATACGCGAGTTGGGTTGGCAGTCACTGAAACAAAGCCGGCTTTCTTTGGGGCAAGCTCTATTTACGAAAGTTCAATCACCAACTTTCTCTTCCAAATGCGAAAACATTTTTTTGTCACCCACCTACGTAGGGAGAAATGATCATCTAAACTAAGAGGAATCAGAGCTCTAACGGAAAGATTTCGGTGTTCCTTTTTCCCACGCGCCATTTGCGAGTGTAATGATAGCGAAGTAGTATGAAAATGGTTCGATGAACCCTCTGCCAGGCACTTAAGTGTGAATTGCAGAGTAACCATCTAGATGTAGGTGTAGATGTAATGGCGGACTCGGTGCCATCGAAACAGCCGAAGTCACAAGGGCAATCGACAGTAATACTATTATTATCTTTAAATAAATTTCACATGGAGAGAGAGTTATTTTTAAAAGGAAATTTAAGATACTTTCAATTAACAATATATTGCAACCTTAAATTTTACAGCCAGCGCGTTATACATACATGGACCCACAGGCGAGGAAGAACAAACAGGCGAAAAACAGGGAACAAATATGGGGAGCAACATGGCTCTTGTGTATATGTATTGCACTTGAAGTTCCATGCTTTTATGGAACGTACTGAACTGTCGTATTCTTTACCTTTGCGATTAATTTAAAATATTTACAATATTTGTCACAAAACATTATTAGATTCGAGTAAATGACTCATAATATTACAAACATTGCTTTCTTGTTCTGGATTACGTTCATATCTGTTGAATAAATCGCGTTTTATGTTAGACAGGCTTCCAGGTGACGCCACAGTTTATAGCTACCGAAACATGACGCTTGTAACTTACCGACCTGTTTCGTATGCTTCTGCCTCCTTGAATTTCTTCTTCACTCTTCCTTCTATAGTTACTGGATGTGATTAACATTTATTAAATAACGTGCACAGCACTGCAGAATTTACTTTTCTTTCTCTTCGTGTTTATTGTCACTGACTTCAGTTCCAAACGATTAGTTTTTTTTAGTATGCATGTGCATTAATATCGTAACACAGGGGCACTAAGCTACATCTGTTAGATGAAGTTCAAAAAGTTTACAAGTGCAGTGATAACAAAATAACTATAGACCTTCAGAGCGGTTAAAAGCTAATGAACTGGACACTGTCTATCCACTTGTTAATTACTATATAGATACTTATTATGGATTTATACGTTTTGATTACCGGTCGCTGGCTGAATGACACGTCGTAACTAAACTTCTGAAGTGTTCAGTTACGACTAACTCTGGTTGGTGCGAGACGACTATTTATAGACGCGCTTATTACAAATATTACAAAATGGCAAGTTATAGGACAAGAAGACTGAAATAATAGATGTTATAATATAAAAAATACAAATATACAACAGTCAGTGAAGCAATATTGTTCAACCAAAAGCTGTATAATTAGAAAAGGGCAATAGATACGTGTTATTTTATTAGAGGCAAATTTTATTGTGCAAGGGAACCCCTAAAGTTCGGCTAGAATTATCGAGAAACTGAGACTTTCTAATTGAAATAATTAACAAACTAAAAGATAAATTCAGTAAAAGTATACAATTTTGGAAACAGAAAAATCGGGGATAAAAATTATAACAATGGATTTTGGAAAGAATTACATTTTAAAACTTATATAGTCTAGAATACTAAAATTCTGAATATAAATAACTTTGGAAATAATTTCTAATATTTTATGTGACTCTAGAAACAAAAAATGTGTAGTGGGTCGGCTTTTGACGAGCACATCGCCTACAGTAGTAGCAAATTATGAATAAGATTTTAAGTAAAATATTTCCATATGAACTATTTATACTGTTACCATCAGCAAAGTGTAAATTACACAGTAAATAAGAAAATTAAGTGAAATACTGCATGAATTATAATTTGGTAATTTAGTGCGCACATAGTACATGGGTTACTAATGAAAAGATGTCATAAAATAGAAGAAAATTAATATTAACATCGGGAGTAATCCCACCTTGCCCTTTTACACACCGACTTATTTTGATGGTACTACATAGCAAACTTTCACAAGTAATTCCACGATTTGTAGCTTTCGTCCCTAGAAACGGATTATACATTTTTAATGATTCTCATTTTTACATTATTCCAGTGGCAAAACTGGATATAACTTCGACTTTCAGTAAACAAGATTATTAAGAATCGTGTGGTTGTTCATTTGAAACTGTGTTTACTTCGAAAAAGCGCTCAGACAATAGCTTTTGGGCTTTAAGTTAATTTCTCTTCTAGCACTCATGAACGATATTGCCAAATTGCTACTATTTTTGTATTTATACCACATGTAAACCAGTCTACGTGGTCTACATACATTGCCCGAAAAACAAGTGAAGCAACACATCATCGTTGCGTATATAAATCATTAGTGTAGCAGTTCTATGTAAGAGGAAGGAGGCCACCAGAGCAAATGAAAGGTATTCGCGTTTAATGTTGTTACGAGGCCTGGTTGTTGTTGTTGTGGTCTTCAGTCCTGAGATTGGTTTGATGCAGCTCTCCATGCTAATCTATCCCGCGCAAGCTCCTTCATCTCCCAGTACCTACTGCAACCTACATCCTTCAGAATCTGCTCAGTGTATTCATCTCTTGGTCTCCCTCTACGATTTTTACCCTCCACGCTGCCCTCCAATGCTAAATTTGTGATCCCTTGATGCCTCAGGACATGTCCGATCCCTTCTTCTAGTCAAGTTGTGCCACAAACTTCTCTTCTCCCCAATCCTATTCAATACCTCCTCATTAGTTACGTGATCTACCCACCTAATCTTCAACATTCTTCTGTAGCACCACATTTCGAAAGCTTCTATTGTCTTCTTGTCCAAACTATTTATTGTCCATGTTTCACTTCCATACACGGCTACACTCCGTACAAATACTTTCAGAAACGACTTCCTGACACTTAAATCTATACTCGATGTTAACAAATTTCTCTTCTTCAGAAACGGTTTCCTTGCCATTGCCAGTCTACATTTTATATCTTCTCTACTTCGACCATCATCAGTTATTTTGCTCCCCAAATAGCAAAACTCCTTTACTACTTTAAGTGTCTCATTTCCTAATCTAATTCCCTCAGTATCACCCGACTTAATTCGACTACATTCCATTATCCTCGTTTTACTTTTGTTGATGTTCATCTTATATCCTCCTTTCAAGACACTGTCCATTCCGTTCAACTGCTCTTCCAAGTCCTTTGGGGTCTCTGACAGAATTACAATGTCATCGGTGAACCTCAAAGTTTTTATTTCTTCTCCCTGGATTTTAATACCTACTCCAAATTTTACTTTTGTTTCCTTTACTGTTTGCTCAATATACAGATTGAATAACATCGGGGAGAGGCTACAACCCTGTCTCACTCCCTTCCCAACCGCTGCTTCCCTTATGTCACTCGACTCTTATAACTGCCATCTGGTTTCTGTACGAATTGTAAATAGCCTCTCGCTCCCTGTATTTTACCCCTGCCACCTTTAGAATTTGAAAGAGAGCATTCCAGTCAACATTGTCAAAAGCTTTCTCTAAGTCTACAAATGCTAGAAACGTAGGTTTGCCTGGTAGGGAATGTAAAAAGCGTGAGCAGCATCGTACGATGAGTGATCACTGACACGGGCATTCCGCGCACTCGTGTGAGACTGCGTGATCAGCACCTGACGCAGTTTGAAAGGGGCTCTTTTATATGTGCGCCAACTGCGACCTGCAGTTCGAAACATGCAATGTGCAGATCTGTGGGACAGTGGCGCCACGTTGAACTGCATGGGAGCGTGAGGCATGGCATAATTATGTTTCCCGTCGACCACGTCGGACCACCGCAAGAGAGCATCGCCGTATTTTGTACACCGAGCACATCGTTACCTCTTGAGATGTGCGACTGCCATCCGGGAACAAGATATGGACTCCCTGCATCATTCTGTGTCTCCTCACACCATTGTAGCACTAGGGAATTACCGTCCCATGCGTAGGCCGTCGCCTAGCACCACAGCACAAACGGCTGCGTTTAGTCGTGCCGTGACAGGGAAAAATGTGCTGCCAATGAACGGCGTCGCAGTGTGTTCAGCGATCAATCGCAGTTCTGTACCACCCCGGATGACCATCGCAGGCGAATATGCCGGTGACCTGAGGGGAAGTCCCATTCGTCCATTGATTTGGAGGCCACAACAGTGTTACTCCTCGTACCATGATATTGATTGCCATCGGGTATGACTAAAGCTCACAGCTGGTAATGAATTAGGAAGTTCTCATGGTACACGGTGATGTATTGTATTTAGGTGTCCAATCTGTTTTTAAGTTATGGTGCTCTGAAACAGGAAAGTATTTCTCTTGTTCAACATGTATTTCGACAAAGCGTTAAATAAATTTAGTGCAGATGGCATTTCATGAAAAATTCCTGGAACCAACTGTACAACGTAATGCGGTTATTGACATCCTAAGTCCTGATCCGTTACCTCTATTGTGACAGCCTCATGGTGCCATTTTTCAACAGGAAAATGCTCGTCCATACATGGCAGGTGCCTGTATGAACTGTCTGCGTGGTGTCGAGGTACTCACGTTGCCAGCGATATCGCCAGATCTGTCCCCGGCAGAACACATGTGAGATTAGCTCAGACATCATCTTTCCGGTGCCATTATCTAGGATATCAAGGACCAATTACAACATGTGTGGTCCGGTTTATCTCAGGAGAAGATACAACACCTTTATGAGACCTTTCTCGTCGAGCCAGTGCGTTTGTTAACGTCAGAGGCGGTGCAACGCCATGGTGATACGTGGGCTCACACTGAGAAGTCCTTTGTAAATTTGACTAGCACTTGTAGTCACTGAAATAACATCAAGTACACAAATTTCATTTCGATTTCTCCCCCGTTCTGGTTGGTTCACTTTTCGGGTCAGGTGGTGTACAACTGCTGTTCAGCTGAAGAACACTGGGTGAGCGTAGTTTGACAAACGTATTACGCTCAAGTAGTCTGCAGTCTTTTATTACGAGGCCTACAGCGGCACGTCCGAAGACAGCCACTTGCCTGGTTTTCTGGATGCAACTTTCTGTCGGAGCAGCCATGTCAAACAGTATGTAAGAATTAATTACTATTCAGTCAAGTATTCTAATTGTGCAGGGCTAATTTTCTTGGTATGACTTGTACAGAGGTACAACTATTATAGCCGTAGCGTGATATTACTCGATCAACACGTTTTACTTGAGCTGTCTGTGGATTCATGTGGTGTGCTGTACCGGACGGCCCATTGGTAACGCACTGCGTACCAAAAGCAGGTGTAAGGATTCAAGTTCTGTTTCGACACACACTATTAATGTGTAATGGATTTTACTCACGGCTAATATTCTGTTACAGGTAAATAGTATCATTTCAGAGTGTAGAAATTAATATTACTGTTGCCCTCATGAATTTGAAGACTGATTTGGTATAAGTCTTTACCTTCGTCTATATTGAGACAGAGATTTAGGAACCAGGTTTTAACTTGTAAGACATTTCCAGGGGCAGATGTGGACTCTGACCACAATCTATTGGTTATGAACTGTAGATTAAAACTGAAGAAATTGCAAAAAGGTGGGAATTTAAGGAGATGGGGCCTGGATAAACTGACTAAACCAGAGGTTGAACAGAGTTTCAGGGAGAGCATAAGAGAACAATTGACAGGAATGGGGGAAAGAAATACAGCAGAAGAAGAGTGGGTAGCTTTGAGGGATGAAATAGTTAAGGCAGCAGAGGATCAAATTGGTAAAAAGACGAGGGCTAGTAGAAACCCTTGGGTAACAGAAGAAATACTGAATTTAATTGAGGAAAGGAGAAAATATAAAAATGCAGTAAATGAAGCAGGCAAAACGGAATACAAACGCCTCAAAAAGGATATCGACAGGAAGTGAAAAATGGCTAAGCAGGCATGGCTAGAGGATAAATGTGAGGATGTAGAGGCTTATCTCACTAGGGGTAAGATAGATACCACCTACAGGAAAATTAAAGAGACCTTTGGAGAAAGGAGAACCACTTGCATGAATATCAAGAACTTTGATGGAAACCCAGTTCTAACCAAGAAGGGAAAGCAGAAAGATGGAAGGAGTATATAGAGGGTCTATACAAGGGCGATGTATTTGAGGACAATATTATGGAAATGGAAGAGGATGTACATGAAGATGAAATGGGAGATATGATATTGTGTGAAGAGTTTGACAGAGCACTGAAAGACCTAACTCGAAACAAGGCCCCCGGAGTAGACAACATTTCATTAGAACTACTGGCAGCCTTGGGAGAGCCAGTCCTGCCAAAACTCTACCATCTGGTGAGCAAGATGTATGAGACAGGCGAAATACCCTCAGACTTCAAGAAGAATACAATAATCCCGATCCCAAAGAAAGCAAGTGTTGACAGATGTGAAAATTACCAAACAATCAGCTTAATAAGTCACGGCTGCAAAATACTAACGCCAATTCTTTACAGACGAATGGAAAAACTGATAGAAGCCGACCTCGGGGAAGATCAGTTTGGATTTCGTAGAAACGTTGGAACACGTGAGGCAATACTGACCCTACGACGTATCTTAGAAGAAAGATTAAGGAAAGGCAAACCTACGTTTCTAGCATTTGTAGACTTAGAGAAAGCTTTTGACAATGTTGAATGGAATACTCTCTTTCAAATTCTGAAGGCGGCAGGGGTAAAATACAGGGAGCGAAAGGCTATTTACAATTTGTACAGATAGCAGATGGCAGTTATAAGAGTCGAGGGGCATGTAAGGGAAGCAGTGGTTGGGAAGGGAGTGAGACAGGGTTGTAGCCTCTCCCTAATGTTATTCAATCTGTATATTGAGCAAGCAGTATAGGAAACGAAAGAAAAATTCGGAGTAGGTATTAAAACCCATGGAGAAGAAATAAAGACTTCGAGGTTCGCCGATGACATTGCAATTCTGTCAGAGACAGCAAAGGACTTGGAAGAGCAGTTGAACGGAATGGACAGTGTCTTAAAAGGAGGATATAAGATGAACATCAACAAAAGTAAAACGAGGATAATGGAATGTAGTCGAATTAAGTCGGGTGATGCTGCGGGAATTAGATTAGGAAATGAGACACTTAAAGTAGTAAAGGAGTTTTGCTATTTGGGGAGCAAAATAACTGATGATGGTCGAAGTAGAGAAGATATAAAATGTAGACTGGCAATGGCAAGGAAAGTGTTCCTGAAGAAGAGAAATTTGTTAACATCGAGTATAGATTTAAGTGTCAGGAAGTCGTTTCTGAAAGTAATTGTATGGAGTGTAGCCATGTATGGATGTGAAACATGGACGATAAATAGTTTGGACAGGAAGAGAATAGGAGCTTTCGAAATGTGGTGATACAGAAGAATGCTGAAGATTAGATGAGTAGATCACGTAACTAATGAGGACGTATTAAATAGAATTGGAGAGAAGAGGAGTTTGTGGCACAACTTGACGAGAAGAAGGGACCGGTTGGTAGGACATGTTCTGAGGCATCAAGGGATCACAAATTTAGCATTGGAGGGCAACGTGGAGGGTAAAAATCGTAGAGGAAGACCAAGAGATGAATACACTACGCAGATTCTGAAGGATGTAGGTTGCAGTAGGTACTGGGAGAGGAAGAAACTTGCACAGGATAGGGTGGCATGGAGAGGTGCATCAAACCAGTCTCAGGACTGAAGACCACAACAACAACAACAGATGTCGTACTGCTCAAACAGTAAAACATGTCTATTACATGGCATGTCTCGTTTTCCCTTATCTAATTATTATATGTGTTTAATGAACTGCGCGTTTTATTAGCAGTGGAGACGAGTAAACGGCAGCAGTTTTAACAGCAGGTGCACGTGGTACTCACGTGTAGGAGGGCAGCGGGAAGCCCTGTGCTGCGCAGGGCAGCTCCACGGGCTGCCTGTGGCGCGCCTGCACGTGGCTGCGCGAGTCCGTGATGCGGGGAGGCACAGAGCTCTGCGGTGACGTCACCAGCAGTCTGCAACAGCGTCGCCACTTGTAGTAGCCAGCTGGCTCAAGAACTGCCTCCAAAATGTAATTGCAACGTAAGAAATGATTACGATCGAATCGTGAGAGCATAGAAAATTTAGAGTAGGTCTACACGTTTTATCCATAAAATTATGAAATTCTTTCAGGAGAGAAACTCTCTTAAAATCAGCATTGTTCAAAATTTGCATGTTAAATAACTTAATCATTAAGATAACTGTTGAGTGTTACAGAATCCATGAGAGCATATTAGACCCATTTATACAGATTGTGTGAAATTAAAGTGTATGAGGCAAATACTTACACAGGGTGCTACAAAAAGGTACGGCCAAACTTTCAGGAGACATTCCTCACAAACAAATAAAGAAAAGATGTTATGTGGACATGTGTCCGAAAACGCTTAATTTCCATCTTAGAGCTCATTTTAGTTTCGTCAGTATGTATTGTACTTCCTCGATTCACCGCCAGTTGGCCCAATTGAAGGAAGGTAATGTTGACTTCGATGCTTGTGTTGACATGCGACTCATTGCTCTACAGTACTAGCATCAAGCACATCAGTACGTAGCATGAACAGGTTAGTGTTCATCACGAACGTGGTTTTGCCGTCAGTGCAATGTTTACAAATGCGGTGTTGGCAGATGCCAATTTGATGTATGGATTAGCACGGGGCAATAGCCGTGGCGCGGTACGTTCGTATCGAGACAGATTTCCAGAACGAAGGTGCCCCGACAGGAATACGTTCGAAGTAATTGATCGGCGTCTTAGGGAGCACGGAACATTCCAGCCTATGACTCGCGACTGGGGAAGACCTAGAACGACGAGGACACCTGCAATGGACGAGGCAATTCTTTGTGCAGTTGACGATAACCCTAATGTCAGCGCCAGAGAAGTTGCTGCTGGAAAAGGTAACTTTGACCACATCACTGTATGGAGAGTGCTATGGGAGAACCAGCTGTTTCCGTACCATGTACAGCGGGTGCAGGCACTATCAGCAGCTGATTGGCCTCCACGGGTACACTTCTGCGAATGCTTCATCCATTAATGTGTCAATCCTCATTTCAGTGCAAATGTTCTCTCTTTATTCCAACGTGATCAAATTGTAAATTTTCGCAGTCAACATGTGTGGGCTGACGAGAATCCGCACGCAGTTGTGCAATCACATCATCAACACAGATTTTCTGTGAACGTTTGCGCAGGCATTGTTGCTGATGTCTCGATTGGGCCCCATGTTCTTCCACCTACGCTCAATGGAGCACGTTATCATGATTTCATACGGGATACTCTTCCTGTGCTGCTAGAACATGTGCCTTTACAAGTACGACACAACGTATGGTTCATGCACGACGGAGCTCCTGCACATTTCAGTGGAAGTGTTCGTACGCTTCTCAACAACAGATTCGGTGACCGATGGATTGGTAGAGACGGACCAATTCCGTTGCCTCCATCCTCTCCTGACCTCAACCCTCTTGACTTTCATTTATGGGGGCATTTGAAAGCTCTTGTCTACGCAACCCCGGTACCAAATATAGAGACTCTTCGTGCTCGTATTGTGGTTGGCTGTGATACAATACGCCATTCTCCAGGGCTGCATTAGCGCATCAGAGATTCCATGCGACGGAGGGTGGATGCATGTATCCTCGCTAACAGAGGACATTTTGAACATTTCCTGTAACAAAGTGTTTGAAGTCACGCTGGTACGTTCTGTTGCTGTGTGTTTCCATTCCATGATTAATGTGATTTGAAGAGAAGTAATAAAATGAGCTCTAACATGGGAAGTAAGCGTTTCCGGACACATGTCCACATAACATATTTTCTTTCTTTGTGTGTGAGGAATGTTTCCTGAAAGTTTGGCCGTACCTTTTTGTAATACCCTGTATATAATCGAGTAATTTTTTCAGGTTATCTGTATCTATTATACAGTCCGCCAGAAAAATGTATACACACTTTAAGGAACGAAAAGTATTATGTGTTTATTTTACACTTTATAATTGATCACACATTTTGTACAACCTTCAGTTTAGCACATGGTTACTTTAAATGTTCAAAATGTTGTCCGTTGGCGGCTATACACATAAAAAAGCGACGAGAGGTCGCCTCAACTACATCAGTCAATATTGCAGGGGAGATCGCTGCACATCTCGCTATAATCTCCTGGCGAAGTTCCTCCAGCGTGCGTGGATTACGTCGATAGACGTTATCTATCACAGTTCCCCACAAGTAAAAGTCCGTAGATGTTAGATCTGGCGACCGTGGGGGTACTCAATGGGCCCTCTTCGTCCAATCCAGTGCCCAGGGAAATTGTCATCCAGGTGGTAGTGTGGTGGCACACCGTCCTGTTGGTATAGGACATATTCACCAACTCCATAAAATGCACGTATACCTGGCAACCTGGCAAAATTGCTGTGCATAACACTTCCAGGTGGACTTCTTTAGTGAAAGTAGCATCAAAGAAAAAGGGTTGCACTGAGCCCACAGATGACAGTCCACACAACACATGAACCCATGGTAGACTGGCCGCTTTATCTACATAAACATGCGGATTTTCCGGTGCCAAGTACACACTGTTATGCCGATTCATGGTTCCATTTAAATTGTGCCTCGTCACTGCACACTATCTTCGTCACAAATTGTTCGTCATCGGCTGATACCATTCGCGAAATTCCATTCAGCGATCAGGATCGTCATCATTAATCGCTTGCAGTAATCGTGTATTGTAAACTTTCCACTTTGCAGTTTTCAGAATTCTTCGTACACTTGTACTGCTGACACTCACTTCACGTTCGCATTGGCAGCAGACTTCTGTGGAGAGTTTAATAAACGTTTCCAACACAAGAGTCGACGAAGCAGGGCTTGTAGCTGTAAGCTGTCTTCCTGATCTTTCTCTGTCAGTATCACAAATCGTTCCATCCAATTCAAACTTGTCATTCAATTGTTAGGCGGGTTGGCGGTTCTGTTTCAAACTCCCGCCTCAACTGAAGTTATCAAATTTGAAAAACCACTTCACAATACATTTTGGTTGCTCGAATGTCAAGCGTGCTCCAGCCATCTTGTTCTCTCAACACTGAGATGAAAGTGTTGAGCCAAAGACCATATACACTCGTAACTCAAAGCGAACGACAATAACGATATCTCGATAGAGCCTGACAAAGAGTTTATACATTTTTCTGGCGGACTCTGTAGATAATGTGATGGGATCGTAGCTTCAACTGATTGTCAGCTTTCATGTTTAATGTGCTTCGGCAACAACGATATTGCCTGTCAAGCCTGTATTAATTATTTTTTTGTAGTGCTTTGTCATGATCGCGTGACGCTTACCTTCTCTTGGATTCCTTTCCTGTATTTTCTGAGATGTTTTTGGATAGTTATTGAACTTACACTGAAGCAACTAGGGCAGTGGTTCCTAACCTTTCTTAGACCGTTACCCCTGAATGCAATCAAATAGTAACCGGAAACTTCGTCCCCCTCCCGCCACCTCCGCTCACCCTTCTACCCACCATCAGCAACATTTGTGCCTAATTAAATACCAGAATGAAAAAGAATCTCTTTTAATACCTATTTTTAAAACGAGGAAAGAGAAATGATATTTAGTTTTTATAGGTGTTTTATTAAACCACGAATTAATGAGCCAGTGAGATGATTGGTACTAGTTAAAGAAACAACATTTCTTGTACTTGGTTATTTCCCAATCAGTGTACATGGTAAACCATGATCCAAATCTATTCAGTATCTTTTTTTATTTTTTTATTGCCGTCATAGTGAAAAATCTACTTTCTCATGTCACACTTCTTTTCCACGACCTGTGCCCAAGCAGTGTGCACATGTGCCAGAATGAATTACGAATCAGTTTGTGGTGCATCTCAAATGCTAACTACAAATCCTTCTCAGAAAAGAAAGCTAACTGTTCACAGTAAATGTGCACAGTTGTTACAGAACACTTTTCCGTGCGCCACTCCCCGTCCAAGCGACTCTTGCTTCACCTGCGCTCTGCATCACCATTTAAAACCAATCTAGTTAACATGTGTACACTATACTTGCTGTTTACAAATCAGCTAATTGCTGAAATTGGAAGTCTGTAGCGTGCCAATGCTTTGTGTCTGACCTGTGCTGTTAATAATTATAGCAATAACAACAGTAATAATAATATTGTGTACGAGCCTATAGTGTTCTTATGTGCTTACTGTTTTGTTGAGCAGTCACTTGATTCGTTTTTCTGTTTTGAAATGAGAAATCAACCAGTTTATGGGTCATTGCAGAAGCTATATGAAACTATTAGAGGACATTTTCAAGAAATATTTAGCATTTGTTACGTGTATGTCTCACTTTTACTGTCATTGATGCATGGTGTAAGTGAGGAGGTATGTGTGTAACCGGTGGAATATGTGAGGAAGATGTCGTTAATACATTTCTATTAGAAGCTGTAATTTTCATTGTATCGTGTAACGCATTAATGCTAGTTATTTATTTAATCGTATGGCTAGGGCCCCCGTCGGGCAGGCCGTTCGCCGGGTGCCGGTCTTTAAATTTGACGCCACTTCGGCGAACTGCAGTCGATGAAAATGATAGAATGATGATGAGGACAACACAACACCCAGTCCCTGGGCGGAGAAAATTCCCCGACCCAGCCGGGAATCGAACCCAGGCCCAGAGGATTGACAATCCGTCACGCTGACCATTTTTTTTTTTTTTTTTTTTTTTTAATCACAAATTGAAAGGAACAGGGATGTTGTTTTTATTTATTTATTTTCAATAAGGATCACTCTGTTAAAAGGAACATATATACCATTTCATCGTATAGTATGTGCATTACATAGTGAGTGGTGAGAAAAGCGTGAGGTTCATCATCAGCTGTCAAATGTGCACACCGACTGCACCCGGCACATTCCAACTGGGTGGGGGGTCAAGGAAGACTGCTTGAAGATAACTGGCAAAGGTTTTCCGATAGTGTGACCATCTATGAACCTCACTGTGGGCTTGCTGCAAGAAATACCAAAAGTCAAGTCGCGACGTGGCAGTATCCCCATAGAGGTACGCGATCGTCCAACCTTTGATCCAGATGATCGACTGTGATTTAGTTGCCGGAAAGTAGTCACTCTCCGGATGTAAGAAGGAAGCAGGTGTAATATGTTGCGGGGTCACACGGAGGTAGCAAGCCACCATCTGTCTTCCTAGGAGCCAGACGTCCTCCACCGCGATACAAGTTAAGCGGTGATGGTCGTCATCCACTTGGTGACATTTCGGGCATAATGGAGTGTCCACTAGCCCAATTGCATGGAGCCGTTGGTGGGTGTTGAACTTGCCACAGGCGACAGAGAACCACAGTGCCCGAACGAAGGTAGGAAAGAATTTTTGGTGCACATGTCTCCAAATCTTCGGCCAATGCAACCTGGGGTGTTTCAGTTCAATTACATTACAACTTATCCGTCGTAGCAGCCAAACATAAAAATCCTTCGCGCATGGCGGTCTCGTGCGCGGAAGCTCGTCTCTGATATAACTAAGTTCCACGATAAATGTTGAGACATGCGCAAAATGTGGCGTAATGTTGCCCACCGCCACCGGAGGTGTGAGGGACGCTGGAACCAGGAGATCCAGTAGGCGGGATGTAAGGGAATCACGCCCGCTACGCCATTGCTTATACATTGTGGCTAGAAGGAGCGCCGTCGCACGGCAGTGAACATTCGTAAGTCCGAGTCCCCCCTTGTCCGTAGGGAGAGTGAGCGTTTCGTATCGCACCTTGAGGGGCGATCCAATCATCACGAAATAGCCTAGTGCTGATTGAAGTCGACGTCCAAGCGTAAGTGGTAGGGGCAGGATCTGCGAAATATGCACCATTCGAGAAACCACATAAGTGTTCAGGTACTCGACTCGCTGCAAAGGATCAAGGCGCCGTAGGAGATGTTGTCGGACCATGGTACGTGTTGTCTGTAAAATACGTCGGTAGTTAACTGCTGCAGTATGTTTTACAGATGAGGTAAAGTCTATGCCGAGATAGCGGAATCGTTGCACATAAGGAAACGGACTGATATCGTCCGGCGTAAGGCCCCTTCCCACCGGCATTGCCGCCGATTTGTTCATGTTCACTGCACTACCCGCGATCACACTGTGGTCCAACAACAGTTCAAGGACCGTCTTCACCTCTTCCTCAGAACGAACGAGCAGCAGGAGGTCGTCCGCATAGGCACGACATTTGAAGGTGTAGCCCCGTAGTTCCATCCCAGAAAGAGAATTGGTGAGCCTCCCAATTAACGGTTCCAACGCTATCGCGAACAGCAGCATCGAAAGAGGGCAGCCCTGGCGAATGGATCGTCGAATTTGAATGGGCCCTGCTATACGCCCATTAACCTGTACCAAGGATTGTGCGCCCCCGTAAATCCTTCTAATGAGACCAGTAAAACGGTCTGGAAAACCCATTTGTTCCAGTACAGCATACAGATAGTTGTGGCGCACCTTATCAAAAGCACTGTCAAAATCAACCGCCACCATCGCCGCTTTAAGCCGGCACTCCTCCGCCAGCGCTATCACATCACGGCATTCGCCAGTAGCTGTTTGCACATTCACCGATCCACCCGGTGTCGTCTGTTCCGGAGAGAGAACGCTACGAATTAACATACGACATCGGGACGCTAGCAACCGTGCAAAGATCTTATAGTCGGCATTAAGCAGGGTGATGGGGCGATAATGTGTGACCGTAATTCCTGGCTTCGGTTTATGTACTGGCACCAGGAGGCCTTCCATAAAAGCCGGTGGAATAGGCGCATCGGAATTTAACATCTCGTTGCACATTTCCGTCCATCGCGGTGCCATTTCGTTGCGAAATTCGCGATAGAATTCAGCAGGAAGCCCATCAATGCCTGGGGACCGATTCAAAGCACCTTGTGCGATCGCATCATGTACTTCCTCACAGCTAATGGCTTCCAGTAAGGTTCCCGCTGCTTCCACCGTCAGTGTACGGGAGACGGACGTGGCTATACGGTCGAGGTCATCGAAAGAGGCTGCTTCTTCCCGATAGATGTGTTGGTAATGGTCGACGAATGCAGAGACAATGTCCGCTTGACGCGTCACTCTTCGGTCTTCGCGGGTGATTAACTCCCGTACCAAAACGCGTCGTCGGTGCTTTCGTTCATTCACGACGTGGTGCATGGAAGGAATCTCGTGCCTTATCGTATCGTGACATCTGGCGCGCACCATGGTTCCCTGAAGATGTTTCCGAGCTAAAGCCACTAGTTTAGCTTTTATCCTTTTGCGTTCGATCCAGATGTCCTGTCCCGGCGGGCCATCATCCAGGTCGCGCAGTGCTGCAAAATAAAAGTCGGTGGTACGGCGGCGCCATTCTGCCATTTCCCTGCTATATGAGATGAACGTACGGCGAAGCGCCGGTTTAGCACAAGTCAGCCACCAATCAAGCTTCGTCGCATACCTTCCAACCCTTCGCTCGCACATCGTCCATGTCTCAAGGATCCGTTGACGGCATTCAGGATCATGTAGATGTTGAATGTTTAGTTTCCACGGGGCCTTACTGTTCCACACCTCTCTACGGGGAAGAAGCACCGTACAGATGTAAGCGCTGTGATCGGAAAATGCCAATGGCCAGCGTTCCGCGTCCTGGACATCATTTGCATGAGCCCGTGAGATATAAATGCGATCTAATCTGCTCGCCGAATGACTTGTCACATAGGTGTATCCCGGTGCAGCTCCATGTCGTAATTCCCACGTGTCACTAAGTACAAGGTCGTTGACAACGATTCGCAACTCCTGGCTGATGTTTGCTTGCGGCCATTGGTCTTTCTGGCTGAGAACACAGTTGAAATCTCCACCAATTATTACACATTCAGAACGTCCATGGAATAGTGGAGCAATGTCTTCTGCATAAAATCGCGCCCTTTCCCGCCGCCGATTGTTTCCCGACGGTGCATAAAGATTGATGATGCGTGTCCCAAACGTCGTGAAAGCCATTCCCCTGGCCGACGGAAGATAACACACGTTTTCCACTGGGAAGCCATCTCGCACGTAAACTGCCACCCCACTCCCATTGTGATCTCCATGTGACGAATAGGATTGGTAGCCTGCGATGTATGGGAGTGCAGCTATGTGGACTTCCTGCAGCAAAGCAATATCCACATCAGATGCCCAGACCGTTTCCTTCAATAGGTGTATTTTGGCCGGTGAACGCACGTCATTGATATTTAATGTCGCAATACGGTTCGCATGGCGTTGAATCCCACTCTGTCGAGGCGCAACAAACTCTCCCTGCACCGGCGCCGGGGGCTGAGTTAGAAGACGTTCTCTCGCCCCTCTCCCTTCACCTTCAGCAATTATTAGTCCGTCTTCGTGAGTGCCGGCTGCCTCTGTATGACGTCCGGCGCCTCCTCAATATCCTCATACCACATCTTTTCAGGCTGTGATATATTCGTGTCCATAGCCACAGCATCTGCGTCTGGAGAGCCAACTGGCTGTGATTTCTCTTCAGCATCACCACGTCCCGGTACCGCCAATGTGACAGACCGCTGTGGGTCGGATCGAACAGTTCCCAGTGCCTCATCCTGTTCCGTAGAGGCTGTTGTGTCGTCTTGGTCCACAGGCACATCGTCGTCGTGGCAAGGGGAGTCATCTGGAGGAGATGTCGTGCGACGCCGCCGTTTCCTCCTTTTCGGGGAACGCTGTTTGCGCGATCTTCCGTCCGTGTCCTCAGATTGCAGGGAATCACGGCTGCCCGACAGAAAAGCATCCGTAGGAACTGGAAGTGTTTCGAGTCCCATCGTTGAACTTGGCGGGAGTTCGCTCGAAACTAATGATGTCGTCTCAGAGCGCGTTTCAGACGGAACAGCAGCCGTAGTGGCTGGAACTGCTTCTTGTACTATCGGTGTGCTGGGTGGGAGTTCGGTCTCATCTGATGTTGTCGCCGTAGATTGTATGCTCGACGGAGCAGCATGCTCTGTCATCCCGACGTCTGCGACAAGGTTTCGGAGAGTGCTATCTTGATCTTCCACCGAGGCTGTGTCCTTTCGGTCATCAGCGGACGCAGTAAGGGCTTTGGCATAGGTGATCGGTAGTACTGTCATCGCCGGCGACGGCTCCCGCACATCTGAAGGCAGTTGCGTAATCCGCCGTTGCATACAGTTCGACCTGAGGTGTCCCTCCTGGCCACATCCAGAACATGTACGTGGTTGACCATCGTAAATCACCACCGCCCGACAACCACCAATTGTCAGATAGGACGGTACATGCTTCTGAAGATCAATAGTGATCTGCCGCACTCCGTTAAGAACGGGGTATGTGGCGAATTGTGTCCAGGGTTCTGCTGTGTGACCATGTACTGTGCCGTATGGCTTAAAAGCCTCGATAACGTCGTCAGCCGGGAGCTCAAATGGCAGCTCAAAAACACGTATTGTCCGTATACCCAGACCAGCATGTTCTACAGTTACCGTGCCGACATTCCCGTCACTATGGCAAAATCGGAGACCTGCTTTTGTCGCCTGTAGAATTCTCTCACACGCCGCGTCATTTACCATCTTAACATACACCGTGGGACTAACGATGGATAGGTGAATTCCGATAATATCGTTTGGCGGTATCTTCACGTCCTCTCGAATGAATCGTTCCACTGCTAAAGCCTTTGGTCGTTCGTAGTCTTTGCAGAAATTGAATCGTAATGTAGTTTTCCTGTACTTGTTCGCCATGATCGGTGTTACTAGCCCGCGTGCAGACTAAGTCCACAAGTAAACAAACACTCGCACACGCCGCACAGGCGGAAGTATCGGACCTCCGCTTCGCACGGCCGCTAGCGCCGAACTTCGGTTCCAGACTTACCAATCAGCTACCGGGGCGGACATTAATGCTAGTAATATAGAAAGAAACAATATTGTCTACTTATGCAGAAATATTAGATTATTACGAATCTGTGATATCAGTAGCGACCTTTAAAACTAAATTACCTTCATGACTGAAACACAATTGAACGCTTTTGGTTTGTACCCCTCAGCAAATTTCATTTTACCCATCAGGCGTAATTATGCCCAGGTTAGGAACAAAGGGCGTCGGTAAGGTAGTTTGTAGGGGGAGGGGTGGGGGAATGTCTGGGCGTATGGAGTACTTTTAATGTTTTGACAGACAAGTGGCGACTTGAAGGTAGCCAAAAAACGTTCCAGTTCCGACCCTGTTAAAAACATGCCTAATACCGAATTTTAAGCAAATTCCTTGACTGACGAACACCTGACTTCATTATAATTTTTCCTTTCCCTGAGGGGTGGCGGGGTGGGGGGTGGGGGGCGGATCACTCTTTGCCCCTGGGTATGGGCGCCCATGTTTGGAATCACTGAACTAAAGAGATCATTTCATCGAGTGCGGCTACTTAAGTTTCTGTGCATTTACACGCCGGCTCTCTCTCTTGACGATATTGGTAGATGCAGCCGGTCCAGTCTTTTCGTAGAATATTATCGTTATCTTGACGGCATTATCTCATTTTATTTCAGAACGCTCCGTATATTACGGTTCACAGTGGTAGCTGTGCTAGAATTGTGTTTGCATGACGATACCATACTGCCGTCTTGGTGTCTAACAAGAACGTATTTGTTGTGGTAGCACGTGACCTTTCCTGTTTTAAAGGTATGAATTGTTTTCGTATTTACATGAAATTTTTTACACGAGTCAGTATTGCTTGTTTTGAAGTTGCTTTTTAAAATAATTCTCTTCTTGTATCCCTCTCCTTGCTACGGTGGTTTGTGGGAAACCTGCATCACAGCCAATTTCCCTTTCATGCACACATCACTTAGTATTCCAAACATAATCGATGGTCCAGTTTTAGGCATATGTATATAATGTAAAGTGGACAGCAAATTTTTTCACCTCCTGGAGACTTCAAGCGAATGCTATGTGTCACCATCCCGAGCCTTGACTACGGCCTTAGTTCGACCTTCAGCTATGCCACATGCAGCAAAAACCACCCATCGATGATTACATCCTGAAGAATCAACTCAACAGTTTGTAAGAGACTGGGCACCTTCGTCCAGAAAGTAGTCATGCACATGTTCAAACACTTTAGATTATTCCCGCCACTCTGTGACGTCTCCATGTCGACTCATCTTGGTGCCCAGTTTATACAGACAGATTCAGCTGCCCCAGCAACCTATAACACCTTCAGATACCACATGCAAGGTTTTTATATTCTCTCGCTCCCTGTACACAAGCTATTAGTCCCACAGAACAAATGAGCAGGATATTTCAATAGGAAATTTAATGTAAGTAAATTTAGTTCTAGAATACGTTTTCACTAGAGACTTCTGTTGTGGAATTACTCATGAAAAACATTCAGAAGTGACCTTCGAACACATTTTTATTGAAGAACACGAGAACTGTGGCCTTCAACGAAGACGTATCCTCGCACAAAATTTAACTGCATTAAGTTTCCAACAAAAGTGTATTGTTTATTTTTTCTGTAGTACTAATAGTTTGCGAGAAGAGGGAATATGAAAATTTCGCCTATGGTTTTTGATGGTGTTGTGGATTGCATAAAATGGACAGTTAGGGACAGCTGAATCAGGTTGTATACAACCGCTGGGCCTACACACACTGCTCACTGACGTGAGTTTGGTCAGCTGTGGGGCCTTGCATGACCGCCTGGTTCCTGTTTTACACCACTTACAGTGCTTCAGAGCGCCCAGCCTGCTCTTTTTAAGAGGTTGGCAAATATTTTGTCAGCTGAGTTTACAATTAATTTGTTTGCAGCTGTGCAAGGTGAGCTCATGCGCAGCACTCAGTCATCAGTAGTAAACAGCGCTTCCAGCATAGAAATATAACAAGCCTCGACCTAAACTATTAGTACACAATACACTGTCGAAAGAAGAAATTATTACAGCTGGAAAGATGTGGTCGATTTTGATCTGTTAACGGTATATGCCACATGGGGGTAGTAGATGTGCTCATAGAGGTTTCAGTGTCGTCTGCCAACAGATAGCCTAGTGGCGTAACTAACAGAGCGCCATCTATGTTTTAATATGAAATGCTTGGACGCAGAAGGCTCAGTGCGGTGCAAACGCGTGAAGCAAGCAGGCAAGCCATGGTCCTGAGACGCATTCATGCTTTTTACAGCCGACTGAGTCAGTTTGAAACGGTTTAAATTGTGATCTCGAGAGTGGCGGGTTGGTTTTTGGAGAAATGCCACACAAGTCGGACGTGCTACGTCAGTTGTGCAATGATGCTGGAGTCTGCGGTCACGTGAACATTCTCACACCCCTGGATGAGGTCCTGGGCGCACAGGCAGCACAGACGCCCACCAGGATCGTCGTACTGTAAGGGCAGCAGTGGCAGATCCTACACCTATCACAGGACAGATAAGATGGCTTGTGAGCCCAGATGTGTAAACACGAACTGTTGCAAACCCGTTATTAGCAGTGACCTTTTGGCACGCATACTTCTCACCCGTCTTCCACTCACGCCACAGCACCAACGTGTACGATTCATCTGGTGCCGTCAGAGGATCACTTGGAAGATCGAAATGGCGCGCCGTGGTCTTCAGCAATGAAAGCAGATTCTGCCTGCACGCAAGTGATGGTCGTTTGCACGTTCGACGTAGACCTGGTGACTGCTGTCTCGTAGAGGGTATTTGTCCAAGACACATTAGCCCCATCCTACGCCTTATAGTCTGGGGTATTATAAGCTACAACCCTCGCTTATTGATGCTGGAGGGGACGCTAACCAGCGCTCCGTATGGCACAGAATGTTGTTAGACCCGTTCTTTTGCCCTTCTTGCAGTAGGAAGGTAATGAGTATTTCCAACAGGATAATGATCGCCCACATATTGTACATGAAACTTAACATGCTCTGCAATAGGTGCGGCAACTTCTCTGGCCAGCACAATCTCCGGACTTGTCTCGAATCGAGCGCGTGTGGGACATCGTGGGCTGCGGAGTGACTCGTGCGACTCGCCAACCAACAACTCTTACAGAAATACGTGAACAGGTCGAGTAGGCGTGGAAAGGCTCAATCTAGATATAGTAGGTGTCAGTGAAGTGAAGTGGAAGGAAGACAAGGATTTCTGGTCAGATGAGTATCGGGTAATATCAACAGCAGCAGAAAATGGTATAACAGGTGTAGGGTTCGTTATGAATAGGAAGGTAGGGCAGAGGGTGTGTTACTGTGAACAGTTCAGTGACCGGGTTGTTCTAATCAGAATCGACAGCAGACCAACACCGACAACGATAGTTCAGGTATACATGCCGACGTCGCAAGCTGAAGATGAACAGATAGAGAAAGTGTATGAGGATATTGAAAGGGTAATGCAGTATGTAAAGGGGGACGAAAATCTAATAGTCATGGGCGATTGGAATGCAGTTGTAGAGGAAGGAGTAGAAGAAAAGGTTACAGGAGAATATGGGCTTGGGACAAGGAATGAAAGAGGAGAAAGACTAATTGAGTTCTGTAACAAGTTTCAGCTAGTAATAGCGAATACCCTGTTCAAGAATCACAAGAGGAGGAGGTATACTTGGAAAAAACCGAGAGATACGGGAAGATTTCAATTAGATTACATCGTGGTCAGACAGAGATTCCGAAATCAGATACTGGACTGTAAGGCGTGCCCAGGAGCAGATATAGACTCAGATCACAATATAGTAGTGATGAAGAGTAGGCTGAAGTTCAAGACATTAGTCAGGAAGAATCAATACGCAAAGAAGTGGGATACGCAAGTACTAAGGAATGACGAGGTACGTTTGAAGTTCTCTAACGCTATAGATACAGCAATAAGGAATAGCGCAGTAGGCAATACAGTTGAAGAGGAAAAGGGCCATCACAGAAGTTGGGAAGTAAAACATAGGTACAAAGAAGGTAGCTGCGAAGAAACCATGGGTAACAGAAGAAATACTTCAGTTGATTGATGAAAGGAGGAAGTACAAACATGTTCCGGGAAAATCAGGAATACAGAAATACAAGTCGCTGAGGAATGAAATAAATAGGAAGTGCAGGGAAGCTAAGACGAAATGGCTGCAGGAAAAATGTGAAGACATCGAAAAAGATATGATTGTCGGAAGGACAGACTCAGCATACAGGAAAGTCAAAACAACCTTTGGTCACATCAAAAGCAACGGTGGTAACATTAAGAGTGCAACGGGAATTCCACTGTTAAATGCAGAGGAGAGAGCAGATATGTGGAAAGAATACATTGAAAGCCTCTATGAGGGTGAAGATTTGTCTGATGTGATAGAAGAAGAAACAGGAGTCGATTTAGAAGAGATAGGGGATCCAGTATTAGAATCGGAATTTAAAAGAGCTTTGGAGGACTTACGGTCAAATAAGGCAGAAGGGATAGATAACATTCCATCAGAATTTCTAAAATCATTGGGGGAAGTGGCAACAAAACGACTATTCACGTTGGTGTGTAGAATATATGAGTCTGGCGACATACCATCTAACTTCCGGAAAAGCATCATCCACACAATTCCGAAGACGGCAAGAGCTGACAAGTGCGAGAATTATCGCACAATCAGCTTAACAGCTCATGCATCGAAGCTGCTTACAAGTATAATATACAGAAGAATGGAAAAGAAAATTATGCGCTAGGTGACGATCAGTTTGGCTTTAGGAAAAGTAAAGGGACGAGAGAGGCAATTCTGACGTTACGGCTAATAATGGTAGCTGGGCTAAAGAAAAATCAAGACACTTTCATAGGATTTGTCGATCTGGAAAAAGCGTTCGACAATATAAAATGGTGCAAGCTGTTCGAGATTCTGAAAAAAGTAGGGGTAAGCTATAGGGAGAGACGGGTCATACACAATATGTACAACAACCAAGAGGGAATAATAAGAGTGGACGATCAAGAACGAAGTGCTCGTATTGAGAAGGGTGTAAGACAAGGCTGTAGCCTTTCACCCCTACTCTTCAATCTGTACATCGAGGAAGCAATGATGGAAATAAAAGAAAGGTTGAGGAGTGGAATTAAAATACAAGGTGAAAGGATATCAATGATACGATTCGCTGATGACATTGCTATCCTGAGTGAAAGTGAAGAGGAATTAAATAATCTGCTGAACGGAATGAACAGTCTAATGAGTACACAGTATGGCTTGAGAGTAAATCGGAGAAAGACGAAGGTAATGAGAAGTAGTAGAAATGAGAACAGCGAGAAACTTAACATCAGGATTGATGGTCACGAAGTCAATGAAGTTAAGGAATTCTGATACCTAGGCAGTAAAATAACCAATGACGGACGGAGCAAGGAGGACATCAAAAGCAGACTCGCTATGGCAAAAAAGGCATTTCTGGCCAAGAGAAGTCTACTAATATCAAATACCGGCCTTAATTTGAAGAAGAAATTTCTGAGAATGTACGTCTGGAGTACAGCATTGTATGGTAGTGAAACATGGACTGTGCCGGCCGCGGTGGTCTAGCGGTTCTGGCGCTGCAGTCCGGAACCGCGGGACTGCCACGGTCGCAGGTTCGAATCCTGCCTCGGGCATGGGTGTGTGTGATGTCCTTAGGTTAGTTAGGTATAAGTAGTTCTAAGTTCTAGGGGACTTATGACCTAAGATGTTGAGTCCCATAGTGCTCAGAGCCATTTGAACCATTTTTTTTTGAAACATGGACTGTGGGAAAACCGGAACAGAAGAGAATCGAAGCATTTGAGATGTGGTGCTATAGACGAATGTTGAAAATTAGGTGGACTGATAAGGTAAGGAATGAGGAGGTTCTATGCAGAATCGGAGAGGAAAGGAATATGTGAAAAACACTGATAAGGAGAAGGGACAGGATGATAGGACATCTGCTAAGACATGAGGGAATGACTTCCATGGTACTAGAGGGAGCTGTAGAGGGCAAAAACTGTAGAGGAAGCCAGAGATTGGAATACGTCAAGCAAATAATTGAGGACGTAGGTTGCAAGTGCTACTCTGAGATGAAGAGGTTGTCACAGGAAAGGAATTCGTGGCGGGCCGCATCAAACCAGTCAGTAGACTGATGACAAAAAAAAAAAAAAAAGTATCGTAGGACAGTATTCGCCAACTTTACGATCGACTGGATGCCAGCCTCACCACCAGCATTACCGCCCATGGAGTCTACACCATGTACTAAAATCGCTGTTCCAGCGTTGGTCGATAGCTTGTACCTCAGAATCGCTTGTGCTATTGATATGTAAACGTAATCATTTCGTGTATTACATATGCACAGGTGCAACAATAAATATTGAGTGAATTGGAAACCTATAAACTGATGTGCTAAGTTTTTTCCAGCAATGTATTAGGTTGCAGCTAAACCTCCGAGAACAGTGGGATCTGGATGCAGTGCACATCCTTGTGTACGAGAAAGTGCATTTTATTAGTTAGGGGATAGGTTCTAGTTGCTTTCTATGCTGTCTGGTCTCTCTAAACTCAGTCCATTCTCAAGCTGCGTAGTTTAATCAACCTTACGATTTCATTTGATATTAGATTACACGTTGTAAGTGCATACTAGCAAGTGATTTATATATTGTCTGCAAGTAGAATCACCCACAACCGTACGCAGCAAGACTGTTATTTATCTCAGCATGCTGGTACCCACTATACTGTCATAAGTCTGTAGCTCGAGACTCATATGCTTTCACTGCACTAGCGGTAAGGTTGGAGATTGTCTATGCTTGAAGAGGATTTCAGATCAGAAGTACGAATGCAAATTCAGCTGATCACTTTCAGTTTTATGGAATTAGATTCAGCTAATTGTGTAAGAGATGTAAAGGGAATGTGAGAGAGACTTCGTGGAGTTGTGTATTAGGGACGCAGTAGTGCAACCAGTATTAACACAACTGAATGAATGCATCGACAGCTAACCTAAATCAGAAACGGAGAACAAACACATTCGCGCTGGTATGAAATCTTAAACGATATAGAATTGGTTTTAATCCAAATTGAGTACACTTACGTTTATAAATGGAGTGTATCGAGTACAGTTTTAAGGTAGTAGATAGTGCTTTCACGCTGATATCTCCGTGATTCAACACCGTTTTTTGAAAGTTTGTCACTGAGTTGTTAAGTCATACTTCTTACAATGGAAGAACGTTCGTTCTTCAGCTTCATATTCTGTTCTTCTTTTGTTCTCAAATACTACAGCTGTTTGCACATTTTATTACGTAAACTACTTTATTCTCGCATACTGCAGCTGCCTGCATACTTTATCATACGAATTTCCCAATGTAACGTCGTGGCTAGAGTAATGAGGAACCTGCCAAGGGTGAAAACGTAATATTTACGGATGTTAGGGGATTTCTCTTTCCTATTCAGACGGGCCATAGGAAAAAATTACCGAGACCGCGCACTCATAACAGACGGGCAGAGTATTCATCACCAAGATGGCACAGGGAATAATAACTTACCATATCTAGCCAAAATTACATTTCCTTTTCAAATTTTGCGGCTGAAAGTTGATGCGAAGTCCAACAGAACAAAATTTCAGGCGACGATATTTTTGGTACGGAAGTAAGATATCTCCACACTTAGAATGGCATGTTTTTTTTTTAGTCTTAAGGACTTACAGGTTTCAACGAGAAAATGTGTACTGCCTTCATCTATACACCATGAGCAATTCCTATATTTTTTCAGTTGACATTTTTATTAGTGTTCTTAACTTCGAACTAAGAATTTTTTTTGTCCATATGCTTCTAACATTTGCTACCAATTTTTCCGTAGCGTACCTAAGAATTTCCGTTTGGAAAGTAATATAATCACGTTGCTGTTGCGGTCTGAAGACTGGCTTTATGGCAACTCTCCACACTAGAGTATAGTATGTAAGCCTTTTCTTGTCTGTGTAATTACTGCAACTTGCACCTACTTGAATCTGCTTATTGTAGTGAAGTCTTGGTCGTCCTCTAGAATGTTTACCCTCGACAGTTCTTTCCATAATGAAACGGACTATTCCTTGTTGTCTGGCGATGTATTCTATCAACCGATCCATCTTTTACTCAAGCTGTACCTAAAATTTCTTAGCTCCCCGATTCGATTCAATATCTTTCCTTTAATTATCCGATGTACTCATTTAACGTCAAGCCTTCTGCAGAAGCACGAAATTTCAAAACCTTCTATTTTCGCCTTTTATGTAGGGTTTATGGTCTACGTTTCAATTCCATACATAGCTACAATAGAAATACTTCCAGAAAGAACTTTCAAACACTTAAATGTGTATTAGACCTTGACAAATCTCTAGTAGTCAGAAAAGCTTTTCTTGCTATTGCCAAGATAGCTTTTTATATTTTCTTTACTTCTACCAGTGCACATTATTTTGCTGCCTTAATAGCAAAACTCTACTACTACGTCAGCCATTTCGTTTTCTAATCTCATTCCTTCATTTCTGCTTGATCTAGTTCAACAGTTATTCATCACCATTGTTTTACTTTTTATTGGCTTTTATCTTATAACCTTCCGGTCAACTTATGTTCCAAGGTGTTATGTGCAGCAATTTTTATTAGTTTTCCATATTTCTCTTCAGTTTCCTTGACTGGTTGCTCAGTATCGAATCATATGGCGGATAGGACACTACCGTATCTCAAGTGAATTTTGACATTTTGAGGTAGCTGAAGGGTGATCTGTTTAATTGTTAAAAACCATTCAACAGCCAAGATCGTATAAAACAGTTTTTTATTTGAGACAACCGGTTCAAACAGACTGTGCTGTCTTATTAAGGTCTTAAAATCTTTTTGTTATAAAACATGCCCATGTCAACATTAAATGAACAAGTTTTACAACAAAAAGATTTTAAGACCTGAAGATAACAACATAGTGCGTTGAAATCGGTTGTCCTAAATAAAAGAAAATATTTTATGCGATTTTGGCTGTTGAATGGTATTTAATAACTTATTAAACCTACAGTTCTTTACTATTCACATCTGTCAGCACATGCCTTCTTTGGATGAGAAATTATTAGATTCTTCTTGAAAACTGAGGATAAGTCGTCTGTCTCGTGGATCCAGCACAACAGGTGGAACAGTATTGTCACTGGATCTTCCAAGAATATCAACCATTCTGAGAGAATGTCCTCTCCTCCAGGTGCCATGTATCTCTTTGAAATTCTTCTCGCAGCTTCGCATCCTCTGTTTCTGTTTTATCTTCACCTAATTTTTCTTTGTTTTCAATAATATTGCAGTCAACTTTTTTCTATTTCATAAGATTGTATCTCCTACAGGAATGAAGACGGAAGTTTGGGATGAATTCCAACTTACGCGTAAGACGAGAAAGTTTTTGTTTCAAAAGAACTATTCGATTTTACAAGAGTATATCTTTCATATGCATGCACATAGAATTTTGGGATCCTTTTTCGAGATCTGTTTAGGCTGAAAGTTTCCATTTACTTTCCACCGGAGGTCGGACAAACATTTAGACGATATTCAGATACGTTCCGAACTTTGTGATCATGCCACATATACAGAATCTTTCACATTGAGGCAGTCATATTGTTAAAAAGTTGGCCAATTGCTAGCAGGACTTGCGCACTGAGGGTTCTGATCAAACTTAATTATGCATGCAAACTGTGGTGTCACCGCCAGACACCACACTTGCTAGGTGGTAGCCTTTAAATCGGCCGCGGTCCGGTAGTATACGTCGGACCCGCGTGTCGCCACTATCAGTGGTTGCAGACCGAGCGCCACTACACGGCAGGTCTAGAGAGATGTCCTAGCACTCGCCCCAGTTGTACAGCCGACTTTGCTAGCGATGGTTCACTGACAAATTACGCTCTCAATTGCCGAGACGATAGTTAGCATAGCCTTCAGCTACGTCATTTGCTACGACCTAGCAAGGCACCATTATCAATTGCTATTTGTCTTGTGATGCATGTACCGTCCGACCGATGTTCACCAATCATGGATTAAAGTTAAGTATTCCAACAGCTACGTACTTTATTTGCTAGACTCAAATCCTTTAACTGTTCCAGACCTCACGTCAGCCTGCGTGAGCTTAAACGCGTGCCTTTCGGCTTCACCTCCTAGTGGCTTGCCTGTCTTGCCAAGTCACAACACAAACAGTTCATCAACCCCAGACGTAGAGGATCTTCTCGATATTTGCTCGCCACCTATATCGATACTGCAAGATACCGATCCTGGGAATTGCATGACTATCAGAATTCCTGACAGTAGCGTGAACATACACAAAGAGGCGAGTAGACGATTTCAGTTTATATGTATAGAGAGAAGAGTTAATAACTTTATTATTTTGCTTATCAGAACGCGACTACAACTTATATTTTAAGTTTGCATGCAGTGATATTTTTCTCTTATGCTTTTGATGTATGATTAATGAGTCCTAATGGTACCTTTCTTCTTTGCCAAATTTCATGACTGTAGGTTCACGGGAAGTACCCTATAAATGTTGATGGGTGAGTTTGCGAATATCAACGTATGTGGCATAAATGGCCTTATCCTTTAATTGGATTGGCTCAGGAGCTAAAATTTTTTTAGCGCCAAGGGACCTTAGACCGTAGTATGCGACATAAATTTTTTCTTGATAGTACTCGCTCATGAGAAAAATGGGTGTTGAAAATTGTTTTTCTTGCGATATGATTACAAATTAACAGTTTTCGGATTTTTTGTTTTACTTTTTCTGTAAAACCTTGCATCTTTACGAAATTTAATGACTTTAGGTCAGCGAAAAGTACCCCGTAGTTTGTTATAAGTGAGTTTGCAAGTGTGAAAATATGTGGCGTAAACATCCGAATCTTTTGAGTGCATCAACTTAGAAGCTTAAATTTCTGATATCGTCAAGGGACCGTAGGCCTTAGCATGTGAAATAAATTTCAAATGGTTCAAATGGCTCTGAGAACTATGGGACTTAACATCTGAGGTCATCAGTCCCCTAGAACTTAGAACTACTTAAACCTAAGGACATGACACACATCCATCCCGGAGGCAGGATTCGAACCTGCGAATGTAGCAGCAACGCGATTCCAGACTGAAGCTCCTAGAACCGCTCGGCCACAGCGGCCGGCACATAAATTTGAACTTGATACGCGTACCTGTACTGAGAAGAAGGGATGTTAACAGTCGGAGAGACTGACAGACGGACAGACAGAAGGACAACAAAGTGATCATATAAGGGTTCCATTTGTTACCGATTGTTGTTGAGAACCCTAAAAAGCTTTTACAATGCGGGCACTAATCGGTGATGCACAGTCCTGTTGAAAAATGAATTCTCACAATTGTGAGAAAAAGAACATTTCCCACATGGTATCATCTAAAACTTCCAGCTGTAGGAGGTTCAGTACCGTACTTTCGACGATCACGTTGGGCAGCTGCAGCTTAATTGCACCTGTTTGAACGAAGAACGTAAATTAGTTGCTTCTGAAGCGTTGTCGTCAACGCGACTTAATGTACACTGTTTAATGAACGTCGGGCGAACGGGCGAAAGAGCTGTCTGCCTCACCGATAATCTAATGAATCAGCAACTTTTCACCTGCTACAATGATAAACTTTTAGTCTCGTTGTGTAAGTTAAAATTCACCAGAAGTTTATATCACAATTCACGTAAAAGCTGCGAGAGGCAATCATAAAGTTTTAAATATCATACCAAAACTAATTATATAACTAATTACTTGTTTCGAAATTTGTTGCATACTGCAAATTCCTTGACATGAGCTGTATTAGACATACCGGGTGCTTCAGAGCAGGAGGTAGAGATTTTCAGGAGAGTGAGACTACACCTAGCCAATGTAAAGCATTGTCGGTAATTCTGTTCTGCGTGATAGTGTCAACAGAAAACACAAAAAAGGACGGACACGAACAGAGTGAGAAAACATATTTATTGCGCTTAGTACAGCAGAAATCGTGAAATAAGAGCAAAATGCAGACAAGAATTGTCGTGAAAGAAGGTATTCGAAATTATTGCTCCGGACTGTGATGCAGGCCTCGCAGTTTTGTCGCATGGAAGGTCTGATGTCCTCCACGGGCTGGTGATATGAGGCCTGTACCGTGGTCTGGTGTAAATAATTTTGAACACCTTCTTAAAGAACGGTCGTTGTCTCTTTTAATTCTTATTTCTCGGTTTCTGCAGTACTAAGCATAATATACGTGTCTGCTCGCCCTTTTCGTGTCCTTCGTTTCCTGTGTTTTCTGTCGTCACTACCGTGCCAGGAAATCATTTCCGACCACGCATTGCTATAGAACTTCCCGTCGCTTATGTGTAGTCTATTTCTCCAGGAGGTTTGTACCGCTGTGCTGAAACATCTTCTAGATCTACTACCCAACAGTGAAACATGAAAATTTCTGTCGCATCAAGACTCGAACCCGAATTTCCCCTCTTACCACGAGCGGCTATCCGTGTGCGCTTCACGGACCGACGCAGTGTCAAGGATTTCCAAGTCGGCGAACAAATTTCGAAGTAGTTCATACAGCTGTGGACTGACAAAGATGTGTGTTTTATCAGACACGCGTGGAAGTAAATTTGATGTTTGCTTACAGGTGAATGATACAGGTCTGGTAGGCATTGAAAGTTGTGCGCAACGTTTCCGTAGCACGGAGATAGAGGATCCAAAACAGGATGGATCGGCGCTTTGACGAAATGGAGATGGTGCGGTAATCCGTTTTCTACTTTTGAAGAGACTCAACGCTGCAACAGCCCGTGCTGGGTTGTGAGTTGATGCAAGTATACAGTAACACCTCAGCGTTATATGAGACAGTGCTCAGGTGCCGCAGACGCTTTCAGGGTGTCTAACATGGCTGCATGGCGAAAACCAATTGCAGGCCATCTCTCTATGAAGAACTGGCAATTGCTACAGACATGGTGGTAAATTGTAATAGAGGCAAAAGGGGAAATCTATCATGAGTCAGCTTTCAACATCTGGCGCAACATGCTGAGAATTAATCCAGATAAGCACCAAACTGTTTGCAACTAACCTGGAATAATTAGGTACAAAATGTCATATTATGACGTATTCTATGCTGCGGCTATTATTGTAGTATTAAATATAGTATTAATTAACCAGTGACTACAGCACCTATTAAATAACCATGCATGGCACTCAGTACATTTAGGAGAAGCAATTTCGGTTTCTAAGGTTCCGTACTTTATTCAGTAGAAACGGAATCCCTATGGGCGCGCTTTATTGTCCGCCCGTCTGTCAGTCCGAATACACTACTGGCCATTAAAATTGCTACACCAAGAAGAAATGCAGATGATAAACGGGTATTCATTGGACAAATATATTTTACTAGAAGTGACACGTGATTACATTTTCACGCAGTTTGAGTGCATAGACCCTGAGAAATCAGTACCCAGAACAACCACCTCTGGCCGTAATAACGGCCTGGATACGCCTGGGCATTGAGTCAAACAGAGTTTGGATGGCGTGTACAGGTACAGCTGCCCATGCAGCTTCTACACGATACCACTGTTCATCAAGAGTAGTGACTGGCGTATTGTGACGAGACAGTTGCTCGGCCACCATTTATCAGACGTTTTCAATTGGTGAGAGATCTGGAGAATGTGCTGGCCAGGGCAGCAGCTGAACATTTTCTGTATCCAGAAAGGCCCATACAGGACCTGTAACATGCGGTCGTGAATTACATTAGAGTTTCGCAGGGATCGAATAAAGGGTAGAGCCATGGGTCGTAACACATCTGAAATGTAACGCCCACTGTTCAAAGTGCCGTCAATGTAACCAATGGCACCCCATACCATCACGCCGGGTGATACGCCAGTATGGCGATGACGAATACACGCTTCCAATGTGCGTTCACCGCGATGTCGCCAAACACGGATGCGACCATCATGATGCTGTAAACAGAACCTGGATTTATCCGAAAGAATGACGTTTTGTCATTCGTGCACCCAGGTTCGTCGTTGAGTACATCATCACAGGCGCTCCTGTCTGTGATGCAGCGTCAAGGGTAACCGCAGCCATGGTCTCCGAGCTGATAGTCCATGCTCCTGCAAACGTCGTCGAACTGTTCGTGCAGATGGTTTTTGTCTTGCAAACGTCCCCGTCTGTTGATTCAGGGATCGAGACGTGGCTGCACGGTCCGTTACAGCCATGCGGATAAGATGCCTGTCATCTCGACTGCTACTGATACGAGGCCGTTGGGATCCGGCACGGTGTTCCATATTACCCTCTTGAACCCATCGATTCCATATTCTGCTAACAGTCATTGGATCTCGACCAACGCGAGCAGCAGCGTCGCGATACGATAAACCGCAATCGCGATAGGCTACAATGCGACGTTTATCAAAGTCGGAAACGTGATGATACGCATTTCTCCTCCTTACATGAGGCATCACAACAACTTTTCACCAGGCAACTCCGGTCAACTGCTGTTTGTGTATGAGAAATCGGTTGGAAACTTTCCTCATGTCAGCGCGTTGTAGGTGTTGCCACCGGCGCCAACCTTGTGTGAATGCTCTGAAAAGCTAATCATTTCCATATCACAGCATCTTCTTCCTGTCGGTTAAATTTTGCGTCTGTAGCAAATCATCTTCGTGGTGTAGCGATTTTAATGGCCAGTAGTGTATCAAATCCGTTTTTCCTGAAGATCGTGTATATGTATGAAGTTTGAATTTATGTCACATACTAAGAACTACGGTTCCTTGCCGGCTGGAGAAATTGAAACTTCTAAGTCAATGCAATCAGATGATGAGGCCATTCATGTCACATATTTTGATATTCCCAAACTCACTCATCAAAATCTATAGGATACTTCCCGTTGACCTAGAAACATGAAATTTGACTAGAAGCAAGGTTTCCCTGTACAAGTAAATGAAAAAACCCAGAAAATAATTAATTAGTAACTATATCACACTATAAACATATTTCTATTGTCATCTGCTATCAGACTTCAAACTTAAAATTAAAGAATGTGGGATGTTCTGGAACTCCCGGGATCGATATCGTACCATTATTAACGTCGATGTCAGATAAAATCGTCGACATGATCGTCATCCAGAATGGATGAACTGCCTATATACATTACTAAATTTGTAAGGAAGACTCAGAGTGTGAGTTCTATTCTCATCTGGCCACTTTTGTAACGATGCAGAAGCTTAAACTGGAAATAGTACTTTCAGAACCTGTAAGTAAAATGTAACTGTAACCATAGACATAATTTTCCAATGTAAACAAAGATGTCAGTTGGCAGCATGGCAGATTCTGCGCTGTTTTAGTGCAAAATTCAAATAAAAAGAGATTGTTCAACGATTACTCATATGTTCAGCAACATGATACTAATCGGGTTTCAGCATAAAATAAAGCATTACACCATAAACAATAATAAATCAGTTTCGCTACAAAAAACCGGTTTTGTCCAGTGCGTAGGATAAAATAAGGTAGCCATTTAAATCAAGAGAAAAAACTTGAAAACAAGTAAAAATATTTATTCTACTGCAAAAAGTGTATGAAAACTTACAGACATCGTTCAGCATACTACCCAGGAATGTGATGAATCTTTTTCTGGTACCAACACTGGTTTTTAATAAAGAACTTAACAAAATAAAAATATTTCAATAATATAGGCCAAATTCTCAATAAAAGGGTCCGATAAAAAGCTGAAAACACTCGTTATTAACAACAGAAATCAGACGCGAAGTAGTTGTCTTCTTCTAGGCTGGAACATTGTTCATAGCCCACCCACGACAAGATAGACACTGGATCAATCCCTTCTTGATGATGAGCCTAAACATAGCACATTAAAAAATACTCATGCTTCGTTTGGGTTTTCTTCGCCTGATGAAGAAAAATCTTGTTTTAAAAATTTTAGGCTGTTTTGATCTTTCCAACTGTTGTTTTCTGTTTCTTCACCTTCGCTACAGCTTGGCCCTTTAGTTCCTTCCACATAAGAAGTTTTCGTTTTGACTTTTTGTTTTCCTCTTTGTCTTTTCTGGCTTTTTCTTCAGCTTCCATATCAGTTTTATATAGAGAGTATTACTGTTCCGCCCTTTCTCCTACTGGTGATTTTATTTGCACTTACTACGAAGTCAACCTTGGGGGAGGCGTTAGAAGCTTTTTTACTACCCGGTTTTGCCCTATGTGGTATATTCTATTTCGCCCCGCAGTATATACCATTTCGCCCCATAGTCCAAGTTAGCATTCACATTAATTACAAACACTGAAATACACAGATAACATGGTTAATCTAAATACTTACTTACCTATTATTATCAGTTAATTTTTCTCACCAAGACACTGCACCATGAAGCGCCAACGTCGAAGAAAATTTCAGCAAACTTTAAAAATGTCTAGAAGCAAAACCAACAGGCGACCTCTAATTATGGTTATTTGCGACTCGCAAAATGACATTTGTTTGCAGTTCTATAGTATCAGACTGATGACAGCGCACGCCATGGAAATCTGAAGCAGTCCGGTTTGAGCCACATACCCGGTTTTATCCTCCTTTCCCCTACATCTTGCTAGTAAGATGTAGCGAATTATAGTAACAGATCAAAACAATTTTGGTCAGGCCAGCTGCAACAACGAAACTGCAGTCGATGGTTTAACGATATACTAGCTATGCACTAACTGAAGACTGAAGTCCGCATTACGCCTGTTGAAAGTGGGTGATGCTGTTTCTCGGGACTGCCGTGGTGTGGTGCTAATAATTCAAGAACGCAAGGGCAAAGTGCCACATGATAATACTACGAATATCTCCTGACGATATTACGAAGGTGTCGCGGGAAGCTGGACAGAGGGCTGTTTTCGCTCCAGCTCCCGGCCCATTCTGCAGAAGACACAGGCACATATGTTGCTTACGACTCTCCATTTTTCTTCACTGACCGTATTATGTTGGCCACGACACTCAGGGACGTCTTCATATTTCTGCAGATGAAAAATAAGTCCCATAATGATGACTAGATGATTTTAGGGAAGAAAGTTTTCTTGAACAGCCAAAATGCAGACTTCTACAACCAACGTCTCTGGCTAGTTTCCATCATTGGTAGAATTGCGTCGACTTAATAGTAGAGAAGAACTAACACCATCACCAAGCTTTTTAGTCGCAGCTTGATTGTTCCGAGGTAATAATTAAAACTGCAAGACTACCCGCTGTATTGTATTGTGAAACTGGATGAACATCGTCGAAGAACCCCGACTTTTAGAAAAGACGGTGGCTCACCTGGCGGCTGAGATGCTGAGCCGGGACTTCCCCGTCAGCAGGTGCCTGGTCTCGCAGCGGTAGGGCAGCGCGCCATCCGCCTGCGTCACGTGACGTATATGCAGCTCCCCAGACGGGAACACAGAGTAACGGCCGCCTGTAACACACACTCAAAGTGTAATCACGATCGACAGAGGCCAACTCATCAATTTTGGAAAAAAAAAGTTTATGCTTCAGAACACTATCATCTGCTGATAAATAAATCTTTACCTATCTGTTTCGATCATCTGATGATCTTCAGGTATGATAAAATTATTTACACACAACCTGTACCGCAACGTTCTACTGAAGCATCAAATAAAACAAATATTTTTGGAAGGGGGGCAGTTTTTTTATTGTTTTGATGTTGCCTGCCGAAAATTCCTCTCCTATTCTGATCTATGCATCTCACCGTGACCCACTCAACCGTCTTCCTCTATAGTTTTTACCCTCTTTATCTTCCTCACCTACCATGAAAACTATTCCTCGATGACTTAATGTAGGTCCTAATATCCAGTCCCATTTACTTGCTAATGTCTTCACCGAATCTGCAGAGAACTTCCTCATTTATTATATTTTCTCACCACCTACTTTTTAACATATTTCTATAGCAGCACATCTCATATGTGCCGCTGGGTACGTCTTACAGCTCACTGCGAGATTTCAGAATTTCTGTCTCACCGTGATATAACGTAGTTTGAATATTCCCGTGTCTCAGGCATTTTCCAGGCGTACCTCCCCTTATGATTTTTTTTAGCAGTGTTATTCGGTGTTACTAGATGAAATTAACTGCAGAACTCGATTGAAGAGCTATCATGCTAAGGGAGCTAAACGTCAGTTTTGTATAAATTATGTTTTCTACTTATTTGATATGTGAACAGGACTTTTACATGCTACAAGGGTTGTTTCAAATGATAGTCGGTGTAGGTGCTACGGGCAGTATATGGCACGGGAGGTAACTCCTATTCCTGCTAAACGGGGAAAGTGCAGAATACATTACAATAGTTGGCTAGACTTCCTCTTGTTCCTGCTGTTTTGTACTTGTTTCTTGCGTGTATCTTCGTTGTCGGTACAATGGATACTGAAGTGTTCAGCCATCCTGATTGAGGTTTTTCGTGATTTCCCTAAATCGCTTCAGACAAATTGTCGGGATGGTTCCTTTGAAAGGGCACGGCTAATTTTCTTCCTCGTCCTTCCCTTGTGCTCCGTCTCTACTAACGGGACGTTGAACACTAATCTCCTACCCCTCTTCCTCTCACATTAAGTGAGATAACTGGTGCAAAAGGATTGTATCCTGAGAAGAAAAGAGACCTCGGAAGTATGATGGAACCCAGTTTTTCAGTGAATTGTGCCAAGACTGAACAGTAAAATGGTTACTAGCGGTAGATACGTTACAGAACTTGTCTAGTGGACTTAGCTCGTTTAGCATTTCAGTCCAGAATAGTGAAGAAAAGTCAGTGTTTTATTATTATTAACATTATTATTGGATCATGCCAAGTGCTATCTTGCTTTCTTAAAGTCAATGAACAAATCTTCATGTGGAGCTAGTGCATATTTATGTTACTGTTTTTTGAATAAATTTTATCGCGAATAACCTGAACAGTACATTTTGTTACTTAATCTCGCCATCGTGATAAATCTTCAATTAGCCATTCTACACTTTCATTTCTACTACCGGCGAATTCGTATGTCGTGGAGTTTAACAATTACTCTCACCAGGACGGTTTCAGGTGGCGCGAGCAGTAGTGGATATGATGGAATCATATGATGTAAGTGCATGACAACGTGTAAGCTAAATGATAATGTTTCAGGAGTGGCTGAATATTTGCTTCGATCTCATTTCTCTGAGACTACATTCATCTGTGCCGTGAAGGTTGCACGCGCCCTCATGAAGATGAACAAAGTGCTACTTATGAAACGCAAAACTGTATCTGTCAGACATGACGCTGATGAATTGTCGATGTTAATTGTCCGTAGAATACGCAGAAATTATTGTTCACATAAGAGTGACTATAAACTATGATCAGTGCGGCCCACATTGACATATGTTGTTTCTGCTCTAACAGACTTAACAAGAGCTTCATGTGAGTGATTTCAAACTTCAATTTGTCCTCTAACCATGTAGACGTTAATTAATTACAGTAATGAATGCGTGTAGTGGAACAGGAGCACGTAGTTGAGTTTCTTGTGGCGGAACATGTATATGGATTTTGGAGGCACCGGACAACAGCGTTCCCTAAACTGTGTGTACGTGCGTATAGTCGTATTTCTGTTGGACCAGACAAATCCAACATAATGTGTCTAAAAGAATACTGCGAATACAGAAAACACAATTATAACGAGCAGTAACGAAACATTTACAACTTCTAATCTTTATTTCACCAAAAGTGTGTTTTGAAAAAGGGTGTTTACTACACTGATAATATTAAAGTGTACTTCAAGTGCACTTATCCCTTTTTCGCCCAAATGCCTATAATAGGCCAATGGACTGCGCTCACACGGCTGGAACACTAGTATCTCCTCAGGATCAATTAAATTTTCACAGTTACCTGACTGGATGTCGGTGACGATGCGCTCGGCGTTCCCCCGCAGCCAGGACGTGACGACCACGTGGTCCCTCACCAGGGAGGGCACGTGGCAGCGTAGTACGGCAGTGTTGCCAACCATCACGAACTCGTCATACACCTGAACCTCATAGTGCTGCTTCTCCACAGCTGGAAGAGTCAATAATGGACACTATTATTGACGAGGAAGACACATATGTTACATTGCATTACATTTTTATTTATTGATAGCTGTTGCATTGGACTCAACCATCTTGTGAGTCATAGGTAAGCATTATATTCCATTCCTACTATATTTTTTCCGTGCCACACTGAATATACGATGGTTGAATGAAAAGTAATGCCTCCACCTTCGTTAATTGGGTTTGGATGGGAATGTTTTAATAAATCAAAAGCAGAAATAATCCTTAGAATGTGATCTTTAATTACCAATGTTCACTTTTCCACACAATCACCAGACAATTGGATACATTTCTGCCAATGATGAACACGTTTTCTGAAGCCGTCACGGAAGAAGTCGACACTCTGTTTCTGCAACCACAGTCTCACAGTTCTCTCAACGTCTTCATCCGAAGCATAATGATGTCCCCGCAGATCGCCTTTCATATCGGGAACAAATGGAAGTCAGTCGGTGCTAAATCTGGACTGTATGGAGGATGCCCTACAGTGGTGAGATTCAGCCTCTGACGTTCTGCTGTGGTGGCACGTGAAGTGTGTGGTTTGGCATTGCCATGCTGCAGGAAAACGTTTCCCTTTTCCTTTCGGACCCTTGTTAGCCGTCGTTTCAGCGTTCGCAGCGTTGTGATGTAACGCTCTGAATTTTTTTTGTTCCAGGATCAAGGAAATCAACATGGGTGACACCATCTGTGTCCCAGAACACTGAGCCTTGGTTTTTCCAGGTGAGGGTTGCGTCTTGAATTTCTTTTTCTGTGGCGAGTCTTTATGTCTATATTCCATAGACAGACGTTTCGTCACTGGGTCGTTATGGTGCACCCACTTTTCGTCTCCTGCCGTAATTTAATGGAGAAAGGCGTCACCTTCATTCTCTTAACCCGAGAGGAGTTCCTGGCAAATTTCCAGTCTGTGCGCTTTCATTTCAGGAGTCAGCATCTAGGGTACACATCGAGCACAGATCTTCCGATAGCCAAGCAAAGCAATCTTGTGAAATGCCGATTGTGCTTGCAATTTCTCTCTGAGTGATACGATGATCGTCCTGAATCAATCTGTCAACATTTTGCTTGTGAAACTCGGTGGTTGCTGTCACAGGACGTCCAATTCTTTGTTTGTCACGCAGGTCAGATGGTCCTGCCTCAACATCTTTAAACTTACTCGCCCAACGACGCACAGTACTCACATCAACACAATCACCATCAACTGCTTTCATTCTCTGATGTATCTTCAGCTATCAATAATTCAATGACTGCACGTTGCTTAAATCTCATTGACTGACCGTCTGCGCAGGGTCCCCTACTTTACACTGTAACAACGCAACAGTTCAGTGCTAAGGCTCCCCGCCAACTGGAGCTGTAGAGAAGAGGTATACTTGGAAAAAGCCGGGATATACAGGAAGATTTAAATACATTACGTCATTGTCATGCAGTCATTCCGAACTCGGATATTGGATTGTAAGGCATATCCAGGGCCAGATATACACTCAGTTCACAGTTTAGTAATGATGAAGATTAGGTTGAATTTTGAGGGAATAGTTAGAAAAAAATCAGTGCGTGAAGAAGTGGGATACGTAAGTACTAAAGAATGAAGAAATACGCTTGAAGTTTTCTGAGGCTATAGAGACTGCAGAAAGAATAGCTCAGTCGGCTGTACTGTTGAAGTGGAATGGACGTCTCTAAAAACAGCAATCACAGAAGTTGGAAAGAAAAACATAGATACAAAGACGGTAACTGCGAAGAAACCGTGGGTATCAGACGAAATACTTCAGTTGTCGACAAAAGGTGGAAGTGCAAAAATGTTCAGGAGATTCAGGAACACAGACATAAAAGTGACTTAGGTATGAAATAACTAGAAAGCGAATGGAAGCTAAGGTGAAATGACTATATGAATAATGCGAAGAAATCGAAAAAGAAATGGTAGTTGGAAGATCTGACTCATCATATAGAAAAGTCAAAGCAACCTTCGATGAAATTAAAAACAAGGGCGGCGACATTAAAAGTGCATTGCGAATTGCACTGCTAAATCCAGAGGAGAAAGCGGATAGGTGGAAAGAGTACATTGAACACCTCCATGAGGGGGAGGCCTTATCTGACGACGTGACAGAAGAAGAAACAGGCGCAATAGAGAAGATGGTAGATCCAGTATTAGAACCAGAATTTAGATCTTTGGAAGACTTGAACTCAAATAAGACAGAAGGGATCGATAACATTATGTCGGAATTTCTATAAACATGAGAAGAAGTAACAACAAAACGGTTATTCGCGTTGGTGTCTAGTATGTATGAGACCGGCGATATATCGTTAGACTTGCCGAAAAACACTATCCACAAATTCCCAAGATTGGAAGAGCCGACAACTTCGAGGATTATCTCACAGTTAGTTTAACGTCTCATGTATTCAAGATGAGTCAAGATGGTATTCTCAGTGAAAAAACAAAGCAGTAGGCTTTACCAGAAATATCGACCCTTAGACAATGTGTCTAATAGTGTATTTTAAATACGACAGTATGCCATCTTAGGCACTGGTTCAAATGGCTCTGAGCACTATGGGACTTAACATCTATGGTCATCAGTCCCCTAGAACTTAGAACTACTTAAACCTAACTAACCTAAGGACAGCACACAACACCCAGTCATCACGAGGCAGAGAAAATCCCTGACCCCGCCGGGAATCGAACTCGGGAACATGGGCGCGGGAAGCGAGAACGCTACCGAACGACCACGAGCTGCGGACCTTAGGCACTGTATAGCACTTAAAACACTTGATAATGGCACTCTGAAGCCTAAATCATGATCGTGTAAATGTAACACTGCAAATAAAACACAGTCTAATTGCGGTAGTGACTTTAAAGAGACATTTTAGATGTAGTGCTACAGACGAATGCTGAAAATTTGCTGGACTGATAGCGTAAGGAATGAGGAGGTCTACCCGCAGAATCGGCGAGGAAAGGAATATATGGAAAACACTGACAAGAAGAAGGGACAAAATGATAGAATATACCTTAAGACATCAGGGACTTCTAGAGGTTAAAAACTCTACACGAAAGTCGAGATTGGAATAAATCCGGGTGCGTCGAACCACTCAGACGATCTATGATTTGGAAAACGAGAGAGAGAGGGAGAGAGAGAAAAGAAAGGAAGAGGGTCGTTGTTTGGGAACATAAAGTCCATTTCGAGTCAATGATCGGTTCAGTTAGACCAGAGAACCCAGTCTATACTTTGTAAACACAGCCCACACAATTATGGAGCCACTACCAACTTGCACAGTGCCTTATTGACAACCTGGGACCATCGCTTTGTGCAGCGCCACACTCCAATCGTATCATCATCTGTTAACAATTAAATCGCGACTCATGTGACCACACCATGGTTTTCCAGTCGTCTAGGGTCCGACCGATACGGTCAAGAGCCCAGGAGAGGCGTCGTAGGCGATGTCGTGCTTTTAGCAAAGGCACCCGTCTGCTGCCAAAGCCCATTAAGGCCAAATTTCGCCACACAGTCCTAACGGATACGTTCGTCGTACATGCCACATTGATTTCTGCGGCTATTTCGCGCAATGTTGCTTGTCTGTTACCACTGACTACTCTACGAAACCTCCGTGCTCTCGGTCATTAAGTGAAGGCCGTCGATCACTGCGTTGTCTGTGGTGAGAGCTAATGCCTGAAATTTGGTATTGTCGGCACACTGGGATCTCGTAATCCCGAATTCCCTACAGATTTCCGAAATGGTCTGTCCCATGCGTTTAGCTCCAACTACACGTCCTCATTCAGAGTCCGTTAATTCCCATCGTGTTGTGGGTGACAATTCGCAATTTTTCACAAACACAACTTTTATTGATGCAAGTTCACAAGGTAACAATAAGTCTCCTAATTGAGGCAAACAAAAGGTCACTTCTAATTTTTCCTCAAAGGTTCGTGGTGACACACACACACACACACACACACACACACACACACACACACATACACACACCAGTAAGAGTCCAATTCAGAGACGAAGACGTAATCTTCAGTAGTCGAAGTACACGAGGTCGGCACGCAGAGTGAACTGAACTTCAGGGCTCGTTCTAGCCCCTAAATAGCTGTCTCCAGCCAGTCAGGTTTGGCGTAGTGATACTTCCTGCACGCCGTGGCTCGAACTCCCCCTGCAGGAAGTAGTGCTCGGAATATCTGTTTCTATTGTCTTCTATGTAAATAGCCAATGTTTGCCGTGGTAATTTTGGTACGCCTTGGACATAGACAACCTCGTCCTCTGTGATGTAATATGGGTTGCCGGCCATCAGGGGGTACCTTGGCTCCGGCATAACACATCGTGTGGTCATAAACAAGTCACAAACATTTTCACATGAATAACCTGAGTAACAATGACAGCTTCACCAATGCACTGCCATTTTATACCTTGTTTGTGCGCTAGTACCTCTGTATATGAATATATCCCTATTGCATTACTTTTGTTATCTGAATGTACACTGTACAGTGTCAGTATTGTCAGCAGAAGTGGAAGGATGACTCACCAGCCCGGACCTGGACGCGCCGGCTGACGATGGTGCCGGCGGAGTTGTGGGCGGCGCAGCGGTAGGCGGCGCTGTGCACCTCTGGGCGGTAGCGCTCCGCCGGGAAGGGCGCCAGCAGCAGCGTGCCGTTGTCCAGCACCTGCCGCAGCCCGGACACCGCGGACGCCTCGCTGCCGTCCGACAGCAGCCACGAGATCCTCTGCAAGACATCGCGCTGCCAGGTTAAGAGGGAGGCTGGCTGGGCAGTAAGGGTCCTGCCAGAGGGTGCCACGAAGAGGGGCGCCCTTAGACTCCTTGCTGCTGCGATCCAGCAACCGTGAAGGAGAGAAAGGAAGAGGCACTGGGGTTTAGCGAAGACGGATCACTCATTTAGATTGACAATATCAGAAGGAAACCCTGTCGTGAATTTGCACTGATGAGTCAAAACCACCTGCTTAATAGGTTGTTGCGTGGCTCGTGTTCCCACCATGATGTATTTTACATATTAACAGAGTCTTCCTTCGGTTCTTGGTAGAACCACATAATAATAAATGAAAAGCACCAGTTTGCTTTTGTTCTACAATATTATTTTTATTGTTAACTTACTAGTAGCGCGCTCCGTTGGTGCGCCGGCCTTATCACTTGGCACCGAGCTGAGTCGGGCGGGTTGCGTCACCGACTTGCTAGGCGCTCAACGGGCAGTGCGGCACTATGCTTTGGAATTTTTTCAAATTGTTCCATCTTTGAGCCCCCGGTTCGCGATGTACGCTCCCCGGTTACAGAGGTCAGGGATCACACTTTATTAATAATTATAGTACAAAGTGATATCTCCAGTTACAGTTACATTTTCAGCAAGTACACCAAGTCCTTTCATCCATACATGTATTTTTCCATCATTACTAACTTCTCTACAGGAGCGGGTATACAATGTAAAAGACATATTACTATGAACATAACTACGTCTACTTTGAGTCTTAGGGTCGATTCCACAATGCAACGTATTGTAGGCAATAGCATCTCGATCGGTGAAGGATTCCAGTCCAGGAAGGGAGGCGTTTTCAAAAATGGTTCAAATGGCTCTGAGCACTATGCGACTTAACTTCTGAGGTCATCAGTCGCCCAGAACTTAGAAATAATTAAACCTAGCTAACCTAAGGACATCACATACATACATTCCCGAGGCAGGATTCGAAACTGCGACCGTAGCGGTCGTTCGGCTCCAGACTGCAGCGCCTAGGACCGCACGGCCACTCCGGCCGGCGGAGGCGTTTTCGCAACGAACAATAGCTAGGGTAAACCACCCACTACCAGAATTTCCAGTAGCAACGTCCAGGGTGGAATTAACTCTGCAGCCACGGAAAAATGTCTGAAGATGGCCTTGTAAGCCGAAAACCGGTCAACAATAAAAGTAATACTGTAGAATAAAATCAAACTGGTGCTTTTCATTTATTATGTATTTTACACCCTGTTTTTAACGTACTTCCACCACTCTACGTTCATTTAAATTGCTACCGTCACTGAGTTGCTGCTTGCCTGACCGTGAGAGGAATTAGCAGCGCGTATCGGTATATCCCCTCTCGTAGTATCTTTGCTCGACTGCTAATTACTTCCGGTCATTGTCTATCGTAAGGGAGTTCGCATCGCGAGTTTGGGCCAGCCAGTCAGTTGGAACGCGTCTGGAGCGTACTCCGGACCTGCCAATCGGGGCGTTGCAATGGGCGATAGTGCAGTCGGGTTGGAGCATTATTGAGGTCTGCGTCAACATGGCTCACCCGATCACTGCTGCCACGCACCACTTGAGCCGGGCCACGGTCTTGGTGGATCGTCGGTCGGTCGTCCCACCGGACGACGCGTTTTGGCTCGCCGATCGTTCATGAGACAGCTGTGTGTGTATGTGTGTGTGTGTGTATGTGTGTGTGTGTGTGTGCGCGCATCGACTCCCGATTTGTCTTCCTGCGTGCTTAGTTGCTGTTGGGTATCGTTCAGGTCTTCGTGTATGTATTTGTCAGGTTGTGTGTGTAGTCGGTGTTGTTTCCACTGACGACTATTTTAGATGTTGTCGGCATTCTGCAGCGAGTCGGTCGGCAGTTGCGGACAAGGGAAGTTATCTCCACGCGGTGCAGTCGGCTGGGTCCGCTGGTGGTCCCTGCTTAGTGTCGGAGCGTGTGTTCGATCGCTACGAGTTTCGTGGTTCAGCGACCCAGGACGTCAAAGTTGAGTAGTGGTTTCAACTACCCAAGCCACGTCCATTCATGTTGTGGTTGTTCGTTTCGGTAGCTTGCTGTTGGGAAGATGTTCGCGTGAGCAACACCGAGTGTTTCTACTGCTCAAATTTAGCCACCATGTGGTGCAATTAACTATTTTGGTTGACTACAATTCGAGTGCACCAGTAGAATTTTCTGCCTTATGGCCGTTAGTGTTCTGGTTACCTGCCCTGGCCACTAACATTGTCAGGCAGCGTCCTTTCCTCACCTGTTATCTCTGTCCAACATGGTGTGTAATTTTGACAGCTAATACGTACTCCATTGTGGATTAGCACGTTTGTAACCTTTTCTGTTTGAGTTCTCATGTACTGGTTGACGGTCGGTCCGTGGCTGTTCCCTGGTTGGGTTCCGACGGATCAAGTGTAGTTGGCTCACCACCTGTCTCGCCTAAGTGAACGAGGGCAGACCGACCTCCCTGGAGGCTTATGAGTGCCACCTGTGTTTAATTGTCTGTTTTCAGCTACTTAAAATTTAAGGGTTATGGTTATTTTTTTCTTTTCTTAAAAATTTTCCAAAATTAATTCTTAAAATTATCTTTAAAGTTTAAACATTGCGGCCTTCTGGCTTTAAAAGATTATGGTAACATACTTTAAGATGTTGAAACTTAAATGTGGCCTTCAGCCGTTGTTATTGCACCTAGCATATGTTTGTTCTATCTGCTTTGCCTTGAGGCTTTCCACTTAGCCGTGTGATGTTTTTTTATTTATTTTATTTGCCTCTTTAATTGCATTTTTATCTTGTTGATTTTTAAGATTTCTTGTTTATAAACGTAGTTGCCTACTGCCTTTAAAAGACTGTGGTAATATATTCTAAAATTTTGATATTTAATCGTGGCCTTCAGCCATTTGTATTGCACCTTGCATATGTTAGTTCTATCTACTTGGCTGTGATGTTTTTTAATTATTTTATTGCTGTCTTAATTCGATTTTTATCTTGTTGATTTGTTAAGATTTCTTGTTTGGAGGCCTTCAGCCGTGAAAGAGTTGCATTCGGTAAAGGTCCGGCTACGTGCAGCTTTGGTTGTAAAAGATATTAAATTACAATGAATTACAATTAGAAGGTGAAACTGACCCCTTTCCACAATCCTAATTCTAATTACCTGTTCTGCTCAGCGGATTTAGCGGGCTTGTCAGTCCGTCTTTGGGGACGAAAACATCACTGACTCCACGTGTTAGGTATCCGACAGTCTGTTGGTAGGTTTGTGGCGGTATGTGGCATTAGATGTCTACGCAAATGTCATGTAATTCGAGTAAATGACGGACTGCTGATTAGTGCACGCGATGATGGCGCCCGGTAGCGATCCAGACGGGTTCCACAGGATTTACATCAGGCGAATTTGGTCGCCGAGACGTCAACTTGAGTTCTCTATAATGCTCTTCAAACCAGTGTAGCGGAGTTCTGGCTCCGAGACACAGACAATTATACTGCCCAAAGATGACATCACCGTCGGGGAAGACATCAAGAGTGAAGGAATGCTGGTGCTTAGCAGATGTCAGCGTGGCTTCCGTTACTACCACAGATCACATGCAAGCGCAGTAGAATGTTTCCAATAATTCAATACTGCTCCCACTAGTCAGCGTCTGTGGCACGCCGCTCATTTCGAGCTGCCGCTCACCTAGATGACTGCGTTTTTGGAGGCGACCATCGACCTAGTGTAGCATAAATGTGATTCACTCGACGAGCCGACACGTTTCCATTGATTGACTGTCGAATCCCGGTGGTCCTGAGCCCTCTGTAAACGTAATTGACGATGTCGTTGGGTCAACATGTGAACACGTAGGGATGGTCTGCTGCGGGGTTCCATGTCCAACAATGTACGATGTATGCTCCGAATGACTTGTGCGTGCACCAGCGGTGTGCTCTTTCGGCACTGATTCCATAGATCTCCATCTACCCTACTTTACACAGTATACAAGCCTCTGAACCCCATATTCTGTGAAGAGTCCAACCATTTAACGGCTAGTAATAGTTTAACTGTCGTCCTACCACTTTCCACAGATGGTCACGAGAGCAGTACGTGAACATTCGACTAGATTCTCCGTTTTCGAGAATACTCTGAACTTCGTCAAAGTAGCTTATCTCAATAGATTTCCTCATTTTCAGATAATATCTTCGCTAGGGTGATCCCTCGTCCGTGTCTGCTCCGCTCACATACTTTCGTTACCGCGTCACGTGACCGCCACGGCATCCAACTTCACGGTGGGCAGCGATCATAATTTTTTTGGCTCCTCAGTGTATCAAAACTGTCAATATGTTTTTCCAGTGAAGTTATTTGTACCAGTCACTGCATCAGGATCAGATTCTGGTTCCTGCAAATCCAATGTGTTAGGCATTTTTCCACTTTCAAGATTTTAAACATGGCTGCAACAGCAACTGCTGAAATTCTTCAGGATAAAGGATGACAGCCAAAACAGTTGCAGGATAAGTTTTTTTATTAAAATTCTTGACCAAGGTTTCGGTATGTACACTCCTGGAAATGGAAAAAAGAACACGTTGACACCGGTGTGTCAGACCCACCATTCTTGCTCCGGACACTGCGAGAGGGCTGTACAAGCAATGATCACACGCACGGCACAGCGGACACAACAGGAACCGCGGTGTTGGCCGTCGAATGGCGCTAGCTGCGCAGCATTTGTGCACCGCCGCCGTCAGTGTCATCCAGTTTGCCGTGGCATACGGAGCTCCATCGCAGTCTTTAACACTGGTAGCATGCCGCGACAGCGTGGACGTGAACCGTATGTGCAGTTGACGGACTTTGAGCGAGGGCGTATAGTGGGCATGCGGGAGGCCGGGTGGACGTACCGCCGAATTGCTCAACACGTGGGGCGTGAGGTCTCCACAGTACATCGATGTTGTCGCCAGTGGTCGGCGGAAGGTGCACGTGCCCGTCGACCTGGGACCGGACTGCAGCGACGCACGGATGCACGCCAAGACCGTAGGATCCTACGCAGTGCCGTAGGGGACCGCACCGCCACTTCCCAGCAAATTAGGGACACTGTTGCTCCTGGGGTATCGGCGAGGACCATTCGCAACCGTCTCCATGAAGCTGGGCTACGGTCCCGCACACCGTTAGGCCGTCTTCCGCTCACGCCCCAACATCGTGCAGCCCGCCTCCAGTGGTGTCGCGACAGGCGTGAATGGAGGGACGAATGGAGACGTGTCGTCTTCAGCGATGAGAGTCGCTTCTGCCTTGGTGCCAATGATGGTCGTATGCGTGTTTGGCGCCGTGCAGGTGAGCGCCACAATCAGGACTGCATACGACCGAGACACACAGGGCCAACACCCGGCATCATGGTGTGGGGAGCGATCTCCTACACTGGCCGTACACCACTGGTGATCGTCGAGGGGACACTGAATAGTGCACGGTACATCCAAACCGTCATCGAACCCATCGTTCTACCATTCCTAGACCGGCAAGGGAACTTGCTGTTCCAGCAGGACAATGCACGTCCGCATGTATCCCGTGCCACCCAACGTACTCTAGAAGGTGTAAGTCAACTACCCTGGCCAGCAAGATCTCCGGATCTGTCCCCCATTGAGCATGTTTGGGACTGGATGAAGCGTCGTCTCACGCGGTCTGCACGTCCAGCACGAACGCTGGTCCAACTGAGGCGCCAGGTGGAAATGGCATGGCAAGCCGTTCCACAGGACTACATCCAGCATCTCTACGATCGTCTCCATGGGAGAGTAGCAGCCTGTGTTGCTGCGAAAGGTGGATATACATTGTACTAGTACCGACATTGTGCATGCTCTGTTGCCTGTGTCTATGTGCCTGTGGTTCTGTCAGTGTGATCATGTGATGTATCTGACCCCAGGAATGTGTCAATAAAGTTTCCCCTTCCTGGGACAATGAATTCACGGTGTTCTTATTTCAATTTCCAGGTGTGTATAAATATACCTTCATCAGAAGTAAAAAATCCTGAAAACATCTGTGCACGGTCTACTTATTTCCATCATGCTGGATGTCAAGGCAACAACCTGAAATGATTCGACAAATTTGTAAGAAACCTTCAATGTTGCATAGAAGTTGATCGTTATTAACTGATTACTAGTTTCGGTCCTATTCAGTCCATGTGGAATAGAATACAAGGTCTTACAGTTTGTACAATACGTAAGGCCATGCCAAAATACAGAGAAGTTTTAATTGGCGATGGGATGGGGCTATACAGCTGTCAAAAAAAAAAAAAAAAAAATATGGTTCAAATGGCTCTGAGCGCTATGGGACTCAACTGCTGCGGTCATAAGTTCCCTAGAACTTAGAACTACTTAAACCTAACTGACTTAAGGACATCACACACAACCGTGTCCGAGGCAGGATTCGAACCTGCGACCGTAGCGGTCGCGCGGTTCCAGACTGTAGCGCCTAGAACCGCTCGGCCACCCCGTCCGACACACCACGTAAGTCATACAATAACATCCATTACGTATGAATGCTGGACACATAGCAAACGTGTGTGGCTGAGTGCAGCATTTTATTTACAAAATGACCGTAATGTGCTGTATGCTGCGAATTTCTGCTACGTGAGCCTTAACCTTAGTTAGGCACACTAGGAAAGAGGGCACTGACTATGATTAAGTGGTGGCTCTGAGCACTATGGGACTCAACTTCTGTGGTCATCAGTCCCCTAGAACTTAGAACTAATTAAACCTAACTAACCTAAGGACATCACACACATCCATGCCCGAGGCAGGATTCGAACCTGCGACCGTAGCAGCAGCGCGGCTCCGGACTGGAGCGCCTAGAACCGCACGACCACCGCTGCCGGCGACTATGATTAAGGTTCACATTTAATTATTTCGTTGCAGGCAGCATGGTACGGTCGTTTTTTAAATAAAATGTTGCATTGAGCCACACATACTCGCTATGTGGCCAGCATTCGCACGTAATAAATGTTTTTGGGTGTCTTTGTGGTATACAACTTTTTGTCAAACTTTCCTGTACTTTGGTATCGCTTTAAACATAGCACAAACTGTAAGACCTTATACTCTGCTCCACAGAATGATTTTACAACGGTCTGAAGAAGTCCTAAACTAGTCATTAGTTTAAAAAAAACTTCAGTGCAACGTTAACGGCCTTCTTTCTAATTTTGTTGAATCTGGTCATGAGTTACAGGCACATCACCAATCACAGCCACTGGGATGGATGAACTGTGGTATAGAGCTAAAGCAGCGTATAGTTACGTATCTATATGGGGCATCCGAGCTACACTATGTGATCAAAAGTATCCTGACACCTGGCTGAAAATGACTTACAAGTTCGTGGCGCCCTCCATCGGTAATTCTGTAATTCAGTATGGTGTTGGCCCACCCATAACCTTGATGACAGCTTCCTCTCTCACAGGCATACGTTCAGTCAGGTGCTGGAACGTTTCTTGGGGAATGGCAGCCCATTCTTCACGGAGTGCTGCACTGAGGAGAGGTATCGATGTCGGTCGGTGAGGCCTGGCACGAAGTCGGCGTTCCAAAACATTCCAAAAGTGTTCTGCAGGATTCAGGTCAGGACTCTGTGCATGCTAGTCCATCACAGGGATGTTATTGTCGTGTGACAACTGCTCCACAGTCCGTACATTATGAACAGGTGCTCGATTCTCCAAGAAAGAAGCAATCGCCATCCCCGAATCGCTCTTCAACAGTGGGAAGCAAGAAGGTGATTAAAACATCAATGTAGGCCTGTGCTGTGGTAGTACCACGCAAAATTACAAGAGGTGCAAGGCCTCTGCATGAAAAACACGACCACACCACAAGACCACCGCCTCCGAATTTTACTGTTGGCACTTCACACGCTGGCAGGTGAGGTTCATCGGGCATTCGCCATACCCACACTCTGCCATCGGGTCGCCACATTGTGTACCGTGATTCGTGACTCCATACAACGTTTTTGCACTGTTCAATCGTTCAATCTTTACGCTCCTTACACCAAGCGAGGCGTCGTTTGGCATTTACCGGCGTGATGTGTGGCTTATGAGCAGCCGCTCGACCATGAAATCCAAGTTTTCTCATCTCCCGCCTAACTGTCATTGTACCTGCAGTGGATTCTGATGCAGTTTGGAATTCCTGTGTGATGGTCTGGATATGTGTCTTCCTATTACACATTACGACCCTCATCAACTGTCGGCGGTCTCTTTCAGTCAACAGACGAGGTCGGCCTGTACGCTTTTGTGGTGTACGTGTCCCTTCACGTTTCCATTCTCACATCGTAAACAGTGGACCTAGGGATATTTAGGAGTGTAGAAATCTGACGTACAGACGTACGACTCAAGTGATACCCAATCACCTGAAGACCTTCGAAGTCCGTGAATTCCGCGTAACGCCCCTTTCTGCTCTCTGACGATGTCTAATGACTACTGAGGTCGCTGATATGGAATACCTGGCAGTAGGTGGCAGCACAATGCATCTGAGAAACGTATTTTTTGTGGTGTCCGAATACTTTTGATGACATAGTGTATGTTTTCTCGACGTCGAGCCGGGTTAGAACAGTGTTGCTACCAGTGGTGACAGATCGCGGTATTAAATTTCGCACTCTGTATCCACCGAATTGCTTACAAATAAATCATGTTTTCTTTTTTCTATACCGTAAATGCACGCCAGTAACATTTAGTTATTTGCTATCCTTCCTGGTTTAGCAATTTTAATGGACAGCAAGACATGACGAAATGAAATAAACGTGGAATAGTGTGCACGCTGTGTTCAGGTTTTGGGAGAATACAGGGTGGTTGAAATTAGACTTTCACTACTTGAGAATGTTCCCACAAAAAATGAGTGATCGTAGGACAATGAAACTTTGTGAAAACATTTTTAAGGGCATGCGAAAGACAAATAACGAATAAATCATTGTGAGAAAGCCATTTTAATTTTAACATCAGAGGGTACCATTTATTAATTTCGTACGATGTTTATGTTATAGGTTACAAATGTTGCTCACTGTGACGACCAGCTGCATTCACGACAGCCTCTAACCGCACTACTGCTGCTTGGGATATATCTCAGGTAATGATGGCTACGTCTCTGGCTACGTTCATCTTCAACCTCCAACAGGTGTTTGTGTCCCGCTTGATAAACCCTGTCCTGCAGGTAAACCTCCAGCCAAAAACTCACAGGGATTCAAATCAGGTGATCTTGATAGCCATGCAGTTTGTAACGATAAACATTTGAAGCTGCCTGCCGTACGATCCTACTGTCACCAACATACAATGCGCGTAAGGACTACGAAGCTAAGATTTGAGAAACTGGGGTTCATAAGGAGGCATACAGATAGACGTTTTCCCCTCGCTCTATTTGTGAGTGAAACAGCAAAATGTTCAAATGTGGGTGAATTCCTAAGGGACCAAACTGCTTAGGTCATCGGTTCCTAGACTTACACACTACTTAAACTAACTTATCCTAAGAATGACACACACACACCCATGCCCGAGGCAGGACTCGAACCTCCGGTGGGAGGGACCGCGAGTTCGTGACATGGCGCCTCAAACCGCGCGGCCACTCCGCGCGGTGGAACAGCAAAGAAAATGAGTAGTGATGGTACAGTATACTCTCCGCCACGCACCGTACGGTGGGTTGTGGAGTATCTATGTAGGAGGGATTCGGTTTCCTCCAAATGTGTTAACGGAATAACCGAGTGAGCTCACGCGCAACATCAGGTCGTCGTGTCGTTACTTGCGAAGAGCGGCATCTCTGTTGCTGTGGTTTTGATAATACACTGTACATCCCTGCTCACCTTGTCCAGACGCAAGTTGACTGTCTGCAGTTGTATTGCACACTGATGCTGTTGTTTCAGCCATAGGTCGCCGTAGCAATGCCGACGCCTAACGGCAAGTCATGACGCAAATCCTGCAGCTCACTGTCTGAACATCATTCCTATGACGCAGGGTACCCATACGGTAAATAGTTTTGGGTCTACACTGGCTCAAGTAGCGAAGGTTCCGTTATACCCACCTTGTACAAATATTTCGCGGTCTAAACATAAGTCCGGTAGTGGAATCACTCACCGGAGGCGGTTTGCCGTGTGCTGCACAGTGAATGGCGACACCGGAGGAATTGGAGAAGTCTGCACGGTGCGGTGGCTCCTGCAGGAACACCGGGCCCTGCGAGGCTTCCTCCCTGGACCCCAGTGCCACACACCATCCTGTAAGAAGGCAATGGTTCACAATCAGAAACATACACATTTTGAAAACTCGATGATGACATGACAAGCAGTCCACAATGCATAACTCTGTTGATTGCCAACATAAACCAATTTAAACGCCTCCCATACTCAAGACACACCAGAAATTGTACAGATTTATTCAAACCGCCATCGTCGCTCATACACAACAGCAGAAATTTTCTTATCACAGTCTTTGCTTCGCATCCATTCATAGAGGTTCACCTTACTTACAAGGTACATTCGCGAAGTGTCTCGCAACCATTGAACTCATGTTTTACGCGTAGGCATAGCCAACCCACTAGATGACAGTAATGCACATTTTAGCTGTTCGTTTTAGCTGGTTCGTAAAAGAACGTCACTTGCAGGTAATCTTTGCACGCGGCAGCATAGTGCCTTGGCAGAGCAAGAGAAGTATATCCTGACCCTATACTATTTGAGTATGAGTGATATAGTGAACTGTAAGAGGACATGAAATTTCCCGGCAGATTAAATCTGTTTGCCGGACCGAGACTCGAACTCGGGACCTTTGCCTTTCGCGGGCAAGTGCTCTACCATCTGAGCCACGGAAGCACGACTCACGCCCCGTCCTCACAGCTTTACTTCTGCCTGTACCTCGTCTCCTACTTTCCAAACTCCACAGAAGCTCTCCTGCGAATCTTGCAGAACTAGCACTCCTGGAAGAAAGGATATTGCAGAGACATAGCTTAGCCACAGCCTGGGGGATGTTTCCAGAATGAGATTTTCACTCTGAAGCGGAGTGTGCGCTGATATGAAACTTCCTGGCAGATTAAAACTGTGTGCCGGACCGAGACTCGAACTCTGGAACTTTGCGTTTCGTAGGTAATTGCTCTACCATCTGAGCTACAGAAGCACGGGACACGCCCCCTCATCACAGCTTTACATCCACCAGTACCAATATCTCAGATGGTAGAGTACTTGCCCGTGAAAGGCAAAGGTCCCGAGTTCGAGTCTCGGTCCGGCACACAGTTTTAATCTACCAGGAAGTTTCATATCAGCGCACACTCCACTACAGAGTGAAAATATCATTCTGTAAGAGGACATTTTTTATTTGCGTGTTACGGACCAAGATCTGATGGTTAGTTTCGACGTCAAATCCCTATTCACGAATGTCCCAGTGTCAGATACTGTGAACATCCTAGAAGAACGCGTGGCACCTGATATATGTGAGCTTGTGCCCCACTGTCTGACGACCATCTATTTCAAGTGGAGAGGTCAATTTTATGAACAAATTGACGGTGTAGCTATGGGCTCACCCCTATCGCCTATCGCAGCAGAAATTTTCATGGAGGCATTTGAGGAAACAGCCCTCCAGTCCGCACCATTACGTCCAAATTGTTGGCTTCGCTATGTCGATGATACTTTCGTCATCTGGCCCCACGGAGAAGAGGAGTTACAGAACTTCCACAAGCACCTTAACCAACAGCATAGGAAAATTCAGTTTACAATGGAAACAGAGAAGAATGGGGTGCTGCCTTTTCTCGACGTGGAAGTTTATCGAAAACCTGATGGTAAACTCGGCCACAAAGTGTACAGGAAACCAACCAATACGGACAGATACCTTCACGCCTTCTCCCACCATCACCCCACGCAGAAGAAGTCCGCAATGCACACGCTAACGAAGAGAGCGTACAGGATAAGCGACGAAGAACATCTGAAGACAGAACTTGAACGCCTCAGGTCCATCTTCGGAACTAATGGCTATGGGAAGCAGATGATAGACAGCACCATGTCGACAAGGGAGAAGACTAATAGGGAAGAGGAGAAGGAGGCACAGAGCATTGCTGTGTTACCATATGTACAAGGGGTCACCGAACGTATTGGCAAAATTCTACTAAAAGCCGACATCAAACCAATTAAATGTGATTTGAGACTTTCTCGGCGTATTCCATTCGTGAAATCTTCTCGGGTGATCAGCCGAGTAAAGGCGTCGTCTTCTCGCAACGTTTCGAAGGGTTTCGTACCCATCACTTCGCTTGAAGATGATGGGTACGAAACCCTTCGAAACGTTGCGAGAAGACGACGCCTTTACTCGGCTGATCACCCGAGAAGATTTCACGAATCAAACCAATTTTCCGAAGCAGAAACAAAATATCAGACATGCTCGGTTCTACCAAGGATGCAGTTGACAAACTACACACAGCTGGCGTGTATGAAATTGGTTGTGCGTGTGGATTAGTCTACATAGGTGAGACGGGACGTCCGATTAGCACAAGGCTCTCGGAACATGAAAGATATATCCGCCTGAAACAACACACTAAGCCAGCAGTGGCGGAACACCGAGACGAGTGCGGGAAACCAATACTTTTTCAAGAAGCCCGCGTCCTGGCGAAACAGCCTCTCACTTTCAAAAGAAAGATTAGAGAGGCGATAGAAATAGCCAAAAGACCCGCCAACATGACTAGAGAGGACGGGTACAAGCTTCCGAGGTCTTGGCTGCCTGCAATAGCAGGGCTACGGAGCGGCGGCAGAGCCGTGGCGGCCCATGCAGACACGCGGAGAGCCGCAGTAGTGGTCGCGAGCACACAAAGCAATGGCACGCCGCAGCCGGCTTCTGGACAGCATGGAAACAGTGTGACGTCACAGCCATCACCTGTTCGCTATTCGTCCGTCTCCTCCAATGGGGTGGATTAATACAAAGACCAATAGAAAACAGCTATTTCAGCCAATGACAGATAATAAAGGAAACACCAATAAAGCATACCTTTCACCCCTCCTCCTCCTCCTTTTACAGCCAATCAAGTAACGACACGGTTTTCTCGTGCAGCTATTTAAGGAACCAAGTGTGTTCATTTAGCAGTTAACGTAAGGCCCTCATGAAGGCTAGCTGCAACTCTGGCCGAAACGTTGGCGCATTTTAAATTATGACGATGCGGTCTGAAACCCTGAACAATTTTATTGAAGAAGGTGTTAGTGGTTTTGCGCCAGATTGAAGTTAGTGGTTTTATACCAGAATGAATTAGAGATTGTAAACGCTAACTTGGGGTTGGTTATGAAACTTGAAGACGCCGCTATCACTGAAATCCTAGAGAATGAGGAACTGGTGCGAAGGCCTTTCGAGGACTTTACTGATGTTGAACCAATTTATGAACCTCTTACTGATGACGTAGCTGATGACTATGTTCCTTTCGATTATGTCAAGAAGGTAATTGAGGCATAAAGGAAGGATGGTCATTCAAGATAATCGTGCATCGCTTCAGAAGGATCAAGGCCAGGAACTATCTTGTTATCGGAGATATTATGAACAACAAGCATCAAAAGTGGGAAAATCAAGATCATATCAGAGTAAGTTTTGCCTCCTTTTCAAATGGGAAGCAGCATGATGGGTATGATGTTGATAAAAGATGGTAGACATCTACAAAAGCTAGAGCGCTTGGACTGACGGATTTCAAAGCTGGATTTACCTGGGTGTGGAATTTTAAGGCAGTTCAGAAGAGTGTGAGTTGCAAAGTTACGCAGTTTGTAACGTATAAACATGCTAAAGAGCAAGAAGAGATAGAGAATTCTGCGATTGCAATTGGTACTGAATACACACACACTATCTTTCCTAAGTATCCAGCAACTGAAATGCTGTGTACCAACCAACTTGGCTTCAATTATGACATACACAGAGGCCACACACTATCTAGCGTGGGTGAACGCGACATTCACAGCCTTCCGTAAACAAAGTGGTACATTTGGTCCTGTTGTGCAACAGAAAATGAGCCGACCACCGAACGTATACGTAACGCCTTGAACAATGATGGGATAGCTGTATCTGTTACAATTTTGTCTAGTTTTGAATTGATTTTCACTCCACCAACAAGACCTGTTCGTAATGCGAGATAAACACATACAGGTAACAACCATTCCACATGGCGCAACGTTCCTTCTTCAACCTTTCTACATATACGTTTTTCGCCACTGGAAGAAGTTCGCTAAACGATTTTATGAGCGTTTTACTCGAGAGCATGGATAATGAACTCTACAGTCGTAACGCTATTATCAACCTTCATGTACTTGTCCATAATCAGTTCAGTGCCCCGATATTCAACAACATGATCAAGCATGCCTAGAAGAAAGCTACATTTCCAGCTGAATGTTATGCTTTTGAAGCTCCTGATAATGTTATTTGAAATACGGAAGATTCAAGTTGCTCAACACCCAACTACACAAATGCATCGTTTATCCAATGCACATATTGTCATCTACATTTGTGTTTGAGAGATCTCTAAACCAAGACCCACAAACATGCATGATAATAGAAACGTACAGCTACACAGAGTAAATAAATAAATACTAATAGTCATTATGTTGTACCTGTGCTTCCTGTCCTATTTATTGTTACACCACTATCCATAAACATCACCAAATTGGCCGGGAGACCCCGAGGGGTAGGTTAGACTGCCTAGATGGAAAGGGATTACTTTCGCAGTGCATCTTTGTGGATGCGTCAGAAGTGTGTCTTACGTGTATTTCTAGAGAGTAGGTTAGTGTAATGAATGGATGTGTCGTGTGGTGCTATGTTCGTGTTATATAATGATGATGACAGGAGGCATATAGCCTACTCCTCTCGATTGGCACGAAGGAAGCCGATAAACGTAACGTCCCCATCCGACGGACGGGTCACCAACAACAGTTTCGTATGCTCTAACTTCATGAGACACTGCGGAGGGGTATGGAATTAAATCCATGTCAGTGACACAAATGATAACGATCAGGAACCTTACGCCACCATCTCTCCTTCCCTTGGCGGCCAAATACTGGCGGTGAAAATTAACATCCACAACTAGGATTCGAGCCGGCTTACCTCCGAGTCCAGCGCCTCCGGACAATCGTGCATCAGCGATCTCGGCTAAGGAGGGCGATGATCGATGAAAAAAGACGCCTTCACTGGTCGTAATCAGATTGTAAGTTACCATTGACGATATCCTTACCGAGGATCGGTATTAGAACGTCATTTCTAATGACTGCGATATCGCTGTTGTCATCGAAGCTTTTAGGAGCTGTAGTTACTCGACAGCAGTCGGGGAATCCCAGGTAGGCTGCGCACGCTATCGAGCCATTGGAGTGAGCAGGTTGTGGTTCACATGCGTGGATAAAGCTTTAAATTGTCTGAAAGTGATAGAGTAGTATCTGAGTCGTGTATATGATCGAATATTTATGGGAAGGAAAGATACTAAATCTATATAGAATCGTAGTTTCGAGCAACTGGAAAACAGTAGAGACCGAATAAAATTCATCGCTAGCACGTTGAAAACTAATTTCTTAGGTGAATATAAATAAAAATAGAATTTCGGAAGTAATCTTGTACAATTCAGGGTGAAGTAACTAAATAACTGAAATATTCGGCCGTGAAATAGAAACGGACTTATTTGGGTAGGATAAGTGATGTTGGACTGAGACGAACTGAGGGACAATAACCATGCTATAAACGAACAAATAAAATGTGGTTTATACAGGGTGGTCCACCTGAAGTTTCGGATGAGGTTTTCTCGAAAACTATACATCGGATAAAAATAATGGGTAAGACAAGTTCGTAAACTCAGAGGGGGACATCAAACGATACAACACGTAACCTCCAGTCCCCACCCCCTTGGGTGGGGTGGGGCAACTTTTAAATCTGAGATGGTAACACCCATTATTTATTGCAGATTCGGATTCTCTATAAAAAAGTAATCAAGTTTTGTCTGAAACATTTTTAAGCCATTGACAGATGCCGCTGAAATTGAGAATAAAGTACAATTGGGGAAGAACTCCGATTTATTTACAATTATCCGAGAAAGAAGCATCACATTGATAAAAAATGTGAACCAATTCTTTCGTTACGGCAAATAAAACTATTTTTGTACAAAATGTACTGTATCCTACTTTTAGCGTTGCCCAGGAACAACGACAAGGATGTAGTAGAATGATGTTCCCATGGGGTGCTTCGTTAGTGTGAGTCACATTGCCTCTTACAAGTTGGGGTGCTTAACTAATGAAATTAGCCACGAAGAAATTGTTCAAAATTATCTCCATTTGCTTCAATGCATAAAGTCAATCGTCTGCGAAAGTTGTCCACAGTTTTGAGCAGCACATCTTTGTGGTATGGCTGCACACGCTTTTCGAATGCGTTGCTCCATATCGTTTCGGATTGTGGGCTGTCTTTCATAAACAATATTTTTTTTTAAATCAGGAGATGTTAGGTCTGGTGAACGTGGAGGCCACTCAATTGGTCCGCCGCGTCCTATCCACCGACCAGGGTACCGTAAATTTAAAAGGTTCCACACATTTTTAGCATAATGGGAGCTGCTCCATCCTGTTGGAATCACATTCGTTGCCTAGTTTCTAAATCAACATCTTCCATTAGCTCCAACAAATGATCGCGGACAAGTTGTAAATAAGATTTCCCAGTAACATTTCGGCCAAAAAAATACGGTCCTATCAAGTAACCATTTAAAATTCCGCACCAGACTATTAACGACCATTTGTGTTCATTGTCAACGGGTCTGTGCCATTGTTGATTGACAGGGAACCAATAACGACAATCATGACAAATTAATTCGCCATTGTTTTTGAATGTGGCTTCATCGGTCAACGTAACGTATCTAATAAAATCATTGTCACCTCTTATCATTTCCAAGGCCCATTGGCAGAAATGCACGCTTATTTGCATTTCTTTCGGCGTTAATGCCTGTGTCGGTGCCTTCAAAATCCTCAAAACAGTTGATTTCGGGATTTCCAGTTTGTCACTGAATCGCACGACTACACGTTTTGGGATCCAGTTGAACACAGGCGAGAACGGTAAGGGTACGAGCGTCATTTTCATTGTATTAGCGATGACGAGGTGGACGGTGCATCTATCGAGTTCGGGCTCGTTGAGTGAAATTTTGAATAATAATTTCGCTTGGATGTCGTCTGTTTGGGTAACGATCCGCATTCAATTGTGCAGCCGCAGAGTAATTGTTATGGCATTCACCTAAAATTAACATCATATCAACAATCTCTGTAGGAGGGTAGTGAGCCATGTTTCACTAAAGAATAATTTACTTTCGTCAGTTGATGTTTACGTTTCACAATCTGAAAGTGAAATGACGTCTGATCGCATTGCACATACATTCATACTGAGCCATATTTCGCAGTTTGGCCGCGGTAGCGCCACAGTCGGATGAGTAATCCAATTGTGAAGTGTTCCCTAATGAGATTTCAATATCATTGCGCCTCCCTCCATCAAAAACTGTGGCGGGTAGGATATATTTTGTAAAAAAGAATAGTTTAATTTGGCGTAATGAATGAATTGGTGCACATTTTTTATCGATTTGATGCGTCCTCCTCGGATCATTCAAAATAAATTTTTCTCGATTTCAGCGCCATCTGTCAATGGTTTAAAAAATGTTTCAGACCAAAATTGATTACTTTTTTATGGAGAATACGAATCGGGCTGGAGGTCACATGTAGTATCATATGATGTCTCCCTCTCAGCTTGCGAACTTGCCTTACCCACTATTTTTACCCGATGTATTGTTTTCGAGACAATCTCATCCGAAACTTCAGATGGACCACCGTGTATGAGGGATTTTTATAATTTCAGAAAACTCATAAAAATGGCCCGCTGAAGATGTACGATGCAGTGCGCAAGCGGGTTGAGGCACATCTTTCAATGTAATAGCCGTCTGGACATCTAATGTAACGAACCCTTTTCATTCATCCGAATGCCTAAAATTTCAGTGTTGAGTGAACACTTCAGTTATCCAGAGAAGCAGAGATAGAAGGGGGGTGGGGCAAAAGCTCGCGTGATTATTACTGTGAAGCGCAGTGTGTCACCTGGCTGAGGAATCATAGATCATCCTTGATCCTGGTTACAAGCTGCATTTCGTAGTAACGATTATATAGATCTGAAGAAGACTTATATTACGAATCGAAACTGGCAATCTGAATAAAATGTAACAAGTGACACATATGGCGTGCTTTCATTGTAGTTGCAGCGGTCACGGTTCCCAGAGACATCATGTCTTCAAATATTTTTCATGCTTCATTGTGGTACGTCGCCAAATGTTGGCACTCTTAGTGACGAGCATCAAAAATTTGTGAAAAACTCGCTCTGCTTCCACTACTTGTCGCAAGTCAGATCATACAGAATCGAGATATTACTTTTCTTTTTTGACTCATCAGTCTTCTGACTGATGAATTTGTCTCCTGTGCCAACCTTTTCATCTCAGATTAGCAACTGCAGCGTACGTCCTCAATTACTTGCTGGATGTATTCCAGGATTTGTCTTCATCTAGACTATCTTTTTACCCTTTACAGCTCATTTTAGTGCCATGGAATATTCCCTGATGTCTTAACAGATGTCCTACCATCCTGTCCCTTCTTCTTGTCATTGTTTTCCATATGTTCCTATCCTCATCGATGAGCGGACAACTTCTTCATTCCTTATCTTATCAATACACCTAATTTTCAACATTCTTCTGTAACACCACGAACCAGAGGCTTCGCGTCTGTTCTGTTTCGTTTTCCCACAGTCCATGTCCCACTACCATGTAATAATGTGCTCCGAACGAACACTCTAAGAAATTTCTTCCCAATATTAAGATCTATGTTGGAAAATAGCAAACTTCTCCAGAAACGCCGTTTTTCCAGTGGTGGTCTGCTTTTTATGTTCTCCTTGCTCTGGCCGTCATAGTTTAATTTGCTGCCTAGGCAGCAGAATTCGCTAACTTAGTCTACTTCGTGATCCCCAATTCTGATGTTAAATTTCTCGCTGTTCTCATTCCTGCTACTTCTCATTACTTCCCTCTTTCTTCGATGTACTTTCACAGCGTATTATGTACTCATTAGACTATTCATTCAATTCAGCACAACCTGTATTTCTTCTTCACTTTCACGGAGAACCTTATTAAAATCCTTTCACCTTGAATTTTAATCCCATTCTTGAACTCGTATTGCACTCATTGCTTCTTCGATGTGTACACTGAACAATAGTGGCGAAAGATACATCCCTGTCTTACACCCTTCTTAATCTGAGTACTCCGTTCTGTGTCTTCCACTCTAATTATTCTCTCTTCTTTATTGTACGTATTTCCTTACAGCTTACCCCTATTTTTATCATAATTCCGAACATCTCGTACCGTTTTACATTGTCGAACGCTTTTTCCCCGTCGACAAATCCAACGAACGTGTCTCAATTTTTCTTTAGTCTTGCTTCCATTATCATCCGCAAGGTCAGAACTATCTCTCTGGTCTCTTTCCCGTTCCTAAAGCCAAACTGATAGTCATCTAACAAATCCTCAGTCTTCTTTTCCATTCTGCTGTGTGTTATTCTTCTCCATAATTTGGATGAAAGAGCTGCTAACCTCATTGTGTGATAACAATCTTGCACCTATTGGTTCTTTCTATCTTCGGAATTGTGTCGATGGTATATCACCAGCCGCGTACATTCGATACACCAACGTGAACAGTCGTTTTGTTTGCACTCCCCCCAATGATTTTAGAAAGGCCGCTGGAATATTATCTGTTCCTTCCACGTTATTTGATGTTAAGTCAAGCAAAGCTATTTTTCAAATTCTGATTCTGATACTGAATCCACTATCTCTTCCCAGTCGCCTCGTGCTTCTTCTTCTTCTACGTCATCATAGACGCCTTCAATGCACTCTATATGTTGCCACACGTACTTTTAATTTCGCCGAAAGCTGTTTTGTCTTTTCTGTATGCTGAGTCAGTCTTTGCGACAATCATTTCTTTTTCGATTTCTTCGCATTTTTCATGCAGCCATTTCGCCTTAGTTTCCGTGCACTTCTCATTTATTTCTGTATTCCTGAATTTCCATAAATTTTTCTGTACTTCGTTCTTTTGTCGATCAGCTGAAGTATTTAACCTGTTATTATTGGTTTCTTCGTGGTTGCCTTCCTAGCAACTACAGTTTCCTTTCCAATTTCTGTGATTGCACTTCATACACATGTCCATTCCTCTTCAACTAAACTGCCTATTGAGCTATTTACTATCACAGTACCTGTAGCCTCAGAGAATATGAAGCCTGTCAGTTCAGTTTTTAGTAATTCCCCATCCCACTTTTTTGCGCATTGAACTGTCCTGACTAGTCACTTAAACTTCGGCCTATTCTTCATCGTTACTAAATCGTGATCTGAGTCTGCATCTTATCCTACGATACCTGGAGGTATTAGTATGTAGCCTTATATGAAGTCCGTAAAACTGTCACATCTTTAATTCGTTACTGACATAACATCAGAGTTAGCGAAAATTCGGAAAGTTCGGCAGGTGCAGATGCGCTTTTCCCTTAAAATTTCCCGACATAACACTTTAATCAGGCGTGTACATCATCTTTGGATTGCGCGTAGTACTCAAAAACATCACGAATCATTTTTGGGAATTCACTCGCATTCTTCCCTTTTGTATGCAAATTCCAAAGGTTATCGATTTCCTTCCGCATTTGCAATGATATTCTACAGACGTGGCTGTTTGTTGGCTACAATGACCACGTATAACGCCAGATGGGAATAATATGCAATCCAAAACCTATCTACTGATGAATACTATGAAACGTTCTTTCCAACCCTTCAAAAATTTTGCCATAATACTAACTTATACATGTAACCATCTTCATATATATATATATATATAGTTAAGGCTCACCGGCCATTTGACCATCTTATTCTGTGTAGATGCACAAACAGTGCCCGAACTCTTATGGGAATCGGCAGTAAAGCCGCGAGTAATGAGTATAATGGGCAGAGGTACTTTGAATAAAGTGCGGGACAATAAGTTGCGAATGTGGGTCTCACGGGAGGCGTGCCAGAGGTAAGTCCCTGCAGTCGCACTATCCTCTGTGTGTCCTCGGTGGCCCAGACGGACAGAGAATCTGCCATGTAAACCGGAGATTCAGTGTTCGAGTTCCGGTCGTGGCACACATTTTCAACTGTCCCCTTTGACTTATATCAACGCCAGTTTGCAGCTAGGGGTATTAATTTCACTGTAATTTCATTTAACGAGCTGCATGGTAACCGATGGTATCTGTTCTTTCGGAGACATGTCCGAAAGAGCAGATACCAACTTGATATATATAAAAGAAAGGTTCAAGAGTGCGATTAAAATTTAAGGTGAAAGTATGTCAGTGATAAGATTCGCCAATGAAATAGCTGTCCTCCGAGAAAGTGAAGAAGAATTACAGTATATGTTGAATGGAATGAACAGTCCAATGAGTAGCCGGCCAGGGTGGCCGAGCGGTTCTAGGCGCTACAGTTTGGAACCGCGCGACCGCTGCGGTCGCAGGTTCGAATCCTGCCTCGGATGTTTGTGATGTCCTTAGGTTAGTTCGGTTTAAGTAGTTCTAAGATCTAGGGGACTGATGACCTCAGAAGTCTCATAGTGCTCAGAGCTATTTTAACCAATCAAGTCGAATGAGTACAGAATAAAGATGGAGAGTAAACTAAAGAAAGACAAAAATAATCAAAAGTAGCAATAATGGGAACAGCGGGATACTTAACGTCAGAATTAGGGCTCACGAAGTTAAGGAATTCTGCTACCCGAGCAGTAAAATAACTAGGTAGTAAAATAACCTATGATGGACGTAGCAATCAGGACATAGAAAGCAAAGCACTGGCAAAATGGCATCCCTGGCTAGGAGAAGTCGACTAGCATCAAACACAGAGTTCAATTCAAGGAAAAAATTTCTAAGAATGTACATTTGGAGCACGGCATTGTATGGTAATGAAAAATGGACTATGAGAAAACCGGAAAGAAGAGAATCGAAATATTGAGATGTGGTGCAACAGAAGAATGTCGAAAATTAGATGGACTGATAAAGTAAAGAATGAGGAGATACTCTGCAGGATCTGCAAGGAAAGGAAAGTATGGAAAACACGGACAGAAGAAGGAGTAGCATGGTAGGACACCTATTAAGGCACGAGGGAATAACGTCCCTAGAACTAGATAGAGGTGTAGAGGTTAAAGACTGTAGAGGAAGACTAGAGGAGACTAGATTAATTCTGGGCGGAGATTGCAAGTGATTCTCCGGGATGAAGATGTTGGCATAGTGGAGGAATTCGTGGCGGGCTGCTTCAACCAGTGAGATAAGACTAAAAAAAAATAGTGAACAAGAGAGTATTTCAGTGTTTCTTATCCCGACAAGTGGATAGGTCACGCAAGATCAGTTGCTTTGCTCGCCAGATCTCAGGATCTTAACGCTCTGGACTCCTGCCTTTGGGGTCGTCTCAAGGAGCTTGTGTATGGCATTGCAATTGATACTGGAGCACAACGACAGCAGCGAATTCAAAATGGCTGTGCAACTGTTCAAAATGAGCCTACAACATTCCGAGAACGGTTAGACGTCTAGTACATCGCTGTCTTTGTCTGCATGAACATCATTTTGAACACGTTCTGGGGTAAACGTAAAATACGTAATTGTGTTGAGTTTTGAGTTCCTTCGTGTTGTTGCTTTCCGAGAAATTTTGTATACTTTGTATTGTGCTTGTGAGGCCCACTCTAGTAAATAACTCTGAAATAAAACAATTTTTGCCAAAACTTTACATAACATTTTACGCTTATTTCGGTTCAGATGTTCAGATGTGTGTGAAATCTTATGGGTCTTAAATGCTAAGGTCATCAGTCCCTAAGCTTACACACGACTTAACCTAAATTATCCTAAGGACAAACACACACACCCATGCCCGAGGTTGCCGGGATCAGCTGCACAGTCTCATTTTGGTGCACACATTACACTCACGAAGTGTGTACTGTTACTTTCTAATCAGCCAGTGTATATGTCGGTATGAGTGGTTCTCTGATGTCACTGTAACGAGAAGAGTCCACTGGCGGACTTAGTACGACGCAGAGCAAGGTGGCTTGTACTTCTAGTGGTCCTTTCGTGGTCGAACGCATCAGGCAAATTCGGCCATCTTGAGACCTTATCTCTACACTGGGATTTGACTAGCCAACTTCTATCTGAAGGTTGCCAATGTGAGCATGAGCGCGTTTTCTGGAGCACAATGACATCAGACCTCGGGAAACCGAGTTTTGGTTGCCGGTGTTATTTGGACAACTACGTGAGAACGGGTTTTGGACATGTACTTTTACTGACGCATGACAAATCTCTGGAAGCGCGGTCGCTAGTCACATTTAACTAGTTGCATTTGACGGTTATGGTGCGCTTTATGCGGTTGATTGACGCCGTTGAATGGCGCTGGAACTTGATAGTGCTCCTCTGCTGCGGCGGCTGCGAGCTCCGGACAGGCTGTGGAAAGGGGGTACTCTGCACGTCATACTGGGGAACTTTGGTTGTTTCCTCGCTCGATTGTTTGTTATTTGCAAAAATGACGACGCTGAGTGTAGTCACACTGTCGTTGGCAAACATTTGTTCGGTCGTGTGTGCCTCCGTCTATTGTCTGGGCAAAGACCATTATGAGTACTACGTGTGAGGGAAGTGAAGTTGCTTAGATAACGCTTTATGTTTGTTAGTTTGTTGGCTCGAGCCTGTTTGCTCTAATTTCGTCTATGGTGAGAATTCTTGAGAGAATGACTGCACACTTGTGATTCGAAATTTGCTGTCGTCTTTTGTCTGGCTTTCTCTGCTTTGTCTGTTGCAGTCATTTTGCTCTTCGCGGGGATTTTCACTACCTGCGAGTGTTCATTATTACGCGTGGAATAATTATATTAGTTCCTGCGCTATATTCTCCGTGTTCGATTCTAGCTCGACCTTAAGGAATAGACGCTGTAGCGAAATTGTTTGCCAGTGGCAAATAGCGTTAGTATAATCGCCACTGTCTAGTTCCATGCAGAGGCTGCACTTTAAGAATCAATTGACTAACACAAATACGTGTGTGTAAAGCGAGGGGCTACCCCCCGCAGTTAACTAAGTTCCACTTAGTATCGCGGGAAACGCCGCCTCAAAATAAACGCGTTAGTGCCCGCTGGAGAAATTTAGAATTAATGGGCGTTGCCGTCTACTTAACGATACTTAGTACCAGGTTAAGAATCACCTTACGCACGCTATAAGATATGCACTAGTCGTGTCATACGTAGAAAATGGTTGTGGTGGTAGTGTTGAGTTACCAGTAATTTTAATAACCGGAGAGATGGTAGAGTTATTGTGTATGATCTAACTGTCCTTGTTATTGATGGTTTCGGTTACTATTTACTAGTGTTGAGTACCCGTTTGTGCTGCCCTGTGTTGGATGTGTGTATGGCGATGAGTGCCGATCAGCAAATTTTTGAGTGTCTGCAAATTCTTTATTTCGTGTTTAAAGATGGTGTCCATCAGAGATTGAATTATGTTATTGAAGGCAGCCGTTTCTGGTGTTTTAGGGAAATGTACTTTTTTAAAAAGAACACTGAAATATTTTAAACAGTTGTTGAAATAGTTGCAATTCGTGGACGCTTGATGTTTTTATAGTGTAGCTGAATGTTAAAAATATTTCCACCTGCAAAATCTGCAACGTAACCATAAGGAATGTTTCAATCAGAAAAGGCCATATTATGTATACAGTTCTCTGTTCCAGAGTAAACTGTTTGTCGTGTTTGGTTGCATTCCAGCAGCAACCATTCTGTATTTGTGCCTTCGCTGGCTCCAGAGACCAGTAAGTAGATATCCGGATGGCAGAGGCGAATACATTTTCTATAAGATTTAAACAAAAGAAACAATCAGCTCAACTGAGTATCAGACAATGCACGGTGAATGATTGAAGGAATCAAGTTAATTAGTGGGAGAACATAAAGTAAACGAAATTATGTCGAATACCGACTCAATTATAATACGCAGCACATTTTCAAATGCAGTAACAGTCCTTCGAGCCCAGCTTCCCAAGCACCCACCCATCCACTACCCCCCCCCCCTCCCGCCCCCCCTCCACACACAAACATGTGCAAAGGCTTGGAGTATTTTTTGGAAAAACTACATTCCGTTTAAGGAGATCAGTGATTTACAATACGTGTGAGTCATACCTGACATTCAGTGAACACACGTTCATGCCCTGTAAAAGTAAACATCATTCCGTATATCACGGAATTACATAGGTATAACCTAGTGTTGAGTTGTGTGCCTGTGTCCTATACACTACAAATCCTTACTTATGAAAACCACAAAATATGTCACATTTACAGTAGAAGATCAAGCAGTTATTCGTAAAATATAAAATTTTAGCATGCAGATCGTTACTGCAGTAAAACCATATTTAAAACAGAGTAAGGTCTTTATGATGAAAGGAAGAGAAGAGCAATCCCTATGCTACGTATTTCCGACGGCTGATGCCACTCCACTTCGAGTTGATAGATGTTTGCACCACTGCGCATAAGCTCTGAAGAAGCTACACGCACCGTACTAAAATGGCGGCATTCTGTTGCAGTTCGCTGGCACCCTTCTTCTGGCTGCGGGGTATTAACGATAGCCGGGCAGATGCTCGGAAAATGGAGCGGTTAACAGTTACGCAGTTACGAGGCTTGGCCTTCCAATGCGAAACCACTGAAATCGATGATTTCTCGGTGAGTAATGAAGAGATAGGCGTCAGGAATTACGGTTTGAGACATGAAAGGATTGCAGTAGCAATTATTACTATAATGGCAATTATGTAGATGTTGCTAGTGTATAGAGACAGACCAACGGAGAAGCCAATTGTTTCACTGATTCCAAAGACTGAAAAACAACCCTGTCGACCATCTGATGAAAGGTTGATAGATGACATTAGAAAACGTGCAGGCACAGCATGAGTAGGTTTAGCTGCATGAGTGAGAGGAGGTGTTTAATGGGGAATAGCTAATGATGATCATTTGCACGTTAAAGACACAGTAAAATTTGTTTATAGTCACACCTACGACGTCGTAGAACAAGTACAATTTTTTGTTTTGTTTTATTTTCCTTGATTCTATGGAGTTGCTGACAAGAACACAGTAGTTCTTTATTCCTCACGTGTATCTCAGACGTTGCAGATGTTATTTTGTGGCCAGTTCCATTAATTGTCTTTCACACAGGCAGACAATAGGCGACACAATAAGGCAACCGTCTCTCCAGCCGAATCGACGGCAAACGGGATAGTGGAAAAAGGAGATGGACGCCGCTAGCGCGCCCCTTCAGCCCCACACAAAGGCTCCCAATTGGCCGCCTGTACCTGCTGCAGACTGCTGACTGACACGTCCTCGCATTGGGAGCAGCGCACGCGCCCAGATTATCGTGTGAGCAGGCGCGCGCGTGCCAGCGAACCAAAACCACTCCATTGTGTGCACGGACTGACTGCGACGCCTCGAGGACACAGGGAGTCACTCGCATACAAATTTTGTCGGCGTGTGGGGTGAATCGGGAAGGAAACTTTTCTCGCAAGGACAGATTCAGCATACAGAAAAGTTAAAACACGTTAACTGTAAAACGAAAAGCACGAACGTCGCCGTTCGATCTGAAAATTGAATACCACTGTTAGTCGCAGAGGAGAAACGACATACGTAGAACGTGTACTCTGGAAAGCATGTAATAGGAGGAGTAAAGGTCTGCTGTCGTGATACAATAAGAAATATATTTCAGTTTGGAAGAATTTTTTTTTTGAGTCATCAGTCTTCTGACTGGTTTTTAAAAGGCCCCCCACGAATTGCTATTCTTCATCTCAGAGGAGCACTTGCCTCCTACATCCTCAATTATTTGCTTGATGTATTCTAATCTCTGTCTTCCTCTACAGTTTTTACCTTCTACAGCTCCCTCTAGTACCATGGAAGTCATTCCTTCATGTCTTTACGGATGTCTTATCATCCTGTCCCTTCTCCTTGTCAGTGTTTTCCACATATTCCTGTCCTCTCTGATTCTGCCCAGAACCTCCTCATTCCTTACCTTATCAGTCCACATAATTTTCAACATTCGTCTATGGTATCACATCTCAAATTCTTCGCTTCTCTGCTGTTCCGGTTTTCCCACATCCATGCTTCAATGCTGTGCTCCAAATGTACATTCTCAGAAATTTCTTCCCCAAATTAAGGCCTATGTTTGATACTAGTAGGATTCTCTTGGTCAGGAATGCCCTTTCTGAGAGTGCTAGTCTGCTTTTGCTGACCTTCTTGCTCCGTCCGTCATTGGATATTTTGCTGCGTAGGTAGCAGAATTACTCAACTTCAACTACTTCGTGACCGTCATTGCTGATGTTGTTTCTCGCTGTTCTCATTTCTGCTACTTCTCATTACTTTCGTCACTCTACGATGTACTCGCAATCCATATTCCGTACTCGTTAGGCTGTTAGTTTCACTTAGCAGATCGTGTAATTCATCTTCGCTCCCGGGCAGAAGGTGTACAGGACCTATTATCAATGTCGGTTATAGAATATTGAAAGGTAGGCGATCGAACAAGACAGGATAGATAACATGCCTCTGGAATTTCTAAAATCGCTGTTGAAAATAGCAGCCAAACAATTATACAAGTTAGTGAGCAGAATCTGGAGACACAATATAGGACTTTCAGAACAATATCTCCAAAAACACGAGGACAGCAAAGGGAGACAGGTGCAAAAACTATCGAAGATATAATTAAAGATTTCATTCATCCTAGAATGATATTCAAGAGAATGAGAAATTGAGTATCAGTTAGATGCTCCGTATTTAGGAAAAATAATACGGCCAATTCTAACATTGCACTTGATAATGGAATCAAGACTTCACTAAAATAAAAGCATTGCAGCGTGTCGACCTAGAAACAACATTCAACTTAAAATTGTATAACAGTATTTGTACTTGAAAGAACAAAAATTCGAGCTGTGGGGGAGAATGGGTAATATCCTTTCGTACAAGGACAAGAGGAAACAATGAGAGATAAGCACTGGCATTAAAACAGACCACTATTGTTGTACTTGCGTAGCCAAGAAGCTATGATGGATATAAAAGGAAGCTTCGGGAGTGCGATGGAAATTCAGGATGAAAAGGTATCAATTACAGGACCTGTTGAATGGAAAAAACAATGTAATGAACACAGAACATGGAATGAGAATAAATGAAGTAAAAATGAAATTAACGCAGAAATGAGACTAGCGATTTAACGTAACGCCAAAATAGTGTATCACATAGCAGACAATGTCAGAATTATGCTGCGTACGAACCAAAATAAGGCATGAAGGTTGATGCAAGGAGAAATAAGAAGCACACCATACAGTGATGATATTCCTTGATAAGGAGATGTACAAGATATCTCAAAAGTACCTACAACCTCATTGTGCTATAACACCCAAACGAATTAAGATATTCTAACCACGTTTGGCTTATGTGACAGAAAAACTTACAAATTGTGGTCTATGTGTGTTCAAGGTTGTCGTATGTGGATCATAATCACAACGATTCAAGAAAAGGCTCAGTGTGTGGAATGTCTAGGGCGTCTCGTCAGGGTTCACGCGGCTCCCCCCTCCCCCTCCCCCTCCCCCTCCCCCTCGAGGGTTTCGGGTCCTCCCTCGGACACGGGTGTGTGTGTTGTCGTTAGGGTAAGTTAGTTTGAGTTAGATTACGTAGAGTGTAAGCCTAGGAACCGATGACCTCAGGAGTTTGGTCCCATAAGAACATTCCACCAATGTGGAGATGTTTATTCAGACCCAATCTGAAACGCACGCTCAAGGGGACTTCCAAACACGGAATAGGAAGCACCCATCATGGGTTGATGAGCTGGAACAAGTAAGCCGAAACAGAACGGACAGGGTTGGGTTCTCAACGTTTACCGCAGAAGTCTGTTCGGAGAGCATCGCAGGAGCTGCAGATCCCTAGGGCGACTGTGCGTTGGGTCGTTCGGAATCCTTTACAGATGTATCCACAGCGACTGGAACGGTTGCAAGCACTAGAACTAGAGGACATGCCACAAAGTATTCAGTCTGCTGTGGACGTTCGTCGCTGTTTTTCTAAACAACCAACCATTTTGTGATGAAGTAACATTCAACATGTGTGTTAAAGTAAACAAACACAATATTCACATTCGGGGCAGAATCAATCCGCATACTGTAACGGAAGAGGTACCTGACAGGTTTATCTTGGTCTCCGCTGTTAACGAATAAAGAATCTCCCAATTCAATTAGTCGTGGAAAAGGCGTTCCTGCGATCATCCAGCTTACCTCTGTTCGCAGTAATCCGGTGATATTCGCTATGGCATGCTACGCAAGTGCGAGAGACGGCAATTAATTTTTGACTGTCTCTTATATCAAAAATCTCCTTTCAGAATAGCTATGTGAGTCACATTTCGTTAAATCAAACACAGATTCAATAACTAGAGTCTTTGTTGAGATTTATTTGCAGAAGAGTTATAAGGAGGTCATTCAGAAAGAATGATACATAATCTCAGAAACCACATGATCGGTACCGTCTTAGTTCATTGCCCGATCAACTGTTATAGGATATACGACAGGAAAACATTCCCTTCAGTTTTCCGTTCCAGTGTAAATTCTCCTATTCATACTCATTTTACTAAGGTTTGAAGCTCCTCTTCTTGTTCTTCCGTGTTTGCGATTTAAAAATTGAGTTCTGTTGGAAATCTGCCTTATGCAAACACAATTACTTTATTTTTATATTTACCCAGACATGTTTCGAGACCAATGTGTCATCTTCTGTGGGTAAAATTTTTATTTCTGTAAAGCACGATATCACATTTGTAACAATTTAACCGCTGTAGGCCTAAGAGGTACAATATTTGCAAATTGCTTCCGTTTGTTTTAACACTCACCTTAAACTAACGTAGTTAACTGAACTGTATCCTTATACGTCGATTTTAGTGGTGGTTTTCATCGTTTTTTTGACAGAATGCCATCTGCAAACTAGCCATGAAAAAATTATTGCGTATTTGTGGAGAGCTATTTCGAGGGTAGAGGTTATGTACGTTTCTTTACTTACATTATCTGTCCTCTTTCGTGTCCCTGGCTGGTGTATCAATCAGCTGCTATTTAGTGCATTGCTTTCACTCAGTTTTTCACAGATATCCGCTCACTACTTCACCTCACATATACTTACATAAAATGTGGCGAAATATAATCTCAGCAGACACTTCTGACAACACACTCAGTGAGAGGTGTCATGTTATTGTTGTTGCTCACTTGTTCATCGTTAGTCTTGTGTTTGTTATGGCACTCATTTTGAGTGTGTTTGTGTGTGTGTGTGTGTGAGAGAGTGTGTGTGTGTGTGTGTGAGAGAGAGACTGAGAGAGAGAGAGAGAGAGAGAGAGAGAGAGAGAGAGAGAGAGAGAGATGGAAAGATGGGTGGGGAGAGAACTAGGAAACCAGAAGTAGTAGTAGTAGCAGTTGTTGTTGTTGTTGCTGTGAGGTTAGCGGTAGATGGCGAAACATCCTCTGAATCCGTAGAAATATAAGTATGTTTCAGTTTTGATTTTCATTTCATTGAGCTCCACAGTTACATACACCACTGGCCATTAAAACTGCTACACCAAGAAGAAATGCAGATGATAAACAGGTATTCATTGGACAAATATATTATACTAGAACTGACATGTGATTACATTTTCACGCAATTTGGGTGCATAGATCCTGAGAAATCAGTACCCAGAACAACCACCTCTGGCTGTAATAATGGCCTTGATATGCCTGGGCATTGAGTCAAACAGAGCTTGGATGGTACAGCTGCCCATGCACCTTCAACACGACACCACAGTTCATCAAGAGCATTGACTGGCGTATTGTAACGAGCCAGTTGCTCGGCTACCATTGACCAGACGTTTTCAATTGGCGAGAGATATGGATGGCCAGGGCAGCAGTCGATCATTTTCTGTATCCAGAAAGGCCCGTACGGGACCTGCAACATGGGGTAGCGTATTATCCTGCTGAAATGTAGGGTTTCGCAGGGATCGAATGAAGGGTAGAGCCACGGGTCGTAACACATCTGAAATGTAACGTCCACTGTTCAAAGTGCCGTCAATGCGAACAATAGGTGACAGAGACGTGTAACCAATGGCAACCCATACCACCACGCCAGGTGATACGAATACACGCTTCCAAGGTGCGTCCACCGCGATGTCGCCAAACACGGATGCGACCATCATGATGCTGTAAACAGAACCTGGATTCATCCGAAAAAATGACGTTTTGCCATTCGTGCACCCAGGTTCGTCGTTGAGTACACCATCGTAGACGCTCCTGTCTGTGATGCAGCGTCAAGGGTAACCGCAGCCATGGTCTCCGAGCTGATAGTCCATACTGCTGCAAACGTCGTCGAAGTGTTCGTGCAGATGGTTGTTGTCTTGCAAACGTCCCCATCTGTTGACTCAGGGATCGAGACGTGGCTGCACGATCCTTTACAGCCATGCGGATAAGATGCCTGTCATCTCGACTGCTAGTGATACGAGGCCGTTGGGATCCAGCACGGTGTTCCGTATTACCCTCCTGAACCCATCGATTCCATATTCTGCTAACAGTCATTGGATCTCGACCAACGCGAGCAACAATGTCGCGATACGATAAACCGCAATGGCGATAGGTTACAATCCGACCTATGTCAAAGTCGGAAACGTGATGGTACGCATTTCTTCTCCTTACACGAGGCATCACAACAACGGTTCACCAGGCAACGCCGGTCAACTGCTGTTTGTATATGAGAAATCGGTTGTAAACTTTCCTCATGTCAGCACCTTGTAGGTGTTGCCACCGGCGCCAACCTTGTGTGAATGCTCTGAAAAGCTAATCATTTGCATATCACAGCATCTTCCTTCTGTCGGTTAAATTTCGCGTCTGTAGCACGTCATCTTCGTGGTGTAGCAATTTTAATGGACAGTAGTGTAGAAATTTTCGAATAACATCCCCGCCATTAAAATTAATTTATTTCACGCTATCGCGGTTTCACATTTATATTCAGGATCAAATAAAGGATGAAAGATCATAAAATGTACCACATGCCTGAATGATATCTAATCTTCAACTTATTACAACATACATCAGGCCTTATAAACGAGTCTCGCTTTACTCTGTACGCATATCCTGCAATGCGAATACTGGTTAATATTTGTGTATTATAATATGTTGTCATTCAGTCATGTCGGACATTTCCTGGTCTATCAGCTTTGTACTTGATGGTAGCTATAAACTTTAAATCGCAACATTGTGTAGTAAATTATTACATTACAGTCAAACGGTGGAAATTTCATTGAAACAGTTAAACATGTTAACTTTAGTCAAATACAGTATTTAGTCTTTGACATTTGTAATGTTGTTGTTGTTGTGGTCTTCAGTCCTGACACTGGTTTGATGCAGCTCTCCATGCTATTCTGTCCTGTGCAAGATTCTTCATCTCCCAGTACCTACTGCAACCTACATTCTTCTGAATCTGCTTATTGTATTCATCTCTTGGTCTCCCCCTACGATTTTTACCCTCCACGCTGCGTTCCAATACTAAATTGGTGATCCCTTGATGCCTCAGAACATGTTCTACCAACCGATCCCTTCTTCTGGTCAAGTTGTGCCACAAACTTCTCTTCTTCCCAATCCTATTCAATACTTCCTCGTTAGTTATGTGGTCTACCCATCTAATCTTCAGCATTCTTCTGTAGCACCACATTTCGAAAGCTTCTATTCTCTTCTTGTCCAAACTATTTACCGTCCATGTTTCACTTCCATACATGGCTACACTCCATACAAATACTTTCAGAAACGACTTCCTGACACTTAAATCTATACTCGATGTTAGCAAATTTCTCTTCTTCAGAAACGCTTTCCTTGCCATTGCCAGTCTACATTTTATATCCTCTCTATTTCGACCATCATCAGTTATTTTGCTCCCCAAATAGCAAAACCAAAACATTTGTAATATAAAATACGTATTAGATGCACTTGAAAGTTCAGTATTAATCAGTTTCACTTAAATTATCAATATAAGTCAGACGTGCTTGAATGTTCAAATTCAGTCATGTACAACTTTCAACATTGCCAGATGTAGAAATCGAAAGTCAATGAGCCGTTTATGGTCAACACACACGCATAAAATATACATAGGATTTCTTATGACAACTTTGAATTCCTTTTGCAGTTTCATCACCTACAAACCTCTCACCCACATTAGCCGGACATATGCCAATATTGCCTGGATCTCCGACACTTCTATGTCGACAAATTGCTTGATTGAATTTCTGTATTTCACTTCTATGGTCACAGACATTGTTGGTCCTCAGGAGTACCGGTTTCGGTCAGCGGTGACCATCTTCAGATCTGTTTTATAAAAAACGTGTCCTAGCATACTGGAGCCATACATAACTGATCTGAAGATGGTCATTGCTGACTGAAACCGGTAGTCTGAGGACCTACAATATTTGTGATTATAGACGTGAAACAAATTCATTCTACATTTGCGGATCACTGTTCCATTCGCGACAACTTTGCAGCTTGTGAAATTCCTTGCCTATCCAGAAGTAGCACCCTGTAGCATCTCATCGACTTTCCGTGCCTTCTTCTCATTGTGGAACACCTTCGGACCAAATCTCAGCGTTAGTAATTCCACTTTCATGCACCCCAAGCCTCATGCATCATCTCTTACCGTAACTCCAGCTCTTACTACTCAATGACATCTATCCCAATAACTTCCCTTCCTTCTTGCTCCAGTCAACAACAATCTGCCTTACCCCATCCTTCCCTTTCATTCCTCCTCCAACATCCCCCCCCCCCCCCCCGTAGTATTAGTTGGTTCTTGAGGTTCAATGGGGTAGTAATCATAGTTCCACCTGTTTCATGAACAGAATAATTTTCGTGCATCCCCAACATCACCGTTGTATCATAACATCACAGCATCATCATAATTTTTCATCCTGAATAAAATGTATAATATCACCTATATTTTTTAAATCGTACGAAGTTTGACCAGTGTGTCTTATTAGAAGAGAAAAAATATAGCAACTCTGTCAGACATCTGAAACTTTTGGTTTTACTCCAACTATTCCTCCCCATCTCCACCCCCCCACCCCTTATAGTGTCTCCAGATACTGCACAGGAAAAATATAATGGGATGTAACTCAGCCAGGTTACTAGGAAGTTATATCTATGCTGCGACACGTATTATTTAATTGCAAGTATATGTGCGTGGCACATTCTAGAATAGATAGTTGTTGTACCCCCTTATGCTTTTGTGACAGGTTTCTGTTGTATGTCTGCAGATACTTGACAATGACTTAACGAAGATCTTATAAAAGCAGTACAAGAATTTAGTGGCTGAACTCTTCGTAATAAAGTCAGAAGTCAAGATTCCAATCTACGTTACGTATACTTCGCACATAAGTAAAATAAATCCAACGTACATATGCAAAACTGTGGCTATTTATAGAAAGCTTAGCTACTAAAAAAAAGAACGTTTTTGATTTTACACCAATCATTTCGTTATTGTCCAAAGAATAAACAAATTTGAGGTGAACAAAGTTATTTCACAGATGTGCAATGAAGAGACTAAATCAAAATAGATGACAGGTATGAACGGGTCGTAAGTCCCCCGATTTTGTCAAAGTACAGACAGGGGATAAGGAATGCTGCTCAGGTCTGGATCTAATATCGCTAGCGTGGGGGACGTCGTAGCTCTCAGCACATGATTTACGACACGGGCCGCTGCGGACTCGAAAAATGCGACCATTTGTGCAGCGATATATATTCCTCCGTTTGCGGCCCCTCCCTTCTTGTCGCGTCCTTCATTCTTATTCATTGAATGCAAAATATGCAAATGTTCCTCCCTGTATTCTTCTAGAAGCCCACTGTGATTATCCTTCATATCTTTCGTTACGAAAATCACCTCTTGACTTTACATGCACATTCAGAATTCAGCAGTATCGGAAACTCATCTAAGACGGTTCATTACTTTTATTTTTAACAGCAATGATGGACTCTTCGTAGAGATATTGACTTTCCATCAACGCTTTTAAGCCGTTATACTTACGTATTAGAGTGAATTCACACATCTAATTTCCGATATTTGAGCTAAATGACTATCATTAAAACATTCAAGACAGTGGTCAAGATATCAGTACACGACGGATAGTCATCAAGTTTAAGGCACGACGGATAGTCAAAAAGTTCATTGATAAAATTTTTTTGTTAAAACTAAGAAAAGGCTAGATATTTCAGGGAAGACTGAAACTGCATCATTCGTGATTTAAATAATGAAAACTGCATCAGTAAACATAAGTAACTTGTGCAGTTTTCATTATTTAAATGATAAAGATTTTCTTACAAAAATCTTTCAATCTCTACATCGCATTTGCATAAGAAAATTAAAATGTGGTGCGTAGCTAGTTTCGGTTGCAACTAAAACCATCTTCAGATCATGCCTATACTAAATTAGGGTTGAACACATACTGTATGTGCCACTAATAATCATCAAGCAACGGTATGCATTTTTGTAGAAAGCAACATGAATGAGAAATTTATTGCTAATAGCAAAGACAAAACTGACACTGGCTGTACACCACACTCGCTCGAGACGCTGGTTGAATAAACTGTGTCAGTAAAAGCACATCAACTATTAACTTGCAATTGTATGAAAAGTAAGTTCAGCGAAAACAACTTTTACGCACCATCAAAAATATCAGGATTGGTTCTAAACAATGGTTGATAAAATCACACACAATCATAAAACAGAAAGTGGTCTCTGTTACACAAGATAAATCATCGACGACGAAACAAAGCGCTTGTATGGCTAGGTGGACTCACTTGGCTACCCTCATTCAATGTCAAAACGTAACCAAGTATTTTATTTTGGTGTCTACGAGTTAACGTGGAAAACCCTGGCCATTTCATATTTTGTGATGGAATCCGATTTTATCAATCAGGGTCTAGAACTATTCCTGATTTTTGTGGCTTTGCATAACAGTTTTCTTCACTGAACTTCCTTTTCATAAAGTTGCAAGTTAATAACTTATGAGATTTTATTAATGTAACCAGTTTGTTGGTTGGTTGGTTTGAGGGATTGAAGGGACCAGACTACAAGGGCCATCGGTCCCTTACCATTTGTTTTCAACCGGCCTCTCGTATGAGTATGGTGTACACCCAGGCTTAATTGTGTTGTTGCCGTTAGCACCAAATTTCTTATTCCTGTTGCTTTCTACAGAGATGTATGTCACTGAATGACAATTATTATTGGCACATACAGTTTGTGTTCAACCCTACACAAATGCATAGCGTCCGGCGTTTACAGGAGACTGTCAGTAATCAAATGCCAAGTACTGAGGGGACTCCTTCCCCCTCCCCTATCGCCCCCCTCCCCCACAACCGTGAAAAATTTAAAAAAATAGACGTATTGTTTTAGACTTTAAATGATCTATTTCAGGCATTTTCCGATCGTACATGAAGGGGATAATATGTTTAGTTGATCACATATTCACTTTCTGTTTCTTCTTAAAATTAAGGTGAATTATGATTTTCAATAAAGAAACATTTTTCACCCTCAGTGTCACACAAATGTCCAGTGAGAGTGAAGGAGGATTCTGCAGCTGATGATTCACGTTTTCTACTGACAGCTGCCTGTTACAGCGAACCATTTCTGTCTCATTCAAAGCGTTATAATTTTTTGTTGTTGTTGTTATTGCCAGCACCCTTTCGTGTGGTGGCAGCTCACCAGTCTTGCTGACGATCAGTTTTTCCAGTCAGATAAGGAATCCACTTGTTGTTGTTACTGTTGCTCTTGCGGTATTGAAAAATGAGAGACATAATACTTTTCATCGGCGGCTGCGGTGGCCGAGCGAAAGTCAATGATGATGCCCTTTTGGATGCCAGATAGCCGGCTGCTGTGACCTAGCGGTTCTACGCGCTCCAGTCCGGAACCGCGATACTGCTACGGTCGCAGTTTCGAATCCTGCCTCGGGCATGGACGTCGTTGATGTCCTTAGGTTTAAGTAGTTCTAAGTCTAGGGGACTGATGACCTGTTGAGTCTCATAGTGCTCAGAGCCATTTGAACTCTTCATCTACGACACTGCTGCTGGTGCGCAGCAATGCAGCTTTTTTTTTTGTAGGGAATCATTTTTCGTTTAATATTTTTATAACTATGACTTCGAACATTCCAGAGGTATTCCTCTGACTCATAGAGCGTGACAGGTTCGTAAATTCTGCTTCTTGTCGACTACATTTTGTAAAGAAACACACGTAAAAACGATACGCAACACTGAGGGCCGTTTCAAGGACATTTTTGCAGATAAGGGACTTACATTTGACGCCCATCACTCATTTTCCCTCGAACACTTCAATTATCAGTTTTCGCTACTGATTGTGATATTCGTTGTATGCAAATCTTCCACTTCGATGCCTCTGGCTCCCTTATGAGCTTGGTGCCCCAGGCAGGCGTTACTGTGATACATACTGCATAGAAATCAAACAACTGCGACGCCTCTGGCGCTCCTTTCGTGTTGGCGACCCAAGCGGTGGCTCGTGTCACTTGGGCCTTAAACCTGCCCTGGCAACACTACAGCGAGAGCAAAAACGAGCACTAGCGCAGGGTGGGGCATTTACTGGTAGCAGGCCGGGAACAACGCTCCGTTGATCTGCCCTTTTGCGGACATAGATCTGGAACACTGGTTTTGTGTTACCAAGGTGATGTCAACATGCACTTGCTGCGAACATTGTTTCGAACTGACGAGGAGAACGCGGCAAGTGCCATAACCCAATTTCCCAGAAACTTTGCTCAGCAGAAGAGGAGTCAAAATGAGCGAACACATGTATCCGCTTATTCATAGATACTCCTCCGATTTTGAGAAAACGACAGTCAAAGTATTAGACGTCCTTTTTGTGCCTTTTAGTGAGTAAACGATCTAACCGAAGCTGTGGTGCAGTGGATAGCCTCTCCGCTTTACACTTTTGCGCACCGTGTTCGAAACCTGATTAATACTTATATTTCCATTTTTAATTTATCTATCCAAGCCCGTAGAAGATTACTACACGAATGTTTTCCGATGTAAATTGAAATAACGTTGCCCTTATAAGCATGTTAAATATACACTCCTGGAAATGGAAAAAAGAACACATTGACACCGGTGTGTCAGACCCACCACACTTGCTCCGGACACTGCGAGAGGGCTGTACAAGCAATGATCACACGCACGGCACAGCGGACACACCAGGAACCGCGGTGTTGGCCGTCGAATGGCGCTAGCTGCGCAGCATTTGTGCACCGCCGCCGTCAGTGTCAGCCAGTTTGCCGTGGCATACGGAGCTCCATCGCAGTCTTTAACACTGGTAGCATGCCGCGACAGCGTGGACGTGAACCGTATGTGCAGTTGACGGACTTTGAGCGAGGGCGTATAGTGGGCATGCGGGAGGCCGGGTGGACGTACCGCCGAATTGCTCAACACGTGGGGCGTGAGGTCTCCACAGTACATCGATGTTGTCGCCAGTGGTCGGCGGAAGGTGCACGTGCCCGTCGACCTGGGACCGGACCGCAGCGACGCACGGATGCACGCCAAGACCGTAGGATCCTACGCAGTGCCGTAGGGGACCGCACCGCCACTTCCCAGCAAATTAGGGACACTGTTGCTCCTGGGGTATCGGCGAGGACCATTCGCAACCGTCTCCATGAAGCTGGGCTACGGTCCCGCACACAGTTAGGCCGTCTTCCGCTCACGCCCCAACATCGTGCAGCCCACCTCCAGTGGTGTCGCGACAGGTGTGAATGGAGGGACGAATGGAGACGTGTCGTCTTCAGCGATGAGAGTCGCTTCTGCCTTGGTGCCAATGATGGTCGTATGCGTGTTTGGCGCCGTGCAGGTGAGCGCCACAATCAGGACTGCATACGACCGAGGCACACAGGGCCAACACCCGGCATCATGGTGTGGGGAGCGATCTCCTACACTGGCCGTACACCACTGGTGATCGTCGAGGGGACACTGAATAGTGCACGGTACATCCAAACCGTCATCGAACCCATCGTTCTACCATTCCTAGACCGGCAAGGGAACTTGCTGTTCCAACAGGACAATGCACGTCCGCATGTATCCCGTGCCACCCAACGTGCTCTAGAAGGTGTAAGTCAACTACCCTGGCCAGCAAGATCTCCGGATCTGTCCCCCATTGAGCATGTTTGGGACTGGATGAAGCATCGTCTCACGCGGTCTGCAAGTCCAGCACGAACGCTGGTCCAACTGAGGAGCCAGGTGGAAATGGCATGGAAGCCGTTCCACAGGACAACATCCAGCATCACTACGATCGTCTCCATGGGAGAATAGCAGCCTGCATTGCTGCGAAAGGTGGATATACACTGTACTAGTGCCGACATTGTGCATGCTCTGTTGCCTGTGTCTATGTGCCTGTGGTTCTGTCAGTGTGATCATGTGATGTATCTGACCCCAGGAATGTGTCAATAAAGTTTCCCCTTCCTGGGACAATGAATTCACGGTGTTCTTATTTCAATTTCCAGGAGTGTATGTATCGTGAATGAATTACAAAAAGAAGAAGGAGAAGAAGAAGAAAAGGAAACAATAAATGAATGGAAAATGATTTTAAATTGTTCTCCGCGAAATTCCTGTAGTTTATCTTGATACATAATCAGCTGCAAGCAGTTTTCGGAAAAGTCATCCTTTATGCGTGATTTGCCGCTAAATAATTGCTAACGCGTGAAATCATCATCAATGTTATCGTTTCCTTTTTTCTTTTTTTTCTTTTTTTTTCCGGTAGTGAAATTCATGCAAAGATATGAGGCTGTGGCAGACTTGCCTGCACACGATGCTTGTGGTGTTCGGAATTTCTATGTTTCGAATGTTTCTACGTTCGGTATCATCGAAGGGAATGCACCAAATCTCCCTGAAGATTAAACGTAAAAATAAAATATAAGAATATGTGAATCTAAGAAGATTTTAACCCCTGAACTTACCATAGCACGTATGTTAGATAATAAATGTGGGACATTTATGGTGAAAGTTAGTTGATATTTTACAATTAGTATAACGCCTTTGCATCCCCGTAACTTGATAAGAAAAAATATAAAATAAATAAAAACAATAATCGGGTTTCAGCTCCACCAGCCTGTGTTCTAAATTTTTCAACACTGCCTGTCACAAGCCGGGATAAAAGTGGAGTGATAGTAACATATCTTAAAAAATATTTGTCCACCTGGCCTTGCTGACAGTACCTTCTAAGGGCTACTTGCCAGCGTTGCGATGAATTGCAGCGAAGACGGAGGAGATGTACTTCGGTACGGCGGAACTGCCGAAAAGGCAGCTTCATGTCCAAGGATAAGATGGACAGAGGCCACATGTTAGTTGGGGTACCCCGATAGCGTCTGTTCCACATGTTAGTGGCGGCTGAATCATTAATATTCCGGGACAACAACAGGACAACATGGTCTTATTTTGGGAATACAGGTCTGATCCTGGATTTCCTGCTCTCTACACTTTACAATTTTCAGCCGCAAAATTGAGAGTTCTTACAATGGGTGTAACACCTCAGGTGGTGATTCTGACGAGGAATCTATCATTACATCTTGTAATTCGTTGGTACCTAAGATTATGGGGAGTCCGAACATCCGCGGTGATAAACAGATGGATTACACCGAAAAGTCTTCTAAGTTCAAATTCAAGAAGATGTACTACTTGGCAATATTAAATGGAAATTCTCTTCTAGAAATTGAAAAACAGAAGAAATTAGAATTACTTTTACAGAAGAATCATATACAAAACAGTGCGAGAAATGAGACTCTTAGATGAGAATACAGCTGATACACAACATTATAGAAATTACAGAGGGCAACCAACAGCGAGAATAACGGAAAATATGTCAATGTTTGGGACAACATTTTACGTAAAAAAAGGTCGTAGGTAGTAGAACAGAATTTACATTGAAATGAGAAAGAATTTCCATGTTAACAGTTAAGTGCAAAAATAAAAACTATACCCTTACAAATTGTCGTACACCTATGGAAGATGATAACAGAAGAAATCTTCATAAAGTAAACTAATTTTGCGATCTTTTAGAATCTGAAATGTCGAACATACCTGAAAACAACGTTAACTTTGCAGTGACTTCAGTGTGTAACTTGGGAAGGAAAACAAATTTAAGAATATTGTAGGCCAATATCCAGCACGTTTAGTAACAAAAAGAAATCTTACGGATTTATGGACAGCCCTGCGGAATTCATGGTGCCAGTTCCCTCCAGCACTACTTCAGACATCAGTCGAGTCCACGCCATGTCGGTGTTACGGCACTTCTGCGTGCTCACGGGGGCCCTACACAATATTAGGCAGTTTCTTTGGCTCTTCAGTGTACATTCTCTGTCTTACGGTTTTATGCGCTACAACTCTATCTAGTAACATGGAAGTTATTGCCATATGTCTTAACACATCCTGTCCCTTCTTCTTGTCGGCGTTTTCCGTATTTTCCATTGTTCGCCTATTCTTCGGTGAACCATCCTCATTCCTTACCTTATCAATGAACCTAATTTTCAACTTTCTTCTGTAGCATTACACCATAAACGCTTCAGTTCTCTTCTGTTCCGATTTTCCAAGATTCGATGCAGTACAATTCTGTGCTACAGAGAGACATTCTGGGTAATTTCTTCACCAAATTAAGGCCTCGATACCAGTAGAAAGCTTTTGCCCAGGAACGACCAATTTGCTGTCCTATTCTGGTTTTTATGTCCTCCTTGCTTCGTCCGTCATGTGTTATTTTGTTTCCAACGTATCAGAGTTCCTGAAATTCCTCTTCTCTGTGATCAGAAATTTTGACGTTAAGGTTCTCGCTATTCTCATTTCTACTGTTTCTCATTACTTTCGTCGCTTTTCGGTTTACTGACTGTAACCTATACACATTAGGCTATTAGTTCCATCCAACAAATCCTGTAATTCTTCTTCATTTCACTGAGGATAGCAATGTCATCAGCAAATCTTATCATTGATATTTTCGCCCAGAGTTTTCATCTCACTCATCGACGTTTCTTTTATTTCCGTCGTTGCTTCTTCAGTGTATCAACTGAATAGCGACTGTGAAAGACTGCATCCCTATATTACACTGTTTTTAATCCAAGCACTTCGTTCTTGATCTTGCAATCTTATAACTTTTTTTTGCCCCTGTACGTATTGTAAAGCCAGCTACCAGTCTTTCTCCATAGCTTACTCCCATTTTTTTCAGATTTTAAAAAACTTTGACTATTTTCCATCGCAGAACGCGTTTTCCAGATCGATAAATCCTAATAACGTGTCTTGATTTTCCTTAGTCTTATCGTTCTTTATCTAGAGTAACGTCCCTGTACCATTCCCATACCCCAACTATCAAGATCTAACCGATCCTCAATTTTCTTTTCCATTCTTCTGTATGTTTTCGTGTCAGTAGCTTGGATGTATGAGCTTTCAAGCTGATTTTGTGATATTTCTCATGCTTTCTGCTCTTGCTATCTGTCTAATTTAATGGATAATATTTTTTCGAAAGTCTGATGGTATACTGCCATTATCGTAGATTCTACACCAGCTTGAATAGTAGTTTTTTTGCTATTTCCCCCAATAATTTTAGAAATTACAGTGAAATGTTGTCTATCCTTCCTACCTTGATTACTCTCAAGTCTTCCAGAGATCTCTTAAGTTCTGCCTCTAATACTGTATTCCGTATGACTTTGACATAGACTCCAGTGTCTTCTTCTATCACATCAGACTATTACTCCCTCTCATAGAGCCCTTTAATCCACTCTTCTCACCTGCATTTAACAGTGAAGTTCCCATTGCACTCTTAATGTTGTTGCCCACACTTTTAAATTCACTGAAGTCTGTTTCGGATTTTTTTTTTTTTTTTTTTATAAACTGAGTCAGTCCTTCAGACAATCATTTCTTTTTCGGTTCTTCATGTTCTTCCTGCAGCCGTTTCGCCTTGTATTCCCTGTATTCGTATTATTTTATTTCTGGGTGCTTTATATTGCTGTATTTCTGCCTTTTTCTAAACATGTTTGTACTTCCTTATTTCGTCGATCAACTGAAGCAATTCATCTGTCAGCCAAGGTTAGCTCCCTAGTACCTTAGTTTGTTTTTTCAACAATCATATTGCTATTTTTAGAGATATCCACTCCTCTGCAACTGAACTGCCTACTATGTTATTCCTTATCATAGTGCCCACACATCAGCGGACTTCTAACACGTCTCATCATTACTCGGTACTTTAGTATCACACTTCTTTCGTTCGATTCTCTTAAACTTCAGTCTACTGTTAATCATTACTAAATTGAAGTCTGAATCTACATCTGCTGGTGTATCTACTATTACTAACTGAAATTTATTGCGGGACTCAATTAGTCTTTCTAGTCGCTAATTTTCACTACCAGTCCCATATTCTCCTGCAACCCTTTCTCCACTCCTTCCCTCGCAACCGTATTCAAAAACCCAATGACCATTAGATTTTCATCTCCAATTGCGTACTTAATTACCCTTTCTATATCCTCACATACTTTCTCAGTCTCTTCACCTTCTGCTTGAGATGTCAAAATGAGTTTTGAGTCAGCACTTGCTATCGAATACAATGAGAACAACCCTATCTCTGAACTGTTCAAAGTAGTTCACTCTCTGCCCTACTGTCCTACTGTATTTGTACCGAATCCTATTCCCGTTACACCAGTTTCTGCTCCTTTTGATGTTATCCTTAATTTGTCTGACCATAAGTCCACGTCTTCTCTTCATTTCACTTCCCTGACCCAGCACTAAATCTTTTCAGATTTTCTAGCTTCCCTAAAACTTCTGACATTCCACCACGCTCCGAACCTTAGACTGTTATTGCTTCGTTTGTTAATCAGTCTCTTTCTAATGGTGGCCACTTTCTAGGGAGTTTCCTCCCGGAGATCCAAACTAGGGGCTAATCTGAAATTGATAAGTGGGAGAGCATCATAACACGTTTTCAACTACAGGGACATGTCCTGTGGAAACATTTTATGTGGCTTTAGTGCAATGGATTCCATTACCTTCTGCGCGCTCATGCAGTTGATCATTGCTGATTCTTCCGCCTCTTAGAGATAGTTTCCCATCCAAGAGCAAGTTCTATCTGCTCCTCCGTCCTCCTCACCAACGGCGATGGCAGAACGAGGGTGATTTCTTTCGCCAAACGTCTTCGGCCACCATTATTGGTGACGTTTATTTATAATTTTAGCAGTGGCTAGATTCGAACCCGAGACCCAGGACGTTTTTTGATTATTAATCGAAAAATCTACGCCTTGACCACAGGTCCTACCAGTCACTTCTGCTTCATCGAGAAGTAGCGACTCCAAGGTTTGGAACGTCGCCAAGACGGCTAGAGAGAGCGATGTGCTCACCACATTCCCCTCCATACCACATCCGCATGGCTCCGAATGGCAGAGGACGACTCGCCGGCCGGTCGATGTCGCCTGGGCCTTCAGGACCTCACGAGAATCTTTTTCTTTTTTAATTTTTGTTTGTGTTACACACTCATTTAAGGTGGCTGCGACCGGATAGACAATGCTATTTTCATATTCTCTTTATTTCATCAATGTGTACCGTAGGTTTATTCAAAACCACTTCCCATGAATCAGATATCAGTCATCAGACTATAACTGCAATATGAGATAGGATACGTGCTGCACACTGGATGTATCTTTGCACAACACTTAACCTTTTTCCATTTCCTTCATCATTTCAGCCAAATGACTATGGATCGAATGCCGTTGTAACCGCATCTTGTGCAAAACCGCTCTGCATTGAGCAGGAGATTGAAGCTCCACCTGTTATCATCGATGTAGTTACCCTCTCGGCACTTCTCACCTTTTTTCCCTCGTCCAACCAGTATCTCTGACACATTGTAAACTATCTATGTTTTCTCATTCTACACTACTGGCCATTAAAATTGCTACACCACGAAGTTGACGTGCTACAGACGCGAAATTTAACCGACAGGAAGACGATGCTGTGATATGCAAATAATTAGCTTTTCAGAGCATTCACACAAGGTTGGAGCCGGTAGTGACACCTACAACATGCTGACATGAGGAAAGTTTCCAACCGATTTCTCATACACAAAAAGCAGGTGACCGGCGTTGCCTGGTGAAACGTTGTTGTGATGCCTCGTGTAAGGAGGAGAAATGCGTACCATCACGTTTCCGACTTTGATAAAGGTCGCATTGTAGCCTATCGCGATTGCGGTTTATCGTATCGCGGCATTGCTACTCGCGTTGGTCGAGATCCAATGACTGTTAGCAGAATGTGGAATCGTTGGGTTCAGGAGGGTAATAAGAAACGCCGTGCTGGATCCCAACGGCCTCGTATCACTAGCAGTCGAGATGACAGGCATCTTATCCGCACGGCAGTAAAGGATCGTGCAGCCACATCTCGATCCCTGAGTCAAAAGATGGGGACGTTTGCAAGACAACAACCATCCGCACGAACAGTTCGACCACGTTTGCAGCAGCATGGACTATCAGCTCGGAGACTATTGCTGCGGTTACCCTTGCCGCTGCATCACAGGCAGGAGCGCCTGCGATGGCGTACTCAACGACGAACCTGGGTGTACGAACCGCAAAACGTAATTTTTTCGGATGTATCCATGTTCTGTTTACAGCATTATGATGGTCGCATCCGTGTTGGGTGACATCGCGGTGAACACACGTTGGAAGTGTGTATTTGCCATAGCCATACTGGCGTATCACCTGGCTTGATGGTATGGGGTGCCATTGGTTACACGTCTCGGTTACCTCTTGTTCGCATTGACGCCACTTGGAACAGTGGACGTTACATTTCAGATGTGTTACGACCCGTGGCTCTAGCCTTCATTCGATCCCTGCGAAACCCTACATTTCAGCAGGATAATGCGCGACCGCATGTTGCAGGTCCTGCAAGGGCCTTTCTGGATACAGAAAATGTTCGACTGCTGCCCTGGCCAGCATATTCTCCAGATCTCTCACCAATTGAAAACGTCTGGTCACTAGTGGCCGAGCAACTGGGTCATCACAATACGACAGACACTACTCTTGATGAACTGTGGTATCGTGTTGAAGGTGCATGGGCAGCTGTACCTGTACACGCCATCCAAGCTCTGTTTGACTCAATGCCCGGGCGTATCAAGGCCGTTATTACGGCCAGAGGTGGTTGTTCTGGGTACTAATTTCTCAGGATATATGCACCCAAATTGCGTGAAAATGTAATCCCATGTCAGTTCTAGTATAACATATTTGTCCAGTGAATACCCGTTTATCATCTGCATTTCTTCTTGGTGTAGCAATTTTGATTGCGAGTAGTGTATTTCTTTTTTATACCTTTCGACTCATTCCTCAATGTTATTCTATTATTTTACATTCTTTCCCAAACAAGTTAAGTTCCTTTCCATAGCGATTGCTTCTGTACTGTAGCCATATGTTTTCGTAGATGTCGTTATCCACAATCGACATGAACGCAATGAGGCAATTGCTAAATTTTAAGAAGACTGAATTTTCTTAAATTCTACATTTTATTTATTACAAACATTGTCGTTGCTGATACTATTATTATTATTGTTGTTGTTACATACCACGACCAAAAAGCCCGTTCACACGCGAAAATACGCTACTTCGCTGAATAATGTAGATAAAGAGGTAAAAATTGACACAGTTGCTTGTAATGACCTGGGTATTGAGTGAAACAAAAAACTGGACAAAGTGACGAACACATGGCGCTTCAGATGGTACAAAAGCAAAAATTAGCATGAGAATAGATTTTTAGAAAATACGACGTTCTTAATGCTAATGCTCAACATGTCAGCCGTCATTCATCAATAATACTAGTAGTCGAGGTACAATGTTGTGAAGAGCCCTGCACAGTATGGTGAGAAACTGGCGTCGGATGTTGTCTTTTAGCATACCTAATAAAGTCGGACGATCGCGGTAGACTGGTGACTTCAGGTAACCCTGCAACCAATGATCACACAGATTGAGGTCTGGGTACTTCGGAGGCGAAGAATGTCGGAAGTGCTGCTAAGCACACGATCCTCCCCAAACGATAAACGCGAGAGATCTTTCACGCACGCAGTAGTGTAGGGTGGAGAGACAACCTGCATACAAGTCCTGCCAGCACGTGTTTATCAGCCGAGCTAGGGATGACGCGAATCTGTAAGATATGATCGTACCTCTTACCCATCACGCTGGCAGTTTCCTCAATGATACAGGGTCGGATCACCATTATTATGGTCGATTCACAACACACCGCGGCTTTCTTGTCATGCAGTGGGGTATCCACGACAGTTCTAAGAGTTTCGGTAGCCCCAATTCTGCAGTTGTGGATGTTGACAGATCCTGGTTCAAATGGCTCTGAGCACTATGGGACTCAACTGCTGAGGTCATTAGTCCCCTAGAACTTAGAACTAGTTAAACCTAACTAACCTAAGGACATCACAAACATCCATGCCCGAGGCAGGATTCGAACCTGCGACCGTAGCGGTCTTGCGGTTCCAGACTGCAGCGCCTTTAACCGCACGGCCACTTCGGCCGGCGACAGATCCTGGAAGTGTGAAATGGGCTTCATCGGTCCACAACGCTTTAGACTACCTATCGTCATCTTCCACCATTTTTTGAAATTCCTTTTCTGATAAAGTCAACATGCCGCGACTGCTGTTCGCACCTGAGTCTCTCTCTCTCTCTCTCTCTCTCTCTCTCTCTACAGCTCGTTTTATACACGAATCTCATGCGGCATCACTGGCGTGTTGCTGTCATGCGCTATCTGTTGGCCGGTTTTTGCACTCGTTTTCGGTTATAATAAAATCCCGTAACCTCTCAGGCATGTGTGTCAAGTTTTACCACTCTACCTACATTATTGCGTGAATTAGTGCACTTTCAAATGTTACCGGATTTTTGCGTCACCCTGCATACTGCTGGTGTACTGTACAGGTTACAGTGTTGACCCAGTAAGATATGGTTAGTTTTAAGAGAAGCCCTGGAGATCATAATCTTGACAGATGAAATAAATGCAAAAATAAATTAGTGTGGTAGGACTGTGCCTGCAGATACACAATTGACCTTGTACAATCAGGCGCCCAAGATACTTTGGGATATAGGGCAGTAATGCTGGTCACGGATCACTTTTGCCAGTTTCGCATCATTTTAATCAGTTTTCTGGTTGGACAGGGCGCGCAGAAGCGTCAAATAATAGGATCAAGGTGACCGCCAGATGTTTCTGTTAAAACTTGTGGTACAACTATAGACAACCAGGGCCGACTTGACACTATAAAAAATAAGAACCTCATGTGGAGTCCACATGGAATAATTCCTATACTGCTATTCTTTGTGGTGGTATAACTTCTTTTTTAAGTGCAGATTATTAATAAATATGCTTGTTTTACTATACAAGATATTTCAGATAAGCTGTTTATCTCTGGGGTATCTTAAAATAAAAAAAAATAAAAAAATTAATAATAAGTGAAAGGACTTTATTTAGAAAGGTTTATTTAGTTTTCCAGAAAGTTAAAATAACGAGTTAAAACTTTTTAAATTAAACATTATTTACTTATATCATGCAGCTGGTGCAATTAAACTAACTTTGTGGAAATCAATTTACATCGAATTTCTGTCTGATTTATTAGGGAGTTAGAAACCCAGAAGGCTGTAGGCGTGGATGCAACATGCTGTAAGTAACTGCCTGTGTTCAGATGGATATTCTGGTGGCAGAATGTTCATTTGAGTGAGGTTTTCAAACTAGTGGCCATTCTCCTGAATGACAAACGAATGTGGACGAGACGCCACAGAGCGACAAACTCCCTCAGTACGCTCTTTGAACTCATGTAGGGTTGTGGGTATGATAACTTGAACACAATTCTTTATATATCCCCACAATAATGAATGTACTGGTGTTTAATCGGGTGGTATATTCCGGACAATGACGGTATCCTAGCCATCTCGCAGAAAATCTGTTGTTAAATTCTTGCACAACTTCACGCGCAGAATGGGATTGGTGACCGTCTTACTGCATCCGCATACCGTCTCTAATATCTAGTCTATCAGTTTCGGGGTTAAGCACCTAACATTGAAGATAAAAGTTCGATATATCACGTCTGTTAGAATACTAGCGTCGTAGTATCGACTGATGATTCCAACGATTCCCCACCACAGTTCAGTGGACCACCTCCTTCGACGGTCGACATGGCGTACCAGAGTAGGATTTTTGTGGCCCGGTAATGCATATTATGACGTTTCACTGCACCATAAATAGTGAACGTGGATCGTGGGTTCGTCAGAGAACATAACACTTTTAAGGTATCCCGAGCAAAAACAATCGTGGCCCATTCACAGACTATATTTCCGTATGAAATGTTTCCTATGCATCTCCTGTGCCAAAGGCAGGTGATACAAGTGAAACTTGTGACGATGTAAGGCTGATAACAGTAACTGCAGCAACTTCTCTCAAGCTGACATGATGATCGAGGTTTATTGCAGCTAAAACAAACGCTCCCATATGCTCACTCCTTGTTAAGTTTCGTCCCTTAACACTATAGTTTCTCAAATTACTTCTTTATCGAAGTTTTTTCATGGGAAGCCATGGATGCTTCAATGGAAGCGTATCGGCATTGATATACCAACGTACTCATTGGATTTGTATACCACATTCATTACATGTCAAAATCCTTGGATGACTGCATCTCGTTTGTTTGTTCATTTTGACCGGTCTTGTATGCGGCAGTGTCAGTATATATTCTAAAATCGAACCAAACATGACTTCAAATAGTGAATCGGGGAAGCCCATCGCTCCGTGACAACACCAAGTTTATATCGCGTTTGCAGGTCGTTAAGAAGGCACATTGAGTCGTACAGTCAGGAAAATGGGCACTCATTTGAATCTCTCTTAAATCAACATTCCGAGACCAGAATGTCCATCTGAACGGAGCCAGTTTTGTGTAGTACCTTGACGGTCTCTAGTTCCGTAGGTAAAACCGATTTAAATGGAATCGTACAAAGTTGATTTATGTACGTTAGATACATTATAGGAAAATGCAATGTTCTATTTCTAATTTATAACACGGTGTTGTAACTCTATGGAAAACAAATAACTAAATTTTGTTCATACCTTGCCAGTAGGAGTAAAGTTACTTACGTTAATGTTAAGTGAATCTTCCGTCGTTTCTTGGTAGAAAAACATTATAATAAATGAATAGCGCTAGTTTGCTATATTGAGTTAACTGATTTCCGGCCTCAATCTAGATGCGGAACTACTTTTCCAGTTTCATTTACAAACATTGTAGCTTCTTTGACGGCAATAGTAAATATCTAATGATGGCCTTGTAAGACGAAAACCATTTAACACAATAAATTAATACTGTAGAAGAGAAGCAAACTAGCGAGCTTCATTTATTGCTTACATTTCCCTATCCAAGCAAATATTCCTTTCACTTATTATTTCGTTAAAAGTAGGGAAAAAACATACCTAAAATCTCATGTACATGGATTCCTCTTGGGCACTCTCCCTTCAAAGAACCTTTTCTTAACTCTCTAATTATGATGTTGATGTTCTACTTTCAGTGATCCATCAGTGGTGTTGTACCCAACCGCTACAAACTACTGATAGGAGAGGAGGTTTCTACAGTTTGAGGGTCTTCTTCTGTTATGCTGGAGACGTCAATTGAACATGTCGTGCTAGACACTTCAGATCTGTCAGTCAACCACACTGCCATTGGTCGATGCCACATTAACACTGCTACCTCCATTACCTCTAACGACACCCAGGTTCTGACAAATTATGTTAACAAATAAATTTGTCTTCTATCTTCTGAAAGATATTGGAGACCTGGAGAGAATTAGTACATCTAGATAAATTAACCATTTGAAATTCTGGTACTATGAGCAATCGAATGTTAATTTATGTAAAATATAATGTTGTGTTTCACAACACGTTTTTAAGTGCTGAATACTTCTAAATGTTGTGTACTTGTGCATTTGGTAACTGTAAGACGAAGACATTTAATAATGATCCAACGAGTCATAAAAAATAAATATTTATTGCAATATGCAGGGTGGCCCTAGACTAAATAAATCAGCATGCCGTAAGTTCATAAAACTGAGGAGGCTTTTGGGGGATATTTTCTATTTTAATATAAATATCCAGTGCTCTCCGGTGGGTCATTAGGGAGTAGTAATGTAATAATGATCATCTTGAGGTTGAAGCTCGTCCGTCCATGTTTGCTTACAAATAGATTTGTTTCTGGATGGAGTTCACTTTGAGCAAAAGAGAATTTTATCTTTTCTTCTATTTCCCAGGCATGTTTCGCTTAAGTTCCAACATTATCGATGGGCTTTTATTTTTTCTCCATTAAATGATAAAAATACTCTTTACTACTTACACAAATTAATTTGGGTTTTAAGACAATATTTATAAACTTGAAAAAATACCATGTTCTGTGTATATACGTTGTTAGCACATGCTGCGAAAAACTGTGAAAGAAAACTAATGCAATAAAAAACCACAAAAAGCCAGGAAAACCACAGCATGTATGGTATATATACAAAACTTCGTATGTTTTTCAAATTTGTAAATACTATCTTAAAAATTCCAATTTATAAGTGTACAAATTGTAAAGAGAATTTTTCCTGCTTGATAGAAACATCAGCGAAACATGTCTGGGAAATAGAAGAAAAGATAAAACTATGTTTTGATCAAGGCGCAACCCCTCCAAAAACAAATCTAAATTTAATTATTACTTATTCAGTTTATTTATCCATCTACCTTTGCTTATGTGAAAATATACTCTCAACAGTGACAAAGCCTGTAATACGCAATCAACAAAACGTACAACAGAAAACGCGGAGTAGTTCATACTCTCAAATGCAAAAGTATTGTGATGTAGTTGCTGCCGCTACATGAGCAACTCAGAATAGCTTTATTGCGACTCTTTTCCATTACATTCAGTGAACCAGTGCATATCGGCCAACATGTCATCACTAAACCTGTCCACACAGCTGTGTATCACAGTTAACGTCAACTGTGACTATCGGAAAAAAGCACAGAACCGAGCAGAACAGTGCAAGCTTGAGAGCAAAGAGTAAAGTGGATGTTACTGTAGTTAGAAGTATCACAAGTGAATACAGTAAGTTTGTTTGTAAACAAGAGACATAGCTCACACCGCCAACGACTGCACTGCTGCGCGATTATTTCCAGTGCAGCACAGATACAAAGGCAAATAAGAGTAAGGAATCAGACGATATTCAGTTACTGTGTAAAGGGTACCTTTATACCCAAAGAGTCAGAAAGTATTTCTGAAAAACATCCGGAATTTTATTGGTAGAGTTCGTGTACACTCTGTTTGCACATTTGTATTACCACTTGGGGACTCGTGCAGAACGTTCGCAATTTTTAATTTTCAATAGTGACAGTGTTAGAATGCGTGTAGTCGTTGGGATGAGGGTAGTTGTCGGAGTGAAGAGAAAAATCTTTAAAAACGAACTGAACGACGTGAAATAATAAATATGAATTTGTGATACATTCTTGTATATAAGAAGTGTGATTAAAGAGTGATGGGAATTTTTTAATTTCGCGATTTTATATATCCGATTTACAATTATTTTATCGTGTTAGTACACATGTTCCTGATATATGCTTGCATTTTCAACTTTTTTGGGTATTTAGTTTACCGTAAATAAATTATACACAACTGCAACCAGTCACTTTTTTCATTAATAATGCTTTATTACATTAACCGGTTTTCGAACCCTTTCAGGTTCATCTTCAGATGATGTCGGGAGAATCCGGAAAGTTACATCATTACTGGTAGTAGCATAATGCTGGGTGCTGGTTCTATGGCAGAAAGATGGGTCACACTTTAATGTATCGTCATGACTATAGATTATCTGTCGATATGGATGTAAATTTAGTTTTTAATTACTGCGACAGTATAGGCGGCTTTTTTCCTATCTGTCTGCCTCCATTTTGATGTCCAGAACACTTTCACACGAACTATATTAGTTCACACTTTAACAGTGACACTTTACCAGCATCCAGCATGCGCTTTACAACTGTTGCTTATAACAAAGATCTTGACAGAGAGATATGGCATAAGCCTACTTTGTACAGAGATGAAATTTGTTGTTCTTTACATGTGTTAAAGTCGATATAAGGGCAAGTTTTTTCGTCAGAATGGTGATAACATGTTTGGCACTAACATGAATCCCAAGGAATCAACAATACAGAGTTATTGTATCTGCAGTGAGGTGCAGCTGTCTGTATGACTAGGACCTGTATATTTAAATTAATAACAAATCTTCAGATGAACTGTTGGCTTATTTCTGTTGTTACGTTAACGTGATCTGGAGTATTATCAAGAGCAGATTCTATTTTAGCCAAAAGTATATGTATAAGAGTTAAAGTGATTGTAATGGATTAAAGCTGTTTGAATGGCTGCACATTTAATATTTTAAAAATTATGAACAAAAATTCTTTAACTGTTGACTTATTTTTATTCTAACATTAGAGTGATCTGGGATATTGGTAAAGGCAGCTTATGTTTGTTCCAGCTAGAATTAATATGTATAAAGTACTGATTTATGTTAGCAATGGAGGGCTTTAACATTTAGAGATATGGTACATGTCTTATTCTGACGTAGTATAAGCATAATTTAGTTTACCGTTGACAGTCAAAAATGTTAAATGTATTTTCGAGTGTTCGGCAAATTATTACTTTCCACAAAGGTAGATGAGCCGCGCTATGGATCGCGTTGGTGCTGTTTGTAGGTTTCCACCCTCTGTTGGAGGCCAGACGGTATCGTTTAGTTTGCATGGTTTCGGTTGTTTGCCTTCTTCTCGTGTTGACTGGCGCCACTTGGGTTCGCAAGCGTTGCCTGTCCACTAGTGGCAGCAGTGGCGGTTGTCGATATGTAGAAACTGTTGCTCTGTTTTTGGGGCGACGTTGTTGTTCTTCTGGGTCGTGTCAGTGTGCTGTTCGGAAGGGGGGCTCGGGAGGAGCCAGGTCCGCAAAGTGCGCGACACGCCGGGACCGCTGGTGGCGCGCATGGACTGCTGGATAGAAGGCCTATGGTCACGAGGATGCACGACCTCATCGTAAACTGGATCCTGTAAGCTTTGAGTCCATTTGGATTCAAGTAGAGAAACCTCTACCATTGTGAAATCTTGCGATTCTTCAGTGACTTGGGTTCGTGCTGCTGCTCGTAGTGTTGCCGAGCCGAAGAGCAGTGAGTGGAGTGCTTGGGGAAGGCGGATCTGATCAGCTTTCCTGGACTTCTATTTACTATTTATTGCGTTCGGTTAGCTACTATTCAAGTTCAGCCAGTGGTATTTTTCCTGCCTCGTGGCCACTAACGCCCCAGTTACCTGCCCTGGGGGTTAGTGTACGTAACAGCAGTGTACGTTTCCTCGCAGTGCCGCTGCTGTCCGGTGAGGTGTTTAGCTTGACAGCTTTCTTGATTGTAGGTTGGTTGGCGATTCTTCTACTCTGGTGATAGTGATTCCTTTCTCGTTCCTGGCGCTCTAAGCACTGTATTCTGCGGCCGGATTCCAGACCGCCGGTTCCGGCTTGGGCGTATTTTTACATCTTTGCATTGGTTTATTGGACGTCAGGTAGCCTCAGCAAGGTTATCGTTAGTCATTCGTTAGACTGCCACTAGTCTGAGTTACCGTCTTGTGAAGTGAATGCAACTCTTGGCTGCCTATGTCACCTACTCAGAGGTCGATTCCTGGTGCACTGTCTGTGACTGGCCCTTGTGTTTTATTATTGTATTTATTGTTTTATTGTATGTTTCTAAATTTTTTATATAATTGCCATTCTTCGCGTTACAGCAGGTTTAAATGGTTGTGCTACCAAGTTTATCATCATTTTGTCTCACCCGTTTGGTGATCAGTTGCCTGTCTTTTTAAATTAATGCATTGCTATTTTACAGTATGTTTGTTAAATTTTTTGTAATTGCCGTTCTTGGCGTTAAATGCCGTCAGCCATGACTGTGGTTACTTGCCATAAAATTCTAATTGGGATCACATTGGCTTGTTTTTAAAACATTATTTGCCGTCTCTGTATTTTATGCTCATCTGGTAAATTGTAACGCACTGAAAGCATTGTTAATTACTCAGTTTTTTATTCCTTCATTGGTTCAAATGGCTCTGAGCACTATGGGACTTACCTTCTTTGGTCATCAGTCCCCTACGACTTATAACTACTTAAACCTAACCTAACCTAAGGACATCACACACATCCATGCCCGAGGCAGGATTCGAACCTGCGACCGAAGCGGTCGCGCGGTTGCAGACTGTAGCGCCTAGAACCGCACGGCCACTAAGGTCGGCCTTTCGTTAATAACGTGAGATATCTTTATTTACTGCTCAGTCTGAAATTACCGTTATAAAATAAATGTATGTAGTTGCAAAAGGGAACCAATAGCAACTGATTAAGGCGCCATCCACAGTCGTAATCGAATCTTGCGTTCCTTCACTACCAGGTTTCAATAGGTCAAAGAATTTGCTTTAAATTTTGCTTGAAAACTGGAATAAAGTGCAGCACCGCATTCGAAATGCTGACTGTAGCTTTTGTGAATCTACTATGAAAATCGCAAGAGTTTACGAGCTTCAGAGAGGGTCGAGAAGACGAGGAGGACCCTGGACGACCTAGCACATCAATTACTGACGACAATGTGGAAGAAGTAACGAAAATGGCTCTGGAAAATCACCGAATCACCATCACAGAAGTTTATGGTGTTGGTATATCCTTTGACTGACGCCACGCGTTTTTTTAGGATGTTTTGGGGATGAAAAGTGAGGCAGCTAAGTTTTTTGTAACATTGCATGTATTCAGACTAGCTGAAAGGCCGCCTATAATTGCTAAGAGGTAAGATGAATTTGTTGTACGGCCCAACGCTAGCGTTCCCATGGCACAGGGCGCGCCGCGGGCAGCCCAGCTACTTGAGGGCTTCCGGTCAGCCACGTGCAGAGACAATGATCGCATCGCCGGAAACGGGTTAACCCCAGAGTTGGCAATTTGGACGGCTGATGGTCGCACTGCCTTTGTGCAGAATATGCCCCAGGAAATGGCGGAGTGTCGGACACTCTTGAAGTTGGCTAAGTTTCAGCTCTGTGAGATTCGACAATAACTCACATCAAATATTGATACAAATCTGAATACATCACATTCTCATATAAACGAGGCGCTTCCAGTGACACAACAACATACCAATATCTTTAAGACAGAAGCTGATTTTTCACCGAGAAAAAAAAAATTACACAATGAACTTCTGAATTAACAATTTTTAATCGCTTCATGTGATATCAGCATACCATATCTCAGAGTATTGGATTATAGCTACATTCCGTAAAAGTTAGATATTTGTATCTATTTTGTTTATGTTTTTTATTATGCAAATGGTTGTCAGAACATCGTATTCTCCACATTTACACAGAAAATGAACATAGCATCGGTACCTCGCATATTGTTATACTCGTGTTCTTATTTAATGAACAGTTTACTATTTTTCCAGTAACTTTATTTAAATGTTGATTGCAAGGGATATTAAAAGGCTGTGCCAACTTAAAATTGGTCAGTCCCATTTGTTACCGGACACCGCAAACGAGTGCCAGAAGATGATTCTGTCAAGCAGGCATAAAAAATTGTTTAAGCAATTTTTAGCGATAATCTGTTGTCATTTAACATAAGCACTTTTGCATAAGAATGCTGGCTTATTTATTAATGAACGAACTATTACTCATATTTATTGTAAACCATCTGAATGTAAACGTTTATAACGTTTCTTTTATTTAAAATATTGTTGTACTATATAGTCCAGGAAGTGGTCAGGTGAACCAAATCATGTGTGTAGCGCCTGAGAACGATGTATTTTTGGTGGAGATGGCCTTTAGCAAACGAAAGTTGGACAGCGGCTAAACAATGCTGGAATCAAGTGGAGACTGGAATTTTCCGAGAGAAGAGCTCAAGGAAGCTATTCTAGAAACTTTATGTGGAGTGCTGGAAGAAGGCAGGTCTTCATATTTTAACGTGCGTGATTCAGTCATGTAGGTGACTGAGTGTGGGTGGTAAACGGCCGCTACAATACTCTAACTTCTGAAGGCACTTTTATTTCTAAAGGTTTGAATGTGCTCCAGAGTAGGCCTAACTTTTACCACATGATTTACGGAACTATATCATACACAGAATGAGATAGCATTCTTTCATTGCGTGTGTTATTTTGTGAATCATTGTGCTGAACTCTATTCTGAGTTGGGGAATCTCTCGTGGATTGTGATCACGAAATGGACTTAGTTCTCGCGTATCTTCGGTGACTATTTATGCTGGAGATTTTGCTGCCATACTCGTAACGCTTTCAACTTAACTTTACTGCATTTGATGAGAGTATTCTCTGTCTTTATTTTACACGAATACGGTAGTACCACTTCTCGTTTATCTGAAATGAGCTTCCTTGAATAAACATCATTCAACATTATTCTTTGTCATCTACAGCATTTATATATGTTAGAATAGAGCCATTTTTATGAAATTATCCTTTTAACTTTCTTATTTCTGTGTAGTTTACTAACTCGCAGTTCTAGCCAAAGCATACGCTATCTGTATGCAAGATCACAGCAACAGGTTGTTATGTGCAATGAATTAGCTGTAGAGCATGAAAGTAGACGCGTGTGACTAGACTAAGACTACATCGAGCTATTCTTTTTGAACAGAGCCATGCATAGACCAAGTATCTAAGGTATCAGCAATATCAGGCAAAATAAGGACTAGTTTTTTCGTATGGGATGCTGTTTAGGAGGACCAACTACTCAGCAGTAACTGATAGATATCGTCGCATTGTCCTGAAATCGTTGAATTCCGACTAAAAGCGACATCGTGTAGAGATTGCTCCGAAATTGCTGAATGAAGTCAACAGCGACCCAGAATTTCTAAAGAAGGTTGTAATAGGTGACGAAACATTGGTTTACGGGTATGAGGGCGATACCAAAGCCCAACGTTTAAATGGCATCTCCTTGAAGAGCCAAGATCGCAAAAAACAATAAATAAATAAAATAAAAAAATCGACTAGTTCGATCACATATGAAGGTTATTTTCACTGTTTTTCTGTTACAGTGGGACAGCGCATCATGAGTTCCTGGCAGTCATTAAGGAATACTGCCTGCCACGTTTTGTGCCATTTACGTGAAACAGTTCGAAAAAAATGACTGGAACTGTGGCATAACCACTCGTGGAAACTGCATCACGATATTGCTTTCACTCACACGTCAATGCTCGTTCGTGATTTTTTGACAAAAAACAAAACATTTATGTTTACTCAGCCACTATTGTTCAAATGGCTCTGAGCACCATGGGACTTAACATCTGTGGTCATCAGTCCCCTAGAACTTAGAACTACTTAAACCTAACTAACCTAAGGACATCACACACATACATGCCCGAGGCTGGATTCGAACCTGCGACCGCAGCAGTAGCGCGGTTTCGGACTGAGCGCCTAGAACCGCTAGACCACCGCGGCCGGCACTCAGCCACTATACTTACCGGACATGGACCCCTGCGACTTCTATCTATCCCTGATGCTGAAGAGAAAAAAGGACGTCGTTTTGCCACCATTGATGAGATTAAAACAGAATCACTGAAGGAGCTTTCAATCCCAGAAGTGGTTCCAAGGTTAGGAAAAACACTGGCACAAGTATATCTGAGGTGGATTACTTTGAAGGGGACAAAATTGATGTTGATGAATAAATAGTCTTTAAGAAAACCCCAAACTCCCGTTACTTATTGATTACATCTCGTAAATTTCCATGCCCGTAATTTTGAAACAATATTGTTTACGGAGCATTGCAATGCCTCGGTGTAAAACGATATTTGACGTAAGAATGTAATCTTCTTGTACTTTTTGTTTTTCATTTTCTTGAAGGAATACAAAAATGTTAGTTTAGCTACCCTTGAAAAGGCTACATACAATTGTCCGTGATTAAAGACGGGATTTTGTAAATACAGCCCTGCTCTTTGAAGCGTTTGTCTCTGTTACTTGTTTATAGGGATAGCAAATGCAATTTTGATGGGTAACTGTCTTCTTGTCAATTGAAAAGGCATGCTTGGATCACGTGGTGTTGATACTGGTCACGGTTATTATCCATGACAATGCTGTACACAAATTATTCAGTTAATAAGTACTTTAAAATGAATAAAAGGGTATTTTCCATAAGATAATATGAAAAAGCAATCTTTTATTCCTGATTAATAAGTTAGCTTCGTAAAATGTAGGTATGGAACTAGGAATGCGTGATGCACTTTTGCCCACTACAGTTAAACGTATCTCTTAAGTTAAATTTTTCACCAACAGTAATTTTTAACCAAAATTCTATGTGCAATCTCAGAAGTCGATTAAAGAACCTTTCTAACGATACCTCATTCATTCCCGTAGGGTTAGTATGTGTTGTGAAAAAGTGATGTTGACTTGACAAATAATATACATGGTCACATTGGTGGGATGATGAGACTTCTTTTGTTTTCTGTTACTGTTGAAGTGGTGTTCAGTGTTTCACAATGTCATTGTGATGGTGATGGACTACAAGGTGGAGGAGAAGAATAGGGAGAGGGTACCATCAGATACTACTGAGATGCAGCACACGTGAGAAAATGAAGAGACTGAGAGATGTCAGAAGAAAGGAGGGCTTCAACACACTCGAAAGTTGTCGTATGGAGTTTTACTTTTGAGTATTCTGATACCAATTATTTAACAGTGAGATCGGAAGGTAATCTTTAACCAGTTTTTTACGAAATCATTGTTCTTCAAGACGATCTGAACACAAAATATTCCAGTCATTCCATACTGTGATTACCTGTCATTGTTCCAATAGCATCCCTCCGTGTAGTGTGTTCACTAGAAGTATAAACTGAACAGTGCCCCGAGTGTTTGCTTGTACTAACTAGTAAGTTTGCATCAAATTAATATCAGTTACACTCGTGGGCACTCGCGGAGAGAAGTTACACAGTGTGTACACAATGGAATCGCAATCACACTTTCTGATATTACCTAGATATTGCTGCAGACACAAACCAGTCTGCAGTTATCGTGAAACCCATCATGTATTTAACGTGGTTTCCGATATCTGTGACTCTTCATATCACATCAATTCCAGATCAAGCATGAAATTACGAACAATAAATGAAAGGTATAAATTTGATGGGGTCGATTCTGACTTTTTTAGAAACGCGGCTGGAAATTGAAGCGATTTTCAAGCGCTTGGGAAACTTGGCGAATTTCCAGGTCACGTTCGTATCTGAGTAGAGAATTTAATATTCTGGGACTTGGAGGGTGGGGAGCGAAGGTTGCAGACCTCTGCCTGCTGCAGAGGAAATGCAAAATGCAGCCGCTGCTGATTCACGGCGTTCGCTGCTGAGAATCCCAAAATTGGACTCTCTGCTGACAGTTTTATATAACCGTTTAAATTTTGTTTCGAAGTTGTTTCTTTGCATTTGAATCTGATTAAAAAGTTGTTTTATATTTTCGTAACTTGATTAAAACATGGACTTGCTCTCTACACTATTCTATTTTTAATTCACCTGATCCAGTGAGACATTATGAGCATCTGCTGTTCTCTCACAAAATCTATAATGCTCGGAAATGTCTATAGGGTACTTTCGCTCAATGTAACAGATTTCAAATGAAATGTCGAACGAAGTTGATGATAAATGCGTTTTCGTCTCATACTGTAGAAGCAGTGCTTATATCAGGCACAATAATAACCGCTTTTACACTCACATTTTTAATATGTGTTTGTGTGTGTGTGTGTGTGTGTGTATGTGGGAGACAGAGAGAGAGAGAGAGAGAGAGAGAGAGAGAGAGAGAGAGAGAAACAGTAGTGTGTGAATATGTGTGTACGTACTACAACAGCATATCTGCTAACGTCGTATTCGTCGTTCCACAGGGTAATTTTTCTGGTAAAAAATTGTTGGTGCGTTACATCCTCTAACCGATGTTACCGGCCAGTGTGGCCGAGCGGTTCTAGGCAATACAGTCTGGAAACGTGCGACCGCTACGGTCGCAGGTTCGAATCCTGCCTCGGAAATGGATGTATGTGATGTCCTTAGGTTAGTTAGGTTTAAGTAGTTCTAAGTTCTAGGGGACTGATGACCTCAGAAGTTAAGTTCCATAGTGCCCAGAGCCATTTGAACCATTTTTGAGCGATGTTACAGCTTTTGACTCCCGTCTTGACTGGAACACTTTCCCACGATCAGAGAGTATTACTCAGGGAACTCTAAGCTTCAAAACTATGTCCTCTGCAAGAAACCAGGGGACTTCCGGAATTTTTTCTCTCGGAACTACCATGTTGTCAATGTAGCAGCTATTGTAGTCAGTGCACCCTACTATCCATTCATTACTATTCATTTACTTGAATAACATACCCAAGAAGTCAATTCCTATCAGAAATGGAGCAGCTTCAGCACAAATCGTACCAGAAATCATGAGCTGGTTGAGGCACATAACTGCTGTTGCTGACATTAGCTACTATGTCTTACATACTATCTGACAGATCTAGATTTGCATTTGTGCTGTACCTGCAGAGCATTTGATTAGTAATCGAAACGTCCTAGGTCAGAATTTCGATTGCTGCCGATGTTTACATTGTGAATAAAAATTATCGGCAACGGCGGCCTAAGACTTCTAGCATAGGGTCACCTTTGTTCTGCCAGCGGCCTTGCCAAAGGTGATGAAGGAGTAGACAAAGGTTCAGGTTGTTTTCTTGCCACCGGAATGGAAAACTCCTTTAAAAGGAGGACGAAAGAGCAATGCCCTTCGGCATGAGGATGCAGAAGACAATGTGAACCATTGGTTTCTAGTTAGAAAGAGCCAGGACTGATCAGACGTTTGTGCTACCTTAGGAATACAGGAAGATGTTTATTACTTCCAAATTATAGTAAATTTAGCAGCTTACTGCACCAGTTCGTGTTATGGCCGTGTCTTGCAAATAAAACCGTTTGTGAAATGTGTGTAGTACGAGAAGCTTCCGAGTTATCACTTGCTACTGGAGAGCTTTCTTACTGTTTTCAATTAACTTACAATCAGATTGTGGCTCGTGAAAATTGAATCATCTCATGTAGACACACACACACACATACACACATGACTTGAGTATAGGTTGAACATTCCTTGTTGCACTGGCTTCTAAGAATTAATGAACGTTGCTGCAATCATTCTTAAATGTCCAAAATCAGTTATACATCAGATAGTTATTTCGGCCGACGAACGGGCCTATGATGTTTCTATGAAACGATTTGGTTTCTCATATCACATGTATGTTTGTCTTAGAAGTTCAGGTACGTTAAGATTGTGTTAAGGAATTCTTTTTCTTTTTGCAGTGTATACACTGTCCTGAATGTACTGTTATACTAGGTATGTATACCACATAGACAGGCGGAACCGGAGAGCCGGTGTTGTCGATCCGAGTTCTACTATTTGAGACATTTGAACACGGCCCTGAGATGTACTCGTACTGAATATTTCAGCTTTGCACTGCCTCCTCTACATGCCTTACAAATTTGGCGAAGGCTTCACAACGATGCTAAGGGAGATGTATATTCAGGAGGATGGATGCCCTTACGTACTTTCCTCGAGAGTTGTGGCGTATTTTGTATCCGATAGTCTTCACAGTTTGACAGTGATACAATAAAGCAATTGCTAAGACATGGATTCATACCTAAAAGGATCAAGGTTCAAATTCCTGTATGGTCAACTAGTTTGAAGTTATCCAAAGTTTTACTAAATAATGCAAATAATGAGATGTTTCTTTTGAAAATAACATCGTCATCTTCCTTCTCTATAATTGTCATATACCATCTTGTGCTCCTTCTTCAATGAATTGTGGATTCAGGTAAGCTTTCAGCAGTCCTCTCCAATTGGAATGGCCTTGGACAGTTCTCTGCCAGGTGGTACCAGTGTTATTCTTGATATGTTTGTCCCATATGTCCAGTGATCTTCCTCTAAGCCTCTGGTGCTCCACTCCAATACTAGCTTCGTCCGTCTTCTGTCTTTTCTTCTCGCGACGTAGCCAGCCCACTGCCATTTCAAGGAACCTACTGTCTCTAAGATGTCCTTAAGCTTCGTTACACAGCGGATGACATCTGCCCTTTCCCTATCCTTTCTTGTATAGCCCAGCACTGATCTTCCCATAACTCTCTGCGCTGTCCTAAGTTTCCCTTTTGTAAATGAGTTCAGTGTCCATATCTGGCAACCATACGTCAGCACAGGCAGAGTGCATTGATCAAATACTGTTTTCTTCAGATTGACTGGCATTTTTGATCTGAATACTGTTGAATTCCTCCCAAAAGATTGCCAGCCAAGCTTGATGAGCCGATAGATTTCTGGCCTTACATCTCCCTTCATATTTATAAGCTGGCCAAAGTAGATATATTCACTGAACTCTTATAATGGACTGTCCTCGACTTTCACATCTCCAGCTGGGATCCATGTGTGGGACATTACTTTTGTTTTGGAAAGATTCATTTTCAAGCCAACCAACTGACATTCCGATGAAAGGACTATAAGTTTTGGAGCTCTGCGAAGACGTTTTCCAGCAAGACAATATCATCAGCAAATCTCAGGTTGGTAAGGCTTCTTCCATTAATTCAAATTTCCTTACCCTCCCAGATCAGCTTTGACATAGCCATTTCCAACACATCCGAGAACAGTTTTGGGGAGATGGATTCGCCTTGCTTGATACCGCTCATGATGCGGAATTCTTGAGTTGGTTCGCCGATATTAACGTAAGCTGAAGAAGTCTTGTAGATATTGCTCAGAACTTCAATGTACGTTGCTCCCACCTCTTGCTCACTCAAAGCTTGGAGGACAGCTATATGCCTAACGCCTTTACAAAATCAACAAAGGCAGTGCAGAGACGCAGTTGGAGTGACTTATTGTTACCTCTCCTGCCAGTTTCAGAATGTCAACACTGAGCTCATCATCACCTGGCACTATTCCCCTCTTAATGCTATCAAGAGCATACTTGATTTCCGATGGGAGCATATCTGAAACACTAGGTAGATCTTTTAATTTAGATAAACTCAAATTTTTCCTTGGTTTACTATACAAATTGCTATAAAAGTCTCTGACGAACTTCAAAACCTACTACTCTTCAGTGATTAGACTGTCATTTCAATGAAGTGCGATAATCTGCTTTTTACCGATTGTAAGTTTGCGTCTGGCTGACTTTAAATTTGTCTTGTTCTCTAAGCTTGCTCGTAATGTGTCTTCACTGAATTTCTGTAAGTCAGTTTTCATACGTGATAATAAATTATCAAAAGCAATAAAACTATTTTCCAACACAGAAGAAACTAGTTCCACAACTCTTGCTAAATGCGACCTGCAGTGGCAAGACTCTCCAACACATGCGCTTTCGAAGCAAAAGTAATTTAATTTGCAAAAATGTTCTTGTATTAGGAACTCGAATGAAGTGTAAGAGTGGGGGAATCAATAGATTCCATCAAAAAATTTTAAATATCAAGGAAAGTGCCTATGATAATAGCAACAGGCAACAACAGAAATGTGTACTTCTCATGCATGAAATGCGAGTCTACATTCTCTTGTTTTCAGGAGAATAAGATGCAAAAATACACAAATTCGAAAGTATTTCCTCATGAATCAGCTGACTCTTATGTTACTGAATCGTTTGAATTCGTTATTTTTTACATGTATTTCACTACGATTCATGTCTCTTGATAATTTACTAATGCATGTAAAGCGAAAATATAACACAGATTTCTTTAGTTAGGTAGAAAATAATTAAAAACACACATTATTTTTCCGACTCTTGTGAATGTCTCCACCGGTCGGGGTGGCCGAGTGGTTCTAGGCGCTACAGTCTGGAACCGAGCGACCGCTATGTTCGCAGGTTCGAATCCTGCCGCGGGCATGGATGTGTGTGATGTCCTTAGGTTAGTTATGTTTAAGTAGTTCTACGTTCTAGGGGACTGATGACCTCAGAGGTTAAGTCCAATAGTGCTCAGAGGCATTTGAACCATTTGAATGTCTTCTTACTCACCACTTGGAGCGCAAGTGTCGCTGCAGCTGTCACACGATAACAACTTAGTTTTACAAAATGCATAGAACTGTGCTGTCTGTGATAATGTTATTTATTCTGCTACTGGTTTAGGTCTTAAACCATCATCAACGGCAGCTGTACAGTATACAAAAGTGGACAATGTGACAATGCGAAACGAAATAAGATCAAAATAGGAAAAAGTGTTAAATCAATCAAAATACTCACAAAAATTTTCGCACATGTATCACCTGTCACACACGTTCGACATACATTACCACTGAAAATCATAATTGCCAATAAAAATGAGAAGAAATTGTATCAAGATTAAAATGTGATGGCCCATTGACAAAAGAACAACATGTCATGTATAGCAATACAATCAAAGAACTTCAAAGTCGAAGATGACAGTCTTGACCAAAAGCAAAGAAGTTCCCATTAAGCACTGCTGTGGTAATCGAATTACAACACTTAAGTATCAACAGTTCTACACTTGATTGATATTACATATTAACATTAATAAAATAAAAGTAAAAGAATAACAGGATTGATGAATGTAAGAGTATACAATATCTTACAATCCAGTCAAAAACATAAGTGTGTAAAATTCAAGCTACACAGCAGTCCATGAAATTACAGTCAGGCACGCCATATCTGGCAAAAAATAAACATTAAAGTAAATTAATATTACGGAAATACAATTCTTAGGAGTGGAGAAGAAACAAAAGATATGTAGAGTAAGTAGAGGTAAGACATCTAAAATATTATACATATGCCACAATCTAACCAAATATTTTTATTTCTTTTATTTTTGTGAAGAAACGTAGTATGCATATAAACTGTCATCTAATGTCTACACAGTCACAAAATTTAATTGAAATTCCATTTATCTTACAGATAAAAACTGATGAAAGGATATGGTATGATAAAAAGTCATAGTAAAATGTATATGTAAAAAGCATCTATACTGTTGCATATTAATTAGAAGAATATGTTATCCAATGTTGCACAACTACAAAATGTAACTAAAATGTATTTATTATACAGATAAAAACTTATAAAGAGATATGGTATGATAAAAGTCAAACATATATGTAAATAACTCCTGTAGGTTAAGAAAGTGGGTACTGACAAGGGAGGTATGGGAGGACACAGATGAAATAAAAGAAAAGGGGGTGCAATTGAGGAGATTTGTAGTTTAAGAGGGTCCACTGAAATATTTGAAACTGTCAATGAAACTATTTAAGAAATTTTTGTTTTTTAGTTCCACCTGCTCATTGAGAACTTTTAATATTTCTTAAATTTAAAGAACCTCTCTCACACCGGCCTGATTTAGCTTCACTGATCAGGATAGTAAAAACATGCGTATATTAAGGGAATTTTCATTGACAAAGCAGACTTATCACATTCACACAGTTCAATGCTGTTCTGTCCTGATTAAATTAAGCTTAACTTAAATTCCATAAGGCAGTGAAGCAATTTCGAAGTCTCGGTGCGACGAAAATTGTCAGTCGATCTCCTGGAAACATTTGTAATAATTATTAACTTTCGGTGATCACATGGGGAAGACCGGAGATCTGCTGGTAAGACCGTGTTAGCCTATTTATTTGAAGTAACTGGATATCTTGAGCATTCAAAACGGCAGGTTCGTCCAGTGTAAATCAGACGTTCCCCACTGATCCCATGCAACACAGCATAGTAAGCAGACACTGTCAACAATAATAATCCGTTAAATAATACGCGAACAAACTTACTTTAGTTTAGTTCATGTATTAAACTCCTTCCCATACAGAATCTCATCAAGATGGCGACTCGCTCAACAATACATACATATATATCGTTCTTTTACGACTCATCGGCAAGAAGTTTTTATTCTTTTCATAAGAGAAAACATAGATAGCAGAGAAGCTATTCCATGGAGTAAATGGACGCTCCAAGGAATAATTGGGCTTGAAACTACTTTGCATTGATAATCGGTAAGATAAGAAGAGATATTTCGAGATATGTACTGAGTTATATAATTTATAAAATTTCTGAAAATATCGTGGAGAGACTGCTGCAAGAGACATTACAAACTTTTTATGGATGAATGATTCTATTTACAAAAAGAACATCCCACTGCAAGCCCATTTCGTTGCTTGAAATAATCATTGAAGAAAAAATAATTATGGCATAAAAGAAGGGTTAATAGCTCAATAAATTCAATAATTTGAATAAGTAACATTATTACAGATAGCAAAGGGTTTCACATTTTTTTTAATTTGTACATGCTTTTGATCAGCATATATGTAAGATGTTAAGCTTACTGCCAAGCACAACAAAACAGGCGACCCTGGCTTATCAATGTGCAAAGGCGAGACTTGTGAAGTGTGAGGCTGCAATCAATTTCACAAGACAAATTATTTTTTCACACAATACTCCTGCTTTCAGCAAATTTAAAATTTAGGTTAGGAATGACGTTACTAAAAACTTAAAAGAGGGTTGCGAGAAAAAGTGGTTGAAAGACGAGTTGAAGGTCAAATATAAGTGGAACTCTAATTTTGACAAAAATGTTTACACAGAATATTTGTTTCCAGTGAGAGTTTTAAATATTTCACAGCTTGACATTGTCTTTGAAGTTGTGGATGAATTTGTTAATTTAAAGAGACAGTCTGTTGTAGAAGACATAACAAGAAAACTGATTGTCTTATTTTAAAACTGTGCTCTGGTTTTTTAGATATTGAACCTGATTTTAAATTTTATGATAAGTTGGTAAATTTCACTGACATTGTGTTTTCAAATGAGGAGGTTCAAATGCTAGAAAAGGGTCTTAAGTGCAATCTATGTCCTCCTGTCAATGACAAGAACCTGAAGAGACTTATAGTTAGTACAAAGGTGTTAATAGATCAAAAAGGGAGTTCCTCTGCTCAAAAAAAAAAAAAATTGTAGCAAGGTGACTAAATTCATACATCACTTAAAAGAAAATAAGAGGTCTAAAATTAATAATTTTCAGTATAATAAGGTAAAAAACAGAAAACCATGCCATTGTTCTGAAAGCTGATAAAGGAAATTCTCTTGCTGCCATATATTCGGATGATGACATTAGCAAAACCTATGATTTGTTTGAAGCTAATAACATTACAAAATTAGATGGTGATCCCACAGACTTTCTCCAAAGAACCCTCAAAGATGTTAAGACATATTTTTATTTATAATAATAGTCCAAGATATATAATTAGTGAGCAAATTAACTATATCACCAGCAATAACTATGTATTCAAACAAACATGCAGTATTAAGAATACCAGTGGATTAATATATTTTTTTTGAATAGCAATGAGATCTCTCATTTTGCTCTTTTGATGCGGTTAACTTACATACCAATCTACCAGTTGAAGAACCTACTGAGTTAGTCAGACAAAACTTTTTGCATTATATAAGGTTAAATGTTCCACTGATAATTTAATTTATCAAGCTGTTGACTCTTTTTTCATCCCATAATTATTTTTTCTTCAGTGATGAATATTCTAAGCAACAAAATGGGCTTGCAAATGGTTGTTGTTTAGCTGGCACTCTTGCCAATATCATCCTTAATGATACGGAAAATAAATTATTTAATAGCAATTCTGGGGTGGTAAATAAAATTGTCTGTAACACAAAGCGTGTTGATGGCACCATCATCTTAATAGAATGGGATCACAATGATTTTCAAATGTTACACAGTGTTTTTAATGATATACATTCTTCCTTACTAGTTCACAGTGGAAATCGAAAATAACAAGGAATAAAATTTTTAGATTTAATAGTGGAAAAGTATAATGGTAGACATGAGTTTAACATGTGCAGAAAGCCTACAACTGATGTAATAATCAATAATCAGTCATGCAGTGCAATCACATATAAATATGCCTTTTTCAACTCTATCCTGGACAGAGTTATAAGATTGCCATTGTCTTATCAAAACATAAGTAAAGAATTAAATACGCTAAAATACAGTGAAACCAAAATTGTTGATGATCCTGAATTAGTACAGAAATTATATTTCAAATAATCAAAACTACAGAGAAGCTAGGTAAACAAGAAATCACTTTGGACAAGGCAGGCCAAATTTGAGATATACTACAGTTCCATATTGTGGAAAGGTATTTGATAAAATCAAACATTTATTTAAAATAACTAACACTATAATTTCATTTCAAACTGAAGATAATTCATGGCAAAAATTAAATCACAATATTAATTGAGAATCAGTTTATGATTAGTGAGGCATGTACAAAATTTGTCGTTTGTCATATGAAATAAATGTATATAGGCCAAAAAATAAGGAAATTAAGAATCAGGTTTAATGAACGTTCCTATCCAAGTACATATATAATATCACACAGTCATACACTGGATACAACTGCTGATCAGATGGAAATGTTGCATAGAGCTGATTGATTATCAAATCGAGCGAGGTGGCGCAGTGGTTAGCACACTGGACTCGCATTCGGGAGGACGACGGTTCAATCCCGCGTCCAGCCATCCTGATTTAGGTTTTCCGTGATTTCCCTAAATCGCTCCAGGCAAATGCCGGGATGGTTCCTTCGAAAGGGCACGGCCGACTTCCTTCCCCGTCCTTCCCTAATCCGATGAGACCGATGACCTCGCTGTTTGGTCTCTTCCCCGAAACAACCCAACCCAACCCCATGATTATCAACTTTCTAGTATAAAAAGAGATTTTTGCAGATAGGATTATTTATCCAGAAAAAGTTCTCAATGAGTAGGTGGAACTCAGAAACAAATGTTTCTTAAATAATTTCACTGACAGTTTCAAATATGTCAGTGGACCTTCTTAAGGTACAACTCTCCTCAGTTACGCCCTCCCTTTTTTTTATTTCATTTGTGTCCCTCTCTCCCCCCCCCCCCCCCCCTGTCATTACGCACTTTCTTGTTTTTTAACCTACAGGAGTCTTTTTTTACATGACAGGGGCCACAGCATGTTGGAGATTAAACAGAAATTGAGATTTCGTGGTCAATAGTCCCCGTAATGGATTTTTAAATCGCAGAGACAATATATGCACAAGCTTAAACTAGTGCACAAGATGAACACAAGTTTTTGACGATCAGACGTCACATCACCTCAGCAAAACCATACGGAATGATCAACGGTCTATTACAAGTCTAAGTCTGCGTTTGATTGTGAGGCGTCAGGAACCAATTTCTACCAGAAGTGTACGGAGATAAACACAAAGCATAGGCTTCAGTCACCGACTACCGTGTTGTGTTCTTTTGCTGATACAACCACACCCCGACTCAAATCTGAGTGACTAGCATGGACCTACGAACGTCGTCGCTGGACCATGAAACATCGGCAGTGTGCGACATGCCCTGAAGAGTCCCGGAATCGAGATGAGTGCGTGGTTTATAACGCATGAAGCTATGAGTTCAGCGTGCCAACATTGCTGTGTCCAGGGGGAAGATGGCTTGGGCTCTTCTCATCATCGCAATTAGGCCCCAGTGTCAGGCTGCAGGAATCAATGACAGGTGCACGGTATGTGGGCATTGTGGCATGCTATCTCCATTGATTTAGCGCATTAGAGTCCACGTTTCAATAGGACAACGAGATATGTCACCGCTCTTTCGTTCCTTGATCACTTGATGACCACTGCGCTGAATGCTGTGGAGGCCTCTGAGAACGCCCGACCTGAACCCCATCGAGCATTCATGGTATGTTGCCGATATCACTGCACGCTCGATGAAACCAGCATCAACTACGGAAGGACAGCTGTGAGTAGCATTGTCTGATAAGTAAAGCGATATGTTCCCAGGACGATTCCTACACGAGTCTACTTCCTGACATGTTACTGAAGTTTGAGGGCCCATGGAAGAGAGATTCGCTATTAATACCCCACACAGTGCTTCCTCATGACTTTGGGCATCTAGTCACAATGAAACATTGTCATATGTTCTACGAGTAGAAACGAAACGAACTGCATTTTCTTTCTCTAACATTTGTTTTTTACGAACCGGTTTTCGACTTCTGAATAGAACCCGTCCTCACATGGTATTAATTTGTATATATATATAGGTCGTCTCAGGAGGAACGGTCACTATTAAAGGCGAAAACAAGAAAAATATTTCCAAGCAAGCAAGTCTAGTGAAGATGAACATTTTAGCAAGCAAGTCTAGTGAAGATGAACATTTTAAGCATACCTAAAGGCATGTTGAGTACTTCTTCATTTTCTACGGTGTTAAACAAATATTTTCCACTGCACGCTCTTTGCTTCCGTACTTTGAGGGGTGATGGTATGGAAAGAAAAAAAATATGGAAAGAAAAAAAAAGTCCATTAATCATGGGCTCTAAAACGCACATCTTAAAAGCTAGAGCACTTTTTCAGAAACAGAGAAGTGTTTCACAGCAGGGAAGATGAACAAGTGCTCTTAGCTGTTTTGCCATGCACCTTGGAGCCCATGTTTATTGGATATTTCTTCTTTTTTTCCAGACTACAACCTTTTAAAATACGGAAATCAAAGAGCTTGCAGTCTAAGAGGTTTGTTTCACACTATCGAAGATGAAGAATTGCGCATAGCTCTTAGGGCATGTGTTTTAGACCCCATGTTTACTATAGTAGAATTCTTTGCTTCGATTGATCGTTTCTGGCATACTCCTGAATATTGACCATTGCTCTAGGACCAACCTATATATTTGCTTTCCTTATTTTAAATTACATTTTCTTTCCCGTCACACTAGCCTGCTATCGACCTCCTGGCCAGCGGAAGAATATGTAAACCTCACTGGTGCGAGATTATAGATGCGCTGCAGTGGGCACTGAATGTGTGAAGGTCGTCGTTACCGGAAGTTCGTAGAGCGTGGGCTTACTGTCAGTGAAGTCAACAGTTTTATGAGGCTCATGCTGGAGACATAAATTTGCAAAAGCTTAACGTCGCGAGTTGAATGGAAAAATGCGGTTGTTTCCATTATTAAATATAAACTTTCAGTGTGAAAGATCGGGCGCTGACCGCGGCAGAAAACACGTTGTTGTGTGTGTTCAGTTTAGCGCAATATACCTTGAAGAAATAAATAATTTTTTTAATGAATATTTTGTTTCAACATTATCAGAGTCTTCTATGGAGAAATTTTGCTGTCTAACCATCCCGACAAAATAAATAAACTAACGATCAGTAGGACAAAGTCAAAGCTATAATCAAAGTTAATTGTAAATTTGAGCATTAGGTAAAGAATATCTTAAAATCTGATCTGTAAAGACGGAATATCACCAGACAGAACAGCACTGTAGTAAAAGGGAAACCAGTAGATGCCTTATAGGCTCAGGAGGCCACTATCGAGTTACCATATCCTAATAAGTCTTTCAGTAACAAAGAGATATTGCTGGAAAATGCAGACTGTTTGCTTTTCAGTCTTAAATATGAAATTGTTCCGGTAAAAGGGATACATTAATATCAGTGACATTTAGGTCTTTGTTACATCTAAGAGCCATAGATATCGAAAAATTTAAATTTATTTTATAATTCATTATTCCATTCGATTGTGGCAGGGTACTACAGCAACCATTTTCGAATTATTTCAGAATAAAAAAAAGCCTTGGTTGTGAAATTATTTAATATCAATGACGCGGTTCACCCTATTGTGACATCATAAGATTGTGCAAAAGTAGCTGGTTGTGAAACCCATGCGTCATAGAGTCATATAAAATGAAAAATGGACAAATCAGAATATATAATAAAGAATATATACATTTTGTATATAGAAGATAGACGTCGACTATGAATTGACTGTTCAGAGATCTCACTAAACTCGCCCAAAGATGTAAACAACCATGCATGAACAGCGAGTATTAGATGGAGGGAGTCCGACAGCCGATCAGTTTCAGTCACTCCACCAGGAAGGAGGTACACGGTTCATGTTGTCTGTAGTTCAACCATGCCTAGACGGTCAATACCGCGGTTCGATCGCGTCCGCTTTGTTACTTTGTGCCAGGAAGGGCTTTCAACAATGGGAGTACCCAGACGTCTCGGAGTGAACCAAAGCGATGTTGTTCGGACTGGAAGAGATACAGAGAGAAAGGGACTGTCAATGACGTGCCTCGCTCAGGCCGCCCAAGGGCTACTACTGCAGTGGATGACCGCTACCTACTGATTCTGGCTCGGAGGAACCCTGACAGCAACGCCACCATGTTGAATACATCTTTTCATGCAGCCACAGGACGTCGTGTTACGACTCAAACTGTGTGCAGTAGGCTGCATGATGCGCAACTTCACTCCAGACGTCCATGGCGAGGTCCATCTTTGCAACCAGAATACCATGCAGCGCGGCACAGATGGGCCCAAAAACATGTCAAATGAACCGCTCAGGACTGGCATCACGTTCTCTTCACCGATAGGTGTCGCATATGCCTTCAACCAGACAATCTCCGGAGACGTGTTTGGAGGCGACGCGGTAAGGCTGAACGCCTTAGACACACTGTCCAGCGAGGGCAGCAAGGTGGGAGTTCCCTGCTGTTTTGGGGTGCAATATGTAAGGCCGACGTACGGCACTGGTGGTCATGGAAGGCGCCGTAACGGTTTTACGATACGTGAATGCCATCCTTCGACCGATAGAGCAACCATATCGGCAGCATACTGACGAGACATTCGTCTCCAGGGACGACAATTCGCGCTCCTATCGTGCAGTCTTGTGAATGACTTCCTTCAGGATAGCAACATCGCTGGGCTAGAGTGGCTAACAGCATGTTCTCCAGACATGAACCCTACCGAACATGCCTGGGATAGACTTCAGAGCTGTTTATGGACGATGTGTCCCATCAACCACTCTGAGGGATCTACGCCGAATCTCCGTGGAGGAATGGGCAATCTGTATAGTATGGCACGACCAACACAGGCATGTATCAATGCAAGAGGACGTGCTACTGGGTATTAGAGGTACCAGCATGAACAGGAATTTGGACCACCACCTCTGAAGGTCGCTTTATGGTGGCACAACACGCAATGTGTGGTTTCCTTGAGCAATAAAATGGACGGAAATGATGTTTATGTTGATCTCTATGCCGATTTTCTGTACAGGTTCCGGAACACTTAGAACCGAGCGATGCAAAACGTTTTTTGATGTGTGTATATATAAAATCATAAGATCATGATGGATGGAAATTTTGGAAATTTGTGGTAAGTTCCTATGGGACCAAACTGCTAAGGTCATCGGTCCCTAGCCTTACACACTACTTAATCTAACTTAAACTAACTTACACTAACGACAGCACACACACCCATGCCCCAGGGAGGACTCGAACCTCCGACGGAGGGAGCCGTGCGAACTGTGGCAAGACGCCCGAGACCGCACGGCTACCCCGCGCGGCATGGCGGGTGGATTACGTATCTTGTTGGTGTTGCATCCACTTTGATTTTATGTGGCTGTATGATTGATGGGTTTCATATTCAGCTACTTTTATGTAAGTTTCTATTACTTTCAGTTCATTTTACCTGCGTAGTCATGCAAGTTTGGACCATGCTTCTTCCTCTATTTGTTACTAACAGATCGGTTTCTTGTTTTGTAAACTATCTGATGATAACTCAAAAGGATGGAACGCATCATTGATGTTGAGTGATTTCGCAACCAAGAGTGTTTTTGTTCTTAAATAATTTATTTCATGCTTGTTGTCCTATACCGTACACAAATACCCAGTCGATCACGCTTTGTTCGCCACAAAAATATTGCAACGAAGGAGCACCAGAAAAGTTCTCAAATAATTCCAATTTTAAGAAGCGGATGCTGCGAACAGCACTTTTTCCAACAAGCATTGGTGTGTGTGTGTGTGTGTGTGTGTGTGTGTGTGTGTGTGTGTGTGTGTGTAATATTCCTCTTCTTTGATTGCTCACGGTAAGGCCGCTTTTGTGGCAGACTTGAATTGCCACTAAATTTTTCGGTCTCTCATCTGTGGAATCCATTCTGTTTTATTTATGAGATGGAAAGCTTACCGAGCGTAGAGGTCTCGCCCCGCAAATGGCTGCCACGCATTTGCCGTTTACATTTTGCCACGTCGCGTCTCGCTGCGCGAGGGAAATGGTGCTTACAGAACGGATAACAGCCTCCTCGGGAACGAGAAATAAATGAAGAACCGTTTTTGAAGTAACGAAGATTTATACTCCGAGGGGATTTCGGTAATTTATCGCCCCTGTTCTCGCTAAAGCCCTCTCAACGATTTCTGAAGTATCCACAAGGAGTGATTTTTGAAAACACACGTGTTGAGGTGGGACGCCGGACCAACTTAAGAGATGACATGGATCTCAATTGAATTCAGCACTTTGTTATCCCAGTTTACAAATCCGGTAAATTACCTAACGATAAAGGCAAAAACTAACACAAAATTACATAAACATTGATGCATGGTGATAGCCTGTATAACACTGACGGCTTCCTTATTCGACTGTGCAATAGCCAGCATATTTTAATCATATTTTCGGATTCTGTAACTAAAATACATGTAATGGAACAAACTCTGTGCAGGTACTCATGAAAATAACAGGAGAAGAAAACTCTGTATTACCAAGCGACCGAAAATCCTTCAACAGACAGCCTTGTAGGTAGGGCAACCACAGATATGAGTAGTTATTATTGAATCACTGCACTAAAAGGCACATCTTCAGGTGAACATATTACTAAAACATTAGAGCGGAAAAGCTCGGAACCTTTTTACCCAACGACGGACAATGAATGTTGGGTAAAAAGGTTCCGATCTCTTCCGCTCAAATGTTTTAGTCATATGTTCAACTGAACATATGACTAAACATGTGGCTCTTAGTGTCACCAGAACGGCAGTCATCCAGAAATAAATGACTACATACAGCTGGTTATTAATTCCCAAGATGAAAATCCTTCAGTTTCCTTATAACAAACTGTTAAAAAAATGGTTCAAATGGCTCTAAGCACTATCGGACTTAACATCTGAGGTCATCAGTCCCCTAGACTTAGAACTACTTAAACCTAACTAACCTAAGGACATCACACATATCCATGCCCAAGGCAGGATTCGAACCTGCGACCGTAGCAGCAGGGCGGTTCCGGACTGAGGTAACAAACCGTGATATGTCTGAAACATCCCTTTTCTATAACCACGCCCATCGATCAAAAGCACCTATTCTAGATGGACTGTATTTAAATACAAACTTAGCAGTAGTGCATTGTTGAATATCTTTCTCTTACTAGTATTGTCGAATGCTTTTAGATGCATGACTAGTGCGATCTCATGCACCATGTTTGTCCATTCAGTTGTAATAAATTCATTGGTCTACGTGCTATCTGGCTGGAGAACTGTGGCAGAGTTATCATGATAAATCTGCTTCTGACTGGGGTGAAGTTACTACTGGCTTTCCATAAGTGTTCATTTCTCGGACCACTGCTGTTTTTCCTATATGACAATTACGCAACTAAGATAGGTCACCCCGTATATATCCAGTATGAATAAATATATCGAGATGCGTTATTCGCCGTATATTTATAGACAATATGGCAAATTTCCAGACATTCGAAAATATAGTCGCCGAATTACAAGACCGACTTTGTTTTTTTTTTTTCCTAATGGAGCGATCAACTTTTATCTGTTTCATTTGAATTAAACTTCTAAGAGAACTTCAGTGACGTAATGTATGTAAGACTTTATCAAATAGTATCGAGATAACAGCACTGCAAACTACTGCCCCGTCGTTAGGAGAGAAGATTCCATCAACGCCTGCCCTAATATAGAAAACCTGACAATCACGAAACTTAGGTACGGTTCGTGTGTTTATTAACACGGTTGTCATACCAAGTGCTCAAAATTTTGGCCTTGAGCACTTCTAAACGCTATAAAGTGATTCTGAAGCAATAATAACATGTACTGAATTTAATTTGCAGTTAACCGCACCACGGGCTCGTGTTATACGGCATTTCATGCCTCTGGGAGTTGTCGGTGTCTCCTAAAGACCTCTTGTTTTAGTTGTCGCAACACATTAAAGTATCGAAGTGTTACGTTTGAAGAGTGTGTAGACTATTTTACGTTCCTGAACGACCGTTCCAATGCTCTCCAGACATTCTCTTAAGAGGATCTGTTAGTATATTTGCGGAGTAAGAGGGACATCTGTTATAGTGGTACCACATTGTTTACCTCATGTCTAGTGCGATTGTTTTTCAGTAGCTGCGACAGGAGCATATCTTATAGCTCGAGATACTTGAGAGTTTGCAGATTCCCATCAGTAAAATGGGGACCACTGATGCGGGTCTTGAAGAACAAGCATCAAACGTTGATATACGAAGAGCGTTGTTTATATCCACTTCTTTGACTCAACATGGATTTTCAATTGACGAATAGTGCATATTACGAATGTTGACTTGCTCTTGGTTTTTAAATTATGCTTGTTCCTCAAACATTTTTTGTATAGATATGCCGCATCACTTTATACTTTTCCTAGGAAGTGTTCTGAGAACTGGAAACACTTTGAAAGTTATTCCCATGAAGCTGTAGATGTAGCAAAGTGTGAAGTGGGTGAAATTCGATGGACTGTAGTGCCCACAGAACACTTGTCTGGTTGATCCATCTCGTTCTTCCGAGATGTCTCTTACAGGCTTTTGCTTTGTGTGTTACTGTTGCTAAAATGTTACTTTCATTTCTTTCATCATTTGCCTTTCTTTTTCCTTGGGGTACTTTATTCTAGACCGTTCCAGTTCCTAGAACTTTTTTATAACTTTTATTTGAGGCTGCAGCCGCATCCCTGTTCAAATAGTTTGGCTACATTCGCCATAAACACTATTCACTTTTTCGACTGTCGCCTACATTGTGACTATCTCAGTCGTTCTACGTGCAAGTTACCTGACTAGTACAACAACAGAAAACAAACTGATGGGCTCCAAGGCCACAGGTATAAACAAGAAACGTACCTGACCTTCGTGTCTGCTTGTATATGGTATAATGGAACAGACGTTTCTGGGACCTCTTCTCCTGACGGTGGGCTACTGGTTTTGCTGTCACCTTGATACTATTTGCTCAAGTCCCATTGATATTATGTTGTAAAGGTTCTCTTGGAAGATTCTTTCAAATGACACAAAAAGTGTGTCGTTCCATTAAAAAAACTAAAATCGGTTTCGTAATTCGGCGACTATAAACGATAAAAATAACTTGCGTACGTCAGAAAATTTGCCATATCGTCCTCACATTGATATCTTTATTCATTGTAGACCTATTTGGGGTGGCCTGTCTAAGCTGCCTCAGCCTGTATAAATGATTTTCTATCTTACGAGTATATATATATATATATATATATATATATATATATATATATATATATATATATATAATGCAAAAATTATAACGAAGCAGAAACGAGCTATAATGACAGAAGGAGCAATGAATGAAACATTGAAAAGTACTAGTGACAGATTCTTGGTAAATGGTCTAACAATGTTTATTCAGTTCTATAAAAGGCAACGTAAATCATGAGCAATAATTCAACATATGGAAGAGGGAATACGTAAAACTGATTGTTCAAAATCGTTCAGTGTGCATACTGATCAGAAGTTGACTGGAAGTCACATATTTTAGATCTTCTCAAACGCTTGAATTCAGCCACAATTACTCTGCGTGTATTTGGTGACTTTGGTGAGGAAAATATTGGAATACACCTGAAAATGTCAGATATTCATCATAAAATTAGAAAAGTAACTAACTTTGCATACGTTCAGTCACTGACGTCAAACGCAATAATTTTCCAATGAAATTCGACACATATACGTAAAGTATTCAGTATAGAAAATGTTATGTAGCGATAATATCCGGTTTCGATCGTCGAAATTCAAGTAGATAACTGTGTAAGGAATTAGTCATAGCAACAACCGTCCCAAAATAAATTTACTCCGTCCTGAAGCTCGTTGTGAAGCACCAAGCCCAATTACAATGTTATAATAGCATTCACAAATAAAACACAAGGAACAAAACTACCTACCAGTATCCATTACTTAACCTTGCTCTAGCAGAGAAAAAATCAAAGCAGCAGGCAGTCATAGATATATTTAACTACATTTCTTCGTAAGTACAGGTACTGGCAGATAATAAGAGTTTTAGAAAACAAACTGATATCATGTTTATTTGACTACACCTTAAAATTCACTGGTGAAATTCTGTGTGCTTAGTACACAAATTGTTGGACTAAATTTATCAAATTTTGTTGTAGATTAAGGTTCTGAAAAACCGAATTATTTTAATGCTCAGCATGCAAACACGTTTTCTCACAGAAAAAACGAATCTTATTTGTGAACCCATCGACATATTCCACATTACGGCGAGTTGTCGTGAATATGATCCAACGAACAAGCAAAAAACTAAACTGGACTATAAATTACGTGTACCTGCACATTCTTGTTGTAACCATTTAGTGGTTACACGAAAAGTTCCTATCGATTTGGACGTAATTACGGATTATTTACTTATATCTGGTTACAAAATCTTTTTATTGACTGTAACCGAAACAGAGAATTATCAGATCAGCTCAACATTGCAATATTTAATTACAAGACGCATATATAAGGAAAATAATTCCTTTCTTCAGATGAGCTGCTAATTTTACGTTCGTCGTTTAGTTCTGTTCCTAGAAATGGTACAAATAATGTATTACTCCAGAAATATTTCTTGTACTTTCTGTCTTTACTGCGTGTATCCTGAAGGAAATTGACAAACATTTTAACATATTATCGGAATACATTATCTGTCACTATCAAAATATTCCGCATGTGCAACCTAGAAGTGCAGGTAATATTCCTGAAAATTACTTATTTAATGCCCTATTGAGAGAAATAAATTATCGCATTTACAGTGTGTGTGTCTTTATGACACTGAAGAGTGATATAAATACTGGTAAACATTTGACCCCAACTTAAGATACCAAGTACGTAAAAGTGTATTTCCCTTCTGACTTAAAAGTAGATGGCTGTACACATTTTAATATCAATTTATACTAGGGGCGTTAGATAAGTATCACGGCACTGCACTGAACAGATATTTGAATACTGTGCAGGGGCAGTTGAATTTAGTGAAACTAAACTTCTATTTTTTCAAAGTCCCCTAACTCTGACTTCAGAGCATTTCTGCTCGAGCTAGAGAGGGTTCTTGATTCACTTTATGGGAGATGCCAGAAATTAGGTATATGTGGTGACTCCAATATTAATTTTTGTATATGATTGGGCAAGAAAAAGGATGTTGATGGATCTCCTAAATTCATATGATCTGACGCAGATTGTGTTTTTTTTCCAACTAGGATGCAGGGGAACAGTATCACAGCCATAGAAAACATTTTTATTCATTCTTCATTACTAGATGGGCATTCTGTTATTGAAAGGGTGAATGGCCGTTCAGACCATGACGCACAAATTTTAACGCTAAAGGGCTTTTGTATTCAAACAAATGTCACATATAATAACAAACTATGCAGGAAAACTAATCTAACGGCAATAGAGAGTTTTTTACAAGCAACAAGAGTGGCAGGATATTTATAATGTTCATAACATAGATGACAATTATAATGCTGTTGTTAACACATTTCTCATGCTCTTTGAGAGTTGCTTTCCATTGGAACGTTCTAAACGGGATACTAGCACTAAAAGGCAGCGTGAGTGGCTGAGTAGCGTGATAAGGATATCATTTAGAACAGCGGGAATTATATTAAAATGTAGCCTATTACAAACAGTATTGCAAGGTGCTTAAAATGTTATTATAAAGGAAAAGAGTATGTGGTACGCAAATAGACTAGCTAATTCACAGGCTAAAATTAAAACTGTATGGTCAATTATGAAGAAAGTGTTTTGTCAGCAGCACAAGGTCGACGACATAAAGTCAGTTCGCAGTAAAAATATTTCTGTTACTGATGAATAAGACGTATGTACAGTTTTTAACAATCATTTTCTGAGCATTACTGGTGAATTAAATAAAAATTTAGTTTCTGCAGGGAAACATGTAACTCTCTTGGCAAATGCCTTTCCGAGATTGATGTCTGAAATACTACTCTGTGATGTAGACAAGTGGGAGGTTGCGTCAATAATTAAATCACTAAGGATTCTCATGGATGTTATGGAGTGAATAGCCGAATATTAAAGTACTGTGCTGCACATGTTAGCCCCATATTTAGCCATATCTGTAATTTTTCCTTTAGAAATGGTCAGTTTCCTGAGTGATTAAAGTACTCAATAGTAAAGCCACTTTAAAAAAAGGAGGAAAGGGATAATGTAGACAATTTTAGAGCTGTTTCTATGCCATCAGTGTATTTTATGTCTCATAATTTGCTATCAAATGTACAGTTCGGCTTTAGGAGTCGTTTAACAAGTGAAAGTACTATGTTCTCTTTTCTCTGTGAGGTTCTGGATGGGTTAAACAAAAGGTTTCGAGCGCTAGGCATATGTTTTGATTTAAATAAGGCGCTTGACTCTGTTGATCACAAAATATTGCTCCCGAATTTGGTCGATTACGGAATACGGGGAGTAACTCACAATTGGTTCACCTCTTACAGTTTCTAACACACAATTTAACAAAATCCGACGTTTTAATTTCACAGAATAGGCATGTGATTAGTGAAACTGAACAATTCAAACTTTTACGTCTTCAGGTAGACAGTAAACTGTCGTGGAAAGCCCACGTTCAGGATCTTGTTCAACGACTTAATGCTGCCATTTCAACTATTCGAACGGTATTTGAAGTAAGTGATCATTCGACACGAAAATTACTTTACTTTGCTTAATTTCATTCGATTACGAGGCATGGTATTACGTTTTGGGATAACTCTTCCCACTCTAAAAGTATATTTATGGCTTAGAAACGGGCAGTTCGGGCAGTAAGTGGTGTAAGTTTGCGAACCTCTTGTCGACTCTTGTTCACCTCTCGGTACTTCGACACTGGCCACTCAATGCATATATATATATATATATATATATATATATATATATATATATATATATATATATATATATGTGTGTGTGTGTGTGTATTCTTCACTGTCGTTTCTTGTAAGCAAATCAGCTTATTCCCAAGAATAAGCAGCTTTCAATCAGTTAATACTCGGCAAAAATCCAACCGGCGTTTGAATTGGACTTCCTTAACTCTTGTGTAGAAAGGTGTGCAACATACTGCTGTATCCACTTTCAATAAGCTACCACAAGAATTAAAAAATCTTAGCAATAATCAACGCGCTTTCAAATCTAAACTGAAAATTTTCCTCATGGGTCACTCCTTCTATACTGTTGAGGAGTTCCTGGATAAATTAAGCCGATACTTATGTTATATTGTTCATTGCGTTTACTTAAACTTATGGCTTGACCTTTTTGGGTCCATAAGCATTTCATTTGTATCTTTTATTACTCTTACGTTGTAATTTCATATACTGACACGTTCCATGACCTTGGAGATTTGATCCTCAATTTGGTCCTATGGAACTTGACCTGTAAATAAATAAATAAACTAAGTAATGCAACACATTTTTTTTCTCAAAGCCTGTGCGTTTTAACAGGATTCCAGTACCCCATTTATCTGGCTACAAAATCCTATTTTTCAATATAATATCCGTTCAGTGGGACTACTCTACCACACCTTACTGGGAGGGGCTCTAGCCCCGCATGGTACCAGTCTACATACAGACGTCGGTGCCAAAGTCTTGCTGCATCAATAAGCTCCCCGTCACCCATATAATGCTTCGCGTGGAGTGCATCCTTCACTGGGCCGGCTGCTGTGGCCGAGCGGTTCTAGGCCCTTCAGTCCGGAACCACGCTGCTGCTACGGTCGCAGGTTCGAATCCATCCTCGGGGATGGCTGTGTGTTATGTCCTTAGGTCAGTAAGGTTTAAGTAGTTCTAAGTCTAGGGGACTGATCACCTTACGTGTTAAGTCCCATAGTGCCATTTGAACCATCCTTCACTGGGCCAAACAGACGGCAGTAGGAAGGTGCTAGTTTCGGGCTGTAGGGTGGTCGAGGAAGAACAGCCCATTTAAGATTCTTGGGCTCTTCTCGGTTGCAAAGACTTACGCGAGGCCTTGTGCTATCTTGAGGAAGAAGCAGTTGGTTTGCACGCTGAAGTCGTTTCTTCAGTTTCCTGGTGGTAGCACAATACACTTGCACCGTGAGGGAGGACTTCAAACAGAATAACACCTCTAGAGTACCAGAAGACCGTCGCCATAACTCTACCGACTGAGGCCAGGGCTTCGAACTTTTTCTTCCGAAGTGAGGTGGTGTGGCGCCACTCCATCGACTGCCGTTCTGTTTCGGGCTCGAATTGATGAGCCCACGTTTCATCACCTGTGACGACTTTCGATGAGAAGTTGTCACTATCAGCCTCGTAACAAACAAGAAATTCGTAGCAGATGGTCCTTCATCGTTCTTTATGGCCTTCTTTACGCGACGAGGAATCCAGCGGGCGTACACCTCTGAGTACCCAACTTGCGGACGTATGTGTCAGCGCTACCAACAGAGACGTCCAACAAAGCGGCGAGGTATTTGCGTACGATCCGTCGATCAGCCCGAATGAGAGTGTTGGCAAGTACCAACATTGCAGGAGTCACAGCTGTGTGGGGCCCGCCGCAACGCGGTATATCGGACAGGTTTTCGGGCCCTTGTTGCTGTAATACAGACACCTCGGACCACGCCATTGTTCACTGCCAGATCTCCGATTCTGTAAGCGCCTATCAATACCTGTGATGCCTTGGTTTTCCACCAAAATAAACTCAAGGACAGCTCTCTGCTTGGAATTCAATGAACCTCCGTTTCAGACGCCATTTTGAATGCTACGTATAGTGCAGCCACCTATCGGAACTACATGAAACTACAGCAGCTGAAGCGAGAATGTTCCACAATGTAACACAACAAATTCCACATTTTTTCAACCCAAATTGTCTGAGAGGAAAATATATGTTGAATTACTTCTTAAACGTTCCTCCTATTTAATGAGTGCTTAGTTGGTTTACAACTTTGTCATCAGTAGAGTCTTGTCATAACAAATAATCTGGACTCTGTGATAATATTCCAATTGAAATTTAATATACATTCGCTGTTTTCTTATAGTGTCAGCATGTTTTCTACTTTTGGCAAGAGTGGCTACCTTTAGAAATGCGGCTCGATTTACGAAAAATATTACTAAGTGTTAGGAAAGTAGTACTTTAAGTTGTGCTGTTTGTTATGGAGGAAATATAAACGTAGAGGTGACGGGCAGAACCATAACATTCGAATGACTACTGTTTGCTCTAGACATACTCTTCTACTGACATAAAGACCACGTTGTAGCTGTAGCATAGTCTTATATAATTCAATAGCATAAAAAACTACTGAAATTAGTTTCCCACTTTAAGTACGAAGCTGAGTGGGTTGAGATGGGATAGGAAGAGAAGACATTCATGAAGAAGTGTTCCCCGTCTGGGTGCTGGAACATGTGCTATGGCTTCCAGCCTAAATTTCCATGAAGAGAATCATTGAAGAAGAAGGTATCATTAGAAATCACGGGAGAAACCACTGTAGATATCTGACATAGATGTGCGTTGTTGTGATCTTCAGCCCGAAAACTACACTGATGCAGTCTATCCTGGGCAAGGTCTCCCTCTATAATTCCTAAACCCCAGACTTACCTCCGTGGTCAAAATAACTAATCCTTGATGCCTAAGGATGTATCGTATCAAACAATCCCTTTTTCTAGACAGGTTGTGCCATAAATTTCATTTTTATCCAGTATGGTTTAGTATCTTATTAGTTACTCTACCTACGCATCTAATATTCAGCATTCTACTGTAGCACCACATTTCAAAATCTATTATCAACTTGTGTGAAATGTTTATTGTTATCGTTACACTTTCGTATGAACTGCAGTCCAGCGAAATACAGAGTGACACAGAAATCTGTTACCATTTCAAAATGGACTAATTCACGGAATATATATGTAATAATAGTTAAGACTTGATAGACATACCTGAAATGACAAGGAGTTTTATTGAAACCAAAAACGAGTGCAAAACCCGGCCATCAGATGGCGTTAAACGGCAACACGTCAGTGACGCCGCGTGAGAATCGTGTATTAAATGAACTCTAATGAGAGAGGGAGTCCGATGCGCCAGCTATCGCGGCATGTTGACTTCACTAATAGAGGCACTGTTAGTAGAAGTTTACTTTCAGAATGGAGAATCCGCCAATGCAGCTTTAGGATCCTATCGCCATAAGAAGGGTAAAGATCCTGCGATTTGTGTCGCTGTGAACAAAATGATCGCGAAGTTCGAGATCACGGCTCTTTAACACGATCGGCTCCGTTGTGGGCGACCAGACACAAATGCTGCTGCTGTTCGGACAGTTCGGGAAGAAATGTAGACTGTAAGGGGTTCATCTCGGCATGGTAACGTCAGCGCTCGTGAAGCGGGGTCCACGAGAGAGACAGGCTGTGGCGTGTACGTCACATCACGCGCCACTTCCGTTTTTACGAGCGTCAGACGTCTCCGAGTGGAGGGAGGGGTGGGGGGGAGGGTGGAGCGAGTAATTATTTCAGACGAGATTAAGGCTTCTTGACTACGTGTTTAAGTGCATGTAAGTTCTCGATAGCGTATGAGAACATTAACGCCTTCAGAGAGTATCTTTTCAATTAAATATTGATTTCCCGTGGGCCCTGCACGAAACCGAAGTGTGGCGGACAAACCAACTAGTGTGACGTCACAAGTTCGTTGGAGGGCATGTACATCTCGTTGACCCCGTAGTGCAATCACACATCGCACTGGTATGCACCACTGTATGAAGAGCTCTAAGACGAATTCTCCAATGCTATCTGTACAAAATCCAGCGTTATCATGAACTGTTAGCCATTGATTATGTGACGCGGAGAGTATTTGTGGTGTGGACACTTCAGAAAATTGGGGAAGGTGTTTGACTACCCTGTTGTGGACCGACGATGCCCATTTCGCACCCACAACTGCAGAATTTCGGCTACTGAAAATTCTAGAACTGCTGTGGAAAACCTATTGAATGACGAGAAAGTCACGGTGTGGTGTGAATTTACCACATAAGTCGTGATCGAATCATTTTGGTTTGTTTTTTTCTTGCAAATGTGGATGCTGCTTTTGAAACTGCCAGCGTGACGGGCGCAAGGATCGCCGACATCTTACAGAATAGCATTAACAAGCGCCTGCATGGAAGTAGGGTTTTTACTCAGGATGGCGCTCCACCCCATACTACTACATGTGTGAAAGATCCCTTGCGTACTTCGTTTGGTGAGGATCGCGTGTTGAGGCGCTTCGTACTTCAGGCTTGACCTCCCAGGTTCCCAGACCTCAGTCCGTGTGATTACTGGTTGCGGAGTTTCCTGAAGTCGGAAGTTTACAGCGATCGTTCGCTCTCATTAGGGATGTTAAGAGGAATCATCCGACGGCAGTTTCTCACCATACCTATTGACGTGCTGTACAATGCTGTTCACAACATTGTCCCTCGACTATAGGCATTATTGATGAATGACACGGACATGTTGAGCATGATATAAGAAAGATCGTCTTCGCTAAAAATGAATTGTAGTACTAATTATTGCTTTTGTATCACGTGAAGCGCCAATTGTTGGTCATTCTGTGCACTGTTTTTGGTTTCTATAAAACCAATGTCATTTCAAGCAGGTGTCTCAACTTTTATCCCTCTACCTGTAGTATTTCATGAAGTATCGAACTTTCAAATGTTAACGGACTTTTGGACCACCCTGAACTGACAGATTAGACTTTCTAACACTGAAATCTATATTCTCTTTTCCAGGAACGGTTTTCTAGCATTTGAGAGTCAATTTTGTACACACTCTCTTTCAGCCGTCGACAATTATTTCGGCGTGCAGATATCATAAACCATCTATTACTTTCAGTGTCCCATTTCCTAATCTAATTTCCTCAGCATCTCCCGATTTTATTCTACTACACTCCGTTGCCCTTTTGTTTACGTTCGTAGATGTTCACCTCATAACGTCTTTTCAACACATTTTCTACTCCGTTTAACTTTTCTATCATGTGCTTTGTCGTGTCTGAGAGATATACATTGTTCCCTGCGAACCTGAGACTTGTAATTTCTCCCAGAAATAAATTCCCTCTCCAGATTTCCTCAATGTATTGGCTGAATTGGATACGAAGGGACTATAACACTGACTTACGCATTTTTCAACTGCTACTTCTCTTTCTTGTGCTTCTAAAAGTCTAATTTCTGAACAAATTGTAGAACTCTTACAATACACTGCTTTTTACACCTTTTTCACCTGGTACCGCGAGTTTTCATACGCAAAACAAAGTTTAGGAAAACTATCGTCGTTACAATCATACAGAGGAATTATGTTACAAACGGGAGTTGAAATATATTCGGAGAAAAACATTGTCTTTTGCTGTAAAGAGAGTTTTAAAAAACCAAATTGGAAAAAAGTCTAAGCGAGAATTACTGTTTCTTACGGGCGTTATAGAAAAAAAAGAAATAAATCATTGTTAAAACATTTTTTTAAAGGTTTTCCATGTTCCTTGGTAAATTACTATCGCACGCCAAAGGTACGCTCTGTATATGTGGGTTGCTCTGGACAGTAAGAACAAACAACAGAAGATTGCTGTGAATCCTCAGCAACAGCTGTATTGTTAAAGGTTAAACATTAATATGTAAATCTCGTCGATAAACCTGCATACTAATAGAACGATGGAAAAACGGAAATTTATGCGAAAGCTACGGCGCAGAGTCCCAGACTGCGAGGGCGAACAATTATCTACTGCAGAGACCACTGATTCGGATGGAGATAATCCTTTAGTGTGGTCTGTGAAGCTTTTAGAAACGTAATGCTCCGGTAATGATGTGGTGCCGGGAGACTTACGGAAGATTATTCGCTACATTCGCTGTTAGAGCTTTTGTGAGCGGCGACCGTAATCCGGCGATTACCGGTCAGTTGCAAGGAATGCTCATGCTGCCTGGGACGCGCTAATGATGCGCAAAGAGAATTAATTACATGCCGTAACATATGTTTCGAAACAGTCTCTCATGTTTGTTTGTTTCTGTGCAAACACCAGCATCTATATTTCTGCCGTGAAAGCCAGCGTAGCTTTCACAGCGGGACAGAAAACGCTACGACGAACGAAACGAGCACGGGTCTATCTACACAGTTATTCCTCTGATTTCAACATAATTTTTTTCTGAACAAAGAGTATATATGTACTACTCTGAAAATCAGAGGATCTGCATTCCCAGATTTTAATTAACTCCGTTTTCTTTTGGTTGCTCAAATAAACCGATGACCATGCCCGCTGCCACTCATTTTATCCGCTCTGCGTCCTCGACCTTCTAATAATTCTTGCACGTGTCATGCACTCTGGTTGTGTTTCATTATAGGCTGCAAACAAACTGGTTTCTGTACAAGTTGCCGATAACCCTCGTTCCCCACGTTTTACCCCTGTTCCCCTGAGAACCGCAAAGAGTGGGTTCCGTCAAATATAGTCAAAAGCTTTCTTTAAATCTACAAACTCTACAGACGCAGGGTTGCCTTTCTTCAGTCGACCTTCTGAGATAAATCGTAGGGTCAGTACTGCCTCGGCTGTCTCTACATTTCTCCGGAACCCCGTATGATGGATCCCGAGTTCGCCTTCTCCAGTTTTTTCTTTCTTCTGCAAATAATTCTTGTGTTATGAGCAAACGAAACTACTGCCGTTCGGCCATAACTGTGTGCTCTTAGATTGCCCTGGGAGATGGCTCATCGCAGCTAAAACTTATGAAATATTAGTTCACTTCACCCCATGAATGATAAAAAAAATTCCTCATAGGAGTGCTTGATAATTTACAAGTGTCATGGTCTGTTGAAGCATCGCTTGTCGCACTAATTAACAGACTGTTCTCTTGAAGTATAATGTTCAACATTTACAGTTATACATCTCCATCTGACACTTGAATTACTAGTCATACTCGATGACGTGAATTACTTCAGCTGAGGGCACGTAATGGAGCACAGTGTTTTAATTCTCGGCTCTATATTGACCTCTATGCGAGGACGCTGCTGTGCTAAGACAGAGAGAGAGAGAGAGAGAGGGAGAGAGAGAGAGAGCGAGTCTTCTGCAGCATCTCTCATTCGTCGTCACGGACTGCAGCGATGTATGCTAATGTCTGTGGTATCGATGTATATCGCGATCTTTGGGCGACATCAGAATTTGTGTATTGCAATCATGACTTACTAAACTGATGGCCGGCCTGCCGCTGTGGCCGAGCGGTTCTAGGCGCTTCAGTCCGGAACCACGCGGCTGCTACGGTCGTAGATTCGAATCCTGCCTCGGGCATGGATGTGTGTGGGTCCTGAAGTTATTTAGGTTTAAGTAGTTCCCAGTCCAGGCGACTGATGACCTCATATGCTAAGTCCCATAGTGCTTAGAGCCATTTGAATTTTGAAACTGATGGCCTAATAGAATTCATGTTTTTCCGCACTTCCCTTCTTTTAAATTGGGGCTATTACATTCTAGAAGTTTAAGGGTATTTCGCCTGCTGCACACACCTCTTACATCTTACCGGTACATAACAGGTAGAATAGTTTTGTCAAGTTGGCCTTCCCAAGAATCCTAATAATTCCAAAGAAATTTTGTCTACTCCATGTGCCTTGTTCCGGCTTTCGTCTTTCAGTGGTTGTCAAATACTTCTCGCTGTACCATATCCTACATCTCATCTTCGTCTACTTTCCATATATCGCTATCAGGTTTGTTTCTTTTGTATAGCCCTGATGTATATTTCTTCCACCTTTCACTTTTTTCTTCTTTGCTTGGTACTAGTTTGCTACCTGAGCTCTTGGAGTTTATGTTCTGAAGTTCTGTACCAATCTAATTTCTAACACGTCTTCTTTCTACAACGCTTTTTCGTTGTAACTAGATAGAAGGGAGCTACATCGAAAGTTGTGAGCTCCACTTAGGAGAATTAGGAAGCGATTTCTGGAATTATGAATGCACAGACAGATAACTAGGAAATTATCTCACAATCAGCTTAGGTCCCAATGAACACGTATTTTGCTGTTGTAAGTGACGTTTAACGACATTAAAATGAAATTGGACAGGCTTTGTAACACGAAAAGCAGACTGCACCTGACTGATGTAATTACTATCGAGTTATTCATTGTCTTGCAAAACGCCTTTCGTAATTTTCTCCGGCGGAGTGATGTAAGGGATTCATTTCGTGCAAACTAATGGTGGCAGTTGTTTGGGAATAATAATTGTTGGAAGTGCGGGGCGGCAAAGGAGCTGCACGTGACCAGAATACAGCTGTCTCATAGGAAGCGCCGCTAGCAGAGACCATTTACGACGTAATTGCATGCAATCTTCGGCGAAATGGGACGATCAGAGCGGTTAATGGCACGAGCGCGACACCCTGTGATTTCCACGTCGTGCCTAGCGCGCGACAGTTTACTGGCGTGTTAAGGGCCGGAAGCTTGGTTACCAGTCTCTAGTTCACTACTGTTAAACGAGGACATCATTTCCGCCAGAGAATTGGGTCGCAGTTCCCGAGTGTTTTCATTCTTTGTAGATTCAAAGAAGAAAAAGGGAACGCGCCAGTTAAGATTTTTGTCAATGACACAACACGCTGCTAGAAATGATTTCTACTATGGAATGCTTTAGGATCTGTTTCTTGTTAAATATGACTACGTTTGTGATGTAATGCTAACGCCCTTCTAATGCGCACTACAACTGAAAATTACTAAAATCTTATTTTAAACGGAAAACTTTTGTTGCAAATGAAACTGTATTGTATTTTGCATCTACTGTGTGGCTTTGTTCCTCTTTCGTTTGCTGGACCTTTCACACAATCAGTACTCGTATGTCATTCGTAATACCTTTTGCACAAGTTAGCAAACGAATACGAAGATGTATCGACTGCATTGCTTACCAAAGAATGCACATTGCCTCAGGGTACACTGTAAGATGTTTCACTGAGAGCGTTTCAAGATTCTGTTATTCTGTTGGATTCAATCTCTTTTTCATAGTAAAGTAATATACAGAAGTACTGAAAGTGTGCTATTTCACTTATTTACTATTATTTTACATAAGATCATTCCCTTGAACCTGTAGCTAGCCATTAATTACACAAAAACCATTTGAGGTAATTAATATTTTCACTAGCAAACTTGCCGTTCATGATTTTTGTCGTGGTGTTATAAATCTGTAGTTCGTTCCTGAAATTTATTGCAACACTTTTTTTTAGGTGCGATGGAATGTTTTATTATCTTCTACGTTTTCCAACAGACGTGAGTTTTTGTTTGTGGTTCTGTGGCTGATTTTGTACAATGAATGTGTATTTAACAGTTTCTGGTGCATTCAATGTGAAAATTCTGGAAATATGTCTCACCTAACTTTAGCAAGTTTTACGTTTAATTTTATACATCACTGAATTTAATAAATAATTGAGTTGTTACCTAAGGTATGATGCTGTTTTCAGATATGTGTTCTATACAAGCTTGCAATGAATGCGAAATTTCACTACATAAGGAAGGTTGCCAACACATTGGTATGTACTCGTCATTTCCATTACAGGGACACAATTCTCTTTTTTTTCTATATAATTACATATTCTTTTGCAAAGGAAAACCCAAGAGTATTGCACTAATTAAAAAAAAGTTCAAATGTGTGTGAAATCTTATGGGACTTAACTGCTAAAGTCATAAGTCCCTAAGCTTACACACTACTTAACCTAAATTATCCTAAGAACAAACACACACACCCATGCTCGACGGAGGACTCGAACCTCCGCCGGGACCAGCCGCACAGTGCATGACTGTAACGCCTAAGACCGCTCGGCTAACCCCGCGCGTCGCACCAATTTAATTTTCGTACCACTGAAAGAGTGTATTGGAGTAGATAGTACTGCAAGTGCTTTGAGAACTGCTTAAATTGTTACAACTGAACAAAGTTCCCGGACCGGTGGAATGCCTGTCAGATTTTATACTGAATTTCGGGAAGAGTTAACTTTGTCTTTTAACCTGAATATACCGTAGGTCTATCGACCATTACCACTTTTTGGAAAAAAGCAAAGTTCACACTCGTCTATAAGAAGTGTGGCAGAAGAAATGCGCCGTACTACCAGCCGGTATCCTAGACATTCATTAGTTATAGAATCTTAGGGCATGTCTTCAGATCAAACATAATAAGGTAATCCGAACAAATCGACCTAGTCTATGCCAACCACAATGTATTTCGAACACTTCGATCATATGAAGCCCGACTCACACTTCTCTCACATGATGGATCAAGGAAATCAGCTAGATGTAATGCTAGTATTTCCCAATCACCGAAAAGCATTTGACTCAGTACCACATATGATTAGTATTGAGCCGTGCGTGGCTCGTGTTCGTACCATATCTCATTTGACATTCTGTTTTTATTGTACTACCACCTCATTATGTTAATTTCAATTATCGGTGTCAGCGAGTTGCCGCATTGCCTGTCCGTGAGCGGCAGCATCGGCGCTGATCGATATAAGCCCTGGCGTATTATCTTTGCTGACTGCTATTACTTCCCAGTTGTCGTGTGTTCGGAGTCAGTTCGGATCTGCCAATGAGTTGGGAGGCTCTGGCAGTCCAGTCCGGACCTGGCAGTGTTTGACTTAGGATGCTGTAGTGAGGTCTGGACAGCCATGACTCGGCCGACTTGAGTGTGGACCATCTTGGTTGGCCGTCGGTCTGTCGTCTTGTCGGACGGACGACGGGTATGTTGGCCGGTGATCGCTTAGGGGTAGCGTGTGTGTGCCGACTCGGGATTCGTTCTTGTTATTGCACAGTCGCTGCCATTCTACATCTACATGGATACTCTGCAAATCACATTGAAGTGCCTGGCAGAGGGTTCATCGAACCACCTTCACAATTCTCTGTTATTCCAATTTCGTATAGCGCGCGGGAAGAATGAACACCTATATCTTTCCGTACGAGCTCTGATTTCCCATATTTTATATTTGTGATCGTTCCTCCCTATGTAAGTCGGTGTCAACAAAATATTTTCGCATTCGGAGGAGAAAGTTAGTGATTGGAATTTCGTGAGAAGATTATGTCTCAAAGAAAAATGCCTTACTTTTAATGATATTCATCCCAAATCCTGTATTATGTCTGTGACACTCTCTCCCATATTTCGCGATAATACAAAAAGTGCTGCCTTTCTTTGAACTTTTTCGATGCACGCAGTCAGTCCTATCTGGTAAAGATACCACACTGCGCAACAGTATTCCAAAAGAGGACGGACATGCATAGTGTAAGCAGTCTCCTTAGTAGGTCTGTTACATTTTCTAAGTGTCCTGTCAATGAAACGCAGGCCTTGGTTAGCCTTCCCCACAACATTTTCTATGTGTTCCTTCCAATTTAAATTGTTCGTAATTGTAATACCTAGGTATTTATTTGAATTTACTGCTTTTATATTAGACTGATTTATCGTGTAAGCGAAGTTTAACGCGTTCCTTTTAGCACTCATGTGGATCACCTCACACTTTTCGTTAGTTAAGGTGAACTGCCACTTTTCATAACTTTCCGATATTTCTTCTAAATGTATTGCACTTTGTTTTGATCTTCTGATGACTTTATTAGTCGATGAACTACAGCGTCATCTTAAACTACCGAAGACGGCGGCTCAAACTGTCTCCCAAATCATTTATATAGATAACGAACAGCAAAGGGCCTATAACACTACCTTGGGGAACGGCAGAAATCACTTTTGTTTTACTCGATGACTTTCAGTCAAGTACAACAACTGTGACCTCTCTGACTGGAAATCACAGATCCAGTCACATAACTGAGACGATATCCCACAAGCACGCCATTTCACTACGAGCCGCTTGTGTGGTACAGTGTCAAAAGCCTTCCGGAAATTCAGAAATACGGAATCGATATGAAATCCCTTGTCAATAGCACTCAGCACTTCATGTGAATAAAGAGGTAGCTGCGTTTCACAGGAACGATGTTTTCTAAATCCACGTTGACTGTGTGTCAATAGACCGTTTCCTTCGAGGTAAGTCATTACGTCCGAACACAATATATGTTCTAAAATCCTGCTGCATATTGACGTTAACGATATGGGCTTGTAATTTAGTGGATTACTCCTACTATCTTTCTTGAATATTGGTGTGACCTGAGCAACTTTCCTGTCTTTGGGTACGGATCTTTCGTCGAGCGAACGGTTGTATATGATTATTAAGTATGGAGCTAATGCATCAGCATACTCCGAAAGGAACCTAATTGGTATACAGTCTGGACCAGAAGACTTGCTTTCATTTAGTGATTTAAGTTGCTTCACTACTCCGAGGATATTTACTTCTACGTTACTCATGTTGGCAGCTGTTCTCGATTCGAATTCTGGAATATGTACTTCGTCTTCTTTTGTGAAGGTATTTCGGAAGGTTGTGTTCAGTAACTCTGCTTTGGCAGCACTGTCTTCGTTAGTATCTCCATTGCTATCGCGCAGTGAAGGCATTGATTGTTTCTTGCTGCTAACATACTTCAAATACGACCAGAATCGCTTTGGATTTTCTGCCAGCTTTCCAGACAAAGTTTCGTTGAGGAAACTGTTACAAACGTCTTGAATTGAAGTCCGCGCTAAATTTTGAGCTTCTGTAAAAGATCGCCAATCTTGCGGATTTTGCATCTGTTGAAATTTGACATGTTTGTTTCCTTGTTTCTGCAAGAGTGTTCTACCCCGTTTTGTGTACCAAGGAGGATCAGCTCCGTCATTAGTTAATTTATTTGGTATAAATCTCTCAATTTCTGCCGATACTATTTCTTTGAATTTAAGCCACATCTGGTTACATTTATATTATTAATTTGGAATGAGTGGAGATTGTCTCTCAGGAAGGCGTCAAGTGAATTTTTATCTGCTCTTTTGAATAGGTATATTTTTCGCTTATTTATCGAGGATTTGGGGGTTACAGTATTCAATCTAGCTACGGCAGCCCTGTGTTCACTAATCCCTGAATAGGTTTTGGTGCTCGTTATTAACTCCGGATTATTTGTTGCTAAGAGTTCAACTGTGCTTTTACAACCGTTTACTAGTGAATTGCTCGAGAAAATTTTCAGAGAATGCGTTTAGAACAATTTCGGACGATGTTTTATGCATACCTCCGGAATCAAATATGTATTTTCGCCAACATATCGAGGGTAAATTAAAGTCACCACCAACTATTATCGTATGATTTGGGTAAGTGTTTGAAATCAAACTCAAGTTTCTCTGAACGTTTTAGCAACTGTATCCGTGGCGTAGGGGTAGCGTCTTTGATTCATAATCGCTTATTTGTTGTTAAGAGTTCAACTGTGCTTTTACAACCGTTTACTAGTGAATTGCTCGAGAAAATTTTCAGAGAATGCGTTTAGCACAATTTCGGACGATGTTTTATGCATACCTCCGGAATCAAACATGTATTTTCGCCAACATATAGAGGGTAAATTAAAGTCACCACCAACTATTATCGTATGATTTGGGTAAGTGTTTGAAATCAAACTCAAGTTTCTTTGAACCTTTTAGCAACTGTATCCGTGACCTAGGGGTAGCGTCTTTGATTCATAATCAAAACGTACTCGGTTCCGGGTTCGATCCCCGCCACTGCCTAAATTTTGATAAATAATCAGCAATGGCGGCCGAAGACTTCCGGCATAAGAAGTCAGCCTCATTCTGCCAACGGCCTTGTCAAAGAGGGCGCAGGAGCGGATAGAGGTTCAGGGCACTCTCTTGTCCTAGGGGTGGGAAATTGCCCCTAAAGGCGGAAGAATCAGCAATGATCAACGACATGAGGATGCAGAAGGCAATGGAAACCACTGCATTAAAGACATGTAACGTGTATCCACAGGACATGTGGCCTGTAATTGAAGAAGTGTCATGATGATCTCTCCATTGGCAAAAGATTCCGGAATAGTCCCCCATTCGGATCTCCGGGAGGGGACTGCCAAGGGGGAGGTTACCATGAGAAAAAGATTGAATAATCAACGAAAGGATAACGTTCTACGAGTCGGGGCGTGGAATGTCAGAAGCTTGAACGTGGTAGGGAAACTAGAAAATCTGAAAAGGGAAATGCAAAGGCTCAATCTAGATATAGTAGGGGTCAGTGAAGTGAAGTGGAAGGAAGACAAGGATTTCTGGTCAGATGAGTATCGGGTAATATCAACAGCAGCAGAAAATGGTATAACAGGTGTAGGATTCGTTATTAATAGGACGTTGGGGCAGAGGGTGTGTTACTGCGAACAGTTCAGTGACCGGGTTGTTCTAATCAGAATCAACAGCAGACCAACACCGACAACGATAGTTCAGGTATACCTGCCGACGTCGCAAGCTGAAGATGGACAGATAGAGAAAGTGTATGAGGATATTGAAAGGGTAATGCAGTATGTAAAGGGGAACGAAAATCTAATAGTCATGGGCGACTGGAATGGAGTTGTAGGGGAAGGAGTAGAAGAAGAGGTTACAGGAGAATATGGGCTTGGGACAAGGAATGAAAGAGGAGAAAGACTAATTGAGTTCTGTAACAAGTTTCAGCTAGTAATAGCGAATACCCTGTTCAAGAATCACAAGAGGGGGAGGTATACTTGGAAAAGGCTGGGAGATACGGGAAGATTTCAATTAGATTACATCATGGTCAGACAGAGATTCCGAAATCAGATACTGGATTTAAGGCGTACCCAGGAGCAGAAATAGACTCAGATCACAATATAGTAGTGATGAAGAGTAGGCTGAAGTTCAAGGCATTAGTCAGGAAGAATCAATACGCAAAGAAGTGGGATACGGAAGTATTAAGGAATGACGAGATACGTTTGAAGTTCTCTAACGCTATAGATACAGCAATAAGGAATAGCGCAGTAGGCAATACAGTTGAAGAGGAATGGACATCTCTAAAAAGGGCCATCACAGAAGTTGGGAAGTAAAACATAGGTACAAAGAAGGTAGCTGCGAAGAAACCATGGGTAACAGAAGAAATACTTCAGTTGATTGATGGAAGGAGGAAGTACAAACATGTTCCGGGAAAATCAGGAATAGAGAAATACAAGTCGCTGAGGAATGAAATAAATAGGAAGTGCAGGGAAGCTAAGACGAAATGGCTGCAGGAAATATGTGAAGACATCGAAAAAGATATGATTGTCGGAAGGACAGACTCAGGAAAGTCAAAACAACCTTTGGTGACATTAAAAGCAGCGGTGGTAACATTAAGAGTGCAACGGGAATTCCACTGTTAAATGCAGAGGAGAGAGCAGATAGGTGGAAAGAATACATTGAAAGCCTCTATGGTGGTGACGATTTGTCTGATGTGATAGAAGAAGAAACAGGAGTCGATTTAGAAGGGATAGGGGATCCAGTATTAGAATCGGAATTTAAAAGAGCTTTGGAGGACTTACGGTCAAATAAGGCAGAAGGGATAGATAACATTCCATCAGAATTTCTAAAATCATTGGGGTAAGTGGCAACAAAACGACTATTCACGTTGGTGTGTAGAATATATGAGTCTGGCGACATACCATCTGACTTTCGGAAAAGCATCATCCACACAATTCCGAAGACGGCAAGAGCTGACAAGTGCGAGAATTATCGCACAATCAGCTTAACAGCTCATGCATCGAAGCTGCTTACAAGAATAATATACAGAAGAATGGAAAAGAAAATTGAGAATGCGCTAGATGACGATCAGTTTGGCTTTAGGAAAAGTAAAGGGCCGAGAGAGGCAATGCTGACGTTACGGCTAATAATGGAAGCAAGGCTAAAGAAAAATCAAGATACTTTCATAGGATTTGTCGACCTGGAAAAAAGCGTTCGACAATATAAAATGGTGCAAGCAGTTCGAGATTCTGAAAAAAGTAGGGGTAAGCTATAGGGAGAGACGGGTCATATACAATATGTACAACAACCAAGAGGGAATAATGAGAGTGGACGATCAAGGACGAAGTGCTCGTATTAAGAAGGGTGTAAGACAAGGCTGTAGCCTTTCGCCCCTACTCTTCAATCTGTACATCGAGGAAGCAATGATGGAAATAAAAGAAAGGTTCAGGAGTGGAATTAAAATACAAGGTGAAAGGATATAAATGATACGATTCGCTGATGACATTGCTATCCTGAGTGAAAGTGAAGAAGAATTAAATGATCTGCTGAACGGAGTGAACAGTCTAATGAGTACACAGTATGGTTTGAGAGTAAATCGGAGAAAGACGAAGGTAATGAGAAGTAGTAGAAATGATACCAGCGAGAAACTTAACATCAGAATTGATGGTCACGAAGTCAATGAAGTTAAGGAATTCTGATACCTAGGCAGTAAAATAACCAATGACGGACGGAGCAAGGAGGACATCAAAAGCAGACTCGCTATGGCAAAAAAGGCATTTCTGGCCAAGAGAAGTCTACTAATATCAAATACCGGCCTTAATTTGAGGAAGAAATTTCTGAGGATGTACGTCTGGAGTACAGCATTGTATGGTAGTGAAACATGGACTGTGGGAAAACCGAAACAGAAGAGAATCGAAGCATTTGAGATGTGGTGCTATAGACGAATGTTGAATATTAGGTGGACTGATAAGGTAAGGAATGAGGAGGTTCTACGCAGAATCTGAGAGGAAAGGAATATGTGGAGAACACTGATAAGGAGAAGGGACAGGATGATAGGACATCTGCTAAGACATGAGGGAATGACTTCCAGGGTTCTAGAGGGAGCTGTAGAAGGCAAAAACAGTAGAGGAAGACATAGATTGGAATACGTCAAGCAAATAATTGAGGACGTAAGTTGCAAGTGCTACTCTGAGTTGAAGAGGTTAGCACAGGAAAGGAATTCGTGGCGGGCCCGCATCAAACCAGTCAGTAGACTGATGACCAAAAGAAAAAAATAAAACAAAATAAAATAAAAATAACAAAAAATCATCTGAATTGGGAGGTCGGTAAAAGGATCCAATTATTATTTTATTCCGGTTGCCAATAATGACCTCTGCCCATACTAACTTACAGGAAGTATCTACTTCAATTTCGCGACCAGTTAAACTACTTGTGACAGCAACAAACACGCCTCCGCCAACCGTGTTTAGCCTATCCTTTCAGAACATCGCCATTAGTATTGTCTAGTCCTTCGTGCAAGTGTTCGTGAAACTGTGTGTAGCTTGTGATGTCGACTGCTCAGTTATTTTAGTGCTGTCTCAGTGCTGATGTGTGGGAGTGTGTCGGTTGGCGTGGAGCAGCGACGAAATCTCCACGTGGCGTATTTTGTCCGGGCCCCCTGGGGGTCTATACGCAGTGTCGGAGTGTGTGGGGCTGTTCCCATTGATAGTTCACGTTTGGTTCTCGTTGTTGGCAGTTGGGACATTCCCGCGAGCAACAACGTGTGTGTTCGAGTTGGCGAAGGTTTAGCCACCATCCAGTTTATTCTAACTGTATTTGGTTATTTGTAATTGAAGTGCAGCAGCGGAATTTTCTGCCTTGTAGCCGTTAACGTTCGGGTTATCTGACCTGGCCGTTGACGTAAATTTAGCCAGTGTCCTTTCGTCACCGTGTTGTTGCTGTCCAGCATGGTGTGTAGTTCGGCAACTTAACGTATGCTCGGTTGTGGGCGTCCATGCCTTTGACGTTTGCACTGAACTCCTGGTTGTGTGCTGGTCGAGTGGAGCGCAAGTTACCTTGTCAGTGGGTCCGTTGACTGTCTGTTGGTTGGGTTGTCGTCGGATCGAGAATGGTTGGGCCGACTGCCTGTCTCATCTAAGTGAACGTTAGTATTTCAAGTGCTGGCCGACCCCCGAAATTTCTGAGTGCCGTTAGCTGCACTGCCTTTTCTTATTTTCTGTTGCGTGTATTTGTATGGCTCATAGCCGAAGGCTTTGAATTAAAGTTGAATTGTTTTCAGTGGTGTTTTAAGTCATGGGCCTTCAACCGCTTTAAAATTAAAAGTTTCTTGCTTGTCAGGTGTTAGACTGTTTGGGCCTTCAGCCTGATTAATACATTGTTTAAAAGCCTTGGGCCTTCTGCCTAATAAAAATTATTTTAGTTGTGTTTTAAGTCAAGGGCCTTCAGCCATTTTAAAATTAAAGTTCCTTGCCTGTCCAGTGTTAGATTGTTTGGGGCCTTCAGCCTAATTTAAGATATGGCTTTGTTGTTTAAATTTATTTTACCTTGAGTTTTAAGTCATGGGGCCTTCAGCCGTTTTTAAATTTAGAATCTCGGTCTTTCGAGCCTAATTGAAGCTAAGGCGTTCTGTCTTGTGTATTTTATTTAATTTTACCTTGACTCTTAAATCATCGGCCTTCGGCCGTCTTTAAATTAAAGTTGTTACTTTTCAAGTGTTAGATTCAAAAAAATGTGTGTGAAATCTTATGAGACTTAACTGCTAAGGTCATCAGTCCCTAAGCTTACACACTACTTAACCTAAATCATCCTAAGGAGAAACACATACACCTATGCCCGAGGGAGGACTCCAACCTCTGCCTGGGGCCAGCCGCACAGTCCGTGACTGCAGAAGTGTTAGATTTTTGGGCCTTCAGCCAAATTATAGAACTTACTTAACGTGAGGCCTTCTGCCTTCTAAATATTCTTTTTGGCGTCTGAATTTTGAGTTAATGGCTTTTAGCCGTTTTTAAAAAAATTAAAGTGGTTGTGCCCTTAAGGCGTAAGATAGTGTGGCGTATTCAGCCGATAACTAAGTTCAAGAATTTTTACTGTAATGTTTGGTCAAATAAATAAAGTTATATGTGTTAGAGAGTAACTGACAGCCCCTTTCCACAATTCCAACTACCTGTCCTGTCCTGCGGGTTTAAGAGGGCGTCGCAGCTATCAAAACTAGCCTTATTTGAGGAGAGTCTTTCTGTAGAAGCTATCCATTCTAGTTCAAAAATGGTTCAAATGGCTCTAAGCACTATGGGACTTAAATTCTAAGGTCATCAGTCCCCTAGAACTTAGAACTACTTAAACCTAACTAACCTAAGGACATCATAAACATCCATGCCCGAGGCAGGATTCGAACCTGCGACCATAGCGGTCGCACGGTTCCAGACTAAGCGCCTTTAAGCCCTTGGCCACCCCGGCCAACTCCATTCTAGTTACCCAGCAATGGGTTCAGGAGCATATCCTGAGAGGGTGCCGCTTGTCCACCAGTGAAGCTTGAAAGTGTTTGGCGTCCATGTTGGATTCAGTTGGTTTTTGACCTTACACAGTAGAGTTTGGAAGAGTCAACCCTGGCTGAGCGCTGATCTTGTGCCGCGTACCGTGGCAGTGCCGGACTACATGAGAAAGTTGTCGTGTTGGATGGAGGATTTGCGACAGTAATATGCATTGGGTCAAGATGCATGATTGGTCGCAAGCAGTAGTTGCAAGCAATGATGCACTGTCTGTGGAAACGTGCAGGGTCCACCTTGTTTAACACTGGCACATACATGGAGCATCTTTCTGAACATTTGCCCTCAAAATTTGTGTGTTTTGAGTAGCACATCTGTGACTGCACCAGTTCGGTTGGCTCCTTGTTTCACCAAGTTTAGGTCAGGATCACTGCACAAATTTTTTGCCATTCTTGTACGACAGTGCAAATCTGAGAATTCGGATTTGTCTATTGCCTTGTTTGCCATTTAAAGTTTTGCGAGTCATATTATTTATTTTTATATTTAAAGACTCCTTTTAATTCATACCACCTTATATTTTGAAGTCTCCTGACTAAGGTTGTCATTTTGCTACCGAAGACTTTAAGATATTATTATTGAATTTCTGATTTCTGGAGACAATTGTTAGTCAATTATTTTGAGTTTAACATAAATTTCTCAATGAGTTTCACAAAGAACGTGGATCATAACAAGCAACTAGTTGGCCTATTTAAGCTGTGGACCACTATTTGATTCATTTTATTAACCCGTCTTAAGCTCATTTGGTGGTTAGTTATCAGTTTGTAGAATTCTTTGTATTACCGTTGTTTCCAGCTGTTTACATTTTGTTAATCTTTGGGGCTTAAGAATCACTAGAGAAACTGACCTGGTTCTCACATAAAACTATTATATGTAATCTAATTTTCTCCTTTCAGAAAGTATGGCCAACAGCTGTGGGAATTTAGACAGAAGTTGTGTGGGGTAACACCTAAAGTACTAATATTGGCACCATCTTCTTGCTGAGTACATTACCGGTGAATTGTAAGGGATCTGGCAGTTTCCTTCAGAATCTCTGTTTTATTGAATCTTTTGGCTGTTATTTGTGTTTGGGCGTTTAATTAAAACAATGCAATCCTGACCTAAGTAAATGAAAATTTTCAATCTTTAAGTGAATGATGTTTGTTTGGTCGTCTGACATTTCCACTCCCAGCGAACCGTTCTCTGCCTTTCAGTGGTAGTAGAGCGTGACTGTACGTGTGCACACTAAATTAACATTATTCGCAAGTTACGTTTGCCTTGGTTAAGATATTTGTTTCCTCTATGTAGAGGTACACTGTTATAAGCTATAGAACCACAAGGGAGCAGGTTCAGTGTGTGTGTGAAACTACGTGGAGCCTTGCACAGTCCACTGTGAGTCACCGTGGACAATGATGACGAGGTAACTAACGCCCTGACTGTGCTGCAGTGGTCTCCAGTGTGCTGGGAGATAGGGATTTCCTGGAGAGCAGTAATCTTTACCATGCTCAGATTTATCGTGTGTAGGATAAAATCAGGCATTGGCGAAACCGAATTTAAGACATCGCACATTCAAGACAGCACAAGTAAGAAACAGGCTTCCAGAATCTGTGAGTAACAGAGCAGGATTATGCAAGTGATGCAGGTGAAAGGCAAACTCAGTCCGCTAAAATGGATAACTTGTTTGAGGAAAAGGAAGAAAACTATTACTGCAATGAAAGTAAAGAGGTAGGTGAAAATAAGGTACGGGAGGTGGGCTGTGTTGAGGTATATCATCAATTTGCTAGATTACCTAATCCTGTTTTGCCAGTGCTCCAAGTTGTTAGTGATTTGTCTACAGAAAATGATTTCTGTGGTTCTTTGTTCAGTTGGAACACCACCTGGAATTATTTCAGATTGCTCATTTCATCAATATTCGGGTCATATATCCTTTAGCTCGGGGTTATTTGCATAGGATGGTTGGAACAATTATCCAGAATAGAGACACACTGGAGGATTTGTATAAGAAGATTGTGCAGGAAAAATTATCTAGTCGAAGGGAGATCAAACTTGTGTGTCAGCATTTCTTTTGTGCGCAGGCCCATGATGAGAACCAAGTGCAGCATATTGAGCAAATTTAAGCTGTCATAGTGGCTTTTACAGGTCACTGTAAGCAATGTCTTAGAGGGAGTGCGACCCAAAGATCGATCAAGTTTCCTGTTCTCTGAGAAAGGTAGTAAGTGCAATGACGTTGATAATTTTGCGACGAATATAGGGAGTATCCGTTTTGGTGATGAAACATGCAGTGGAAAGTATCGGACTAGTAGATCTGGTTTTACAGATCAGTGGATACACGAATCAAATAATTGTGGGAACTCTCCTATTAGGCAAGCCGGTGTGGCCGAGCGGTTCTAGGCGCTTCAGTCCGGAGCCGCGCGACTGCTACGGTCGCAGGTTCGAATCCTGCCTCGGGCATGGATGTGTGTGATGTCCTTAGGTTAGTTAGGTTTAGGTAGTTCTAAGTTCTAGGGGACTGATGACCTCCGATGTTAAGTCCCATAGTGCTCAGAGCCATTTGAACCATTTTCTCCTATTAGGAAGCGTTATTGTTGTATGAAGCCAGGACATTTTGCCCAGGAGTGTCCATTTCAACGAACGGAATTCGAGGACAAGTGAGGCAAAGGAAGCGTGAGCCAGCGCAAATGCTGGTTTGCACCAAAACCAGAGCTGTCGTGAAACAGTTCATGCAGTTCATATGCATAACTCTTCATCACGAATCTGTTTATACCTTGGTGAATTCAGGGAGTAATCTCTCTGCTATGGGTTACCGTAGGTAATTAAAGTACCATGATATCTACAAGCTTGCTCATTTAGCAATCAGTCACCTGGAATTCTCATATCATTAATAGACAGATACTACCCTTAATGGGATATGTGTGGGCTAGTGTAAAAATTCAAGGATGGTCATGGACAGTGAATCTGATGGTTGCTAAAGGGTTGTATACGAGGCTTCTACTAGGTTGCAACTTAATTCATGGTGCGAAAATGGATCTCGATTGTTATTACAGGCAATTTTGTTTTAAATTTCAACCAGATAAACTTCATCAGTTAAGTGAATAAACAAAGTTGCACCAAGGCCTTAATAATGTTTCCTGTTCGGATGGTGGATTTCAGCTTGATCATTTGGAGCAAGATTTGGTCGTGCATTTGTTGAAGGTGCTTAGGCAATTTCTTGATGTATTAACAGCCAACAAGAATTCACGGATAAGATTCAGTACCCAATACAACTGACCGGTGACATTTCCATTTGTCAAGGTCTTTACCGGCTAACCCCTCAAAAGAGGAGTGGAGCTGCATCAGAGAATTTATAAAATGCTTGGCGACAAGTTTATTAGGCCATCAACTATCCATTATGCATCACCTATCTTGCTTGTACTAAAGGGAAATAGCATAGACTACATGCCAATAGTCGGTTATTGTGCCCTTAAAAAATGGTTCAAATGGCTCTGAGCACTATGGGACTTAACTTCTAAGGTCATCAGTCCCCTAGAACTTAGAACTACTTAAACCTAACTAACCTAAGGACATCACACACATCCATGCCCGAGGCAGGATTCGAACCTGCGACCGTAGCGGCCGCGCGGTTCCAGACTGTAGCGCCTTTAACCGCTTGGCCACCGCGGCCGGCCATTGTGCCCTTAATCAAAAGGACTTTTACAATCTGTTCCCCTGCCAGATTTAGATAATTGTTTTATATGGTTTTCAGGGGCATATTATGTTATGTTTCTCGATCTTAACCAAGCTCACCATCAGATTCCTTTGGATGGTGATTTGAAGCCGTTTAGTATTTTCTTGAAAGGACTTATACGGGTATAGCAGAACATTCCATGAGCGTCTCGAGCATGTTAAATAAGATTCGAAGATACAGCTTCGCGGCGATATATATTGATAAAACTTTTTCGGGCTTCCGAAGAGACTGTACGTACAACTGAACAGCGTCGTGTTGAACACGAGTGAAGTTTTCGTCTACGCTATTCTGAGAAATCAGCAGTGGCGGAACATGCTTTAGAAAACGGACACCGTGTTTCATTTGTGGAGACACTTATTACGCGGACTACTAGTTTTTGGGACACTGTTATAAAGGAAGCGATCGAGTTAAAAATTTCTGACACCATACTCAATAAAGACGGCGACCTGCAGCTAAGCACAACTTGAAACTTGGCCAGCGTTGAAGCGGGCGCGGCAAGCGCGTAATGAAAACTTTACCATGTATGGCGCTGGAGCGAGCAACAGTGACGTCACTTAAGACAGCGCTGCTACATGGCCGAGGAGAACTCGGCGAAAGCTCGTGGATTCTAAACCACTAGACGCGACTGGAAACCCGAGAAAATTTTATCATGTTAAATAAATATTGCTTCGTTTGCGTGACGTAAGTTTGACCATTAAACTAGCCCTTCTGGTAATTTCATTCTTAGGACACTTAGTTTCTGCTGGAGGAGTGGATGTCTGCCAAGATCATACCAAGACCATCCAGAATTTCCCTTTTCCCACAAATAAGAAGGATATTGTCTGGTTGGTTCGAATGTTAAATTTTTTTCGGAAATTTATATACAACGTCGCTCTGTCGGCAGCACCCTTAAATCAGTTATATAAGAAATGAGAGGCTTTTCAGCGAAGAAAGACAGCGTTTGATGCTCTTGAAACCGCACTGAGTAATACTCTCGTCTTGGCCATCCCAGATTTTCAGCGACTTTTTATAGCTGAAATGGATGTCTAAAATTTCGGCATTGCAGCGATCCTCCTTCAGGAGGGAAAAGGGGACAGGCAACCAGTGGCGTATGCTTCTAAGGCCTTGCCTGCTATGAACTGAAGTGTTCGGTCTATGCGTTGGAGTCATTGGCGGTCTTGTTCGCCTTAGAAAAATTCAAATTATATCTCGAACGTCGGAAATTGTTACTAGAAATCGACAGTGAGGTGTTGACTAGGTGTTTGCACGGCCGCGGAGAATTGGGCGAATAACACGTTGGGCTGTGTGCAATTCTACCTTGCGGAATTCTGTTTTCCGGTTTTCCGTAAACCACATGAGAACTTCAGAGAAACTACTCGCCGATGCCTTAAGGCGTATGTTTCAGGAAGATAGCAGTGATTTCGACGATTTGGAAAGTAATGAGAGTGGAGCTCGGATCTCTTGACCGAGACAACGTTCGTTATTGGGTAACCTGAAGGAGAAATATGGGTAGACTTTGGTATTCATGAGCTGTGGTTAATCAATACGTGTTTAATGGAGATAATAATTAACGGTACTTTTACTATTAATATCAAATGGAACATGTCTGTGAAATCAGGAGCGGGGATGGGAAATGTACTAATATTTATTCAGTCTGTTAGCGATATCAAAGTTAGTGTCCAGACGTGATCAGGACTCAAACTGAGCGTAGTAAAGAAAAAGCAGAAATGCTGACTCCATATTAAAATGTTCCTCAAAGGAGTATCCAGGAATAATGCCTGAATTCAATTCTAGCACCACTACAAAGATGTGTGGTATAGATGTTAGTGTCATTGGTGTTGTGAAACAGCTGAAATCACTAAAATTGAAGAAAGCTCAAGGACCCAGTAGAATCTCTACCAGATCCAGAATTTGAGATTGAGTTAGCTCTCTTTTAACCGCATATCCCCCAAAACAAAAATCGTGCCCAGAAGTTAGAAGAAAGCACAATCACATCCACCTATGAGAAGGGCAGCAGAAGTGATCCAAAAAAACTACTGTTCAGTATCCCTCACAGCCATTTGTTGTAGGGCCTTAGAACATATTCTGAGCTCAGACGAGGTATCTCGCTCAGAATGACCTTCTTCATACCAACCAGCGTGGCTTTCAAAAACATAGCACTTTCTCGCATATCATCCTGGAAGTCGTGGATGTAGGCAGCTATGTCTTCATTTTGACGCAGTACCTCACATAGGCTTATTATTGAAATAACGAACGTGGAAAGAGAAATTTGTGACTGGATTGAAGATTTCTTGGTAGAACGCAAGCAACATGTTATCTTGGATGGCGAATCATCTACAGATGTAGAAGTAACTTCAGGAAACAGACTAGAACCCTTGGTGCTAATGTTGTGTATTAATGACCTGGCACCCAGTATTAATAATTACGTGAGACTTTTCGCAGATGACGCTTTTATGACTAACATTCAGTCGGATTTTCATAAGATTCCAAAGCGGTACAAAGATCGGGAAATTGCATTAAACGTCCAGATTTAAACAAAGTATCAACGAGTAACAACTGGAATCAGTCAGCTCATACAAATAACTAGGTGTAACTGTTTGTAGCAGTATGAAATGTAATTATTCTGTAGGCTCAGTTGTAGATACAGCAGATGGCAGGCTTTCGTTCATTCGGTAGAGCGCTTGCCCGCGAAAGGCAAAGGTCCCGAGTTCGAGTCTCGGTCCGGCACACAGTTTTAATCCGCCAGGAAGTTTCAAAACACTTGTTCTCCCCATCATACAATGTTTGAAGTGTTACAGCTTGGGGCACTTTCACAGTCAGTTTATTACACCAAAAAATTAATTTATTGACAAAATTAATTTATTTTCACAAAGATACAGGGTGATAATTATTGATCTATATGAAAAAAAAACGTAAATTAGTTATATAAAAAGTAATAGTCAGCCAACCGGTTGCACACATTATTTTAAAAAACACATTAACTAGGTTTCGATTTTTCTAAGACTATAAAAAAAAATTGTGTGCAACCGAGTGGATGACTATTACATTTTATATAACTGCATACACGGGTCCTGAGCTAATAGCCACAAAATGTTTAAAATATCAAGTAAATTAATTACAAACCACGGCGTGCACACACTTTATTCAACATGTAAACGTTACTACAGACATTCGGATTTAGGCTGTGACATGTTCAGTATCCCAACCATCATTGGCGATGATGTGGCGCAGACAAATAGCGAAGTTCTGCATAATCCGCTAAAGTGCCGAAGCATCGATGCTGTCGACGACTTCCTAAATGGTTTTTTTCAGCACAGCAATGGTTTTGGGGTTATTTCTGTACACCTTGTCTTTAATATGGCCCCACAAAAAGGATTCGCATGTGTTCAGATCCCGAGAATATGGCGGCCAATAGAGGCCCATCTTAAAGGCCTGCGGGTACCCCAGGGCCAGAATGTGGTCCCCAAAGTACGCCTCCAGGGCATTAAACACGATCCTGCTTCGATGGGGTCGAGCTTCGTCTTGCATGTACCACATACTGTCGAAATCGGGGTCACTTTGGATAATGGGGATGAAATCATCTTCCAAAACCTGCACCATACATAGTCACCGTGTCATCATGGAATATACCCCTGATTACTCCGTGACTGGATATTGCTCACGACACAGTCATCTGTTGAGGGTGAAGAGACTTCTCGATCGTGAAATGCGGATTCTCAGTCCCTAATTGCACCAATTTTGCTTGTTCACGTCGCTAAACCAAACCACGCAGCGCATACTGTTTCTCATCATACCCCGCTGCCAATCATGCAGTTCGAACGTACTAACGCAAACCGTTAAGAAAAACAAAAGTTCATGTTTGTGTGAAATCTTATGGGACTTAACTGCTAAGGTCATCAGTCCCTAAGCTTACACACTACTTAACCTAAATTATCCTAAGGACAAACACACACACCCATGCCCGAGGGAGGTCTCGAACCTCCGTCGGGATCAGCGGCACAGTCCATGACTGCAGCGCCTTAGACCGCTCGGCTGGTCCCACGCGGCAAACCATTAAGAAGTTATGATGATTTTATTTCAATCAGTTCAATAATTGTCATCCCGTAAGTTCTGCGATCTGTTTGCAGTTCAAAACAAATACGAAAAGTCCTTCTTCAAAATAAAGGAATGACTTCTTTAACAACTTAACGTCCTTGGAAAATAACGTAAGTAAATCCCTGCCTGAGAATGTCTTCTGAAAAGTGCTCTCGCAAATGGAACAGACTATCTACTTAGACATGAACAGTAGGCAGAAAAGTAAAGTCCCATCGGACGAGCAGAACAAGGAGTTCCAGCGTCAGAGTCGACGGCCGGAGCAGCGGACCGCGATGCGCGGTGGTCCCAGGTGGCAAGGGCGACCTCGAGCCCGGACGGTGGCGTGGTGCTGGCGAACTTCTAATTCTGCTGGCGGAGACGGAACTGCCTGCTGCTCGCCTGAGGAGGGCAGGTATACCCGCCTGGCGGTGGCTACCACATAGCTATTGGTCTAGTGATGTGGACTCGGACGGGCTGAGGATAATCACAAGGCGGATGCAGCATAAGGTCACTATATGTGACAGTCTCTACTGCTGTTGTCCGCAGCTCGTGGTCTCGCGGTTGCGTTCTCGCTTCCCGAGCACGGGGTCCCGGGTTCGGTTCCCGGCGGGGTCGTTGATTTTGACCTCCCTCGAGATGACTGGGTGTTTGTGTTGTCCTCATCATTTCATCATCATTCATGAATGTGCCGTGTTTGGACTGAGTAAAGGTTGGGAATTTATACGGGGGAGTTGAGCACCCCACAAAACAAACATAATCATCATCATCTACTGCTGTTGTGCGCCCCCTGTGAACTAGCCTGCTATTGCAGATCAGGCGAAGTTCGGCTGTTTTGGCTTGTGTGCCTGCGTAGCTGCACCGATGTCCCGCATAGCGGTGATACGTTGCGGGTTGGCAGCGTTGCAGGAGACCCCGCAAACATGCCAAAATTGATCTAGTGTGTGGGGCTCCCATTATATTGGACTAACGAGGGATATTGACATTATACGGAAGGGCAGCAGGAATGGTAATAGGTATGTTTGAACTATGGGAGAGTGGCACAGATCTGCTGAAGAAACTAAACTGGCAGGAACTTGAAGACAGACGTAAACTATCCCTAAGAAATGTATGATTAGGCTTCTGCGGCCACTGTCATGATCGGTAACAGTATTGTATGTGACCGTATTGTCACTGTGTAAAAGTGGCCGAAACGCGGGAGAATTTTACACATTGACAATGCGGTCACAAATCCAGAAGAATTTTATCAATTCTTCCGAAGAATACTTATAAAGTTTCGAGAAGTAGCTTAAATGGTTCAAATGACTCCGAGCACTATGGGACTTATCTTCTGAGGTCATCAGTCCACTAGAACTTAGAACTACTTGAATCTAACTAATCTAAGGACGTCACACACATCCATGCCCGAGGCAGGATTCGAACCTTCGACCATATCGGTCGCGTGGTTCCAGACTGTAGCGCCTAGAACCGCTCGGTCACTCCGGCCGGCTTAGCTTGAAATGATCAATCTACGATTGTCCTACATATAATATCTAACTACACTTACAGGAATCGCAACGACAAGATTAGCTTAATTACAGCGCGCACAGGGGGATTTAAAGTGTATTACACATGTAAGTGGAATCTGAAGGATTCTGAAAGAAGTTCTAATAACTGACACAATAGAAAGCACCTCCTGTCATGGACTTCACAGTGGTTTGCAGAATATGCACATTGATGAAAATGTAGAAATGCCACGAAAACCGCAAATAAGACGTTCGTGCCATCTGTTCTAGATTTCTGTTCCGGTGTTTCAACTCTTTCTCAAGTAAGTGTGGGAACATACGTGGTTGGTATTCATTGACACGCCTTCTATACATTTAGCAGGTCGGCACAGCCTATGCGGAAAGTAACTCGAACACTTGGGAAAATGTAAATATGGAATATCTGCAAAAGAGACAATTTATTCAGATTGCCTTCGTAAATCGGCTCGTGTTTGCTTACTTATGACGGTGTACGGGATTCATGTAGCGCAGCTGAGGGCCTAATTCTATTCATTTGCTATGTTATTATTTTGCTACTGATTTATGGTATTTTTGGAATCTTAATTATGAGGGTTGTTCAGAAAGTAAGTTCCGAACGGCGGTGAAGTGGAAACCACTGGGAAAATCCGGTAAAGCTTTGCACGGATGTGTTGGTCAGTGTCTCGAGTACGCCCGTCGATCGTCTCGCGTCACTCTTTTCAGTTTTGAGTGTACAGTGAGCACGCAAAGATGCACAGGGAATAGCGTCTCCCGCCAAGTATGAGGGCCTGGTTAGAGATTTCGCCTGTGCCATGCAGCCCACATAACACAACTGTCGAGCAGTTTCTTCTTCATGTCAATTCTCGACCGCACACTGCAGGGGCAATGAAGACGCTCCTGCAGTGTTTACGATTAGATGTGTTTGATCACCAACAATACAGTCCGTAATTGGCTCCCCCTGAGTCTCATCTCTGCTCACAAGAACAACTGGCTATGAAGACAAAATTTTTCCACAGACAACGAGCTGCAGACCAGTGCAGATAACTGGCCGATAGCACAGGCGGCTGCTTTCTATGACGAGGGTATTAGAAAGTTGATACAATACTACGACAACAATCGAAGTTGGAGTGGCGACTATGTAGAGAAGTAAGTGGAAGGTGTACCTAACTGTTGCAAATAAAAAGTTTCTGATTTTCACTGTGGTTTCTATTTCTCTACCGATCGGAACTTACTTTCTGGACAACCCTAGTATTTAGCTAATATTAGTTTCAGTTAGGTTCTAACGGGAGCATATGCAGAACGAGGCAATTAGGAGAGACCGTCACAAAATATTCCATTTTCTCTTTACGTTACAATTGAAAAGTTACGCAAGAGATGACTGTTCCAGCGTATCGACAAGAGCCGGCATGAAGATAAAGAACACAAGAGAAGAGAAGGCCGTGAGACGGTGTCAGCCAATAGCCGCAGCGTGACCGGAGCGGCCTCTACATGAAGAGAATATAAGCGCCGCTCCTGCCACCCTCGGCCGGAGATCGCCATCATTGTGTTTCTTTTCGCCTTACTGCAACGGCGTTTCTTCGTCAGTGCTCCTACGTTGACGTGTTCAACAGTCTGTCTACGTTTGTGCACTGAGCTGACCTTCCCTGTGCGACCGGTGCCTTCCGTGAACGACTTCATTTCATTTTCCTTTGTCTGTGTCCTGTTTTTATCCTACATGTACATCTGTTTTTATGTCTTCATGTTTCTTGTATGTTTTTTCTGTGGCTGAAGATAAAACAAAAAACAGCCTCGGCCGCACAGTATTGGCACAGTACTAGGCGGCACAGTGCTAGGCTGCAAAGTACGAGACCGGAACTCGCCGACCAACACAGTACTAGACAATACTACGATAGCTGTGACGTGTGATCCAGATCAATTGCTTACATGGAAATGGTATACAGCAAAACACTTTGATTGTTTGCGACACGTTCTTATAAATACAAAGTTAAGTATTGTCAAACTTCTTTATTGTAACAAAAACTATTAATGTGATTTGCTGAAGACGTTGAACAGCTATCCGAGAACACAGCATCCTTTTAGGCACCCGGTAAGAGACGAGTGGGCAGGACCCCACAATGACGTCATTGGTAGCAACTGCCATTCAGTTTCAGATCTGAACATGGCCTGATCGAAACATAGTTACAAATAAATTAAAAAAATAGCATTAGGTACACGTTTTTATTCTTAAAATATTAAACAAGACCGCTGCTTTATCCTACGACACAACACCGCCATCCTGTATCTCTCTGATGTCGATGACAACTTTAAGACAGTATCCCAGATAGTATTTCTTTAATTTAAAATTGATGTATCGTAAAGCTGTAAGTTCTTTGTCCTTAAATCCATACCCCCCTAGAACCTTTCTAATGTTACGTTCTCTCAACTTACTCTTGTTTGTTGTCACACACATTCTTATTCAGCATTTTCAACACCAACATAAATACAACCCCATCGTTTCCCTATACCCCAGATCCTAGAATAAAAACCTGTCTGTTTCATTCTCCAACCCCAACTTTAACTCCCCACCTATGATCCACTTCCAGGTTCCTTTTCATGATATGACTGAATTCTGTCCACTTTCCTACCCAGAGATCGTCAGTAAGTCTTGTAACATCAACCACGCCAATATGTTGACCTTTTAGGTCATCTTTCGCACATGGAGATCATCTCTCTTAATAATAAAATCCACATAATCTCTTCTGGTGTTCATTCATAGCCAAGGAGCCTTTTGAAAAACTAGTCTAGGTGAAGAGTAGCCATATTTTGCTACCTGTCCGACGCCTCACTCGGAGAATTAAATGACAGTGTCATGACGCACTACCACAATTCGAGGCTGCTGTATCGAATGGCTTTATACATTTCTACTTAAAATAAAACAGAAAGATTCTGAAGGAAATTGCCGCCATTTGACAATAAATTACTATTCATTTATCTTATTTAATCATGATTTCGGCTTTATAGTCATCTTCATAATAACGAAAGCAAGACGACAGAAAATAAAGATAGGATCTTGTGATTTATCAAACATGAAAAAGAGTTAGTCAATGTAAACTAGGGCAAAATGTTAGAAATTCTCAGAAAAGTAGGAGTAAGCTTTAGGCAAAGATGGGTAATATGCAATATGTACGGGGAACAATGGAAAACAATAAGACTGGAAGATCAGGAACGAACTCCTTTGAATCTGACCGACAGACATCCCTCTGTTTTCGTATAGGAAATTTTACACTTTCATGTCTTCTGTTGCTGAAAGAGTTTTAGTGTTTGTGGGCAAAGCATTGCCAGGGAACATCAGGCGCTGCGTTACTTTAGTAGTTTCTTGATTTATACTGTCGCAGCAGACGAAAATGGGGTTAACATCTTCCTCACAGCAACATTCACATGAAGAAGATGTGATCATGTTGAGGGCTGGTGCTGTTGCCGGAATCTCCCACGATTTATTCGAAATCGCGCCATTGTGAGTATAAAGCTTCTGCTGCAGCCGCAAGTTTCGTACCAACGTCGTGATGGGAGATTATTCACAACTGTGGCATAGTGTCTTCCTTTAATTTCACAAGACCGATTAAGGTTTTCAGGTTCGTCGGGTACTGATTACAGTCCTTATGGTACATAGAATATCGTCAGGTGGCACTTTATCTTATTTCATTGAACCAGTGTACACAGGTTCCTCGGCCGGACTGTCTATATCACTCCCTTTATTTCGCTGTCTGTCTTCACCGAAAACATGATGGTCATCTTATTTAGGCGAGAACGAGCTTGAAATTCCTCTGTAATGCGGTATACATCATTACTATTGTGTTGTCAATATCGTAGCACTCTTCGATTAGTCTTGCCATTTACATCCGGTTACTTTGAAGCATGTTGACAACAGTAACGGACTGTTTCGAGAAAAAGGACTGTCGCTAACAACTGTTTTATTCTCTGCTATTTTACAACATGCTGCTCCAGATGGCGTTAAAGTAATCTGTGGCATTCAGCCGTGTGACATGATCTTTGGTCGCAAACACGCTGACAAAATTATCGGCTCGCTTCAGTGCTAATTTTTGCAACCTTGTTAAGGCACTGAACGACACATATAAGAGACAATTGCAGTTACAAGCGAACTATGTTCATAAATAGCAACAAGTCGAACACTCTTACATGTCAGCCCATTTGACCCCCACAGCTACCCCGAGGGATGGTAGGGGATGTTACTGTCACACCACTTCTGTGTAAATAATGTGTCATGTATATACCAAGATGGGTTGAAACTGCATCAGGCGATCCTGAGTTACGCTTTTATGTAACCCTTTTTCACCCCCAACCAACAACCGTACTGGTGCTACGGCTATCTCACCGTCACGGTCATTTTTTACAGATAGCATCTGATACATGTGCTATGTCTAGTAGAACTTGCAGAAATTACTTCAGGAGTTACACTCATTCATTGTTTTTACAACCAGAACCATCTCTCCCAATCGTAGGAGTGAAACTTCGCGGTGACGGTCACCAAAGTTTCCAGCAACCCGAAAAGTATTAATTCCATGCTAATATCCATCATTATCGAATATTTTTTACATGTCAGAGCTTCTCACTCGTACCCCAATCACTAATGGCGATAGGGCCATCTTAACCCCATAACATCTTTACACAAATAGTTATGCAAATATACAGGTAATCACAATGTAAATACAAAATATGGCGAGAACTGCTCCAGACATTCTTGAGCCGTTTCATCCCCTGCCCCATATCTACTGAAACTTTGTCGTTCTTTCCCCATAGAGCTTTCTTTCAGATATGTGCACCCAGTTTGGTTGCAATCGAGGTAGAGGTTTAACGGTAGATATAGAATGGTCGCATACGAACAGAATATGCAAATATTTACTACCATATTATATCGTATGTGAGTGCCTAACTGTATACAGTGATGATAAAAGCCATACGATAGCGATATGAACGCATACAGATAGCGGTAGTGTCACGTACACAAGGTATAAAAGGACAGTGCATTGGAGGAGCTGTTATTTGCACTCAGGTGACACATGTTTAAAGGTTTCCGACGTGATTATGGTCGCACGACGGAAACTAACGGACTTTCAAGGTGGAATGGGAGTTGGAGCTAGCCGAATGGGACAGTCCAGTTCGTACATCGCTAGGAAATTCAATACTCGGAGATCGCCAGGGTCAAAAGTGTGCAGAGAATACCAAATTTCAGGCACTGCCTCTCACCACGGACATTACAGTGGCCGACGCCTTCACATAACGACTGAGAGCAGCGGCGTTTGTCACTGCGAACAGACAAGCAACATTGCATGAAACAACGGAAGAAACCAGTGTGGGACGTATGACGAATATATCCGTTAGCAAAGTGCAGCGAAATTTGGTGTTAATGGGCTATGGCAACAGACGACGGACGCGAGTGTCTTTGCTAACCTGGGCTCGTGACTATACCGGTTGGACACTAGACGACTGAAAACCCGTGACCTGGTCAGACGAGTTGGTAAGAGCTGATGGTAGAGTTCGAATGCGGCGCAGATCCCACTGGACCCTGGTTGTAGCTGTGGAAGCTGGTGGTGACTCCATAGTGGTGTGTGCTGTCTTATCATGGTATGGACGGGGTCCTCGATTATGTTCGGCTACTTGGAGACAATCTGCAGCCATTCACGCACTTCATGTTTCCAAATAACGAATGAATTTTTATGGATGACAATACTCCGTGTCACTGGGCCACAAACGTTTACGACTGGTTTGAAGAACATTCTGGACAGTTCTAGTGAATGGTTTGGCTACCCAGATCGTCCGACATCAATCCCATCAAACATTTGTGACACGTAACTACATTCTGTGTCCTCGGTGACTCAGATAGATAGAGCGTCTGCCACGTAAACAGGAGATCCCGTGTTCGAATCCCGGTCGGGGCACACATTTTCAGCTGTCCCCTTTGATGCATAACAACAACACCTATCGGCAGCTGAGGGTTTCGATTTAATTATCACTTCACTGGGACGTGAGTTCGTGCACAAAACCCTGCACCGACAAAACTTTCGCAGTTATGGACGACTGTAGAGGCAATATGGTTCAGTAATTCTGCAACAATTTGTAGAGTCCATGCTACGTCGAAGTGCAGCACTACGCTTGGTAAAAGGTGGCCCGACAGGATATTAGAATATCCCATGAATTTTGTTACTTCATTGTATATCCCTCTATAATGTGGTGGTAAGAATTACAAAAACTGAATACATATTATTGTTGCTATAATTATTACGGGATGTAGTGGGAAACATTACGTCACAAGCATACTGCTACGCAAACACCTGTGCAAAGTGCTGTTCTCCAAAGACGACCGAGCGAGGTGGCGCATTGGTTAGACACAGGACTCGCATTCGGAAAGACGACGGTTCAATCCCGCGTCCGGCCATCCTGATTTAGGTTTTCCGTGATTTCCCTAAATCACTCCAGGCAAATGCCGGGATAGTTCCTCTGAAAGGGCACGGCCGACTTCCTTCCCCATCCTTCCCTAATCCGATGAGACCGATGACCACGCTGTCTGGTCTCCTTCCCCAAAACCAACCAACCAACCAAAGACGATGGTCTTCTTATTTTCTAGAATCTATTGTATAACTACGAGAAAGGAGATAATCTTAACGTGAAAAGGAAATAAGATGAATCCACTAGTAAACCAGGCAGATTCAGGAGTGAATGGGAAAAGGAGCGATGCTTTTGATTTTCCTAATTTATTACAGAGTTGAAATCATGCCTATGCAATCTCCTCATGTGCAGTTAGGCTCGAATGAATTCTCGAAGCCGGCTGCTGTGGCCGAGTGGTTCTAGACGCTTCAGTCCGGAGCCGCGCTGGTGCTACGGTCACAGGTTCGAATCCTGCCTCGGGCCTGGATGTATGTGATGTCCTTAGGTTAGTCAGGTTTAAGTAGTTCTAAGTCTAGGGGTCTGATGACCTCAGATGTTAAGTCCCATAGTGCTTAGAGCCATTTGTACAATTTTTTGAATTCTCGAAGATAAGATGAAGGCTCCAATGTTCACCTTATTTTCAGGAAATTTGTTCGATGGGCCTCAATACCGGCCATTGTGACTGTTGGATAACAGCTACCATTGTAACAAGTTTGTACACTGATGTCTGGTTTTGGCGCTAATTTTAGATGTCTAGGTAGTATTTTCCTCTAACGGTGTCCCAGTATTTGAAAATATGTTAAATTATAGACGATCAGAAGATTTAGTGAAAACTGTTAGCTTCCTGATGTACATCAAAGGTCTGTTTACACTATATGAAACTTGTCTTCCGAAACTGTTGCATGAGACAGTTCTGCGCAGTGAAAACACAGGTTAACACAAGTATTTCAGAGAGGAAAGGCACGTCTTGTGGAAGACTGGGCTAAACATGCAGTTAGTACTCACCTGACACTAGAAACAGGATCCGTACACACTGCAGCATGTCTGAAATCAGCCTCTCATCGCCACTCAATCTGAAAAAGAAGGATTTACATCAGGAAAAAGCTCTTGTAAAAAATATCTAATTAAAAAGTAATACAAATGTGAAGCAAAGGACTCTGGAATTTCATAAAGCAAGAAATGGGGAGAGAGAAGTTGAAACAGGTCTACTGGGAGTTTGTTTTTTGCACTTTCGGAATTTGTCCCTAGTCCGGATGTCTCAAACTCTAAGCGGCAATTTTGAATCGCTTACTGTTAGCAGGCAGTCTTTGGTCAGAGTAGCTGTGTCGCTGGAAGATGTGGCCATCGCTACTGGGCAGAAAGGAGAGCGGGAGTTTTATCGCTAGTGGTGCAGTGAGACAGACGATGAGCAGAGGACTCGTGGCTGTGTAGACGTAAAGTTAAGTCTATCTGTGTTTATTTAAAATGATTTGTGTTGGAATATTGTGAATCAGAGGAGAAAGATCCGAATACTGATTTAGAATGAAATAAGATGTATTGAAATTAGAAAATCGTATGAACAGGAATGAAGGTAATATTTTTTACTTAGTGGCACTGCAATCGCATGTAGTTTAGAACCATTGTTGAATGAGATATCCATATCAGAGAACAGTATATTTTTCGCTAAATATTCAGTAATTTTCACTGTAAGGTATTTTTCGTGTTTATTAATTTGTTTTTTTTTTTTTTTCCTGAGAGTAAGAGTTTGGCATCAATCTTATTCATTGTCAGTGTTAATGAGTATTGTAACATGAATTGCACACAAGTAATAATATATTAGATAATTTAAGAACAGTTTGTTAGTGGAATATTTCACCTAAGAGCACTGTCCACATCTTCGATCCAAGTCATTGCTATCTGAAGAGTTGTCTCACTCAATGATGTGTATAAAATGGTTTACTTGTTGTCTGTAGCATTGCAGTAAGCTGTGAGCAGCTGTAGCTAGAAATCTGCAGCTGGCGCACAGAGCAGCAAGCACCACGTTTCCAAGCAATTACATTACGAGGTAAGATATTTTCATTTCAGGATCAGTTTACTACGAAATTTTTCAATGCGCAGGGAGCATTTGATGAACAGAATTATTACGCATATCATTAACGTACAGGGGCTTATTTGTTTAATTAAAGAGATTAATAGTAAAGTTCAGACTTTAATGAGTTTGCACATTTTGGTAGGAAAATTATAGAACAAGGCCAAGTCAATGTTGTATTCTGGCAGGCAGATATATTTCGTTTGTATCGCACTTGTAAATGCACGAAGTCACCCAAAGCCAAATGACAGCAAAGTTACAACCAACCAAGCCAGTACGAGTTCCAAATCATCGAAAATAATTTATACAGAAAACTTTCAAAGTAAAGGAACAATAACATACAGGTAAGTGGTGGGCATAGTGTAACAAATGACCCATGAGCCACACAAGCCAGACGGCTTTGTGAACGAGCATTTTTCAAGTACTGCAGAGAAACTATTGATAAGACAGTGTGCTTGAATTAGTAACTGACTACAACGTTGAACTGCAGCCTCGCCAAGTAGGCGGTGCCAGTATGGCTCCTGTGTTCTTGCCACTGCTGAGGACACAGGTATCTCCTATGTGGCTCAAAAAGAGCGCCGGTTTTGATATATAAAAGTAAAGAGTTTATTTTTACAGGAAGAAAATACATAAACATGTCCGTCTACCCTTCGAATTTCATGTATGAAAAATGTGAGGCATATGACGTCCTCTATTGTGCTGGCATGCAAGAAATCTATCCACGAAATTCGCTATGACTGCACGACAAGTTTCCACATTCATTTCTCTGAGAACTCATCGAATTTCCTCCTTCAGGTCATGGGTGTTTCAGGCTTTATTGGCGTACAGCATTGACAGAAGAACACGCCAAAGTAAAAAGTCACAAGAAGTTAAGTCGCATGATGTCCGTGGTCATTGATGATCAGCATCACGCGAAATGAGGCGATCCGGGAACCGCTCATGGAGCAACTGAAGTGTTCAGAGAGAAGTACGATACGTGGCAGCACGCTGCTGAAACGACAACTCTTCAATGACTTTTCCATCCAAATGAGGCCACAAAAGCTTCCTTACCATCGTGCAGTATCGGTGTCCAGGTGCAAATTGATTGTCACATCTTGTCCTACTTCATTTTTTTTTTTTAACGCCGCACCGAACTGTCATTCGATGTTGATGCGTTTCCCTTTCTTGTATTATGCGAGGCAGTTCTGGTCATTCATGGAACACAGTTAACAAACTGTCGTCTGTTCTATCTGCTGCGTCACCTGAATTTTATAGGGGTGATAATAGAAATAATACCGAAGAATTCTCCGTACGAACAACTTAAGTCTTAAGTCTAGGGAGCGGTGACGAATTGACTTCATGTGCCACGAGCCACCGCAATGTTCGTCTCACTACGGCCAGAACGACGAAGCCATGGCCTTTTAAGGTTACTGTTGAACACTTCTCAAAGAACTTTTTCATAAGATTACGAAGTGTTGATTTATTGAGTGCCTAGTCACGCCTTAGAATCACGCGAAGTCGCCTGACAATTGCTGCTTAACTTTATGCATTCTGATAAAACGTTTTCACGATTAGCACACGTTGCGCACAAATGAACTGCTCCATGGTTAGACACTGAACGCGAGAAATTTAGACTGAGTCAACAATCGGAATGTTCCGGGAAATAGAAACAAACCAAAACAATCTCACCAACCGACTACAAAAATTTACTATCCGTTTGCAAACGGGCGCTCTTTTTGAACCACGCTGTAGTTTGTGGATGCAGCGTCACACTGAAGTGATGTGAGGCCACGTGGGACAGCAGATTCTAGTGTGGCGAGAGCAATTGTCGCGGTAATGTCAACGTGAGCCAGCATCGACCCACCGTGCACAGCGGCAGACGGGTCTTGGATTCGTACTGGGCTAGGCATGGCGCACCGGCAGAGCTCTTTCATCAGCAAAGCTTTGTGTATGTGAAATACAAGGTGGCCGCTGTCGTCATTCCTATGTAGATGCTCTGAACATTAGAGCAGAGTATCAACAGGGCCTGCTAAGAAGCATTACAACTAGCAAATTGGAGAGAGAGCAGCTGGCTGGACGTATGAAGAGGGAAACGTGGAGCAGAGCAGTGAAGCAACTGGGTGATTTGGCAGCTGGGACTTGTGGTAGCCTGCTGTCAATATGGGGCATTGTTCTGGTCTGTGGCAACGGGTGGTGGTGGGCTTCATGCTGTGTAGTCCAGCCGCGAGTCACCTGCTCCAAGCTAAGGAATCTTTTACTGAGTGATAATTAGAGGAAAGTGTATCTGGCGTGACCTATCGTGTTCTGCAGACGACTGTCTGAGGTGGTCAAGCTACAGCACCATACAACCAGGCCGCTGAAGGACCTGGTGTAAGTTGAAGAGGCTCCACTGATTTTTTTGTGTAGATTGAAAATTTTATATGTCTTTACTGCTACCATTCCTTATGCGATATGTCCAGCTATGGCTGGTGTCTTATTTGTTGATTTTTATCGTCTTGTATTGCTTATTTAGTGTTAGTAAGATAGAAACATTTTTTGAAGAACAGAAACTTACTCATCTAATCATACAACGAAGGCTTTCACGACCGGATGTTTGAGCTGCCGAGAATTCTTCCTGGTTGTATGGCCGTGGCCCATGGAACTCTTCTATCCCTGAAGTTTCCTCCAAAGCTACGTTGGACATCTTCGGAGGTGCTCCTGGTTGTGCTAAGTCTTGCCGACTCAGCACAACCAGGAGCACCTCCGAAGATGTGCAACGTAGCTTTGGAGGAAACTTCAGGGATAGAAGAGATCCACGGACCACGGCCATACAATCCGGATAAATTCTCGGCAGCTTACTCATCTAAACCTACAGGGTCTTTCCCGTTGACGTTGAATGATGAAATTTGACGAGAAGCGCGGTTTCACAGTAGGTACAAGACAAGTACAAAATCTTAAAATTGTTAATTTGTAATTATATCACGTAAAAATATTTTTACTTACATTATATTCGTAATCCGTCAAAAATCTCAGAGGGTACTGTAGGAATTTTTATCTGGTTTACATTAATGCATAGAGTGATTTACGAGGAAGCTTCGTGTGTATAATTTACAGATATTTCGTGAAGTGAAATCTTCTGTTCCTTTAAAAAGGAGACATTTGCCACCTACCGATGACAGGAGAAGGCCGCCCGACTTCCACGCCAAGTCGTTTCATTCTCATTACAAACACTCCTCCGCAGTCAATGCTTACGGTACATACAGCATCTGTAACGTTTCAAAGCAAAGTAATACTCATAACGGATAGTCGATTGCGCTTGGTTGGGATGAGGTTTCAGTATCCCATAAAGTATCAACTGAAGTGATACACAGAACAAACTTTCGGGTAACAATAGCCCCATAGCCGGGTGTGCCCTTTCCTCCTCGGTAGACTTCTGCAAATCTTAACAGTAATCGCAAAATGGACGAGAGTGCTCGACGTCAAATCATTTAAAATTGCCAGTTATCAAATCATGTAAATGTAACTCCAAAATTAATAAAATAAATGCAAAATTACAATAGCGAACACCAAAATACACTTAAACCTAAACGTAAAAATCATAATTAATACATTATCGAAAGTCTTGGAATTCCCCTGATAGATTTCTTGCCAGTATCGATATTGATTGCACCGCAAAACTGTTAAGATGTTCGGTTCTCGGGTTGGACGAGGAATCGATGTGCATAAATTTGTACGGAACTATGCAAATAGAGCCCCTAGTCACTTTACACTCCGACCGTTTCTTTCGCCGTAACACCAGTAAATAATTATGAGCTAAATACAATGACACTATGACTCTTTGTCTCAGAAGGGCAGTGTCAGATTACAAACCCAATTTGAAAGTGAAATCTTTTAAATTGTTAGGAAACTTAATGTTCTTCTGCAACTTATTCTTAGGCAATCGACGTTTCGACTCCTCCACTGGAATCTTCTTCAGAATCTTTTAGTGCTCGTAACTAGCTGAACACTGTCAAAGACTAACGTCACATTAGTTACCACAGGAAGTTTTCGCACTCTTGTTCTGAAGAAATGAGGTTATAGGGTGAAATACATCCGGCTGTTATTGGTGGGTCATCGTCATCGAATAGAAAGCGAAACAGCCAGAGCAAGAGAGCGCGAATGTTTGACAAAATATTGTTGCCGGGCCGTGGAGGTGGCTTCCCGTTCGTCGATTGTTCTCCTTGCTTACCGTGCCTGCGTATTTGCTTCCACGATGGCGGGAAGCCATGAACGTGGGGGTCCATAGCCGTCTTCTCTATTGAAGTTACATTCGTTCTTGGAAATCTCAACTGCTTCTCGGACTTTACTTACACACTGAGGTGACAAATGTCACGGGATGGCGATGTGCACATATGCAGATGGCTGTAGCATCGCACACACGAAGTATAAAGAGGCAGTCAATTGGTAGAACTGTCATTTGCGCTCAAATGATTAATGTAAATAGGTCTACGGCTTCATTATAGCCTGACGACTGGAATTAACACACTCTGAACGCGGAATGGTAGCTGGAGCTACCTGTAGACGCATGGGAAATTCCACTTCGGTAGCCGTTAGTGAATTCAATATTTGGAGATCCACAGTGTCAAGAGTGTGCTGGCACACAAACCTCCAGATGTCAGACACTCAGATCGGTACCAAACACTGTATCGATAGAGTATCGACCGAAACAGTGATGTAGTTCGTGCTGTGTGCTGTCGTCCAGTAGAAGATGCGTAAACGGTAATTAAAAGTGACACCAGAACTACGGAATATGGGTAAACCCTACCTGTGAGCTCTGAAAGTGATGATGTCTGAGAGAATTCTGGCACATTTGCAGTGAAAAATTTACTGATATTGTAAATGAAGTATTAAACGGAGAGCCAATAACCAAAGATTTTAAAGACAGTCTTACAGTCCTTGTTCATAAAGGGAAGGGTACCAAAGATATCAATACAACACGACCAATGTGCCTGCTGAATACCGAGTATAAGCTGATAGCCCGTGCCATTAATTAACGTATAACGAATGTTCTGGAGCCCGTAATAAGTAGAGACCAAACCTGCCTACCAGGCCGCAGTATCATTGCAACGGTAAGTGAGTGTAGAGATACTATCGCCATTTTGTCTGAGATCAACTTAAAAGGAGCCCTAGTATTTATCGATTTCGCAAAAGTGTTTGACCGTGTGAGTCATGAATATGTATTTAAGAAATTGCTTAAAATCGGTTTTTCAAACATATTCCTGCAAGTAATGGGGAATATGGTGAGAGGAATTTTGACGAGAACAGTTATAAATGGCCGGTGCACAAAACAACTGGAGATTTGAGTGTGAGAAAACAAAATTTAAAGCATTACCTCTCACCACGGACAAACGCTGTGGCCGAGGTCCTTCACATAACGACCGAGGGCACGGCGTTTGCCTAGTGTTGTCACTGCTAACAGACAAGCAGCACTGCTTGGAATAAATGCAGAAATCAATGTTGGAGTACGACGAGCTTGTCCGTTGGGACAGTACGGCGAAATTTGGCGTTAGTGAGATATGGCAGCAGACTGACTGAAAAGCCTTTGCTAACAGCACCACACCGCCTGCAACGCCTCTCCTGGTTACGCTACCATATCGGGTGGATGCTAGACGGCTGGGAAATCGCGACCCGGACAGAAAAATCCTGATTTCAGTTGGTAAGGGGTGTTGGTGGGGTTCGAATGTGGCGCTGACCCTACGAAGCCACGGATCCAAGTCGTCAACAAATCACAGTGCAAGCCGGTGGTGGCTCATCAGTGGTGTGGGCTGCGTTTACATGGGATGGACTGGGTCCTTCGGTCCAATTCAACTGATCATTGAATGGAAATCGTTATTTTCGGCTACATGGAGGCCATTTGCAACCATTGGTGTAATTCATGTTACCAAACAACGATGGAATTTTTATGGATGACAATACGCGTTGTTAGCGGGCCGTAACTTTTTGAGATTTGTTTGAAGAACATTCTGAACAAATCGAGGGAATTATTTGGCCACCCAGCTCGCCAGGCATGAATTACATCGGACATTTATCGGACATAACCAAGAGGTGAGTTCGTCCACCGGCAACACTTTCCCAAAGATTCGAGGCTTTAGGGACAGCATAGCTCAATATGTCCTTAGGGGACAAATTATTCAGTCCATGCTACATCGAGTTGCTGCACCACTCGAGGCCAAAGGGAGCCCGATACGATGTTAGGAGGTATACCACGACATTTTCCACTTCAGTGGATGTAAGTTGTGTTGGCCGCAGCTCTGCTGATATTCCACTACCGCAGATCTCACACTTCTCTTTAACCACGTGTGGCTTTCATGTTTTTTATTATACTCTTTTAATGTCCTTCCCGTTTCGTTTATATCTACACTATGTGATCAAAAGTGTCCGGATAGCCCCAAAATATATGTTTTTGTCATTAGGTGCATTGTGATGCCACCTACTGCCAGGTACTCCATATCAGCGACCTCAGTAGTCATTAGACATCGTGAGGGAGCAGAATGGGGCGGTCCGCGAAACTCACGGACTTGGAACGTGGTCAGGTGATTGGGTGTCACTTGTGTCATACGTCTGTACACCAGCTTTCCACACTGCTAGGTCCACTGTTTCCGATTTGGCAGTGAAGTGGAACCGTGAAGGGACACGTGCAGCACAAAAGCTTACAGGCCGACCTCGTCTGTTGACTGTCAGAGACCGCCGACAGTTGTAATATGTAATAGGCAGACACCTATCTAGACCATAACACAGGAATTCCAAACTGCATCTGGATCCACTGCAAGTACTAATTTAGGTGGGAGGTGAGAAAACTTGGATTTCACAGTCGAGCGGCTACTCATAAACCACACATCACGCCGGTAAACGCCAAACGACGCCTCGCTTGCTATAAGGAGCGTAAACACTGGACGACTGAACAGTGGAAAAACGTTGTGTGAGGTGACGAATCACGGTACAAACTGTGGAGATCCAATGGCAGGGTGTGGGTATGGCGAATGCCCTGTCAGCGTTTGTAGTGATAACAGTAAAATTCAAATTCGGAGGCGGTGGTGTTATGGTGTGGTCGTGCATTTCATGGAGGGCCCTTGCACCCCTTGTTGTTTAGCGTGGCTCTATCACAGCACAGGCCTACATTGATGTTTTAAGTACCTTCTTGCTTCCCACTGTTCAAGAGCAATTCGGGGATTGCGATTGCATCTTCCAACACTATCGAGCACCGGTTCATAATGCACAACCTACGGCGGAGGGTTACGCAATAACATCCCTGTAATGGACTGGCCTTCTCAGAGTTCTGACCTGAATCTTATAGAATACCTTCAGGATGTTTTGGAACGCCGACTTCATGCCAGGCCTCACCGACTGACATAGATACCTCTCCTCAGGGCAGCACTCCGTGAAGAATGGGTTGCCATTCCCCAAGAAATCTTCCAGCACCTGATTGAACGTATGCCTGCGAGAGTGGAAGCTGTCATCAAGACTAAGGGTGGGCCAACACCATATTGAATTCCAGCCTTAGCACTGGAGGGCGCCACGAATTAGTAAGTAATTTTCAGCCAGCTGTCCGAATACTTTTGGTCATATAGTGTATTTTTCCACAGCCGCACGTCACTTCAGACTCCCACAGTGTGAAGGTAATCAGGTCCGTCACTTTTGCGTTGGAAAATATCCTTTATTTTTCTCTGTGTGGAACATGAGACCTATATACCGTTTTTCCGAAGTGTTCTGCTTGTGCGTGCAGTGACTCTAGAAACAGATGCGGTAATCTGGCGGAGCGAGACGTGGTTCCTCGTCCTTCTTATGATTAATACAACGTCTTTTGAAATCCCTACCAGTCCAAAACCTTCAGAGTTGTTGGTCTTCAGTGTCTTCTTTATGAAAGTCAGCTATGATTCCATTCTGTCATTATCACTTATGTGGAAGGCACTTTAAGACATAGTGCAGCGGACTGCTGTCTTCTGTTGTAGGTGGTGGTGCCAAGTGCATTTAAACATCTATTTGTGTTAGCAGAGCTTCTATACACTATGTGCCCTAGCGTATTCCCAGATCTATGTCCTAGAAGACAAGACCTTTCTCCAACGCAAAACGGACGCACCTGAGTACCTCCACACTGAGGGAGTCCATTAACTACCGTGTGGCTGTGGCAAAGTGTATATGGGCGAAACGGGAAGGACAGTAAAGGAACGTATTATAGAGCAAGAACACAACGCGCGGTTAAAATAAATTTCAACGGGTATGTTGCTAGTGAAGGAAGGTAACATTTTAGAAGCAAAGTACGAGAAGCGATTGAGATTTCCAAGAACGAATTTAATTTCTGTAGAGAAGACTGCTACAGGCTTCCAGCTTCATGGCTTCCCGCTATGGAGAATGTAAATGGGCAGCCACTGTGCATGAACTGAAGAATCGAACAGGAAATCAACTCTGCGCCGCGAACATAATATTTTGATAAACGTTCCCCCTCTCTTGCTCCACTTTTCCGCTTTCTATTAAATGTCGATCGCTCATCAATAATAACCGCAAGCATTTCAGCTTGTAACCTCACTTAGTCAAAACAAGCGCGGGAAAACCCTTTGATAAGTGAACGTGGCGATGGCCTTTCACAGTGTTCGTTTAACCCATGAACGCCAGAAGATCTTGAAGTTCTCAGGGGAGAGCTCGAAATGTCGATTGTGTAAGTAGATGTTAAAGAGAAACATGTCGCGAACTAACAGGATAGAAGAGTTTAGCTTGAATGACAACGGACACGGAAGCCCGCAGACGCACAAATAAATCCAAACGTCTTTGGCTCTTTCCCCATCTCGGTCTAGTACCTTATTTTGTCACTCACCGCTGCTGTCACCCCTGGTAATTATTTTTGTTTGCGAAAAATCAAGTTGCACCATGGTTTGAAAATCACATCAAATTGTAGCCCCCCCAATAACTGGCTGCGTAAGTCAGCCGAACGTCGAAGGACATGAAACGGATCCACTAACTGAGAAGGAAGTTAGAGGGGTTTTTAGTCCATCCTTAACGTCATTCCGTACATTGACTAAGCAATGAAAGATGTCAACGAGAAATCTGGAACGGAGATTAAAGTTGGAGAGAAGAAATTAAAACCTAAAAGTTTGCAGATAACAGTCTAAATTTGTTAGACACGGCAAAGCACTTGGCAGAGTAATTCTGTGGAATGTGCGATGTGTTGGAAAGAGATTATAAAGTGAACAACAAAAGGAAAAGAAAAGCAATAGAGTGTAGTCGAGTTACATTACCTGATGATGAAGGAATTAGATTACAAAATGACACACTAAAGGTAGCAGTTGACTTTTCATGTTTGGGCAGGAAAATGGGTGACTGTGGCCGAAGTGGAGAGGATATAAAATGCAGCCTGGCAGAAGAAAGTAAAGCATCTCCAAAAAAGAAATAGTTTTTAAAACCAAATATAAGTTTTAGTGTTTGTTAGTCTTTTCCGAAGGAGCAAGGTGGCGGGCGAAATATTATATATTCAAAATTGTTTCTATAACGCTTTATAACCAAATGGCGTAATTTTTTTCTTTTTTACATTATCTATCAGAATGTGTATGCTCAGCAAACTGTCTGTAAATGTTCAATGTGTCCACCGTATTGACATACCACCTCTTCCACACAAACTGTGATGTTTCCTACTACCGTACGACAGAAGTTTGCTGTGATTTCCTGGAAAACTGTTGCGTGAGCCGCTTGCTGTTGCATTAGATTACGTGCTTTATAGCAGTAGACTATCTCCTTCAAATGGCCCCATAAAAACTAATCGCAGGGATTAATAGCTGGCTGTGTGGTGGTCATATTGAATCGCCCTGGAAACGTTCCGTATATCGATGGGACATCAGACGGTGTCAGATATGTTCGTGCAGGAAATGCAGAATAGTGTTTGCTGTATGAGGACGTGCTCCATCTTGAATGAACCATTGTGTCTCCATTCGTAACTAAGTTGCTTGAATTTGTGGAAGAAAATTGTTCTGCAGTATATCCATGCTGCATGCACTGTTAACTGTGTCGTTGAAACCTATTCGCCCGATGACTCCATGGCTGGAAATGGCACCCCACTCACTTTTTCTCCATATTTTTCAATCTCGTGCACAGCATCAGGAACTCCTCGTGGTAAAAATTTGATATGATGCCTGTTGACGCTACTTTTCAGGTGAACATAAGCTTCATCGCTGAACCGTGTGTTATGACTCACGGCATTGGTAATTTACACTAGCCGAAGTTGAAACTGTGGTAGCCGTACCTTGTCATATTCCGTCATTTTGCGCAACACTGTCATTTTGCATGGAAATAATTTCACGCCAGCATAGAACATTCTCTGAAGAGCAAGGCGTGATATGCCCTTTTCGGCTCTCCTCTTGTATTTCCTAGGACTTCGTGACAAAGACACTCTCACAGCCTCGACCACCACGTTGCATTTCTATGTCTGCAAGCGGCCCACATCGAACGAAAAGAATAGTAAAACATCACTAAGTCTATAACTCTGCTAAACTCTTCGTTTCTGCAAAAGAAAAAAAAAAATCCAACAGTGACTTGACGTTCTGTTCTAAAGTCAACCGGTCTTTTCCTACATTTTATTGCATTGAACCAGTGATGACATGAATGCTTGATACTGACAAGTGCTGCCTTCCGGTGAACCATGCACAAACCACGGCTACGCGGTTTGTGCATTTCAACACTGTAAGCCTGAAATAAAATACTTGTTAGACAATGTCAGTGTATGTCATCTTGTGTGTGTCTGGAGAAGAGAGTTTACAGAAGAAAAAAAATGGCTCTGAGCACTATGGGACTCAACTGCTGTGGTCATAAGGCCCCTAGAACTTAGAACTACTTAAACCTAACTAACCTAAGGACAGCACACAACACCCAGCCATCACGAGGCAGAGAAAATCCCTGACCCCGCCGGGAATCGAACCCGGGAACCCGGGCGTTTACAGAAGACAAACGTGGACAATAAACAGTTCAGACACGATGCCTATGAAATCTGGTGCTACAAAACAATTCTCAAGATAATATGGATGCATCAGTAAGTGAATGAGGTATTACGGAAGCTAACTGGGGAGAAATGGCACAACGTGACCGAAAGAAGTGAGTGGTTGGTAAGGCGAATCCCGAGCAGGTATGTTGCAGTAGAAATGAATAGTCTTACGCGTGACAGTGTGCTGTATCAAACTAGTTCTTGCTCTGAAGTCCACAGCAACAACAAAGTCAGTTCAAAGCTCGAGAAATGGTAGATGGCAAGAGCATACCTCCTTCAATAGAATCGTGTCTAGTAAAGCACTGTAGTATTCAAATCTGTGACGTTGTTATCATACAAAGAGAACGAAGCCAGTAAAACTGTACAGTAACTAAAAAGAACATATTAGGAATATTGGATATGTGTGGTGAAACAACGCATATAGTGCGTGTAGGCTCCATTAACAAATATAAGAAATAATTCATTCACATCTCGTAACTTTCCAGGTAACAGCTGTGACTCCGCTAAATGAAGGCAATCCGGAAAACATACATGTCTACAGACCCATTCCCTTACTGCCACCATTTTAAAAAATAATAGCCATATGTGAATGAGAGGCTAATGAATTACTCGAATAAGTATAACCTTCTAAGTCCTTCACAGTTCTGTTTCCGAAATAACAGAAGTACAGAATAAGCCACGGCAGTATTTACCGAAGTGCTGCTTGATGCTTTTGACAAGGATGAGTGCTCCATATATCTATTCAAAACACTTACTGTTGACCATACAACTCTACAGACAGAATAATTAGAAATGAAAGGCATAGGTAACGACTGACTCCTATCATATTCAGCAGATAGGGAAAGCAGAGTGTAGATAACAGATACCTCAGATAAGGCTAAATGTTTAGTAAAATACTTATCACAACCAAAATACATAAATATAGGAATTATTCAGCATAGCATATTAATACCAACATTATTCTTGATATACAACCATAAGTTAGTCATAGGAAAAACATTCTTTTTGTTATTGACGGCAGGAACACAGGCGCTGAGGAGACGGGAGAACCTCTTGTATAGAAACCCCATAGGAAGATTACAGTTGGACAATACGAAAGAAATTTACACTGTACGCAGGGAAAACTGATGCTATCGATTTGTATTTGCACAGGAAAGAAAATGCTGTAAATTAATGTAGGTAGTTCTTCTATAGATAGAATAATACACACCAAACTTCTGGGAATAAATATTGATTGTTAAGTGACTGAACACACAACGATACTTGTAAGGATAACTCCATTGCCAGCCGGTGTGGCCGAACGGTTGTAGGCGCTACAGTCTGGAACTTCATTATCTTGTTATGTCCTTAGAGTCCTGTCATCAGCTTGTAACAGCCAGTGTCTTTTAGCTGCAAATTATTCATACACAGATAATCTTCCACTACGAAATTCTCTTACGAGAGAAAATGTGCAAAATAAGAGCACGATGTTTAAACGACGGAAAAGGGACATAGAATGAATTACCAAAAATAGTAATCGAGTTCGTAGTCAATAATTATGTGAACTATTGGAAATAAAATATTTGTTGCACCTGGAAGTCTTTATTTAGGCAGCCTGAAACTGAGATTTTGTGAACGTCCACCGGATTGTGAGTATAGCTCGTCCTGAATTCGAGACGTCTGTTAACATTAGCACAACGATCTATGGAAGAAAAGACACATAAATGTTTAACACCAAAGCTATTTATTGGCTGTCATCAGCGTGTAACAGCCAGTGCCTTTTAGCTGCCAATTATTCAGAGACAGATAATCTTCCACTATGAAATTCTGTTATGAGAGAAAATGTCAAATATAAGAGCACGCTGTTTAAACTACGGAAAAAGGGGCATAGAATTACTTACCAAAAATAGTAATCGAGTTCGTTGTAAAGTTCTAGCCAAAAAGTCGGAGATTTTAGTTACACCTTATGACTACTTTTTTCAGTAAAAAATGGTTCAAATGGCTCTGAGCACTATGGGACTCAACATCTGAGGTCATCCGTCCCCTTGAACTTAGAACTACTTAAACCTAACTAACCTAACTAACCTAAGGGCATCACACACATCCATGCCCAAGGCAGGATTCGAACCTGCAACCGTACCAGTCGCGCGGTTCCGGACTGAAGCACCTAGAACCGCTCGGCCACCGAGACCGGCTTTTATCAGTCAGTTACGCTCATAAACAAAGCAGGTCTGGCCATGATCGAAGAGTGAAATTTACCAAGAAAGAATAAACAAGAATTCAAGACAGTATTTTCCAACGAGGTATAAATTGTAGAATACATTGCTAAAGCAGACTTAAAAAGACGTGTTCAAAATGGTGGTAATAAGTGCTTGTTAAGCAATACATTCTGTACAGTGAAAGATTAGCTACATAACACAGGGTAGGTATGTGGAAAATATACAGTACAATCATATTATGAAACACCATTGTCATTTCATCATTGCAACACTTTTGCCAGGAAAACCTTATACCGAAGATCACCTTTTACAGCAATGATACACACCAGTAAACAAAATAGAATCCAAACATCATCGCCATTGTCCTGATGTTAGCTGATAGTGTGTGTATAGATTGTGTTCTGCGTGCAGTGACTGGTGTTGGAAAAAATAGTGATTACTATCGTATGAAATAACGTATTTGCAACATGGATAAACTATACGAAGGTGTAAACGTTTTCAGTATGTCTCGTCTTGCAGCTATTTAATATTGAAGAAAACAAATATTCAGGCAGTAAATGAATAGCAACTTCGGCTTTAAGTATTTTTAAAATGTCTTTTTTCAATATTTGACAGCTGTAAGATTGGACATAGTGAAATAGAACAAGTTCTTCATTGTATGTAGATATCTTTGTCACGTGGATCACATTATGCTGGATAATGAAGGTACCAAAATGAAGAAGAATATATATTACACGCATATATTAATATAATAGAGTAATGTGTAACTAGAATTGTGACACCTTTTAACGCAGATCTGAGATACATTTAAGTGTGATGACATATATAGAGCTGTCCACACCGAACATACCCTAATATAAAATATGTAAGTACGTATCATATTATCGACACGTCCACTCTTAACAAATTTTGTTGTCTATAGTAGGTAGCTTGTGAAATGGAGCAAAACCCGAAACTAGTCAGCCAGCCAATAAATAGCTTTCGTGTTAATCATTTATGTGTCTTTCTTCCATAGAACGTTGTGCTAATTTTAATGTTAATGTCTTGAATCCAGGACGAGCTAAGCGCATATTCCGGTGGACGGTCACCAAATCTTAATTTCGGGATGCATAACTAACGACTTCCAGGCGCAACAAATATTTTATTTCCAATATTTCCCATACTTATTGACTGAATTGAAAAATTTTAAATGTTGCCACTATTTCACATTAAAAAGTCTAATCTTATATTAAACTTGTATCACAAGGAGACAAGGATTGAAGTTGGAATCTGTGTATATGTCTTGAGGCACAGTAATTCAATGCACACATGTTCCTAGACTACATTTATCCAGTATTTAAGAATGAGAGCACTTAGTGACTTGCAGCAAACATTAATCTTAATTACAGAGCATTTACAAACTTTTTCTCGCTGACACCCGCCGCTATACGGCGAGAGGAACAAGGTTCATCGCTTACTTTATTTTCACTGCTCATGCAGTAAAACTGTTCCATCAGGCACGACGTTTCAATTTATTACTCATTTAACACAAACTCTCTCTGCAACACATTTTCCAGACGGTATCCACTCGTACCACCGAATATACCTGCAAAATTATATCACTGTCAGACACGTAGTTCAGAAGATCGGATGTGGTACAGAGATGAGAGAAAAGACTGGTTTTTACTTAAAACGGAGTGCAAATGACGAGACTATGCCCATTCAGTGTTTGGTAACGAGAGTACTTAGTGACTTCGGACGAACCGTAAACATAATTTCAAAACTGTTCTAAACTTTTTCTTTCTCAGATGCTTAACCTAATATTTTCACATGAGCTCATTTGTAAAGTAGTCAGAAATGTGAAGCTGATTTATACAAGAAATATGGAGGACTCGTATTCGGGAGGACGACGGTTCAATCCCGCGTCCGGCCTTCCTGACTTAGGTTTTCCGTGATTTCCCTAATTCGCTCCAGGCAAATGCCGGGACGGTTCCTTTGAAAGGGCTCAGCCGACTTCCTTCCCCGTCCTTCCCTCATCCGATGAGACCGATGACCTTGCAGTTTGGTCTCTTCCCCCAAACAATCCCCCCCCCCCCCCCCCCCCCACATGGAGGACTGAAACTAATGCTGCTGTCACTACTACTAGTAACACTGTCAGACCCACTGCTAACGAACGTAAGTAGATTATTGCTGTTGATTCAGTTACAGCCCACTTTACCACTATTTTTGTTCACTTCATTTTTACACTTATCGCTTAAGTAAAAACTAATTGAAAAGTTGCTACAAAGTAGTTAAGCATGGCTACAATTCTCTACAGATTACATTGGTTGGTTACAGTTACGTGCTTTCAATGTGTCAGAAGCGACAAGTTTAGGTCGAGTGTTTTCCATGTAGTCTCTTATATGAAAGAAAAATCAATAAAATTATATTTATGAAATGCATGTGGACATAAAATTTGTGCGGAATTTAAAATGTGTTTGGTTGTACTTCTACCTTCCCCCAAATGTCTGTAGTATATTCCTAACTTGGAACTAAAATAAGGACAAAGTGGTTATAGCACAATCCTGAAGACAAGGTGTTACATCATCTTTCGTAACTACTGTATGCCAGGAGCGCTTGCACAAAATCGGTAAAGAATGTCTACATTTATCGCTTTTCTGTAAACTCGTATGCGGCACGTCATCTTAATAATGGACTATCCTTCGATTTTTAGCGAAATACGTTTTAACTTAAGGATGGCTTAATAAACAGAAAATAGGTTACTCATAAACAAGAATTAGAACAAAATCCAATTTGTCTGATTTTCATCCTTAATAATCATACACTCGGTCTTTTCATTAGATGAGAATATTGGGTCTCTTTGTCGGTTTCTTTATTTTTATTTTTATTTATTTTATCGTATGGCTATGCGCCTCCGTCTGGCAGACCGTTCGCCGGGTTTCCGGTCTTTCAATTTGACGGTAGAATAATGAAAGAAGATAAAGATGTAACGTACAGAGTAACAGTTAGTAATGCGCGAAGTTAGGGAACGCACCGCCATTCTTCCTTATGTAATTTCTGAGAACTCTTCAGATGATAAAAACGAACATCCTCATGGGGACTTGAACGCAGCTGTTCTCGAAAGCGATTTCCATTAAGAAATGTTGTCCATAGCACATTATTAAATGTTAAATATTATATTTTACTCTAAAATGCGATGAAAAGCTTTCTCAACTACCATAACAGTAGTTGCGAGATGAAATACAGAGTAGTGTTCAGCCAGCTTTGAAACGCTAAGTGAAACGCAACCTTCTTAAGATTTTCATATAATCACTTCCGGAAAACTGTACAAGTTCCTTTCGTAATTTTGGAATAAATACAACTGCTGATTTAGAAGCAGCTGGTAACATTCCGTCTCAGCTGCAGTGAATTCGCAGAATAATTTTAGCATTCGAACTATTTTCCAATGTATTTCTTACAGCAGAGTTACTCCGTATCTATAAAATTCCGCAGGAATAACAAAACAGATAATTGTAGTGCAATGCTGCCATGTCTCGTTCCGGGCACAATTCTCGCGCGACGTTAAATTTACTCAGAAATGCAGAATGAGATCATGCGAGCTGGAGTTGGTAATTAAAACCTACACAGAGTTTAGGTTAACTCCTGGCAGTGCTTATTTTAGCCCTGAAGTTGGCGTTTCACGAGTTTCTAAAACAACAGCCACTCGGTAGTTCCAGACCGGCCTAAAGGGGCGGTGGTGGAGAAGGGTCGGGGGAGAGGGTGGGGGAAGTTTTTAATCTGGTTATAGGGTGTAGCTACGACAGGAAAACTGTGCGCCACACGTGCAATTCATGTGCGGTCCTGCTGCTGGGCGAAAAATAATACTCTGTGACGTGACTTTTCTTCTAAATAACTCCTATATATAAAACATTTTTCGTCTGAAATGATATTGGTAAATCGAACTGATTTCACAGCTGAGCTCCAAGGGATTTCTGCAGGAATCTGTATGGTTCTAGCAGCAGTTTCTCGTAGGTGGCTGTAGCAAGGAAGAGTTTCAAGCTACTGAAAAGAAGCCACAAGTCCTTCTCCTTTCCAGAGGGGACGCGGATAGGCACACGTAATCCCAGTCTCTAGTACAATTATGGAACACGCTTCTTCCTCGCGAGTTAGAATCGTAATTGAGAACGAAAATCTGTCTGTAGGACTCAACAAGTTTTCCGGACTCGATCTTGTTAAACGCTTAAGAGTCCGCTTGTCCATGAGGTCCACTGCGTCGTACGTCACGGCGCTCTAGTTGATATGCGTTTCCTTAAGGTGTTAACAAGGCATTGAACGCAATTCCACAGTGTCACTTAGTGATCAAAATGAGAGCGAAACCAGAAGGAACTTTGTGACTGGTTGCAGGACTTCCAAGTATACACAGCTTAGCACGGTATTTTTAAGTGGACGAAATAGCCAATATATTCTACAGAATCAAAAGTATGCAAACACGTATTAGCTGATATTAACATGGGGCGTATGCGTCCTTGACCTAAGTGACGGCTTGACTCTGCTGGGGACAATTTCAATGGTGTGTCTGAATGTCTGTGGCGGATGGCAGCTACCTCTTCCTCCAGAACTGAAACCAGAGAAGTTAGTGATTTTGGACGCTGGGGTGTGGTACGATGTTGACGTTCTAACTCATCCGATAGATGTTAAGTTGTGTTCGGCTCGAGACTCTGGAGAGACCAGTCAATTGGAGGAATGTTATTGTCCATAAACCATTGCCTCACAGATTCTGACTCATGACAGGTTGCACTGTTCCCAGATCTCCTGAAGGTAGACATTGACTGTGGATATTGCCCACAGACACAGGCGCTTTGACTGTTCAAAGATGTCACTAAAGCCGCCCAGAGATGTTAACAACCATGCATGAGCACCGACTATTAGACGGAGGGGTCTGACAGCTGATGAGTTCCAGTCATACCAGCAGGAATGAGGTACACGGCTCGTGTTGTCTGTAGTTCAGCCATGCCTAGATGGTCAATACCGCGGTTTGATCGCGTCCGCGCTGTTATCTTGTGCCGGGAAGGCCTCTCAACAAGTGAAGTGTCCAGGCGTCTCGGAGTGAACCAAAGCGATGTTTTTCGGACATGGAGAGGATACAGAGGGACAGGAACTGTCGGTGACATGCCTCGTTCATGCCGCCCAAGGGCTGTTACTGCAGTGGATGACCGCTACCTACGGGTTATGGCTCGGAGGAACCCTGACAGCAACGCCACCATGTTGAATAACGTTTTTCGTGCAGACACAGGACTTCTTGTTGCGACTGAAACTGTGTGCAGTAGGCTGTATGATGCCAACTTCACTCCCAACGTCCATGGCGAGGTCCATCTTTGCAACCTCAACACCATGCAGCGTGACACAGATGGGCCCAACAACATGCCGAATGGACCGCTCGGGATTGGCATGGCGCTCTCTTCAGCGATGAGTGTCGCATATGTCTTCAACCAGGCAAACCGATCGGGCTGAAAGCCTTAGACACTGTCCATGAGTCGTCGTTGAGGGGTGGGACAATCTGGACAACAGTGCCTTGATGAACTTGTGGATAGTATGCCACGACGAATACAGGCATGCATCAATGCAAGAGGACGTGCTACTGGGTGTTAGAGGTTCCGGTGTGTACATAAGTATGGATCACCACCTCTGAAGGTCCCGTTGTATGGTGGTACAACATGCAGTGTGTGGTTTTCATGAGCAGTATAAAGGGCGGAAATGATGTTTATGTTGATCTCTATTCCAATTTTCTATACAGGTTCCGGAACTCTCGGAACCGAGGTGATGCAAACCTTTTTTTGATGTGCATATTAGGCACGCATGCTGCGCACGCATACCAATTATATTGGTCGCCTATATTTTCCTCATTTCCTAAGCTTACAGTCGTCGGCTGACACCTGCTTCGGAAAAGAGGCAGTTCATAACCACGTATCTGCCTTAAAATAATTCTCTAATAACTAATAAACCTTAGTTCGTTGTCATTACTCGCACATTCAGAATACTGCCATTTTCCCTTTCATGAACTTCTACCTCCAATTCTTTCAGACAGTCGGTGTTTGTTTTCTATGTCCTAAATCTCCAAGTCGTCTTCAGTGCCCTTATGGGGATGGGCTGTTTCGTAAATATGATTTGCAACATCTGATTCGTCATACGTAATTACCCAGTCTTAATGCATCTTTTTGTTCCCAGTATTTCACCGAAAATGTTCTTCCTGCCTATCCAATATACTTTGTATCACATGATGCAAAGAAGAACAGAACGTTTTGTAATATTGCGAAATAGGGGAGACATGATACAGCATTTGGTGTGGACATCATTAAAACAAAGGTGTTTTTCGGTGAGGCAGAAACTTCTCACGAAATTTCAATCAGCATCTTTCTCCTCCGAGTGCGAAAATATTTTATTGACGCCGAACCTACATAATACGGGAAACCAAAGTTCACGCGGAAAGATATAGTTGTTTGTTTTCCCGCGCGCTATTTGAGATTGGAATAATAGAGAATTGTTGTGAAGGTGGTTCGATGAACTCTCTTCCAGGTAGTTAAGTGTGATTTGCAGAGTATCCATGTAGATTTAGCTGTAGATGTAGATGCGAATTGAATTTTAGAAACCCCAATTTTTCAAGCTTATTTTTATTTTTATCGACGTCATGTTTCAGGTTATACCTTGCTAGATTGTTTGTCTGGAACGCTGTTTTAACACAGTGCGGTTTAAAAATGTTCGCGATCTTCAGCGAGACTGCTTCATAATACGGCGTAGTGACCCTTTTAATTTTTTTTCTTCGCTAGGTTTACTGTTGTTCTTCTTATTAGCTTTGTTTTTCACTGACTTACTGACTGTGTCTGCCTCGTTTGGAACAGGAACTGTTATCCGAAATATTAGAAGAAATTAAGAGACCATATACGCCTAACAGTGCTGTATCTCAAGAGTACATAATTATCATTGTAGCGGTCGGCCGAAGCATCAGCATTTTTTGATTATTTACAAAGGTTAGATCGCTATTTTAATTTAACAACGCTTACTGAACTAAAAAATTTAACCACAGGATTTTAAGGGTGTGTCATCGAATCGTGTGAAAAAATAGAAGCAGTATTAATGTTTTATGCGCTTCACGTGATTGTAAATCTGAGAAAATTTGCCGTAAGTGTGTTCAAGTTGTTAATGATCTTGATCTTGATTAAAATAAAATTCTGCGTCAGCATAAAGCAGCAGCGGTGATAACCTAGCCAATGAGCGCCCGTAAAATCCTTCCAGAAAACTCCAAAACGTCTCGACCAAGGTGATCATGAAAACATCAACTTCAAAACGCCTCAGTAAGTTTCAAAAGTCATGCTTTAAATCTTTCGAAGCCTGACTGAGTCGTTCAAGAGCCGATTAGACAGCGATTCCCCGAAATTTCTTAAATCGTTCGAAAAATTTACTCTTGGACGTCATACAGATATCGATGAAATTGTGAAACTTACACTCGATAGAGATAAGTTTTAGCGACTTACGTAGAGACAAAACGTTCAGACAAAAAGCTTGAGGGCATTAACGAAGTTTTTTTTAATGACAATGTAGAAGAGAACTAATCCCACAATTTAGCCACTTTTTCGCTTGCTTATTACGATTTCAGGATAATTGTGTTCTAATGGACGCATTATTTATTTCTTACGTCGATTCAAAACTTATTTAATATTAACAATGTTGCTAGATTGAGTCAACAATATACAGGGTGTTTCAAAAATGACCGGTATATTTGAAACGGCAATAAAAACTAAACGAGCAGCGATAGAAATACACCGTTTGTTGCAATATGCTTGGGACAACAGTACATTTTCAGCGGACAAACTTTCGAAATTACAGTAGTTACAATTTTCAACAACAGATGGCGCTGCAAGTGATGTGAAAGATATAGAAGACAACGCAGTCTGTGGGTGCGCCATTCTGTACGTCGTCTTTCTGCTGTAAGCGTGTGCTGTTCACAACGTGCAAGTGTGCTGTGGAGAGTATGGTTTGTTCCTTAGAACAGAGGATTTTTCTGGTGTTGGAATTCCACCGCCTAGAACACAGTGTTGTTGCATCAAGACGAAGTTTTCAACGGAGGTTTAATGTAACCAAAGGACCGAAAAGCGATACAATAAAGGATCTGTTTGAAAAATTTCAACGGACTGGGAACGTGACGCATGAACGTGCTGGAAAGGTAGGGCGACCGCGTACGGCAACTACAGAGGGCAACGCGCAGCTAGTGCAGCTGGTGATCCAACAGCGGCCTCGGGTTTCCGTTCGCCGTGTTGCAGCTGCGGTCCAAATGACGCCAACGTCCACGTATCGCCTCATGCGCCAGAGTTTACACCTCTATCCATACAAAATTCAAACGCGGCAACCCCTCAGCGCCGCTACCATTGCTGCACAAGAGACATTTGCTAACAATATAGTGCACAGGATTGATGACGGCGATATGCATGTGGGCAGCATTTGGTTTACTGACGAAGCTTATTTTTACCTGGACGGCTTCGTCAATAAACAGAACTGGCGCATATGGGGAACCGAAAAGCCCCATGTTACAGTCCCATCGTCCCTGCATCCTCAAAAAGTACTGGTCTGGGCCGCCATGTCTTCCAAAGGAATCATTGGCCCATTTTTCAGATCCGAAACGATTACTGCATCTCGCTATCTGGACATTCTTCGTGAATTTGTGGCGGTACAAACTGCCTTAGACGACACTGCGAACACCTCGTGGTTTATGCAAGATGGTGCCCGGCCACATCGCACGGCCGACGTCTTTAATTTCCTGAATGAATATTTCGATGATCGTGTGATTGCTTTGGGCTATCCGAAACATACAGGAGGCGGCGTGGATTGGCCTCCCTATTCGCCAGACATGAACCCCTGTGACTTCTTTCTGTGGGGACACGTGAAAGATCAGGTGTACCGCCAGAATCCAGAAACAATTGAACAGCTGAAGCAGTACATCTCATCTGCATGTGAAGCCATTCCGCAAGACACGTTGTCAAAGGTTTCGGGTAATTTCATTCAGAGACTACGCCATATTATTGCTACGCATGGTGGATATGTGGAAAATATCGTACTATAGAGTTTCCCAGACCGCAGCGCCATCTGTTGTTGACAATTGTAACTACTGTAATTTCGAAAGTTTGTCTGCCTGAAAATGTACTGTTGTCCCAAGCATATTGCAACAAACGGTGTATTTCTATCGCTGCTCGTTTAGTTTGTATTGCCGTTTCAAATATACCGGTCATTTTTGAAACACCCTGTAGGTGTTTTACAGGTATACCTGGACATTAGCGATGAATCCGGTTCAGAACTGAACAGTGTTTAACTAAATTAGTCTTAATATTTTTGACTTCTATTGTAGTTTCTGTCCTTAAAAAGTCTCTTTTATGTGAATTTTTCTCCTGTGAAAATATTTAGGGGGAAGGGGCCACGGCCGGCCGGTGTGGCCGTGCGGTTCTAAGCGCGTCAGTTTGGAACCGCGTGCCCGCTACGGTCGCAGGTTCGAATCCTGCCTCGGGCATGGATGTGTGTGATGTCCTTAGGTTAGTTAGGTTTAAGTAGTTCTAAGTTCTAGGGAACTGATGAACTCAGTAGTTAAGTCCCATAATGCTCAGAGCCAAGGGGCCACGTTTTTGGATAACTGGCTCAGAGAAAATATGAACTGTGGAGCGTGGTTGCATACCAGCAAGAATATATGGCCTTTCTAAAATTCATTAGGTGGGCCTAGTTTTACAGCTCATAGCGACACTGATGACCCCACATACGATTTAGTCCAACACTTCCTTCCTCGCTGCGTCCTTTGGCGGGCAAATACATCATACACGAAACTCGGCCGACTTATCAACTGACAGGAGCCTTTCCATTTAAGTATAAGGGCGAGTCAAATGAAAACAAATGGAAAAATGTAAGTAAACTGTTTGTTATTTCAAAACTAACAGCCATACCTATTAGTACACAAGTGCCATAGTGAGAAAACTCTCAAATCCCTGATGGAAAGATGATTGCAGTTGCCTACGGAACCATGACTGCACACAAGACGTGAACTCGTTCTTCCGAAGTAAATCGACGGCCACGACTCTCTTTCCTCAGGAGTTCAGAAATATGGAAATCGCAAAAGGAGGTATCTGGAACGTATGAAGTATGTATAAGGGCTTCCCAGCAAAACTTCTGCAGCGTAGTCGAAGCGAATCTTGGCAGTACGTGGGCCCGCACAGGTATCAGTTTGGCTTTAGTGAACGTAATAGCATGAGAGAAGCAGTCCTTACGTTTCGTTCGATAAAGGCGCAAGACTGAAGGAAACCGAGAGCGTTCGTAGGATTTGTCGAACCGGAAAGAGCGTTCGGCAATCTACAATGGAGAATGATGTGCGAAATTTTGAGGAAAATAGGTGGGATTATTGCTCTCTAGGGCATTCAGTTTATCGTAAGGCCACACATACTGAAGTGTATTTATTACCATTGAGTTGTAGCTACCTATCACCAACAATGATTGGGAGCTGTACAGGCAGCTCACACAGTCTCAGGAGCTGATATTTTGCGTAGAGAACTCTCTCATCTGAAGATAGTGTTCAGGAAAAATGGGTGTTCTACCTGGCACATTAACAGGGCTCCGTCAGTTAAAGCCAAGAACCAGGTAGTGGATAAGTAGGAGGGACCGCCGGCAAGTGTCTTGCTTTTCATCACTTTGTTGGTAATATTCCTTTTAAAATAGCAAGAATCCACCGCAATTTACAGAAGGAAGTGGTTTTTCGCACACGATCAAAGACTACCGATCTACTGGGTTCAGTGAAGGAATTCGAATATCATCAGCTGAATAAGGGAATGACGACAGCGAAAACTGAAACCAGATCGGACTCGAACCTCGATTTCCCGGTTTCCGCGAGCAGTCGCCTTAAGCGTGTTTTTTTCCTTTCTCTTGTTTTTATTTTCTTTCTAGTGGAACATTTAACCGCTTTGGCTATTCGACCTAGGATCAAACCGAAACTTCCACATATCATCGTTATTGCGCCACAGTCTGTACTCGTACCCACACTATGTAATTCCCATGCATTGGAAGGCATTTTAATTGAAGTTCATTGCCTGTTATCACCAGATGTATACGATATCTCAGTGATTGTACTGTTAAGAAGAAACAATGCAGCGTTCTTCTTATCTGCATAGGCACTATAATTTCGTATTGTAGCTGAAAAGTGGAATTTACAAAATCCCATGCCAGTGTGGTGTGGCTTGTATAGGCCACACCAAGTGCACGCTACACCGAATACCAACGCTGTGTTCGTCTCCTGTAACCAAGCAAATATGCTATTGCCGAATATAGCTTCTTCACCGTGTAAGGTGGCTATAATTTCGCACCTTACAAGAACTCATCCACATACTTTGTCGTGGTCTACAAACACAATTAGGTATCATGTGACAGGTTGTACATCGTACATACGAATATTCAAAGGAGGCGGACATTGTCACGTACGCCTTGTAAATAGTTGTTAACACATGAAAGGTGACGGAGTGTCTTTATTATAAAAACGACGTAATGAATGATTGCCTGTGCTAGCAGAGGTTGGAACGCCAGTGGAGATGAAACGACAGGTAGAACTGAAACTCTGGGTGGAAGGCCCGCACAGGTGTTGGTCCTGTTTAAACACAGGAAGTAGCTAGACAGACGTCGTGTCACCTGAGCTCTGCAGCACAATAGGGTGATGGCCGGTCGCTGTTGTAGTAGGGGCCGGAGAGATAACCGGATAATACTTCCGAACGCTGAAAATCTTGGACTCAGGTGAGAGGAACGAAGAAGCGGCATCTCGAAACCACGCAGGCTAGGTTATTTCCAAGGATTTTTACTCAGAAGCGTACCATTGTACGAGTATAGGTTTTTTTCTCGCAAAGTTTCCGCGCTGGACGACAAAAGACTAAAATATGGTTGGTCGGCGTTCGGAAGAATCTGGAGAGAGGGAGAATATTCCGTGGTTTTGGGACTGTGATTCGTTTTCGAAATTACGATGATAAGGAGCCGAGCCTTGCTGGAAAGCCAGCGCTGGAGAGACGAAGTCTTCCTTTTGAGCGGCCGTGTGTGATGGTCGCTCGAAATCAGCTTTTGTTGGTACAGACGGATTTGCTGTCTTTTCTCTCAGTAGAGTTTACAGTTAGAACAGTTAGGCACTGCACTGTTGCGAACCTATACGATTCTGGACTTCACCTCCGGGTTGGAAGTCGTCGTTGAGTACGCAGCGTTCAGTAACTGAGAGCACTTCCTCTGCCTATACTTACGTTGAGACGTTATCTGAACCCCGTCCTTGTGGTTGGAAGTTCGCGTTTCTCGTCTGTAGAACACAAAGAGGAGAAGACAGTGTTAGAGTATATTAGTCAAAGGACCGCCTTCCGCCGTCCTAGTGTTTAAAAGAGTTTATTTGTGGCTGGAGTTCTTCCAACGTCGCAGAAGAGTACGAGAACCATCACTTCGACGCACCGGTTGTAGTACATACGGCGATATCGCAAATTGCTTCGGCTTATTAGGGCTATAAAAGCGAAACAGCTGTGATCACGTTAGTTTATTTCCACTGAGGTTCCACACCACCGTAGACTATCTTTGAAAGAAGTGTCTTCTAGTGTTTGGTACATAGATGATGTTAGTTATTCCGCGTTATTGATATTAGACCGCGCAGGCATAATAAGGGACAGAGTTGGGCAACTGATCGGTAATTTTACTTAGGAAATGTAAACTTTGTAATATAAAGGTTTTTTTTTAAAATCTAGAATAAATATATAAGCAGGAACAACGTTTATCATTTAGTAGGATTAGTTGCCTTCATCACTCATTTATGTTTAGATTGTAATTTATATGTTAAAGTCCACTAAGAGATCCTAAGATCTACTTCAGGAGGTAGTCAGACAGGGCCAAATCTTCGTTTTCAGCGTTTATTATTTTCCGTTGCGCACATTCATTTTACACCCGCCTGGAGTAGCATCTTGGAACCAGAAATTCCGTGTATGATATAACAATAATTTTTCTCAACAGCAGTATCCTTTTGGGACTCTATTATTAAAAAATACGTGGAAATAAAGATAGCGACTACCAGCTGGGTAATGCGTGGAATCCTATCATCTCAACGATTTAATGAAATTGAAGACGACAGAGGGCGAGTGGCAGCGCTGTGGACGTCTGAGTTCCGTGGTTCCACCAGCGGGGGCGCTGCCATCGGGTAACGTGGTCTGTCTGTCAAATTGACTGTGACGCATGCGCGGAGTACTCACAGCACGCTATGTATTGTCGAACGGAGACTGTCTTTGTCAGCGTTCGATGGCTCACCTGAGGATGACTGTGTTGTGACTGACAATTCGCAATTTTTCACAAAGACAACTTTTATTGATGTAAGTTCACAAGGTTGATGACTGAACATACAAACGAAAGGTGACAATAACGATGCCAGTAAATGTCTCCTAATTTAGGCAAACGAAAGTTCACTTCTAATATTGCACAAAGGTTCATGGTTTCACACTCACACACTAGTAACAATCCAAATCAGAGACGAAGACGTTATCTTCAACGGTCGCAGTACACGAGATCGGCATCCGGCGTTAATTGAACTTCGGGGTTGGTTCTAGCTCCTAAATAGCTGTCTCCAGCCAGTCAGGTTTTGGCGTAGTGATATTTTTTCCTGCAGGCCGTGTCTCGAGCTCCCCCTGCAGGAAGTAGAGCTCGGAATGTCTGTTTCCATTATCTTGTATGTAAATAATATTTTTTTTTAGCATTATGGGACTTAACTTGTGAGGTCATCATTCCCCTAGACTTAGAACTACTTAAACCTAACCTAAGGACATCACACACATCAATGCCCGAGGCAGGATTCGAACCTGTGACCGTAGCGGTCGGGCGGTTCCAGACTGTAGCGCCTTGAACCGCTCGGCCACCCCGGCCGGCAGTCGGTGTTTAACATAGTGCTTTTGGTATGCCTTGGTCATAGACAACCTCATCGTCAGTGGTGTAATATGGGTTGCCGACCGTCAGGGGCTACCTTGGCTCCGGTATAACTGACTGGGTGGTGCCCAGTCGAAATATCGTGGACTGTAGGTGAGGACGGCCAACTGTAAGCCTTTAATTTCAACAAACATTCGCTTTCACGAGAAAATTTTAAAATTTCACAACGTAGTGTATTGTTATGCTGATGCAACCATCATTTCCGAATTGATCCTCTACTGAACACAATGTTGTACAATGTGCAGATATCCTTCCAGATTTAGCATTTACTTAAGCGCAACAGGAGGATCACACCACAATCACGAAAATCACTTCCCTACCTTGACACAATCTGCTCTGTACTGGCATATACTTGGCAGCAGGTAAGGTTCATCGGGCATTCGCCAAACAGACACCCTCCAATCGGGTTGCCACAGGTTACAGCGTGACTCATCATTCCATATCACTCATTTCCAGTCATCCACTTTCCAGTGGCGTGGCTCTTTACACAACCTCAAGCACACTTAGCACTGACTGCAGAAACGTGAGGCTAATGAGCAGCTGCTTGACCATTGTATTCCATTATTTTTGGCTTCCTACCAACAACCATTGCGTTAGAAGGACTGTTGAAAGCACTTTCTAACTCACGAGTGACCCTTTTTCCGCTGATTTCATGAGATTTTTTTGCAACTATACTCAGGTATGCTCGACGGTCCCTGTCCATCGGTACATGAGGTATGCGAGGTCTTGCCTTTGCACTTTCGCTTCATAATTAGATCAGCAACAGACTACTTGGCAGCTGTAGAAGGGTTGTCTCAGATGCACATATCAGTCAGGTGGGATATGACTAGTCATGTTCGAAGTCACTGAACTCTCCTAAGCTTAACCGATGCATTCTGTTGTTACTGCTTCTATGCTGACAACACAGTTCTTTCCGCCTAGTTTTACACTGGGGTGTCCACCTGTTCGTGACATCTAGTGGTCGTTTCCGAATTGCATAGAGGTGTCCGGATAGTTTTCAATCGGGTACTGTATAAATAACTTAGAGAGTATCCTACGAGACTGTCACAGATTCGTTCCTGATCACGGTATAATTATGCAAATGATCTGGCCGATAACATAGGAATTTCCGCTAATGACGCTGTTATATATAAAAAAAATGCGATGCAAGAAAAATATAGCGAAATGTAAGAAGATCTGCAGATAAACGACATTTAGTGTAGATATTTCCAGGTGACCTTGAATTCAATATAACATATCGTGCCTAGGTAGGCGTAAATACGAGGGTGAGTCAAATGAAAACCTAAAATATTTTTCTAAATACTATTTATTGCGCAGAAGTGGTACAAAGCTGTATCACTTTTCAAAATAATCTCCCCCACGCTCATTTCAAGTCCTCCAGCGCTTACAAAGCGCATAAATTAGTTTAGAAAAAAATTCTTTTGGTAGTCCGCATAACCACTCATGCACCGCGTTGCGTACCTCTTCATCAGAACGGAACTTCTTTCCTCCCACTGCGTCTTTGAGTGGTCCAAACATATGGAAATCACTTGGAACAAGCTCTGGTGAGTATGCTGGATGAGGAAGACACTCAAAATGCAGGTCTGTGATTGTTGCAACTATTGTACGGGCAGTGTGGTACCTTGCATTGTCATGTTGCAAAAGGACACCTGCTGACAGCAAACCACGTCGCTTTGATTCGATTGCAGGCCGCAGGTGATTTTTTAGGAGATCTGTGCATGATGCACTGGTGACAGTGGTCTCTCTACGCATGTAATGCTCCAAAATGACGCCTTTTTCGTCCCAAAAGAGAGTCAGCATAACCTTCGCTGCTGATTGTTCTGTTCGAAATTTATTTGGTTTTGGTGATGAGAAACGGCGCCATTCCTTGCTCGCTCTCTTCGTTTCCGGTTGGTAGAAGTGAACCCAGGTTTCGTCCCCAGTAACGATTCTTGCAAGGAAGCCACCACCTTCTCGTTCAAAGCGCCGAAGAAGTTCTTCACAAGCATCAATACGTCGTTCTCTCATTTCAGGAGTCAGAGGCCGTGGTACCCATTTTGTAGACACATTGTATGAAACTGGAGCACATCATGCACAATGTGGTGTGCTGACCCATGACTAATCTGTAAACATGTTGCTATGTCATTCAGTGTCACTCGGCGGTTTTCCTTCACTATACCACGTACTTATACGTTTGTGACTATTACAGCGCCATCTATCACAAAGCCAAGAAAGTGGTCTAACTAAAACATTCATGTTTCTTTACGTGCTACACGAATATGTAATAAAAATGGGGGTTCCTATTAAAAAAAAAAACCACAGTTGATATCCGTTTGACCTATCGCAGCGCCATCTAGCGGGCCAACCATAGCGTCATCTGGCTTCCCCCTTCAAGCTAGACGAGTTTCGTTCTTTGTAGTTTTTTCGTTTGATGCTTATATCGTGAGATATTTGGCCCGGTAACTATCAATGGACCACGCTGTATATTGCTTAAGTCTTACTGTAATTGATTTTACAGTCTGCTTTCATACTATTTACATTTAGAATTTCCACACTTTGTCGAAATTTGTGTGCAATAGAGGCAAACAGTGCAAATACATCAACAAAACGTAGGTTGTTGAAGTATTCCTTACATAAACCCCGACCCCCTCCGACCACTCCTGAACTCACCGTCCCTGTCAGTCCTCTGGACGCCCCCCCCCCCCCCTCACCGCTGAGGACATCATCAGGTTCCTCACCATGGTCCTACAAAACGTCGACCCTTTCCAGCGCCCTCACACCCTCCAACAGGTCTCCCTCGCCGCCCATTCCATTTTCCACTTAAAAATGTATGCCACCTACTCCAACAACCAGGCCCATTTCACCTTCTCCCGTCTTGACACCCTTGTCTAATTCCCTGTCACGGCGCGACAGCACCGTATCCTTTTCAACAACATCCGCTCCCTTCCTGCCAACAAGAATCTCTTCCTGCACACCCTTGCCACCCATTGCATGGATGCCTTCCTACTCAATGAAACCTTCCTCCAACCCCACCACACCATCCACACCCCGCCCTACCTCCTGCACCGCTCCGATAATCCCCTCCCGATTGCGCGTGGCAGAGTTGCCATTAGTCACCACCGCCAGATGCCCGTTCGGCTCCAACCTCACCTTCCCGACCCCACCGAACACCTGAGTCTTAGTCTCTTCTTCCCCGGCCTTACCGTCACCTGCGCCACCATCTATGTCCGCCCTAACGCCCCTATTCCCTTCGACTTCCTCTCCCACATCGACCATACCTTCTCCTCTTACGTAATCGCCGCCGACTTCAACATCCATAGTCGTTCCGCCGCCCAGTTACGGCGGTGGCATCGGTTCCTCTCCTCCCTTCAAGGCGACCTCATCCCCATCCCCCAGCACACCTGTCCCGAATCCAACTCCACTCCCGAAGATATCCTTTCCTCCCCCAACCTCCTCGGCCGCATAACGGTGGATGTCCTGGAGCCTATTGGTAGCGACCATCTCCCTGTCCTCTTCACCATTTCCGACGGTCGTCGCCCCCGCCCCGACCCTCGTAATGACCCTCCCCCTAAGTACGTCCATGACTATTCCTGTGGCAACTGGAATGCCTACCAGGATACCCTCTCCACCCAGATCGATAGCCAGCCCTTCACCTACCACCACCCTGACGATGTAACCCATGCCGCCTCCTTTCTCCAGCAGACCTCGTCTGAGGCTGTGGAGGCCCACGTCCCTACTGTCGCCATCCACCTCCACCATCCTACCTCACCCCCACAGGCTGTCCTCCTCCTCCGTGAATCCCGCCATCTCTACCGTGCCTTCCTCCACATGCGTGACCCGGACACACTACGACGCCACCAGCAACTCCAGCGACACATTCGTAATTTGCTCGCGGCTAAGAAACGCCGGGATTGGCGGCAGACATGCACCCGTTTAAATGTTACCCTATCTCTTAATTCCTCCAAGTTCTGGTCAGCCTTCCGTCTTCTTACTGGAACTAAACCCTCCCCCTACTATCCTCTTCTCCATGATGATCACCCCTTCCCTGACAGCCTTAGTAAGGCAAATCACTTTGCATCCTACCTCCCCGATGTTTTTTCCATCCCCGATGATCACCAGTTCGATTACTCCCTCTTCCCGGATGTCCATGATCGAACTGACACCTCTGTCCCTCCCCTCGCACCTGGTTTCCAGTACTTGGACAACATTGCACACACGGAACTCAATGTCCCTATCACTACAAAGGATCTCATTGCTACACTCCACACCGAACGCAACACCACTCCTGGTCACAATCGTGTCACCTACCATCACCTTCGTGAAGCTCCTGCTTTTTCCTTTCCACTCTGGCCGGGCTCTACAATGTAGTCCTGTCCACCGGTTACTATCCCGACCTGTGGAAAACCTCCCGTATCCTGATGTTCCTTACACCTGGCAAACCGCCGTCCGTCGTCTCCTCCTACCGTCCCATCAGCCTTACCTCGGTCTTCAGCAAGGTCCTGGAATCCATCCTCACCCGACGCATCCACCAGCATCTCCGCCAGCACCGCCTCCTTCCCGTTACCCAGTGTGGCTTTCGGCCATCCTTCTCTTCCGACGACCTTCTCCTTCACCTCACTCATCTCCTTTCCGACCAGCTTAATTCCCGTCGCTCCGCAATCTTCCTCTCCCTGGACCTCGAACGTACTTATGGCCGTGTATGGCATTCCGGTCTCCTCTTCAAGTTCCAAACCTTCGCCCTTCCCATTAACTACGTCCATCTGATCGGCTCCTTTCTCTCCCACCGTCCTTCCTACGTCACCATCCATAACACAGATTCCTACACCTTTGTCCCCTCCGCCGGTGTGCCCCAAGGCTCCGTCCTCTCCCCCCTTCTGGACCTTTTGTACACAGCAGACATGCCGCCGCCGTCAGCCCCCGTCCACCTTCTCCAGTTTGCCGATTACACCACCTTCCTTGCCCTTGCCCCCACCCTACAGCGCTCCCAACACCTTCTCCAATCCCATCTTGACCTGTTCACTGCTTGGTGCAACCAGTGGTTGCTCAAGGTCAATCCCTCCAAAACCCAGGCGATCATTGTAGGCAAAACCACCCCTTCCTTCCACCTCCTTGATTTCTATCTCACCGTCTATGGCCGTCCTATTGCCCTCACTCCCACCCTTAAGTGCCTTGGCGTCATCCTCGAACATCGCCTCTCCTGGACTCCCCATCTTTGGACAATCCAAGCCAAGGCACACTCCCGACTCCGTCTCCTCAAGCTTCTTTCCGGCCTTACATGGGGTCTGGACCCCTCCACCATCCTCCACACCTATAAATCTCTCATCCGCCCTATCCTTTGTTACGGCCATCCGGCCTGGATCTCTGCCCCCCCTACCTTTTATAAATCCCTCCAAATCCTTGAACACCATGCTCTCCGCCTCGCCTATCGCATCCGTCTCCCTTCCCCCACGCGGATCCTGTACGATCTTATCCCCTTCCCCCACCTCCTCCTTTTCCTTGAAAGGTTTAATGGAAGCTGCAAAGCTGCAACATTGACATATAATTTGTTCGTCACACTAAGATTTGTAGAATCAATCTCCACCCTTTTGAAGTTCGATTAGTACAGGGCTTATAGAAACAGAATAGAAAGTTTTCTCGACAAGTATGAATCCCAATCAAAGCAGTAATCCATATTTTATTTTCAGTCCTTTAACTTAGTTCATAGTGTCTAAACAGTCAAATGCTCCACGTGGACTTCTAAGTCCAGCTATTTCCTTTACCGAATGGTTGGATCTCTTGAAACATACGAGCATTTAAAGCAGTCTCGGATGGCTTGTACAGGTTGTTGTTGGTCTTTCCGCCATGTATCCTAAGTGACGAAGTTAGCGTATATACAAAAAAGGGTTCCATCCTTTAGTTTAGTTCATTGTTTCTAAACAGTCATCTGTGCTTACGGGAACTTGTAAGACCGGCTTTTTCCTTTGCCTCATAGTTAGATCTCTGCAGTATACAGACATTTAAATACGTTCGGATGTTTTGTACAGTTCATTGTCTGTTGTTAGTCGTTGTGCTGCCTATCCTAACTGACGAAATTGGAATATGTATAAAAGAGGTCCAATTCAGTTTTCTTAACTCTTTTTCAAATTTTTCTCTTGTCGCTTTTTCTTGGTAAATACTGACATCATTTCTAAGACATTTTCCTAACGTTGTGTTTAATTAATCATGTTCTAAGAAGTGTCCAGAAAAGTTAGTTTGCAGTTCTTGGCTTATCTTTAGAAGCTGCCTCATTCCATTTGAGATTTGCTGCCTACTGTTTCCATTGCATCTGCAATCTCTTTTTCTATCTGCATATTTGTTAAGTAACAGCTCCTTATTTGTCTCTACATTTCCTAAGATGGTGAAGTTGTTACTTAATTTAATCAGTTATACCTCCCGAAGCTTAACTAAATTCTTCTTTATCTGCATTCCGAACTTGCTGTCACATTAGTCTGCTTTTATTTATTTACTTTAGCATATACTGCAAAATTTCTTTATACGGATGAGTAGGTTTTTGAAAACGACCCTACACCTACCCCCCTGCTCTCTGCCGATTGGTTTCTAGGCGAACGGAAGCCAGCAAAGTGCTATGCAGCAGCTGGATTATCGCAGTTACTACGTTCATATGCGCCTCCCGAATCCGATTTCCGTAAACAGAATTCCCAATGCCGTTACTGATTGGTCATGCAAACATTCCTATATCGATTCGGGAAATGTGACTCTTGCTGCCGGATTTCCTCTTCCGCAGTCGATATTCATTCTCACGTAAACGCCAAACCGTTCTAGAAACGTGCTTTGGTTGTCAAGTTCCTGCCTACTTTGAAAAATGTTGGTTAATATGGACTAAGTGATTAGGAAGAGCAGATTCGAATGAGCAGGTGGTTACTCATTTATTTAACTGAAGAGAATTAAATTTTATATTGATTAAATAGACACACACGTGGTATATTTGTTTCGTTATAAAAATCGAGCTGATTAGCAACAACTCTGTATTGTTGATACGGCTAGTTTGTAAACTGCTGAACCCACTCTCTGCCTTAGGGGCAAAGGCTCTTGTACATAATCAGTGGCTAGTGATAAAACATTCGCTAATTTTGTGTGCAAGGATAGGAGTATCTTGCTCATTCGGAAGTTTTCTAGCAATTACAGGTCTCCAAAACGTTGAAACAGAACAATCTTCAAACAGTAGCCACGTCACAATCTTTCCTACAACGAGCGTAGTTGGGGTAGTTTAATAGTGAGACCAGGTCACTTTTTATAACATAACTGGATTAATTTAGGTGGTGTTTAGAACTGCTCAGGTATCAGGAAAATAGCTATTTGAAGTACTTGGAGACCTTTTTATCGCCTTTAAAACCTTTTCATTGATGTATTTATTTATTATTTTTTTACAATTCTTTACCACCTCACGTCGTCGTTGTTCACGTGCTGCTGAATAGATTTGAAGGGGGACATAACAGCAGTGTTCCTACTTAATTTCAGCGGTGTCATGAAATTATGAGATGTGCCTTAACCGTCAAGAAAAAAAATAAGGCCATGTTTCCTCTTTTCCTTAGTCCAATTTATTTGCTAGGAAAAAAACGCTTTTTTCTACTGCCACCTATGTAAACGACGACAGAAGACGCCTACCACCCATCGGGTTGAACCAGTTTTCAAAAAGTTTCTATAAGGTGAATCACCAACCCATAAGCATACGATTTTAAAATTATCAGTGTCTAACGAGAGGATCGCGACTAAACATCGGCACCAATTTCGTCCAGAATTATAGCACATGCAGGGCTTGGACAAAACGGAAGGGACAGACGTGGGAGTACCAGACAATCAAACTTTTACAAAAAATAGCATTTTTGACGTGGGTGGGGCGAGGCATTATCAAGGTACGATAGCACAGACGCCAGGAAGCGGTTAGCTCAACGGAGAGAGCGCAGAACGGTAATGCAAGGGTCATGGGGTCCAGTGTCTATGCGGAAATATTCTTTCAATTTTCCTTTTTTACACCTACATCTACGATATTACTCTGCAATTCACAATTAAGATGCTTGATCGAACCACCTTCAAGCTATTCTTCTACGGTTGCACTCTCAAAGAGCGCATGTGGAAATGAATAGTTAAATCTCTCTGCGCGAGCTCTCGTTTCTCTTATTTTATTAGGACGATCATTTCTCCCTATGTGGATGGGCGCCATCGAAATACAGGATTTATCAAAATAGTCATCCGATTCGGCACGTCTATATTTCTGAAACTAATGAACATATACGATAAATTTTGTTTTCTGATGAACGGGAAACTCAAAAAGTTTTTTTCTCATACCTTTTCATCGGTGATCAAAATGGTCCCCTTGAGATGCACGGCATACGTCAATGCGGTATTCAAATTGTTCCCACACTGCAGCGACCATATCTTGCGTTACAGCTTCCACAGCTGCTGTTATGCGGTGTCTCAGTTCATTCGTTGTTGTTGTTGGTAACGGATGCACACAAACATAGTCTCTTATAAACCCCCGCAAGGTATAATCACATGCAATCAGATCCTGTGGCCTTGGAGGCCAGTCATGCAAAGCTGAATCATGCGGTCCAGTGCGGCATGCCAGTATGGCGGTGCCCCATCCTGTCGTTCGAATCCGTCTCCAATTGTGGGAAAAGAAAGTTCTCAAGCATATCGAGATACGTGCTTCCTGTAATGGCAGATTCTTTCGATGTCTGTGTCAGACACTTGGGGACGGCCCGTCGATTTGCCTTTACACAAACAACCTATTTCTCAGAATTGTTCATGTCATCCTCTAATTTTTCTGTGCTGCAGGAGGATCCACACAATACTTAGTATGAAAGTCACGCTGTACAGTTATTACTGACCCGCACTGCGGAAAACGTAGAACACAAAACACTTTCTTTTGTCCCGACACCATTTTTACTAGAACTGAATTGGGCGCACACTGCTGCTACCTAGCGAGAACCATGTAAAAGTCGAGAGTTTGCCCTTTCCAACAGTACGCTGTTCAAGCACATATCTCAAATAGCATAATAGTTATGAGTTTTTTTTTTTTTTTTAAATCGGATGATTCTTACACTCTGAAAAGAGTGTTGGTAACTGAAGACCCAGCCGCCACGAAAAACCCCTTTCTTTTAATGACTGCCAGCTTAATCCGTGTATCATGTCGGTGCCACTCTCTCCCCTATTTCGCGACACTACAAAACGTCCTGTACGTCTTCGTACTTTTCAATGTCCCCCGTCAGTCCCACCTGATGAGGAGCCGACATCGCACAGCCATACCACAGAAGAGGGAGGATAGGCGTAGTGCAGGCAGTCTCTTTAGTAGCTCTTTTGCATTTTCTAATTATTCTACCAATAAATCTGAGTCTTTGGTTTTGTTTTCCCCAGAAGGTTATCCTTGTCATTGTTAAGTCATTCGTAATTGTAGCCCCTAAGTACACTCCTGGAAATGGAAAAAAGAACACATTGACACCGGTGTGTCAGACCCACCATACTTGCTCCGGACACTGCGAGAGGGCTGTACAAGCAATGATCACACGCACGGCACAGCGGACACACCAGGAACCGCGGTGTTGGCCGTCGAATGGCGCTAGCTGCGCAGTATTTGTGCACCGCCGCCGTCAGTGTCAGCCAGTTTGCCGTGGCATACGGAGCTCCATCGCAGTCTTTAACACTGGTAGCATGCCGCGGCAGCGTGGACGTGAACCGTATGTGCAGTTGACGGACTTTGAGCGAGGGCGTATAGTGGGCATGCGGGAGGCCGGGTGGACGTACCGCCGAATTGCTCAACACGTGGGGCGTGAGGTCTCCACAGTACATCGATGTTGTCGCCAGTGGTCGGCGGAAGGTGCACGTGCCCGTCGACCTGGGGCCGGACCGCAGCGACGCACGGATGCACGCCAAGACCGTAGGATCCTACGCAGTGCCGTAGGGGACCGCACCGCCACTTCCCAGCAAATTAGGGACACTGTTGCTCCTGGGGTATCGGCGAGGACCATTCGCAACCGTCTCCATGAAGCTGGGCTACGGTCCCGCACACCGTTAGGCCGTCTTCCGCTCACGCCCCAACATCGTGCAGCCCGCCTCCAGTGGTGTCGCGACAGGCGTGAATGGAGGGACGAATGGAGACGTGTCGTCTTCAGCGATGAGAGTCGCTTCTGCCTTGGTGCCAATGATGGTCGTATGCGTGTTTGGCGCCGTGCAAGTGAGCGCCACAATCAGGACTGCATACGACCGAGGCACACAGGGCCGACACCCGGCATCATGGTGTGGGGAGCGATCTCCTACACTGGCCGTACACCACTGGTGATCGTCGAGGGGACACTGAATAGTGCACGGTACATCCAAACCGTCATCGAACCCATTGTTCTACCATTCCTAGACCGGCAAGGGAACTTGCTGTTCCAACAGGACAATGCACGTCCGCATGTATCCCGTGCCACCCAACGTGCTCTAGAAGGTGTAAGTCAACTACCCTGGCCAGCAAGATCTCCGGATCTGCCCCCCATTGAGCATGTTTGGGACTGGATGAAGCGTCGTGTCACGCGGTCTGCACGTCCAGCACGAACGCTGGTCCAACTGAGGCGCCAGGTGGAAATGGCATGGCAAGCCGTTCCACAGGACTACATCCAGCATCTCTACGATCGTCTCCATGGGAGAATAGCAGCCTGCATTGCTGCGAAAGGTGGATATACACTGTACTAGTGCCGACATTGTGCATGCTCTGTTGCCTGTGTCTATGTGCCTGTGGTTCTGTCAGTGTGATCATGTGATGTATCTGACCGCAGGAATGTGTCAATAAAGTTTCCCCTTCCTGGGACAATGAATTCACGGTGTTCTTATTTCAATTTCCAGGAGTGTATGTAGTATGAGGACTGCTTAGATTGTCTGCTTTATTGTTTACGTAGATCCGCAGAGGACCCAATCTTCTTGGGGAACACTATAAATTTCTTCTCCTTCACTCTATGACTTTCCTTCAATTACTGCCGGCCGGAGTGTCCGTGCGGTTTTAGGCGCTACAGTCTGGAGCCGAGCGATCGCTACGGTCGCAGGTTCGAATCCTGCCTCGGGCATGGATGTGTGTGATGTCCTTAGGTTAGTAAGGTTTAATTCGTTCTAAGATCTAGGCGACTGATGACCTCAGAAGTCAAGTCGCACAGTGCTCAGAGCCATTTGAACCAATCCTTCAATTACTACGATTTGTGACCTTTCTGATAATAAATTATGGATCCATTCGTACGACTTAGACAAGACTCCATAGTCGCGCAGTTTGATTAAAAGGATTAAAAGCCGCTTGTGAAGGACGGTGTCAGAAGTTTTCTGGAAGTCTAAAAGTATGGGATCTTTCTTACATCCTCTGTCGATATAACTCATTACTTCATGAAAATAAATAGCTAGTTACGTTTCATAAGAACGATATTTACTGAATCCGCGTTGCTTGTTTGACAGTAAATCGTTTTCTGCGACGTAATTCTTAGTATTAGAGCACAGTATACGTGCCACAATTGCACTGCAAATCGGGGTTAGCGATACGGATCTCTAATTCAGCGAATTACTCCTATTTCCTTTCCTGGGTATTCGTCTGACTTATGCAACTTTACAGGTTATTTCATCAGTATGCTCTGAAAAGAACCTGACTGGAATAAAATCTGGACCGTAGGCCTTGCCATAATTAAGTGATTCAAGCTGCTTCGATACGCCGAGGGTATCTACTTTTAAGTTACTCATGTTTGCAGTCGCTCGTGATGCGAATTCTGGAATATTTACTTCTTCGCCTTTGGAGAAGAAATTTCAGAAAACTGTGTTTAGTAAATCTGCTTTAGTGGTACTGTCATCACTAATATCACAATTTTTATTGCGCAGTGCAGGTATTTTCTGCATCTTGCCGCTGGTGTACTTTACTTACAAGAAGAATGTGTTTGGGTTTTCTTCCAGATTCTGAGACAGTTTCGTTGTGGAAACTACTAAATTCATATCGCATTTAAGTTCGCGCTTAACTTCGAGCTTCTGTAAAACCTCGCCAGTCTTGGGGATGTTGCGTTCTTTTAAAAAAGGCATGCTATTTTCGTTGCTTCTGCAACAGTGTTCCGAGCTGTTCTGTGGACCATGTTGAATCGGTACCATCTCTTATTAATTTATTTGACACTTGTCCTCTCAATTGCTGTCGATGCTGTTTCTCTGAATTTATACCACATTTGGTCTACGCTAGCATAGTGAGAGTGGAAGGAACGGAGACTGTCCCTTAGGAACGCGTCAAGCGAATTTTTATTCAATTTTTTAAAAACATGTACTTTGCCCTTATTTTTGGTGGGTTTGGCAGTTATGGTATCCAATCCCGCTACAACAACCTTGTCGTCACTAAACCCTATATCCGTCATGCTCCCTGTTTGCTAAGGATGACTTGCAGCTAAGAGGTCAAGTATGTTTTCACAACCATTCACGTTTCGGGTGGGCTTCTGAACTAACTGTTGAAAATAATTTTCTGAGAACGCATTCAGTACAATACCGGATGATGTTTTACGCCTCCCACGTTACATAAACTGCAAATAAATGAAATCAATACATTCATTTATTAATATTTTGATGACTGCAAATAAATTTCCAGGAAGGAATTGTATTTCATCTGTACAGCTCCTGGTTTTGCGTGGGTTGCTGCGAAACTGAACGGTGAGAGAGAAGCTTTCAGGAATGTAAACCACATCTGTTTTTCCATAGAAGCTTCAAAACAGTCCTGTTATCGTAAAAATGCGGCCTTTGTAACGCGTGAAAATGGCGAGGAAATTACTGCTTCCCCTGTTTTACGATGAATATCACCCCAGCACGAGTAAATCATCAAGTGTAAAATAGTAAGAGTATCTAATTATACAGATGAAATTGTCGGATACACCTTGCACTCCCCTCCAGGAAATATATTTGCATCCCAAAATTTTCCCTTGCCTTTCCTTTCCATGACTTTTATGAAAATATTAATAAATTGATTATATTGAGTATTATTCAGTTTCATTGCAGTGGAATTAACTTAAAAATTGGAAATAAAGAAAAAAGAGAAAGTGTCTTAGCAGAGACTCGGTTCTACGATCCTCCGATTGCAGTTCTGGGCTCTTTCCGTTGCGTCAGCCATTGCTTGGAAACCACGCTAACATAAATGGCTCATGCTTCCCTTTATCCGCACCAAAAATTATGTTTTTTTTCCGAACGCTCGGTCATATCAAGCTTCCACTTCTGTCAATTTCATTTCTGGTGAAGCCCAGGATATACCATGAATTTGGACGAAATCGGTGATGACGAACTGACGCGGTCTCGTTGCGACAATAACAAAATTACAAACTAAAAAAGGAGAGATTAGTGTATGTATCCTGTACTGTTTTGTAAGACGACACCGGCGATTGTAAACATTCCATTGTGGCAGTGTGCTGCAACAAGCAGTTTCGAATTAATTCAGAATAAAAACAGTCTTGGTTGCAAAGTTATTTGATAACAATGACGCGTTTCATCCTTTTGGGGCATCATCACATTGTGTAAAAGTGGCTGTGTATGTCAACCCATGCATCATAAAGTAATATAAAATGGAAAATGGCTGCAACAGTACAGGATGGATTACATATCCATTTACTGTTGCATCGATTATCCGTTTCTTATGGCTTTATGACGGATGCGTTGTATATCGAGCTACTTTCACACAATCTGATGATGCCCCACAAGGATGAAACGCATCATTGGTATCAAATAACTTTGCAACTAAGAATGTTTTTATTCTGAAAACTTAATTTCATACTAGCTTTATTTCTTGTTATTTGCAGGACTGGTTCTGGAAAGGTAATGTTATACACAAAACCATTTTGTGACGTACTGGTGTGAACGTACTTGAAGACTGACTTTTTCAGAATAATGAGGTATTTACATATAAAAGGAAGGATTATTTTTTGGACAGGTGGTTTTGTGCGATCTGTTGCAACAGTCTTTGAATGTCAATGTTGTTGACAAACCAAGTGTGGTGTACTGAGATACCAGAAAAGAAGAGTTTGCGGCAGTTGGAAGCAGAAATACTATGGACGTCCGCCCGCCGGAACCTGTCTGGGCGGAAACCAATCTTTCTGCCCGCAAGAATCACGTCCCCTGGAGCGGCTGCGCCACCAGGAAGAGAGACACGTGCTTTCTTGCACGTGCAGAAGTTGTCAGTTGCGAGCTGTAAGTCCGAGTCTCACTAGGGAGCTGCAGCAGTGCGTTCGTCGTGTCTTCAGGCTGTAGGTCGTCGAGTGACATACAAACAGCGGCTGGTAGATAGACAACGGTTAGTCGTCATTATAAACAGAGCAGTGAATAGAATTATCGTGTGTAGACAGAGATTTTACTGAGTACTGGTAGTTTGGAACCGTTCTCCACACAGTACGTGAAGACAGAAGATCAGTTTTATCCCGATTTCAGTTCAGAGAACATTACTTTGTTTGTGTTCAAGGTACTGTAGTCAACGCAGGACAGACAGGCTAAGCCTGCATTCTGCAACTGCTGCAACCAACATGATCAAAGCTGAGTAATATATTTTACTATTCACTGTTCTGTTTTACTTTCGTTGTGTGTGCTGCCCTAGCATCCACGCATCAGTTCTACTAGGACACCTTTATTCGCATTTTTCGGCGGCAGCGAGATTTTCATGAATGTGGATGTCCCCAGCCCACAACACCAAGTCTTCATTTAAACGACTTGTAACTCAGAAACCTAGAGACAATACATGCCTTTGAAGGAAACGACTCATGCTCAGAATCTTAACCTCGAGTGGATATATTAATATGCGTTCATATTTATTAATTTTAAAGTAATTTCTTTCATATGTCGATTTCTGTCATTGCACTATTGTTTAGCAGAAGTAGTCACCGTTCTCGGGTTCAGTATTTCTAATTATTCCAAACATTGGAATAGCGTAAGAAATATCTGACACTGAGGTTCAGAAGGTACAATTCTTTGGGAAAAAGTTTCAGAGCATGAAATAGACTTACGTGCTCTATTTTGCAACATAGATCAAATTATTAATGTATTTTACTCGATTTTTTGAAAGTTAAGACAGTTCGAATTCGTCGTACAGTTTCAAATAGAATTTGGAAGGTTAAATATAACAATAACTAAAGGTGAAATGATCGTATCACATTATAGGCCAGAAGACACCATCCACGTTTGTTCGGGCACCTGGTCAAAATCTGTGTATTTGATGCATCTTCAGCGACATGCACATCGATGAAGATGAGATTAATGACGAGGGCGTCTAGTCAACCCAGTCCCCTAGCGAAGAAAATCTCCTGCCTGGCCGGGAATCGAACCCGGGTCTCCGCAATCTAGAAGCGATGACACTAACACCTATAATTATGAACTCCAGACAACTACAGATTAAAGAATCTTAAACAAATAGTGAACTTCTCTCCTATTAATGTAGTTATTTATTTTTCTTCTTTTTTCCTCATTACGATTTACATCCAACTGATAATCAACTGTATATCTAGAAAACATGTTATCTGGATCTTACGCCTAACGGTAACCAGTGATAGACAGAGATTACACTTATGTATTTTTTTTCTATCAGTGACTAAGTTTATGTGAGGGCAAAGTCTACACCCATCGATTTAACTGAAAAATATTCCTAGAATTGGAGCACGAGTACACTACTTGCATATGAATGCTGCTCTACCTCACACGAAATTAAACACACCTCAAAAGAATTTGGCAATATCATAGAGTCTCCAACAATAATGTCTTATGGTACATCCATTGAGGTTTGAACGATTCCGTATTAAAAAAATACACGTAATTCCTTCAGAAACGAAGAACGATTTTGGTTTGTTTCAAAAAATCTTTATGAAACAAAGCAGGCTACCTCTTAACTGTACATCTTGAAAACAAAAACAGAGAAAATCTTTACCTCACGATGATGATGATGATTATCGGCCTTTTTTAGTGAGTATGTCATCCCATTACACAAAGTTCTTCCTCTCCGCGAGGCATGCTCTGGACGATACAATCAAGTTTATCTTGGGGTATGAGGTCCCATTCTTCTATGGTGGCTTGAATGAGGTACTGAAAATTATCAGCTGTATCCGGAACCTGTTCAGTGGCCCCTCCAACGGGCTCCATGCGTGCCCAATTGCAGTCCGTCTTCGGACTGTGCTGGCCATTGCATTCGGCAGATGTTCCATCTTTGAAGATATCGAGACACTGCTAGAGTACGGTGCGGCCTAGCATTGCCGTGGACTAGGATGATATTGTCACCGACTTCACTTCTGTACGGCCCTACAGTCGTTCGTAGGATCTCTTTCATGTATCGGGAACCAGTCTGATTGCCATAGAGGCGTCCGCCGTCCCATCATCACTGCTGTCCAGAATATTCCGCTTCCACCTGCAAACGGATGGATTTCCTGAACGTTTCGTCGTTCCTGGTGTCGTCTAGAGCTTTTCTGAAACCTAACATGTCTAGTGTCCGGTCGCAAACCAATCCTGGTCTCGTTAGCGAACATGATATTACTCCATTCTGCAATGGTCTAGTGTTGATGTACCAGAGCCCAGGTCCTTTGATTGTGTCAGATCCTTTGGTTCAGTGCAAAACTTCATTGATTTTCTGGAATGAAGACCATCCTGATGCGATCTTGTGCTGACTGTTTGGTCTGAGATACGAATCCCTTTTGCCCAGGAGAAACCATTTCCAATATTTCTGACAGTTGATGTTGGGGCGCCTGCGACCCGACAGTTGGAAGAAACGATCATGCATTGATGTTGTCATACAAGGATTACCACTGCGAGGTCTGTCGTTCATATTTCCCGTCTTTCTGTACTTTCTTCACACCTTACACACACAACTGTGCGTCACATGTAACCGATTGGCAACATCTTGCTGTGCATGAACTTCTAAAATTATAGGAGATATCTTCACTCAATCCAAATCTTCTATGCTTCTGCGTGGCATGTTAATGCGGTACTGAACACAAACTGATTGGAGCTGTTGTTGATACCGTTCTGATCGCCGTGTACTGCTGCGGCAGTGGTATGTTTACATGACCGGGAACGCCCACAAAGCAAACCATTAATACCGCCCAGTATATGGGCTCTAATTGGATAATGCGTGAAGCGCCTAGGTCAATGAGACTTCCAGTATCGTAGACTACATTTCACGATAGTATTCCAAACTTTTGTTGGGTAGTGTATTTGCAAGTTGAGTAGAAGAGATTACAAGTTTGTGAAACTCATACAAAATGCTTTCTGCGCACGCTGTACTGTATGATAGTGTATGCTGTCATTAATAAAATAATCTTACAACAATCATCGCATCGCGTTTTACGCAGAGTAGGCGTAATATAGGTAGGTTGATACAGTAACCTTTCAGCAATGGCTGCGTATCAAGCTTCCCATAATTTTCCAGCGACAACCACATACCATTTTTCCTACAATGGACATAGCATTGGTGGGTTAATAGAATAATCTTCCACCAATGGCAACATCGCACATTTTTCGTAATTGGCGTAAGTTATGTGGGTTAACAGAGTAATCTTCCTAAAACGGTCACATTGCATTTTTCCTACAATGGACGTAATATAGATGAGTTAATGATCTTCCAGCAGCGACCACCTAGCAGTTTTCCCGCCACAGGAGTAATTTAGGTGGGTTGACTGAGTAATCTTCCGGCAATGATAAACACGATACTTTTCGACATTGGGTATAATAGTATAATATACGTGTGTTATTACAGTACTTTTCCATCAATAATGATGTCGCAATTTTCACTCACATGTGTAACGTAGGTGGATTAATAGAGCAATCTTCCAGCAACAACAGTGCCTCATACGGAAAGCGGAAAAGCATCATGGGTGTAATACTCCAGCTGCGACCACTTCCCACTGTGCTGATAACCTCGACTTACCATGTGGGATTCTGGGATGTTCACACGAGCGCTCTACAGAGTAGCGAGGTCTAGTTTTGTTTCTGAGAGCACAGAGCACCGGAGTGGGTGCGTTCACAGCCACTAGAAGACGGGTCATACCTGTGTCGCAGAATTCGACATGTAGCACGCAATGGGCTCAAGCTCAGTCTGTCGGCGAATAGGGTATCGTAAACTACAGACTGATGCAATCTAGTTTGTAGTAAAGAAGTTAATAAATTTCTTGTATTTCTGTCAATGATCACAAAACATTTGGTCCTTAGACTATCCGAGCTGCTCTAGGCGCTTCAGTCCGGAACCACGCGACTGCTACGGTCGCAGGTTAGAATCCTGCCTCGGGCATAGATGTGTGTGATGTCCTTAGGTTAGTTAGGTTTAAGTAGTTATACGTTCTAGGGGACTGATGACCTCAGATGTTAAGTCCCATAGTGCTCAGAGCCATTTGAACCTTAGACTATCGGTTTCGGTCAGGAATGACCATCTTCAGATTTGTTTTATACGGATATTCGTTGCTGACCGAAACCTGTAGACTAAGCACCAAACGTTTTGTAATCATTGATGGAAATACAAGAAATTTATTCTAAACTTCCTGGATCACTTTTTTAACCCGCGACCATGTTTCGACCCGAGGTATGTAAACCTAAAGAAAAATATCAGGAATAGTAATCATACACTTTTTGCATTTAATGAAGACCATTATGTGAACTGTGTTACAAATAGGCTGTAGTACAAAGGAAGCAGTTCAAAATAATAAAATGAGATGAATTAAATGCAAGCAGGGGTTAAACAGAAGTATGAAACACCACGAGAAAGAATGGTTAAACATAAATACAGATGGTATGAGTACTGTGCAAGTGTCAGTTGTGGTTAAAACAGTATCATGCACGTTTATTACCGCGTTATATCGGAGACATGTGAATTCGAACGTGGACAAATCGTTGGCGCTCATGTGGTGGTGCTTCTATAACCAAGAGAGCTGACGTGTTTGGTGGTTCAAGAGACACTACATCCAAGATTTATATCGCATACAGGGAAAGCGGAAAAGCATCTTCGGATACGCACAACGCGGACGGAAGTCTGTGTTGACGCATCGTCACGGACGTTCATTAAAGAGGACTGTGACTGAAAAATAAGAGGACAGCAGCTGCAAAAGTCACTAAATGTCGCACTCACGAACACTGTTAACACTTAAAATACAGTGCCATGAGTAGAGAATTGTAGGGTGAGCTGGAATCCCAAAACTGTCCATCAGCGATGCAATTGCCCCTAACAAGAAAAAAAGTGCTGAAGCCATAAAATCTGGACTGTGGAGCAATGCAAGAAGGTCTTGCGTCATTTGGTATTGTTTAAGACTGTTTTCAAATTCTAGTCATGTTTATGTACCCCGAGTGAAACATAGCGGGGGTCTGGTGATGATTTGGAGCAGCCACATTGTTGTATTCCATGGATCTTACGGTTTCTCTGCAAGGTTGCTTTACTGCCAATGATGATGGGACGATTTTTGCTGTTCAGGTTCTCAGTGATGATGCTCAGTTCCAAGACAACAGGTTCCCTGTTCACAGGGTTCGCATCGTCCAGAACTGGTTTTGCGAGGATGAGGATGAATTGCCTCACCTCCTCTGACCATCACAATCATTGGATCTCAGTATTATTGAGCCCTTGTGATCTGCCTTGGAGAGAAGGATGCGTGATCCTTCGAACTTGCCACTATTTTGCACGAAAAATGGTATAAGATTTCCTTGAAAACAATGCAGGAACTGTTTTGAATGCCAACTGATTCCCTACACGGTATTACGCACTGTTATGTGCTGTACTTGTGGTGTTTCAATACGCTTGTAAACCCCGCTGTAAATGAGGACGTAAATCAGTGTTACCAGTAAATTATCCAATAATGAGTTACCACCTATAGGGTAATGACAAAGGGAGTCCACGACGTTCGGGCCTAGGATTTACTTCAAACTTCGTACGCTTTTAGTAGTCCATTACGACAGCATAATGTGCGAATAGTACTGCGTACTAGTTTGGCAGTTTCGTGAAAATCGCAAGAGGAATTTTACGCGTCAGTGACGTACTGGTACATTGAGACCCTGAGCACCAGATGGCAGCGGTCATGTGATTAGCGTTCAAGCTACTGTCTGCGCGGTATCTCAGCGTGTTCAGTCAGAGGGCTGGTTGGCCTCTGTAATAAAACACTGAGTGGAAGGATAAACAAAAAAGAACTTGAAAGGATGTGATGTGACGTCCGCAACGACCAAACACAATTATCAACAACGAAGAAAATGAAAAAAAAGGCTACGTAATAGGTGGATGCCTGAATCGAGTCAGCTCATGGTTTTTTTCTGTTCATTTCTATTTTATTCAGCACTGGTGATATTATTTCATACACGTCACATTCGAAAGTTAATATGATGCACGGACTTTTATTTAATTTCCAATGTTATTTCTTACACGATCTTTTTTGAAATTTCCAGTTATATTTCGCTCTTCACGGATTTTTATAATATTATGCAACTTTTATTTCTATAGATAAGTTAAAAACTGTATCAAGCGCATTCAGATTTGTTGATATTTGGTTGCCAACGAACGAGAAATTGCTTTTCGCGAATATGCTATTAAAATACATTCAATCGTACATCGCCAATATTCGGCTCCTATATTTTTTAAATCGTTCCGTTACGCATAGTTCCTATCCAAATTAAAAGAAGAAAGAGAAATTTTTCAACATGAATTCGACCTTTGTTTCTCCTTCTAAACACTGAAGATTCCTTGTGGACACGGGAAAATTTCCTTCAATTTATGTGAAAGAATCTGTTTTAATTTATGTTTTTCGTGTCCGTCTGAAAAATTTCGTCCTGCAACTTATAATGTCGTAAGCACGATTAATCGTAGAGTACCGTCATAGTCTGTTATACTGTAACCAACGTATGATTGAATAAGGTCATGTACACTTTCATTTATCGGTGTTCGACTTGGGATTTCCTACTCTGTCTCTTGTCCTTGAAATTTGTGTCTCCTGGTTGAAATGTACACGTGCAAAGCAATTTCCGGTTTCTTACTCTATTGCAGGTATAACAGATTTCGTGAATCAGGACATGCATGCATTTTCAGGAAAATTTCATTTGTTTGGTCGTTTACATGCCGATAGGTATAAACGTAATATTTATTGTGGCAGTAAAAATTAGCAAACAACCAAGTAACACTGGAAATGCAATGAAAGTTCAGGCAAATACACATGTCTTTTCATCAGATTGCCTTTCAAATGTAATGTGTATGAAATAATATGACCAGTTGCGAAAAAAATATAAATTTAGAAACAAATGTAGGGAACTCGATCCAGAGAGACACCGGTTACGGAATTTTTTAAATATATTTTGACTGTGTTACGGAGCTTGAACGATAACCAAGTGACCGCTGCCGTCTAGTGCTCAAGATTTTTTCGAGACTGCCTAAGTAAGCCTTCCTACTTGCACATTATGTTGCCCTAATGGACTACCAAAAGTGTACAAAGTATGAAGTAAATCCGTTATCCGAACATCGTGGCTTCCCCTTGTGGGTTAACAAAAGTAATGTAACACAAAATCATTGCAGAATAGTTTTCTATTATTTCCTTCTTGAGTTCTTTGCTTTTCCATGCTAATATCCTCAATGATGTGAGAAACAGTTTTTAATGAAGTCGGCTTCAGAAAATGTTTACGCAGACGTCTATCCTAGGCGACACTGTATAGCTGATTATCAGAGAAGAGCTCTTACTGTATTATCTGAAACCTGGAAATAACAGGACATCTTTAAAACACAGGCATTACGAAAGGTCACCAAACTAAGTTTGCAGCTGCCGGCCGGAGTGACCGAGCGGTTCTAGGCGCTTCAGTCTGGAACCCCGCGACCGCTACGGCCGCAGGTTCGAATCCTGCCTCGGGCATGGATATGTGTGATATATTTAGGTTAGTTGGGTTTAAGGGGTTCTAAGTTCTAGGTGACTGATGACCTCAGCTGTTAAGTACCATAGTGCTCACAGCCATTTTTAAGTTCGCAGTTGTTGTTGAAGCTATAACGGATTTATTTAATGCTGTTGTTGTCACGTTGCAAAGACGCCAAATTTGTAAGTTATTGATAGAGGAGAGGGGAGGTAGAAATGGAGTGGAAACTGCCAGGGGTAAATTTCTTTGCCAGGAATATCGCACAAGATTTTACTGGTAATTGTTTATTACAATAACAAAAAAAATGTTATTCTGAAGATCAAAAGGTAACTTCTTTTAAAACTACTGAAGAAAATTCCAAAATAACAAGAGACGCAGAAAGCGATTTAACACGCAGTTACAATATTTTTTTTATCAGAAGATCATTAGGTAACATATTTTTCTTAAATTACGAGGAAAACTGAGAAACAGGAAAACAGAATTCGCAGAAGGCAATTTATGTACGCGACTACAGTATGTGGTAAGTTTGCACAGGAGGCGACCTTTTGCATTTAGAGAAAAATACAATTATAAAATTTTTAGATAACGTGCATCTATAACAACAAACAATTTAACAAACACCCAAGTCGATTAAATGAAAACACAAGGACTGACCTCCTGAAGGCTTTTAATTAAATAGAACGCTCTAGTATTCAATTACAGTTGTGCAAGGAATCCTATTTTAAGAGAAATATACATGCAGGAGTTCGCTGAAATGCGAGATTATTAGAATTACGCAGAAGCCAACTTACAGCATTCAGAAATTAAATTATATTCATACGAGTATAACGGCTCCAGCAACGTCAATTTAACTGTGGCTGAAACGGCCGACCAACAAAACCCTCAAAACCGTAATTACAGGCCAGCAATAGTGGCCAGCACTGCAACAGATAAAGCACACAGTAGGACACAGGCTTGATTACTATCTTATCCACTTGATATTGAATGTGAACCAACTGTTACTGCAATGTCGCTAGCTAAAACTGTCAGGCATAGCGAACATTATAAACGAGCCTCGTTAACCACATTCGAGAACGCAGGGAGTATTAACTTCACAAATTGCTCACCATACGATCTTCTCTACCCGACAACCTGCCCACATGATAGAGAAGTTGACCAACATTCGTTAAGTCCAGGTTGTCTTCTTTTCTGAGAGACAATTCCAAGTACCCAGTGCCACTTCAAAATCAATAGCGCCGGCCGCTGTGGCCGAGCGGTTCTAACAGCTTCAGTCCAGAACCGCGCTGCTGCTACGGTCGTAGGTTCGAATCCTGTTTCGGGCAAGGATGTATGTGATGTCCTTAGGTTAGTTAGGTTTAAGTAGTTCTAAGTCTAGGGGACTGATGACCTCAGATTTAAAGTCCAATAGTGCTTAGAGCCATTTGAAATCAGCAGAAGTGTACAGTAGATCCAAATTCACTGCGCGGTCTCACACACAATCACCGGCCAAGCCGACTCCTCGTTTTGTGACCAGTCAGCAGCCACGTTCATACTCACTGCAGTCAACGATTGACTTTTCCTCGAGGCCAGAGCCGTTTAAAGCGCCTTCTCCGACCATACCCTCTCTCGGTCGGACAGAGATGTCACAGAAATATCAAAGATAGGCGAGCGCAATAACTATCGATATGCGCACTCGCACGTATGAACGTGTTAATTTACTTCTTTTCAGTGACTGGTTTTTAAGTGGAGTATTACTGCCTAGCGCACGCCATCGAAGTGTTTCCCGTACTTTGCAGCGTCACAGTTCACTAGTAGCTGGCAGAGGTAAGGTGTCCCGATGCTGTTGTTGTTACTTGATGTAGCAATATTTCCATCATAGAGGCAGGCAACCACTCATATTTGGCACAATTTTTAAAAATAGAAAGTTCTTGACCGCACAATTCTTTATTAAGGGTTTCAAAATTTCATAAGACTGGAGCCGTGGAATGAAGTTCACAAGAAATTGATAGAAAATATACGTAAGTGTGCATGTAAGTCAGGGCTTCACAACATACGTGCTCACGGAGCAAGCTGTGAGCAGCATGAGCACGCTACCCCCACTACCGGACCAGAGCGGAGAGTGGGGAAAGTCGTGGGGCACACAGCAGCTGCCGCCAGTCAATGTAAATCTGCGGCCACCTGCAGGGATATCACTCACGAATTATTACTGCGACAAATGAAACAAATAAAGGAGAATGTACACCTGCCACATAATTTTATTAGCTTAGTGGATGCCTCTACATTCGTATTAATTTGTGATCTGTTACACAATAAAAGGTGTCACTGAAATGTGGGATTCTCGGTTATCTTGTACTTTTTGCCCTTTACAATTGCGTCTATGTTCAGTATAATTATTCTTGTGCATTGTAGGCGCAGTGTGCAGTTTAAATTTCGATGAGACAATGCGTTTCTCATGCGTGTCTTGTTACATTTCATTGCAGAGAACAGTTGTTCACAAACATACGTGGAACTGAACATTCATATTATTGTAGCCGCCCGTTTGTGCAAACGAGGAAATCTATCCTGAGGGAAGTGTCCAAAATGTTCCAAAATGTTTTTCTTGTTCTGAAAATTGTATTCTCTGTCACACTGCAGGTCAATAATTCCTTGCTGCAGCTCAGGACGAATCTCTTGAATATTCGCTGAATATGGAGAGGAGAACAGATCAAAATCACTGTCTAGTGCTGTCAGATCTTGAAAGCGTTGATCAAATTCTTACTTAAGGGCAACTAAACTATGTGAATAACGTTCACAGTTTTTGTGAACATCTTGCATGGATGGTAATTTAGGAAAATGAGCTAGATCTCCTGTTTCCAGCTGACTCACCCAAAGTGTCAATTTCATTTTAAAAGCTCGTATTCGATCTATGAAATGAGCAATTAGCAGATCTTTACCATGTAGTAAAATGTTCAAAGCATTCAGATGGCTAGTTAAATCTGCCAAGAACGCGAGATCACATTCAAACGTGCGCGCGCTTTTCCCCTCCCTCCCCTCCCTCCCTACTCCGCGACCTTGCACCTGCTCGCGAGCACGTGCCTGAGCAGACGCGAGTACTCGCGCTCAAAACCGGCCAGTTGTTAAGCCCTGATGTAAGTGTTCAAATACAAGAGAAATTTCAAATAGTATCGTGTTGTGGCTGACAATTCGCAATATTTCAAATGTTCAAATGTGTGAAAAATCTTATGGGACTTAATTGCTAAGGTCATCAGTCCCTAAGCTTACACACTACTTAACCTAAATTATCTTAAGGACAAAAACAGACACCCATGCCCGAGGGAGGACTCGAACCTCCGCTAGGAACGCAATTTTTCAAAAACACAGCTTTTATTGAAGTAAGTTCACAAGGTTGATGACTGAACAACAAACGAAAGATAACAATAACGATGCCAGTAATAGTCTCCTAATTAAGGCAAACAAAATTTTGCTTCTCATTTTCCACGTAGGTCCGTGGTAACACGCACACACACACTACTAAGAGTCCAATTCAGAGACGAAGACGTAATGTTCAGCGGTCGAAATACACGACGTCGGCATCCGGAGTGAACTAAACTTCGGGGCTGGTTCTAGTCCCTAAATAGCTGTCTCCAGCCAGTCAGGTTTTGGAGTAGCAATATTTCCTGCAGACCGTGGGTCGAGCTCCCCTTGCAGGAAGTATTGCTCGGAATGTCTCTTTCCAGTATCTTGCATGTAAATAACCGGTGTTTACCATGGTGCGTTTGGTACACCTTGGACGTAGACACCCTCATCCTCTGTGGTGTAATATGGGTTGCCGGCCCTCAGGGGGCATAACATATCGTACATACATAAAAATCAAACTTTAGTACAAAGCCCACTAAAGTGAGCCATAGACTACATGCGATACAGTATTCATCTCATGCAGGCATATATGACATTGGCGTCGTCCGTTCGGATAAAACCAGTGCCAAATTGGCTATTGAACTGTCGAAGAGGTAAACGAAGGCCAGTAGATGACCATAGAAAGCAAGTCAAAGAGTAACTTACAAACTTCTGTCCACTGCGATTAAGTACACGTCAGCACCTTGCGAACGTGTTGATGCTGTTGCTGTTGCCCTCGTCTTTCGCTCTGTGTACATGAGACGGGCCTGTGCTTCAAATCAGCTTTGCCGAACGGTCATGCTATAGACGAAATCGGATATCTGACTTACAGACACCACTCGTGTAAAGCTACCGCTGATAGCTGTTCGGGCAAGGTAAATCGAGTCGGCCTAACACATAAATGAGACAGCTGGAAACGGTTCTCGAAATTCTGTCTTGGTCTCCCGCAGTTCTGTGTCGTATGTAAAAACGCTTTGTAAGCGATTGGGACTCATGGTTGCAGTTGTTGTCTTTACGCTCGCTTTCCGTAGAACAGCGTTTACTGCTGGACGTCCCTGATGGATAGTGTGAACAGCAAGCTGCGACTGTTTGCTGATGACTCTTTGGTGTACGGGAATGTTTCGTCGCTGAGTGAGGTTAGAGAGTGACCTAGAATTTTTCACGGGGCTGATGAATGGCAGCTTGAACTAACATGTAAGTCAGTGCAGAAGGTAGGACAAGCAATCCTCTAATATGCGACTACAGTAGAAGTGGTTTGCTGGTTGACACAATCACGTCGATTAAATGTTTAAGCGTAACGTTCGAAAGCGATATGAAATGGGACTAGCACTTAGGATCGGTAGCAGAGAGGGCGAATGGTTGAATTTATTTGTTGCGAGAATACTAAGAAAATGTAGCTCGTCTGTTGGCTTGGAGCATAAGATCGTAGCGTTTTTGTTTTGAATGTTGGTATTCCTGATGCTATGGGTTTATTTGTCGACTGTCATTTTTTATTTGTGGTTCACATTTTTATTTGTAGTTTACATTTTGTCATTCTGTCAACTGCAGGTAGTGAGTGGAGCTGTGGACTCTAGAAAATGGAGTGCCAACATGAAAGGAATCGTTAGTCCCAAAGCAAGTAGAAATTCCCAAATTCCCCTACAAAGACCTTCACGCCCATAAAATATAACGTCATGCATCTGGTGGAACAGCGACGGTGTCTTGTACTGCGAAATACGTACCCGAAGTGTAGCCATGACTGCTGATACTGATTGCCAACAACCGAGACGTCTTGCAGACGCAGTCCAAGAACGACGACAAGGAAAACTGTGTAAAGTAAAGCTACTCCACGATACCTCCCTCCCTCATTCTGCTAGACTGACAAAAAACACTGTATGTACGGGCTGGTAAGTCATTCCTCACCCACCTTATTTGCCTGATGTCACGCATTCAGATTTTTTTCCTTTTCCGTTCTCCATCGAACAGTCTTCAGGGAACTTTCATTCTGTATGAAAATGCACCCCGAATTGTCTTGACAAGTTCTTCGCCTCAAAACCACGTGAGTTCTACATTCGCGGAATCGAACAGATAGCCTAGCGTTGGCAGACTGCTGTAAATACTGAAGGAGAATATATTGTTGTTACTAAAGTTTCTGTTACGTGTGACTTATGTTTATTGAACTGGATGAAAAGCGCTACGAACTTTCGCATGAACCTCATACAAAGGACACCCTGTGTCGAATACTGGGGCGACCCATTATTCAGTACTGCTGAAGTGTTTTGTATCTGCAGCTGCGTGTATTAAAGAAAGAGGTCGAAGCAATTCAGAGGCATAATGCTAGATTTGGTACCGGTAGATTTCACCAGCAGGCGAGTATTACAAAGGTGTTTCGTAGAGTGAAATGGAAATCCTGGGGGGAGGACGACGTTATTTCCGCTGAAGTCTGTTAAGAAAATTTGGGGAACCGGTATTTACAGCTGACTGCAGAACGACAGCACTGCCACCAACTTAAATTTGTGTAAGGACTGCAAAGACACAAGAGAAATTAGGGTTCGTAGGGAGGGGATTATAGACAGTCCTACACCTCTCGCTCCATTTGCGATTGAAACAGAATAGGGAATGACTACCAGTATTACAAGGTCCTCTCCACCATATACCATATAGTAGTTTGCGGAATATGTGTAACGATGTAGATGCAGAACTAGATGCCGCACTGGTGAGCCAGTTTTCTTGTCTGCTAAACTCTTATGTTGTACACGCAGTTCCTCTTTGTGCACATGTGTATTTATGTATATCTTTGGCTCTAAAGAAACTGTAAGTAATTCTGGGAAACACTGTACCCCAAACTCTATCAATTTATGTATGTTACCCTTCACACTTGGTTGAAATGGCTCTGAGCACTATGGGACTTAACTGCTGTGGTCATCAGTCCCCTAGAACTTAGAACTACTTAAACCTAACTAACCTAAAGACATCACACACATCCATGCCCGAGGCAGGATTCGAACCTGTGACCGTTGCGGTCACGCGGTTCCAGACTGTAGCGCCTAGAACCGCTTGGCCACTGCGGCCTTCACACTTGGGACAGAGCCTCTACAGACAAGGTATTTAGGAGAGTGCTTCTACAAGCAAGCTGCGAAGATCATGTAATGGCTCTAAATGCTGTGAGAATTTCATTGACTGCGTCCAGCACCACCTTCACTGACTTTATAGAAACCTGAAATTAAGAAGGCAGTATCTTCTTCACTGTAAATAAATTTCTACCTGGGCTTGGATAAGCTTTAATTTGCTGAATATCTATGAATTTTGTCTCCTGAATACGAGGGTCATTCAATAATTCAAGATACAAATTGGTTTGGAGAAAAAAGCGTTTATTTTTACAAAAAAATACTTTTTCTGCTTTTCAACATAATCCCCTTGAACATTTATGCACTTGTTCCAACGGGCTAGAAGGTATTTTATTCCGGATGCAAAGAACTCTTCATCTTGATTTTTGAACCAATCGACAACAAACCTTTTCACGTTCTCGTTGTCCTGGATCTCCTCCCAGGTAATGTCTCCTTCAGTGCACCAAACAAATAGAAATCACTAGGTGCTAAATCAGGACTGTAAGGGGGATGAGGCAGTACTTCCCAGCTCATTTTGTCGATGGTTCGACGGGTTAGTTGAGCAATATGAGGACTTGCGTTGTCTTACTGGAGAATCACACTTCTCTGAGATCCACGATGTCTCCCTCTCGTATTTAAAAGCAAATCCGAGTAGTATTGGCTGTTCATTGTACGCTGCTATTCGAGATAATCACAAAAAAACTGGACCTACAGCATCTCAAAACGCTGTTAACATGACTTTTCCTGCCGATGCTTGGGTTTTGAAATTTTTCTTGACAGGTGAATTTGTGTGTTTCCACTCCTTGCTTTGTCTTTTTGACTCTGGCTCCTAATAGTGAACCCAGGTTTCATCACAAGTTAAAATTTTGTTGAGGAAGTGCTCATCTTCTCTTTCATAACGTTCCTTTAGCTCTGTGCACACTCTCAACCTTGTTTCCTTGTGTAGCCGCGTCAACTCCTTTGGGACCCATCTTGCGGTACTTCATCGTGTTACAGATAATCTTATGAACTGTACCAGTACTAACTTGAATGTTATGAGCTGTCATTTCCACAGTCACAGGGCGGTCGGCACGAATAGTGTCATCAATTCGACTTTTAAGTGCGGTAGTTGAAACTGCAACTGGTCGGCCAGAACGGTGTTCCCCAGTCACTGAGTCGCGATCATTTTTGAATTGCTCTTCCCAGTCGTAAAAATTGGTACGTTTCATCCAAATTTCACCATAAACTTTAGACATTCTACAGTATCTGGTTTCTCGCCTTCAGCAATTAAAAAACGAATAACAGAACATTCTTAAACTAATGTGGACGTTTCAAACGGACTCGTCATTTTGAAGTGTATTGTTGAGGTTATAAAACAAAAAATGTTGATACATCAACTGATCAGGGCTCATCCCAATGATGGGAACATAAAGCCATAAAAGTACCAAACTTGCCATACTTTTCCCCAGACTAATTTGTCTCTTTAATTATTGAATGACCCTCGTACAAAGAAATTGGTTAACGGGGCGTGTTTAACTAGCTTGAGTAAAAGAACAGACCGTAAGTAGGAACTGTTCGTAGGCAAACTGAGAAGCAGAACAGCAGAGACAGAAGTCGTTAGCAACCACTATCCTCCTACGAAGACCCGCCGCGTCAAGTCTACGGTCAGTATTAGTACACTACCTGATCAAAAGTATCCGGACATTCCTATGTAATGTGAAATTCACTACTTGATGTCGCGAGAGGCGGACTCGTCAGTATAAAATTAGGTGGAGTTTATGATGTTGTCACTAGAGAAGCCGTAACAGCGGAATGGGGGGGTCAGGTGAGCTCAGTGACTCCGAGCGAGGACTGCTCATTTGATATCACCTGAAAAGGGAAATTCCCATCAAACTCCCTGAGATTTAGTAGTAAGATGGCCCACTGGACAGTCCGTCAAAAACTGAGTCGACAGTTGATGATTGGAGAGACGACATCACAGTTACAGGTAGTCTGCGTAAACCAGTTGTTCGCCACTGATGCATTGTATATATGGATCCTGATAACCTCTTCAGCATCAACCAAGGGCCTGAAGATGGTGCTTTGAAGCGCCAAAATTGATAGCTACATAATAAATGACATCATAAAGACGGCTACGGTGTTTCATATTCTTACGACAGTGAACGGCCGTAGCCCCCCTCGAGCTGAAGGCAGAAGGATGGAACACAAAATGTTCATAACTTTGGTGAAAAAAATTGGGACAACAGGGAGCTTTCAGCACGGATCTCCAGCTCTGCAGCGCGAAACCACGACCACACAGCCGCAACGCCATCTACATCCATTCTATACTCCACAAAGCACCTAATGTTGTGTGACAAAGAGTATTTTCGGCACCACTATCTGATCCCTCCAATCCTGTTCCACTTGCGTGGGAAGAATGATTGTCTGTAAGCCTCTGTATTGGCTCTAATTTCTCGAATTATCTCCTTGTCAATACGCGAGATGTATGTGGGGGGAGGTAATATGTTGTCCGACTCCTCCTGAAAAGTGCTGTCCCGAAATTTCAATAGTAACTCTCTCTACGATGCACAACGCCTGTCTTGTAATGTCTGCCGGCCGTTGTCGCCGAGGGGTTCTAGGCGCTTCGGTCCGGAACCGAGCTGCTGCTACGGTCGCAGGTTCGAATCTTGCCTCTGGCATGGATGTGTGTGCTGTCCTTAGGTTAGTTAGGTTTAAGTAGTTCTAAGTCTAGGGGACTGATGGCTTCCGATGTTAAGTCCCATAGTGCTCAGAGCCATTTGAACGATTTTTGTAAAGTCTGCCAGTGGAGTTTGTTTAGCATTTCCGTAACGCTCTCTCGCCAGCTAAACGATCAGGTGACGAAACGCGCCGGTCTTTGTTGGATCTGCTCTATCTCCTCTATCAGTCCTGCCTGATAGGGATACTAGATAGATGAACAATACTCAGGAATCGGCGAACCAGCCCCTTATAAGCCACTTCTTTCGTGGATTAGTTACATTTCCTTAAGATTCTCCCGATGAATCTGAGTCTTGTGTCTGCTTTTCCTACTATCTGTTTTACACTCCTGGAAATTGAAATAAGAACACCGTGAATTCATTGTCCCAGGAAGGGGAAACTTTATTGACACATTCCTGGGGTCAGATACATCACATGATCACACTGACAGAACCACAGGCACATAGACACAGGCAACAGAGCATGCACAATGTCGGCACTAGTACAGTTTATATCCACCTTTCGCAGCAATGCAGGCTGCTATTCTCCCATGGAGACGATCGTAGAGATGCTGGATGTAGTCCTGTGGAACGGCTTGCCATGCCATTTCCACCTGGCGCCTCAGTTGGACCAGCGTTCGTGCTGGACGTGCAGACCGTGTGAGACGACGCTTCATCCAGTCCCAAATATGCTCAATGGGGGACAGATCCGGAGATCTTGCTGGGCAGGGTAGTTGACTTACACCTTCTAGAGCACGTTGGGTGGCACGGGATACATGCGGACGTGCATTGTCCTGTTGGAACAGCAAGTTCCCTTGCCGGTCTAGGAATGGTAGAACGATGGGTTCGATGACGGTTTGGATGTACCGTGCACTATTCAGTGACCCCTCGACGATCACCAGTGGTGTACGGCCAGTGTAGGAGATCGCTCCCCACACCATGATGCCGGGTGTTGGCCCTGTGTGCCTCGGTCGTATGCAGTCGTGATTGTGGCGCTCACCTGCACGGCGCCAAACACGCATACGACCATCATTGGCACCAAGGCAGAAGCGACTCTCATCGCTGAAGGCGACACGTCTCCATTCGTCCCTCCATTCACGCCTGTCGCGACACCACTGGAGGCGGGCTGCACGATGTTGGGGCGTGAGCGGAAGACGGCCTATCGGTGTGCGGGACCGTAGCCCAGCTTCATGGAGACGGTTGCGAATGGTCCTCGCCGATACCCCAGGAGCAACAGTGTCCCTAATTTGCTGGGAAGTGGCGGTGCGGTCCCCTACGGCACTGCGTAGGATCCTACGGTCTTGGCGTGCATCCGTGCGTCGCTGCGGTCCGGTCCCAGGTCGACGGGCACGTGCACCTTCCGCCGACCACTGGCGACGACATCGATGTACTGTGGAGACCTCACGCCGCACGTGTTGAGCAATTCGGCGGTACGTCTACCCGGCCTCCCACATGCCCACTATACGCCCTCGCTCAAAGTCCGTCAACTGCACATACGGTTCACGTCCACGCTGTCGCGGCATGCTACCAGTGTTAAAGACTGCGATGGAGCTCCGTATGCCACGGCAAACTGGCTGACACTGACGGCGGCGGTGCACAAATGCTGCGCAGCTAGCGCCATTCGACGGCCAACACCGCGGTTCCTGGTGTGTCCGCTGTGCCGTGCGTGTGATCATTGCTTGTACAGCCCTCTCGCAGTGTCCGGAGCAAGTATGGTGGGTCTGACACACCGGTGTCAATGTGTTCTTTTTTCCATTTCCAGGAGTGTATATGGTCATTCCACTTAAGGTCGCTTTGGGTAGTTACGCCTAGATATCTTACGGCAAACGCTGTCTCCAACTGTTTGTCATCAAAAGTATAGCTGTACAGTAGTGGATCTCTTTTCCTATGTATGCGCAATATGTTAGATTTATTTACGTTCAGGGTCAACTGCCAGAGCCTGCAACTATCATCAATTCTCTGCAGGTCGTTTTGAAAATTCGTGCTATCTTTTGACGTTGCTACTTTTAATCAATTATTCAAAATGACAGTGACAATCGCATTATTTATTTTGTCGCCAACCGGTTTCACCCCGCGATGGGGTCATCTTCAGGGCAATTTACACCGTACTGTGCATAGTTACCAACCGTGCACAGGCAGGGTGATGACTCCAGCGAGCGACCAAATGGTGTGAATTGCCCTGAAGATGACCCCATCGCGGGTTGAAACCGGTTGGCGACAAAATAAATAATGCGATTGTGACTGTCATTTTGAATAATTGATTATAAGTAAACCAATCGCTGTTATCTCCACACAACTATGTTGTCTAAAAATAAAATAAAAGTTGCTACTTTGATATAGACAACTGCATCATCTGTGACTAGCCTTAAAGAGGGTCCGACGCTTTCTACTAGATCATATATATATATATATATATATATATATATATATATATATATATATATATATATATATAGTAAACAGCAGAGGTCCCATCACACTTCCCTATGGTACTCCGCATATTACCTTTAGATCTGTCGATTTTGTTTCGTTAAGAGCGACGTGTTGAGTTCTCTCTGTAAGAAAGTCTTTAATCCAAACGCAAGTCTGCTCCGATACTCCGTAAGCTCGTATTTTTTCATTAAACGGCAATGAGGGACGGTGTCAAGTGCTTTACTGAAATCAAGGAACACGGCATCAGCTTGAGTGTCGTCAACTACGCTGTGGATCTGAGTGAGCAAGAGAGCGAGATGAGTTTAGCAGGATCTCTGTTTGCCGAATCCATGTTGATTTTTATAGATCAGATGTTCATTTTCCAAGAACGTCATAATTCTTGAGCATAAAACATGTTCCATAGTTCTACGACAGTTTGACGTCAACAATATAGGTCCATAATTGTGTGGATCTGTCTTACGGCTCGATGCTACCCATGTCGAGCTTGGACCGATCACTGTTGCTGTTTTGCTTCTTTTTTCACAGTTTAGTGCACTCTCTTCCTGTTTTCATGCTTGTTCTGTGTACAGATTTTGACAGCGTATCCACTGGGCCGTTCTACCACTAAATCTGAACGGGGTGAGATTGGGAGTTTCCACTGTAACAACTCTATCAAGGACATCTCCATCCTTCTAAAGCTGCCCAGTTCGAGTGTTGGCGACGCGATTGTGAAGTGGAAACGGGAAGGAACAACCACAGGCAAACCAAGAGCAGGCAGATCACGTGTACTGACGGATACGGGCCGTCGAGTATTGTTGAGGGCGGTTGTAAGAAATCGTGTGAAATCAACAGAAGGAATCATTCTTTAGTTTCAAAGTTCGACGAGCAATCCAGCTAGCGCAATGGCTGTGCGAACGGAGTTAGAAGGAATGGCATACAACAGGTGTGGAACTCCTCATAAGCCACAAATTTCTATAGTCTGCGCTCAATGACCCTTGAAGTGGTTTAAATAGCGACTCCGGCACACGGTGGACGGCTGGGAACGAGTAATTAGAAGTGCTGAATCACGCATTATCCTATGGAAATTTGAAAGGAGGGTTTGAGTTTAGAGAACTCCTGGAGAACGTTACCCGGTATCTTGTGTAGGGTCAACGTTGACGTACGGAGGAGGTGGTGTTGCAGAATGGAGGTGTTTTTCGTGGTTGGGGTGTGGTCCCTCTGTATTGTGCTGAAGAAAACGCTAAACTCGGAAGGAGATGCACACATTTTGCAGCACTGGTACAGTAGAGGAAAACTTCAGAGACGATGATTGCACCAGCCTGACAGTGCACCTTGTCGTAAATCAGGATCTGTGAGGCACTGTTGTGTGTACAATAACATTCGCGAAGTGGACTGGGCTGCACATGGTTGTCTCCTGAACTCAATGGAACACCTTGCTCTTGAGCAAGAACTTGTTGCTGTTCCCTTACAGGCATTCAGACACCTCACTGAAAGTGTCCCCAGCAGAGTTGAAGCAGTCATAAAGCGAAAGGTGGATACACACCATGTTAATGTCCACTAATAGGTATCCGGATACTTCCGATGAGATAATGTATGTTGAAGGTGGTGCCATAACCTGGACTTGGAAACTATAAGCCCCATCCATACGTTATCGCCCTCGACTTTGAACTACTGGCGTGCTCCGCCTTACAACTGTTCACGATATCTTTTTAAACGGAGCCCAAAGTTTCATCTCGATTGTGGAATTATATTGCTGAACAATTTTTGTGGTTCTACTGTCTTCTATACGTTGAACATGATACCTCCACTTTATGTTGTATTTCTCATAACGTCTGAAACAGACTCCACATTTAATTCCTGTCTAAAGTCAAAATTCTCCTGTGCTAGGAGCGAGTACTCCGTTTATAGCGGAGAAATATCGTATCAGTCATTCTGTCTTATCTGGTCTGCTTTTGCTTTCGAACAACAGTAACGGGAGATTTTTAAGGCTTTCGTGATCGCTTGTCTACAAGCTACCTGTTGGCTTCTGTCTCGGGTTCTTCGGTCGACGTTTGTCTGATGATTTTTCTGACGTTCCGCCAGCACGAAGCTGTAGAAATACACTTCACCAAGAGAGAAGAAAACCTCAAGGGAAACGGATCCTGGCGTCCCGTGCCGCAGCGAACGATCGTCGCAGCTAGCAAGAGAAACGCACCGGAAATGACCCCGGAGAAACCCGTGGAGATTGGCGCTCCAGGTACATACGGTCTGCGGCCGCGAGCTCGGCTCCAGTCCACCACCAGCAATGGAGAGCCAAGCTCTGACAATGCCAGCTACTCGTGCTGGCGAAGCGTCAGAAAAATCATCAGACAAACGTCGGTGGAAGAACTCGATACAGAAGCCAACAGGCAACAGGCAGTTTGTCACTAACGGAAGAACTATAACTTTGTAAAGTTTCAGTAGCGTTTCCTTTCCAACTGTATGCTTTAATGTTCGTTGCATTGTATTACAGAATTTCATAAATCTTTGAAGTTTAATTCCAACACTATCTGATTTTGTATACTTTAGAGTATTTCCGAGAGGTTTAAATTTATTTGTTCATGTATTTGCTTTTCTCTTGTTGGCTATAGCCATCGGCACTCCAACGTTTTTCTTTTACTTTTGTGAATTGAGTAATCATATGACGAACATATGTATCGCCGTCTGTACTCGGTTCTCAGCAAACACCAAATGTGTAAAATATACGTTATTCACAACAAGAGCCATTTTACTGACTGAAACCAATGTTTGACCACAGCAAAATACACGTTAAAAAGGGTGGGTGGAAGTGGACATCCTTGTCTATTCCTTTGGTTAATTTTTTCAGAGGTTGATTAACGTTCCAGAGGATCTCCTGAATCCACCCACTTGTGTATCGAAATCCCAGCCGAGTGATGGTTTCACAGAGGTCAACGACACTCAGTTGCTGTTGATGATTCGACAAGACAGCCTACGATAGCCTTCGGCCTGGAAGGAGACCCCGCCGTCAGCTGTCACATCTCGACATCCATGCAAATAAGTGATAAACTGAACAGTCCTACCAATTCTTTGCCTTCCAGAGTTTTGCGACGTAACGTAAGCATAATGAATAGGTAGTGACTGTTGAGAACTTGTAGCCCGGATTTCCTGCTTATCGCAAGAAGTCGCCTTAACCATCAAGGGTTTTTCTTGCTGATGAAATAACCTTCTCTTTTTTAATTTGAAACAGAAATAAAATATTCTCCAGAAACATCGTTGAGGGATGAGTTGCTTTCAACTTGAAAAGGCCACGTGCCTTCGATATTTTTGCTTTATAAAAAAATTTCTTCGTTCTTCGCTAATGAAATTATTTCTTTCTACGAGGAATAACGTTGCCTATTAAACAATAAAGAATAAACAGAAGGCTTAGACAAACTTGTTGAGAAGTAAAACTCTTGTTTCAAACCTGAAATTTTCTTGAACAAGGGACAGTTCTTGGAACATAAGTCTTATAGTAGATGAAGTCTTCTTGACGGCATTAATTAGTTTTCGTGACTGAAAACCGTTACCGCATAAGTGAGCTAAGCCTATCGGTGTAGACCGACTGTTTGGCGCTCGCACTTCAACACCTGACCCGCTGCCCCGTGGGACAATAAGCATTAATGCCTTGCTCTTGCCACACATACTTGGACGTATTAACCAACCTAAAAACATATGACTTTTAATAGCTGTAATTATTAGTCTGCAGAGGACGTATATACCGATGTAATGTTGTTCGGTGCACCGTCCTCAGTCGGCATTAGACATATCGGCACTAATACCCGTTACACCCTGTATAAATGATCCGGTGGATAACGTTGGACGGACCGCATATGCTGGTGCAATTAGTAGGAAAGTTGCGACGGCAAGGAACTATAGCGCATTTCAGGAAGACCTGCAGAGGTAAAACGAACTGTCGAGCACATATGGGCGGAAAAGCCACCGGCTATATTTACAAAAAAATTGTTCAAATGGCTCTGACCACTACGGGACTTAAATTCTAAGGTCATCAGTCCCCTAGAACCTAGAACTACTTAAACCTAACTAACCTAAGGACATCACACACATCCATGCCCGAGGCAGGATTCGAACCTGCGACCGTAGCGGTCGCGCGGTTCCAGAGTGAAGCGCCTAGAACCGCTCGGCCACTCCGGGCGGCCTATATTTATTTCACTGGAACTGTAACAGTCGTAAAACATTTCGCTATGACTGCCCGATGTTGCCTGAAGTGGAATGACCACAACACTAGTTGTAGGATACCACAGACAGGTACTACAGTGAGGTTCAGTGAAGGAGACCCTAGAGAAATAACTTACTTCCAACACAGGCGTAGAATACCTCTTCTCACGTTGTTGGTGGTCATTGAGCTCGCAATAAGTGTAGTAACGCAATCAGTCTGCAACACAATAGTCGACAGGCAAGTGGAATACTCTTTCCACTAGTGCAGTTACGTAAGTTTCGGAACAACTGCGACTTGAGAGTAATAAGAAGAAGGTGTTGCAAGAAGTGTATATGCCGCCTTTGCAGGCGTGGTAGTAACTTACGGGGTGTAGGTTACGCCTTTTATGCAAAAACGCTGTTTCTTCCTTTTTACCCAAACATGTTTCGGGACCTCAGCGCCATCATCAACGGGTTTTGTTTATTGAAAACTGTAAAAAGTGAACGTATTTTGAGTTGTAACTGTTGTAACTGATCTAACAAAGTGAGACCTAAATAATGTTTTCATTCATTTTTCTTCATACAGTGATTTTACATTATACGGTTTTGCAGAAACAACTGCATGGTGTCCTCTACTGATAGCTTGTCATCTGCAGACTAAACGACGTAAGTGTGACTTTCATCGGCGAGTTAAGACACCCCCTTAATTTTTAAAAACGTGGTTTTGGTATGGCAAAAGGTTCTCGTATTTGTTATTATTCACGTTTTTTTGTGACTGATCCTTCTTCTTTTGTTCTCTGAGGGCATTGCAAACACATATTAATGTTCTTTGTGTAATTTTGCTTTTACAGACGCCTCCTCACTTCGGAAAAACGCGGTGAGCACTATGTTGTTGTGTTTGCTAACTCCGTCGGAGTGCATTTGTTCCCGAGAGAAAGGTGGACGGCGAAGTTGAATTCTGTTTACTTTCTCTCTCTCTCTCTCTCCCTCCGTCCCTCTCTCTCTCTCTCTCTCTCTCTCTGTGTGTGTGTGTGTGTGTGTGTGTGTGTGTGTAAGCTCCTCTTAGCTCTTTGTGTTGCCTTTCCTTTAGAGTTGCTTTAATGTGTTAAATAATGTGCCATTACAGAATATGTTATTTTCATTTAAAAATTGTTTCCCTTCTGATACTGCCTTCTGTGTGTCGAAGTTCTCTTCTACTGTCAGTGTGTGTTATGCACTGTGGCAGTATTTCGGTGTTTTTAAATCTGTTGCTGTTGTAGTTGGGTGTTGGTTATGGGCTATTAAATGGTCAGCAAATGTGCTATGGGTGCTATTACTTCTTAGGGCTCTGAGGTGTTCTAAGTATCTTGTCTTTAAGTTCCAACATGTTTGTCCTATATATACTCATTGGCAAGTGTTGCATTTGAGTTCATATATTCCTGATCTGTTGAATTTATCTGTACGTGTCTTTTGTGTCCTGAGTTTTTTCTTTATTGTGTTGTGTGTCGTGTACCACATTTTAGTCCCTGTATCTTCAATATGTTGCCTGTTCTGTGGACAGTTTTGCTATTGTGGGTGAGTATATACCATTCTGTTTTGTGTGTTTGTTGTTGGGTTGGTTCAAATGACTGTGAGCACCATGCGACTTAACTTCTGAGGTCATCAGTCGCCTATAACTTAGAACTAATTCAACCTAACTAACCTAAGAACATCACACACATCCATGCCCGAGGCAGGATTCGAACCTGCGACCGTAGCGGTTGCTCGGCACCAGACTGTAGCACCTAGAACCGCACGGCCACTCCGGCCGGCTGTTGTTGGGTAAAAAGAAGAAATAGTGTTTTTGCATAAAAGGCGGAACCTATATCCAATAATTTAATTGCAAACATAGAAAGGAAGACAAGAGCTGCAGATCCAAATAGTGTGCTAGTAACATTTCACAAGTGAGCTATTTTTTTTTCGAGTTCCCCGTCGGTCGCGATATTAAAACGACAGTGAAAATCCGATAAAGCCTTGCGCATGTAGGTTGCACAGCGTCTCCAGTATGCCCGTCGGTCGCGTCTCGTTGCAAATTTCAGTTCTGAGAGCATAATGAGCACATAAAGATGATTAAAACAACAGAGTTTCCCGCCAAATGTGAAGCGCGTGCTGTCAGTCGATTTCTTCGTGACGAAAGGTTCTGCCTGCAGCCCACATAACGTAACTGTCATGTGTGACACAAAAGTGCGACAGTGGTACAGGAACTTTGAAGCAGGACGTACAAACGTACATGATGCATGTGGTCAGGGAAGGAAGAGTGTCGGCTGATGACCTTGTTCAGCGAGTGCTTCAGGCGAACCGAGAAATAGTGTTCGAAGGGCAATTAAAAACAAGCGAAGAGGAAGGTATTGTCCTTCTTCATGACAATGCTCAGCCGCACACTGCAGCTGCAACAAAGATGCTCCTTAAAATATAGCTTATTGAAAACAGAACTTACATGATATTAAAAATATTTTTTACTGAGTTCGTATCGATTTCTCTTCCGGGCGACTTCCACTGCTTGGTTTCCCCTCTGCCGCCGGTGGGCTGAATTTTCGCGGCAGGCGAGTCTCATTTGAACAGTGCTGAGAGGAAGTTGGAGCTCCGAGCTGAAGTGGTCGGGACGACGGTTGGCCGATTATGCGGGAAATGACCAAAGGCTCCGTTCCACGAGAGGCTGAGGCTGTTGGCTATTGGTTTTCCATCGAAAGTGCGGCACAGCTGCCTTCCACTGTGTTGCCCTCCATCGAAGTCACCTCTTGGCAACGAGCTGTCAGTGTGTGTGTGTGTGTGTGTGTGTGTGTGTGCGTGTGTGTGTGTGTGTGTGTGTGTGTGTGAATTCCTAAGGGACCAAACTACTGAGGTCATCGGTCCCCAGTCTTACACACTACTTAAATTAACTTATGCTAAGAACAACACACACACTCGTGCCCGAGGGATGACTCGAACCTTCGGCGGAAGGGGCCGCGCAATCCGTGACACTGCGCCTCTAACCGCACGGCCACTCCGCGCGGCAAGCTGTCAGTTGGCGATTCAACTGCAACCTTTTCAGTTGCGTATGATTTCATTTGGAACGACCGTTGTTTGGTCAGTCGTCTCAGCGGGCGATGTGTATTGGATCTTTTGGCCGCTTCTGGACTCTGCATGGCCCTGATTACTTGAAATTCTTTCCTGTTAGTACACAGTGACTGGTTTTAGTATTGTTTGAGTTGCTTGTGGTATCGTTTTTTAGTGGATCTGTGAAGGGATCCACCTAATACGAGTCATGTTGAAATAGACAGAGCAGTTATAGCAACGAGTGTTACACTTTTTAAATTGTTTTTGGGAATTTCATTGTCAATTCAGTGGGTTGTTCGTTAGCTCTAACCCCACAGGGAGACAGCTGTCATGTAGCGGAAACTGTGAGCTGTTCATGAATGCCCTATATTGGTAAGGTGCAGCATTTGTATCTAGTGAACTTTTGATTTGGCAGTCAATCTTAACACTGTACGAGTAGTCGATTTGAGCAGGCAAGTAGTTTTTATTACCTTGGATTAATCTTGTGTTTAAATATTACCCTCTTGTTTAAATGTTTGTCGGTGGGTATTGTTGCCAGTTTACCAAACCTATAAGGTCTTATAGGCCAGCTTGCCGCAACTGTTTTTACATTTGTTGTATTCCTTGTAGCTACCACTGTGGCCTAGTTGTTTTTAAGCAGGGCAGTTACTCTCTCAAATCGTTTTGGAAGGATTGTAAAGTACACTGGTGTCCCAAAGTAAAGAAACAAACGGGAATTTTGCAAGGTTCCGTTTATTTTGCCACAGAACAGTGTAAACAGATGACAAAAAGATAGAAACAGTATAACGAACACAGAAATTACACAACTGAAACATGCATAACGGTAGACAAAAGGTTTCTCTTTTTCCAACTTAACGGATTTGTACACGAATTCCGACAACTGGTTAGTGTGCTCAATGTGGGGTTCACCACATATAGAAGCAATACAGGCCTCAAAACAACGAGGCATGCTGTGAAAGATGTAATCAGTCTCATGTTGATGCAATAACGCCCATTCTTCCTGCAAACCTGCTCTCAGTCTTGGAGAATGGTTGGTGATGGTGACGTGATGCATCCCGTCCCCCTAGTGTATTCCAGGCATGTTCTATGGAATACAGCCAAGCCACACAATGCGTGCAGTATCTGGTGTTTCCAAGAAAACATCAACTACCTGTGTTGTGTGAGGTCGAGCATTATCGTTCATCACAACGAAGTCTGAGCCCACAGCATCTCGCAGCAACCGCAGATGAGATCCCAAGATCTAGTCTCGATACCTGACAGCAGATAAACCTCGCCGATTCACCGGTACAACTTCATGAAGAGGGGTTCAAGTGGTAAACATAATCCTCCTCGATGTCGGTCTCTTTCCACAATGTTTGTGTTCCGAAATCGTGCCATGTTCCCTCCAGAATCGAAGACATCGAGAATCACTCTTCAGACTAAACCGGGACTCACTGTGAAAACAACAACATTGTTGGACCGTCCAGTTCGCATGCTGATGACTCCACTCTAGACAGTCCTATCCGTGAAGACGCGTCAGAGTTAGACATACAACAGGCCTCCGACAATAAAGGCCACCCTGACGAAGTCTTCTGTACACCGTTTGCCTCGATGCAACACGTCCAGTGGATGCTGCGAGCTCACATGTCAGTTGTAGTGCAGTACTGAGCCAGCATTGTAGTGCATTTACAGCCACATAACGGTCCTCTGTTCTGAAGTCACACATGGTCGGCCCTGTCCTGGTCTTGGGGATACAGTTTCTTTCTCTATAATCTGTCGCCACATCAGAGAAACAACACAACGAATCACACCAAGCCATTGGGCAATTTCAATTTGCGACTGTCCTGCTTCCTTTCTTTTTGTAGCCCACTACCGCAGAGAGTGAGGTAGGCATCTTCTCTGTCCCATACTGCACCGTCTTTGACTGTGTACAAAGCGAATGTGGATGTGGGGCTATCCGGCAAACACCACCTCGTTTCACAGGTACCCTGACGTCATCTTGGTATGGTTGCCCCTTGACCAGAATGCCATCTTCCGTGCAGAAGATCGTACGGATATTTGGTTGACAGTCTGTATGATTGTATGGTGAATTAGACGCAGGGCGGGGAAATATCTGCATTAATTTTGGACACCAGTGTACCATGATCTATTTATATTGTTTTTCTTTTTAATCTGCTTAAAATGAAATATTTCTAAGCCTTCTGGGGCTCTATTGATCTCGACCGTATTCTAAGCCTTCTGGTGATTGATAATTTTAATTTTGATCTTATTGTAACTTCTTAAGGGAATTATAAAGTAAATTCTAGGCCATCCGGCACTCTGTGATTATTGATGGTGAACCTGTAATTTTCTTTTTCTTCTTCTTCTACTCTCTCTCTCTCTCTCCCTATTTTTTTTTTTTTTTTTTTTTTTTAAGGGGGATATGTTTCGATGCAGATTTTAAATCCCTTCTAGGGCTCTGTAATTATTGGTTGTTGTTAACCGGCTTTTCATTTCATTTCATTGTAAAGAAAAATTATGAATGTTTTCACGAAATGAATGTAGACGTTGTCAACCGCAAGTGATGTTGAACGTGACGCTTGGCCCTTCCATGAATTCCTGCCGCCACCAATTAACGAACTTCTCAATTATGAATAATGTACATCGTCAAGGCTTAATTGACAACTCTAAAAAAAATCAGAGATAAGCATATGAAAGGTAAAACAGATTTCTATGGGAAAAACAACATTCGTTTTCCTTGAAGAAACAAATGATTTTTTTAAGAAAACAGAGGCTTCCTCCTCTTATAACTGTTTCGTCGTCGATGTCGTAAATGTTAATGTTGCCAAATATAATGTTATGTCCCTTTTGAAATAATAATATTTTAATTCTTAAAGATCAGGTGTCTGCCAGTAATTGTCGGCAACCGTTTGATATCACACTGTTGAATCTGTTAGCGGTTCAAATGGCTCTGAGCACTATGGGACTTCACATCTGAGGTCATCAGTCCCCTAGAACTTAAAACTACTTAAACCTAACTAACCTAAGGACATCACACACATCCATGCCCGAGGAAGGATTCGAACCTGCGACCGTAGCGGTCGCGCGGTTCCAGACTGAAGCGCCTAGAACCGCTCGGCCACTCGGGCCGGCGAATCTATTAGTGAATTAATATTTTTCAGATGGAAATTACTAACTATATTGTGCCATCGCATTTGTAATGTGTCTTCCCAGAGGCAAACTCATATTCACGCACAGCATATTTTTTATTAAATTAAATATTCCTCTCTCTTTCACGTGTCAAAACAGAAAGATACATTACATCCTGCAGCGTTTTCACTGGGAAAAGTTTAATCACTCAACATACAGTCCGGTCTTGGCTCCGCTGTTTTTCATTTCTTTGTTCGCATGGACTGCTGGCTACGTTAATAGAATTTTGGCGCAGAGAACGTGCTGGAGACCAGCTTGGAGAATTGGAAGAAAGCACAGTCAAAGGTATTGGAAAATTTGTACAACCCTATGGCAGATGTCTTAGTTGGAGCGGCGACTATGTAGAGTAGAAGCTGGAAAGTGTAGCTAAATGTTGCAAATAAACATTTTTGATTTTCACTGTGGTTTATGTTTGGCGGCCAATCAGATCTGGAGAAAGAAAATAACGTCCTTAAATACTGATGTTCGCCTGTTTTGAGTTATTATTATGCCAACTAAAACACATCCAGTGCCAAAAGATGGGCCGCGTAGACCAAAAACTGTGACACATTTCAATAATATTGATACACTAGCTGATGGTATAGCTATATAAATAAACCTTTCATTAAGATTGTTATACTTGTGGAGCTCCGTATTACGAAAGTATTCACACTCGTTTGACGGATTCCTAGAATATTGCTCTGGGAACCTTACCAGACGTCCCAAAAACGAGCACCATGATTCATAAGGAGTTCGTTCTGTAAATCTGAAATATGCTTTACAAAACTGCAGTGGTTCAAAAATGACCTTGAGCACTATAGGACTTAACATCTGAGGTCAGCAGTCCCCTAGAAATTAGAACTACTTAAATCTAACTAACGTAACGCCATCACACACATCCATGCCAGAGGCAGGATTCGAACCTGCGATCGTAACAGTCGCGTGGTTCCGGACTGAAGCGCCTAGAACCTCTCGGCCACCGCGGCCGGCCAAAACAGCAGTGGCAAGGGAGGTTACGTACATATACCACATATACCGTTAAAATTTCGAGAGTGGATGCTGCAAGATGATGACGGTAGTATTTTACTTCCTTACACCTACATCTCGCTGAAATACGCCATATGCACTTCCTCTGTTACACTTCAATCGCTAAGCGTTCCCCTTTTACGATATCTTTCATTTCCTCGTTATTACTTGAATTCTTCTCCCTATATGTTTGTATCTTATGACTTTGAAAGGTAATAATTAGTCACTAATCTTGTTAATTTGTTTATTACATTTTGCTGTGTTTTCCTTATTTATATTAATTCATTCCTAATGTAATCACTGTTAATTATGTGTGATCAGTGACATCATTTTACTGCTCTGATAGATCCCTTTTCCACTACTTCTCCTCTCTTTATACGTGATCCATCTCTCACTCCCATACAAGAAATTAGTAACAGCCATGTTGGTATAAAATAGCAAACGTGTCCCTTTCCGTGTATTATTTTTATTTATTGTCCGACATATAGGACAGAATTTTGCTATCTTGTATTCTGTATCTCTAATATATTCACATGTAATGTTTCATCTTGGGCAGTTAAACCAACTTGTTTTTTAACGACAATTTTCGAACTTTTGAGGTCTCTTCTGTTCAACGTTTCAACGCTTGAGTAATTTTCTTGTTGATAGCAATAGGTTATATTCTTTATCTATTCTTCCCAACAAATGTATTCCGTTCTGCAGATCATTTCCTTTTTCGACAAGAAGTGTGGCATTGTTGCATACAAGAGACAAGATAAAATAATGTCACCATCAATCGCAGTACCAAACTACGATTTCTATTCTCGTACTGCATCGTCCAGATATTCGTTGAAAAGTGTAGGTGATACACTACACCCTTGTCGCAGCCGTTTATTTGTCAGTATGGGCTGTAGTAAGTTATCATGAAAATCTGGGTTGATATTAGTATCCTTATACGGACTTCTCTGTCAAATGGAATGGATAACCTCTGTTTTTCCTTGTTCTTCGTAGATGTTCTCAGTTATATCTGAGAACTTCGTTCTTGTTATTCCATCCTTATTCTTCCTTCAAAGCTCATATAAATTTTGAATATTATCCGTCTTTCCCTATAGTTTAATATAATTTTTCTGAGAATTTCATACATCTTCCTACGTTTTACGTCGGAAAATCCTACGAACTTGTCTTAATTTTTCTTTTCAGTCTTGCTTTCATTATCGTCTGCAGTGTCAGAACTTCTTGTGAGGTGGGTTGCCTTTCCTAAGGCCAAACTGATTGTCCTCTTAGTTCTTCAATTTTACTTTCTTCTGTGTAGTATCCTTGTCAACAACTTAGGTGCATCAGCTATTAAGCTGATTATGTAACTGTTATCGCACCTACCTATTTTTTTTTCGAAAATATGATGGTATGTGTCTGGAATCTCCAGATTCTATAAACCTTATTTGACTTATGCAGACTCAGTCTTCGGGGAGATCTGTAGACGTACTCTCCTGCAGGAAGATGGTATCAAACGCTTTTAGATCGCATCAACAAAGACAAAAATTCTTTGTTATGATAATAGAAACTTGTGACGTCCGAAAGCCGGGTTCACTACTGGCCATTAAAATTACTGCACCAAGAAGAGATGCAGAAGATGAACGGGTATTCATTAGACAAATATATTATACTAGAGCTGACATGTTATTATATTTTCACGCAATTTGGGTGCATAGATCCTGAGAAATCAGTACCCAGAATAACCGCCTCTAGCCGTAATAACGGTCTCGATACGACTGGGCATTGAGTCAAACAGAGCTTGGATGGCGTGTACAGGTACAGCCGCCCATGCAGCTTCAACACGACACCACAGTTCATCAAGAGTAGTGACTGGCGTATTGTGACGAGCCAGTTGCTCGGCCACCATTGACCAGACGTTTTCAGTTGGTGAGATCTAGAGAATGTGCTGGCCAGGGCAGCAGTCGAACATTTTCTGTATCCAGAAAGGCCCGTACAGGACCTGCAACATGCGGTCTTGCATTATCCTGCTGAAATGTAGGGTTTCGCAGGGATCGAATGAAGGGTAGAGGCACGGGGCGTAACACATCTGAAATGTAACAAACACTGTTCAAAGTGCCGTCAATGCGAACAAGAGGTGACCGAGACGTGTAACTAATGGCACCCCATACCATCACGCCAGTATGACGAATACACGCTTCCAATGTGCGTTCACCGCGATGTCTCCAAACACGGATGCGATCATCATGATGCTATGAACAGAACCTGGATTCATCTGAAAAAATGACGTTTTGCCATTCGTGCACCCAGGTTCGTCGTTGGGTACACCATCACAGGCGCTCCTGTCTGTGATGCAGCGTCAAGGGTAACCGCAGCCATGGTCTCCGAGCTGATAGTCCATGCTGCTGCAAACGTCGTCGAACTATTCGTGCAGAAGGTTGTTGTCTTGCAAACATCCCCATCTGCTGTCTCAGGGATCGAGACGTGGCTGCACGATCTCCTACAGCCATGCGAATAAGACGCCTGTCATCTCGAGTGGTAGTGATACGAGGCCGTTGGGATCCAGCACGGCGTTCCGTATTACTCTCCTGAACCCTCCGATTTCATATTGTGCTAACAGTCATTGGATCTCGACCAACGCGAGCAGCAATGTCGCGATACGATAGACCACAATCGCGATAAGCTACAATCCGACCTTTATCAAAGTCGGAAACGTGATGGTACGAATTTCTCCTCCTTACACGAGGCATCACAACAACGTTTCACCAGGCAACTACGGTCAACTGCTGTTTGTGTATGAGAAATCTGTTGGAAACTTTCCTCATGTCAGCATTTGTAGGTGTCGCCACCGGCGCCAACCTTGTGTGAATGCTCTGAAATGCTAATCATTTGCATATCACAGCATCTTCTTCCTGTCGGTTAAATTTCGCGTCTGTAGCATGTCATCTTCGTGGTGCAGCAATTTTAATGACCAGTAGTGTATGTACAAGCATTCCACGTGATATTATAGCTTGTTAAAAAAGGCAAGCTATTAGGACAGGTGCAAGCAGCACAGCAACTAAAACAACAAAGACCAGTATCTTGATAGAAACGCGAAGTTTCTGGGGCAGCTTAATTAAGGAGTCCATCGAAACAAAGGTCACAAAATCTAATAAAGCGGGTCGACGGTAAAGTGTAAAGAATCTTTGGATCCGGCACCCAGCTTATTATAAGGTCACCCGTTTCTATGGAAGCTGGAAAACGCCGAGAGAATGTGCATTTCTTGGATTAACAGCGCAGGCGCCAGAAAGCAATTGAGCATCAAAGGGCGTAGCGTGCTCCAGGACTGGAACTCGATTTTAAATAGCGGCGCGACACCAGTAATAGCTCAGAGTCTGAATTAAGGCAGCGAGTACACGTAGTAGCGCTGCTCACACCACATGAAGAGAACGACAAGGTCGCTCATCGAAAATGGAACAACAGCTCGGGTGAACACCCTAAAACGCATTAGTCAGTCACGCGAGAAATCTGAAAGATCACGTCACCACAGCTGACTCTTCTCTGAATCGAAATGGGAGGAACGCTCTTATTCGAATGACTCTGCTCTTCTGTGAGGATTTTACCTGTTTGGACAGCAAAGAGTGAAGGTGCTGTTTTGAACTGGGTAAGCAAAAGGGAGAGCCTCAAACCCCTTATCGTGTTCCTGTGGCTGCATTCCCACAAACACCTCGGCAGTTCGACTGTGAAAGAAAAGAAGCGAGCAGTGTGGAGCGATTTTATCTCACGTTGCAGCACGCTATTTGCCTTAAACTTATTCTTGACTTCTAGCTTATAGACCATGCAGTGGAAAACTGTAGGTGGGACGGGAAAATAAAAAACAAACTTATTACTCTTTCCTACAGAGGTGGTCAGTTTGTAAATCCTATTATGGAATCCTTTGCAGTGCAGAGCAGATACGGTACACAGCTGTATACATATACATATACGACGTCACACACGAGGCCACCCTCTAACGTGGCGCCGAATAGATGTGCTCAACGGCCACGTAGATGGTGCACATAACGGAACCATGTTACGCCTCGGCCACACGACTTACAAATATTCGTTTCATCCGCCAATATTTAGATACAGTCTCTCGAATGGGACGGATATCGGTAGATGCACATGTACAGATAATCAAACTATCACAATTTCGGAAAAATGGGTCATTTATTCAAGAGACACAACTTCGCAAATTGAAGAAGTCAATAACGCGTTCATCCTCCTCTGGCCGGTATGGGAGCAGTTCTTCGGCATGACACTGCCAGATAGAGTCGGGTGTTCTCCAGAAGAATATCATGCGAAATTCTGCCCAGTTGGCGAGCTAGATCGTCAAAAGCCCCAAATGGTCGGAGGGCTCTGCCCGTAATGGTCCAAACGTGGTCAACTGAGGAGATATCCGACGACTTTGTTGGCCACGGTACGGTTTGGCAAGCGCGAAAGCAGGCAGTAGAAAGTCTCGCCGCGTGCGGGCGGGCATTACCTTGCTGATATATAAGGCCAGGATGCCTTGCCATGAAGGGCAAGAAAACGTGGCGAAGAGTATCGTCAACGTACCGCTGAGCTGCAAGGTTTGCCGCGTATGGCAACCAAAGAGCTCCTACTAAGAAAATAAATGGCATCCCAGATCGTTACTCCCGGCAGGCCGTGTGGAAGGCGACAAGCTGCTATCCCACCAATGTTCGGGGTGTCCCCAGACGGGACTCATCACTGAAGACAATTCTACTCGAAACAAAAACAGTCTCGGTTGCGAGCTTTGATATGCCTGGACTAGCAGGACAGAGCGGATTAGGTTGTGGAACGGGGCCAAAATGAGTTCCTGTCAGTTACACTCAACATACAAACTTCATTTATCAACGCACAATATTACAACAAGGATGCAAAACACCCAAAACTTTAATAGACCTCCTTTGACTAACTTAGGATCGGCTGAAGGCCATATTCAAAATCCAAATCACAAGGCTTAAGCAAAATTGAAATACAAGGTTCTTCTGGAGGTTTCACGCAAGAATATTTTCTAAATTTTCAATCTTATCGGCTATTTAATTTTAATGGAACTAGGCTGGTAGTCGCATATGAAGCAATAAGAGGAGTTTCAATCCAAAGCCAGAACGCTTTATCTTAAAACATTTCATGCAAATTGGGCTGAAGGCCCCTTCAAACACATAACAATCTTACGCGTTAAGGGCAAGAGAAGAAAATTAATTTAAGAGATATTAAAACTCGGCTGGAGGCCGGTCACCAACAAATAATTTAACGTCTTAAGTCCTAGAAGAAGAGTTTCAATTTTGATGGGCAGAGGGCCAAATCTTAAAACATTTCATGTAGAATGAAGAATAACAATCTCATGCCTTAAGGGCAAGACAAGGACATTAATTTAAGATATATTAATACTCAGCTGAAGGCCACATATCAGAAAATATGTTTAACTGCTTAAGCCCTAGGAAGAGTTTCGACATAAAAGGCAGATGATCTTATCTTAAAACCTTTCCAGTAAAATTCGGCCGAATGCCCCATACAAAAATATAACAATCTATGCCTTAAGGGCAAGACAAGAACATTAATTTAAGAGATATTGATACTCGGCTGAAAGCCACACATCAACCAAATAACTAAAATCCAAACAGGGAAATTACTACATAACACACAAGGAACGGCGCTCAGTAGTTTCCGAAGGTTAGCCTGGAATTGTAACTCTAACGCCCATTTAGGTGAGACAGGCAGCCTGTCCAACGACTTCTTAGTCTGGAGGCAACCCAACTGACAGACAGCCGACCAACCAATCAACCAAATCAGTTCCGCTCCACGCAACGATTAAAACGACCACAAGATTTCAATACCCGACACACAGAACATTGGCGCCCACAACGACCAACAGCAACTCAGCTGCCGAACTACACGCCGCACTGGGCAGTAACAACAAGACGAGGAAAATACACTGCCTAAAATTACGTCAATGACCAGGGCAGGTAACCGGAACGTCAACGGCAACGAATCAGAAGATACCGCTGGTGAAGTTCCATAACAGCGAATAAATTAAGTAAAATTCCACAGTAAGATGGCTGGAATCTTAACCGACTTAAATACACACACATTGTTGTTCATGGGAATGTCCCAAGAGCGACAACCAGGATCAAACGAAGAAATGTAAACAGTTGAGGCTCTATAGTAAGTGAGGACTCAACTTTCATATCCAAGATCGGTGGGCGACGAACTTCGCAGAACTCACAAGCAGCACCACACACTCGAACCGCGCGTGCACGCCGCCAGTGGCTCCAGCCCGACTCTGCGCGACGGGGGCTCGCTTGCTGCTCCACGCCAACAGACCGACTGGACTGCTGGTCCGTCCGCGACTGCTGCTCCGTCACCACTGCAGTGCTGGTGCGTCTCCCACTCACCGACTACCCGACACACGACCACTCGGAAATACTATCGGTCGCTCCGAAGATGGTACGACAGTGCGCTTATCGATACGCGCTGCTGCTGCCACTTACTGGCAAGTAAGGCAGAAAGTTAGAGACGCCAGTAAATGGAATAAGAAAACAAGGCAGAACTACCGTACTAGAAGATGACAAACAATTAATGGGATGTACATGAGCCGTGCACGGTTCAAACTTATTTAATGTCAATGACGCGTATCACCGTTTTGGGTCATTATCAGATGTGTAAAAGTAGCTAGATACGCAACCCATCAGTTACAAAACCAGATACAGTGTAAAATAGACACCAAGGTAACCGGATATATATTTCGCAACCGAGACTGTTTTTGCTCTGGAACACTTTTAAACCTGTTGCTGTAACAGAGCATATGGCCCGACATGGAGTAGTAATGGCCTGTGGTGCCATTTGTTGTCATAGGCGGCACCCTCACAGCACTGCGACGGTATTCTACGCCCCGCTTTGTTATCATTTTTGACAAGTCATCCTGGGCTTACATTTCAACAAGATACTGCCCGCTCACACACAGCGATGGCTTGCTTCTACTGCTTGTCTTCCTGCTTGCCAAAGTCTAACCAGCCATGTCGCCGGATCTCTCCAAAAGTTTGGAGCCCTACAACTAACTCTGGATTTTGACAGTCTAACGTGCCAGTTGGACAGAATTTGACATGGAACCCCTCATGAGGATATTCAATGACTCTATCAAACAATGCCAAACCGAGTAATGGCTTACATAAGGGGCAGAGTTGGACCAAGCCGTTATTGACATGCTCAACTTGTGAAGCACTTTCTCTTGAATAAATTGTCTGTTTTTCTGAAATAATATTCATTTGTCTGTCAGTATACGTATATACGCTATGTGATCAAAAGTATCTGGACACCTTGTTAAAAATGACTTACAAGCTCGAGGCGCCCTCCATCGGTAATGCTGGAATTCAATATGGTGTTGGCCCACACATAGCCTCCATGACATTCTCGCAGGCATACGTTCAGTCAGGTGCTGGAAGGTTTCTTGGGGAATGGCAGCCCATTCTTCACGGAGTGTTGCACTGAGGAGAGGTATCGATGTCGGTCGGTGAGGCCTGGCAAGAAGCCGGCGTTCCGAAACATCCCAAAGGTGTTCTACAGGATTCAGGTCAACACTGTGGAGGCCAGTCCATTACAGGGATGTTAGTGTTGTGTAACCACTCTGTCACAGGCCGTGCATTGTGAACAAGTGCTCGATCGTGTTGAAAGACGCAGTCGCCATTCCCGAATTGCTTTCCAACAGCGGGAAGCAAGAAAGCGCTCAAAATATCAATGTAGGCCTATGCTGTGATAGTGCCACGCAAAACAATAAGGGGTGCAAGCCCCCTCCATGATAGACACGACCACACCATATCACCAGCGCATACCCACATCCTGCCATCGAATCGCAACATTGTGTACCGTGATCGTCATTCCACACAACGTTTTTCCACTGTCCAGTCGTCCAGTGTTTACGCTCCTTACACCAAGCGACACGTCGTTTGGCATTTACCGGCGTGATGTGTGGCTTATGAGCAGCCGCTCGCCCATGAAAACCAAGTTTTTTCACCTCCCGCGTAACTGTCATAGCACTTGCAGTCGATTCTGATGTAGTTTGGAATTCCTGTGTGATGATCCGGATAGAGACGTCTGCCTATTACACATTACGACCCTCTTCAATTGTCAGCGGTCTCGGTCAGTCAACAGACGAGTTTGTACGCTTTTGTGCTGTACGTGTCCCTTCACGTTTCCACTTCACTATCACATCAGAAACAATGGACCTAGGGATGTTTAGGAGTGTGGAAATCTCGCGTACAGACGTATGAGACAAGTGACAATCACCTGACCACGTTGGAAATCCGTGAATTCCCGAAGCACCGCATTCTGCTCTCACGGTGTCTAATGACTACTGAGGTCGCTAATGTGAAGTACGTGGCAGGAGGTGGCAGCACAATGCACCTGTATGGTAAACGTATGTTTTTGGGGGTGTCCGGATACTTTTGATCACATTATGTATTTATATCAGATGTGTCTGGATTCCTCCATGGTGCGTCGTTTTTTCTGTCTTGGAGTGTATGAAGCAACATAGGGTGATGATTCACTCACTCAATGATTGACTCACTCAAAAGTTCGAAAATTTAAGCGGCCGCTCACTGCCGATGGGTCAGTTCCAGTTTCAGCTGCAGTTACTAACGAGTGGACAGCAGTTATCAGCAAGTACACTAAGTTGCTGCTGTCATCGCCGGGTGTCGTTGCAGCGTTTATCTATTAAGAATCTGAACTTAGAAACTGTCCATGACACCAGACCAGACTGAGCAACTGTTTGATTAGGCGGTCATCATTCAGTGAGTTAGGTTAGACTAGTGACACGCCTTCTCATCAACCTGTAGATGAGTATTCATTATGTACATTCTTTCAATAAGTGATTACTAATAGTTTCTCATAGTATTATCAGCATTATTTCAATTTTAGTTTAACACTGCCCTGTAACTAGACAGTTGGAGTGTGCAAGCGCACTTCCTCATTAAAACAACTGATTTCTGTTGTATGGAGTTAGCTTCCTGGGTGCCAAACTTATTTAGTGAATACAAAACTGCAATTATTATCGGCACCCTCCTTCGTGTTACCCTTCCTACACACCAACCGCTACTCCCTTTTGTTTCTTAGTATCTAGGCCAACACTTGCTCTCATTTCCACACTTACAGCCCAAGAGCATCCTGTAATCGTAAGCTCACTCCATAATCCTACAGAATACCTATCGTTTTGCTGCTCTAAATATGTATCGTAGTGGACGTCTTTATATATACATTTCTATTTTACCTTTTAATTTATTTATTCTAATCAAAATCGTAGAAAGTGAAAAGTTTAAGCTTTTGAAAATACTGTTATGGAATTAGTTTTTTTATTAATTTTAAGAGACAAATGCAAATGTTTCGTATTGGTGTGTATTTAACCTCTTTGTTTAAAAAAAGTTGTTTTTATCGCTGGCAGGAGGAAGTGAAGCAACAACAAAGAAACAGAATGACAAGACATGACACTCAAAACGGAGGCCAGTAGCATTCGCCCCTCACACTTGACTATTTATCTGCTATGAATGCTGTCTTTACAACTGGGAGAATGTCTTACACGTGTGGGACAGAAATAGTACCTTATGGGTCATCTGTTGAAGCTACATTTTGCCACCCAGCATACGAGCAGCTGAAGCGAAGTTGATGCATGTGCACTGCCTCTAGACATGGCCCCAAGCCAGCGGCATGTCAGGGCCGTGACGTACTCTGCTGGTACGATTCCTTTTGTGGTATACCCACAATCCTGCGAGGAAGTAAAACAGCTATAGTAGTTCAATGGAAGATAGCCCACGAGATTGAGACGAATTATTTGAACACCAGCGATGAGAAAATTAATTTAGTCTCTTTTCTGGATAAAAAAAACACGAACACTTCTACTGCCAGAGATCAGCAAGATTACAAAAAAAAAAAAGGACATAACACTGATAATTATCATTTACGCATAATCCGTGCATATGGAGACAAGGTTATTAAAATAAAAAGCTGCCATTGCAACGCAAGTGCTACGTTCTCTTTTAAGAAGGCAGCCTAAGAGCATCTAACAATCAGCCTAGTGACTCAGGTGCAACTGTTGATTAGAGCGCTACCGGAAATTTGCGAAAACATTCTTAGCAATTCCTTTTACGGACATTCAACTGGAACGTCTGGGCTCATACAAATATTTTCTGTGGGGAGCACTCTGCTTCTAGTGGCTCCAAAGGTAAGGGATTCGCATACATCTCGAGAGCGCCATATTTCACGTGACCTCAGAAATATTTCAGAATTAAGTGACAATAATTGAGCCGTGCTGCGGCTCGCGTTGGTGCTGTTTGTATGTGACCGCCCTCTGTTGGAGGCCAGGCCGTATCGTTTAGTTGACATGGCTGGGGTTGTTTGTCTTCTTCTCGTGTTGACTGCCGCCACTTGGTTTCGGAAGCATTGCCTGTCCGCTAGTGGCAGCGGCGGTGGTTATCGATATGCAGTAACTGTTGCCCTATCTTTGAGGTGACGTCGTCGTTCTTCCAGGTCGTGTCAGTGTGCAGTTCGGTTGGGGATTCAGGAGGAGCCGCGTCAGCGTAGTGCAAGAACACGCCGGGACTGCTGGCAGCACGCATGGACTGCAGGATCGGAGGTCTCTGGTCATAAGGGTGCACGACCTCGTCGTAAACGGGATCCTGCCAGCTCTGAGTGCATTTGGATTCAAGAAGAGAAACCTCCACCATTGTGAGATCTTGCGACTCTCCAGTGACTTGGGTTCGTGTTGCTGTTCGGAGTGTTGCTGAGGTGAAGAGCAGCGAGTGGAGTGTTTAGGGAAGGCGGATCTGATTAGCTTTCCTGGGCTTCTAATTACTATTTATTGCGTTCAGTTTGTTACCATCTGTTAAGTTCAACGAGCGGCATTTTTCTTGCCTCGTGGCCGCTAACGCCCCAGTTACCTGCCTTGGGGGTTTGTGCGTGTAACGGCAGTGGACGTTTCCTCGCCTTGCGCTGCTGTCCGGTAAGGCGTGTAGTTTTGACAGCTTTCTTGATTGAGGTTGGTTGGCGATACTTCTACTCTGGTGGTAGTGATTCCTTTCTCGTTCCAGGCGCTCTAAGCAAAGTATTTGGCCGACGGAGTCCAGCTCGCCGGTTCCGGCTTTGATGTATTTTTATATCTTTGCGTTTGGTTTATTGGACGTCAGGTAGCCTCAGCAACATTATCATTAGTCATTCGTTAGACTGCCACTAGTCTGAGTTACCATCTTGTGGAGTGAATGCAATTCTTGGCTGCCTATCTCGTCACTCGCGAAATTGTTTTTTTGCCGGACCTTCTCGGAGGTCGATTCCTGGTGCACCAGCTGCGACTGACCCTTATGCGTTATTATTGTATTTGCTGTTTTATTGTATATTTCTAAATCTTTTTATATAATTGCCATTTTTGGCATTACAGTAGGTTTAAATCGTAGTGCTACCAAGTTCACTATCATTTTGTCTCACCCGTTTGGTGATCATTTACCTGCCCTTTTAAATTAACCTTTGCTATTGCATTGCTGTTTTACAGTGTGTCTGTTGAATTTTTTTAATTACCGTAATTCGCGTTAAAGGCCTTCTGCCGTGACTGTGGTTACTTGCCTTAACATTCTAATTGGGATCACATTGGCTTGTTTTTAAAACATTGTTTGCTGTGTCTGTATTTTATGCTCCCTTGGTAAATTGCAACGCACTGAAAGCACTATTAATTACGCAGTTGTTTATTCTTTCATTAATAACGTGTGATATCTTTATTTTTTGCTGAGTCTGGAATTACCGTTTTAAAATAAATGTGTGTAATCGCAAAAGGGAACCAACAGTAACTGATCACGATCCCGCCCACAATCGTAGCCCAATCCTGCCTTCCTTGACGACCAGGTTTCAAATGAATTCAGTAATGTTCCAGGTCTGCTCCATGCATGATATTCGTTTTCTAAAGGCTGGGTGATATTACCCTGTTGACAGTCTATTTGTATCTGTGTGGTGGACGAAAAGAGTACTGGAAAACAATCTCCTCAAAAAACCCTGAGTAGTCTTCGTGCGCTTGAAGAAAGCATACGATATAATCGACAGATAATTGTTATTCGACTTACTCATAAAATTCCGATTTAATGCCAGAACAACGAAATGACCCAGGAGATGTTAATGGGGACCTGTTAGAAGGTAAGCTGTATGGTGGAGGTCACCAATGAGTTCATCTGAAAGACAGATCAGGTATGGTGATGGACTCTCTGTAGTTATCTTCAGTTATGTTTTCGAGAACTTCATCGCCAAATGGATAAAAGATTTGGGCTTTTATCTATGTCATCTTGTATCCTCCTACAGTCACCCAGCGACGAAATTCCTAGTACACCACAGCATAATCAGCAGACAGCGGCAGATTTCTGTTCGCTTTGTCCGTCAGATCATTTATGTGTACGTAGAGTAATTGGAGGGACCTAAAACGGTGTCAGGGTCAACTGCTTTGCATTTGGTGGCAATCTCGAGAATCCTGTCCAAAAACACTAAAAGCAGCTAGCGATCAAATAAATCCACTAAAAAAGCAAACGGAAAATGCTAAAAATTTGGTACAAAAAGAAAAGATATATGTCAAGAATTAAAGATCCCCCCCCCCCCCCCCGTCACACCCTCATGTTCTGAAGACAGAATAGGGTAAGTTAGAAAGTTTTGACAGCTTTACACAGCTCGAAGAAATAATGTAACCGTAACTGACGAAGAAAAGAGAGGAAAGAAAGACAGACGATAAAAGACTGTCAATAAGTTTCGAACAATGCAACTGAAACAGATTGTCAATATGCTATCGAAAGCCTCCGCATGACAAGAATGTCGGGACTAAGAGAAGGCGAGAAATTCGAAAGGTCCTTGGCAAGGTAACAAATCCATAGTTAGATAGCGTAGATTAAGCGGACTGGACGAAATGTACCAGGAAAATAAAATTACCCAAATCATTTAGAAAAATAAGATCAAAATTTCACGAAAATGTCTTTGGTGAGAATCAGAAGCGGCTGACAAGATAGATCTTTAATACACTTAACAGCAACTCTAATGTTTAAAAGGGGGGGGGGGGAGTGTGATAAAGATCTTGAACCGGCGTGTCAGACCGGATAAACGTGCATGGCAGCGATCGGCAGCCTTAAAAGCTTCCATGACGAACATAGAGAGGTGAAAGAGGACGAGCTGCCACAGAAGAACGCAAAGATAAGGACTGCAAACAAGATTATAGCAACGTGGAACTGTTACCTAACGTAGTCTTCAATGTCCTTTTTCGAAAATGATGTCACTAGTCCTCCCACCTGGATTGGAAAAATGTGTATTGTTTCATGCGTCTCCTGTTGTTAACACTTAATAATGTCTTTGGTGTTGGTGTAAGGCCTTCATGTGCAGTGCCGAGCATAGCATGAAGGGGGCAACTATGACGCGATGTGGGTTTTTAATATATCATTAACTCACATGCTGTAAGAAACCAACAATATATAACACACAAGCACTATGCTCGAACGTCATGTGATACTTTCAGCAAATTCAGTGGAGATATTATAGGCTCAGCGTTTTACAGTTAACTATGTGGTTATGAAAGATTGCTAAGACTGGTAGAGGCTGACTTCGCGGAAGCCTGGAGAATCGTAGAAACAAGCGATTCAAAACTGACACCACGATGTGTCTTAGAAGCCAGAATGAAGAAAGGAAAATCTACCTATGTGAAAGAGGCGTTCAGTAAGTAATTGGTTTCTGAAAGCGGGTTGGCATTATTCGGGACTCGAATTCAGCATATTAGTCCCCACTCTTTTGGACACAAAACCCTATTTTTTAACATAATCTCCATTCGATGCGACGGCCTTACTCCACCGTACTGGCAAGGCATATATGCACGCATCGTACCACTCTTCTGGTCGAACTAGCGTTAAATAAAGGCAAAAACTCCACACCCGGCCTGGACGGGATCACCAGACAACACTTAAGACTGGCACCAAAGAAAGCCCTAGCCACATCACTCCACTGTCTTTTCAATGCTGCACTAAATCTTAGACAAATTCCGACACAATGGAAAACAGCAAAAATAATTATGATCCCTAAACCGGGGAAACCATTCAACAAACCGACATCCTTACAGGCCAATCACCTTATTATCCGTAATAGGAAAATGCTTCGAAAGCATCCTACAAAACCGCCTACAACACCATACGGAGAAACAAAATACACTCCTGGAAATGGAAAAAAGAACACATTGACACCGGTGTGTCAGACCCACCATACTTGCTCCGGACACTGCGAGAGGGCTGTACAAGCAATGATCACACGCACGGCACAGCGGACACACCAGGAACCGCGGTGTTGGCCGTCGAATGGCGCTAGCTGCGCAGCATTTGTGCACCGCCGCCGTCAGTGTCAGCCAGTTTGCCGTGGCATACGGAGCTCCATCGCAGTCTTTAACACTGGTAGCATGCCGCGACAGCGTGGACGTGAACCGTATGTGCAGTTGACGGACTTTGAGCGAGGGCGTATAGTGGGCATGCGGGAGGCCGGGTGGACGTACCGCCGAATTGCTCAACACGTGGGGCGTGAGGTCTCCACAGTACATCGATGTTGTCGCCAGTGGTCGGCGGAAGGTGCACGTGCCCGTCGACCTGGGACCGGACCGCAGCGACGCACGGAAGCACGCCAAGACCGTAGGATCCTACGCAGTGCCGTAGGGGACCGCACCGCCACTTCCCAGCAAATTAGGGACACTGTTGCTCCTGGGGTATCGGCGAGGACCATTCGCAACCGTCTCCATGAAGCTGGGATACGGTCCCGCACACCGTTAGGCCGTCTTCCGCTCACGCCCCAACATCGTGCAGCCCGCCTCCAGTGGTGTCGCGACAGGCGTGAATGGAGGGACGAATGGAGACGTGTCGTCTTCAGCGATGAGAGTCGCTTCTGCCTTGGTGCCAATGATGGTCGTATGCGTGTTTGGCGCCGTGCAGGTGAGCGCCACAATCAGGACTGCATACGACCGACGCACACAGGGCCAACACCCAGCATCATGGTGTGGGGAGCGATCTCCTACACTGGCCGTACACCACTGGTGATCGTCGAGGGGACACTGAATAGTGCACGGTACATCCAAACCGTCATCGAACCCATCGTTCTACCATTCCTAGACCGGCAAGGGAACTTGCTGTTCCAACAGGACAATGCACGTCCGCATGTATCCCGTGCCACCCAACGTGCTCTAGAAGGTGTAAGTCAACTACCCTGGCCAGCAAGATCTCCGGATCTGTCCCCCATTGAGCATGTTTGGGACTGGATGAAGCGTCGTCTCACGCGGTCTGCACGTCCAGCACGAACGCTGGTCCAACTGAGGCGCCAGGTGGAAATGGCATGGCAAGCCGTTCCACAGGACTACATCCAGCATCTCTACGATCGTCTCCATGGGAGAATAGCAGCCTGCATTGCTGCGAAAGGTGGATATACACTGTACTAGTGCCGACATTGTGCATGCTCTGTTGCCTGTGTCTATGTGCCTGTGGTTCTGTCAGTGTGATCATGTAATGTATCTGACCCCAGGAATGTGTCAATAAAGTTTACCCTTCCTGGGACAATGAATTCACGGTGTTCTTATTTCAATTTCCATGAGTGTATAATACCGAACATTCAAGCTGGCTTTAGGAAACAACACTCTACGATAGATCCAATCCGGAGGCTAGTCAACCATGTAACAAAAGACATCAATAGATTAGACTGTGCATCAGCCATCTATCTTGACATCGAAAGGGCATTCAATAGTGTGTGGCATAATGGCCTATTCCACAAGCTAATAGACTTTGGCGTACCCAGACAACTAGTCCAGCTTATCAAGACCATCCTAAACAATAGACCATCAGCAGTTTCAGTAGAAGGCAAATTTTCAAATACTTTCCCACCAGAAGCCGGTGTACCACAGGGGGCCATACTATCACCGCTGCTATACAGCATATACACAGCAGACATACCTCGCCCTAACCATTGGAATGAAGGTCTTGCACTATATGCTGATGCCACAGTATATTGGTGTCACGAGAGAACAACGGAAGAACTGCAACTCACAAACACCACATATCTAAATAGGCTAGAAAAATGGCTCAGCCAATGGCTAATTAAACCAGACACCGAAATTGCACTCAAAACCGGCAACAAAAACCTGAAGATGTCAGACTACAGTTATGGGGACAAGAAATAAGAGCAACAAAAAACGCAAACTATTTAGGCCTCATTATGGACTCCACCCTCTCATGGAAACCACACATTGATAAGGTGATTACAAAAGCCAGGAGGAGAGAAGGCTGCTAAAGTTGATCAAAGGCAAATTCAACGGAGCCCCAAACGACACACTAGTATATACATATAAGTCACTCATTAGACCAGTACTAGAATACGCAGCACCAGTATGGATAGCAAACGCATACCAAACCGATAGGATACTAAGTACAGAGAGGCACATCCTAAGACTAGCCACAAGATCTGACACCTATACAAGAAACAGTGAAGTCTATGACACAGCAAAAATCACAACGCTAAAAAGTCGACTTATCGAACTGGCAAGCAAGATTGGCCTGAACAGACTGCACTCCAGCACATTGACAACTGAACTGCTACAAGAAAATATCATCACTTTCGACTTCCCCAAATATCAATATCAATATCCGACACACACCATAATACAATGCATTAGACACACACAAGAAGATTTTGACGAACTTAACTTACAGACGGGACCAGAAGATAATATTGGACACTTACTAGAACAAGACTAAATTATAATTAAAGAAGAGATCAAGAAGACAATCTAAACTGAAACCAATAATCCCAGGTGAGGTTTTAGAGGGGTTTCCCTTACCTGTAAGGCAAATGCCGGGATTATGAAACCACCCCCTCAGAGAAAAAACAAAGAAAGAGTATATATAAAGCATATATAAAGCATATATAACATAAGGAAGTATGAATCAAATGAATCGATCATCATCTTCTCCCAAATAACAAATAAATGGAGCCCCAACAGCACAAATATCCCACGGCTGAAAAGAGCAAAGCTCTAACACCAGCCCGCTCTCTCTCATGAAAAAAAAAAAAAAAAAGAGGTCGGAGCTAACGTCTTGCTGCATCAATAACTATCCCCCCACCCCCTCCCCCCCCGACCCCTTTCACCCACGTACTACTTTCCGTGGAGTGCATCCTTCATTGGATCAAGCAGATAGAAGTAGGAAGGTGCGAGATCCGGATTGTAGGATGGATGAGGAAGAATAGTCCACTGAAGTTCTGTTATCTCTTCTCAAGTGCACAGACTTGTATGAGGCCGTGCGGTGTCATGAAGAAGAAGTTCGTTTTCATTTTTGTGCCGACAAAACAGCTGAAGTCGTTTCTTCAATTTTCTGAGGATGGCACAATATTCCGAGCTGATCGTTGCGTCACGAGGGAAGAAATCCTTCAGAGCCCTAGAAGACTGTCGCCATGACTTTGCTGGCTGAGTGTCCATCAGCAAGTAACTCTGCATAGATGGCCCTCCGTTGCTCTTCAGGGACTTCTGTTAGGTAGCGAGGAACTCAGCGGGCACATACATCTGAGTACTCCATCTGGTAGACAAGTGTGTCAGCTCTACCGACAGAGATGTGCAGTAGTGCAGCGAGATGTTAGTTTGTGATCCGTCAGCCACCTCGAATGAGAGTGTCCGCACGTTGCAGGTGTCACAGCTGTTTCGGCGTGCCGACGCGCAGAATATCGCACAAGTATGCGCGAGCTTGTTGCGATGATGACAGACGCCTCGCCCAAACACTCACTGTGCTTTTGTTCACTGCCAGGTCGCCATAGACATTCTGCAAAGCGCATATGAATGTCTGAAAATCTCTGGTTTTCCTCCAAAAGAAACTCACTGACACAGAAGTCAGTTTGAAGCCGCCACCTGTCGGAGAATGTGAAACTATAGGACCTGAAGCGGGAATATTTCACGACGTCCCACCACAAATTCTCCTTTTTTCCAAGCGAAATTGCCCGCTGAAAAGTATATTTTATTATTTATGGAAGGCCCGTTGTGACACTTGTAGCTTCAGAGAAAGCTTTTAACAAAACTTACTACACTACTCTCATTCAAATTCTGAAGGTTCCAAGAATAAAATACAAGAAGCGAACGGTTATTGACTGCTAGTAAGAAAAACGAACTGAAGTTATTAAATCACAATATATTTTCAGGAGGTGGTGCCCCACAGCCCATATATTTTTGAAAAATGTCACAATACCACCTTGAACGTCTGGTAAAATGCTTTATTTGTCCAGTCAGCTTCAGTAGTCTGACCATAATTAGTTTCATAAATGTACTCACAGTATCATGTTTGATGAAATATAAAATTGTTGTTGTCAGGTAATAAAACCATAAATGTACTGTTATCATGTCGTAATATAAGTTACGTCATTAATCTATAAAAAGCTGTTACATTCGTGTTACAACAGTGATCGGCTTTAATCCTTTGAAGAGACTGTGTGTGGTATGAATCTTACGGCTTTAACACCGACTGCGGTTTAACATGAATAGGTATACTCTATACCTCGGTCTTTATAGACTGATGACGTACTTCATATTACGATATGACAACGGTGTAGTATTCGTAGTTTTATCACCTGACGACAACGTTTTCATATTTCGTCTAACATGATGCTCTGTGCACTTTTATGAACTGATAATGGTCAACGACTGAAGTAAAGTATTTTACCAGGAGCTCAAGGCACTAATACGACATTTTTCAGATTGATTCTAATGACATGAAAGGAAAGCACTAGTTGATAAGGGAGTGAGACAAGTTTGTAGCCCAAGTTATTTGTACATTGGGCAAATTGTTGAAGAATCCAAGTAGAAATTTAGAAACGGAATGAAAATTCAAAAAGAAGAATTTCAAAAGTTTATCCGATGAAACTGTAACTCTCTCGGAGAACGCAAGGAAAGCAGTTGAACGCAGTGGATAATGTCTTTGCGCGTGGTTACCAACCGAATGTCAACAAAAGTAAAACAACGGTATGAAATGTGGTCAATTACACTGAAACGAAAAACAAACTGGTATAGGAATGCGTATCCAAATGCAGAGACATGTAAACAGGCAGAATACGGTGCTGCAGTCGGCAATGCATATAGAAGACAACAAGAGTCTGGCACAGATGTTAGATCGATCACTGCTGCTACAGTGGCACGTTATCAAGACTTAAATGAGTCTGAACGTGGTGCTATAGTCGGCGCACGACCGATGGGACGCCGCATCTCCGAGGTAGCGATGAAGTGGGGATTTTCTAGTACGACCAATTCACGAGTCTACCGTGAATATCTGGAATCCGGTAAAACATCAAATATCCGACACCGCTGTGGCCGGCAAAAGATCCTGGAAGAATGGGACCAAAGATGACTGAAGAGAATAGTTCAACGCGACAGAAGTTCAACCCTTCCGCAAATTGCTGCAGATTTCAATGCTAGGCCATCAACAAGTGTCAGCGTGCGAACCATTCAAGGAAACATCATCGATATGAACTTTCGGAGCCGAAGGCCCACTCGCATACTCTTGACGACTGCACGACACAAAGCTTTACGCCTCGCCTGGGTCCGTCAGTACTGATATTGGACTGTTGATGACTAGAAACACGTTGCCTGGTCGGACGAGTCTCGGTTCAAATTGTAGCGAGCGGATGAACGCGTACGGGTATGGAGTTAACCTCATGAATCCACAGAACCTGCATATCACCAAGGGACTGTTCAAGCTGTTCGGAGACTCTGTAATGGAGTGGGGCGTGTGCAGTTGGAGTGATATGGGACCCTTGATTCCTTTAGGTTCGACTCTGACAGGTAACGCGTACGTAATGATCCTGTCTGATCACCTGCATCCATTCATGTCCATTGTGCATTCCGACGGACTTGGACAATTCCAGCAGGACAATGCGATACCCCACACGTCATGAACTGCTACACAGTGGCTCCAGGAACAGTCTCCTGAGTTTAAAAACTTCCGCTGACCACAAAACTTTCCAGCCATGAACATTATTGAGCATATCTGGAATGACTTGCAACGTGTTTTTCGGAAGAGATCTCCACCCCCTCACACTCTTACGGATTTATGGAGAGCCTTGCAGGATTCATGGTGTCAATTCCCTCCAGCACTACTTCTGACAGTAGTCGAGTCCATGCCACTTCACGTTGCGCCACGTCTGCGTGCTCGCGGGTGCTCTACACCATATTAGGCAGGTATACCAGCCGCGCGGCCGCACTAGAGGTGGGTAGTTCGCGAACGAACGGATGCAAAGGAACGGTTCACCAAGATGAACGAAAGGGCCGAGGAACGAATTCCAAGGAACGATCGGTTCACGGTTCACTTCGGTCCCGGCGGTCTACTTTTAGTTCCTGGGAACGAGGAACGATCGGTTCATAGTTGACTTCGGTCGCGGCGGTCTACTTATAGTTCCCGGGAACGAGGAACGATCGGTTCATAGTTCACTTCGGTCGCGGCGGTCTGCTTATAGTTCCCGGGAACGAAGAACGATCGGTTCATAGTTCACTAGTTCACTTCGGTCGCGGCGGTCACTTCGGCAGTTCTCGTTCCAGCCTCGGTCGCGTGCTCGTCTCAGTCTCGGTCTCCCTCGGCCGCACTCGTCGTTCTGCGCGTGACCACCTGTCTCAGTTCCACTGCCGACTGCTCCTAGTTAGTTCAGTAGCCAGTTGTTCGTTTCGTTCACTGCGCTCGCCTATTTTACATGTGTTCCAAAATGTTCTTGCACTTGGTTCTGGCTATTTAGCGTCCACGACCGGTAATCAAAAAGTATTTTATAGTTGCGTAAATTACTTAAAAGTTACGTTGTATGTAATAGGTACGTATTTTCAGGTAACAAAAGGGCATATCATCTCACTTCATTATATCGATGAACAGCAGAAGACATGCTTATAAGAAGGCAAGTATTTTTTTGTTATTCATATATTTTTTGGTTTCATCGACTTGATTTAGCAGCTAACTTCCAATAATTTGCTTAATTTTTAGTGTAAGAAAATTCATATAAAACGATTTTCGTGTATCTTTCATATACAAAACATTACATTTGGGAAGGCTCTAATTATTTTTAAGTTTCGTTGTTTCTAATTTGCATTACCTGCTAGTTTGGTTTTTTTTTTAAAAATGAAAGTGGGTTGTGGGTCATTTTGGCTCAGTAGGAAAAGCGGTGCCTCCTCATTCGAAAAGACACAGATTGCCATAAAATCGTATTTACTTATTATCTCAAAAACATTTTTTTCAGAAGGAGCTTTAAAACCAAAAACCTTATTACTGCGAACTTAATTATTATTGTTATTGCTGCATTAACTTTAATAATGCAACATAAAACCTAATTTTTACTAAGCGTGTGATGCAAGTATGAGAAAACCACATTTTATTTTATGCTCCATGAAGTCTACTTCGCCTACGAACTCAGAGACAACGTGAAGTATATATAGGGGTGTAAACGATTATTGTTTACAACGTAGCATAGCTATGTAGTGGAAGTCGAAACGAAGAATTTTATTCAAGACACTTGTGGTCTATTAAGCTGGGAAACAGCCAACAACAGGTTTACAAGACTACATGAGCTATAGCCCATGCGCGTCGCGTGAGATTTTCATGTTCTCTTCTTCAGCTCTCTGCACATCGTCATCGATTGTTTCGCAATTGTTGCTTGCATTAGCTTGTTATTTCTTCACTGCCTGATTATTACATGTGTGTCTGTTTGTTGTATCTGCTCATAACGGGCAACACATCTTCCGTAATAGGCGAGTAGTCTGTACTCGAGGCCGGTTTTCTGTGCGCCACCCGATGTTATTTCCCTGCGGCCAGCCACACAAGGCTGCAGTTGGCTAAACGAGAGGTTGTGCAGAATCACAGAAATTACTTCTAAAAGTGTGTAAGAATTCTGTAATGAATAAAAACTTTATACTCCAGGGGGGAGGCAAATCTCTCTTGGTGCCCTCCATCCTTCAGTCACCTATACTACTAGTTTTCAGTTTTTCATAAGAACCATATACCAAGCACAAATGAACGGTGAACGAGTAAAAATGAACGGTTCCCAAAAAAGAACGACCAGCAGTGAACGATTTTGCCCATCTCTAGGCCGTACGGTTACAGGCGCCACGTCACTAACTGCGAGGGCTCTCCCGCCGGAGTTTCGAGTCCTCCCTCGGGTATGGGCGTGTGTGTTGTTCGTAGCATAAATTAATTTATATAGTGTGTAAGTCTAGGGACTGATGATCTCGGCAGTTGGTCCCATAGGAATTCACACACATGTGAACATTTTTTGAGCGGGTGTACCAGTTTCTTTGGCTGTTCAGTGTATATCAGATGATTGTTGAGAAAGTTGTATTAAGAAACGAGACATCCAGTGCAGTTATGTTTTGCTTCTGAGGCAACGAAATAACTGATGATAGTTGAAGTATATAAAACGAAGACTGGCAATAGTGAGAAAAGCGAAATTTAAGTGCAAGGAAGTCTATATTCATTAGGTTTGTCTGGAATGCAACCTTGTACGGTAGTGAAACCTGGAAAATTTACATTTCAGATAAGAAGGAAATAGAAACTTCTGATATGTGGTGCTACAGGGGAATGTTGGTTACGCAGGCAGTGCCTAAAACTAATGAAGAGTTACTGAGATGAATTGGACAGAAAACAAATTTGTAATTTTCCATCACTTAAAGAAGTGAGCGGTTGAAAACGTACGTCCTGAGTCGCCAAGGAATCGTGGTTTTTGTAAAAGAGAGAGTCAAAATTGCAGAGGGAGATCAAGACCTGACAATGGTAAAGATATTCAGTGGGATGTACTACCCGACCACCATATTACAGCTCTTGGACTTCCGTGGCCGTTAGCGGAAACAGGCGGTGAGTTACTGTAAACAAGTACTATGGTAACTGAGAAAAGACATCACATTGTGAATGATTTCAAGACCGTTGCGAATGTGCACTGACACGAAAAAAGTTACGGGATACCTCCTAATATCGTGTCGGACCTCCTTTTGCAACGGTGTAGTCCAGCAATTCGACTTGTCAAGCACCCAAAAAGCCATTGGAAGCCTTCTGCAGAAATAGTGAGCCATGCTGCCTTTATAACCATCCATAATTGCGAAATTGTTGCCCACGAAACGATCTATCGATTATGTCCCATAATTGTTCGATGGGATACGTGTCGGGCGATATGGGTGGCAAAATCATTCGCTCGAATTGAGTGTTCTTCAAACCAATCGCGAACAATTGTGCGCAGTTCACGTGACATCGTTTTTTGGAAACATGCGGTCCATGAATGTCTTCAAGTGGGCTGCAAGTAACCTAAGCTTTTCCAATCTTCGTTCAGTTGGGCCAGAGGATCCAGAAGTTCCGTGGAAACACAGGCCACCCCCTCATGGAGGTACCACCAGCTTGCATGATGACTTGTTGACGGTTTGGGTCCATGGCTTTGTAGGGTCTTCGCCACATTGGAACTCTTCCATCAGCTCTTACCGGCGAAAACTGAGACTCTTCCGACCTGGCCAAAGTTTTCCAGTCATCTAGGATCCAACCGATATGGTCAGTCACGAACCTAGGAGAGGCGATGTCGTCCTGTTAGCAAAGGCACTCGCGACGGTCGTCTGCTACCATAGCCAATTAACGCAAAATTTCGCCACACTCTCCTAACAGATACGTCGGTTCTACTCGCTCACTGAGTTGTACGGTTAGTTCACGCAGTATTGCTTGTCTGTTGCTTCTCTGTGACAGTTCTTCGCAAACGCCGCTGCACTCGGTCGTTAAATGCTGTCGGCCACTGCATTGTCCGTGCTGAGAGGTAAGGCCTGGTGTTCTCGGCACGCTCTTGACACTGTGGACATCGGAATATTGAATTCTCTAACGATTTCGGAAATGGTATATGCCCTGCGTCTAGGTCCAAATTCCATTCCACGTTCAAAGTCTGTCAATTATGTCGTGCGGCCATAATCACGTTGGAAAGTTTTCGTATGAATGAGTACAAATGAAGCTCCACCAATGCACTGCGCATTTTTATCTTTATACCGCCATTTCTATAGGTGCCTATCGCTGTTTGGTGTTTGAGATGTGGTGCTATAGACGAATTTTGAAAATTAGGTGGACTGATAAGGTAAGGAATGAGGAGGTTCTATGCAGAATCGGAGAGGAAATGATTATGTGGAAAACACTGATAAGGAGAAGGGACAGGATGATAGGACATCTGCTAAGACATGAGGAAATGACTTCCATGATACTAGAGGGAGCTGTAGAGGGCAAAAACTGTAGAGGAAGACAGAGATTGGAATACGTCAAGCAAATAATTGAGGACGTAGGTTGCAAGTGCTGCTCGGAGATGAAGAGGTTAGCACAGGAACGGAATTCGTGGCGGGCCGCATCAAACCAGTCAGTAGATTGAGGACCAAAAAAAAAAAAAAAAATCGCTGTCCCATGACTTTTGACCCCTCAGTGTACTATCAAGCAGTTTAGCGTGTGGTCGTGGAATATTACGATAATAATCTGACCGAAGCGCCCTCGCTTCCCGGTATAATAAAATTGCGGTCGGGTAATGTATTGTAATCGTTACGCAGGATAGACTAACGAGGAGAACTGCACCAAACTAGTCTTCGCTTTGAAGACCACAAAAACAAACTAAATACCACTCACGGATTTGGCCTAAGCTTGTTCCGACTGGCCGGTTGCTTCGTAGAAGGCAGTAGGAAGAGCGATCTGCGATCGTGCAAGCTGTAATCAGCATCTCGCCAATTCACCCAGGCATTATTGCCATTTCAAGGATTATGGTCATGCCGCTGCTTCCTTGTTCAAGCAGCTTTCCATTTGTCCTCGCAAGGGATGAGTTGATCTTGTGCCAGACGTCCCTACTCCAGAAAAGAAGTCTTTCAAAGCTATCGGGAATCGAACCCGGAGCCCTCCGCATCGAAGACAGGGACGCTAACCCTTTTTTTATTTAGTAAAAAGTATTTGGGTCCAGTGCAATACGAATCAACAATACACCACGTATTAATTCATAACTCTGGTTGTCTACACATTAATCTCCGCCCACCCCACCCTTTTTTTACAATGAATATGTTTTTAGGGATTGGGTCGGGGCAAAGAGTAGGCAGGGAGCGTCTCTCGGGGCCCGGCCACGGAGTCCCCTTCGCACCGAAGGGAAGAAGGAGGGGAAGGGGGATTCGGGAAGAACAAACAAAACGTTGTCAGCAAGGACTTTTTTTTTGTCCAGTCGATATACACCACGTCACATCGTACAATGAAGAAAGGAAAGAAAAGAGAGGTCCGCCCTTCAATTGAAAGAAAATAAACGGTGATTCCAGTAGCAGGTACACTTAGGGTCCTCGTCCTAACGCATCTTCTCGTATCTTCTTCGTTCTAAGTCATCTGCCTTGCAACATGTTCGTCTCTCTCCATGGATGATCCAGCTGCGTGACGGGTTGTGTTGCGTACTCTTTCGAAAAATATTGATGTCTGTGGTCTCCAACCATCGCGAAACGCTGCATTCGGTTATACCCGGTGGTCATTACAAATTAGATTAGATTACAACAACAATAACATGGTTAATTTTTCGGGCACGTAACAGCGGTTCTAAGCCCGTCTTTATCGACCTACTTCAGTGTTGCACGGAAACGTACGTTTCCTGCTACACGTCAAAGAAGGGTTTCTTCCTCATTACTAAATACAGAAGGTATTACTGAAAGAATTCAGTGAAATGTATTTCGATGCGTCAAATATATTAATTATTAGTTGTCAGCTAGCTACGTGGACAGTCGCAAGGAGCCAGTTTAATTGCGACCTAAATCTTCGTGGTACCACGCAAGTACCGAGGTAAGACGTAATTTGTTCTTTAGATACTGAATTTCGCGTTTTCTATCGGTCCAGAAGAAATGTTCCTGATAACATAAATAGTGGTAAAAGTATTTCAGATATTGAGTTTACGGAGCGTTAGCCCATCCGAATGTTTGTTACTGTTATAGGTCCAGTAACGTTTCAACAGAAAATTTATACCACAGAAAAATGATTCACCAAGGAAAGAGCTAATGGTTTGCATATAGTTCGTCGCAGGATATCAATAATGTTAAGAATGTCTTCTTCCGTGAAGTAGGTTTTACTATGAAAAATATAACCTAACAATTTTGCCACTTTTAATTAATTACATAAACGTCGTTCATTATGTAAAGTATATCACAGAAATTTTTTAATGCGTGAAGGATTTACTTGCGTCAATACAACCGTTGCAAGACGAAAAAATTATATCCTCTTCTCCCAGCCCTCTGTTAGCATTTACGTGACGAAAAGGACTACCTATATTAAGTGAACGTAATTTGAATATATGTCACGGAGGCACACCATCGACCGTTCATAAACATTACATTATTTAACATATTAAAAGTATACGTAACAGACTGTATGAAGCATTGCAATAGGAAATTTCTTCTGTACTACAATAAACGCGAAAAATTCAAATTAGTTAAAGTTTTGTTAGTTTTCGGAATATTTTGTTCCAGAATTTCTTAATTTTGTAGAGTAGTAAATATTGACATGAACATAATTTTCAAAGACATGTTTGGTGATGTAGCATTTCATAACTGATCATGGTAACTTACCTACGTAATAGAAAAATATGGAAGAGTACAATAAGGAACGTATATTCAGAAATTAAGTAAAATGATGGTCCCTCCAGCTACAAACACACTCACACTCACGCACAAACACAGTTATCACAAAATGTATACAACTTAACTTCCCCAGACATACATACTTCACAGAAGGCGTTATAGACCTTCGGAGGTTATCAGCTCTATTAATGCTTACTGTGATAATGGGTGTCTTTGCCAAACAATTGTAATTATTTTGAGCCTAGAATGCCGAGAAACGAAATCTAGTACAGAGGCTGAAACTCCTTCAGATCTTGTACAGACAAGATTTAATACAAACTCTGCGTATTATGCGACTCTCCTTAAAAAAGTGAAGGCTTATTAAGTATTTTACTTTGTGTGACTTCAATACGTTCATACGCAGCATCGACTGAAATGTTTCTAGACACTCAATAAAGAGCAAAAAATACCAAATATGAATCCATGATGATAATACGAAATTTTATTTCAGTATTCTTTCATATTACAGTACCTATTATTACCTATATGTCATAGACTGCAATCCTGTTTTGTGAGATAAAAAAATAAATAAATGGAAAAGAAATCAAAATGATTACAGGTTATTAATTAACTAAAATATAAAGAACTAATGCATTTGATTCATATCAGGTTCACTAAGTTTTAAACACAGTTCCACATCAGTGCGATGTAATATCTAGAAAATTGATGAAAATATTGTGCAACCTCACCTTCATCTATATGATATGAACTGTAGTTGACAGACGTCACTAAATAAATATTTATGTCTCTGTTTGTTTATAGAATTTATTAGACTAAATTTTCTAACATTAATTACTGGAATAAAGCTAAGTTTATGAGTACTGAAACGATAGCAAAAAAATTACGGTTTACATGCACTAGCGAACGAAACTGAGATGTTGGAAAAATTTTGTGACAGGATTATGTACCAAAGAACTCTGAGTGAAATACAGACTAAACAGATGTCCTGTGTAATGAGTGTCAAGGGACAAAGCTTGGGCCATTATTACGAATTGCGAGTTGTCAGAACTTGGTCTTGGTCGTTAATGTTTTTCTTCGGTTCTCAATTATTTATCAATAAAGCTTCGTTTTTTCAAGTGCTGTTTTATTTAGGAAATTGGTGATTTTCCCCAGGACATGCTTATCAGCGTCGACATTTAGTTGAGAAATAACTGACACTTTGTCTTCCATAGGATGCTGAAGTCGAATCATTGTCCACGGTTCAATAGCAGAAACAACTAATACGCAGGGTTACTAGTATAAAATGTACAACAGATAGGATAAATTTTAGTCACGCGTTAAATGTAAAAAAAATTGAGGTAAATGTTTTTTACTGCAAAGTAACCAACAATTATAACTCATAATACACCGGTGACATGAAAATTCGTTGGAGATATCGTGCTAGTTCAATGGTTCAAAGACTGAAAAAGGGAGCAGTTGTGCTATTTTTCTGGAACTAGTCTTTTAGCGCAAATCGCACTCAAAACATTCCATATACTCTGATCAATTAAACAATTCGCGTTTATTTTTTGTCTATTGACATGTCACATATGCCTGTTCCGCATGTATTTATAACACACAGGAATAATTCACTCATTTATCTCTATCAGCCAGTTCTTCTAGAGTTATGTTAGAGCTGAAACGTTTTTACAAATTCTATAGGAAAAAAAGGGCCGAAAAATAATGAATATAATGTGAAAAGTTTTTGTTTCATGTCGAATAAAATAAACAATGCTATGATACCAACAGAAGAAAAAAAATGAGACCTTTTTTACTAAGAAGTTCTGCGCATGATTAAAAAAGAAACGTGAGCAGAAATAGGCAGAAATTATTCCAAAACATATCTGTTAATGAGTTATAAGTATAGCCGGTTTCCTTACCTGCGAAGTTGTCGACTGTCGACTGGGAAGCTCGTCAGCAACGGAGCGCTGCCTACGCCGGACCAGACGTCTCAGCGATGCGGTGTGTCGCCGTCGACTGTGCGGCGGGTTGCCTATCTCCTGTGCGTTTCGTCCTGTGCTTTGCGCGGCTGTCTACTGCGCTTGCGTCACGGCTAGCAGCCTGTCTGCAGCGCATGCGCGCTCCCAGAACGCCTCATTTGTTCTGCGGTGCTCAGGAGGCGGCAGTGGTCTTTCCGGTATGAAAGATAGCACCACAGCAGCACTGCTGAGAAACTTCCTGTATTCAATGGAAGACGCATTTAAATTGTAGCGGTACCCTGAACAGTTGATGAACACTCGATATGAAGGTCACTTCAGTCAGTCAGTGATAGTATGTACGGAGTACCATAAGTACATTTTTGTCCGTTCTTCCCGTGAAATCACGATGGAAACGTTGATGTATTTTGAGTCATGTTCTTCACTGTTTATTTACAAGTTACTTTGCATAAGTTCCCAGGAGACTGTTTATGGAAGATTTTAGTCATTTTCATTGATATATACAGGTAGGGAGGGCTACCGTCCCACCCTCATCTGTTTGGATGCAAGATCTCATTGGTCGAGTGACATTTGCACCAAAGATAGGTAGTGGTAGCGGAAGAAGAAAACATACGACTAGATCTAACTGGACAGATGGGGAATTGATCCACCATCCTCCCAAATACGAGTCCAGTGTCCTATTCTTACTTCAATTCGTTAGATCACAGAAGGAGATCACAGTGGGAAAATGTCATTAGATATGCAGTTTACTTCATGTCGCTTACTAAATTCATAAACCTTGTTCCCTGCAAGTCTTTGTCTTCGTGTGCCTCTCATTAAAAGGCTATAATTTTTTTAAACTGTCAATGCCAATATCAAGAGTGACTTTCAAAAAACACAACTCTTTGTGGAGGAAATGAGAACAAGATCTACTCTTTCACGAAATTCAGTTATATACGATATTGCAGTCCCTGTGTTGTTCAGAAGTACTATTCACTATACCTTTGAACTACAGCGGTTATGAAATACACTAAATTTATTCGCAGCTGCAAATATGGACACCCACTAGCTGTATAATGGAATGGCGGCCATGAAAATTTGGGTCAGACCGGGACTCGAATCCGGATTTCATGTTTATTGTGAGCATATGTTATGTTATGTTCGCTCTCAGATTGTGCACAAAATTACAGCAGAGTTATCAACCTTTGAGTTGCTCGAACACAGAGCACAGTAACCGGGGACGATACGGATTGCGTGACTGATGCGATAAGTGATACGTTTCGTTCTGTGGACAGTATATCAGTCTTCAATAGCCGTCATCGCGGTGCTGTACTTGCTTCAGTCATCATGTATGTTGGCATGTAAGGCTAGAAATTCTAGTGCATGCCTTGAAAGGAAAACTTACCTGATAAACTGGCTACATAATGTTTGGGGAGAGTGTAAAATTCAGTGACACCTCACTCATATGGTCTAGCTGGGGCGAAACCCCATATGAATTAATGAATGTTCGATTGGTAGAAAAGTTTTCCAAAATATTTATTAGACGTTATAATTAGGAATATAATTCACAGTGTTTATAGTGGATAAATAAAAACAAGATGAACTTTAATATTATGTGGACTACTGTACAGTATAATTTAAAAGCAACTAAAGTAATCATGCCAGAACAGAGAACAATGTCATGAATTAAATTAAAGTTAAAATTCGAATTCAGAGGTTACACTAAACAAACTAGATGTCCTACATACCCCTCATATATATTATTATGTTTATTCAAGACTGAAAGTTCGTATCTCTCATTTTCCGTACAATGATACGGAATTTATCACTTATTTGCTTCTATGATTTAGAAGTAAAATGATACTAGTTATTTTACTCGTTCTGCGTTCGAAGGAGCGACCCGTAGTTATTACTGAGGAGAACTTCTTAGCCGAGATCGCTATAAAATCTTTGTTGTAGATAACCGGTTCCGGTAAAAGTAAGTTATCATCTTCAGGCCTGTAATAAAATTACGGGAAGTGCTACAGATTGTTATAGAAATAATACAACGTTAACCAATAGAAGAACCAAATGACAACGTACCTTCATAAAGGTTATTAGAAACATCTTGTACCAATTACACAAAAAATATTTCCATTGAATTTGCGGGTACATGAGACATGAAATGAGCGATGCTTTGTCACATCAAATTTAAAACTACTATGTACATCAGAGTTCTCCAAAACATCGTTCCAATAAGATAACACGTCATGCCTAGCATGCAACTGTCAATATACAATGCATGAGACGAACTGGCTACAAGCACAACACGTGTAGCTCCAGCACATAGATCCTATTAGTAATAGTCAAATATGTAATTTGAAAACAACCAGGATTCCAAGTACACATAGATTCTATTATTAAAAGTCAAAGATGTAATTTCAAAACAACCAGGATTCCAAGTACACGTATGTACAAAAAATTCTGAAATGTCTATAAAATAACTTTGATGATTTCCTTCGTGACAGAACACTGCTAATAAATCCTACGCATCATGTTTACGAGGATTGCGTAATACCATTACAAAATTGCAAGTACCTTTTTAACAGTATTGCTAAGTAAGCGACAAACATAGTTACAAAAGAAATATTTATATATACTTTTTAAAAGTTATACTGTAGGATAAAAACGTTTTAGTAAATTATTAAAATCAATGTACAGCGATGTTGAACCAAATATTTGAAGCTAGTGCAACCAATCTGTAAATCATTCCATTATAGTGCAACACATAGTGTTTATTGTAGAAAAATTTAGACGATGTGATAGATCTTGACCATGAACACTAAGCAGGATACCAACGGAAAACCGTCAAAATTAATTATAGGCCACATCTTAGATTGCGTACGTGGATGTCTGTAGCCAAAATATACTGAACGTGAGAAACCAAAAGGCAACCCTGAATCACTGACCTGCGAAACCACTTCATTGTATTAATGTAGGTATGGACTAATATATAACTTAACGCCTAGGAATATAGTAATGTAGCCAACAATCTGTTACCATACACAACCTACCGAAAGGCTATCCAATGTGGATGGGAACTTCAATAACCCAAAGGATACACCACAGACTCGGAAAAAACCTAAATAATTAATAAATGAAAACTTACAGGCTTCCATTAATAAAACGTTTCATTACACCACCGTACCTAGAGGTCTATATGCAGCAGCATACAGTTGAAAGTACTGAAGAACTAACTACACTAGATACGTACAATAAAGTTTTTTTAAAGCGATCTAGGCTAAGAAATTCTTCTTCTCTTATACAATCATACAGTTCATCACAGCCAAAGAAGCCTTACTACTAAATGTTCACGCGATAGCTATATTTTCATCGCCAATATTTTTCATAATGGCTTAAAGATGGGTATTATTTCTGACTGAGAGTATTTTGTGGACTGTTGTTTTATCACATATAGTGTGTGGTAATTTTTCTGCTAATCCTTGATGTCAATGAAGTTGGTAAGTGTGTCAAAAGGCACTCTTCTAAAATAGTCTTTAATTCTCTACGAAACGGAACGCCATACTGAAACTTTCTCCACACAGTTTTCTACTACAGATGTTGTGCCAATTACGGAATGTGAACAGCCATCCAGTCCTAGCTTAGAAACTTGTTTGGCCTAATTTATCTGGAAATTCATCTGCTTGAGTTTTCAGCTCTAGTCCTCTGGCAGGATCTCCGACAGAGCATAGGTATTTTTACAAGGTGAAGGCATCGTCATGAGTAGTGATCACTTTTGATGCAGTTGACCATTTTCGTTTTCCAGTTAGCTTGCGTTATTTTATGCTAAAAATTATTCTGAGAGCCAAAATTCTGAGAGCCAAAATTTCTAGTAACACAATGGGCAGAAGCATCGGATTAAATTTTATGAAGCACTTTAATCTTCTAAACTTTAAATGTTTTTTCGGTGACATAACGAAAAAACGGCAATTTAACAGACTGTTGCTATAACTATTAACTGCTGCATGATTTACCTTTTCCGTTTTACCAATAGGCATATTTCGGCTTTGTCACCATTCCAGGCTATTTCCATACTGCATAGTGGGGGTGTCGCTGTCTTGTAATCTTATTGCTGTAAAATATTGCCTTTAATGCTCACACTCACTTTGGTTACTGTATTGCACTGTACGACGATACACTACACTTTCAAGGAATCACAAAGATGCGATTTAACACAACTGTCGTGTGTTTGATATATTCGTTACTCATTACAGGCCGCGAGTGAACCGAAAGGAAAGCATGGCGACGCGTTAAAAAGTTTGCAATTTATGAGTATGGCGCTCCATTTATCGCGAATTTTGTTTTGATGAAGTTAGACTTATTGAGGACCTATTGTAATTTGTTATGCGATGTATTCAGTTAGTCTTGATTCTGAATATGAAGGGTTGTATACGAGGGCCATCCAGAAAGTAAGTTCCGATCGTCCGCGAAATGGGCACTACTGTAAAAATCAAATATGTTTTATTTGCAACAGCTAGCCACAATTATCTAAATAATCGCCGCTCCGACTTAGGCATTTGTTGTGGCGTTGTACCAATTTTCAATACCCTTATCATAGAAGGCAGCCGCCAGTGTTTTCCGCTAATTCTCTACGTAGGTCTACAGCTCGTTATCTGTGCCAAAATGTTGTCTTCATAGTCTGCGGTCTGTATTGTGGGTGATAAAACACTTCCGACTGAAAACGCTGTAGGAGGATCTTCATTGCCCCTGCAGAGTGCAGCTGACAATTGTCAAGAAGTAGGAACGGCGGGGAAGTTGTGTTACGTTTGCTGCCAGGCGAAATTTCTCACCAAGCCCTTGTACTTGGCGGGAGACACTATTTTCTAGGTACATTTACGTGCTCAATGTGCGCTCAGAACTGAGATCGATGTGACGCGATTGAGGGGCGTTCTATAGACACTGCCCAACACATCTGTGCAATGCTTCATTGGATTTTTTACAGTGGTTTCCATTTCGCGACCGATCGGAACTTAGTTTTTGGATAGGCTTCGTCTCATTGGCATCTCAGATAGGCATAGCGAGTAGGACGTTTGAGAGGAGGTTTGTAGAAACACTGTGTCGCTTCAAGGCATTATCTAGCGGAAAGAGCCACAGTAGAAAAGTAAGAGGAGCTGGTAATCAGCAGATAACTGAGACGCACCGCATTTGAAGCTGCTGCAACCCATACGACGAAACGTGAATATGTAGTTTGTTGGCTCTTGAGACCAAAGATGACAAGTGTGTACGTTCACTGCGCGATTTTGTTTCGTGGCACAGGTATGGTAGTTCGAAGTATATAGGTAGTGATGAGATATGGTTTGTTGGACATCCCTCCAGGAACCTAAGGAGACAGAGTTGTCCCTTAATTCATTTAAAAAATTTTAGCGTCCACTTTATCATTCATCTGAAGCATATGAGCCTTTATTTTTTATGAAATTACTTATTTAGCTGTTACGTTATAGCTTGTTACCTGTAATTTAGACATGGGCTGTATTCATACTTAGACTGTTACTGTTAACAGTTGATGTCATTTTCTATATATCGGCAACTGATGGTGAGAAATGGTGCCTTGATGTTAACACCAAGAGACGAAAGGAATGATTGAGCCCAAACAAAGCAGGAACTCCCCGAACAAAGACTTGCGCGCATCCACAAAAGTCAAAGTGACGCATTTGTTGGAACAGCGACGGTGAGGTGTACTGCGATTTGCCCACCCCACTTGTAACCATCATTACTGACATCTGTTGTTGACGACTGAGAGGTTCTGCAGACGCAGTACAAGAACTGTGACCAGGAAGAATGCGTGAACTGATGCTTCTCCACGATGGCGCCTGGCCTGCCCGCATTCTGTTAAACTGACAAAAGAAAAAGCACTGTACAGTTGTTTAGTTGGCAAGTCAATTCGCACCCACCATATTCACCTAATCTTGTGCCCTCAATGTTTCACCTTCTCCGCTTTCTACTTCAAGGAACTTCTTCTCCGGACAAAAATGCACTCCGAACATGGCCTGACTGGTTCTTCGCCTAAAAACCACATGATTTCCACAGTCACGGAATCGAGATGTTGCCCTGCCGTTGTCAGACTGTTGTAAATAGTAAAGGAGAAAATAATTGTTGATGACTAAAGTCTCTATTAGGCGCAGCTGATGTGTTTGTTAAACTTATGGAAAGATGCTACGAAATTATGCGTCAATACAATATATTGTGTCGTTGGTCGTGTTCTTCAGCCTGACAGTTTCACAACTTCGAGGAAGCATGTCTATCCCGTGTAGGCCTCTTAATCGCCACGTAACTACTGCAGCCTACATCTGCTTGAATCTGATTGCTGTAGTCAAACCTTAGTCCCTTCTCTACATTTATACCCTCACGCTCCAACCTTTCCTCTGTTAACAAATTGACCACTTTCTTATGCCACAGTCTGGCCTATCAACCGAACCCTTCTTTTAATCAAATTGAAAGTAGAGTGATAAATGGCACTTTCGGTTTTGCTACAGTTCTGTTTTCCTTAACTCACGGAACTAATCTTTGCAAACTTTTTGCAAATACGTTATGTAATTGGTATCGATATGTACAGCAGACTCTTTGAATTACGATAGAAAAGCCAAACACTGCGTGAAATCGAAGTTGTGACGTCAGCAGAGGCGGCGAAAGTCATCAGCTGTCTTGTGTGGTATCAACAACTTGTTGGTTTATAAAACTCCTTGTACTATATGATCGTTGTGAGATTGTTATTTCAATACGCGGAAACCATATGGAGTGGTACTAAGTTCTGTTTGCGTGATTTTAACCCAATATAATTATTTAGTTTCATTTTCGTACGGTTGTGAAGTGTTGCGTACCAAAAAGTAATTTAAATTACACAGAAACAAACAAGGTTCACGTGTTTAAGTCACCTATAGACTTTGTAATGGGACAGACATGACTCAATTCAGTTCCAAGTCAGGATTTTGCAGGACACGGGAAAAAATTCTTTTCTCCAACATAAGATTGCAGAGTCTATTTATGATGATGAAGTATTTAGACTATAAATTATTTTGCTTGAACAGACTCTTGTTCTCGTGATAAACCGTTCTATAACAATACAAGTTTTTTACTAATCTATCCTCATTATCGTGCCCTTTTCGTAAGGTAACTGTACTCAATAGGACATGTGACTCAGTATGGCCTAGGGCCTTTTTCTCCGTAGCTGTGACAGGAGTCCGACAGATGGGGCCTCATGCGCATTTGGCAAACTACGTTAATTACGCTCCTGGAAATTGAAATAAGAACACCGTGAATTCATTGTCCCAGGAAGGGGAAACTTTATTGACACATTCCTGGGGTCAGATACATCACATGATCACACTGACAGAACCACAGGCACATAGACACAGGCAACAGAGCATGCACAATGTCGGCACTAGTACAGTGTGTATCCACATTTCGCAGCAATGCAGGCTGCTATTCTCCCATGGAGACGATCGTAGAGATGCTGGATGTAGTCCTGTGGAACGGCTTGCCATGCCATTTCCACCTGGCGCCTCAGTTGGACCAGCGTTCGTGCTGGACGTGCAGACCGCGTGAGACGACGCTTCATCCAGTCCCAAACATGCTCAATGGGGGACAGATCCGAAGATCTTGCTGGCCAGGGTAGTTGACTTACACCTTCTAGAGCACGTTGGGAGGCACGGGATACATGCGGATGTGCATTGTCCTGTTGGAACAGCAAGTTCTCTTGCCGGTCTAGGAATGGTAGAACGATGGGTTCGATGACGGTTTGGATGTACCGTGCACTATTCAGTGTCCCCTCGACGATCACCAGTGGTGTACGGCCAGTGTAGGAGATCGCTCCCCACACCATGAAGCCGGGTGTTGGCCCTGTGTGCCTCGGTCGTATGCAGTCCTGATTGTGGCGCTCACCTGCACGGCGCCAAACACGCATACGACCATCATTGGCACCAAGGCAGAAGCGACTCTCATCGCTGAAGACGACACGTCTCCATTCGTCCCTCCATTCACGCCTGTCGCGACACCACTGGAGGCGGGCTGCACGATGTTGGGGCGTGAGCGGAAGACGGCCTAACGGTGTGCGGGACCGTAGCCCAGCTTCATGGAGACGGTTGCGAATGGTCCTCGCCGATACCCCAGGAGCAACAGTGTCCCTAATTTGCTGGGAAGTGGCGGTGCGGTCCCGTACGGCATTGCGTAGGATCCTACGGTCTTGGCGTGCATCCGTGCGTCGCTGCGGTCCGGTCCCAGGTCGACGGGCACGTGCACCTTTCGCCGACCACTGGCGACAACATCGATGTACTGTGGAGACCTCACGCCCCACGTATTGAGCAATTCGGCGGTACGTCCACCTGGCCTCCCGCATGCCCACTATACGCCCTCGCTCAAAGTCCGTCAACTGCACATACGGTTTACGTCCACGCTGTCGCGGCATGCTACCAGTGTTAAAGACTGCGATGGAGCTCCGTATGCCACGGCAAACTGGGTGACACTGACGGCGGCGGTGCACAAATGCTGCGCAGCTAGCGCCATTCGACGGCCAACACCGCGGTTCCTGGTGTGTCCGCTGTGCCGTGCGTGTGATCATTGCTTGTACAGCCCTCTCGCAGTGTCCGGAGCAAGTATGGTGGGTCTGACACACCGGTGTCAATGTGTTCTTTTTTCCATTTCCAGGAGTGTATAATGTAATTTCTAACCAAAATGGATTGCCTTTATCTCAAAAAGTTGAGTCGATTGAACAAAAATATTATTATTTTCGTACTCAGATGACAAAAATTACCTAAAATTGGTTAATAAATCCCATGCCGCAGAGTCAGTGTTACTCTGTGAAATTATTCAGTGTAATTTTTGTTTTGAATTTATTTTATTAACGTATGGTTTAGATTATGGTTTGACGTATCACTTGAAAATATTACGATTTATGTACTTCACTGCTACTGCTCGTTTTTCAGACATATCACGGGAATACGAAAGCCAGCAACATTATCTGGTAAGTCTCTTCCACAGACGGAATAACCATAACTGCTCTACTTTCAGACCCCGACTTGCTTCAAATGTCGTGCCGGGCATTTTTCCGATCAGTCTAACCTATCTAACTATCTACTCATTTTACTAAGGTTTGAAGCTCCTCTTTTCGTTTTTCCGTGTTTGCGATTTAAAAACTGGGTTGTTTTGAAATTAGACTTATGCAAACACAGTTATTAATTGTGTTTGCATATGGCTGATTTCAGAACTAACTATCTACCTTCAGCTCCTGGACCATCCACAAGGGGATCGGAAGAAAAAAAGGAGCTCACTGGAGGTAGCAGTATTTCAGGAAAGCGTCAATATTAGAGTAGTCAGCCGTTATCAGTATTTAAATAGAAGTGTGTGTAAAAACCTTCATCAACTGAAAGATAAAGTTAATGAGTACCTTTACAAAATAACTGGTTGAAAGTAGTCAGAAAAAGTTGATTATCTTTGTGTGTATCGACCTAAACTTATGCTCATAATTTAAGAATAATAGCTGAATGTGGTGCCAAACAACGTGGCACTACACAAAACTGTCGCTAATAGTATAGGCACATAGAGAACACACACGACACAGATCTGTAAGCCCACGGTATTGGTGATAGGTTGAGAAAATCGTTCCGAAACATAAGTGCTACAAAACGCCACTGTTTCCTGTGCATGTACCCGATATTAATATGCGATATGATCACCATGCACACGTACACAGGCCGCACAACGGATTGGCATACTCTGGATCAGGTGGTCGAGCAGCTGATGGGGTATAGCCTCCCATTCTTGCACTAGTGCCAGTCGGAGCCCCTGAAGTGTCCTAGGGGTTTGAAGACGTGTAGCGGTAAGTCGACCGAGAGCATCCCAGACGAGCCAAATGGGGTTTAGCTCTGGAGGACACGCAGGCCATTCCATTTGCCTGATATCGTCTGTTTCAAGGTACTCCTCCACGATGGCAGCTCGGTGGGGCCGTGGTTTATCATCCATCCGGAGGAAGGGCCGACCGGAGTAGCCGAGCGGTTCTAGGCGCTACAGTCTGGAACTCCGCGACCACTACGGTCGCAGATTCGAATCCTCCCACGGGCATGGATGTGTTTGATGTTCTTAGGTTAGTTAGGTTTAAGGAGTTCTAAGTTCTAGGGGACTGATGACCTTAGAAGTTAAGTTCCATAGTGCTCAGAGCCATTTGAACCATTTGAACCGGAGGAAGGTAGGACCCACTGCACCCCTGTAAAGGTGGACATACTGGTATAAAATGTCTTCCCGATACACCTGATCTATTATAGTTCCTCTGTCAGAGACATGCAGGTATGTACGTGCACCAATCATAATCCCACCCCACACCATCAAACCACGACCTCCATACAGGTCCCTTTCAAGGACATCAAGCGGTTGGTATCTGGTTCACGCCAGATGAAAACTCGGCGAGAATTACTTTTCAGACTATATCTGTACTCGTCCATGAACATAACCTGGAACCACTGTTCCAATGACCACGTGCTGTGTTCTTGACACCATGCTTTATGGGTTGTCCTGTAACCAGGGGTCAGTGGAATGCAACTTGCAGGTCTCCGGACGAATATACCATCCGGTCAGTCCTCTGTAGACTGTGTGTCTGGAGACAACTGCTCCAGTGGCTGCGGTAAGGTCCCGAGTAGGACTACCTACAGTACTCCGTGGCCGTCTGCGGGCATTGATGGTGAGATATCAGTCTTCTTGTGGTGCTGTACACTGCCGACATCCCGTACTGTTGCTCCTGGGCACGTTTCCTGTCTGCTGGAATCGTTGTCATAATCTTGAGATCAGACTTTTTGGCACATGGAGGGCCCGTGCTACCCCGAGGTGATTTAAACCCGCAGACTGCCCACGAGAGCGTTGTTCCACCATGTATCAGCATTATCAATTTATGAGCATGACTATATCTTTTTAGTCCTGTTACTTAGTGTATGTTGTGGCTTACAATCATTTGAAAATTGGAAGTCTGTTCGAAAGGAGTTTCATTAAACAAAATTCTAGTTACTGAATTTGTTGTTGAAGTTTTACTGGTAGCAGAAAATTGTGTGCATATAATCGAGTGTGATGTGAAACCCTCAGTGTTTTTGTATAAGTGTAATGTTTGGAAATTTTGTAATGCTTCACTAATTAACTATTCTTCATTTATAAGTGCCTCAGATGTTTCTAACAGTTCGTATGCACGCATTTTTTTCCGAGACGTCAGCAGCTATGTTTACGAATACGGGTTCTAGTTACGTTGCACGCACTATGCACGAAATTAATCCCAGTGATGCGTTCTTTGTTTTCCCCTCATTTCCTCCGAAAGAAGCGTATGTGTTTTCTTTCTTAAATAATCTCACCAACTCCAAAATCACTAATTTTGAGAGCTACACAATTCTGCAATTGTTGGCTGCTTTATATTACGATCATCGCTTGGTTATAACGTTACGATGTGGTTATTTGTCCTTGTTTCTACGTGCCGTTACTTCAGCGTGTTTTCAGTCACTCAGAACCGCGGGTGGTATTTGTCAGGGAGTTTGAAATCACAGATTATTAAGGGTCGTCGAGGCGAGGTGTTATAGCGGCTCTGAGGTGGTAGCTGCAGTTTGTAAATATGATGAGAGAGTTCCAATTATTTGCACTGGTTGTTAATAGGAAACGTTTTCAGTCATTTTAGTGTCGTCATATTAGTATTCGCACAGTTGTTTTGCAGTCAATTCGTGTGCTGAAATTGTGATGAACAGCGAACGTGTGCCGGTTTTAGGGTTCAATGTATTACAATCGCTCAGGATTCTTTATTTTTCGTAAGTTGGAAGCTGATTAAGGAATAGGGACGTGTTCATATAACTTACTGGAATGCAGCTGGATGGCGTCTTCGACAACAGCTGATATTTCAACAACTGAGTCACAGTGTCATTTTCAAGGCACAAATGCAGCAACGAAGTGCTGTGCAAAGGATATAAGCCCTCGACATGCAGAATAGAGATGGGCAAACTCGTTCATCCTTGGGAAATAGTTCACTGGTGATCGCTCTTTTTTGGGAACCATTCATTTTAACTCGTTCACAGTTCAGTCGTGCATGGTATATGGTTCTCATGAAAAATTGAAAATCAGTAGCTTATGTGCCTGAAGATGGAAGGCACCTCCCCTCTGGAGTACAGAGGTTTTATTCATTACAAAATTCTCACACACTTGTGGAAGTAATTTTCGTGATTCTGCAAAACCTCTTGTTTAGCCAACTATAGCATTATGTGGCTGAACGCAGTGAAATAATACAAGGTGGCACCCGAAAAAGCGGCCCCGAATACAGGCTGCTCTCCTATCACGAGCGATTGGTTGATCGCTAGGAGCAAAAAAGATAAACATGTACTAGTTAGGAAGAAAAAAAATAACAAATAACTAATGCAAACAACAACTTCGAAACAATAGATGGCGATTGGTGGGCGACAACGAGCAGTCTAGTACTCGGGGTCGATTTTTCGTGCACCACCATGTACCACTGAAATAATATTGCAGAAGTTACTTCTCTTAACAAAATGTGATACTAGACACTCGATAATGGAGCGCGGGTTTCATTCGGTTGTAAGTCGGTCTTCCTCCCATAACGATGAACAGCTGTGCTACCTTGGATAAAAAAAGACGGAAAATGGACCGACTTCCTTTGCAAGTGTAATAACAAAGTATAAGGATGTCTTTTCCTGTTTATCGAAATAGTGAAGTAAGCTGATATGCCAAAGTGAGAGAGCAGGATTACGTATAGAATTCAGTTAAAACTTTCGCCTCTACTCAGAATAGTGATTCACTGTCCTCGTAGTAGGGCAAGGCGTTAAAGCGCCGGTTTTACCAATTTACTTTTCATCCATCAGTGAGGATAAGCTTGATGAAATGTTTTGTAAATAAGACGTTATTTTGCAATTATACTGAACGCTTTTAATATATCAGAAAAGATTTGAGCTAATGTGAACTGTTATTTTATCTTAGTGTTGTGAAATGCGTAAAATTGCCCTTTGTACACAATCTTTAAATTACATAATATTTATTCTTTGTTCTTCTTAATGAAATAATTTAATTTTTTAGGTAAAATAATTAGATGTATAACATCGATCTGCTTTAAATTATCACTTAATCACACAGTCAGGATAGTAGATAATCGTTTGTTTTATAGTGACAACTGGTTTTAGTAAACGACTGTAGCATCACACAACTTTTATCTGCACCGCCGACTTCAGCCATATAGTGCCTTAGACCTGAAGGCGCCCAGTATAAAGGCCGAAACCGGATATCATTACAAAATAAATGGTTATTTTCGAACTAGACTCATTCATTAAGTGATACGTTAATTAACAGTAGAGGGAGAAAGTTAATTAGAATACTGAACAAATGACATATAATTTACTCTGGATACCAAGGTGCAGATTTTGTTCTCCATAATGAAATCTTATCACTACAATATTTCGCGATTAGGGCTTGAAGAAAATAAAACTTAATGCTAGTTACTTTCTTCCAAAACTGTCGTCTCTGCATGGAATAATGTCAAAATCATTTTCCCTCATGAATCACATCAGAAAGCATCTCAAATACATTTCCTTTCTGTGTGGCACCTCCGATGTCCAGGTTCCTTACTCTGCCACGACACAACGCTCTCTCTCCCACTCTGGCCGACAACTGTTCCCGACTCTTTCACACGTCCTGGCACTACTGTATAACACAGCCTCTAGTAGCCAAAGAATGTATAAATCTCGTGTTGAGGCATGAAAAGCTGGTAGCAGTCGCAAACATTTCCAATAAACCGATATGCCTCATGATAATTATTTTCAGAAACACGTCAAGTAACGAACATAAAAGGCAAATTGTGGTTTCTCAAGGTATTTACATTTTTTACAACATATCCTCCTAATACAGATACCTTTCAAAGTTCTCACTCCACTAAACAAGAATTTTGCAGAATTTTTCGTGCTAATAGGAAGGAACTTTTAAAAAAACTCGTTAACACACAAGAACAATCTGTGTTAGTCTGTCAATTGTTGAAAAAATATGAAAAATACGAAGGATAGTGAATCTAAAGGTTGCAAAATTGTAATACAATGTTTTACAGTTTGAAACAATAACGTATAAAAGAAGGCTGATAACCCTAACTAGTGGTCATTTACATGGACAGCAAAATATTACAAATGTCTCTCAGAGTGTAATGTTTGTGGCTGATAGTATTTTAGGACAAACTTCAAGAGTAATTGGTCTTATATGACTGAGTAATATATAGCATGAATACCAAATTTTCATTCTAATAGGAAGGAACTTTTAAAAAACTTGTTAACACACAAGAACAATCTGTGGTAATCAACTGCTGAAAAAAGTGATAAAATACAATGGATAGTGAATCTAAAGGTCGCAAAATTGTAATACAAAGTTTTACAGTTTGAAACAATAATATATGAAAGGAGGCTGATAACTGTAACTAGTGGTCATTTACATGGACTGCAAAATACTACAAATGTCTCTCAGAATATAATGTTTGTGGCTGTATTTTAGGATAAACTTCAAGAGAAACTGATCTTACATGACTGAGTAATATATAGCATGAATACCAAATACTAACATAATAAGACCAGTATTATACATTTGAAATATAGAAATGAACTATGTAATCTACAACTGTCGACATCATGTTCACGCAAAAAATTAAATTTCCGTAGAAAGAAGCAAGTTGTCTTTCTCAATTGACATATAAAATACACGTGGGACAATGTCATGAACCGGGAGGTGAAAGTGTTTAACTAGAGGCAAATGTCAGACACAGCAGATGTTGTTTTACAAGGTCAAAATATTTACGTCACATGCTCACAGCTGCAGAGGAGGACCAAAAGACAGATGCAGTGAGTAAGTAAAGTGATCACATTCTCCAGTGACAACCCAAAGATGTCGATAGGTTTCGATAAAATAGAAGTAACGTAATTAAGGGCAGATTCAGTGGGGACAAAAGTTGACTCAGTTCCTCCATCGACAACCCAATCATTCACAGTTGTCAGAATAATAGCAGTGTTAGCTCTTCCATCACTTACTGTCACCTGTGTGATATGTAACCCAACTTTGATTAAAAGCCAGACAGTGATGGAGTGGTGAACCCACACTGTAGTAACGTTTGCATTGTGATACATCTGACATAGTGACATGGGTCTCTGTTCCTCCATTAATTGAAGCAGAAGTGTGCGTATCAGTCTTAATACAATCCATGTGGGAGTTCCTCTCCATGTCATATGGGTGTGTCTGTGCACCTTTTTACAGTAATTATTGCTTCCCATGCTTGTGCACAAACATGTAAGATAAGTAAACATATATTAGACAATATGGTAAGTACTTTTACATTATAAGCTGGAGTAAGAGATTAAGGGCTAAATACACCTATATGGGAAGGGTACTGAGAATAAGGTGCCTCATGAAACGAGATCTGCTTATAATGCCTTGGCGTATTTTCATGATATCTTGAGTTTTGTAAATGTAACATAAGTAGAATAAAGTATATATGTGAAATGAAATGTGTCTTATACAGTGACATCTGAAGTTTGGATAAAAGTGTGCTGTAACAAGCATATTCTTATCCCTAAATTACTGTCATCTTGATGCTCAAATGTAGCACCATCTTATCATAACAAGAGAAACTCTAAGTTGTAAATCCTTTCAGTTTGTGACAATAGTATGGCTGTAAGCTCAATAGAAGTGTGAATCTTACTCTTTTCTTGGAAATTTGCAATTTTATGTGGACCAAAATAATAAAACTACAATCTTATAACAAAATTTTACCATTGTTTCCATTGGATCTACCAGAACAACCATTTATTCCAGTTTTTACGTCTGAAATAACCATACCCAAGCACACATTTTAGTTTCTTTGGTTGCTGACAAAGAATATCTCCCTTCAAGCTGCAACATACCTTGTACTGTTTATCCTTTTTAATCTACTAGTGTACAAAAACTTCAATAATCATCCCTTATACTTCACAAAACATATACTCATTACTATTCCTCATTTCATAATATATACATCTCTTACTCTCCCCCAGTTCATCTTGCATACCTTATTTTTTCAAATCTATCCTTGCAACAGAAACTCTTACCTTATTACTGCCCCATAAAAAATCATCTTTCTCAGCTACCTTTATCTCCATACCGTATGAAACATATTACTGTTTCTCTTCAGGCCTTAACCTGTATTGTATTGAATCTGTCTTTCCACCAACCTTTGATGTATCTTTACAGTAGTCAACACAAAAATTGGAGTACCTTTTGTGGCAATAAAGTACCAGATTGAATAGATATGTATCTTGAATTAGATCACCGTATGTATTACACAGACTATTTTCTGAAACAGCAGTTAAAGTTTAGCACAAATTCCAGACACAAATCTCATCCGTAAAAAGTCAAGAAGTTTTATATCATGTACTGTCACATAAAATTTACAAAAGGTTTGACAGGAAAAGTACTATAGGATAAAGTTACTGCAGTAACATTAACATTAGAAAATATACAAGTCACTAAACAGCTAACACTACTCACCATCACCAAACCTTTTTTCACTGAACATATTTCTCTAGATGCTGGCTTGCTATTTATTACACTTAACCTCATATACATATTTCTGGATATCAAATTCTTCTTCAAGAAGTCCATGTCACTTATTTCATGTTCATTTATAATCTCTTTGCAAAATCATTCAAATAGTTTTGCAACCCAACTACTAGAATTTCCTTAACCTTTAGATAGGAAAGAAAAAGGCAGGAATTTGTAATGAGAAATAAAATTCACCTCAACTGCGCGTGCACTGTGCTCCACTATGATATAACAAAAAAAAAGTTGTTGGCTGCCCACGCCAAGGCGTGCATCCTCCATTTGCATGAGTTTAACCACACTGCTGTCTCCAAAGAAATTTGCATTCTGGTACACTTTAAACTATACTGATAACCTCTAATTATCAATTTAATAAAACATACCATTAATATTGTTGAACAGAACGATGTTCCGTCATTCCTGTACACTAAAGTCTGCTCTCAAACGTGTTGTAAGTCTGTATTACTAGTTCTTCACACAAATTTTCACAGTGTATATCATGCAACATTAAAAACATATTCACAACAACATCCAACCCAAGTCATTGTGTAACTATGTATAAAATAACGTTCAGTGGAAACTAACAAGGAGAAGATACAAGGAGAAGACTAAAGCGCATCCAAATGATGCGTTGTAAATGCAGCTGCAGATCAGAGCCTTTTGGTCTAACTGCAGAATCAAAAAACTACCAAAAAGATCTTATCCTGAGCAGAAAGACCGACAGGTAAAACTAATGAAAAGAGCTTTAACTTGTTAACTGAAAATTGTGTGTGAGCTAAAACCTCTGACTCGAAATGTGAAAACAAGTACTTTTAAAAATCCATGCTTTTGAGTACAGACATATTTATGAAAATTACTTTTTGATGTGTGATTATAACTAATTTGAAGCGCATCTAACTGCAAATGAAACTGAGTATATGAAATGGTTATCAGTGTTTCTCAGAATGGCTTTATCATGAAATGGACACTCACAGTGACTAACTGTTGCGTCACGAAAATATTTAGTCCTCACCGTAGACTCTTACCTTGCAACGGATAACCTGATTTTGCTCTGTTTGCACTGCAAGAATGATCACTTGAAAGCAATCAGTGCGCGGCCGATTGCCTTCTTATCCTATCATATTTTTCCTGCTTTCGTAAATTAAACTTGTACTCTTTTTCTGGAAAAAAAAATACAGTGTCTACGTAATAGCGCAAGGCGTGACAGTACCGGTTTTGCCAAATTATTTTTCATCTGTTAACGCTGATAAGGTGCATGGAATGTTTTGTAATTAAGTAAAATGGTATTTTGCAATAGGACTGAACGCTTTTAGTAACTCAGAGAGGACTTGTACTAGCATGAATTCTTAGCATTATCGCTTACATAAAACTGAAATACCTAACTAGCAGTGGAGGGTGAAAGCTGATTAGAATATTGAACACATAGCTGATAATTCACCTCTGGATACGTCCGCAGCTCGTGGTCTAGTGGGTAGCGTTGCTGACTCTGGGTCCCGGGGGCCCGGGTTCGATTCCCGGCCGGGTTGGGGACTGGGTGTTTGTGTTGCCCTCATCGTCATAATCGTCGTCGTCATTCGTGACAGTGGCTAGATTTGATTGCTTAAAAGCTGGATTGTGTAAAAGCGTGAATAGCGCTTGCAGCTAATTTTCAAAAATGTCGTCTCCCTTTAAATCATGTGAAAGACATTATCTGTCCTCAATCATATCCTTTCTGTCGAGCATCTCCGACATCGGAGCTCCATTATACGAAACTCTCTCTGCCTCTTTGGCCGACAACTGTTTCCGATTAATTCGTTCGCCCTATCTCTATTCAGTAATACAATCTCTGGTTGCCAAGGAATTTGTCCCTCATGTGTTCAGGGATGCAGAGATGCTCGTAGTGGCAAAAATTTCGAACAAACTGGTATCTTTCGTGATGATTACATTCAAAGATACGCCAAGTGGCAAACAGGCCAGACAAACTCTGAATGATCGTGGTATTTAATTTTTATTATGGTCAGTCTCCTGATACAGATACGTTCATACCCTTGACACTGAGAAGGATGGTGACAACTATTAGCCTATAGGTACATGTCTGTGTGGTTTGACTTTCTATAAATGGCATGTCCGAACATACCATCAGCCTTCCTCCTGACCAACGCATCTAGAACGGGAAGGCAGCTGTCCTTTCCCACTCCGTCACGAAACGAGTATTTAGGCTCAAATGGCTCTGAGCACTACGGGACTCAACTGCTGTGGTCATCAGTCCCCTAGAACTTAGAACTAATTAAACCTAACTAACCTAAGGACATCACACACATCCATGCCCGAGGCAGGATTCGAACCTGCGACCGTAGCAGCAGCGCGGCTCCGGACTGGAGCGCCTAGAACCGCACGACCACCGCGGCCGGCGAGTATTTAGGGTGGTTGAATTCAGATCCAAAAAGTCGCTCAGATTCTCACTGGGATGAGGGCAGATAGCGAAAGTATTTATATAAAAACACGCAGGTTTTAATGCTGCCGTCTCCAAGGCGCGTTCCTCACAGTCTTCGCTAAACAAACTGGCAATAACAGGTTAGAACGGGCTTCCATCGCCACTTCAACTGACTGTTCATTGAGTAAAATGTAAGTGGAAGTCAACAATGTCCAAATAGGTTAGTTAATTCAGCAACAAACCTAACCGCAACTAACCATAACGAATCAGGCAGAGGGATGCGAGTAAAAAGAGAGACCGCATCAAAACTTACTGAAATACCAAAGTGATTCAAACTAAGTCCCTCCAACCGACGTGAGGTATTTGCGGAGTTCTTATATTATTGGGCTCAACAGAGTAGCAAGGTGTTTTTCTACACGAAATGTTAGGGATCCGATGTTACTCACGGCAGACCTAAGGGAACTGCTTCCTTGTGGACATTCGGAAAGCTGCATAATCTTCGAAGGACAGCACGAAAAGAATTGATAGTCTCCTGTCACAAAGAACTTTTCTTCAGCAAGTTGTTACTCTTCTCTCAAAACTGTTTGTAGAGCCAGCACCGACCTTACATCACGCTGAATCAGTTAATACACTACCTGTTTTGAATGTAGTGTTGCTTGTCCAACACAGCTGTGGCATTGCCATTGTCCACGAGTAGTATAACAACATAGGGATCACCTCTGAGTGTATGCAAAGCAGCCCTCTCAGTTTCTGTTATATTAATCTTGGGTGAACGTTCCCCTGTCAACAGACGACATACTTCCCTCCTTAGCTCCTCTGCAGGGTCGGGAGGTAGTTTAAATCAAACATATTGAGTAGAATATGTAAAATCAACGTCATCAACGACTAGTAAACGCTTGGGCGTTGGTGCTATTGCAGAAAACTGCCTTATTACCAGTCGTTCTGTGGAATATAACAACACGGAGATTCTGAAATGAACTTCCAGCTATTGGAACAGTGTTATTAGGGAAGCAGTTTAAATTAAATTAGAAATTGAACATTTAAATATGGATGGTGGTTTTCGCTTTTGCTTAAATTCTGCGCAGATTCTAGCTCTCTCCCTTGTCGTAAAACAGAGAGACAAAGTTAATGCTACACTATCCGTTGGTTATCAATATTCACTATCGATAACTTCTGACGACACCAATGTTTGATTGTGTGGTGCCGCTAGAGTTCACAGTGTGTGTGTGTGTGTGCGTGTGTGTGGGTGGGTGTGTTTATGTTTGTGCGCGCTTGTTCTCGTCTGTGTGGGTGTGTGTGTTTGTGTTGGTTTTTATCTTTCCTGATATTTGCAAATACGACTACAACGGAAAGCTAATTCCAATCTCAACGATTCTAGAATTGCTCACATTCGCACACGCTGTACTGTTCATCATTCACACAAATTCACACACGTAACCCTAGGGACCCAGGTTCAATTCCCGGATGGATTGGAGATTTTTTTCCGCTCACGGACTTGGTGTTGTGTTGTTCTAATCATTAACATTTCATTCCCATCGCCGCGCAAGTCACAGAAGTGGCGTCAAACCGAAAGATTTTGCAACCGGCGGACAGTCTACCCGACGGGAGGCCCTAGTCTCATGACACACGCAATTTCACTCACACACTTATTGTTGCGCTTGCCAAACTCACTTCAACAGCTCTGAGGATTCCAGACTGCCAGAAACAATCACAACTCAGAACTGCAGCAGGAAAATGGTTTATCGAACGCATACAGTAAATGCACGTCACACATATACTCTAACATAATTGCAGAACGGTGTCAACATGAATAATTTACATATTCCTCAGTGCTTTATAAAATATAGAATATTTCCAGAAACGTAGGTTTGCCTTTTCATAATCTAGTTTCTAAGATAAGTCGTAGGTAGAGTTTTGTCAGGACTGGCTCTCCCAAGCTGCCAATAGTTCTAATGGAATGTTGTCTACTCCCGGGGCTTTGTTTCGGCTTAGGTCTTTCAGTGCTCTGTCAAAATCTTCACGCAGTATCATATCTCCCATTTCATCTTCATCTACATCCTCTTCCATTTCCATAATATTCCCCTCAAGAACCTCGCCCTTATATAGACCCTCTATATACTCCTTTTACCTTTCTGCTTTGCCTTCTTTGCTTAGAACTGGGTTTTCATCTGAGCTCTTGATATTCATACAAGTTGTTCTCTTTTCTCCAAAGGTCTCTTTAATTTTCCTGTAGGCAGTATCTATTTTACCCCTAGTGAGATAAGCCTCTACATTCCTACATTTTTCCTCCAGCCATGTGTGCTTAGCCATTTTGCAGTTCCTGTCGCTCTCATTTTTGAGACGTTTGTATTTCTTTTTGCCGCCTTCATTTACTACATTTTTACACTCTCTCCTTTCATCAATTAAATTCAATATTTCTTCTGTTACCCAAGGATTTCTACTAGCCCTCGTCTCTTTACCTACTTGATCCTCTGCTGTCTTCACTACTTCGTCCCTCAAAGCTACCAATTCTTCCTCTACTGTATTTCTTTCCCCCATTTTTCTCAATTGTTCCGTTATACATTCCCTGAAACTCTGTACAACCTCTGTTTTAGTCAGTTTATCCAGGTCCCATCTCCCTAAATTCCCACCTTTTTGCAGTTCCTTCAGTTTTTATCTACAGTTCATAACCGGTAGATTGTGGTCAGAGTCCACACCCGCCACTGGAAATGCCTTACAATTTAAAACCTGGTTCCTAAATCTCTGTCTTACCATTATATAATCTATCTGAAACCTGTCAGTGTCTCCAGGCTTCTTAGATGTATACAACCGTCTTTTATGATTCTTGAACAAAGTATTAGCTAAGATTAAGTTACGCTCTGTGCAAAACTCTACCAGACGGCTTCCTCTTTCATTTCTTGCCCCCAATCCATATTCACCTACTACGTTCCTTCTCTTCCTTTTCCTACTATCGAATTCCAGTCACCTATGACTATTAACTTTTCGTCTCCCTTCATTATCTGAATAATTTCTTTTATCTCATCAAACATTTCTTCAATTTCTTCGTCATCTGCAGAGCTAGTTGGCATATAAACTTGTACTACTGTAGTAGGCGTGGGCTTTGTGTCTATCTTGGCCACAATAATGCTTTCACTATGCTGTTTGTAGCAGCTTACCCGCACTCCTATTTTTTTATTCATTATTAAACCTACTCCTGGATAACCCCTATTTGATTTTGTATTTATAACCCGGTATTCACCTGACCAAAAATCTTGTTCCTCCTGCAACCGAAATTCGCTAATTCCCACTATATCTAACTTTAACCTATCCATTTCCTTTTTTAAATTTTCTATCTTTCCTGGCCGATTAAGGGATCTGTCATTCCATTCTCCGATCCGTAGAACGGCACTTTTCTTTCTCCTGATAACGACGTCCTCTTGATTAGTCCCCGCCCGAAGGTCCGAATGAGGGTCTATTTTACCTCCGGAATATTTTACCCAAGAGGACGCCATCATCATTTAACCATACAGTAAAGCTGCATGCCCTCGGGAAAAATTACGGCTGTAGTTTCCCCTTGCTTTCAGCCGTTCGCAGTACCAGCACAGCAAGGCCGTTTTGGTTAGTGTTACAAGGCCAGGTCAGTCAATCATCCAGACTGTTTCCCCTGCAACTACTGAAAAGGCTGCTGCCCCTCTTCAGGAACCACACGTTTGTCTGGCTTCTCAACAGATACCCCTCCGTTATGGGGAGATTTTAGAATTATATGCGATAATTTTCTTACTTACAGACTTACAATATACTTCTCAATGAAAATCATCTCTGGAGATTATTTTAGGACTGTTGTTCCTGTTGAATTCTTCAGGCCGAAGACTAGTTTGGTATATCTCTCTATGCTACTCTATCCTGTGAAAGCCTCTTCATCTCCGAGTAACTACCTCAACCTATATCCTTCTGAATCTGCTTACTGTAATCATCTCTTCGTTTCCCTCTACGATTTTTACCCCGCTCGCCCCCCCCCCCCCCCCTCACGCTTCCATTCAGTTCTAAATTGATGAACCCGAGATATTTCTGAATGTGTCCTACCAACTGATCACTTCTTCTTGTCAGGTTGTGCCACCAACTTCTTTTCTCCTCATTTCCATTCAGTACCTTCTTATTAGTCACGTGATCTACCTTTCTAACCTTCAGCTTTCTTCTGCAGCACCACATTTCAAAACGTTCGGTTCTCTTCTTGTCTAAACTGACTAACGCCCATGTTTCACTTCCATTCATGGCTACATTCCATTCAAATGCTTTGAGAAAAGGCTTGCTGACACTCAAATCTATGATTGTTACAAATTTCTCTTTATCACAAACGCTTTTCTTGGCGTTTCCAGTCTACATTTTATATCCCCTCTAGTTCGGCTTTCATCTGTTATTTTACTGATCTAACAACAAATCTCATCTACTACATTTAGTGTTTCGGTTCCCCAATCTAATTTCTTTAGCATAATCTGATTTCATTTGACTATATTCCATTTGTCATTGTTTTCTTTTGCTGATGTTCATCTTATATCCACCTTTCAAGACACTGTCCATTCCGTTCAGCTGTTCTTCCAAGTCCTTTGCTGTCTCTGACAGAACTACAATGTTACCTTTAGAATTTGAAAGAGAGTATTTTAATCAGTATTGTCAAAGGCCTGCTCCAGGTCCACAAATGCTATAAATGTAGGTGTGCCGGTCCTTAACCTGTCTTCTGTGAGAAGTCGCAGGGTCAGTATTGCTTCACATGCTTCTACGTTTCTCTGGCATCCAAAGTGATCTCCCTGCAGACCGGTTTCTACCAGTTTTTCCATGGCTGGCTTTCCAAGGCTATCATTAGTTGTAACGGAATGTTGTCTACTGTCGGGGCCTTGTTTCGACTTTGGTCTATCAGCGCTCTGTCAAATTCATCCCGCTATATCATATCTCCTATCTCATCTTCATCTACACCTTCTTCTGTTTCCGTAATATTGCCTTCAAATACATCTCCCTTGTATAGACCTTCCATATACTCCTTGCACCTTTTTGCTTTCTCTGGTTTGCTTATGACTGGGATTCCATCTGAGCTCTTGATATTCATAGAGGTGGTTCTCTTTCCACGAAAGGTCTCCTTAATTTTCCGGTAGGCGGCATGTACCGTTCCCCTATGCTTCTAAATACTTACATTTGTTTCTCTAACCATTCCTGCTTAGCTATTTGAGGCATCCTGACAATCTCATTTCTTAGACGTTTGTATTCTCTTTCGCCTGCTTCGTTTACTGTATTTTTATATTTTCCCCTTTCATCAATTAAATTCAATAACTTTTGTGTTACCCAATGATTTGTATTAGCACTCGTCTCTTTACCTACTTGGTCCTCTGCTGTCATCACTGTTTAATCTCTCAGATCTAAGCATTCTTTTCCTATTGTATTCCTTTCCCCTTTTCTTGTCAATCATTCCGTAATGCTTCCTCTGAAACTATGCACGACCTCTGGTTCTTTCAGTTTATCGAGCTCTCATCTCCTTAAATTCTTACCTTTTCGCAGTTTCTTCGGTTTTAATCTACAATGCATAAACAATAAATTGTGATCGGAGTCCATGTCTGCCCCTGGAAATGTCTTACAATTTAAAATCTGGTTCCGAAATCTCTGTCTTACCATTATATAATCAGTCGGGAACCTTTCGGGGTCTCCAGTTCTCTTCCACATGTACAACCTTCTTCCAGTATTCTTAAATTAAGTGTTAGCTATGATTAAATTATACTCTGCGCAAAATTCTTCCTTTTCATTCCTTTCCCCCAGTCCATGTTCACATACCATTTTTTTCTCTTCCTTTTCTTACTATAGAATTATAGTCCTACATGACTATTAAATTTTCGTCTTCTTTAACTATCTGAAGACTTCTTTTACCTCATCATACATTTCCTCAATGTTTTCATCACTTACACTACTGTGGTTGGTGTCGGCTTCGTATCTATCTTCAACCAAAATAGTGCGTCCACTATGATGTTCATAGTAGCTAATTCCCGTTCCTATTTTTGTTTATTTATCATTAAACCTGCTCTTACATTACCCCTGTTTCATTTTGTTTTTCCAGCACTGTGTTCACCTGACCAGAAGTCCTGTCCCTCCAGCCATCGAACTTCACTAACTCCCACTATATCTAACTTAAACCTATCAAATTCCAGTTTTAAATTTTCTAAGTTACATGCCCGATTAAGGGACCAGACATACTACGCTCTGATCAGTAGAACACCCGTTTTGTTTTTCTCCTTATAACTACGTGCTCCTGAGTAGTTTCCCCCTGAAGATCCGAATGGGGGACTATTTTACGTCTGGAATACGAGGGTTACACAGAAAGTAAGTTCCGATACGTCGCTAAATGGAAACCACAGTGAAAATCAGAAACATTTTATTCGCAAGAGTTAGATACACTTTCCAGATACTGTTCCACATAGTCGCCGCTCCAACTTAGACATCTGTCGGAGCGTTATACCAAATTTCCAACACCATCGTCATAGAAGGCAGCCGCCTGTGCTCTCCGATAATTCTCTGCACTAGCCTATAGCGCGTAGCCTGCGCCCAAGTATTGTCTTTGTATCCAGCGTTACATGTGAACAGAGATGATACTCAGGACGAGCCAATTAGGGCTGTGTTGTGGGTGATCAAACACTTCCCATCGAAAAGCCTGCACAAGTCTCTTCACTGCCCCTGCAGAGGGCGGCTAAGAATTGCCATGAAGAAGGAAGTGCGTGGCAGTTGTGTTAGGTGGGCTGCATTCATTAAGGCGAAGCCTTTCAGCGGGCCTCCTACTTGGCGGGAAACATCGTTATTCTAGCCACCTTTGCTCGCTCACAGTGCTCTCATAACTGAAAAGAGCGTTTTGATGCGATCGACGGTAATACTAGATAACCTACCCAATACATATGTGCAAAGCTTCGTCGGGATTTCACTGTGGTGTCCATTTCGCGACCGATCGCAACTTACTTTCTGGACAACCCTCGTATTTCACCCAAGAGGATGCAGTCATCATTTAACCTTACAGTAGAGCTTCATGCCCTCGGGAAAGATTACGGCTGTAGATTCTCCTAGCTTTCAGCCGTTTGCAGTACCAGCACAGTAAGGCCATATCGGTTGATGTTACAAGGCCAGATCTGTCAGACTGTCGCCGTTGCAACTACTCGGTAGGCTGCTGCCCCTCTTCAGGAACCACACATTTGTCTGGCCTCTCAACAGATACCCCTCTGTTGTGATTGTTCAAATGTTCAAATGTGTTTGAAACCTTATGGGACTTAACTGCTAAGGTCATCAGTCCCTAAGCTTACACACAACCTAACTTATCCCAAAGACAAACACACACACTCATGCCCGAGAGAGGACTCGAACCTCCGCCAGGACCCGTTGTGATTGCATTTATGGTACGGCTCCATGTATCGCTGGGGCGCGCAAGCCTCCCCAACAACGGCCAGGTCCAAGGTTCATGGTTGGGGGGGGGGGGGGGGGGTGAAGGATTTCAGGACCATTTGCAGTAATTTTAGGATTATATGCGATAGTTTTCTTAATTGTGTTCTTTGTATGCACTTCTCAATGAAAATCACTCATACTTCTAATTTGATTATTGTGGACGTTCCTGTGCTTATGGAAGTGTCAAAATTTTAAATTTTTTAAAGATTGTGCTGCGTGATTCCACACCAGCAACCCCTTTCATTATTCTAATTGCTGTTTTTTTGGATTTTAAATGATCGGTTTGCAAAACTTGTATTTATCCAGACCATCACACTGTATCATAGTTACATTTTGAAGATATAACGACATTTAATTAACCGTTAGTTAAATGATTAATTATTTGCTTTTATTAAATGATGGTCTAAGCAAAATTAAGCAAACAATATACAATAGAAACTTCCTGGCAGATTAAAACTGTGTGCCCGACCGAGACTCGAACTCGGGACCTTTGCCTTTCGCAGGCAAGTGCTCTACCAACTGAGCTACCGAAGCACGACTCACGCCCGGTACTCACAGCTTTACTTCTGCCAGTACCTCGTCTCCTACCTTCCAAACTTTACAGAAGCTCTCCTGCGAAACTTGCAGAACTAGCACTCCTGAAAGAAAGGATATTGCGGAGACATGGCTTAGCCACAGCCTGGGGGATGTTTCCAGAATGAGATTTTCACTCTGCAGCGGAGTGTGCGCTGATATGAAACTTCCTGGCAATATCCTTTCTTTCAGGAGTGCTAGTTCTGCAAGTTTCGCAGGAGAGCTTCTGTAAAGTTTGGAAGGTAGGAGACGAGGTACTGGCAGAAGTAAAGCTGTGAGTACCGGGCGTGAGTCGTGCTTCGGTAGCTCAGTTGGTAGAGCACTTGCCCGCGAAAGGCAAAGGTCCCGAGTTCGAGTCTCGGTCGGGCACACAGTTTTAATCTGCCAGGAAGTTTCATATCAGCGCACACTCCGCTGCAGAGTGAAAATCTCATTCTGAATATACAATAGCTCCTCATTGCACTAACCGATGAGATTCTCTTTCCGATGGTATATTTACTGCCGAGGTTTCGGTATCAACTTCGCTACCACAGTAATTTGTGATACTACTACCGTCGTTTTAAACGAGGTGAATCGAACGGCATTTCACGCTTTCAAAGACGATTCGTAGTTTCTGAGAAATTGCAGTGTTTATAAGGAAGGATTTATCTGTTTTGTATATGAAACCGACGGTTAACTTGGAGCTAACAGTTTTCACCGCCATTAGGAAATAGATCTCGCCGGATAAGGAGGAAACAAAATGATTCACTGGTATTAATCACGCTTGGTTACATGTGGTTGGACCGACCCATCAGCAAAAAGACAAAGGACGTGCATCTAAGGATGATTCGCCAGTTAACATTTATGTTCTTGTTTCTGTCTCAGCCGTGAGAAAATGTCAAAAATTTGAACAGAAACTGAGGGACAAACATTGCTAGTTAATAATTTCGCTTCATGATTTTCATGTAATGATAAATACATTGCAAAATACATCGTCAGCTGCAGCAAAAGAAATCACGGAAGATTGTATCCAAAACACTTCTTTAAAATTCCATTCATGTCGTCAAGTGTTCAAAATGCCCGCCGTCTGATGCAATATATGTTTGGAGTCGCTGGTCCAAGAATTTCTGGATAGGTTGAAGAGATACCTTCGACACCATTGCACATGATCAATAATACGATTTTAAATGCTCCTGGATTGTCGGAATTTGTGCTTAGACTTCATATTTGAATGAACACCAGAAGAAAATGTGTCTAGTGGCGTGAAATTAGGCGAATGTTCAGGACGATTGGCAATATCTTACGTCCTATTCAACTGGGTGCGTGTTTCCTAACGTGCCGGTATCATACACATCTGCGTATTTAAAGTTGTACTTGCTTTAAGAGGGCTGACAGCTGTTCGGTAGGAAACTGTGTGAGTCTTTTACGCGTTACGGTTCCCTCAGGGAAGTAAGGACCAGTCATATAATCTCCAATAATCCTGCACCAGATGTTAAGAGTTCAGTGTCGTTTGATGTTCAACCTACCTCGGTCGTTTCGCAATCACAGCGGTCAAGCAATGCATAGTCTTACATTAAGCTTTTCTCGATTCTCAAAGACTGTTTCACCGGTAAACAGAATTCTTTGAAGAAAGAACATGTTGACTTGATGTCCCATCAGAACCGTTTGACGCAATTCCAAGACTCTTCTAATATCACGCTAATTAATCTGCTGGCGAAGTGGCGCGTGATGCAGATGGAAGCTGTTTGCGTGCTAAGTGCGAGCAAGACTGGTCTTCTTCGTTCCAGAGCGTCTCACAATTTCTCTTGACCTAGCACGTTGCTTATGAGCAACAGCTGCCAGAACACATATTTCGTCATTTCTTCTCATTGTAGGCTTGCTCCTTACACATATGACAGTATTCCAACGAAGTTCTGCACATTCGCCTAATTGACATTCATGTCGGACACTGACCGTCGGGATACTTTTATGCACAGAAATGACCTCTTCGTGTTTCTTCTGCATTCTTTATAACGATTTAACATATCTGGTGTCTTTTGGTTTGTAAAAGACAAATAGCTCTCTACGCTCACGAACGGGCCAGACAAAATAAAAACTATATTTCCTCTGTGCACCATTTACACCGGATCCCGTCGTTGCAACACTGTTTATTCGTTTTTGAAATAACGAACTTGTGCCATCGGTTTCATGTTAACAGTTATAAATAATCTAATTTCTTCAAAACTATTAATCGGATTCTGAAAAGGGAAACGCTGGAGTTCGTCCCTTTTAGAAATACAGCACTAGCAGTGGGAACTGCTATTGATCCATCTGAATAGCCATATCTCTGTTACTAATAAGGCTATGAAAAGGGGATGTAGGTGGTTTAGTGGAAATTTCTGCAATTCATCAGGATTAAAATAGACATACGGTATGATGAACGGTTCGGGAAATATTAGAGGTGATGAGCTCAGCTAAATCGTCCTATTCACACAAATAAATTCGGTCGTAATCGCTTCTTTGGGTACTGTTTTGTCTCACAATCATGAAAACAGGATTATCCAATGGAAGGCTTGTGTCTATATCGTATATTGTTGACCTCGGCTTGTAACACTAGCAGCCATTTTCAAAATATCAATCGGCGATAGCGCTAAACTTCTGTGAAGGTTTTAGTCCAACAGTGAATGTACCAAGTGACAAGGAAACGGCCTATAATTTCATAATCGCGAAGTAAGTGAAACAGTAACCAGAGCAAAGCAAACAGATTTTGAACTGAAGTTCTAGTAATACGAAATCTACTAATACGAAAGTAAATTGTAATTATATATCTATGCGGTCGCCAGCCTAATCAGGCAATGCGGTATCATGTTCTATGGCATAGCGGAAATAAACAACACTCAAGAAAACTAAGCCTCACTTGATAGCCTAACAAATCTCTTCAAAACAGTTACTCTCAATATCATACAGCAACTTGCAGCAGCAAATAACACAGCAGCCATTCCTTATGCTGAACATAGAATGGCCAATAAATCCAACAGTACAGACTGTCTCACAATAACACCTACTATTGGAAAAAGCTACTATGCAGTATAATGAACAAATGCAAAAGAGCATAAGAACCTACAAACAGACTTGCATTGGCATGATCTACTATTATTTCAATTATTATGACAAAAAGTTCATGATTTGAAACAGTACTGATTACTATAGGCCTCAAAAATCTGCACATGACGTTACTCTATAGAACTCTAGCTAACTCGGAGGTCCTGAATAGGGGCAATGAAACTACATTGAGAGATAGCAGAAGAGAAGAAGTAATTCCCAGCCGCTGTGGCGGAGCGGTTCTAGGCGCTTCAGTCTGGAACCGCGATGCTGCTACGGTCGCAGGTTCGAATCCTGCCTCGGGTGTGGAAATGTATGATGTCCTTAGGTTAGTTATGTTTAAGTAGTTCTAAGTCTAGGGGACTGATGACCTCAGATGTAAAGTCCCATAGTGCTTAGAGCCATTTGGACCATTTGAAGAAGTAACTGATATAACTTTTGGTTCCATGATGATGGGCAGCTATGTCAAACAATGGCATGCGATGTTAGAGCCATCCTCATTGGACCACATGTACATTAAATTCAAGGTTGAAATGGGAATCAGACAGACCATGACCTATAGGAATCCTAGGAAAACAGACTGGGAGATATATGGGATGTGGTGTCACCGCCAGACACCACACTTGCTAGGTGGTAGCCTTTAAATCGGCCGCGGTCCGTTAGTATACGTCGGACCCGCGTGTCGCCACTGTCAGTGATTGCAGACCGAGCGCCGCCACACGGCAGGTCTAGAGAGACTTCCTAGCACTCGCCCAGTTGTACAGCCGACTTTGCTAGCGATGGTTCACTGACAAATTACGCTCTCATTTGCCGAGACGATAGTTAGCATAGCCTTCAGCTACGTCATTTGCTACGACCTAGCAAGGAGCCATTATCATTTGCTATTTATCTTGTGAATCATGTACCGTCAGACCGATGTTCACCAATTATGGATTAAAGTTAAGTATTCCAGAAGCTATGTACTTTTTTTACTAGACTCAACTCCTTTAACTGTTCCAGACCTCACGCCAGCCTGCGTGAGCTTAAACGCGTGCCTTTCGGCTACCTCATAGTGGCTTGGCTGTCTTGCCAAGTCACAACATAGGAGGGACCTTAACTTAGGCTTATCAGAAATTAAATTCTCGATAAGAAATCCAGTAGAGTTTGAGGAAGTAGCATAGACTGTCACCTCTGCCATAGTGACCTCATATCAGGACAACTGCACCATCACCAAGAAGTGCACAAATAGAAGTGTGCTTTTGTGGAATAATAACTTGGAAATTCAAATAAAACCGGTACGAAGACTGTTTAACAATGTGAGATGTAAAGGACAATGGGCTAAATATCGTGAGGGCCTTGTCAACTACAACCTTGCAATCAGACAAGCAAAGAAGACATCCTGGAAGGCATTCTGTGAGGAAGTGAAGAGCACAGCTGCTCAAGCCAGACTTCACAGAATCCTCACTAGAGTACCAATCAATCCAGGAGGTACGTTGAGGAAGGAGGATGGGGAATATATAAAGACAGCACATGAGAGGCTGGAACTGCTCCTCAAAACTCACTTTACGCAATATGTTCTGCCGGACAACCCAGACCAGAATGTGATCCCGGAGAGACAATGGTTCTCAGGCACTCGAAGAGAGGACTGGGAATCGGCCAAGGAGTGTGTGGACGTTAATAAAATCCAATAGGCAGTAGGAACATTCCAACCGTTCACGTCACCTGGCCCAGATGGAATTATTCCTGCTCATAAGAGTCCTATGCAGGTTATTCAGGGTTAACCTAGCAGTAGGAATCATTTCCAATGCTTGGAGGGCAGTGAAGGTTGTCTTCATTCCAAAGCCAGGGAGAATTGATCATACCAAAGCCAAGGATATGAGACCAATCAGTCTGTCCTCCTTCATTCTCAAAACATTGGAAAAACTGGTTAATGTATACAATGGGAGAGGAGGCTAATTAGGGCCCCCCTACATACAAACTAACACGCATATCAACCAGGTAAAGCACATGAGACTGCTCTCCACCAACTCGTTGGGAGGGTGGAGAAAGCACTCCACTTCCACGAAATGGCCGTCTGCATCTTCCTGGTTATCGATGTGGCCTTCAATAACACGACCTTCGATTCCATGGTAAGGCAGCAGAGGTGCATGACCTGGGGACCACTATATGCAGGTGGACCAGGGCCATGCTTAGTGGAAAGAAAGTAGAGGCAACCACGATGAATGAAAAGATGGTAATTAACACCACTAGAGGCTGTCCACAAGGAGGAGTTCTGTCCCCTTTATTGTGGAGTCTAGTGGTGAACGAAGTTATTGATGCACTAAATTCCAGACAATGCTTTTGCCAAGAATTAGGAGATGTCACAGTAATAACTGGCACATTTACTGACACAGTTAGAAATATGGCACAAGGAGGATTGGACATTTTGCAAACCTGATGCATTAAACAGGATCTGAGGGTTAATCCTAAGAAGACTGTTGTGGTGCCATTTACGAAGAAGCATATCCAACACTCAAGTTGGAATCCAAAGCTCTTCGATGAAACTCACCTGTAAAGGGGATAGTGAAATATCAAGGGGTAACCTTAGATGAGAAACTAACGTGGACTCCTCACATTAAGACGATCTGCTCCAAGGCAAAAATTACTCTAGCGAGTACCAGAAGGGCTTGTGGTAAGAACTGCAGCCTAAACCCCAGAGTATGCACTGGAAATACACCACAGTGGTTAAACCTAGGATTTCCTGTGGGGCAGTAGTGTGGTGGAAGAAGGTAGAACAGTGGGTTGCAGCTAAGGAGCTTGCTAAGGTGCAGAGACTAGTCTGCTTAGCCACAACAGGCGGAATTAGCAGCACACCAACCGCTGGGATGGAAGCCATGCTGGACATGCCTCCACTACACTTTTGGGTCAAGATGGAGGCAGCAGCTGGGGCATACAGACTTAAAACCGGCGAAAACTTGATCTCGTCGGGATATTCAGAATCACACACTAATATAGTGAATGGCTGGGGAAATGCCTGCGGACTATAATAACTCCCAACTGCTTCAACAAGCCTTACAATATAATAATTGAAAGCAGGGAGCAGTGACAAAAACAGTTCGACCCCGTACAGGGGAAATTGTTGGGTCGAAATCAGACCAAGGCGTTCGGGCAGGGGTGTACGTGGTTTACCCCAGACTGGAGGGCATCATCTCTCTAGGAAAACCGGCCTCTGTATTCCAAGCTGAAATTACTGCAATCAGGGCATCTGTGGAGGAGAATATGCGTAGGTGATACAATGGCCGTAGCGTCTACATCTATTCAAACAGCCAGGCAGCCCTGAAATCACTGGCAGCTCCTGCAAAAAAATCTAAGACTGTTGCAGAATGGCACGGGGCTCTGGTGGAGCTAGGGGGAAGCAATAGGGTAAACCTAGCGTGGGGCCCTGGCCACTCAGGGATCTGTGGCAATGAACAAGCCGACAAATTGGCCAGGATGGGGGCAACGACTTCATTTATTGGACCAGAACCAAGGCTTTCATCAAACTAGATCAACGGAACTGGCTCAGGAAACAGCACGTAGAATATTGGACCAAGGTCCATGAACAAAAACATGGTAAGGTAATAATACCCAAGACATGTTACAATAGAAACTCTGTGATCCTGGGATTGAACAGGAAAGAGATCAAACTCATGACTGGACTGATGACCGTCCATGGGAATTTCAAAAACAACTACACACAATGGGTATTTTTACTTAACACCTGCTTTGTTTAACATTTAAATCCAAAAGGAGTGAAGGGGCTAAGCCAATAAAGTGAACATTTCAGTTCCAATGCGTTTATTAACTACAGAAAACAATCTCACATAAAAATTATTTACGGAACACTCATTACATAAAAAAGCTATTTAATAAGTCATTCTGAACTCGAATTCGGGAGGACGACGATTCAATCCCGCGTCCGGCCATCCTGATTTACGTTTTCCGTGATTTCCCTAAATCGCTCCAGGCAAATGCCGGGATGGTTACTCTGGAAGGGTACGGCCGACTCCCTTCCCCGTCCTTCCCTAATCCGACGAGACCGATGACCTCGCAGTCTGGTCTCTTCCCACAAACAACCGAACCCTAATAAATCATTAGCCAACGATCTCTCATAAACTTTGAGAAACGCCACGAAGGCTGAATTTGACCATAACATTAATTTCCAATACCTGAACATTACATGTAAAATAACAGTGAAGACACATCCTCAATTTTAACACTAATACTTAGAACACGTAACTTGGGCAATCTTGCAAATTACTAGACTAGGGAACTTTGCAGAGCGAACAACTATATTATTCAATTGCCTATTGGCTTGTAAGACGGGCTCTTAGGGCATAGAAAGTTACAACTTTTGTACGATCATAAATGTGTAGCAACAGAGTTGGGTTGGGTCGTTTGGGGAAGGAGACCAGACAGCGAGGTCATCGGTCTCATCGGATTAGGGAAGGATAGGGAAGGAAGTCGGCCGTGCCCTTTCAGAGGAACCATCCCGGCATTTGCCTGGAGTGATTTAGGGAAATCACGGAAAACCTAAATCTGGATGGCCGGACGCGGGATTGAACCGTCGTCCTCCCGAACGCGAGTCCAGTGTCCAACCACTGCGCCACCTCGCTCGGTGTGTAGCAACAGAAGTAAGGCCCAAGCTTGTAAGGCCGAAGTTTAACCACGAACGGTGGAGCCGACTGACGGAAGTAATACTTAACTTCGAACCAAGACGTGGCTCCGTTTGCAACCCCACATCCATTAGGCCACCGAAACGTGAACCCGCTGCCTCAGCTCACTGAAACACAGACCACACCGAGCAACAGGAGACCAAGAAACTTTAACATTCAAGATTGACCAGTAAATTCACACTATAAAATCAAGGCTAAACAACAACAAACTTAACTCGGAAGTGCTTAAGTGTAGCAGTACCTGATACACAATCGCTAAGAATGGGAAATGAACTGGCTCACGAGAACCGACACTCGCTAGAACTTAATGACACACGTATTGGCCACCTTAAGTGGGCCTGGAAAGCTCAACGCGGTAACCTTTAGAAATAAAAATTGAGATTGCCCGCAGAGGGCATATTGACATGGATTAACCAATATAAAAAAAATGGCTCTGAGCACTATGGGACTCAACTGCTGAGGTCATTAGTCCCCTAGAACTTAGAACTAGTTAAACCTAACTAACCTAAGGACATCACAAACATCCATGCCCGAGGCAGGATTCGGACCTGCGACCGTAGCGGTCTTGCGGTTCCAGACTGCAGCGCCTTTAACCGCACGGCCACTTCAGCCGGCTTAACCAATATCGTAAGCAAATTAAACACTTGCTAATAATAGCTAATGAACTAACATTCTGCAAATACATCGATATTATGCGAAAGCAGGGCACACGCTTAGTAAGAGGCATCAAATGAAATCGAACAGACGTAACATCACGCGTCCGGCAACGTCTTACGATACCAAGAGCGATCACAATCATAGTTAACTAAGCGCTCTTACAAGGGAACCTCCCCATCGCACCCCCCTCAGATTTAGTTATAAGTTGGCACAGTGGGTAGGCCTTGATAAACTGAACACAGATCAATCGAGAAAACAGGAAGAAGTTGTGTGGAACTATGAAAAAAATAAGCAAAATATACAAACTGAGTAGTCCCAAGAAATCCTTGGTTCAAGTCTTCCCTCGAGTGAAAAGTTTAATTTTTTATCTTCAGACAATTATTATCTGTCCGTCCGTCCGTCCGATGCGAGGTAACTGCGTATGATGGGTACACTACACCTAAACAAACATCGAAACACACATATTCCTGTCATGTGACACACATGCCATCACCAGTGTCGTATAGAATATATCAGACGTTTTTTCCTATGACCTTGCGATCAAATTTTTCGGTTCTCATTGGAGAGGCGCGTCCTTTCGTTTACTACTCGCACGGTTTTGCGGTGCGGTCGCAAAACACATACACATTACAGTGAACACAGACGTCAATGAACGAACGGACAGATCATAACTTTGCGAAAATAAAGAAAGTAAAATTTTCACTCGAGGGAAGACTACAACCAAGGACATGTCGTTCCGCAGCTGCTCACGCTAACCACGGGAGCACGGCGCTGCTGAGCTCATACTGTCCTTGATGTTGCCTATCTTGCGCATGGACTACTCAGTTTGTATACTTTGCTTATTTTTTTCATAGTTCCACACAACTTCTTCCTGTTTTCTCGATTGATCTGTGTTCAGTTTTTCAAGGTCTATCCACTGTGCCAACTTATAACTAAATCTGAGGGGGGGGGGGGTGATGGGGAGGTTCCCTTGCTAGTAATTAGAGTACTTCACTGGGTGTCTTGGGGCGATTTTGCGAAGATATCAGAACATCACTTCGCAAGACCCTAACAGCGTTTCCCTCCAAGGAAGCGAGCGTGTCCACAGCTCACGAGGTTGCCGGAGAATGCACAGCGCCGGCCAACTCCCGCCGCCTCCAGTATAACCACGTGATAACCTCAGGCACGCCGTCTTCGCTTCTGCCCGCCAACCAATCGCCGACTCGCGCACCGCCGCCTTCCGTTCTCAAAGCGTTATTCCCCCATACTCGCGGTCGGCATTCGCATATATCCCAAGCCGGCCCAAGCCCCAAGACAAACCTCTGTACTAGGAAATCGATCGTACTCTTGTCAGAGATACTACTGGCGCCAGTCCCGCCACGGCTCATGCATCACAATCTTCGAATGTATGGCACTGGAGAACAAAAGATACAGAATCTTTGGTACAACTAGACCTGAAGAAATTGTGTCTAACAAAAAACTGGTAAAGGGACTCCGTGCTCTATTTAGGTGCATTGATTGGCTTTACTAGATGCACAGGGAGCGATACCGCACAATAAACTTGGTTTCGGTGCGGGCAGTGGCGGGTTAGACTTAAGCTGTTTTAGCTTCCCTGTCAAAATCAAATCAATACTCAAAGTTAAACTGGCTTTGTGAATGACTGCCCAACTAGGAAAACTATTTAAAACAGCATATACAAAAGATGAGAAATTACAAGTTTACAAACCTGTTCAAAGTGAAATAATACTGGTACTTTTTTTATATAACTTTTACTCACAGACAGCCAAAAGCACTTTAGATTTTTGTCATTAATTATTTTAATAACAATTTCTTATTTAATGAATTGCTTTATTTGTGAAAAACTTTAGGAAACCTTAAGGGAAAAATTATGTGGAGTAAATCATTTACTACTGTACAGAAAACTAAGCAAACTTCATAGTGCACAAAGTTAATAAAAGCTGCAAAATGATTGACTGCCATAATTTTCAGTTGAATAAAAACAAGATACTCACTTGGAAAAGACGCTTTCTAGGAATGTGACTTGGGATAATAACGGGTGTGCACACATAAGTTACAAGTTCAACAAAAAAGTTAGTATTCAATACATAATATCTGGTCCATTGCATGTACTTATTTAGATAACAGTTCTGATAAAGGTAGTGACACACGTGGTAAATTACAGTGGCTATAAAATTGCAGTAAAGCAACCATGGATCTCGATCTTAGCCACGTCCTGATGTAACGCTTCTGGGCGTCGTAAATTTAAACAACGGGGCAAATAATGATACCATTGTCGATTGGCCACATTACATGCTCGCAAGTTCTTCTTGCATCAAATTATACATTCAAATTAACCACAATAGCAGAAAAGGCTGCCGTTGACCACAATGTATCAGAGTCGGAAGTAGAATCGCCACTCGCAACAAAGGAGGCAAGTGCCTTGCGCGCCAAGGCCACCTTTTCCAGTCCCACCAAACTATTTCCGTACTGGAGGGGTTCTACTACAGCTTTCACAGTTAGCTTCCCTACGTACGTACCAATAAAATGTGCAGTTTTTTTAGAAATTATTACATTCACAGGGTATTACATATCATATCAGAGGTACAGTTACAATATTATTTCTTAAAATTCCAAAATAATTAACGTAGTCATTACATATTTACACAATCAAAGTTCTTGGCTATGCAAATACGCTTGTGTACAATGTCAGCAGAGAACTTATACGGAATATACATAAATCTATCGATTGCTGGTGTTACAAGTTACCCCTATTTAATATATATATATATATATATATATATATATCATTAGTACGGACACACAAGAGTTGCCTTGCCGGCCTATAGGAAGCAGCGCATTGTTCTACATTAAAGATATACACACTACCGGCCATTAAAATTGCTACACCACGAAGACGACGTGCTACAGACGCAAAATTTAACCGACAGGAAGAAGATCCTGTGATATGCAAATGATTAGCTTTTCAGAGCATTCACACAAGGTTGGCGCCGGTGGCGACACCTACAACGTGCTGCCATGAGGAAAGTTTCCAACCGATTTCTCATACACAAACAGCAGTTGACCGACGTTGCCTGGTGAAACGTTGTTGTGATGCCTCGTGTAAGAAGGAGAAATGCGTACCATCACGTTTCCGACTTTGATAAAGGTCAGATTGTAGACTATCGCGATTGCGGTTTATCGTATAGCAACATTGCTGCTCGCGTTGGTCGAGATCCAATGACTGTTATCAGAATATGGAATCGATGGGTTCAGGAGGGTAACACGGAACGACGTGCTCGATCCCAACGGCCTCGTATCACTAGCAGTCGAGATGACAGGCATCTTATCCGCATGGCTGCAACGGATCGTGCAGCCACGTCTCGATCCCTGAGTCAATAGATGGGGACGTTTGCAAGACAACAACCATCTGCACTTACAGTTCGACGACGTTTGCAGCAGCATGGACTATCAGCTCAGAGACCATGGCTGAGGTTACCCTTGACGCTGCATCACAGACAAGAGCGCCTGCGATGATGTACTCAACGACGAACCTGAGTGCACGAATGGCAAAACGTCATTTTTTCGGATGAATCCAGGTTCTGTTTACAGCATCATGATGGTCGCATCCATGTTTGGCAACATCGCGGTGAACGCACATTGGAAGCATGTATTCGTCATCGCCATACTGGCGTATCACCCGGCGTGATGGTATGGGGTGTCATTGGTTACACGTCTCGGTCATCTCTTGTTCGCACTGACGGCACTTTGAACAGTGGACGTTAAATTTCAGATTTGTTAAGACCCGTGGCTCTAACCTTCATTCGATCCCTGCAAAATCCTACATTTCAGCAAGATAATGCAAGACCGCATGTTGCAGGTCCTCTACGGACCTTTCTGGATACAGAAAATGTTCGACTGCTGCCCTGGCCAGCACATTCTCCAGATCTCTCACCAACTGAAAACGTCTGGTCAATGGTGGCCGAGCAACTGGCTCGTCACAATACGCGTCACTACTCTTGATGAACTGTGGAATCGTGTTGAAGCTGCATAGGCAGCTGTACCTGTACACGCCATCCAAGCTCTGTTTGACTCAATGCCCAGGCGTATCAAGGCCGTTATTACGGCCAGAGGTCGTTGTTCTGGGTACTGTTTTCTCAGGATCTATGCACCCAAATTGCGTGAAAATGTAATCACATGTCAGTTCTAATATAAAGTATTTGTTCTATGAATACCCGTTTATCATCTGCATTTCTTCTTGGTGTATCAATTTTAATGGCCAGTAGTGTATATTACACAAAAAAAAGAAACAATGAAGTATTCACTGTTGTTGTTCCGTCAGGAGACGTTACACGTTCACGGCAATTCAAACTCCACTCCAAAGCGACCAGTAATCCGTGACTTTGAAGTAAACCCCTGAGTATAGCCCTGTGGGGGGCGGGGAGGGGGGGTGGGGCACTTTGGGAATATTCTTGAAAAACAATGCTCTTCGATGCGAAATTGTGTCTGGATCGACAGCTGCGCCAGTGGAAGGACGATAGTCCAGCGGACACAACTGATGCCAACGGCCTGTAGGGGGCTGATCCCTTAGACCTGGCATTACTGTACTGTCTCGATGTATCATGTGTCGATATACAGTGAAGACTCAAAGAAACTGACACATCTGCCTAATATCGTGTAGTGCCCCCGCGAACACGCAGAAGTGGCGCAACACGACGTGGCATGGACTCGACTAATGTCTGAAATGATGCTGGATGGAACTGACACCACAAATCCTGTAGGGCTGTCCATAAATCCCTTTGAGTACGTGGGGGTGAACAGCACGTTGCCAGGCATTCCAGACATGCTCAATAATGTTCATGTCTGGGAAGTTCGGCTGTGAGCAGAAGTATTTAAACTGAGAGAAGTGTTCCTGGAGTCAATCTGTAGCAATTTTGGATGTCTGGGGTGTCATATTGTCCTGCTGCAATTTCCCAAGTCCGTCGGGATGCACAATAGACATGAATGGATGTAAGTGATCAGACAGGATGCTCAAACACGTGTCACCTGTCAGATTCGTACCTAGACGTATCAGGGGTCCCATATTGCTCCAACTGCACACTCCACACCATTACAGGGCCTCCAACAGCTTTAAAAGTTCCCTGTTCACATGCGGGATCCTTGTATTTACGAAGTTATCTCCATACCCATAAACGTCCATCAGCTCGATACAATTTGAAACGAGACTCGTCCGATCAGGCAACATGCTTCCAGTCATCAAGAATCCACTGTTGAGGGGCCCAGGTGAGGCGTAAAGCTTTGTGTCGTGCAGTAGTAAAGGGTACGCGAGTGGGCGTTCGGCTCCGAAAGCCCATATTGATGACATTTCTTTAAATGGTTCGTACTCTGACAGTTGTTAGTGACCCAGCATTGAAATCTGCAACTATTTGCGGACGGGTTGCACTTCTGTCGTGTTGAACGTTTCTCTTCAGTCGTCGTTGGTCCCATTCTTGCGGTATCTTTTTCCGGCCGCAGTGTTGTCGGAGGTTTGATGTTTCACCGGATTCCAGATATTCACGGTGGACTCGTGAAATGGTCGTGCTGGAAAATCTCCACTTCAGCGCTACCTCGAAGATTCTGTGTCCCGTCGCTCGTGCGCCGAATGTAACACTACGTTAAACTTACTTAAATCTTGATAACATGCCATTGTGGCAGCAGTAACCGATGTGACAACTGCGCCGGACACTTGTCGTCTTATATAGGCGTTGCCTACCACAGCCCCGTATTCTGCCTGTTTACATATCCGTGTATATGAATACGCATGCGTATACCAGTTTCTTTGGCGCTTCAGGGTATTTCATAAACGGGCGAATAATTTTGGACTCTGTTGGTAAATTGAATGATTTTTTAAGTGTTTGAGATTACCGGATATTGTGCCTACCCGGAGAGTGCCTTTAGCTATAGATGGTGATGGTTTGATCACTGTGGTGGTTATCTCGAGAATGTTTTTCCGTGTAGGTAAGCCTGATTAGCTTTGATTATAATTTTTATATCTAGTGATATTTTAACTGATGTGTTAAAACAACGGTTGGAGAAATCTAACTGGAGTATCGAAGTAAAAATTATGTTGGCTACACTGGTGTTACAACCTTAATCATAATATTAATACGTGAAGCTCAAGTAGCAATTTTAGTATTAATTATACAACGAAGTTAATGAAACTTATATAATTCGAATGGTTCTTTGTCAGAGATGTGCACAGAGGAAAAATCATCTGTGTACGTAGCCGCTAAGAGTGGTAACAAGAAATAGATGGTTTCATATTCATAACGCTGACGATACCCTCTCTATCACGCATTAAAATCTCCAATTCGGGAACAATGAAAACTAAAGTGCTACCCTGCGTACCGATCAGGTGCTATAGTACAAATGACACATGAAAGTAACAACGTTACGTTGTATCACATTCTAGAGACGTTCTTCAAATGGTTCAAATGGCTCTGAGCACTATGGGACTTAACATCTATGGTCATCAGTCCCCTAGAACTTAGAACTACTTAAATCTAACTAACGTAAGGACATCACACACATCCATGCTCCAGGCAGGATTCGAACCTGCGACCGTAGCAGTCGCGCGTTTCCGGACTGAGCGCCTAGAACCGCTAGACCACCGCGGCCGGCGAGACGTCCTTGCTTACATGGTTCATTTGCACACGCAAAGCGGCAGCTACAATGCGACAATTGCTGTCGATGATGTTGTCAGCAGTGGAAATCAAAATGTCGTAGTAAAAAGGCTGTAAATAAAGTTGCGTATTGGGGTCTTTATATCGTTTACTTTTTTGCACTAACTGTCGGACTGGAAGACAAGGAGTTTTAGAGACACATCCTTTGTGTAGACGAAGTAATTGGAAAATTGTGGAAACTGATGACGATAATTACACTGCTGTTTTGAAATGTGCACTGAACGTAAATCCAAATAACGGAGGTTTGATGAATTTTAAAAAATGTTCAAATGTGTGTGAAATCTTATGGGACTTAACTGCTAAGGGTTTCAGACCCTAAGCTTACACACTACTTAACCTAAATCATCTAAGAACAAACACACACACCCATGGCCGAGAGAGGACTCGAATCTCCCCCTGGGACCAGCCGCACAGTCTATGACTGCAGCGCTTCAGACCGCACGGCTAATCCCGCGCGTCTTGATGAATTTACAGTGCAGATTTTTTAATGAAAATCTTTTCTCATCTGAAATTACTTTATGCAATACAACGACATTCACTTTGTGTTGCCAATTAACACTCCTGGAAATGGAAAAAAGAACACATTGACACCGGTGTGTCAGACCCACCATACTTGCTTCGGACACTGCGAGAGGGCTGTACAAGCAATGATCACACGCACGGCACAGCGGACACACCAGGAACCCCGGTGTTGGCCGTCGAATGGCGCTAGCTGCGCAGCATTTGTGCACCGCCGCCGTCAGTGTCAGCCAGTTTGCCGTGGCATACGGAGCTCCATCGCAGTCTTTAACAATGGTAGCATGTCGCGACAGCGTGGACGTGAACCGTATGTGCAGTTGACGGACTTTGAGCGAGGGCGTATAGTGGGAATGCGGGAGGCCGGGTGGACGTACCGCCGAATTGCTCAACACGTGGGGCGTGAGGTCTCCACAGTACATCGATGTTTTCGCCAGTGGTCGGCGGAAGGTGCACGTGCCCGTCGACCTGGGACCGGACCGCAGCGACGCACGGATGCACGCCAAGACCGTAGGATCCTACGCAGTGCCGTAGGGGACCGCACCGCCACTTCCCAGCAAATTAGGGACACTGTTGCTCCTGGGGTATCGGCGAGGACCATTCGCAACCGTCTCCATGAAGCTGGGCTACGGTCCCGCACACCGTTAGGCCGTCTTCCGCTCACGCCCCAACATCGTGCAGCCCGCCTCCAGTGGTGTCGCGACAGGCGTGAATGGAGGGACGAATGGAGACGTGTCGTCTTCAGCGATGAGAGTCGCTTCTGCCTTGGTGCCAAAGATGGTCGTATGCGTGTTTGGCGCCGTGCAGGTGAGCGCCACAATCAGGACTGCATACGACCGAGGCACACAGGGCCAACACCCGGCATCATGGTGTGGGGAGCGATCTCCTACACTGGCCGTACACCACTGGTGATCGTCGAGGGGACACTGAATAGTGCACGGTACATCCAAACCGTCATCGAACCCATCGTTCTACCATTCCTAGACCGGCAAGGGAACTTGCTGTTCCAACAGGACAATGCACGTCCGCATGTATCCCGTGCCACCCAACGTGCTCTAGAAGGTGTACGTCAACTACCCTGGCCAGCAAGACCTCCGGATGTGTCCCCCATTGAGCATGTTTGGGACTGGATGAAGCGTCGTCTCACGCGGTCTGCACGTCCAGCACGAACGCTGGTCCAACTGAGGGGCCAGGTGGAAATGGCATGGCAAGCCGTTCCACAGGACTACATCCAGCATCTCTACGATCGTCTCCATGGGAGAATAGCAGCCTGCATTGCTGCGAAAGGTGGATATACACTGTACTAGTGCCGACATTGTGCATGCTCTGTTGCCTGTGTCTATGTGCCTGTGGTTCTGTCAGTGTGATCATGTGATGTATCTGACCCCAGGAATGTGTCAATAAAGTTTCCCCTTCCTGGGACAATGAATTCACGGTGTTCTTATTTCAATTTCCAGGAGTGTATTTTTCAACGCACTGTATCAAGGACTCACTTTAAATAATCGAAAAATTAAAGAGAAATCCAACAGTTAATTCAAGAATATTCATAGTTAGAGTGGTGCATATGGTATGGGTCTGTTCTACAGATAAAATTTCAGGCACAGTTTTACGTGGACAACATCACTCACAGAACAGGTCAACTGACTCAGCTGGTTGTTTCGACCACAGGCGATACTATCTTAATCGGTGGTTCTGGACTCATTTATTTGCCAAATTAATAGAGATTTATATCCTTTTATTAATTACCGGTCAGCTGGTGATTACATTTAAATGTGTTTCACTTCAATTGTTATAGATACGTGCAGAAGGCGTACCTTAAATCAATTAATGCTTAAATAATTGTTTTGGGAAGTGATGTCGGTACTTGAATCTTTAGCACTCAACGATGAAATTTCACGCGCGATCCCGCGGCGTTGCGTGTTCTTATCATTGGTGTTTCTATTTTAAACGCATGAAATTCCTGCGAATCAAAATATGTTCAAGAACAATGTTCACTCACAGCTCAATCCAGTCATACCACCTTCCTGTTGCATTACAATAGTTGCACAACATTTCAGCAAGTAAAGAATTACTAACTAAAGGGAGGAAAGGCGGCTACATGGACGTCGCGAACCTGAGCCTGTATCTACAATCCAAACTTCCATTGTGTAGAGCTCCACCACCGTCTGGGGACTGCAGTTCGATATTAACAATTTTTTCAGAAATGCTTATCCTATTATTATCAATTTGCATTTTAAATTCTCCTTATTTCAACCATCAGCAGTTAATTCGCTGCCTAATGATCTACTAATTTTTATGTCTCATTTCTTAATATAATACTCTCGGCATCGCTTGATTTAATTTCAGTACACTCTATTACCATTTTCGTACTTCTGTTGATAACATTATAAACTATTTTAATGCCACTATCCTCTCTGTTGAATTATTCATTCCTTTGTAGCCTCGGACAGAATCCCAATATCATCATAAAAACCTCAAAACATTTGCTTCTTTCCCCTGAACTTTAAATCCCTTTCCAAATTTCTCTTTGGTTTCGTTCACAATTTTCATCATTGCCTACAACACGCGCCTCAGTTTCCACGACGTAGGAAATTGCGAAGAGTTTGTTCAGTTAGCTTCACTGTCGTCGTGGCGTCGTGTATCTTTAAATTCGGTCTCTTTGGGGTTTATATATCCACAAGCTCTGTATATATATATCAGATTTGGGTATCTACTAACGGGGAATTGATTAAGTGTCGGGAAAATAGGCAAAAACTTGCACGAGATGCACCGCCTTTCGTGTAAGTCAAAAATGGAGCTTTCCAAAGGGAAAACTTTATTTTACTAACGGACTTCACTACTGAGGCAAGGAGCGAAAGAAAATGATGGAGTGGGAGAGAAATAGAAGGAGAGAGGGAGGGAGAGAGAGAGAGAGAGAGAGAGAGAGAGAGAGAGAGAGAGACGTAGATACACGTACAGTGATGCTCAAAATATGGATAGCGATGCATTTGTCGTCTACCACAAAGCAGACATAACAATTGTATATCTCAGTCATGATGAAATGTTACTGACCTATGATGAAATATTGCAGCACGTCAATCACCCATGGAACTTAATAGCCGCTTTTCATCCTTATCAGTAAAAAAAATATATCAAGTTGTAATTACAAACATGTCAGTTAAATTCCTGCCAGTTAATTACGCAAAATGTTAACCTCCACACAAATGTACAACGTGTTGCAGAAGTGTCCTATCGCTCTGCTACCGCTATTGTGACAGAGGGCTCTTTTGTGCGGTAAACGTGACGCGAAGCTCCCCTTTAAAAGCCATTAATTACCGCGGATCGAAGGCGCTCTCATTTCCAATATTTAATTCTTCTCTTTGCCTTCCAGTTCGCTGATTCAAAACAAAAGCAGATAAATATGGTTATTGGATCTGAAATATGGAAAGCTCTCAAGAGTGAACGCCACAAGCGTCCATTAACTTTCGTCGTGACGCACCCGATTCTGGTTATAAGAACCCTCCGTGACCCATTAGCCGGTTTGCCTGCCCTCTCAACCACACAGCGGGAAAGCAAGCGTCTGTATCTGATGCTTCTCATGTTTCCCAGTGAGTCGCTTTTCTGTCGCTAATAAATGGACTGAACTGAGAAATTTGTTTTGATACGGCTGAAGGAAGATATCCGAACGATGCTAAAAGCTTCATCCCTGTTCATTAGCGTAGAAAGCTGAGGTCGTTAAGGCAAACTTGTAGCATTATCCTCGTAAACAGCAAATTCAAACTCCCCCGAGGTGATGCGAAGCTTAAGATATTGAACTGGCAATTAGAAGAAACGAAGTTCATATCTCTGATACATATTTAATTTTTACCCGATTTCCCTGAACCACTCAGTGCCATTCTGACAATGTAACTCAGACCTATCAAATCTTTGAATTTGAGTTATTTCTACAGAATTGCAAAAATAAATGTCAACCCATACATTACAGTGCCAACCAGGGGAGGGAGGGGGTGAAATATATCTGTATGCGAATTAAGACTTTCTCGGCGAATTTTAATGATGAAGTCTTCTCGGGTTATCAACCGAGCCAACCCGCCGTTCTGCGGTAATGTTTCGACAAGTGTCCTACTTGTCCTCCTCAGGCGAAGTGTCGAGTTAGTGTCCTGCGCTGTTCTTTATAGTCGCTGGACCGCCTTCGGAGGCCCACGACTGGCGCTACTCATGGAGGCAAGCAGAGAAGCCTGTGGTCCAACGGCTATAAAGAACCGCACAGGGCACCAACTCGACACTTCGCCTTAGTATTAGAAGTAGGAAACTTGTCGAAACGTTGCCACCGAACGACGCCTTGGTTCGTCTGATACCCCGGGAAGATCTCATAATCAAAATAAATCTGCCCCAGAAATTATTTCGTGCACCTTAAAACAGGCAACGCAACTTACAAATCTACACCTGGGGCAGATGCTGTAGGTTGGGTTGCCTATATTTAGGAGCATGAAATATTTTCTGGACCAGATTTATTTTGCCCACCCTTTACGTCCCCATGAATCAGTATCTTTGAGTAAAGGAGGAGATGGAGAATACATAGGTTGAGCCACGTTCTTAGCGACCCCTTCAATGTAACATGCTATTTTCTTTTTTCGTGTTTTTCACCATTTGCTCCCAGTACTGGAGCAGATTGTCTAAGATCTGGCTCGTTACAGAGCAAACCAACTACCAGACGAGCACGCAGCAGAGGAGACGGGAACAATGAGAGGACATTAATTACTCCTGTGTACATTAATATTTTACGGAAACGGCCTTGCCGCAGTGGATGCACCGGTTCCCGTGAGATCACCGAAGTTAAGTAATGTTGGGCGTGGCCGGCACTTGGATGTGTGACCATCCAGCCACCAAGCACTTTTGCCATTTTTCGAGGTGCACTCAGCCTCATTATGCCAATTGAGGAGCTACTCGACCGAATAGTAGCGGCTTCGGTCAAGCATAACATCATAACGACCGGGAGAGCGGTGTGCTGACCCCAAGACCCTCCTATCCACATCCTCCCATGAGGATGACACGGCGGTCGAATGGTCGCAGTAGGCCACTCATGGCCTGACGACGGAGTGCTTTTTTTTACATTAATATTTGAATGTCACTCTCACTTTCTGTATTTGTTGTTTCATTCGATTAAGTGTCAATGTCAGTGTCTGTTTCGTGCCACAAGCTTTGTTGTGGTGCTTGTGCTTCGTTTTGTAGTGTTCTTAAGTATGGGCTGCTTTATCTCTAAGCTTCATGAAGTGTTTGAGATACGTCATCTGCTAGTCTGTTCAGGATGTGCCATTTGTTGTGATCTCTTATGGTGTTACCTAGGTGTTGTCATTCTACATTCGGTCTTAGGTGTATTAATGTGTTGCATTGGAGAACTATGCGTTTAGTGATGCCATATTGACCATATTCACATATGTCAGTTTCTTTTAGATCTACACGATGAAGATGGGCGGCATATGTGCCATGTTCCCTCAGGAAATGCGTCATTCCTCTGGTGGAGCCAATGTGTTTCAGTCTTATGTGTGCTCGTATATTAGGGAAGAGAGAGTAAAAATGTAGTCCCTTGTCTGTCTAGTCGCTTTCTTTCTGCCATGTCCCAGTCCGCCATATGTTAATCTGTTTTCGGCCTGTTATCTTTCGTCCAGTTATGTCTTGTAATTTGTCTGGTCTACCTTTCTTTAACAAGTACGTATCTCCGAGTGTAACTGACAGCCCCCCCCCCCTTTTGGCTCCTTTCCACAATTTATTCTGCCTCTCCTGTCCTGTGGGTTAAGCAGGGCATTTCAGCTACAACCAGCAGGCTTCAAATGGTTCAAATGGCTCTGAGCACTATGGGACTTAACATCGGAGGTCATCAGTCCCATAGAACTTAGAACTACGTAAACCTAACTAAGGACATCACACACATCCATGCCCGAAGCAGGATTCGAACCTGCGACCATAGCGGTCACGCGGTCAGCTCGTGGTCGTGCGGTAGCGTTCTCGCTTCCCGCGCCCGGGTTCCCAGGTTCGATTCCCGGCGGGGTCAGGGATTTTCTCTGCCTCGTGATGACTGGGTGTTGTGTGATGTCCTTAGGTTAGTGAGGATTAAGTAGTTCTAAGTTCTAGGGGATTGATGACCTTATAAGTTGAGTCCCATAGTGCTCAGAGCTATTTGAACCATCTGAGTCCCCATGTCTGAGTCTTCCGAAGAAAGCCGGCCACCAGAGATTGTCACAACCTTGAGCAATATCACCCACTGCATATTTGTCGTCAGTTGTCCGAAAATGGTTCAAATGGCTGTGAACACTATGGGACTTAACATCTGAGGTCATCAGTCCCCTAGAACTTAGATCTACTTAAACCTAACTAACCTAAGGACATCACACACATCCATGCCCGAGGCAGAATTCGAACCTGCGGCCGTAGCAGTCACGCGGTTCCGGACTGAAGCGCCTAGAACCGCTCGGCCACAGCGGCCGGCTTACGTTAGTTGTCTATATTATTTCTATTACTATGTTTACTACGTCGTCTATCGATTTGTGTGACCTGAAGCCGAATGCGTCGTTTAGTAAGTCTGTTAGGTAAGGTATAATTTGTGGAGCAGCGTTTTTGATCGTTTCCGAGTCAATGCCCTATAGGCCAGGGGCTTTCCAATTTTTTAATTTTCCGTTTGCCAAGCCAACCTCTTGAAGCGCAAACGGGGCAGTTTTATGTTGTCGGTTGTCTTGTGTATAGTCGTCATCGGGAAGGAGTTTACGCAAAATATTTTGAGCAGAGCATATCCAACTTTTTGTAAGTGTGTTTGGTTTCTCTTGTTGGAATTTCTTGCTTTTGTGCTTGTGCTAGAATATTTGTCTGCTCGATAATAGTGCCTTGAATTGTATTTAGAGGTGAGTTCTCAATTATCTGTTTAACTTTATTCCAGTCTGCTATGTTTAAGATAAGTGGATCCTGTAGCGTGTTGTGTATGTTTGTGTTACTAGTTCCAGTGTGTATTACTATTGCATTGCAGTCGCTTTTTGTTACGTTGTCTAAAACTTTCCAGTCCGTAATACGTGTAATTTGCGTAGTTTTTAAAAGTGAGATGTCTATGTTAGTTTTATTTCCCATGTTGGTGCAGTAGGTCGGCGGCTGACCAGGTTTATTTACAACAAATAGATTACATTCATTTATTACGGCCACTATTATGTGTCCTCTTTCGTCCGTTCTAAGTGCGGGAAAAAGAGTTGAGCGTGCATTGATGTCTGCTAGATTCATTAGTCGTTTTCCAGTTGCAAAGTCATTTTCCATTTGCAAACCGTGCTATGTCTTTAATTCCGTCTGCGAAGGGCTCTACGTGAAATGAGTATTGTGCATATATTGAAGAGATAATCCAAATATCGTTCCATAGTGTTCTCTCTGCTGTTGCAATATGTTCGTAACTTCATTTTGTGATTCGTGTAACTGTGATTTTTATGTTAAATACCATGATTATTGCCCTGCTGTCCTGTTCTTGGTTTGTCGTCATGCGCTGTTTTAGATGGTTAGGTATTTTGACCTTACGTATTGTTCTTGAAGGCACACTACATCAGCATCTACTTCTTCCACAAGCTTCAAAAGCTCTTTAACTACCATTGAAATTCTCATAAAATTTAACTGTGAGAAAATCACTATGGCAGTCTAGTAAATACGAAACATCTACCACCGGTCTACGTGTGATCAAAGTCTATACGTCCATGTGCCTTTACAAGGTCTTTGCATACCTTACTGAACTTATTCAATAATCCTAGCACATAACTATAAGAGTCCTTTTTTCCTCTGCGGTATATTTTCACACCGGAGGATCTTTTGTGTTAGCAGAAGAGCTACCACCGTGTTACGAGTGGAGGCCGAAATGCACGCGTTTTAGCTCACGCAGGCTGGCGTGACGAGGGAAGGACTACACTGACGTGAGGTCTGGAACATGACAAGGAATAAGAATTCAGAAAGCGGACGTAATTAGTTTGATACTTAACTTTTATCCATTAATGATGAACGTCGCTCTTGACGGTACATGATTCACAATATTATCTGTTCAGAATACTTTCTTGAAGTAATTATAGTAACTGAATATGGCGCCTTGCTAGGTCGTAGCAAATGACTTAGCTGAAGGCTATACAAACTGTCGTCCCTGCAAATGAGAGCGTATGTAGACAGTGAACCATAGCTAGCAAAGTCGGCTGTACAACTGGGGGGAGTGCTAGGGAGTCTATCTAGACTAGACCTGCCGTGTGGTGGCGCTCGGTCTGCAATCACTGATAGTGGCGACACGCGGGTCCGACGTATACTAACGGACCGCGGCCGATTTAAAAGCTACCACCTAGCAAGTGTGGTGTCTGACGGTGACAACTCACGATCATTCGGTCTGTTTGCTATGTCGTCGGGTAACATATATTGTCTCTATCTTCATGATTTAATCTCGTTATTAGTCTAACTGCTTCTTAGCAATATCCTTTCTTCCAGGATTGTTAGTTCTGCAAGGTTCGCAGAAGAGCTTCTGTGAAGTTTGGAAGGTAAGAGACGGGGTACTCGAAAAATCGAAGCTGTGAGAACGGGTCGTGTGTCGTGCTTAGGTAGCTCAGATGTAAGAGCACTTGCCCGCGATAGGCAAAGATCCCGAGTTCGAGTCTCGGTCCGGCCCACAGTTTCAATCAGCCAGGAAGTTTCAAATCAGCGCACACTCCGCTGCGGAGTGAAAATATCTCATTCTGTAAATATCCCCCAGGCTGTGGCTAAGCCATGTCCCAGCAATATCCTTTCTTCCAGGAGTGCTAGTTCTGCAAGGTTCGCAGAAGCGCTTCTGTGAAGTTTGGAAGGTAGGAGACGAAATACTGGCTGAAATGAAGCTATGAGGACGGGTCGTGGGTCGTGCTTTGGTAGCTCAGATGACAGTTTGCCTTCGGCAGGTCAGCAGTACCGTCAGCGCTCGGCCGTCCCCGCCGCTGCGCGCGCGAAGTGTTTGTTTACTTCCCCGTCACTGCGCTTCTCAGTCGAACGAGCTATAATGTCCAACTCTTACAGGAAGAACGCTCGTAAGTTCACCTTCTCAAATGAATACGCTAGACCCAAAGCACTATCCGTCGAACGCTTCCTACGCGAAGATGTGAAGATCCCCAATGACAATCTCATCGCCATACGCCTATCGATCATTAGCGGCGTCGTTTATGTTTAGATGACTCTGACACCAGCGTGTATTCGAACTGAGTTTCGAGGTGAATGAAAATGAAGTCATTGCGGCGCTAAGCCCGTACGGAAAAGTCCAGAGTCACGTATCCGGTGCTTAATGGTGTGAGACAAGTCCGAATAGATCTCAAACTGCACGTCCCATCGTATATTTCTATCGACAGCTGCCGTGCGGTGGTCATTTAATAAGGACAACCACGAACATGTTCCGGTTGTGACAAAGAAGGCCACGTCCGTAGTGAATGCCTGAAACGCAGTTCATGAGCGTCTCACTGGATCAATAAATCCGGAGGCGTCCCAACACCTTGCTACCGGCAGTTCCAACCACGAACTTGACATAGAGCCGGTTACATCCACGCTAGAAGAGCACAAGGATACCAGCGGGATTGTTATGGAGCCTGAAGACCACATCATAGCACCCGCGGATTTTGGACCTCAACAACGTGTATCTCTTCCTTCCCAAGATACCGAAACACTTTGCCGGAAGCAAAAGTCACTCAATGAAGAAAACAACGCCGCAAGACATCAGAATCGACCACTGAGCCCCTCCACAGGATGAAGAGGTGGCACATAGCTCTAACGGAGTACACGATAACTCTTTCTCCTCTGCCACGGAGACGCGTCATCCACAAGACGGTGAGACGCGCGAAATTAGCCGAGCTGTCTAAGGCGCTGCAGTCATGGCCTGTACGGCTGATCCTGGCGGAGGTTAGAGTCCTCCCTCGGGCATGGGTACCTGTGTTTGTCCCTAGGATAATTTAGGTTAAGTAGTGTGTATGCTTAGGGACTGATACCCTGGCAGTTAAGTCCCATAAGATTTCACACACACACAGACACATAAGACGGTGAACCGTCCAAGAGAGATCGTGAGCAAGCCCCGCGCCAGAAGCCATGGAACATAGCACGCCCATCGTCATGGACGCAAATGAGCCGACTCGGTCAGCGCTGCCAGCTCTCACCGATGTTGAAACTGACGGACACTTTTCATGGGCGGATGACACGGATTTCCCATTTCCGACCGCCGGCCGGGATGGTTGAGCAGTTCTAAGCGCTACAGTCTGGAACCGTGGTAGATTCTGGAAGTCCATAGAAGCCGCAAGAGCTGTCGTAGAAACATCCTCCATTTTAGTGTTGGTCTAACGGACGAACATATCTCATTTCCGCATCAGGTAGAGGTGGTTCAAATGGTTCAAATGGCTTTGAGCACTATGGGACTTAGCCTCTGAAATCATCAGTCCCCTAGAACTTAAAACTACTTAAACCTTACTAACATAAGGGTATCACACATATCCATGCCCGAGGCCAGATTCGAACCTGCGACCGCAGCGTCTTTTACACACATTCCATTCTTTGTCGCACATCAGCCGTTTCCTTTTGGAATACAGCTACATACGCACCGAGCTCTCCAAAACCAGGAAGGCGACCACCCGGGACATCTAACGCCTTCCCCGAAAGTCCCCACCCCGAAACCCCGTCGAATCACGTCATCCCCAGTTTTCATGGCACACATTGTGGAAAGCGATCCACCAACCATATCACACCGCTGACACCACCGCGACGAGGTATCTTCTCGTCAACGGCAAATATACTACAAGACAGAAACTGCATCTCATCGCGCTGGCGGACTCACCCTGTGCCTCAAGTGCAACGTCGAAGATACGGATTTACATCGTTTTGAATGTAGGCCAGCAGCAGCTGTCTGGACCCTCGTACAGAAAATTGTGGCTTTCTACCTCCGAGTACCACCACATCACGTTTCTCCCACCATGATAATATATCCTGAAATGACCTGCTTTCAATCGTCTAAGTGGCACGCCATCACATTGATCAGTGGCATGGCTATAACTATCTCTTCCTGGACGACATCATCGATCCGGCGAACTTTTAGACACGCCTCCAAGTACATCACCACACCCTTCGCCGACATCGACACTATCGGGCCACTTTCACGGATTATTTGCAGAGTATTTTCGCAGACCCGCCTCGGAACTGGAATCTCAACGAAACATGCCAGCCAAGACTGGATGATCCCACGTTCCCCTTCTAATCGTCAATAATAGAATGGAAGTTGTTTTGATGGCGTCAAAGCGCAGCATGGCGCGAAAAGTATTCCTAATTTCTTTCACTTCTCTTTTCTCCTACTCTTCTAAATTTTTGTGTCTTACACGTGTTTATCTTTTTTACGCTTACCACTCTGTCTGCAACCTATTTGTTTCCTTTCTCCTGTGCTCCCCCATAAAAGTAAAATAAAAAAGGTTCGGTTGCTGCTGATGGTGTGACTGTAACCTTATTTGCGTTTACAAAATAAAAAAAGAAGAATGTTGCGAAAATATACCTATTTATGTTTTACGTTTTCATGGAATATTGTGTTATTTTTTGAAGAACATCGTTTTTTATTTTCATACACTAGAGGTTTATATTTGTAGGTGTTCTCTACAGGGACACCACTAAAAACAACCAGAAAGTTCGTAGAACACTTGCACGCGAAAGGCAAAGGTCTCGAGTTCGAGTCTCGGTCTGGCACACGGTTTTGGTCTGCGAGGAAGTTTCATATCGGCGCACACTCAACGAAAAAAAAAAGTTGTCGGAGCCCTTGCCCACGCAGAACGAAGAACCCGGTTCGAGACTCCATCCGGCTCGCAATTTTAATCTGCCAGGAAGTTTATTAACTGAAAATATATGCATCACAATGAACATGTTGTGTTGGCAGAAGAGCGAACACCGTGTTACAACTGGAGGCCGAAATGCACGCGTTTTAGCTCACGAAGGCTGGCGTGAGTAACGAAGGACTATACTGACGTGAGGTCTGGAACATGACAAGGAATTAGAATTCAGAAAGTGAGCGTAATTAGTTTGATACTTAACTTTAATCCATTAATGACGAACGTCGCTCTTGACGGTAAATGATTCACAATATTATATGTTCAGAATACATTCATAGTAACTGAATATGGCGCCTTGCTAGGTCGTAGCAAATGACGCAGCTGAAGGCTATACTAAACTGTCGTCTCTGTAAATGAGAGCGTATGTAGACAGTGAACCATCGCTAGGAAAGTCGGCTGTACAACTGGAGCGAGTGCTAGGGAGTCTCTCTAGACTAGACCTGCCGTGTGGCGGCGCTCGGTCTGCAATGATAGTGGCGACACGCGGGTCCTACGTATACTAACGGACCGCGGCCGATTTAAAGGCTACCACCTAGCAAGTGTAGTGTCTGGCGGTGACACCACAGAACAAATTATCAACAAAGATAACAAAAGCCCAAATTTACCTTGAATCAAAACCGAATAAACGAAATGTAAAAATTAGCATTTGGTTGAGAAATAGAAATAAATCGTTGGTCAATAACAGTTTACTATATTTTTGACTTTTATTGAGTTTCAGTAACGCTTTATGAGCGTCAGTAGAGCTTTAAAAAAAAAACGAGAAAGAAAACGAGTTCGAGTCTTGGTCCTGCACGAAGTTTTAATCTACCAGAAAGTTTCAGTTTAACTGCTGCTTGGAATATATCTCTGTGCTCTATTCTACTAAGTTGCACGTTATTCTCTTTTTTACTGTAATCTATTGTTCTCTCTGTTGTGTTGTCGATTACATTTTTCTCCGTTTCTTCTAGTTCTGTGCGTTTTTTCTCTTCTAGTGTCTTACCGTGAATGGTGATTTGTTTTCGCGAGGCATGTTATGCATTTTCTGCCTGTGTCGTACTTGTTTTATCATTTACTATTGTATTTGTGTCTGCACGCACACGTTGTTGATCGTTTACATGTTCGTTGTCTTGTTCGTCAGTACCCTCCATTGCCATTTTTCTTTTTGTTTCTCTGTTAACAAAGCTACTTCCATGCGTTGCATAGGTTTCTCACATTTGGTTGTATTGATCGATTTTGTTTAAGTTATTTGAGTATTGTGCCATTTCTTGTGTATTTGTTTTATTGGTGCTTGGATGGCTATACTTGTGATCAGGATTCGCCGTGTTGTTTTGTGTGTTTTGCATTTCTTGCTCGTATCTGATTATCTCCTCTTCTAGGTCTTCTACCCCCAAAAAGCGGCTGTTCGGAACGTTGCCCATTCCAGTATTTCATGTTTTAGGTGGCTTGCTATAGTATAGTCCATGACGCCTTGCAGGCGTGCATCATCTGTGCAATCAGTAATATACAGGGTGAGTAACTATTGCTACCAAAAATAACTCGGAAAGTATGATAAGAGCCGAAAAATTCGAGGAAAAAAATTGCATGGGACAACGGGGACCGTAAGATGACGCTGGTTTTTTGTTTCTTGGTGATGTCGCTTCAGAGATATGAATGTCAACTTGGGTTTTTTATGGGATGCTATAGTTCGGTACTCTTTTTCTGATAGTGGCTATTGAGACGAATCCAATGATGTGTAACAGTAAGGTATTTGAAGGTCAACGAAGGACACAAAGGTGACATAATAATCCATTTACAGAAGGTGTTCGAAGTGATGACCATTGGTATCAATGCAGTGGTGCAATCTTATCATGGACTGAGTTGTATTCCTTATTACACGGGCACTTATCGAAGCACATGCTCTGGCAATTCTCTCTCGCTTATCTTGAGGTGTAGTTGGAACGTCTTTATAGACAATGTCTTTTACGAACCCCCATAAGCAAAAATCCCGAGGCGTCAAGTCTGGCAAACGAATCGGCCACGACACGTGTCCTCTTGCAATCCAACGATTTGGGAATTGTCTGTGCAACTCATTTCTAGACATCAGCGAAAAATCCCTCGTGTTGGTGCCACATTCTGTTTCTAGCTCAAAATAATGGTTCAAATGGCTCTGAGCACTATGGGACTTAACATCGGAGGTCATCAGTCCCCTAGAACTTAGAACTACTTAAACCTAACTAACCTAAGGACATCGCACACATCCATGCCCGAGGCATGAGTGGAACCTGCGACCGTAGCGGTCGCGCGGTTACAGACTGAAGCGCCTAGAAGCGCTCGGCCACACCGGCCGGCGTTTCTTGCTCCCAAAGGTATTTCTTCCAATAACAGACCTAATGTTTCTTGCAAGAATGTGGTGTACCTGGTACCATTAAGATTTTCTTCGATGAAATAGAGGCCTATAGTTGTGTCATTCAGAACCCCATACCATACATTCACCGATCACGGTTTTTGGTGTGTAACTTGCCGCAGCGAACATAGATTTTCAGTTGCCCAATAGTGCATGTTATCCAAATTGACATTTCCATGGTTCGTGAATGTAGCCTCGTCAGTAAATAAAATCAAATTAATAAATGTGTCATCCCTCTGAATCGGAAGTTGAGCCCATCGGCAGAATTCAGTGCGACGCATGCAATCCGTACTAGTTAATTCTTGGTGGAGACTGATGTAGTAAGGATGATATTGATGGCGTTGCAGAACATGAGAAACACTACTCTAGCTCATGCAAGATTCCCTTGCTATTTGACGTGAACTAACACAAGGACCCGTGGTCTAGGGAGCTGGCACAGTACCGTGTTCGGTCAGAGGGTTAGCTACCATCTGTAATAAAAAAACTGATTGAACGGATCAATGAAGAACAGGTGTCATCGGACTTCGTCCCGAAAAAATTCAACGAAAAAGATAGAACAAAATGAGGTAAAAAAGAGGTAACGTCTTTGATTCCTAATCAAAACGTCTTCGGTTACGGGTTCAAATCCAACTGCTGCTTTAATTTTGATTAATAATCAGCATTGGCGGTGGAAGACTTCCGGCGTAAGAAGTCACCCCTAAATAAATGTAAATGTCGTGTGACGAGGGCCTCCCGTCGGGTAAACCGTTCGCCGGGTGCAAGTCTTTCGATTTGACGCCACTTAACGAACTTACGCGTCGATGGGGATGAAATGATGATGGTTAGGACAACACATCCAGTCCCTGAGCGGAGAAAATCTCCGACCCAGCCAAGAACCGAACCCGGGCCATTAGGATTGACACTCTGTCGCGCTGACCACTCAGGTACCGGGGTCACCCATCATTCTGCCAACGGCCATGCCAAAGAGGGCGGTGGAGCGGACAAAGTTTCTAGGCACTTTCTTGTCCAAGGGGTGGGAAACTGTCCCTAAAGTCGGAAGAATAGGCAATAATCAACGGCATGAGGATGCAGAAGGCAATGGCAATCACTGAATTAAAGACACGTAACGTGTATCCACAGGACTGTGGCCTCTCATAGAAGAAGTGTCATGATGACCTCTCCATTGGCAAAAGATGCTGGCGTAGTCCCCCATTCAGATCTCCGGGAGGAGACTACCAATGGGGAGGCTACCATGGGAAAAAGATTGAATAATCAGTGAAAGGATAACGTTCTACGATTCGGGACGTGGGATGTCAGTAGCTTGAACGTGGTGGGGAAACTAGAAACTCTAAAATGGGAAATGCAAAGGCTCAACCTAGATATAGCAGGGGTCAGTGACGTGAAGTGGAAAGAAGACGAGGATTTCTGGTCAGGTGAGTATATGGTAATATCAACAGCAGCAGAAAATTGTATATCGGGTGTAAAATTCGTTATGTATAGGAAGATAGGGCAGAGAGTCTGTTACTGTGGACAGTTCAGTGCTAGGGTTGTTCTTATCAGAATCGACAGCAAACCAAGACCGACAACCATAGTTCAGGTATACAGCCGACGTCGAAAGCTGAACGTGAAGATATTACGAAAGTGTATGAGGATATTAAAAGAAAATACAGTGTGCAAAGGGATATGAAACTCTAATAGTCATGGGAGACTGGAATGCAGTTGTACGGGAAGGAGTAGAAGGAAAGGTTACAGGAGAATATGGTCTTGGGACAAGGAATGAGAGAGGAGAAAGACTAATTGAGTTCTGCAATAAGTTTCAGCTAGTAATAGAGAATCTCTATTCAAGAATCACTAGAGGAGGAGATACACTTGGAAAAGACCGGGTGATGAGGGAAGATTTCAGTTAGATTGCATCTTGGTCAGACAGAGATTCCGAAATCAGCTACTGTATTGTAAGGCGTACCCAGGAGCAGAAATAGATCACAATATAGTAGTGATGAAGAGCAGGCTGAAGTTTAAGACATTACTCAGGAAGAACCAATATGCAAAGAAGTGGGATATGGAGGTACTGAGGAATGACGAGATACGGTTGATGTTCTCTAAAGCTATAGATACAGCAATAAGGAATAGCTCAGTAGGCAGTACAGTTGGAGGAATGGAAATCTCTAAAAAGGGCCATCACAGAAGATAGGAAGGAAAACATAGGTACAAAGAGGGTAACTGCGAAGAATCCATGGACAACATAAGAAATACTTCAATGGATTCACAAAAGGAGGAAGTACAAAAATGTCCCGTGGAACTTCGGAATAGAGAAATACAAGTCGCTGAGGAATGAAATAAATAGAAAGTGCAGGGAAGCTGAGACGAAATGGCTGTTGGAAAAATGTGAAGACATCGAAGAAGAAATGATTGTCGGAAGGACACACTCAGCATACAGGTAAGTCAAAACAACCTTCGGTGACATTAAAAGCAAGGGTGGTAAGATTAAGAGTGCAACGGGAAGACATGAGGGAATGACTTCCATGGTACCGGAGAGAGTTGTAGAGGGCAAAAATTGTAGAGGAAGACATAGGTTGGATTACTGATGACACCTGTGACCATCCCAACTGTTGGGCGAGTGTATCGGCACTGCCAACAGAGATGTCCAGTTGTGCATTTTAATCCTCGATCACCTCGAATGAGAGTGTCCACACGTTGGAACATTTCAGGGGTCACAGCAGTGTGCGGCCGATGTGCACGTGGGGAGGGAGGACAGGTTTGTGTCACCTTGTTGCTATGGCGACAAACATCTCGTCCAACACCTCACCATGCTTTTGTTCATTGCAAGTTTCCCGTGGACATTCTGCAAGTGCCAATGAATATCTGCGATGCACCGGTTTTCTCAAAAAAAAAGTGACAGCTCTCTGCTTGGGACGCACCTCCGCGGCAGACGCTATTTGAAGGCTAAGTGGAGCGCCGCCATCTGTGGGAGTTCCATGAAACAATAGGGACTGAAGCGTGAACATTTCACGATTTCCCACAAGCAATTCCGCATTTTTTCAATCGAAATTCGCCGGGACAAAATGTGTTGCATTACTTATTGGTCGCCAATCTAATTAATAGACCTGTGAAACACTTTTTAACTGAAGTTTTGATTAAAATGAGCATGTCATCTTATCCGATACAGCTACACAAATAGCAAAGTCAATATATGTTGGCAGACGGGACTACGTGCAACTTACAAAGTTTAGTTTTCAAGATTTATATTCCTGATCGTCATTTGTAATTAAATGTTTATAAATTTGCAAAGTTTTGCCTGTAATTAGCAAGTGATTAGAGCCACATTAATTATTGACTGGGGAAGTGGAAAGGATAGGCAAATTCCTATAAAACATAGGAGACACGGACGTCTGTACTGCAATTAATGAAGGCACAGAGATAATGACGTAGTTTGATACTGCTGCTAAAATTTGCAAAATTTGCAAAATTAATTGGCGGGCAAACTACTGCACGTGGAATTAATTATAAAACATCTGTTTTGTTTAGATGTTCAGCGCACACCTGATAGCGCAATCAGATTTTTAATTGCATTTATATACAAAACGTTGTAAGAGAGGCTGTTAATGCTATGGAACCGTTAAGTGACGTAGAAGCCTGGATTTTCCAGGGAGGGACACGCTGAAGGCTTAATATGGCGGGCGCCATCTTTCTCTTTCGCACTGTTTAAGGCTGAGTGATAGACGCAAGACCTATGTTTGTCCGAGTAGTGATTCGACCTCATGCTGTGATCAAGACTCTATTTTATGCCTGATAGCTGTTCAGCAGGGCTTGTATTTTAGTGTATGAAGACGATATGGACTTTGAGTTACGATTATTTATAGTGAGTCTGATTTTTTTCCTCAGTTTGGCAATGGAGACTTTAATTATATTCGTCACTGTTCAGCACTCAAGATTATTGCATCACGTGTCGATTAGACAACAATTTATTTGTGTTAGTGTGGACTTTGACATATTTTAGCTGTGAACGCCACCTGTGTATCGCATCTATTTGATTTACATAGAGCCGGCAAAACTGGCCGTGCGGTTCTGGAGCTGCAGCCTGGAACCGCGAGACCACCACGGTGGCAGGTTCGAATCCTGCCTCGGGCATGGATGTGTGTGATGTCCTTAGGTTAGTTAGGTTTAACTAGTTCTAAGTCCTAGGGGACTAATGACCTCAGAAGTTGAGTCCCATAGTGCTCAGAGCCATTTGAACCATTTTTTTGATTTACATAGTGTGTTTCCCAACCACCACATTGGATGCTAGAGCTAAATCGCAGTTCGTATCATTATGTAGTATTTATCACAAGCCTTGTGTGATATTGAAGACAATAACCTTTATTTTTTCAACTCGCCCTCCTGTAGTTGAGTTTTTTTATTCAGAGTTGCTGCACCTATGATCAATCTAACGTTATTTAAAATCTGATTAATACATCAGAAACAATTTCATAGTTTTTATTTTGTTTTAAGTGATGATAATGGAGACAAATAATCATTCCCGAAGACGAAGAATTACGAGCTGTCTCTTCCAACTGTCGTATACTTACACTGTTGAGAGACGAAGTAAGCTCTAAGGCAAAAAAAGCCCTGCACCATGAGGGAATTATGCAAACTGGTATTCATACTGACATCGACGAAAAACCCAAAATTTTTAACTTTAGCTACCGATGGATGAACGTACAATGCTGCAGTGCAACTTAACCGTGCACCTGGCAAGGACTGTAAACAGGAGATGTCGATACCAGGGCACAAAGTCTTTGCGAAGTTCATTCGATACATTCAGTTGGACAGTAACTACGCCTTGCAGACAGTCGCGCGAACAATATACGCAGATGACAGTATTTGAGAGAGGACGCATAGTTGGGCGCAAAGAAGGCGGAAGTAATCGGCGAATCGCTCGATATTTGAATAGGAGTGATGCCATTATTCGACATTTAGCATGAATGGATGAACCGTGGCCGAAGAGCGTCAAGAAGGAAGCAGTCGACCTGGAGAGGCGACATGACTTCAGGACCGAGCAGTCGGCAGAGAGGCACTCAGAGCCCCCGGATTCATCATTACCATCAATCCGACGTGCAGTTGGTACTTCAGTGACCAGACGTACTTTAACTGGTGGCTCACAGAAAAGGGGCTACCTCACGGCGTCCCTCGTGCCGACTGATATTGACCTCTGTACAGATGCGAGCCCGTGTGTAATGGTGTCGGGCACATTCGGCCTGGAGTAGAATTGTGTTCAGTGATGATTCTCGCTTCTAACTAACATCTATCAGTTTCCGCCCCTTTCGCATGGTTACTTCATGGTGCGTCTTTTTTTATGACTTAGTGTGTATACTACAATCAAGGATTGTATACTATAATCAAGGATGTTCATTTTCTGCAATAACCGCCGTATATTTAGAATTGGACATTATTTCGGTGCTGTCGTTGTCTTCACTCTGAAACTTGCTTTGATGTTTGATGCAGCTATTCACGCTAACCTATCCCGTGTAAGACTCTTCATTTTAGTATAACCACAGCGACCGACCTTCAGCCATTTGAACCCGCTTATTGCATTTGAGCACTGTTATTCCTCTACAATTTTTACCGCTCAGCCACACCCAACCTCCTAAGCTACACTTCCCTCCTTTACCAAAGCGAACATTGCTTGATGCTTTAGGATATGTCCAACTACAGCCGATACCTCCTGCAAGTCACATTGTGCCAGAAATTTGTTATTCGATCTGTGAGTCTAATCTTCAGCACTCTTCCACAGTATTACATTTCGGAATCTTCCAAATGTTTAAAATTCATACTGCGTGTTGAGTAATTTTCTCAGAAATTCTGTTCTTGCTATCTACAGTCCGCACATGATACCCTCTCTATTTCCGCCATCGTCAGTTATATCTCTACCTGAATACCAAAATCCATCTACTACTGTTAGTGTCTTATTTACTAACCTAACTCTTTCAGTATTCCCTCTTTGAATTCGGCTGCATTCCTTTACCCTTGTTTTGCTTTTGCTGATATTCACATTATAACCTGTTTTCAAGACAGTATCCATTCCGTTCAGCTACTCTTCCAAGTCCTTTGCTCCTAGCAAAGAATTAGAATGTCATCTGGAAACCTCAGAATTTTTTGCTTTCTGTTCTTTGAATTTTAATTATGTTTTCAAATTACTCCTTGGTTTCCATGACAACACTGGTCATATTACTACGCTGTACCACACGCCTTTATTTTGACGAAATAAAACATCGACATCGTGTTGCATTACTTTGTAGTCCGTCTCTTCGAAACACAGTCTGATATTGCCATGTGCAAGTCAAAATTAGTGAGAAAACTGGATCCCACCGACTGCGTGTCTGTGAAAATAATTTCTTTTTCCCAATGGAACTACTAATACTATACGATCAGTTGCCAGTAATACAGGTAACTATTTGTTATAGTAAATACAGGGTGTTTCAAAAATCACCGGTATATTTGAAACGGCAATAAAAACTAAACGAGCAGCGATAGAAATACACCGTTTGTTGCAATATGCTTGGGACAACAGTACATTTTCAGGCAGACAAACTTTCGAAATTACAGTAGTTACAATTTTCAACAACAGATGGCGCTGCGGTCTGGGAAACTCTATAGTACGATATTTTCCACATATCCACCATGCGTAGCAATAATATGGCGTAGTCTCTGAATGAAATTACCCGAAACCTTTGACAACGTGTCTGGCGGAATGGCTTCACATGCAGATGAGATGTACTGCTTCAGCTGTTCAACTGTTTCTGGATTCTGGCGGTACACCTGGTCTTTCAAGTGTCCCCACAGAAAGAAGTCACAGGGGTTCGTGTCTGGCGAATAGGGACGCCAATCCACGCCACCTCCTGTATGTTTCGGATAGCCCAAAGCAATCACACGATCATCGAAATATTCATTCAGGAAATTAAAGACGTCGGCCGTGCGATGTGGCCGGGCACCATCTTGCATAAACCACGAGGTGTTCGCAGTGTCGTGTAAGGCAGTTTGTACCGCCACAAATTCACGAAGAATGTCCAGATAGCGTGATGCAGTAATCGTTTCGGATCTGAGAAATGGGCCAATGATTCCTTTGGAAGAAATGGCGGCCCAGACCAGTACTTTTTGAGGCTGCAGGGACGATGGGACTGCAACATGGGGCTTTTCGGTTCCCCATATGCGCCAGTTCTGTTTATTGACGAAGCCGTCCAGGTAAAAATAAGCTTCGTCAGTAAACCAAATGCTGCCCACATGCATATCGCCGTCATCAATCCTGTGCACTATATCATTAGCGAATGTCTCTCGTGCAGCAATGGTGGCGGCGCTGAGGGGTTGCCGTGTTTGCATTTTGTATGGATGGAGGTGTAAACTCTGGCGCATGAGACGATACGTGGACGTTGGCGTCATTTGTACCGCAGCTGCAACACGGCGAACGGAAACCCGAGGCCGCTGTTGGATCACCTGCTGCACTAGCTGCGCGTTGCCCTCTGTGGTTGCCGTACGTGGTCGCCCTACCTTTCCAGCACGTTCATCCGTCACGTTCCCAGTCCGTTGAAATTTTTCAAACAGATCCTTTATTGTACCGCTTTTCGGTCCTTTGGTTACATTAAACCTCCGTTGAAAACTTCGTCTTGTTGCAACAACACTGTGTTCTAGGCGGTGGAATTCCAACACCAGAAAAATCCTCTGTTCTAAGGAATAAACCATGTTGTCTACAGCACACTTGCACGTTGTGAACAGCACACGCTTACAGCAGAAAGACGACGTACAGAATGGCGCACCCACAGACTGCGTTGTCTTCTATATCTTTCACATCACTTGCAGCGCCATCTGTTGTTGAAAATTGTAACTACTGTAATTTCGAAAGTTTGTCCGCCTGAAAATGTACTGTTGTCCCAAGCATATTGCAACAAACGGTGTATTTCTATCGCTGCTCGTTTAGTTTTTATTGCCGTTTCAAATATACCGGTCATTTTTGAAACACCCTGTACATGCCGACTGTGCGTCTGTGGAAATCATCGGTCTTTTCCGTGTAATTACGAATACCGTATCATCAGTTGCCAGATATCGGATGTTCGTCCTTCGATGAATGACTGTTGTGGTGTCACCGCCAGACACCACACTTGCTAGGTGGTAGCTTTTAAATCGGCCGCGGTCCGTTAGTATACGTCGGACCCGCGTGTCGTCACTATCAGTGATTGCAGACCGAGCGCCGCCACACGGCAGGTCTAGAGAGACTTCCTAGCACTCGCCCCAGTTGTACAACCGACTTTGCTAGCAATGGTTCACTGACAAAATACGCTCTCATTTGCCGAGACGATAGTTAGCATAGCCTTCAGCTACGTCATTTGCTACGACCTAGCAAGGCGCCATTACCAGTTACTAATGATATTATGAATAATATACCGTCAAGACCGACGTTCACCATTTATGGATTAAAGTTAAGTATTCCACCAGCTTCCTCTAATAACCCGGTGTTGGCTCTCATGCCAACCCACAACAATTGTCATACAGTATCGACAGCTATGAAAGTAGCTGTCATCTACACGTGCTTTCTATTTCACCGCTTCTGGCATTCACCGCACAAAGTACGGAGTTCGACCACAACGTGCTAAATTCGGATAAATATTTGAACGATGCATAGGTACAAACAACAAATTATTATTAATTCCATTTTCATTATTTCTCGACACCTCCAGTTCCTGAAACACAAATCAATTGCTACAAGAGAATTGATTATCATGTTCTAGAAGTAAAATCAGCTGTACATTGTCAGTTGCGAACAACAGCTGTGGCTGTTTGAGCACACATCCGATATCCCTTATTAATCCTGTTTGGTGTTGGTTCCACACACCTGAGAGATATTCTAGCTTCGGTAGTACGTTTTTTAAGCAATCTCTTATGCAGGCCGATTGCATTTTCCTAGTATTCTACCAGTTACCCCGTGTATTTCCTGCTTCACCCACGAGTGAACCTACACGATCATCCCACTTAATTTCTTGGTTCAAAAATGGTTCAAATTGTTCTGAGCACTATGGGACTTAACATCTGAGGTCATCAGCCCCCTAGGATTTAGAACTACTTAAACCTAACTAACCTAAGGACATCACACACATCCATGCACGAGGCAGGATTCTAAACTGCGACCGGAGCAGTAGCGCCTAGAACCGCTCGTCCACAGTGGCCGGCCCACTTCATTTCTGCACAGACTGTTACTCCTAGGTGTTTGTATGAGTTGAATTATTCCGATTATGACTCACTGGTATTGTAGTCAAAGAAAACAAAATTTTGGCGTTTTTTGAGGGCCACAGTTTTACATATCTGGGCATTTAAAGCAAATTGTCAATCACTGTACCACTTTGAAGTCTTACCAAGATCTGAATATAGGTGCAGATTTTTCCAGCAGTACTTCATTATAGATAACTCCATCATCTGCCAAATGTCTGAGGTTACTATTCATATTGTCATGAACCGCAAGAGCCGAAATACATTTTCCCAGGGCGTGGCTGAATTCCATTGTATATCTCTTGACGACTCTCCGAGATAACACATTGCGTCCTCTGTACAAATATATCCTCAATTGCGTCTGATGCGCCACATTTTCATACTTTCGCTATTGTAGTTAAAAAAGAAAAGAAAAGAAACTGTTCCAGTTTCTGCAGGCTATGAAGTTCATATTATAATGCCTCAGTCTGATACACAATCTTAGATACATGCAGCTTTAGTTCAGCCATAGCAAACCAAATGCATATGTTATGTTTAGCCGCAAAATAGGAAAGCAACCAATAGTTTGTATGATATTTTATCCAAAAATGTAAATGGGTAATTTTTTAAAAGTAGCAATTGATTCGAAAACTCGGATAAAGCGTCAGCGAGAGCTACTAACATCAACAAGACGATATCACATAAATGGACGGTTCTCGAAATATTTGTGATGCTATCATCAGTGAATCTAGCATCATCCAATATTAATTCCTCAGGTATAGTGTCTCTTCCTACTCCTCAGTGAGTTCCGATCATTATACTGAAGTACCGCGTCCTTAATACAGAATATTTAACGCACGCTTTCCCATAGCAGTTAAATGTAGCATTTCGTCCTTCAGGCCAATTGAGATTTAAGCTAACACGTAAAACATAAAAAATGGGAAAAAAGACGATAAAATAGCCTAAAAATTAATAAGTGACCAATCCGAATTTAAGCACACTAACTTTCCTCTTTATTTAATTACACTACTGGCCGTTAAAATTGCTACACCCAGAAGAAATGCAGATGATAAACTGGTATTCATTGGACAAATATACAGGGTGTTACAAAAAGGTACAGCCAAACTTTCAGAAACATTCCTCACACACAAAGAAAGAAAATATGTTATGTGGACATGTGTCCGGAAACGCTTACTTTCCATGTTAGAGCTCATTTTATTACTTCTCTTCAAATCACATTAATCATGGAATGGAAACACACAGCAACAGAACGTACCAGCGTGACTTCAAACACTTTGTTACAGGAAATGTTCAAAATGTCCTCCGTTAGCGAGGATACATGCATCCACCCTCCGTCGCATGGAATCCCTGATGCGCTGATGCAGCCCTAGAGAGTGGCGTATTGTATCACAGCCGTCCACAATACGAGCACGAAGAGTCTCTACATTTGGTACCGGAGTTGCGTAGACAAGAGCTTTCAAATGCCCCCATAAATGAAAGTCAGGAGGGTTGAGGTCAGGAGAGCGTGGAGGCCATGGAATTGGTCCGCCTCTACCAATCCATCGGTCACCGAATCTGTTGTTGAGAAGCGTACGAACACTTCGACTGAAATGTGCAGGAGCTCCATCGTGCATGAATAATATGTTGTGTCGTACTTGTAAAGGCACATGTTCTAGCAGCACAGGTAGAGTATCCCGTATGAAATCATGATGACGTGCTCCATTGAGCGTAGGTGGGAGAACATGCGGCCCAATCAAGACATCACCAACAATGCCTGCCCGAACGTTCACAGAAAATCTGTATTGATGACGTGATTGCACAATTGCGTGCGGATTCTCGTCAGTCCACACATGTTGATTGTGAAAATTTGATCACGTTGGAATGAAGCCTCATCCGTAAAGAGAACATTTACACTGAAATGAGGATTGACACATTGTTCGATGAACCATTCGCAGAAGTATACCCGTGGAGGCCAATCAGCTGCTGATAGTGCCTGCACACGCTGTACATGGTACGGAAACAACTGGTTCTCCCGTAGCACTCTCCATACAGTGACGTGGTCAGCGTTACCTTGTACAGCAGCAACTTCTCTGACGCTGACATTAGGGTTATCGTCAACTGCACGAAGAATTGGTTCGTCCATTGCAGGTATCCTCGTCGTTCTAGGTCTTCCCCAGTCGCGAGTGGAATGTTCCGTGCTCCCTAAGACGCCGATCAATTGCTTCGAACGTCTTCCTGTCGGGACACCTTCGTTCTGGAAATCTGTATCGATACAAACTTACCGCGCCACGGCTATCGCCCCATGCTAATCCATACATCAGATGGGCATCTGCCAACTCCGCATTTGTCAACATTGCACTGACTGCAAAACCACGTTCGTCATGAACACTAACCTGTTAATGCTACGCACTCATGTGCTTGATGCTAGTACTGTAGAGCAATGAGTCGCATGCCAACACAAGCACCGAAGTCAACATTACCTTCCTTCAATTGGGCCAACTGGCAGTGAATCGAGGAAGTACAGTACATACTGACGAAACTAAAAAGAGTTCTAACATGGAAATTAAGCGTTTCCGGACACATGTCCACATAACATCTTTTCTTTATTTGTGTGTGAGGAATGTTTCCTGAAAGTTTTGCCGTACCTTTTTGTAACACCCTGTATTATACTAGAACTGACTTGTGATAACATTTTCACGCAATTTGGGTGCATGGATCCTGAGAAATCAGCACCCAGAACAACCACCTTTGGCCGTAATTACGGCCTTGATACGCCTGGGCATTGAGTCAAACAGAGCTTAAATGGCGTGTACAGGTACAGCTGCCCACGCAGCTTCAACACCATCCCACAGTTCAGAGTAGTGACTGGCGTATTGTGACGAGCCAGTTGCTCGGCCACCATTGACCAGACGTTTTCAGTTGGTGAGAGATCTGGAGAATGTGCTGGCCAGGGCAGCAGTCGAACATTTTCTGTATCCAGAAAGGCCCGTACATGACCTGCCACATGCGGTCATGCATTATCCTACTGAAATGTAGGGTTTCACAGGGATCGAATGAAGGGTAGAGCCACGGGTCGTAAGAAATCTGAAATGTAACGTCCACTGTTCAAAATGCTGTCGATGCGAACAAGAGGTGACCGAGACGTGTAACCAATGGCACCCCATACCATCACACCAGGTGATGGCGATGACGAATACACGCTTCCAATGTGGGTTCACCGCTATGTTGCCCAACACGGATGCGACCATCATGATGCTGTAAACAGAACCTGGATCGATCCGAAAATATGACGTTTTGTCATTCGTGCAACCAGGTTCGTTGTTGAGTACACCATCGCAGGCGCTCCTTTCTGTGATGCTTCGTCAAGGGTAACCGCAGCTATGGTCTCCGAGCTGATAGCCCATGCTGCTGCAAACATCGTCGAACTGTTCGTGCAGGTGGTTGTTGTCTAACACACATCCCCATCTGTTGAGTCAGGGATCGAGACTTGGCTGCACGGTTCGTTACAGCCATGCGGATAAGATGCCTGGCATCTCGACTGCTAGTGATACGAGGTCGTTGGGATCCAGCACGGCGTTCCGTATTACCCTCCTGAACCCACAGATTCCATATTCTGCTAATAGTCATTGTATCTCGACCAACGCGAGCACCAATGTCGCGATACTGTAAACCGCAATCGCGATAGGATACAATCCGACCTTTATCAAAGTCGGAAACGTGATGGTACGCATTTCTCCTCCTTACACTAAGCACCACAACAACGTTTCACCAGGCAACGCCGATCAACTGCTGTTTGTGTATGAGAAATCGTTTGGAAACTTTCCTCATGTCAGCACGATGTAGGCGTCGCCACCGGCGCCAACCTTGTGTGAATGCTCTGAAAAGCTAACCATTTGCATATCACAGCATCTTCTTCCTGTCGGATAAATTTGGCATCTGTAGCACGTCAACGTCGTGGTGTAGCAATTTTAATGGCCAGTAGTGTATGAGATGTGATAAGCACAGTAGTCAGCTGAGGGCATGGCATAATGATGCAGCGCTTTGAAGGGTTTAAGCAACTGCTACAGTTCATAAAGCTATTGTCAGTACAATACGTTATACGTGCGTTAGTTGTTACTTACTACGCTCGCCCATCTTTGCTCTGATATTTCTACGACTTCCCTACCGGCTGACAGAGGGCATGGTCGTGATAGGCGACTTAAGCCTCTCCACCGGCAAGGAGGACTGCAGTGATTACGGACTGTACTGCTAGTTGCTGCTGGCTGGTCATGACGCCGGGACTCGATTTCTGCCGGTGACTGCATGTAACTTGTATCTACTTCATTGCTGGTTTTCAAGCAGCTCTAATTATTGGAATTATCTCTCGGAAACTTATAAATGTTGGCCAACTACTATAACCAATACGGACGATCATAACGTGTAGGCTTTCACTGCCGTCGTCATCATTACTTAAAACTTGCGGGCTGAGAGGCTGTGGTCGATCTGTAAAACTTCTTTTTCCTGAAGATTCGTTGCCAACTATGGGCAGCATCCTCCGAGATGAGTCAGCTACTGGCTGCCAGGCCGTGGAGATCCCGTTTATAAAGAGCGCATAGAAGGCATCACCATACGCACGTAGGGTCTACTGTAAGTCTATCTCTGACTAATGTCATTATTCTCGATTGAAGGTAATCGATTGTCACGCCGTTGGTGCAAAGTCGACCGCCAGATCTTGTCTAACTTTAAGCCTACCATTTGCTAGATGAATTAAATCATTTGCGAACGGCTTTTAAGAAAAAAGGATACACTGGCAACGATATGGATCGAGCACTCCATCCCAGAAGAAAAGTGTCTGACAACATTCAGCAACAACAACTGTCGACTGGAAAAGTTTTTCTTGCATTTATTCGCAATATTACGGACCGTACTGGGAAAGTTCTGGCTATGTTTCAAGTTGAAACAATCTTTAGACCCACCAAGAAGACCAGTGAGTGTTTAAGATCCGCGAAATATCCTCGACGCCCTCTACCATCTCCTTGGGTGTATAAAATTCCGAGTAGCTGTGTGAAGGTTTATATTGGAACAACGAAAAGAAGTGTCAATATCCGCTTAACCGAACACAAAAGGAACTGTCGACTAGGACATACCGACAGCTCAGCTGTAGCGGAAAATGTTTTTAAAGACGGTGATCAGGAAATAAAATGTAATGAGATCAGCGTGCTAGCCAAGGCAACGCATTGTTGTGCCACGAGTGTATAGAGAAGCATAGAGGTTCAGCAATACCACAATAATTTTATGGGGAAGGTTTAAAGTTAGATAAGATATGGTTGTCGACTTTGCACCAATCGAGTATCTTCAATCGAGAATAATGACGTTAGAGATAGACTATTAGTAGGCCCTACGTGACGTGCCCTCTATGCGCTCCATATAAACGGGACCTCCACGGCATGGCAGCCAGTCATTGATTCATCTCGGAAGTTGTTGCACACAGTTGGCAACGAACCGTCAAGAAGAAGAAGTTTTACAGATCGACCACGGCCTCTCAGCCAGGAAGTTTTAACTAATGAATATGGACGATATGCCGACGAGAAAAGATTGCATGGTGAGGAATGTGTGAGCTTTATACCCTCTGTACATCGAAGGTGGTTAACGCGGCTGATTCGTAATGTCAGCCGTGACCGGAGTAACACTTGATTCATGCGACTGCTACGGTCGCAGGTTCGAATCCTGCCTCGGGCATGGATGTGTGTGATGTCCTTAGGTTAGTTAGGTTTAAGTAGTTATAAGTTCTAGGGGACTGATGACCACAGCAGTTGAGTCCCATAGTGCTCAGAGCCATTTTGAACACTTGATTCACTTTCAATATCAAGTGGATAAGTTGTTGAAGCAAAAGAATAATACTACAATTCGGCTATCCTGACAGTACTATTTTCTTCTGTTCCAGGTTAATGAGACTTATGTTTACTAACTGCATATGTGTAATCCCAGGATTTGCTGTCATCAGTTTAACAATGTATAATTTTAGGCCAGTGTTTAACTGTGCGCTTTATCTCTTGCAATACTGGTCCCTGTAGTCTAGCCTGTAATTGCGGTTTTGAGGATTTTTACTGGTCAACCATTCCAGCTACAGTCAATTTTATAATACCGAAGTGGATAAGTTCGTAGTAGGCTGTTGGCTGGGAGTTTAGTAGTTCATTGTAAATTTGAATAGTCACTGATAAGCGGGAGCAATTTCTGGTGAGCCGCGCGATCTAGGGTGCCTTCTCACGGTTCGCGTGGCTGTCCCCGTCGGGAGTCCTCCCTCGGGCATGGGTGGGCATGTGTGTGTGTGTGTGTGTGTGTGTATGTGTGTGTGTGTGTGTGTGTGTGTGTGTGTGTTGCCCTTAGCGTCAGTTACCCTAAGTTAGATTAAGTAGTGCGTAAGCTTATGGACCTCGGCAGTTTGGTCCCATAAGACCTTACCACAAATTTCCCAATTTCCAATTTCTAGTGACTGCATTTAGAACGTCCTTGCAGCTATGTATTTAGCGTTCAGTTCGCTGAAACTTGGCATTTCGCTAGCTTCGATATTTTCCTGATACCTATAGCATAATTTCTTAATGCTGTAGGCTGGCTTCTGCGCAGTATGAGTAACCTCATATTTCAGTGAAATTCTCTGTATGTAAATTTGTCTTAAAGCAGGATTCCTTCCACAAATGTATAAGTAACTGAATAGTAGAGTCTTCTATTTAATTAAGAGCCTTAAGCCGATCAGTCCTTACTTTCTTTAAAACTGCTTGCGTGTTCGTTAAATTGTTTTGTTTTGTTATTATGAATGCGCCTTGACTAAAAGTTGTGTAAGTGTATTATTCTCTAAAGGCAGTAAGTCGCCTTCTGCGCCTTCTGCGAAATCTGTTTTCCTGTTGTTTCTGAATTTTCAGAGTAATTTTAATAAAAACTTATCTATCGATGATTTGATTAAAACAAGTTTTTGAACTGTGAGTTAAACATATTCTGCGACTCTTTTTATCATTTTGGAACTTCCTATAGTGCTTTTAAAAAAGGTTCTCTGTTGATCTTTGCATTGAAATATTTTTGTAACTGTGTGTTAAGCAATTACGAGCAAAATCGTGTGCGATATTCTTGGCAAATAAATTACTCGCAGGTGATTTCCACTCCATTTTTACCCCACCTTATCAGTGGGTGGTACTGCCCAAGGCATCAAGTTCATACAAGGAGTAAGAAATAGATTTCTTGAAGCTTATGCCACCGGCCTGCGGTTGCTTTGGTATTCGTGTAATAGCACCTCAGCAATCTCACGACTAGAGGCAACACTTTGTAACAGAAAAGTGCGCTGGAAATCCGGAATAGCAAGTATTGGAGCATTACTGGGAACTCTTTTTAGGGCAGGATTCTCTCGTCAGGGTGCAGGCTAGTTTGCACTGATGGGACACCACTCTGAATGTCGCCCGTTGTGTAGGTCGTCAACAAGGGGTGGATGGGGTACGATTTCTTTTCATAACAGGACTCCCTTGGTTGTCACCCGCGGCTTCCTCACAGCACAGCCGTACGTCGACGATATTCTACGACCGGTTTTGTTGCGCTTCATTTTGGGCTACATTTGAACAAGATGATGTCCACCCGCACAAGGCGAGAACTCGTGCTTGTCAAACCCCACCTTGGCCAAAAAAATTCTCCGGATCGATCCCCAATTGAATACGTTTGGAGCATTATGTGCAGTCCCGTGGAACCATCTTGGGATGTTGACGACTTAACACGCAAATTGAACAGACTTTCGTACGATACCCCTCAGGAGTACAACGAACAACTCTATCACTCAATACCAAGCTCAATAACTCTTTGCATAAGGGCGAGAGGTGAGCCAATCCGTTATTGACTTGCTCAGTTTGTCAAGCTCTGTCTTTCCGATAGATCATCCAACTTTTATGAAATTGTAATTGTTTGGTTTTTCCGTCCCGGTTCGGATAATTCCTTTTTTTCATTTTCTTACAGTGTCGTTCTGAAATTCAGAGATACACACTGAGAGGTACACTGTACAGACACACTGGTACTGTGGCATCACGACAGCTCGCATGAATACTAATGACGCCTGTCAAGTAGATAACCATGTGCTAATTTGACGTATCGTATGGAAGCAAATTGCGCTAAGGACAGACAGTTCGAATGTGTACTGTAAGAATAGAACAAAACACTGGAATTATTTTACAATCACATAAAAATGATGCAGGGATACCATATCCATTATAATGAACTTCTGTGTGTCTGTATATACAGTCTGTTTCAGAAATTTTACTTGTTTCGGCATTTTATATTTATGTTTTTCAGTAATGATGTACTTTTTGACGTTGCAGTGCTTCGAGAATGAGCGGACTCTTTCGAAACTAGGCACCACTAAGTAATATGTACGAAAATATGTCAGGAAATTAAAAAAGTAAGAAAACCTTTATTTTGTTGTTTGTTTCATCTTCGTAACAAACTGTGAACTGTGAAAGTTGAATGATGGTCTGGATTTTTTCGATTTTTGTGCAGGATGAGCAAAATATCAAAAAGCGAAAAATAGTTTTGGATTTAAAATACTCGGAAAGACAAGAGTCCTTAACTGTGCATAATCAAGAACATAAACAAGGAATCATTTTCCATTCAAGATAGTCTTTTTTAATTCTGAAATGCTAGATCTGTTGAAGGAGAAAAATGCAGTTCTTCATGAAATTCTTTGGTATGTGAATAACAATTACACAACGAAAAGGTAAGGAAGTCTCTACGGGTTGCCTTCTCAATATTTTTGATGTGTTAGTTTGTAAATATTTGCTCGACCAAATAAACAGGGATATAGTGACTTGTTCGAATAACACTTTTCCAAAATTTTGTAGTTCACAGCAGTGTGAAAATTTACCATACGTTTGCCAAGAATATCAATTATGAAGTTTGCTTAGCCTTTAAATAAACTAACGTCTTTAATTCTTATACAGTATTCCGACTCATGCCTCACGAATAGTGTCTCATAACCTTTCGGTTTTACGATATTGCAGTGCCTCTGTTGCTCAGAGTATCGCTTCAATGTTCCTTCGGACTCACATCCATGTCCGAAGAAACGGGCACCGCGGCGACTCCAGCCGTTATGAACTGTGTTCGAAGTTACGTATATGGACAACCGTCAGCTACAGAAAGGGAAGACGACAGTGAAAATTCGTACCCCCATCGGGACTCCAGCCCGGATTTCTCGTTTAATGCGAGCGGTCGCCTCGCTTGCTTTCATTGTCGTCAGTCAGGCTAATGGTTGTCCGTATTCTCAACTGCGAGTGCATTTCATGTATTTCACATCTGCTTTAGTCGCCGCAGTGCCCGTTACTTCGGACATGCACGCATGTCCGGAGGAGTACTGCACCGTACTTTTGAACAACATAAGCACTGCAGTATCTCATTCATCCGCCGACACTGGGACGGTCAAGCGACATTCAATTAAAATGTCTCCCCTGTACGGGAATATACATAATGAGTGTACGAGTGCACATTGCAGATGCATGGTTGAGGACATATGGAGGTTTGGGTCTAGCTGTGTGTCGTGCTCGGATTGCGTGATGGTAAGACGACAGCTCGCAATATGCGGGAAATCCAGGTACGAGGTCCGGTCCGGCACAAATTTCCATTGTCGTCATTCCATTACATAGCTTATGGTTGTCCATATTCACAATTGCGAATACGTTTCATGACTTTCGGTGCTAGGTTGCCGGGGCCGGTGGTCTAGTAGAACTAAGGACATTTTCGACCTGCCTTTTTTTTTTTTTTGTTTGGCCTTTGAGCGTGTACTCAATTTAGCCATCGGCAACACATAGTGGCAATGTACACATAATTAAATAAACAAATACAGAAATGCATATTTACAAGAATAAACAGCTTAACTGTTACAGTTTTGTACATAATGTTTTAAAAATTGAATTGAATTGAACTGGAAAATAATTAAAAGTGTCTTGGCTTACAATTCACATCACTTCTGAAATATCTTCATCAGCAAGACATATTTATAATTTATGTACACCATTAAAACCTACAGATTGTAACCAGTACTCCTGATGAAGTTAACTATCACTTTATATCGACGAACGCCTTTAGTACACAAAAGAGAAGAAGCTGATTGAGGAAGATGGTTGCCCATACTCAGCAATGTCTTCAGAAAGATCAACCGTTCACGGACAAATTTGGGGCACATAAATAACATGTGGTTGACATCAGCTTCCGACTCAGGATCACACTCAAACGCTGGTGAACTGTAAGCGTTGATCCGATGTAGATGTTGTGGGAAAGAGGCATGATTGAAGCGGAGTCTTATGATGGTAGAAATCGTGGATCGGTCCAGATGTGTCCTCATGAACCACGGCTGGGAAGGAATCCGAGGTTGTAGCACTGCGTAATAACCGCCTTTTGTCTGTTGAGAAACGTTCCACATTTCCTGCCATTGTTGTCTTGCGTGATCCTTGACTTCACGTAAGTAGTCAGTATAAGGAAGGTGCAGATCCAGGACGGTGCCTAAGGTTGCCGATTGTTTGGCTAATGCATCAACTTCATCATTATAGAGGATACCAGAGTGGGAAGGTACCCACAACAAATGGATCGTCCAGCCCGTGCGTGTGCTGCGAATATATTCAGATATCACATCCAAGATACAACTGTTGGTTGTTTTGTTCCACCGACTGTACTGAATGTTTTTAAGAACGCTTTGCGAGTCAGATACTATTAATATCTTGGGGAAGGAAGTGCTAGAGACAAATTTAAGTGCTTCCAAAACTGCCACTGTCCCCGCCGTAAAAATAGAAGTGCTCGTAGGCAGTTTGAAGGTTTTGCGTACACTCTTCTTGCGGAATTTTGGAGCCATCGGTATATACACAGAGAAAACCCGGCCATTGTGCTTGAACGACACGACTGAAGCCAACGTTGACATTAGTACTGTCCAGCCAGGTCGTACTTAAATAATGGACTGGGATCTGGGAGCAGAGCATTTGAAAATCATATTCAAAAACATGTAGATGCGCTGAGCGCCGTATAGAATGTATGACAGGTGACCAAGTGTCAAAGCTGATAGACGGAACTGTCCATAATGGCCATGCCTTGAATGTAGAACTTGTCCGATAACATTTGGCGCCTAATGCTCACGACCTGCCTTTAATCTAGTCTTCACCATTCAACGATGCGAGGTGTCGTCACGAACAACACGTTATTCGGGTTCCACGTTGAACTGTAGGTTGAAATGTTTCCTCTTTTGGCAGGGATGAAATACCCGAGTTATCTGCTTCGTAGTGCTGATTTGCTGCAGTCGCGGGAAAAGAAGAAGTTCTGACATAACAGACTGACCAAGTGGGAAGTAATGCCCACATTAATTCAAACCACACGCGATTTTAAGTTTCAGCGTATTTTACTTCTGTGTCGAAGTCATTCCAGCAACAAGGCAAACCATGATACAAACTTTCAAAGCTAACACAGGAATGTGCCTTTAAGAATCGACTACATATTTATGCATCGGATTGGTACAGAGGCCACCTAGAAACTTTGTGAAAACTCAGCGCTCAATAGTGCTTCGCATGGAATTTATATACGTTTTGTTGCAATAACGTGATTGTTAAAAACATAAAAGTAAAGAAAAACAATGAATTTTGATCGATATCAGAACAGTAAATGACATTGTATGAATCGCAAAACGAAATGTTATTAGATAATATATGAATTTCGTTACGTAATGGAAATAGATATGTATGTATAACGATACGTACTACATTTTAGTGGATTATTTGTAAAATATCCAATATAGTTTCTTCTTCGCTTCTTTTCCTAGCTTCAATAAAAACATACTTCATTTAAGTAATACCAGTCTTTCGAAAATGAATCTGGAGGACAGTATAATGCTTTGGAGTTACATAAGAAGACTCAAGTTTTAATCTGATTCTGTTCTTTACTTTCAAATAAAAATCGGATTTAAAAAATGTTTCATAGACTTTGTCCGTAACTGTATTTTACAGATCTAAAAAATAGTATGGTTTCAAACATCGCTGCCAATTAAAGTGTTTATCTGAAGTATAAGAAGCACATTGTACGGTTTATTTCACCATAACAGCTCCCAGAGTACGGCGTTATTTATATTGCCCATATTTGGCTATGCTTATGATAGTTGTTGATTCCTAGATACTGAAATATAGTTCTCAAGCGTTTTCTCTAACAGTTAATGATGTAATTATTCATCCCAGGTTGCTGATTGATGAATGTGCTAGAATTTTCCATAGTGACGTTTGGTTTATGCCTCCTGTTGCTGCCGGCCGGAGTGGCCGAGCGGTTCTAGGCGCTACAGTCTGGAACTGCGTCGCCGCTGCGATCGCAGGTTCGAATGCTGCCTCGGGCATGGAAGTGTGTGATGTCCTTAGGTTGGTTATGTTTAAGTAGTTCTAAGTTCTGGGGGACTGATAACCTCAGAAGTTAAGTCCCATAGTGCTCAGAGCTATTTTTTGAACCTCCTGTTGCTACAATACTGATTCTTATAATAATAGTATTTCAAATGAATGTTCTTAGTTGAATGCAATATGAGAGTAATATTACTGAAGCAATTTTTTGTCATGTTATTAGTGTTAACCCATTATTTCAACTTGATGCACGTATAGTTACTGGGACTCAAAAGTGGAATCGTGCAGCCCCAGTCTTTAATAGTAGTATAGATCTAATTATTATCTATGGGATAAATTCTCTTTCACATCCTATTGGATACTTTATTTCAATCAGCAGAATTGAAAATGATAATACTGTCGATGTTATCGCTTGGAAAATAAAGTATTTAATTCGTCCGATGTGTTATTAGTTTTGCTGTTAATTATCGTTAGAAAAATTCTGTTGGTAACAAACTTTAAACAAGTGGAAAGGTCATACCTGTTATCTTGCAAGATCTTCTCTTCTCGGTCTGATAAGGCGAGTACCCGAAATAACGTCCAATTATTATTATAGTATTGGGCTTAGCGAAGCGATGTGCTGATGTTCCTTTTAGTACGAATGTAGCACCAGCTGACGATGACGTCCCCTTTCTTTCTATTGACGTACAGCGTCAATCGACGTGTATTGAACCTACGACATCTGTTTCTTTTACCGACTGAAGTGGCAGAGGACATCAACCCTCCTGGAACTTGCGAGGATCGGAGGCGGATTTGGCGGTGGCGGTGAATCAGAGCCCGTGCACAAATCTGGACCGCTCTCATCCCAGGCGCCTTAATGCAATTCACGGAGCAGTCTGATTTATGGCGCACTACATTTAATCACGTTCCGTTGGCGCACCCTTAGCTCTGTTTCGAGATTTCCGCCATTTCTTGCTTCATTACGTTGCCGTAGTTGCCACGGGTCACAGCGGAAATGTATCACTGGCCGGCCTATTAATCACGACGGTATACACGTCTCCGTTGCTCCTTTGTTTCACTGCCAGGCGAACGCTTCCAGACGTCAACGCATACAAGCCTGTGTTGTGCCAGTCAAACGGTGTACCACTTAAACGAATTGCCTTGAAAGTTACTCTGAGCACGCCCACCTTCTGTAGCTTGTACTGCTCCTCGATATAACAAAACTATTGTCCGCCCCCGGTAGCTGAACTGCCAAGGTGACGGATTTACAATCCTCTTAGCCCGGGTTCGATTCCCGGCTGGGTAGGGGAATTTTCTCCACCCAGGAACTGGGCACTGTGCTGTCGTGATCATCATCCTCATCGGCTGCAGGTCACCGAAGTGGCGTCAAATTGAAAGACCGGCACGTGGCGAACGGTGTCCCCGACGGGGGCCCCTAGCGGTACGAATAAGTAAAAATAAAAAATTCTGCCCTGTAGATTTGTGTTTTGAGGATGTAGCTGCCTGTCTAAATGTATAGGATACTAATGAACAAAGTACTTCAGTAAACGGGGTAGCAGATCCAGGCAGCACACAATAGCTATTCACCTATCAGCCTCCTATCCGTAATGTAGAAGATATTTACTCACACACACACACACACACACACACACACACACACACTCATATATATATACACAGGGTGTTTCAAAAATGACCGGTATATTTGAAACAGCAATAAAAACTAAACGAGCAGCGATAGAAATACACCGTTTGTTGCAATATGCTTGGGACAACAGTACATTTTCAGGCGGACAAACTTTCGAAATTACAGTAGTTACAATTTTCAACAACAGATGGCGCTGCAAGTGATGTGAAAGATATAGAAGACAACGCAGTCTGTGGGTGTGCCATTCTGTACGTCGTCTTTCTGCTGTAAGCGTGTGCTGTTCACAACGTGCAAGTGTGCTGTAGACAACATGGTTTATTCCTTAGAACAGAGGATTTTTCTGGTGTTGGAATTCCACCGCCTAGAACACAGTGTTGTTGCAACAAGACGAAGTTTTCAACGGAGGTTAAATGTAACCAAAGGACCGAAAAGCGATACAATAAAGGATCTGTTTGAAAAATTTCAACGGACTGGGAACGTGATGGATGAACGTGCTGGAAAGGTAGGGCGACCGCGTATAGCAACCACAGAGGGCAACGCGCAGCTAGTGCAGCAGGTGAGGCCGGCCGAAGTGGCCGTGCGGTTAAAGGCGCTGCAGTCTTTAACCGCAAGACCGCTACGGTCGCAGGTTCGAATCCTGCCTCGGGCATGGAAGTGTGTGATGTCCTTAGGTTAGTTAGGTTTAACTAGTTCTAAGTTCTAGGGGACTAATGACCTCAGCAGTTGAGTCCCATAGTGCTCAGAGCCATTTGAACCATTTTTTTGCAGCAGGTGATCCAACAGCGGCCTCGGGTTTCCGTTCGCCATGTTGCAGCTGCGGTCCAAATGACGCCAACGTCCACGTATCGTCTCATGCGCCAGAGTTTACACCTCTATCCATACAAAATTCAAACGCGGCAACCCCTCAGCGCCGCTACCATTGCTGCACGAGAGACATTCGCCAACGATGTAGTGCACAGGATTGATGACGGCGATATGCATGTGGGCACCATTTGGTTTACTGACGAAGCTTATTTTTACCTGGACGGCTTCGTCAATAAACAGAACTGGCGCATATGGGGAACCGAAAAGCCCCATGTTGCAGTCCCATCGTCCCTGCATCCTCTAAAAGTACTGGTCTGGGCCGCCATTTCTTCCAAAGGAATCATTGGCCCATTTTCCAGATCCGAAACGATTACTGCGTCACGCTATCTGGACATTCTTCGTGAATTTGTGGCGGTACAAACTGCCTTAGACGACACTGCAAACACCTCGTGGTTTCTGCAAGATGGTGCCCGGCCACATCTCACGGCCGACGTCTTTAATTCCCTGAATGAATATTTCGATGATCGTGTGATTGCTTTGGGCTATCCGAAACATACAGGAGGCGGCGTGAATTGGCCTCCCTATTCGCCAGACATGAACACCTGTGACTTGTTTCTGTGGGGACACTTGAAAGACCAGGTGTACCGCCAGAATCCAGAAACAATTGAACAGCTGAAGCAGTACATCTCATCTGCATGTGAAGCCATTCCGCCAGACACGTTGTAAAAGGTTTCGGGTAATTTCATTCAGAGACTACGCCATATTATTACTACGCATGGTGGATATGTGGAAAATATCGTACTATAGAGTTTCCCAGACCGCAGCGCCATCTGTTGTTGAAAATTGTAACTACTGTAATTTCGAAAGTTTGTCTGCCTGAAAATGTACTGTTGTCCCAAGCATATTGCAACAAACGGTGTATTTCTATCGCTGCTCGTTTAGTTTTTATTGCCGTTTCAAATATACCGGTCATTTTTGAAACACCCTGTATATATATATATATATATATATATATATATATATATATATATATATATATATATATATATACGCATTATTTTTAAATACATTGTATCTTCTTTATATTATTAAATAATGTGTACTTCTAACGTTAACTACATGTCTCGTCATAGATGAGAACCGACAGAACGACTGATATTTCGCTGAAAAAGACTGTTTCAGACATTCCTTTGTGCGTGTGAGCAATGTGACTGTTTCTAAGTTCATCTTAGTTTCCTGTGTTTTTACAACAGTCCATCGTAATTAAGTGAGCCATATAATGCTATCATCCCACAATGAAATACCTGTATCACATCTGACCTTTCCTGCACAAAGCAAAGTTACTGTACCCCGCAATTCGTAGAAACTAGATTTTCAACGGCATGTTAAGTTTACCGAAAGCACTCCAGATAATTTTGTTTTATTTCTATTGCTATACATGCAGTCTGTAATGTACGAAGACGGTGCTTTACTTCAGAGTAAGATGTTTCGAACTAAACACAGAATTTCTAAAAGAACTTACCAACTTTGAAAATTCGTGCAAACCTATTCATACGACTTACAGACCAAACCATCACTACCAAAGCTTAGAAAGAGAATTTCTGCCACCACTGGACAACCTACACCTGACATGCTGAAATGAGTTAGGGAAGAAATATACAGCAGGTGAGGTACTTTATGTGTCACGTAACCAACGGAAAGACAGATTCAACCTGTGTGGAACTAGCAGTGACTAACGCCACGAGGGACGCATTAAAGATGTAAAATGTGTATCCACAGGACATGTGGCCTGGGACTGAAAAAGTATCACAATGGTATGGCGAAAGATTCGGAACTTGCCCCCATTCGGACCTCCAGAGGGAACTGTCCTGGTGAAGGGGCCAATGAGAAAAAAATTAAATAACCAACGAAAGGATAACGTTCTACAGGTCTGGATAGGGAATGTCAGAAGTTTGAACTTGGTAGGCAAGCTAGAAAATCTGAAAACGGAAGTGCTAACGCTCAGTCTAGAGATAGTAGGGGTCAGTGAAGTGAAATGGAGAGAAGACAAAAATTCTGGTCAGACGAATATAGGGTAATATCAACGGCAGCAGAAAACGGTGTATCGGGAGTAAGATTTGTTATGAATAGGAAGGTAGAAAAGATAATGTGTTACTGTGAACAGTTCAGTGATAGGGTTGTTATTATTAGAATCAACAGAAAACAACGACATCAATGCTTCAGATATAAACACCAACTTCGTAATCAGGAAAGAGTCATTCGGTATGTAAAAGGAGATGAAAATCTAATAGTCATGGGAGATGAGAGTGCGGGAGCAGGAAAAGGAGTAGAAGAAATCGTAACTGAAGCTTATGCGCTAATAGTAGAAATGAAATAGGGGAAAGACTAATTTACAATTAATTTCGACTAATAAAAGCGAATATATTCCAAGAATCACAAGAGGAGGAGATGTACTTGCAAAAGGCCGGGAGATATGGGCATTTTTCAGCTAGATTACGTTATGGTCAGGCACAGACGCCGAAATCAGGTAAAGGATTGTAACTCGTACCCAGGAGCAAATATAGACTCAGATTACAATTTACTAATGATGAAGACTAGGCTGAATTTTAAGAGAAGAATCAATTCTCAACGAAGTGGGTTACGGAAGATCTAAGAAATGAAGAGGTACTCTTGAATTCCTCGTCTGCGGCTGTATACAGGGTGGTCCATTGATCGTGACCGGGCCAAATATCTCACGAAATAAGCATCAAACAAAAAAAACTACAAAGAACGAAACTTGTCTAGTTTAAAGGGGGAAACCAGATGGCGCTATGGTTGGCCTGCTAGATGGCGCTGCCATATATCAAACGGATATCAACTGCGTTTTTTTAAATAGGAACCCCCATTTTTATTACATATTGGTGTATTACGTAAAGAAATATGAATGTTTTAGTTGGACCACTTTTTTCGCTTTGTGGTAGATGGCGCTGCAATAATCACAAACATATGGCTCACAATTTTAGATGAACAGTTGGTAACTGGTAGGTTTTTAAATTAAAATACAGAACGTAGGTACGTTTGAACATTTTATTTCGGTTGTTCCAATGGGATACATGTACCTTTGTGAACTTATCATTTCTCAGAACGCATGCTGTTACAGCGTGATTACCTGTAAATACCACATTAATGCAATAAATACTCAAAATGATGTCCGCCAACATCAATGCATTTGGCAATACGTGTAACGTAATTCCTCTCAACAGCGTTTAGTTCGCCGTCCGTTAAGTTCGCACATGCATTGACAATGCGCTGACGCATATTGTCAGGCTTTGTCGGTGGATCACGATAGCAAATATCCTTCAACTTTCCCCACAGAAAGAAATACGGGGACGTCAGATCCGATGAACGTGCGGGCCATGGTATGGTGCTCCAACGACCAATCCACCTGTCGTGAAATATGCTTCATCCGCAATCGAGCTATGTGCCCGACATTGATCGTGTTGGAAGTACATCGCGGTTCTGTCATGCAGTGAAACATCTTGTAGTAACATCTGTAGAACATTACCTAGGAAATCACCATACATTGCACCATTTGGATTGACATCGATAAATGGGGCCAATTATCCTTCCTCCCATAATGCCGCACCATACATTAACCCGCCAAGGTCGCTGATGTTCCACTTGTCGCAGCCATCGCGGATTTTCCGTTGCCGAATAGTGCATATTATGCCGGTTTACGTTACCGCTGTTGGTGAATGACGCTTCGTCACTAAATAGAACACGTGCAAAAAATCTGTCATTGGCCCCTAATTTCTCTTGTGCCCAGTGGCAAAGTCATCGCCATGCAATTCCTCGTGCATAGAAATATGGTACGTGTGCAATCGATGTTGATGTAGCATTCTCAACACCGACGTTTCTGAGATTCCCGATTCTTGCGCAATTTGTCTGCTACTGATGTGCGGATTAGCCGCGACAGCAGCTAAAACACCTACTTGCGCATCATAATATGTTTCAGATCGTGGTTGACGTTTCACATGTGGCTGAACACTTCCTGTTTCCTTAAATAACGTAAGTATCCTGTGAACGGTTCGGACACTTGGATGATGTCGTCCAGGATACCGAGCAGCATACATAGCACACTCCCGTTTGTCATTTTGATGTCAACAGCCATACATCAACACTATATCGACCATTTCCGCAATGTAAACGGTCCATTTTAACACGGGTAATGTGTCACGAAGGAATGGGGGTTCCTATTATAAAAAAGAACGCAGTTGATATCCGTTTGACCTATGGCAAGCCGACCTAGCGGGCCAACCATCGCACCGTATGGTTTCCCCCTTCAAGCTTGACTAGATTCGTTCTTTGTAGTTTTTTCGTTTGATGCTTATTTTGTGAGATATTTGGCGCGGTCACTAACACTGGACCATCCTGTATATATTGAGATATACGTAGCTCAGTACACCCTCCGGTTGCAGAGGTACGATCGTCTCTAATAAGGACAATCAGAGAGGTCGAAAAAAAACATAGCTAGAAGAAAGGTAATTGCAAAGAAATCACGGGTAATAGGAGAAATATTCTAGATTGTCAACGAAAGTAGGATGTACAAGAATGTTCAAGGAAATTCATAAATACAGAAATGCACGTCATATGGGAATTAAATAAATAGGAAGTGCAAGGAAGCTAAGCCGAAATGAAATCGAAAAAGAAATGATTGTTGATTGGAGTGACTCACCATACAGAGAAATCTAAGCGGACTCCGGTGGAATTAAAAGGAAGTGTCTATGAGAAGGCTGGCGTGATAGACGCAACAGGAGATGATAGTGAAGATATAGGAGGTCCTATATTACAATCAAAATTTAGAAAAGCTTTTGGCGGAGGATCGAGTCCTCCCTCGGGCATGGGTGTGTGTGTTTGTCCTTACGATAGTTTAGGTTAAGTAGTGTGTAAGCTTAGGGACTGATGAGCTTAGCAGTTAAGTTCCGTAAGATCTCACACACATTTGAACATTTTTTTAGAAAAGCTTTGGAGGACCTAAATAAGGCAGAAGGAATACATAACATTCCACTGGAATTTCTAAAATCATTTTGGGAGGTGATAACAAAACGAATATTTAAGTTGGTGTGTACAATGTATGAGACTGTCGACATACCATCAGACCTTGTATACACAATTCGCAAGGTTGCAGGAGCCGATAAAGTGCGAGAATTATCACGCAATCAGATCAATACCGCATGTATTCATCTTGCTCACAAGAATAATATATAGAAGAATGGGAAATAATACTGAGGATATGAAACTTCTTGGCAGATTAAAACTGCATGCTGGATCGAAACTCGAAATCGGGTCCTTTGACTTCTGGAAACATCCCCAGGCTGTGGCTAAGCAATCTCTCCGCTTTTTCTTCCAGAGGTGCTAGTTTTGCAAGTTTCGCAAGAGAGCTTCTGTGAAGTTTGGAAAGCATGAAACGAGGTACTGGCGGTATTATAGCTATTTGGATGACTCATGAGTTGTGCTTGGGTAGCTCTGACGGTAGAACACTTGCCCACGAAAGGAAAAGATCCCGAGTTCAAGCCTGGGTACGGCATGCAGTTTTAATCTGCCAGGAAGTCTCATGTCAGCACACACACAGTTGCAGAGTAAAAACTTCATTCTGAAAATCGAGGATGTTTTAGATAAGGATGATTTGGGCTTAGGATTTGTTAGATGATGATCAGTCTGGCTTTAGGTAAGATAAAAGCACCAGAGAGACAGTTATGACCTTGCGGTTAATAACGAAAGCACGGCTGCTGAAAGATCAAGACATATTCATACGCTTTGTAGAACAGGAGAAAGCGTTCGACAATGTAAAATGGTGCAAGATGTTCGAAATCCTGAGAAAATTAGGGGTAAGGTATTCGGAATGACGGTTAATATTCAGCATGTACAAGAACAAAGACGGACCAATAAGGCTGGAAGACCGAAAACGAAGATCTCGAATTAAAACGGGTGTAAGGCATGGATGTAATATTTCGCCTCTAATATTTAGTATGTAGATCCAAAAGCAATGACGGAGATAAAGTGTGGGATTAAAATTTCAGAGTGAAGAGATGTCAGAGATAAGAGTCGCCGATGACATTACTGTCATCAGCAAAAGTGAAGAACATTTATGGGATTTGTTGAATGGGATGGTCTATTGAGTAAAGAATATGGACTGAGAGTAAATCGAAGAAAAACGAAAGTAATGAGAAGTAGAAAAAATGAGAATAGTGAGAAACTTAACAGGGGAATTGGGGATCCAGAAGTAAACGAAGTTAAGAAATTCAGCTACGTAGGCAGAAAAATAGCCCATGACGGACGGAGCAAGGAAGATAGAAAAAACAGACTAGATCTGGTAAATAGGGATTTCGTGGCCGAGAGAAGTCTACTAGCATCAAAAATAAGCCTAAACGTGTGGAAAAAGTTTGTGACACTGTACATTTGGAGCACAGCATTGTGTGGTAGTGAAACGTGAGCTGTGGGAAAATCGGAACAGAAAAGACTAAGCATCTGAGATGTCGTGCTACGGACGAATATTGAAAATTAGTTGGACTGGTTAGGCAGGAAATGTGGAGGCTCTCCGAAGAGTCGATGAGGAAAGGAAATATATGGAAAAACCTGAGTGGAAGAAGGAGCAGGATGATAGTTCAGCAGGGAGTACGTTATATTGTACAAAACAGAGCCGTGGATGGTAAAAACTGTACAAGAAGACAGAGACTGAAATTAATCAATCAAATAATTGAGTACGGCGTACTTCACTAGAACGTGAGACCAATACCAGTTCTCTAAGTCATAAAAATAAGTCTATAGGAATTTTCATATCTATTAAGTGCTTTAGAAACATCCTGCACGTCTGCCAACTGGACAGTCGTATTAAGAAGAGTGTGACAAATGCTGTAATATGGTTTACACAGCTGGAGACACTCCATTTTCCTAATTTACGTGTGTTGGAAATTTGTAGAACAGCTTAGAATACAACTTAGGGTATCAGAAATGGAAGTGAGATGATGAAGACACTTCCAGAATGAAAAAAAAAAAAAAAAAATCAGCAATGGAGACATTTACACGAATGGAATCTCTATACAGTTCGTCTATTGAGGAAAGGTCAATATTCAGGAATATGACGGGAATGATCAACTGAAGCTAATAAATCAGGTACACATGGGCTCTAAAATGGATACCTTAGAGCTATGAGCACTTACCATCGCTCAAGTTAAGCAAACCTAGGCTATGTGATCAAAAGTATTCGGACACCCCCACAAACATACGTTTTTCATATTAGATGCATTGTGCTGCCACCTACAACCACGTACTTCACGTCAGCGACCTCAGTAGTCATTAGACATCGTTAGAGAGCAGAATGGGGCGCTCCGCGGAACTCACGGACTTAGATCGTGGTCAGGTGAATGGGTGTCACTTGTCTCACACGACTGTACGATAGATTTCCACACTCCTAAACAACCCTAGGTGCACGGTTTCCGATGTGACAGTGAAGTGGAAACGTGGAGGGACACGTACAGCACAAAAGCATATAGACCAACATCGTCTGCTGAATGACAGAGACCGCCGACATTTGAACGGAGTCGAAATGTGTCATAGGCAGACATATATCCAGACCATCACACAGGAATTCCAAACTTCATCAGGATCCACTATGACAGTTAGGCAGGAGGTGAGAATACTTGGATTTCATGGTCGAGCTGTTGCAGACACACATCACGCCGGTAAATGCCAAACGACGCCTCTCTTAGTGTAAGGAGCGTAACAGTGGAAAAACGGTTGTTGTAGTGACGAATCACGGTACACAATGTGGCGATCCGATGGCGGGGTGTGGGTATGGTGAATGCCCAGTGAATGTTATCTGCCAGGGTGCGTAGTGCCAACACTAAAATTCGGAGGCAGTGGTGTTATGATGTGGTCGTGTTTTTCATGGAGGGGGCTTGCACCCCTTGTTGTTTTGCGTAGCAATATCACAGCACAGGCCTATATTGATGCTTTCAGCACCTTCTTGCTTCCCACTGATGAAGAGCAATGCGGGGATGGCGATTTCATCTTTCATCACGATAGAGCACCTGTTCATAATGAACGGCCCGTGGCGGAAAATAACATCCCTGTAATGGATTGGCCTGCACAAAGTCCTGACCTTAATCCTATAAGACGCCTTTGGGATGTTTTGGAAGGCAGACTTCGTGCCAAGCCTAACCGACAGACGTCGATACCTCTCCTCAGTGCAGCACTCAGTGAAGAATGGGCTACCATTCCTTAACAAAACCTTCCAGCACCTGATTGAACGTATGCTTGGGAGAGTGGAAACTGTCATCAAGACTAATGGTGTGCCAACACCATATTGAACTCCGATGGAGGGCGCTACAAATGTGTAAGTCATTTTCAACCAGATCTCGGTTACTTTTGATCACGTAACGCAATGGTTGGTTCAAATGGTTTTCAGCACTATAAGACTTAACTTCTGAGGTCATCAGTCTCCCAGAACTTAGAACTACTTAAACCTAACTAACCTAAGGACATCACACATATCCATGCCCGAGGCAGGATTCGAACCCACGACCCTAGCGGTCACGCGGTTCCAGACTGTAGCGCGCAGAACCGCTCGGCCACTCCGGCCGGCACGTAACGTATATTACGAAGAAGTTCTTATAACTATATGAAAAACACATCAATTCAACCAAGGAAGTTCTTATAACTCTTAAGGTATGTGTTTTGGAGCTTATGTTCACTAGACAATTTTTTCTTGTTTTGGTTCATATTACCTTCTTCCAGAAGATTAAAAACAAAGATCTTGCATTGGAAGAGATCCTTTCACTAGTATCGAAGATAAAGATACATATCATAGCTCTTAAAGTATGCATTTTAGAGCACATGTTTACTATACATATGTACTTTGAATTATCGTTCCTACCATATCTCTGAATGTTGATCATTCTTTCTAGGATACTCTCATTTATAAAAATGTATGTATTTTCACATGTGCTCCTAAACCACTGTATCGATTTCAACCAAAATTGGTACACGTATCACTTACTACCTGGAAGGAAGCACTGTAGGGGTAAGAAAGACGTACTTCTCAAAGGAGTGGGGATGGGGGCGAAACAGAAGTGTAACTAAATACACGATTGCCCAAACTATATTCATCAAGCATTTTAGAAGGAGAGCGCTTAGTTGCTTCCAACAAGGTTACGCGTAATTTCTAACATTTACGAACCTTTTTCTCGTTGACACCACCAAAAAAATGATGATAGGAAAAAAAACTTATCGCCTTAGCTCTTCATGCAGAAAAACTGCTTTCTTAGTTATGACGCTTTATTTGTTACTTCCTTACTATAAACTGTATTCACAGCACATTTTGTAGCCATTATCTTCGAAATGCGTGTAGTTCTGAAACTGAGAGACGCTCATTGAGAGGTATACTGACATAGACACGCTGGTACTATGGCATCACGACAGCTCGCATGAACATATAATGAAAACACTTGGCGGTTGTTACGTAGACACAGCCATTTGCTAAGATGATGTAGTGCATGGAAGCCCGTTGTGCCAAGGACAGACAGTTAGAATGTGTACTGTAAGAGCAGAACAGAACACTGGAATAATTTTGTAACCACATGAAAAAGACGCAGGTACACCATAGCCATTTTAATGAACTTCTGTTCATGTAATATAAGAATAAAACTTTATTGTATTGTTTTTTTTTTAACTTCATAACAAATGGTGAACGTTGAATGAAGATCTGGATATTTTTCAATGCCTATATAAGGTGAGCCATATGTCTAAAAGCGCAGAAAATGTTTGGTTTCAAAATTCATGGACAAAGAAGAAGCCTTCACTGTGCATACTCAAGAATATAAATAAAGAAATATTTACCAGTAAATATCTTTTTTTAAAACTGTAAAATATTTAGCTCTATTGATAAGAAAAATGCAACTGTTTCTGATATTATTCCGCACTTCGGAATAAAAAATACACTACAAAAAAATAATAAAAGCCTCCATGGATTGCATTCTCAATGTTATTGATGTGTTTTTCTGCAGATATTTCCTCGAGAAAATACGTATTGCAGCCAGTATCCACGAACCCCACTGATTGTAACTGCAGAATTTTATAATTATGTGACACGTAATTGAGGATTTTAACATTATAAACATACCAATACCTGGAAATTAACCCGACTATACTCGGCAATTTTAAATGATAAGTTACAATGAGAGCACCTGCTGAAATAAAGAAATAATAAAAAAAAGCTTTAAACATAATTTCAGACCCTTTCCAAACACTTCCTCGCTTGCATGACAACGTCAAATATTTAACACAATAACTCATTTGTAAAGTAATCGTAAGTCTGAAACTGTTTGACACAGGAGAGTGCGATTCGTCAAAGAATCGGATGTTTACTATGATGAAAGAATCACTGCGGGATTAAGAAGCATCCACCTCCCATAGAGGTAAGCTGTAAATGGGGATCAATATCAACCAGATTTATTAGATTTATGACTTAAAAATTCTGTGTTGGTTTGTGAACGAGAATAGGTGCTGTAAAAAATTTCGTAAACGACCTGTTGGATTTATTAGTATTATTTTCCCGCAAGTCCTAGAATACCACCCCTTGACTTTTGCACTATTTTAGGTCAGTGTGTTGTGTCTAATGGCGTACTTATTGGCTAGGGCCGTTCCATTTTTAGCGTGTGACATACTTATTTTCTGCCCACATCCAGCTTTCAATTTTATTTTTTACTTTTGATCTACATATTTGCTGCAACAAGTAATTTTCTGCCCATTGTCTTCACCAGTTGCCGGGAAATTCAAATATGCGTTGCCGCTGCTGGAGACACGTTGTCGAATGAAATACCGTATTGCAATCATGCCATGATGAAGGCGGAAATAGTGAGTTGTGTGGGTGAGTGGGTGGAGAGATTACACAAGGATGTTGAGCCATATGAAAACGAACTAGACTTGGTTTCTATAGTAGATGGCTTGGATATTGAGATGGAACACATAGCAAGTGGCAAGGAAAATTTGTCGTAGGGCATGTGGTTGTTGGAAGATCTGGGTTTTTTGAAGGACGATGGTGAAGCACCTACTGACATCTTTAGCAGTGTGAGGAGGGCAACGAGGGTTATTGGACTAGTTAGAGTGATCAATGGGACGCACTGGCACGGTTAATTGTGGTTTTGCAGAATAGGTCTGTTGCATATCATTGCAGGTGTTTTGATTGGGATGTGAATGCAAGGTTAGAATATAGTTTGAGGAAGTGATGACACGTGGGAGGACTTGTACAATCAGGAATGTGGTAGTCATTGTAAACGAGGAGTTTTTGGCAATGGTAGGACTGGAGGATAATTCAAATGGTTCGACTTCATAGCCAGTTGTAAATCGGGGTTTCTCCATAAAAAGTTGATCGATTGAAGTGGTAGATCTTGATGACTACTATAAGGAAGATGGAACGACAATCGTTGTAGAGATGGAGGATTTTGAATTCAGATAGGATACTACATACTCTACTAGGATGTCAGGATCAGGCTTCATCAATCATGGCAGTAAGTAAGGTTGCGGGGGCCGGGGGGGGGGCGGGGGGCCGGGGGGGCGGGGGGGGGGGGGACTCAGGAGGCTGGGGTTGTTTGCGTGGGGAGACAGCATTGAAGGGAGTCACGTAGGTATGGGAGCCAAGGAATTTTGAGGATGAAGTCTGAGTGCAAGTTTGGTTTTGTTGATTTGTTTTGGGTGATGAGAATGTGAAGGACATAATTCCTGATTTGGTGAATGAGGAATTTGGCTATTAGGAATTTGGGTTCAGGGTGAGATAGGACGAAGGCGTGAACCACCAGGGAAGAAGTTGCACGGAGGGGGGGGGGGGTTAGATTCGGGATTTACGCTCATCAGAAAAAGTTTTGTATCATCTCGGTTCCGAGAGCTTCGGAACATGTACAGAGATTTGGAATAGAGATGAACATACACATCATTTCCGCCCTTTTTACTGCTCAGGAAAACCACAAATTGCTTGTTGTACCACCATACAACGAGATCTTCAGAGGTGGTGGTCCAGAGTGCTATACACTCCGGTACCTAATATCCAGTAGCACGTCCACTTGCATTGATGCATGCCTGTATTCGTCGTGGCATACTATACACAAGTTAATCAAGGCGTGGTTGGTCCAGCCTGTCCCACTCCTCAACAGCGATTCGGCGTAGATCCTTCAGAGTGGTTAGTGGGTGACGTCGTCCATAAACAGCCCTTTTAAGTCTGTCACAGGCATGTTCGAGTTTCATGTCTGGAGAACATGCTGGCCCCTCTCGTCGAGCGATGTCGATATCCTGAAGGAAGTCATTCACAAGATGTGCACGATGAGGGCGCGAATTGTCGTTCATGAAGACGAATGCCTCGCCAAATAAGCTGCCTATATGGTTGCACTATCTGTCGGAGGATGAAGTGAACATGATGCCAATCCTAAGCGGTCCATTTGGCATGTTGCTGGGCTCATCTGTACCGCGCTGCATGGTGTCGTGTTTGCAAAGATAGACCGCACCATGGAAGTCGGGAGTGAAGTTGCGCATCATGCAGACTATTGTGCACAGTTGAGTCGTAATACGACGTCCCGTGGCTGCACAACAAGCATTATTCAACATAGTGGCGTTGCTGTCAGGGTTTCTCCGAGCCGCAATCCGTTGGTAGTGGTCATCCACTGCAGTAGTAGACCTTGGGCGGGCTGAGCGAGGCATCTCATCGGCAGTTCCTGTCTCTGTCTGTATGACCTCCATGTCCGAACAACATCGCTTTGGTTCACTCCGAGACTCTTGGACACTTCCCTTGTTGAGAGCCCTTCCTGGCACGAAGTAGCAACGCAGACACGATCGAACAGTGGTATTGGCCGTCTAGGCATGGTTGAAGTAAAGACAACACGAGCCGTGTACCTCCTCCCTGGTGGAATGACTGGAACTGATCGGCTGTCGGACCCCCTCCGTCTAATAGGCGGTGCTCATGCATGGCTGTTTACTTCTTTGTGCGGGTTTAGTGACATCTCTGAACAGTCAAAGGGACTGTGTCTGTGATACAATAACCACAGTCAACGTCTATCTTCAGCAGTTCTTGTAACCGGGTTGATGCAAAACTTTTTTGATCTGTGTATTTGCAGTTTCTTGGTTGTAGTGGCAGTAGTGTGGTCTGCATTATGGCGTTCCTGGTCTTTTTTTTGTGAAGATAATGAGCTGGAGGAGGGGTTGGAGAATTAGAGAAAGTGGGAAATGGAATGGCACGGGTCCTCCCTCTTGTGGTGTCTAGGAATCCTGCCTATTCGGTTTGCTGGACAAACAATTAAACAACTCGTAATAATAAGTTTTATTACTATTACTCAAATACAATGCTTAACTTTCGCTATTACACAGATGTGTAGCAAACAAAGGGTGATATGCGAAATAATGAGTCTTTGCCGTGAGTGCTGTTCGTCGTCGTATACGGAGCACGATAACAGTGGCCCGGAAGGGTGGGTTGAGGCGGGGGAGGGGGGGGGGGGCGGGGGGGATGTAAATTCGTGGACGCTCTGATGGACCGGAAACTGTAACTGCAGGGAACGTCAGTCTTCCGGTCGTACGCCGCCATCCGATCTTCCTTCTAGTGGAAACGTCCACCCAGTAAACGACCAGAAGGGCACGTGTCCACCTCCTGAGGCCCATACCATGATGTAGAAGGTGTCAGCTGCTGCTGCGTGGGTGGGTCTAGCTCCATGGGTAGGACGAATGGAGGTGGAGAGGCGAAGTCTCCGTCTCCATGGGGTCGTCCCGCAATGTCGTGATGACACCATCTGACGGTTGCTGGGGCGGGGCTGTCTTCAGGATCCGTGAATCCGTGAATATGGGGATAGAGATTTAGAAGAATAAATTAATATGTCAAAAATCCGCCTCAGTTGCAAAGTGTTACTGTTCTTTACCCAGGTTTCCATTAGAGTAAGCTAGCCGTCTTCAGAAGCATGAAATAAACTAATACATGCCAGAATAAGGCAGGGTCAAACATAAAAAGCTAAAGTACCGTGGTACCATGTCAAGCTACGTTACTTACCTGAGCAACAGCTCCGGCCCCACTTCGTGGAAAGCGGTCTGCTAGCCGCTGACGCTACGTTTAGGAGAATCACCATGCACATGACAGTGACGAGTTTGATTGTCATGTCTGCGCTGTAATACCTCTGGGCCTGAAATAAGATACATGCATGCGCCAAGTCGACGAAGGATCTCGCCTCGCGCCCACCGTTTGCTGCCGCTAAAAGCCCTGAAAGATACAATATAATGCGGCACGAAGCGATACTTGCGGTCTTGCTTCGGCGCTGGATGCTGAAGAGGGTGTAGCAGGTGGAGCAGTGTCTGATGACGGATCCCGTGAAGCAGTTCCGCCAGCGATGGTCCATTTCATGGACGCGAACGATAGGAGGTTAGAAACAGTTGCAGTGCTTGATCCCTGGTGTGAGCGGTGCAAAGATTGACCGTCTACTGCTTGAAGGTTCTGATAAAACGTTCCGCTTCTGCGTTGGACTGTGGATGGAACTTTGCACTAGTTAAATGCTGTATGCCATTGTGTTCACAGAATTTCTCAAATTCATGGGACGTGAACTGAGAGCCATTGTCCGACTATGACTTCAGTCAACCCTTCGAGGCAAAAAATAAAGGACAACGCCTGAAATGTACTACGTGACGTTGTCGAGTTCATTGGCACAGCAAAATGAAACTTGCTATAAGAGTCTATCACAATCAACCAACGAATGTTCCAAGAAGGTCCCGCAAAGTCCATTGCACACGTTGCCATGGTGATAGAGATTTAGGCCAAGAAGAGAATTTTGTGGCGGAGAGGACTGATTTTCCCCACGTGCGTGACGATGTGACGTCATATTTTCGATTCGTGTGTCCATACCTTGCCAAATGCAGTGTCGACGCGCTAACTGTTTCGTACGAACAATCCGCCAGTGTCCTTGGTGAAGTAACTGCAACACTTCTTTTTACAAAGCTTTGTGGGTCGACACACGTCACTGCTGATTGCCATTTTTAACAATCACCCTTGACTATTTATGACATGACCAAGAAACTGCAACTCAGGTCTTTTTTTTTTTTAAAAAAAAAAAAAAACACTTTTCCAGTCTTCACTTTATTTCTGCATCAGACAACACGACAATATCGTCCAAATATTTTGATACTTGAGCAGGCAGCTGTTCCAAATACCGCTGGAAAATCGCAGAAGCGGAAGCACTGCCAAAAGGCAGACGCAAATATTTAAACAAGCCCAAACGAGTGTTCACAACACTTACGGTTTGAGATTCTTCGTCTTGTGGTATTTGAAGATACGCGTCGCGCAAATCAGTTTTTGAAAAGTAGCTCGTAATCTGTCCATGAGATCCCCTAGGTGTTGAAATGGATAAGTATCAATCACAATTTGTGAGTTGACTGTTGATTTAAAGTCAACATAGAGGAGAACGCAAGCCGAAGATTTGGGGAGCAAAACCAGTGGACTTACCCACTGGTTTTGTATGGGCGCAATAGCTCCGCTATCTTGCAATTCCTTAAGTTCAGCAGTTACTTTACTCCGTAATGGGACGGAAACAGTTCTGGCCCAGCAAAATTTCGGCTGAGCATTGTGTTTCATAGTAATATGTGGAACAAAACTGTTAGCCTTGCCTAAACCGTCAGAAAAGAGTTCAAGGAATTCTTTCACCAAGGCAGCTACAACTGAAATTTCACACGTTTTCTACTATGATGCAAATAGCAAAAAGTTTGTTGCATTGGCGTAGCACTGAAGAAACTGTTTGCTTGTAAGTTCTGCGAATGCCTGCAGCAGGCTTTGAATACACTGCATTGATTACATGTGTCTTGTGACTAGATTTTTGTGAGTGGGCAGAATTCTTATATTTGTTCCATTGCAAACATACGGATTGTACGTGATATTTCTTGCTACAAGCATAACACTGTACTTGTCTGGATGGGCAATCTTGGCGTTTGTCTTGTAAATAGTACCAAGGGCATGACTTAATTCTGTTCACTGGTGTACCAGCTTGTTTAGAGAACTGTTTACGCGGCTTGACGCACACGTTCTGTTGCTGCCTACTGGGATGGGTGGCAGCAATGGACGACTCAACCACACAAACTGGCGACTGCTCACATTTATCAGCCGATACGACACCTGAATCATACTGATCTAGAATTAACACTACGTGATGATGGAATGATGTATCTGACTATTTCAAAATCTGCTCTCTAAGCTTGACATCAGGCACAATGTACACGATCACATCACGCAACATAACATCTGAATGTAAAGCACCACAAGCACACTTAAAATTGCATTTCCTCGTCATATCAAGTAAATCTGTTACTCACTCGTGATACGTTTGTTCTGACTTTTTCTCGCAACGAAAGAATTGGTACCTAGCTGCCAACACATTAAATTGTTGGTGATAATAGTTAGTGAACCTACAACTTGATCATAGGGAAGTTCACTCGGAGTGGCGTTTAGGAACAATTTCTGAACGACGTGAAAGACTGCCCTTCCTACTACAGACCGAAAGTTATGTAGATTAGAGTACCTGGGACTTAATGAGCAATGATGTGGGCTCCACACTGTCGCAATCACTCTACCCATTCATCTTCTTTTTCATTAAACTGTTGAAAAGGCGGTATGGCATTTGGACCTACAGCTGCTGCATGTAGCGCAGCGTTCGTTGCGTGGTTTGTAAGTACTGTGTGGAGAATGGTTGCAATCTGCTGCGTCTGAAACTTAAACTGTGTTCGCTGCGTTGCATCTATCGCTTGCAGCTGAGGTGTCTGATCAGGGGGTGGGAGAGGTGGGTTGCTCATTTTGGAATAGGCAAATGCAATAAGTACGCAATGCATGCAATAAAAAGAAACGCACAAGCAAAGAAAATTTCTGCAACGCCCACCTGAAAACACTAAGAAACAACATTATATGAGACATTGTTTAAACAGGTAAACACACCAAATCAAATGGTTCAAATGGCTCTGTCCAATATGGGACTTAACATCTGAGGTCATCAGTCCCCTAGAACTTAGAACTACTTACACTTAACTAACCTAAGGACATCACACACATCCATGCCCGGGGCAGGATTCGAACCTGCGACCGTAGCAGTCACGCGGTTCCGGCCTGAAGCGCCTAGAACCGCTCGGCCACCAGGGCCGGCGAAAACACACCCCTGCAAAGAAAAGACAAGGTAGAATGAAGGTGCCAGTAAAACACAAAAGCCCATGACAGAACATAATTTGTGGCTTCTAATGGCTCTGGATGAAAAACGCGAACAGGTTGCCACGTTGGTATTCGTTCACCTCGTCGCCAATCATGTGGTGTCTAGGAATCCTGCCTACTCGATTAGCTAGACAAACAATCAAACAACTCGCACTAATATTTAACTTCGGCAGTTACACAGATGTCTCGCAAGCAAAGGGGGACTTACGACATAATCAGTCTTTGCAGTGACTACTGATCTCTAACTGCTATTGAAATGGCTAATGTTAAAGCTGGTATCGAAGTGCCTAACGTCGACGCTGTTATCCAAGTGGGTCGCCACCAGTCGGGCGTGGCAATTACGAGCTCTTCACCTAGGGGCCGCTGCTGTCGAGTCTTCGTCCGGGAAGGCAGGTCGGTCAGCATGCGACTGGCTGACTTCCTCTCACAGCCTTCTCTTCCCTGTCGTTCCCGACTGGCGTGTCAGTGCTTGACTTTTCAGCATAACACTTCCTTTTAGCTGGAGTTGGTTCAGTTGCATGTCGACAGCAGTGGGATTTCTGGTGTTACCACTGTAGAACTACGAGTTGTTATATTTGCTGGTGTGAGGTGCGTTGGTAGTGGGGATAGTCAAAGGATGTGGTAGAAGGTGTGGAAGAAGTCGCGGGCAGGGCAGGTGAAGGAAGTGACTGCGAATGGGACCAAGAGGGTGGGTGGACATAGTGGTGAACCAGAGGAGATGTTCAATAGGGACAGTTAGTTGGAGCTGGGAAAAGTGTGGTGTAAGTGACGGAGGTGGTTGGAGCGTCCATTGTGGGACAAGGAGACAGGGAACTGAAGACTGATGGTTACCAACACGGAGCGTCATCTCAGTGATGTGAGATGACGGCAGCGACGCACATTGTGATGAGATGACAGCAGGTGAGGGTGGCGACGAAGACGGAGGCGGTGGGAAGACTGCGGCTACAGTGACTAGAGAATGACTTTTTTCGTTTTTCTAGTAAGAGTGATATGTGATGCTTGTGATATGTGATCCTTGGTGTAATGTCCGTTATTGTCTGAAACAAATGGGTGTAATAAGGTTTCTTCACCTTCATCTTTTCTGTAGTTGGCATCCATCGATGTGATATGTAGATTTAACTCCCTGGCAGATTAATACTGTGTGCCGGACCGAGACTCGAACTCGGGACCTTTGCCTTTCGCGGGGCAAGTGCTCTACCAACTGAGCTACCCGAAGACGACTCACTCCCTGTCCTCACAGCTTTATTTCCGCCAGTACCTCGTCTCCTACCTTCCAAACTTCACAGAAGCTCTCCTGCGAAACCTTTCAGAACTAGCACTCCTGGAAGAAAGGATATCGCGGAGACATGGCTTAGCCACATCCTGGGGGTTGTTTCTGGAATGAAATTTTCACTCTACAGCGGAGTGTGAGCTGATACGAAACTTCCTGGCAGATTAAAACTGTGAATGGCAAAGGTCCCGAGCTCGAGTCTCGGTCCGGCACACAGTTTTAATCTGCCAGGAAGTTTCATATCAGCACACACTCCACTGTAGAGTGAAAATTTCATTGTAAGATGTAGATATTTTTGTTCTTAGGCTAGCTGATAATAATGGTCATAACTTTACGGGATACTGAGTCTGCTTTTTATATGCCTATCCCATTTTCATGATTATTTCTGTGCCAGAAATTTCTGATTCAGATCTAACATTCCACTGTGAAGCATAAGATCGGTAATGTGAAGACTACACGCCATCCGCGTACTTTTATATGAAATAGTACTTTGCTCATTTTAGAATCTGCAGTCTCATTTGCTCATAAAATGAAATCTGAAGATTTATTGCTGTATATTGCGATATATTTCATTGCATTGTACTGCAGTTTTACACAGTCGCACATCACCCGATTTATTGCTGTCTAATACCACACGCAGTGTCTGCATATAAATCTTCATACACAAGAGATACTAGAACGAACGCAGAACCAGCTGTGGAGGGAGTCTGGTACAAATAAATATAGCCTTTCATCGGTCATTTTCACTAAGGAAGCAGCTCTTGTACATTGTTCTGTAAAACAGACTACGGGACAAATTACACAGGCCCGGATCGAAAGGGGTGAAGGGGGTGGGTCGCAAACCAGGGTATGTGCCCCGGATGACTATTTCAGGGGGTGCCAAATTCATATTACTTAGGAAAAAAGCCTTATTTCACAAAGCGCCTAGTATCCAGCTACTGATTATTCATTTGATTTTGAAACGCACCCCAGTTGGTTTTTGAACATATTTGAACCCATTCTAAGTTGATTTCTGAACGAATCATAGTTGAATTTTGAATGCGTGCATAGTGTACGTGATGAGTCTGTAAAGGTAATCTCCGTGGCATCCAGAAATAGAAACCTTTTCCGCAGACAGAAAAGGCGGTGCACTACAAACTGAGCCGAGCAGACCCGAAGAGGTGAATGCCAAACGCTGTTTGTTTATGTGGTTGATTTGGGTGCGAATGATCAGTGTGTTATAATTATTAGCGAAATCCGTAGATTCAGACTACCAGAGTGGAAATAAGCGACTAACAGGAATAACTGACAGAAAGATTACATATTATCTTCTCGATGTATCCAAGAAAAAGAAATTTTAACAGAATTTTATTCCAGACCGCTACACTACTTACAGCCAGTTGTACAGTCCCTGCTGCTAAAGTTCTATTCTTGGAATAATGCGGAAGACGCGTTGTACGATCAAGTTGTGATTTCCTAACGGACCAAACTGCTGGGGTCGTCGGTCCCTAGACTTACACACTACTTTAACTTAAACTAACTTATGCTAAGAACAACACTCACACCCATGCCCGAGGGAGGATTTGAACCTCCGACGGGAGGGCCGCGCAATCCATGACATGGCGTCTTAAACCACGCGGCCACTCCAAGCCGTAGTATGATCACGTAATAACGCCTTACTGGAGAATAAACTCGGTATAATTGAACTGGTGCTTCAGACAGGTTTAGTGAAATTAACCGGAGAATAAGTTTTGATAATGGCAGGAACATTTACAGAATCGGGATGACAAGACTGCTTGTTAGAACGAGGAAGGATGAGCAACGGGAACATTGCAAATTATTTGGAAGAATAAGACGATCCAAAATTTGTATAAAAATTTCGTACTACTACTTTTCGATCTCATGCTTGAGAAACTGGAGAGTATTAATGAAATGTGAAACTATTTCCTAACGTAAAATCTTTTGCTTGTTGTAGTCCTAATAGGCATTTGATATTGGTAGTTCATGAATCATGTTCTGTAAAGCTATTTAGGTAAATGAGGGTTATAAAAATGACGATTTGTGCGCTTACTGGGCGTGTGTTACAAATGTTGCAAAACCAAAAATTCCTATTTCGTTTTATCTAGCAGACAGTGGCCAAATAGATGTAAATAAATCGAGAAGTCACACCAGACCGGTTACTATTGGTATTAACAACTTTTTCAGTATTAGACAGCGACATTTTGATTTTTCGTATAGCAAAACGTTTGACAAACATTGATGACGTAATAGAGAGAAAGAAATATTCGGACCTAAGGACTGAAGAAATATGTACGGCCTTGCTTGTCTGTTGTCTCGACTGGTTTTATGTTCCCTATATTTAATTTAATGTCGCACAAAAGAGTAAGTTATTAGGTAATAGGCAAGAAAAAGAGCGCAAATTTTCTGAAGAGTTGTTATTCTCCCGGTCACAAGGTCAAAAATAATCCCACCGAGCATTAACAGTTCATGTTTTTTTTAAATTTATTTTTATTTAATTTTTTTAAGGGTGGGGATAGGATGTCAAACCGGCCGACTGGGAGCAGGAGAAGCATCATACGACACTTTAATTTACACCGTCCTTAATATAGGCTTGATGGCTTCCATTACAAAATATACACGTTTGAATTCCATAGAGTGGAATACAGTGACGTGCGAGAGAAGAATTCTGCGAGAAGAGGTGTGGCACTGCACTTTGGCACACTTGAGACCGAATAACGTATCTTGCATTTCCTCGAACATATATATTTTGGATACCAAACTCTCCATAAACATGTGCGCTACAAAATTAGTTTTTTTCTAAATTTTTCACGTCCTATATGAAACGCTCGAGGGGTAATCGGGGGGGAGGGAGGCGGGCGCTGCTATCAGCTTTTTGCCCCGGCGATAATAACGATGAAACACGAAGGAAATGATGGCGAACACACATTTATTATTATTTATTTATTCGTTTCGCCATATAAGGAGTGCGCGGAACCATTAATAGCACTGGTCTTCTTAGCTTTTTTGTTCTTCTTTACTTCTCAAAACTTCCTCATCCTTTCACTATGGGCCTGTCTTCTTTCTTGTGGCAATGCTTTTTTCAACTTCAGAGTCTTTTCCATCGCGTGTTTGGTTGTGAACTTATGAGAGTTGATTTTCTGTCTGTACACAGTCCGTGTGGTTTCTAGTGGGTCAGTACTGAGTCCAGTGAGGTCATTTTGGGTTTCTGTTAGCCAGCTTGCCCTGGTTTGGCCAGTTACTTCGATGATAAGGAAGATTTTCTTGGTCGTTCTAGAGGCGTCCATTCTTGCTAATTGTCCGTAGAATTTCAATTGTCTTTTCCGTGCAACTGACGTGAAGTTTTCACTACTTGAGTACAGTTCTTCAAAGCTTTTACGCATCCAAATACCATCTTTAATCTTGAGTCCAAATATCTTCCTTAGTATTTGCCTTTCCATTTTCTCAGTGTCTTTGATATTGATGGTTGATGATGATGATGTTTCAGTTGCGTATAGCGCTTCTGGAAGAGTGACTGTATGATAGTGGTGAAGTTTGGCTTGGGTGGATTGCGAGTTCTTTTTGTATTCCAGGTCATTGTATAAACTTCACGTGATTTTTCTGCTCGTGTTTTGTGAGATACTTTTTCGTTGGCAGTGTTGCTGATCATTTCACCCATGTACTTGAAGTACTCAACTTGTTTGATGCCACCATGTTTTGTTTCCAGTGTTTTCAGATTTCAGCTTTTGGAGTCCATGGATTGTGTTTCCTCGAAAGAAATTTGGAGTCCGGTGTTGAAGGCAACCTCATGAAGTTTCTCGATGGCATGTTTGGCTTCCTCGGGAGTCCGCGTAATTGTTGCTAGGTCATCAGCAAAAGCAAGACATTTTATGTTGATTCGTTTGCCCTTTGTTTTCACATTTATTCCAGGCATTTCTTTCCCCCACGTCTTGATAATCTTTTCCAGTACCAGGTTAAAGAAGACTGGGGACAACCCATCACCCTATCTCACTCCTTCCTTAATTTGAAAAGTTTCAGAAACTTCTTCCATAAATTTTACTTTTGAGGTTGTGTCTCTTAAAGTCTGCTCAATGAATGAAGCAGTTCTGTTATCTACACCATATTCACGAAGTGTATTGAACAGACTGGTGCGATGAATCGAGTGGTGTGCTTTCTTGAAATCTACGAATCTGACTACTGTACGGTTCGACTGACAGTGTTGCAGTATCATCTTCAGGTTCCATATCTGTTCTGCGCAGGATGGATGTGGGCGGAAGCCTGCCTGATATTCACGGCTCATATATTCTGTCTTTTGTTCTAACCTGGTGAGAAGAGAACGTGAGAGCACTTTGTAAGCGACTGATAGGAGTGAAATGCCTCGATAGTTATTGGGATCGGTCTCGTCGTCCTTTTTGTGTAGAGGTTGAATCACAGCAGTTTTCCAATCTGCTGGTATGACTCCACTTTGCCATGTACTTGCAATGATAGTTTTTAGTCTGTCAATCAAGAGTTCACCGCCAATCTTGAGCATTTCGGCAATTACACCGTCTTCCCCTGGTGCTTTGGTGTTTTTCAGATGTGATACAATGTTTCGTGTCTCCTCATGCGTAGGTGGGGTTGAATCCTGGAGTGGGGTCGCAACGTGGAAGTCAAGTTTGGCTGCTGGTGGTTCACAGTTGTGTAACTTCTCGAAATGCTGTATCAGGCTTTCACAGTTGGCCTTTGTGTTCGTCTCAAGTGTTCAATCAGAGCGCCGAAAACTAAAAGTGGTTGGCTTGAAGGTTCTTCCCTAAATGTCCAATGAAAGTTTCAAGTGTTGTTTCTTTTAAAATCAACAATTTCCTCTAATAGTTTGTGATGGTACGTACGTTTAATTTGTCTGATGGTTTTGTATGTTTTCTTCTGTGTTTCTAAAAAGCTCTGCCAATTCTCCGGTGTTTGATGGCTGCGAAGAAATCTTCCAGGCTCGAATACGTGATTCAAGTGCTCTGTCGCAGTCTGTTGTCCACCACCTGCGTTTCCTTTCCCATGGTGGTTGACCGAGTTTTCTTTATGACTGCTGGATGGTTCCAAGAAGCTCTTCCCATGTTTCCGTGTTAGTATCTAGTGATTGTGCAAACTCCTCTGCATGTTCTTTTAGGTACTCTGGATCAATGCGTAGCACTTTAGATTTTCGGCACTTCTTTCGATTAGGTATAAAGCGGATTTTGACTTGTGAGAGATGGCGATCGGACTCCACGAAACTTTTGCGTACCCTCACGTTCATGATTTCTAGAGAGAATTTTCTAGTTGTTGCTACATTGTCAATTTGATATTCCCCATTGTGGTTGTTTGGAGATTTCCATGTAGCCATTTTCCTCGGTGGTTTCTTAAAGTGAGTTGAAATTATTTGGAGGCTGGCTATCCCACATGTGTTGATTAAGCTGTATCCATTGGTGTTCGTCTTTTTGTGTGCCGAAAACATCCCACTTACATGTCTGTGTTCAAGTTCTCTGCCAATTTGCACCTTGAAATCTCCCAACAGTATCTTGGTGATTACACGCTCAAGTTGTGACCAGAACTTCCCCACTTTGTTTTTGTCAGGATCGTTATTGAATGGAGCATGTGCGTTTACAAGTGCATAGGCCCTATTGGCACATCTAACTGTGAGTAGAGAGAGGTGTTCAAAGGGTGACGAGAAGTCTATCACAGAGTCCTGGATACTGTTATGCACCAGGAATGTCGTTCCCAACAAATGTACGTTACTATTTTTCAGTTTGATTGCAGGCTTTCCCTTGACTCGTTAGCCACCGGAATCAATGTGATCACAATCACGAAAATGTGTTTGTTGTACTGCAAGTATACGAATCCCAAATCTATCACAAGTATCTGTCAGTATCTTGAGTTTTCCTGTTTTAGTCAGTGTCTGTACGTTCAGGATACCAATGAATTGCTTCCACATTGGTTTGAGGGGTTTTGGAGAGCTCCGACTCCTCCCTGCATGATGTCCTGGTCCCCCAGAATCCGAATCACCAGGCTCGCCTTCGTTATTCTGAGTTAGGGCCTGAGGTAGTTGCTTTGTTGCTCTCTTTCTCTCTCTCTCTCTCACACACACACACACACATACACACACACACACACACACACACACACACACACACACACACACATATATATATATATATATATATATATATATATACATATATATATATATATGATATTATTATTATTACGTGGTATTCTACCTAGTGGCAGGTCCATGTCTTCGTTCGTACTGATTTCTGATTCCACTGTTCCCTGTCTTCAGCTTTTTCCTTCAGTCTGTTGTATCCCCTTCCATCTTTCATGTCGTCCAGACGTTGAATTCTTCTTCTTCCTCGTCCCGCGTTTCTTCTGAGTTTCCGTTCGATAACATCATGTATGAGTCCCTCTTGTCTAAATACATGTACAATCCAGTTGGCCTTTCTCTGAAGAATTGTACGCATACTTCTCTTCTCTTCTACTCTTCGCAGTACATCGTCATTTTTATGCGATCTGTCCACTTGGTCTTTCCCATTCTCCTCCAGCACCACATTTCAAAGCTCTCTAAGTATTTTTTTCTCCCTCTTTTTCATGATCCATGTCTCTGCTCCATACAGTGCAATGCTCCAAATGTAGCACTCAAACTCAACTCGCTGGTCAGCAGATTCCTCTTCTTGCTGAAAGCAGCTTTGGCCATGGCGATTCTTGCTCGGATTTCGTTGGTGCTGAGGGCATGCTTTGCGATAAAACGTCCCAGGTACTTGAACTGATTCACATTTTCCAGTTCCCGACTGTCAACAGTTATCTTCAAGTGTTTCTCACGTTTTGATATGCGCATCACTTTTGATTCTTGATGTTTATTTCCATGCCGTATTTTCTCCCCGTGTCCGCCAAATTGTTCATCATGTGTTGCAACTGTCTCTGATTTTTGGCGAGCATTACCAGGTCGTCTGCATACCTGATGGTGTTGATGAGACGTCGTTATACTTTGAAGTTTCCGCATCCTTTCAGCGCTTCTCTCGCCAGCATTTCCCCATACAGGTTGAAGAGACTTGGCGACAGACAACATCCTTGTCTCACTCCCCTTCCTATTTCTACGCTGTTCGTTTCTCCATAGTTCAGTCGTACTTTTACCCTTTGTCCCAGGTACAAGTCCCTTGTAAGTATCCGATCTCTCCAGTTGATTCCTATTTCCTTAAGGATGTCCATCAATATCTTCCAATTTACTGTGTCGAAGGCCTTCTGTCAGCCTATAAAACAAACGCAAACTTCTTCGTTAACGGCCAAAACTCTCTCTGACAATATCCTCATCATGCCAATGGCGTCTCTGGTCCCTTTTCCTTTCCTGAAGCCAAACTGGTCTTCTCCCATCACTTCTTCAGTTTTGTTTTCCAACCGTCAATTTAGTATTCTTGCAATGATCTTTGCCACATGCGACATCAGATTAATTGTTCCATAATCACTACACTTCTTGGTTTGCTTTTTCTTCTCAAGAGTAACCATTGTGACGTCCAAAAACTCTTCAGGCCATTCTCCAGTTTCATAGAATTTGTTTATGAGTTGTGTCAGAATTTTCAAGCTTTCATTTCCGATTTCTTAAGGCAATTCCACTGGTACGTCGTCATCCTATGTAACTTTCCTACTCTTCATGTCCTTTATCACCTTGTCCACCTACATTGTAAGTATACTGGGCCCTTTTTCATTTTCGTCAATAGCTTTCTCTGGCTCTCTGTCGATGTCATCTGGGCGATGTTCTGTTCAAATGTGTGTGAAATCTTATGGGAGTTAACTGCTAAGGTCACCAGTCCCTAAGCTTACACACTACTTAACGTAAATTACCCGAAGGACAAACACACACACCCATGCCCGAGGGAGGACTCGAACCTCCTCCGGGACCAGCCGCACAGTCATGACTGCAGCGCCCTAGACCGCTCGTCTAATCCCGCGCGGCTCAATGTTCTGTATCATATAGTTTCCTTATATATTCTTCCCATGTTTTCAGCACTTACACTTGTTCAGTAACCACTTTTCCTCTAGAATCTTCTATTCCGAACGTCCTTACACTTTTGTTCTCTCCTTCTCCCAGTTCCTTCGTTTTCTAGTACATGAGGTCGTACCTTCTTCTTCTTTGTTGTGCTTCAATTTCGTCACACATTTCTTTTAAGTACTTTTCCTTCACTTTGTCTGTTTCCCTCCTGAGGGCGTTGTTAAGTCTTCTGTATTCTTCTTCATTAACATTTTTACACTTCCTCCTTTCCTCCATCTTCTCCAGCATCTCATTGGTGATCCAGGGTTTTCTCGCTCTCTTTGATTCCCTCCCAACTTCACTCTTCAGAGTATTTAACAAAACCATTTTAACATTTTGCCACTGACCTTCGGCACTTGCACTTGTATTTTTGTGTCTCACTTCGTTACATTTTTTCTCTAACGATTCTCTTACTGCCACGTTATTCTCTCTTAGCTTTTCAAAGTCCCATATCTGTTTTCTCCTCCCATGCTGTCGTATCTTCTTCAGCCTTGTGCTGATACCTGCAACCAAAAGGTTGTGATCCGAGTCGATGTCGGCAGCCGGCATAGTCTTGGCGTCCTTCACACTGGCCCTAAACCTCTGTTTGACGAGTATGTAGTCTATCTGATATCTGTTCATACCTCCTGGGCTCTTCCATGTGTACAGTTTACTCTTGCGTTTCTTGAACCAATTGTTCATATATATATATATATATATATATATATATATATATATATATATATATATGGATCGTGACCGGCCAAAAGGTCTCACGAAAGAAGCATCAAACAAAAAAACTACAAAGGGGGAAACCAGATGGCGATATGATTGGCCCCGCTAGATGGCGCTGCCATAGGTCAAACGGATATCAGCTGTGTTATTTTAAATAGGAACCCCCATTTATATTACATATTCGTGTGGTACGTAAAGAAATATGAATTTTTTAGTTGGACCACTTTTTTCGCTTTGTGATAGATAGCGCTGTAATAGTCACAAACGTATAAGTACGTGGTATCACGTAACATTCCGCCAGTGCGGACGGTATTTGTATCGTGATACATTATCCGTGTTAAAATGAACCGTTCACCAATTGCGTAAAAGGTCGATACCGTGTTGATGTATGGCTATTATGATCAAAATGCCCAACGGGCGTGTGCTATGTGTGCTGATCGGTATCCTGGACGATATCATCCAAGTGTCCGGACCGTTCGCTGGATAGATACGTTATTCAAGGAAACGAAGTGTTCAGCCACATGTGAAACGACTACCACGACCTGCAACAAATGATGATGCCCAAGTATGTGTTTTAGCTGCTGTCGCGGCTAATCCGCACATTAGAGGCAGAAAAATTGCCCGAGAATCGGGAATCTCAAAGACGTCCGTGTTGACAATGCTACGTCAACATAGATTGCACCCGTACCATTTTTCTGTGCACCAGGAATTGCATGGCGACGACTTTGAACGTCACGTACAGTTCTGCCACTGGGCACAAGAGAAATTACGAGACGATGACAGATTTTTTGCACGCGTTCTATTTAGCGACGAAGCGTCGTTCACCAACAGCGGTAACGTAAACCGGCATAATATGCACTATTGAGCAACGGAAAATCCAATATGGATGCGACAAGTGGAACATCAGCAACCTTGGCGGGTTAATGCATGGAGCGGCATTCTGGGAGGAAGAATAATTGGTCCCCATTTTACCGATGGCAATCTAAATGGTGCAATGTATGCTGATTTCCTACGTAATGTTCTACCGATGTTACTACAAGATGTTTCACTGCATGACAGAATGGCGATGTACTTCCAACACGAGGGATGTCCGGCACATAGCTCGCGTGCGGTTGAAGCGGTATTGAACAGCACATTTCATGACAGGTGGATTTGTCGTCGAAGCACCATACCATGGCCCGCACGTTCACCGAATCTGACGTCCCCGTATTTCTTTCTGTGGGGGAAGTAGAAGAATATTTGCTATCGTGATCCACCGACAACGCCTGACAACATGCATCAGCGCATTGTCAATGCATGTGCAAACATTACGGAAGGCGAACTACTCGCTGTTGAGAGGAATGTCGTTATACGTATTGCCAAATGCATTCATGTTGACGGACACCATTTTGAGCATTTATTGCATTAATGTGGTACTTACAGGTAATCACGCAGTAACAGCATGTGTTCTCAGAAATTATAAGTTCAGGAAAGTACGTGTATCACACTGGAACAACCGAAATAAAATGTTCCATCGTACCTACGTTCTGTATTTTAATTTAAAAACCTATCTGTTACAAAGTTTTCGTCTAAAATTGTGAGCCATACGTTTGTGACTATTACAGTGCCATCTTTCACGAAGAGAAAAAAGTGGTCCAACTAAAACGTTCATATTTCTTTATGTACTACACGAATATGTAGTAAAAAATGGAGGTTGCTATTTAAAAAAATGCTGTTGATATGTGTTTGGCCTTTGGCAGCGCCATCTAGCAGGCCAGACATAGCGCCCTCTGGTTTCCCTCTTCAAGCTAGACAAATTTTCTTCTAGTTTTTTCGTTTGACGCTTGTTTCGTGAGATATTTGGCCCGTTCACGATCAGTGGACCATCCTATATATATATATATATATATATATATGAAGCAGAAGGTAGGGACTCAAGGCATATGGGTGTACCCGTACCAAGTTATGGAACAAGAGGAGTAACAACGAGCGAACTAGTACTGGGGAGTATCCCAGACGATCTATTCGGTTACAGCTGGGGAAGGTGTGAAACAAATAGAATTTTTTCCCCTTTCTTATTATTTCATCGCCCTCGCCCAATATGGGCATGGAGTTGGATGTCGGCGGTACAATATTCCGCCCTTGAACCAAGGGAATTAAAAAAAATGTAACAAGAATGAGGAAATAGAGTATACACTTCAAAATGGTTAAATTCTTCTGAGAAAAAACACTGAAGCACTGAAGAGCCTTTAGTGGGTGAGAAGTATTTGGGCAGGAGGCAATATATCTTTGCAGATGTTGCAGGCTGGAGAGCAGGCGATGTATGGACTTTGTTTGAGGAATTGGGAGGCTTACCTTGAGGACAGATCGGTGGATTTTCACAATAGGACGTGAAGTTGTCATTATAAACGTGGCACTTCAGGCAGCGGTAGTACCAGGACAGCAATTTGGATGGTCCGACTTTATGACTGAGTCACAATTAGTTACATACGATATATAAGATTCACTGGAATCGTAGTGTAAATATCGATGCATGCAGACCTTTTTTATCTTATTCAATTCATACACGTTTCAGCCGATTAGTCGCCAGTATATAATGCCCCCACGCAAAATGTTGGAACCAAATGGTTCAAATGGCTCTGAACACTATGCGACTTAACTTCTGAGGTCATCAGTCGCCTAGAACTTAGAACTACTTAAACCTAACTAACCTAAGGACATCACATACATCCATGACCGAGGCACGATTCGAACCTGTGACCGTAGCGGTGGAACGGTTCCGGACTGAAGCGCCTAGAACGGATTGGTCACAGCGGCCGGCTGTTGGAACCAGATTGTATGTATAGAACGAAAATTAACAGTGTTTGGTACAGTTTATTACTGAGAATGTATATTTTACCAAGTGACGACACCTAATAGTGCACAAACAAACATAACTTAAGTATTTCTTTATATGTAAGAACACTAGAAATCCATCTGCGTCTGTAACCATTCTTTCTTTGGACACAGTCGCATGTGGGAGTTCTCTGAGACAGTGTGCCGTAGGGGTCTTGTTTATTGCGGAGTGTTGTGTGTTCCTAACGGAAGTCTCAACATAACTATAGGTGACATGACTTTATCAAAGAGACAAACTTTGGTATTTATTTACTGATTATTTTGCTAGGCCAAACTAGTGCCTTCAGGCCGTCTTTTATAAGTGATCAGGAACAAAACATTCAAAGCAAGTGTCACGTAACTACCACAATAATAATAACTTTCATTGTTACTGGAAAATAGTAACTGGCAGTAATAATAATAAAAACAACAATAACTGTGCTGGCATAAGCTGTCGCCAGAACACCGGCTGGCAAAGATGTAATGCGAAGATGGATAGTAGGCGCTCGACAAGCGCGCCTATCACGAGAGAGGCCAGTGAAAGACTTGCAAGCAGCGAAACTAAAGTTCGTAATAGTAAGAGTGTCGACATCGTCTACAAGAGGACTACGATGTGCATTCAAGTTCTAAGGCCTCCGATTTTTTTTCTCCAGACTGGAAAGAGATAGAAACATGCGCATTGTTTTAAAATGAGGCCGCGTTCATTGTCAATACCTCCCAGAGATGGCAGCACCGTACGGCAGATGGAATTTTACCGCCAGCAGCGAGAATGAGAACTGTTTCAAAATGGCGACTTTTCCTTACTTGAACAGCGTACAATCATTCGTTTTCTGAATTTGCGTGGTGTGAAACCAATTGAAATTCATCGACAGTTGAAGGAGACGTGTGGTGATGGAGTTATGGATGTGTCAAAAGTGCGTTCGTCGGTGCGGCAGTTTAATGAAGGCAGAACATCGTGTGACAACAAACCGAAACAACTTCGGGCTCGCACAAGCCGGTCTGACGACATGATCGAGAAAGTGGAGAGAATTGTTTTGGGGGATCGCCGAATGGCTGTTGAACAGATCGCCTCCAGAGTTGGCATTTCTGTGGGTTCTGTGCACACAATCCTGCATGACGACCTGAAAATGCGAAAAGTGTCATCCAGGTGGGTGCCACGAATGCTGACGGACGACCACATGGCTGCCCGTCTGGAATGTTGCCAAGCAATGTTGACGCGCAACGACAGCATGAATGGGACTTTCTTTTCGTCGGTTGTGATAATGGATGGGATGTAGATGCCATTTTTCAATCCAGAAACAAAGAGCCAGTCAGCTCAACGGAAGCGCACAGATTCACCGCCACCAAAAAAATTTCGGGTAACCGCCAGTGCTGAAAAAATGATGGTGTCCATGTTCTGGGACAGCGAGGGCGTAATCCTTCCCCATTGCGTTCCAAAGGGCACTACGGTAACAGGTGCATCCTACGAAAATGTTTTGAAGAACAAATTCCTTCCTGCACTGCAACAAAAACGTCCGGGGTGGGCTGCGCGTGTGCTGTTTCACCAAGACAACGTACCCGCACATCGAGCTAACGTTACGCAACAGTTTCTTCGTGATAACAACTTTGAAGTGATTCATCATGCTCCCTACTCACCTGACCTCGCTCCTACTGACTTTTGGCTTTTTCCAACAATGAAAGACACTCTCCGTGGCCGCACATTCACCAGCCGTGCTGCTATTGCCTCAGCGATTTTCCAGTGGTCAAAACAGACTCCTAAAGAAGCCTTCGCCGCTGCCATGGAATTATGGCGTCAGCGTTGTGAAAAATGTGTAGGTCTGCAGGGCGATTACGTCGAGAAGTAACGCCAGTTTCATCGATTTCGGGTGAGTAGTTAATTAGAAAAAAAATCGGAGGCCTTAGAACTTGAATTCACCTCGTATTACGGATGAGCTTGCACCACAACAAACGGACTATATTAAAGTCGCAGCTATCTGTTTATGTAAATAAATAACCTATTAATCCACGTGTGCGTTTGTGTTGTAGAAAGGGGAAACCGGCCATCCATAACAACAGCCCCTCCCTTGCATCCTTGCGGTACAAGACTCTACAGTGGCGTCGAGGACACTACAATAATAATTGTAACACTAAGAATAATGACAAAATAATGGAGGAATTAAGAATAAAGCTGATCAGTAAGCCGTGGTAACTCGCTCGGAATCGATCATCCGCCGTAAGCAGAATCTTTGGTTGGACACTGTGCGAGGAAGGTGGCCGGTGCTTGGAAAGCGAGGTGAAGTGGCCGGCAAAAACCAAGTTAGACTGTGTTGGTGGGGTGGAACCTTGGTCTGGCTAGAGAGTCTGTGAAGGCGTGTGCTGCCGCGTCCAGCTCGGCGGTTGCGACCAGTGTTGTTCTGGGCCTGGCAGTGCATTACTGTCGTCATCGTCTTTAAACTGGCGCCGTGGATTTACCGCACTGCAACTTAGGAAGTGGGGATGAGGGGTACACGGATGGAAGGTCAAGGTCCCTGTAATGTCACTCCTTAAACAACAACTACCAAATTCATTGTTTATTGAAAACAGGTAAGAGACAATCAACGTGGGCATCTTTTACAAAATATTACACATATCTTGCTTCTCATGCAAGACAGAAGATAACAATTACCAACAGACTTAAAGAGATGGCCCACAGAGATTTTAAAAAAATTACAGTCTGAAGCTGATTTAAAGAAATGGGACTAAAATAAAAAAAAGGTAATTTACAATATGAAGGTGACCTACGAAAAGCATCTGTTCGTTTAGAACGCCCAAAAACTCAACCAGCACAACACGTTACTATAATTACAATTCATACTCAACAAATTTAAAACCCTTTAAAAAAATTACATGAAATAGGTTATGTTTATCAAACGGGCAGTGACCTCAGGCTGACCTATCAAAGGTGAGCAAGCAAGCAAGACAGAGGATAACAATTACCAACTGACTTAGAGAGATGACCCACAGAGATATCAAATAATCTACAGTCTGAAGCTGATTAAAAGAAATGGCACAAAAATTAAAAAAAAAAAAATTACAATATGAATATGATTTACGAAAAGCATCTGTTCGCTTATAACGTCTAAAAATCCAACCAGCACAACACGTGACTATATTTACAATTCATACTCAACATATTTAACCCTTTTTTTGAAACAAAACAGTACGCGAAATAGATTATGTTTATCAAACGGCCAGTGACCCACGGAAGCCCTGGGCGAAGGTGACTTAAATTAAATGCCGGAAGTAGCAGACCAGCCGTCCAAACAACACCTAAACGCCGGGGCGCAACCGGGAGTCACTTCCCATTAGACGTCACGTCACAGCTTCTGTGCACCGAAGCGGGACGTGGCGCCGCACCCACGCACCCCAACTCGCAAAAACTGGAACACAAACAGGCCGCAGAAGACACGGCAAACACCAACCAAACATCAGTCAATATACGTCAAGAAATCGATAAACAATAAAATACACAAACCAATTGCTGTTGAGTGAGTGCAGTCAATAAGTGCACGTATATAAGAAAGTACATATAAATGACTTGCATTACAAAATACAGGTTTTACTAATAACAGAGTAACTGGTTGCAATAGAAGTGGGTGAAAGTTTTTTTTACAGCAATATACCGCCTCGCGGGATTAGCCGAGCGGTCTCAGGCACTGTAGTCATGGACTGTGCGGCGGAGGTTCGAGTCCTCCCTCGGGCATGGGTGCGTGTGTTTGTCCGTAGGATAATTCAGGTTAAGTAGTGTGGTGTCACCGCCAGACACCACACTTGCTAGGTGGTAGCCTTTAAATCGGCCGCGGTCCGGTAGTATACGTCGGACCCGCGTGTCGCCACTATCAGTGATTGCAGACCGAGCGCCGCCACACGGCAGGTCTAGAGAGACGTCCTAGCACTCGCCCCAGATGTACAGCCGACTTTGCTAGCGATGTTTCACTGACAAATTACGCTCTCATTTGCCGAGACGATAGTTAGCATAGCCTTCAGCTACGTCATTTGCTACGACCTAGCAAGGCGCCATTATCAATCTCTATTTATCTTGTGATGCATGTACCGTCAGACCGATGTTCACCAATTATGGATTAAAGTTAAGTATTCCAACAGATACGTACTATTTTTACTAGACTCAACTCCATTAACTGTTCCAGACCTCACGCCAGCCTGCGTGAGCTTAAACGCGTGCCTTTCGGCTTCACCTCCTAGTGGATTGGCTGTGTTTCCAAGTCACAACAAGTAGTGTGTAAGCTTAGGGACTGACGACGTTAGTAGTTAAGTCCTATAAGATTTCACACACACATAGCAATATACCAGGGACGTCGCTTGATGGCAAAAACCCATTGGAGATGCATGAATTATCTTAGATTGGAATGACGACAGTAAAAATCTGTGTCGGATCAGGACTCAAACCGGATTTCCCGCTGATCGTGAGCGTTGGTTTTGCCACGTTGGTATCCGTGCACGAATCGCAGGAAGACCCAGACTTCCACGTGTCGTCAACCATGTGTCTAAAACCTGTACTCGTACACCGATTATGTATATTTACGTACATGCGTGACATTTTAATTGAAATGCGCTTGCCCAATGTAGGTAGATAAATACCATATTGCCGGCATGCAACACTTCATTACGGCTTTAGTCGGCGCCGTGCTCGTTCATTCGGACATGCATGCATTTCCGGAGGAACGTTGCATCGTACTTCTGGACAACACAGGCACTGAAATTTCGTATTTATCCGCCGACACGGAGGAAGCGACTTTCAAGTAAAATGTCTCAAATGTACGGGAATATAGATAATGAATGTTCGAGTACAGGTTGTCGAGACATGGTCGTCGACATATGGAAGTTTGCATATGGTCATGAGTCGTGCACGGATAGCCAACGCAGTCTGCCTTCGGCAGTGGCACAGTGCGCACCGTGTTGCCCTCCGGCCGCGCTGTGGTGCGCGCGCCTGTTTGTTTACGCCGGAGCAGCTTCGTGTTTGCGGTGTTTTGACTCTAGAATGAGATGGCACACTCATACAGAAAAAAGACTTTGAAGTTCAGTTTTGTGAACGACTATACACGACCAAAGGCACACGAGGCTGAACATTTTTTAAGAGAAGAGGTAACAATCGGTCCACGGGAAATGGTGGGAATCCATTTATCGATCTTTTCACGCGTCGTCTGTGTCAAGTTTATTGACGAGGCGGCTTGTGAAAGACTTCTACAACGATCACCGAACGGATTTCGTTTATGTCATGCCGACGGGAATGTTGGTACGATTACAGTCTACCACGCGGGAATGGGGATACGCACCATACGGGTCTTCGGACTTCCGTTTGAGGTCCCGTCTGAACTTGTGATCGACGCCTTTCGACCATACGGTACAGTTCTAGCCCACGTGGCCGAAAAATGGGCGAATTTTACCACATACCCGGTCCTAAATGAGGTGAGACAAATACGGATAGAAATGCGAAAGCAAGTCCCTTCTTATTTGTACATAGGAGGTTGTCGAGCGATTATAATCTATGATGGACAACCTCGCACTTGCTCGGGGTGCAGGAAAGAAGGTCACGTCTGGTCGGAATCTCTCCAGCAACGTTTAGTGCAAACTCCGTGGGATGACTTTCAGGCACCACAACAGATGACTGCATTACCGATGACTTTTGTGGAGGCCCTCAGAGAAGAAGTGAGGGAGATTTCCGATGGGAACCAGCAGCTGCGCACTATAGAGAACGTGGACACCAACGGACTGGAACTCTGGCCACCGGTTTCACCACAACAGACACAGGACCCCATACAAGAGATGCAGCTGACGGTCGCTCCAGGCTCAGCTGTGGTGGCTGCCAGTGCTTTTACCGAGAGCGTGATAGATCAGGCCCAAGACGTGGAAGCAAGGCAACGGAAACAGCGTTCGCCGAAGAGAAGAAAGAAACGTCGACTGTCTTCTGCTGATGATAGCCATAGTCCTGAGTGGACAGTGGACAACAACGACAGTATCGACCTGCGGCTAGTGGTTTCAACGGACACCGAGATTTTTGTGACGGCTCAAATGGGTCAAATGGCTCTGAGCACTATGGGACTCAACCGCTGGGGTCATTAGTCCCCTAGAACTTAGAACTAGTTAAACCTAACTAACCTAAGGACATCACAAACATCCATGCCCGAGGCAGGATTCGAACCTGCGACCGTAGCGGTCTTGCGGTTCCCGACTGCAGCGCCTTTAACCGCACGGCCACTTCGGCCGGCGTGACGGCTCCCAAAGCCAAGGTCCTCTACGGTACTTTTGGGGCAGCCACCACAAATTGTATAAAGCGTGGGTAGTGACCAGTATGTAGCTATGTCTGTTGGCCGAAAAATAATTAATGACAAGAATTGCGCCGGTTAGAATGAAGAGATAACTTATCTTTACTTCCGACGAAACGTGCACCAGCAATACAAGTCCAAGTAATATCCAAGAGTAATCCGTGTACTGAGCCTAGTCGAATACAATAGCAAACATCACACTGCAATGGCTCCGCTATAAAGTCCACGAAAGGCTAGCAGTAGACAATCGACAATAGACTGTCCGTCTCGGGGCCAGCGCTCCTCCTTATACGCAAAAGGCAGAGGGTGCTGCGGACCCGAGCTCAGCCGTGGCGCGACCTCTTCCGTCGGCGGTAACGCCCTGAGACACCGACGGCCGCGACAGGAACTGTGGCCAGCGATGTCACGGTCAGGGTGCGCGTGCACGAGTTGGTTGGATGGTTGGGTCCGTGGATACAACAGAAATGACGGTGCAGGAATTGCACAGCGACGATAACTTGGATTCTCCTTCTGGTGACCGGAGGGCAGAAGTGGAGATTACGTCCAACACCAGAGCGGTGACTTCGCTGCCTGCCATCCTTCGGCCAGCCCCGAACTGGGACTGGGCGCAGGAAATGGACCAACAGGAGCAGGATGAAGATACGGACGTGGTGATTGAGGATATTCCTGGCCAAGCGCCGGGAGGCGCCGGAGAATGTTGAACGACTTGGTGTGTTGAGGAGCGACAGGGTGCTGACAGCCGACAGCAGTTCGATTTTCAACACCATCGCTTGATGACACCCCCCTCCAACTGATGAATACATGCCAGGCGTACCGCATTGCGACGATAAACATTAATGGCATTCGGACGCCACTTCAAATTCAAATGCTGAAATATATGTCACACGCCGCGGACGTGGATACTGTACTCCTACAAAAAGTGCGTTTCACATCGCCGCCGGAGTTCTGCTGCTACAACGCACATTATTCAATCCACGATGAGAGTGGATGCGGTGTGGCGATCCTCACGATGGAAGGCGTAGGAGTGGAGAAAGTCATGCCTCTCCCTTCGGCACGTGGCATAGCGATCACTGTCGACTACGTTCGTTTCATCAATGTATACGCGCCGTCTGACTCCACAAAAAGAAGAGAAAGCACCGTTATTCGCCGGTCGCTATGATATTTATGTAGTGTGCGGCGACTTCAATTGTGTCGTCGACCAAAAGGACCAAGTACCTCATTATGTGTCATGCATGGAACTGCACGCTTTAATTACCCAAATGGCAATTGAACGGGTTACACATAAGTAACGGGACACTAGGCGAGTGTAAGTGACACGCGCTCTACGGACGCCGATACTGGATGCCGAAATCTGGCCGGCGGCTTTTACGGATCATGTGGCGTACGTCTGTACGATTTCACTAACGCGGCAAAAGATATGGCGGAGTACAGGTCACTGGAAAATGAATAGTGCACTTTTACATGACGCTGAAAGACGCCGGTCGACCTGCGTTCGCCGCCAACGGGCGTACACTTCGGTTCTCCAGTGGTGAATCAAATGTGCAAAACCAACGTTACGGAGAACGTTGATACGATACGGGCAGGACAAATCGCAGTGGAACCGCGCGACGGCGGATTTTTATTTTACAGCTCTGAGGGAGCTTATGACCCAATAACCATCGCCGGTAAGGCACACGGCCATGCGCAGGATAAAAGGCAAGTTATTACAGCTGACGAGACTCAGAATGGAAGGGATAATGGTCCGGGCGAGATTGGCGGACACAGTTGCTGCCGAAGCCCCCTCAATTCACCACGGAGTACGTGAACGCCAACGACGACGAAGGACATTTATCAGGGAACTAATCTCTGAAACTGGCCAACAAGTTGTGACCCAACGTGACATTGCGCTAGTGTTTACCGACTACTTCCGCCAGTTGTATGGACCTGTACAAGTGAACGACGAGACACTACATGATGTTATCTCCGAAATGCCAGATAGAGGACCACCACTGGATGCAGAGATTTTCATCACAGCGATAACGGAGGACGAGCTGACAGACGCAATTGCCAGGGGAGCTCCAAACAGGTCTCCAGGACTGCACGGCTTCCCAATTGAATTTTAATGCACCTTTGCATACCTCATGGGACAGACGTGGATTCAGATGTATAACAAACTCCTCTTACCGCAGACTGAGATACCTGTCGAATTCACGGTGGATGTCATCATCCCAGTACCCAAACCATGCGATGGTAGAAGGCCAGGAGGTTATAGACCACTAACTCTGAACTGCGACTATATTCGCCCGCATCTTTAGGGCATGCCTGAAGTCATCAATTTCTAATAGACTCCTCACAGATCAAACATGCCTCGGCGGTGAGAGTAATGTAGATATTGCCCTTGGTGATTACCTAGATATCGTCGCATTAGCAGCGGCGCGCCGACTACGCCGGGCTCTAGGCTCTGTTGACTTCGATCATCAGGGTGGATTATATCTTTCTGCACGCCGTGATGGGTTCAAAAATGGTTCAAATGGCTCTGAGCACTATGGGACGTAACATCCGAGGTCATCAGTCCCCCTAGAACTTAGAACTACTTAAACCTAACAAACCTAAGGACACCACACACATCCATGCCCGAGGCAGGATTCGAACCTGCGACCGTAGTGATCGCGCGGTTCCTGACTGAAGCGCCTAGAACCGCTCGGCCACACCGGCCGGCCGTGATGGGCAGATTGGGAACCCCCCAGGCCTTCATTCTAGTGATTATGCGACTCTTACACGGCGTGCAATCAAAGGTCTCAGTGAATGGGCGGGGCACTGACTACATTGGCATTTCACGGTCAGTTCGTCAATGTTGCCCCCTTTCGATATTTTTGTATGCGATGGCGTTGGAACCCTGCCTATATGTTCTCGGAAGACGGCTGGAGGGAGTGCATTTGTCACAGCTGACACTTCATTGCCGCGCTTATGCTGACGATGTGAAGTTGCTGGCACGGACAGGCGACGAAGTACGTACGGAGATGGCAAGGATACAGTGATACGGGATGGCGGCAGGAAGCGTGCTCAGTCTAAAGAAGTCACGCTGCGTGAATGTCGTTCGAGGATTACGACCGGGGGAGGAACTCCCGCTCATTCTAGTAAACACCGTAAAATGATTGGCTGTTACGTTTCACACGGATATGCAGCAGACAGCTGCGGATAACTACCGAAGCATGCTGAAGTTGATGCGGACATTGGAGCTGTTGCAGGAATTAAGAGCGTTGGGTATGATTCAGAGGATGACCTATGTTAACGTGTACCTAGCACCGAGAGTCACTCACGTAGCGCATGTCCTGCGTTTAACGCGCACAACGGCAACAATGGCAACTTTCGGAACTTACGTGAGTGTGGGACACCTGTGTAAGATCCAATACACAACGCGTACGCTACCACCTGGGGAGGGTGGACTTGGCCTGGTGAACGTATATGGAAAGGCACGGGCGTTATTCGTCAGTACGTTTTTCCGACAGTGGCGCGGTCAATTTCGCAGTATCTCGGGTGCGTTGGCCGATGCACTGGCGCCCACTTCAATGGTGCCGCCAGTCAGTGTGGGCCATATTTCACCGAAGATGTCACACTTCACAAGTGTTTCTTTTTGGAGCTTACCTATGTCAGACAAGCCTTCACAACAACACGACTACCGACGACGCTGATGTATACCAAATCTTACTGTGCCGGTGCCCCAGGAATACCCTGGAAAAGAAATACCCAGACAAGAACTGGCGACAGATATGGCGCGTTACATGAAACGTTTGCCCCCGTACGTTGTTACATGGTATGTGGTGGTAAATAGGAATTTCGCAAAGGATCAACGGCGGCATGTAATTGATTTGGCAGACACTCCACTATGTTTAAACTGTGCAACAGTGGGCACTGATCAACATCGTATAGCATGTAGTGGGGCTGTTCCGGTGTGACCCTGGGCACGACAGATGTTGGCGTTCCTGTTACGCATCGCTCCTCACACAATTTCATCGGTCACACTCTTTTTCCCGCAAGAATCTTATTTTCCGGTCCATAACACCAATGCAGTGACATGGGTACGAGAAATGGTTGTGGGCTGCGTCTACAACGAATCGGAAAAGGACAAAATGGATTTTTGGCATTTTCTCCTGGATGGACACGCGAAGCTGCAACAGCATAAGAAATATTGGCAAGACTTCGCTAATTACCGGCGGCGGACATTTACCGACCCGCCGGCCAGATGGGGTGTGACGGGTGAGAGATGAGGTAGACGAAGTAAGCCGAGACAGACATCGATCACACTTAACGGAACCTTAGTTATTTTCCAGAAGACGACCCAGTCTTACACCAACGTCTGGAGAACGGATCGATAGAAGGCTCCATTGCTCTATCGAAGGTCGGCTGGTGGTCAGGTGTCGCCATCGACATGGATTTCATTTCATTGCTAGAGGAACATGTTTCTCTTGTATTTGTGCTATCAGCGATGACTTCATGTCAGCTTCATATGGACATTTTCAATTTTATTCATTTCCTTACTTAATTAGTTTTCTAATTAGCCACTATTTGTCAACATTTAGACATTGTAGACATCATTTATGCGGTAGTGTACAACATGTATGTCAGCAAATGTAAGTCTGACCCTGTAGAACAATAATTCCTTGGAAAGAAAGTGGTCAGAGCGACAGAAAAAAAAAAGTGGCCAGCCTGACGAAATGCCACTCCTCCCGGCTGGGTCGGATGTTTTCTCCACTTAGTTAAATTTAAAAAGAACTGGTAAGACGAGCGCTGACGATAAGAGGGAAATCCGGGTTCGAGTCACAATCCAGCACAGATTTTCATTGTCGTCCTTCCATTCTGCAGCTGGTTGTGGTCCATATTCGCAATTCCGGATACATTAACGTAAGCTAACAGGGTTTTTCACTTCTCCCGCTTTCTAGATTTTGGTGAATGGTAAGCCCGAGTTCTTTGTGATTTTTCATTTACTGGCATTGACTTAATATTTTTATTGTAATGGAATACCCTTTGTGTGTATTCATACTTCTTGTGACGCCTAATGCTAAATGTGTTTAAAGGGGTCTTGTTGTCTTATAGTTGTTAGTCGGAACTTGCTAATAAAGTGACTGAAATGGGGTCGCCCTTGTATTTCGGCCGACAATTTACGACTTTGTCAGCTTTATATGTAAACAGTAAGCATGAAGTCTTGCTTAACATTATAGTACCCCGGCTGTAGTTCAGTATCTTCAATGTCATGTGAAGACCTGTTATTTTTATCTTAACAAATGGATTTTGTGTTTGTTCGGATGGGCCCTTCCATCCGCAGGAGCAAGCTCGGGGCCCTTCGCAGCGTTCGGTCGGTTCCACTGGCTTGGTGGTTTCAGTAAAGGTAAGATACACACCGGAAATTCTAGCCGTTGTGTGTAACGTACTGATTCCATAGACAAGTTAAGTTTATTTTCAAAAATTACCAAGTACACTTTTGGCTCCGTGGCCTTCATATTTCGTCTAATAGTTGCATTTGCTACCTTTTCAGATGCTGATGTTATCTTGTTATGGTGTATCAGTGAAAGAGGTTGTTCAAATTGTGACTATCTTTAAAAGTAAAGTTTTGATACTGAATGTTTTAAAGATTTTTCTTGTTGTCAAGTTTATGCTGGTTAACTACTTTTAGCGCCTCTTTGCATTGTCTCCAAATAATTACTTGTCTGATTTTCGGCAGGTTACTTATTTTATAAAGTAATATTTAGTCCTAAAGAATTTGTGGAGGTAATAATTTTATATTATAATACTTATCGGTTATAACCTCTTTGGAGATACATTGTGCCATGTTGTTGTTGTTGTGGTCTTCAGTCCTGAGACTGGTTTGATGCAGCTCTCCATGCTACTCTATCCTGTGCAAGCTTTTTCATCTCCCAGTACCTACTGCAACCTACATCCTTCTGAATCTGCTTAGTGTATTCATCTCTTGGTCTCCCTCTACGATTTTTACCCTCCACGCTGCCCTCCAATACTAAATTGGTGATCCCTTGATGCCTCAGAACATGTCCTACCAACCGATCCCTTCTTCTGGTCAAGTTGTGCCACAAACTTCTCTTCTCCCCAATCCTATTCAATACTTCCTCATTAGTTATGTGATCTACCCATCTAATCTTCAGCATTCTTCTGTAGCACCACATTTCGAAAGCTTCTATTCTCTTCTTGTCCAAATTATTTATCGTCCATGTTTCACTTCCATACATGGCTACACTCCATACGAATACTTTCAGAAATGACTTCCTGACACTTAAATCAATACTGGATGTTAACAAATTTCTCTTCTTCAGAAACGCTTTCCTTGCCATTGCCAGCCTACATTTTATATCCTCTCTACTTCGACCATCATCAGTTATTTTGCTCCCCAAATAGCAAAACTCCTTTACTACTTTATGTGCCTCATTTCCTAATCTAATTCCCTCAGCATCACCCGACTTAATTAGGCTACATTCCATTATCCTTGTTTTGCTTTTGTTGATGTTCATCTTATATCCTCCTTTCAAGACACTGTCCATTCCATTCAACTGCTCTTCCAAGTCCTTTGCTGTCTCTGACAGAATTACAATGTCATCGGCGAACCTCAAAGTTTTTATTTCTTCTCCATGAATTTTAATACCTACCCCGAATTTTTCTTTTGTTTCCTTTACTGCTTGCTCAATATACAGATTGAACAACATCGGGGAGAGGCTACAACCCTGTCTTACTCCCTTCCCAACCACTGCTTCCCTTTCATGTCCCTCGACTCTTATAACTGCCATCTGGTTTCTGTACAAATTGTAAATAGCCTTTCGCTCCCTGTATTTTACCCCTGCCACCTTCAGAATTTGAAAGAGAGTATTCCAGTCAACATTGTCAAAAGCTTTCTCTAAGTCTACAAATGCTAGAAACGTAGGTTTGCCTTTCCTTAATCTTTCTTCTAAGATAAGTCGTAAGGTCAGTATTGCCTCACGTGTTCCAGTGTTTCTACGGAATCCAAACTGATCTTCCCCGAGGTTGGCTTCTACTAGTTTTTCCATTCGTCTGTAAAGAATTCGTGTTAGTATTTTGCAGCTGTGACTTATTAAGCTGATAGTACGGTAATTTTCACATCTGTCAACACCTGCTTTCTTCGGGATTGGAATTATTATATTCTTCTTGAAGTCTGAGGGTATTTCGCCTGTTTCATACATCTTGCTCACCAGATGGTAGAGTTTTGTCAGGACTGGCTCTCCCACGGCCGTCAGTAGTTCCAATGGAATATTGTCTACTCCGGGGGCCTTGTTTCGACTCAGGTCTTTCAGTGCTCTGTCAAACTCTTCACGCAGTATCGTATCTCCCATTTCATCTTCATCTACATCCTCTTCCATTTCCATAATATTGTCCTCAAGTACATCGCCCTTGTATAGACCCTCTATATACTCCTTCCACCTTTCTGCTTTCCCTTCTTTGCTTAGAACTGGGTTTCCATCTGAGCTCTTGATATTCATACAAGTCGTTCTCTTATCTCCAAAGGTCTCTTTAATTTTCCTGTAGGCGGTATCTATCTTACCCCTAGTGAGATAGGCCTCTACATCCTTACATTTGTCCTCTAGCCATCCCTGTTTAGCCATTTTGCACTTCCTGTCGATCTCATTTTTGAGACGTTTGTATTCCTTTTTGCCTGTTTCACTTACTGCATTTTTATATTTTCTCCTTTCATCAATTAAATTCAATATTTCTTCTGTTACCCAAGGATTTCTACTAGCCCTCGTCTTTTTACCTACTTGATCCTCTGCTGCCTTCACTACTTCATCCCTCAAAGCTACCCATTCTTCTTCTACTGTATTTATTTCCCCCATTCCTGTCAATTGCTCCCTTATGCTCTCCCTGAATCTCTGTACAACCTCTGGTTCTTTCAGTTTATCCAGGTCCCATCTCCTTAAATTCCCACCTTTTTGCAGTTTCTTCAGTTTTAATCTACAGGTCATAACCAATAGATTGTGGTCAGAGTCCACATCTGCCCCTGGAAATGTCTTACAATTTAAAACCTGGTTCCTAAATCTCTGTCTTACCATTATATAATCTATCTGATACCTTTTAGTATCTCCAGGGTTCTTCCATGTATACAACCTTCTTTCATGATTCTTAAACCAAGTGTTAGTTATGATTATGTTGTGCTCTGTGCAAAATTCTACCAGGCGGCTTCCTCTTTCATTTCTGTCCCCCAATCCATATTCACCTACTATGTTTCCTTCTCTCCCTTTTCCTACACTCGAATTCCAGTCACCCATGACTATTAAATTTTCGTCTCCCTTCACAATCTGAATAATTTCTTTTATTTCATCATATATTTCTTCAATTTCTTCGTCATCTGCAGAGCTAGTTGGCATATAAACTTGTACTACTGTAGTAGGTGTGGGCTTCGTATCTATCTTGGCCACAATAATGCGTTCACTGTGCTGTTTGTAGTAGCTTACCCGCATTCCTATTTTCCTATTCATTATTAAACCCACTCCTCCATTACCCCTATTTGATTTTGTGTTTATAACCCTGTAGTCACCTGACCAGAAGTCTTGTTCCTCCTGCCACCGAACTTCACTAATTCCCACTATATCTAACTTCAACCTATCCATTTCCCTTTTTAAATTTTCTAACCTACCTGCCCGATTAAGGGATCTGACATTCCACGCTCCGATCCGTAGAACGCCAGTTTTCTTTCTCCTGATAACGACAGCCTCTTGAGTAGTCCCCGCCCGGAGATCCGAATGGGGGACTATTTTACCTCCGGAATATTTTACCCAAGAGGACGCCATCATCATGTAATCATACAGTAAAGCTGCATGCCCTCGGGAAAAATTACGGCTGTAGTTTCCCCTTGCTTTCAGCCGTTCGCAGTACCAGCACAGCAAGGCCGTTTTGGTTATTGTTACAAGGCCAGATCAGTCAATCATCCAGACTGTTGCCCTTGCAACTACTGAAAAGGCTGCTGCCCCTCTTCAGGAACCACACGTTTGTCTGGCCTCTCAACAGATACCCCTCCGTTGTGGTTGCACCTACGGTACGGCTATCTGTATCGCTGAGGCACGCAAGCCTCCCCACCAACGGCAAGGTCCATGGTTCATGGGGGGGGACATTGTGCCATAATTAGAAGCTTATTTGTCTTGTTTCCTGTTAATATTATGCAAAGATCTTGTGTGGCTTCATATTTTTTCTTGTTGTCCGATCTGGGTCAGTTAAGAATTTTAGTGGGTCCTTTCCATTTTTTTTTATTAATCATCGCTTTTGATAATTGCTGGCACTTGTTATCTATCTGATAAAGGCTTGTTTGTATTTTCATCAAAAGATAAATGTTGTTGAGTTTGTATCTGCTGTTGAAGAGAAAACCCACTGAACCCAGTCCTTCCAATTTGGTCCTTTCCTGGAAATCACAAAGGCAGGAAAAACTGTATCAATTAGTTATTGGATAATAAACTCTTTAACAATTATTTGCATTGTTAATAAAAAGTAATATTAGGCATTAATAACAGTAATAGTAGTATTAGCACTAGTAGTAATAATAATAATAATAGTAAATACATGTTCAATTACCCGAAAGTTCCTAAATGCAATGTAACATATACCGTACAGTTAAAAGGAAGTCACGCCTGATCAAGGTCCGCGTCACTTTCCATTTTTAACCAGACATAACGTCTGAGAAAGGAAAGAAATAATAATAATAATAGTAGTAGTAGTAATATAGGCCATTAAGAATGATACTGATAATTTAGTAATTTTGAAGCCTTGTTTGTACTTGAAGAAGATTCAAATGAAAGTGACAATGACTGTTGGGAACAAAGATCATTTCCTTGAGACACCACAAGGAATAGTGAACAAATGCCTTATACAAAAGAGTACTACACGATTTTTGCAACATAAGAGCTGATGCAAAACTATTTGCATCCCACACAATCTGTGGTGCCAGTCATAACAAACAAAGAGACACAGCTCCACAGCTGTAGAAGACATCGCTGGACATCAGTTTCTGTCTAACCACAGCACCTGTTCCTCCAAATACACCAACAGCCAACAAGAGGTTCTATGTGAATTTAGTTTAAGACAATTCCTTTTTTAAATCACAATTTCCTGTGTGTGTAAACGGCTACAGATGGGCAGGACATACTGCAGACGCGATGAAATATGTTAAATTAAACATAAAACAAATAAAAGAGACTGGTAGGGTAAAATACAAATAAATAATAAGCTTCATACTGTTATAGGGATATGTTACATTTAATTTGATGCACTTCCACTTCTTAAGGTGTATAGAAAGTAAAGGTAAAGAGAAAAGTAAGTAGACTAAAGAAAAGGAAATAGAAAATAATAGTAATAAGGAAAGAAAATTAGCTGAGGTCGCTGATGCACGCCTCGGAGATTAGCCGGTTTGAATCCTGCTGTGGGATGAAATTTTCACTGCCAGTCAAAGAGGAGGAGCAGTGGCCACCATTCTTTGCGCCATTGTCCTGGATTGAATTTCGAAGCTCTCCCCAGTGTCTCACGGAGTGTGAGCAACTAAGGCTGACAATGGTGCTTCGTCCGTCGGATGGGTACGTTACGATTGGTCTGTACCCTCGGTGCTTCTCGAGAGGAGCTGGCAGTGTCCCGGCATCGGTTTACTCTGTCCTCTCTCTCTCTCTCTTTCTCTCTTTCTCTGTCTTTATCATCATCATCATCATACAATATAAACAATACACAAAATACACATACATTAAACTCAACTACAGTCTACAAATACGTCTTCGACATAACACTCGCATGTCTGCAAGCGTCCAATGTTCACAGAAGAAGAATACTGTTGACTACAGGCGATTGAACGCACCCTGTGAGTTAATCCAGCCAACAGTGCCACACAACATTTATGTTTCTTGGTTGGTTGGTTGATTTGGGGGGAGCGAACCAAACAGCGAGGTCACGGGTCCCATCGGATTAGGAGCGGTTGGTTGGTTAGTTGGTTTGGGGAAGGGTACCAAACTGCAAGATCATCGGTCCCCCCCCCCCCCCCCCCCGGATTAGGGAAGGATGAGGAAGGGAACCGGCAGTACTCTTTCAAAGGAACCATCAAGGCATTTGCCTGAAGTGATTTACGGAAACGATGGAGAACCTTAATCATGATGACCGGACGCGGGTTTGAACCGTCGTTCTCTCGAATGAGAGTCCAGGTGTTGACCACTGCACCACCTAGCTCGGTACGTTTCTTACTCTCAGTTCAACTACTTTATGTTCATTGTGTTTTGATGGGTTTTGTGCTATCTGTGGCCATTAGATTTTTATCGCCATGTAAACTGCTTTAAATACCTAAAGTTAGTACGTGTCGTCCTGTTATGTTACTTTTCGTGAGCAAGCACACAAGATAGCGTTGCATTGTCAATTAAACTCTCACCTGCGGTATACAGGATACGTAAAGGTGTGAGGACTCAAACAGATTGTATCATAGAAATATGTTTTAGCAGCTCTTGACGATGGAACTATGACGTGTTTAAAATGCTTACGAACTGAGGGACGTCACCTTGACAAAATATGTTAAGGAAGCGACTTTCATGAATTTATCGAAGCATAATTTTTTATGTACAGAATTGAAAATAAAGAGTATGTAGGGTGAATAATGTGTTGAACAGGGTAACGGTAGTAAACCTTTGCTACTTGAGAGTGACTCCTTGGAAAACTAGTGACCCTGGGACAATGAAACTCTGTGGAAACACTTGTAAGGGCCTGCGAATGAGAAATAACGGATAAGCCACTGAAAGAAACACATTTTAATTTTTTCATGAAAAGTAACATTTGGTTAAGTACGTACCATGATTACGTTCAAAGGTCACAAACGTTGCTCATTGTGACGACCACCTGTATCCACGACGGCCTGCAACCGCGCCAGAGGTACCATTTAGAAACTATTCGCAGCTATTTTGTAACAGTGGACCATGGAAAGTTCAGCTATCGTGACACAGTTCGTGCTCTGCTTGAAGATCACACACTTCTTCCATCGTTTTCAGCCATGGCAACCGTAGCTCCTTCAACGATTTGTGGCGCCATTGGCCGTCGGCCTCTTCCAGGAGCAGTTCGCTGATGACCAGTTAAAGCGAACTTCCAAATCATGTTCCTCAACGCCACTTGAGGGTGTTACTTTAATGCGCCGGTACTCTCGAAGAGCAGCAGCAGCACTATTGCTGTTGTCTTGACAAAATGGCTTTAGGCCGAAGGCCCTGCTCACTTTGCCCAGACCTATGTAGAGTGCCTGCTACTGTAATGCATACTTATGCTTGTAATTCAGCCCCGTGTCGCCGTATCAGTATCGGCGACTACGGCAAATCATGACACTACCACTACTAACAACACAAATCCTGCAACGTACAGTCTGAACATCATTCCTGTGATGTTGTGTACCGATACAGTAAATGGTTTTCCGTCTACACTAGCTCATTTAGTTATAACAAAGTGTAGAATATGTTGAGCAGTTGGTCAGTTCTGCTTTGATACTGCGTAGTTTCATTCCATGTGAGTCATAGTCTAAGAGTTGTTGTATCATTAGAAAACAGTGAAAGAAGAGAGTAGAATGTTCGAAATGTTATAGAAGGGTGATGCGAATCCGGTGCGCTGATAAGAAGAAATGAGGAAATTCATAGGAGAATTGGCGAGAAATTTAAGATTTGGAGAAGCTGACAACGAGAAGGGAGAGGATGAAAGAATAAGTGTTAAGACATTAAGGAATAAACTCCATGGTTCCTGAGGGAGCTGCAGAAGATGAAAATTGTAGGGGAAGATGAAGACATACGACAAATAATTCGGGACGTTGGTTACAAGTCCTTCTCTCAGGAATGCAAACTAGTCGGGAGATTGGTGAAAGAAACAACGTCGGTGTGAGGTTTGAAGACGAAAACTGATGGCCAAGCTCTCTAAGATTACTTTCAAGCATTTTTATTTTCTCCGCATGTCAGAAACAATGCAAAATTGTTATATGGGTTTCCACACCCCAGAAAAGTACGGGTGTCACACTAAAGTTGAGCCTAAACACACGTTTTTTGTAATTCCAACGATCAAAATTCAGTCTTTCAGCAGCTGTGTGTTAAGCATCTTGAGAGATTTGTCTTACCGAAATCATGATACTGCTGGAATTATTGGATGAATTAACGCCTGATTTGATATTTGATTGCAGAAGTTTCTCCCCATTCGCCTTCCTGTTCCATGTCAACTGCTTTCGTTTTTTTTTTCTTTTTTGAGTCACCAGTCTTCTAACTGGTTTGAGGCGGCCAACCCCCAATTCCTCTCCAGTGTCAATCTCTTCATCTCAGACTAGGACTTGCAACCTTCTGGCTGTATTCCAGTCTCTGTCTTCCTCTACAGTTTTTACCTTCTACTACTCTCTCTAGTACAATGGAAGTTTCACCCTCACATCTTAACAGACGTCCTATTATCCTGTCCCTTGTCAGTGTTTTCCACATATTCCTTTCCGATTCTGCGCAGAACCTCCCCTTTCCTTACCTTATCAGTCCACCTAATTTTAAACACTGGCCTGTAGCACCATACCTCAAATGCCTTGACTCTCCTATGTTCCGGGTTTCCCACAGTCCATGTTTCTCTACCATACAATATTGTGCTCCAAACATATATTCTCAGAAATTTCTTCCTCAAACTAAGGCCTAGGTTTGGTACTAGCATATATCCATTGGTCAGGAGTGCCATTTTTGCCATTGCTAGTCTACTTCTGATGTCCTCCTTGCTCCCTCCGTCGTTGGTTATTTTGTTTCCTAGGTAGCAGAATTACTTAACTTCATCTACTTCGTCATCTTCATTCCTGATGTTAAGTTTCTCACAGTTCTCATTTATGCTACTTCTCATTACTTTTGTCTTTTTTGAATCTACCCTCAATGCATGCTCTGTACTCATTAGACCGTTCGTTCCATTCAGCAGATGATATAATTCTTCTTCACTTTCACTCTGGATAACAGTGTCATCAGCGAATCGTACCATTTGTGTCCTTTCACCTTAAATTTTAATCTCAGTCTCGAACCTTCCTTTTATTCCCATCATTGCTTCTTCGATGTTCAAATTGAACAGTAGGGCGGAAGACTACGTCTCTAGGTTACACCCGTTTTTAATCCGAGCACTTCGTTCTTGGTCGTTGACTCCTATTATTCCCTCTTGGTTCTTATACATAGTGTATATTACACATATATGCCTTACACCTATTTTTCTCAGAATTTAGAACATCTTGCACCATGTTACATTGTCGAACGCTTTTTCCAAGTCGACAAATCCTGCGAACGTCTTTTGATTTTTCTTTAGTCCTGCTTCCCTTATCAGTGGTAATGGGAATTATATTCGTCATTGAGATTTTCTCATATTTAAGACTGAACATTTTTTGCAGGCGATTTCCTACAGCAATAACGTATTTTTTTGTAATGCATCACACACAACTATGTTACAAACTTTTATTACAAGCTTAGAAAAGGTTACGTTACAGTTGTGTGCCACGCATGAAATAAAAATCAGTATTAAGAGTGTATTTTGAACATGTTTGATAGGCGAGGGCGTCAGTTACACAGTTCGCAAGAAATTAACAATTACTGCTGTTTGGCATGGCGCCGGGTTTAAGTGATATCATGGCACGCCTCTTACCGTGAAAGAATCTCCGCTGCGCGCTACTCTCTCACTAGCTGGCTCTGCTTCTCGGGGTGTCTGCATCTAAATTATGCGCTCGCTAGGGAAACGGTAAAGGACTCTCCTACACAAAGCCCTTCATTAAAGGGAAAGCAGATGCTCTCCCGCCGCTGCTACAGCTTCATTCGCTCAGCGAGTTCTTTCGCTTTCTCTCGGAAAGACGAAGTAGCGACATTACACTACAGTACGGGAGTTACATTTCATTAACATACGCCAAGAAGACCGCTCTCCTGTTTCCAGTTTTAATATCGGACTGCCCACTACTTTCTAAATGCCTTTTAGGGAGCGACATCGTTCTCATCTACACCGAAGAGCCAAAGAAACTGGGACACTTGCTTAATATCGTGTAGGGTCCACGCGAGCACGCAGATGAGCCGCTACACGAAATAGCATGAACTAGACTAACGTCCAAAGTAGTTCTGGAGGGAACTGACACCATGAATGCTGCAGGTCTGTCCTTAAATCCGTAAGATACGAGGGGGTGGCGATCTAATCTGAACAGCATGTTGCAAGGCACCCCAGATATGTTCTGTAATGTTTATGTATGCGGAATTTGGTAGCCAGCGGACGTGTTCCTCGAGCCACCTGTAGCAATTCTGGACGTGTGGCGTGTTGCAGTGTCCTGCTTGAATTGCCCAAGTCAATCGGAGTGCACGATGGACATGAATGGATGCAGGTGATCAGACAGGATGCTTACGTACGTGTCACCTGTCAGAGTCGTATCTACGCGTATCAGGGTTCCCGTATCACTCCAACTCCACACGCCTCACATGATTACAGAGCCTTCACCAACTTCAACGGTCCCCTTCTTACGTGCAGGGTCCATGAATTCATGAGGTTCTCTCCATACCCGTACACGTCCATCCGCTCGATAAAATGTGAAGCGAGACTCGTCCAGTGTCGGTGTTGACGGGCCCAGGTGAGGTGTAAAGCTTTGTGTCGTGCAGTAATCAAGGGTACACGAGAGGGCCTTCGGCTCAGGAAGCCCATATCGATGATGTTTCGTTGAATGGTTGGCATGCTGACACTTGATGATGCCTCAGAATTGAAATCTGCAGCAGTTTGCGGAAGAGCTCCACTTCCGTCACTTTGAACGATTCTCTTCAGTCGTGGTTGGTCCCGTTCTTGCAGGTTCTTTCTCCGGCCACAGGGATGTCCAAGATATGATGCTTTACAGGATTCCTGATATTCGCGGTACGCTCGTGAAATTGTCGTACGGGAAAATTTCATTGCTATATCGGAAATGCTGTGTCCCCTTTCTCGTGCGCCGATTATAAAACCATGTGCAAACTGACTTAAATCTGATAACCTGCCATTGTAGCAGCAGTAACCGATCTAACAACTGCGCCAGACACTTATAGAGGCGTTGCGGGCCGCGGCACCGTATGCTGCTTGCTCACATACCTCTGTTGTTTGAAAATGCATTGCTGTACCAGAATCTCTGGTCTTCGCCGTAAATAGTGAGGCTTAGCTACAGCAGCTGCACAAAAACAAGAGACCACCACGAAAAGTTAAGGTTTGAAGAAAACTGCAGATGCCATCCAAGTGTGCTGGTTGCGCTGCTCATTTGAGCACGAACGGCACCTGTGCAATGTTCTCTATACGTTGCATGTGTTATTCGTGGTCAGAACAGTGTTCTGTGTAGTTGTGAGTGCATTATGTAGGAGCTAAGTGAATTGGAACGTGACCAAATTGTTGGTGCTTGGATGGTGGCTCTTTCCACAACCAGGGAAGCCAATGTGTTATGTGTTTCAAGTTTCAACAGAAATGGTGTAGAAGATGTATACCACGTACAGGGAAGGTGAAAAGCTTTTTCCGCTAAGTCGCAAGTCTCTATTGAGTGATCGTGACGGATTGTCATTGAAGAGGATTATGACGAAAAGTAAAAGGACGACTGCTCGAAATGTCACTGCAGAAATGAATGTTGCAGTCATGAACCCTGTCAGCACCAGAACAAACGCGAAAGGAGTTCCATAAGCAGGGAGAGTGGGAATTCCAAAACCAATCATCAGTTATGTAAATTCCCGTAACAGGAAAACGTGAGGCCAAAGCAATAAATCCTAGACCACGGGCGAATGGAAAAATCGACCAGATTAGTGTAGAAGATGCTTGAAGTAACAAAAACCGTGAGTAGCGACAGCAGTCAGTACTGTTTATTGTAGTAAGTTTGACCACGAGAACTGTTCATGGTCCTAGCAAAACAAACTTTTAAGAGAAATTGTACTATTACAGTGACCACCGAAGATGCTTTAAAACACAGCGAAAGGCGTTATTACAGTCGCAAAAGACGCCTTTTTACCTGTATAACTGCGACTGATTAAAAAAAAAGAGGCCGAAAAACAAAGAAGACAACACGGAAAATTGTCATTTGGTCAGAGGTTTCACACTGTTTGCAATATCTGGCCGACATTACGTGGCAGGGTTTCCATGATGTTTTGGGACGCTATATTGTGGTATTCGAAGGGCCCCATGGATATTCTACTAAGGAATTATGAGGCCATTTCGGCTGATCGGGTCCATCGCATGGTACAATGTTTGTACCCCAGTGGTGATACTGTGGTCCCTTTTCACACAGATCGCATCGTTCAGAACTAGTATTTCGAGCACGAGGACGAGTTGTTGCATCTCCCGCGACCATGGCAGTCGTCGCACCTCATGTAGTGTCCTGCGATCGGCAGGAAATAACAGAAAAACGCCTTCCTAACATACACTAAGTGTTAAACACAAGAACAAACAAGAAGAAACCTCATAACTCTTGTGGTGACCAACCAGTAAAGAAAACAAGAAAATGGAAGAAAATACTGATCAAAACCTACTCTACAAAATACAAAATACAACGTGCTACTACCATGCTACGGCGAGTAAATACAATGCTAGGGCCGGCATAAGTACTGACCGAAGCGGTTAGTAAACACTGCCGGTCTGGCTGTATGCTTGCTTATAAAGCCAGGTCGGCGGAGTGCTACATGTGTCTTATGACTTCCGACTGGTGGAACACTGTCACATGTTGTCTGGCGAGGTAGTTCCATTTTTATTTGGAAAGTCTGTAATTCTTTCTGTAAGCTGGCGATGTTTCTCACCGCGCTTTTGAAAGGCGGTCGGCAACGCATCTTGCGTATCGGTTGTGCGGACCCTCTAAAAATAAGGGGCCACTAAAACACCTCAGAATTATTGAGCTTCTGTGGTCTTTTGGAGGGAAAGGTGCGTGATCGATATTCATCCTCAAAATCGTTATCTAAATTAACTCTGTTTTGCAGAACGAATGGTACACGGTTTCCTCGAAAGCCATATGGGACTTTTATTTACCCTTTCGGGACGATTGTTTTGAATGCTAAATGTTTCCCCACGCCGTGTTAGACGTGACAATCTGTTGCGTTTTTGGTGTTCCCATGTTTTTGTCAGTCCGCTGTATGATGCATATGTGAAATCAGTTCCAAATATGCAAATAGACGTCTAAAAATAACAGAATGAACTAGAAAATTAGCCATTTTTTCGACGTAGCTGTCCAGTCATTAACGAAATTTAGGAGCGGTGGTTTGAGTGCTGCGTCTGAGCAGTCTGGCGTGATTACTAAATAAAAGTGTATAACACATGCAATTTGAAATCAACATACGTATATAATTAAATAAACTGTAAGCAACCGCAATATTTCTCTCAGAGATAGTTAATATCCATAATTTTTCGGCAAGGTATTTAGTACTATTTAATTAAATGACTTTAGCAGCATGTGATATGCACTGAAGTGCCAAAAGTCGTGGGATAGCGATATGCAAATATACATATGGCGGTAGTGTTTACTATCACGTGGACAAAGTATGACCGCGCGGAGCGGCCGTGCGGTTTGAGGCGTCACGTCACGGACTGCGCAGCCCCTCCCGCCGGAGGTTCGAGTCCTCCCTCGGTCATGGGTGTGTGTGTGTTGTTCTTAGCATAAGTTAGTTTAAGTTAGTTTGAGTTGTGTGTAAGTCTAGGGACCGATGAGCTAAGCAGTTCGGTCCCTTAGGAATTCACACACATTTGAACATTTTGAACACAACGTATGAATGGGCGGTGCACTGACGGAGCTGTCACTGGCACTCAGGTGATTCGTGTGAAAAGGTCTCATACGTGATTATGGTCTCACGACGGGAATTGGCAGACTTCGAATGCGCAATTGGCGATGAAGCTAGACGCATGGAAAATTCCATTTGGAAAATAGTTAGGGAAGGGAATTCACTATTCCGAGATTCATAGCGTCAAGTGTGTTCCGAGAATATCAGATGACCGCATTACCTCTCAACACGGACGAGGCAGTGACCGACGATCTTCATTTAACGACCGAGAGCAGCGGCGGCTTGCGTAGAGTTGTCAGTGAAAACAGACAAGCAACACTGAGTTATATAACCGCAGAAAAGAACGCATCCGTTAGGACAGTGCGCCGAAATTTGGCGTTAGTGGGCTATGGCAGCAGATGACAGACGCGTGTGTCTTTAGTCACAGTGAGACATCGTCCGCAGCTGCTTTCCTGGACTCGTGGCCATATCGGTTGGACCCTAGACGATTGTAAAACCGTGGCCTGGTCAGATGAGACCCAGGTTTAGCTGGTAAGAGCTGTTGGTAGAGTTCGAGTGTGACTCAGATCCCACAAACCAATGGACGCAAGTTGTCAACAAGACACTGTGCAAGCTGGTGGAGGCTCCATAATCTCTGCGTCGTGTTTACATGATGTGTACTGGGTCCTTTGGCCCAACTGGAACGATCACTGACTGGAAATGTTCGGCTGTTTCGAAACTATCTACATCTACATCTATACTCCGCGAGCCACCTTACGGTGTGTGGCGGAGGGTACTTATTGTACCACTATCTGATCCCCCCTTCCCTGTTCCATTCACGAATTGTGCGTGGGAAGAACGACTGCTTGTAAGTCTCCGTATTTGCTCTAATTTCTCGGATCTTTTCGTTGTGATCATTACGCGAGATATATGTGGGCGGTAGTAATATGTTGCCCATCTCTTCCCGGAATGTGCTCTCTCGTAATTTCGATAATAAACCTCTCCGTATTGCGTAACGCCTTTCTTGAAGTGTCCGCCACTGGAGCTTGTTCAGCATCTCCGTAACGCTCTCGCGCTGACTAAATGTCCCCATGACGAATCGCGCTGCTTTTCGCTGGATCATGTCTAACTCTTCTATTAATCCAACCTGGTAAGGGTCCCATACTGATGAGCAATATTCAAGAATCGGACGAACAAGCGTTTTGTAAACTACTTCTTTCGTCGATGAGTCACATTTTCTTAGAATTCTTCCTATGAATCTCAACCTGGCGCCTGCTTTTCCCACTATTTGTTTTATGTGATCATTCCACTTCAGATCGCTCCGGATAGTAACTCCTAAGTATTTTACGGTCGTTACCGCTTCCAATGATTTACCACCTATGGCATAATCGTACTGGAATGGATTTCTGCCCCTATGTATGCGCATTATATTACATTTATCTACGTTTAGGGAAAGCTGCCAGCTGTCGCACCATGCATTAATCCTCTGCAGGTCCTCCTGGAGTACGTACGAGTCTTCTGATGTTGCTACTTTCTTGTAGACAACCGTGTCATCTGCAAATAGCCTCACGGAGCTACCGATGTTGTCAACTAAGTCATTTATGTATATTGTAAACAATAAAGGTCCTATCACGCTTCCCTGCGGTACTCCCGAAATTACCTCTACATCTGCAGATTTTGAACCGTTAAGAATGACATGTTGTGTTCTTTCTTCTAGGAAATCCTGAATCCAATCACAAACCTGGTCCGATATTCCGTAAGCTCGTATTTTTTTCACTAAACGTAAGTGCGGAACCGTATCAAATGCCTTCCTGAAGTCCAGGAATACGGCATCAATCTGCTCGCCAGTGTCTACGGCACTGTGAATTTCTTGGGCAAATAGGGCGAGCTGAGTTTCACATGATCTCTGTTTGCGGAATCCATGTTGGTTATGATGAAGGAGATTTGTATTATCTAAGAACGTCATAATACGAGAACACAAAACATGTTCCATTATTCTACAACAGATTGACGTAAGCGAAATAGGCCTATAATTATTCGCATCTGATTTATGACCCTTCTTGAAAATGGGAACGACCTGCGCTTTCTTCCAGTCGCTAGGTACTTTACGTTCTTCCAGCGATCTACGATAAATTGCTGATAGAAAGGGGGCAAGTTCTTTAGCATAATCACTGTAGAATCTTAAGGGTATCTCATCTGGTCCGGATGCTTTTCCGCTACTAAGTGATAGCAGTTGTTTTTCAATTCCGATATCGTTTATTTCAATATTTTCCATTTTGGCGTCCGTGCGACGGCTGAAGTCAGGGACCGTGTTACGATTTTCCGCAGTGAAACAGTTTCGGAACACTGAATTCAGTATTTCTGCCTTTCTTCGGTCGTCCTCTGTTTCGGTGCCATCGTGGTCAACGAGTGACTGAATAGGGGATTTAGATCCGCTTACCGATTTTACATATGACCAAAACTTTTTAGGGTTCTTGTTTAGATTGTTTGCCAATGTTTTATGTTCGAATTCGTTGAATGCTTCTCTCATTGCTCTCTTTACGCTCTTTTTCGCTTCGTTCAGCTTTTCCTTATCAGCTATGATTCGACTACTCTTAAACCTATGATGAAGCTTTCTTTGTTTCCGTAGTACCTTTCGTACATGATTGTTATACCACGGTGGATCTTTCCCCTCGCTTTGGACCTTAGTCGGTACGAACTTATCTAAGGCGTACTGGACGATGTTTCTGAATTTTTTCCATTTTTTTCTGAATTTTTTCCATTTTTTTCTGAATTTTTTCCATTTTGCAGCTATTCATGGGCCTCACGTTCCCAAACAACGATGGAATTTTTATAGATGACAATTCGCCATGTCATCACGCCACCATTATCCGTGATTACTTTGATTAACATTCTGGGCAATTAAAGCAAGTTGTTTGGCCACCCAGATCGCCCGACATGAATCCCGTCGAACATTTATGGGACATAATTGAGAGGTCAATTCGTGCACAAAATCCTGCACCGGCAACACCTTCGCAATTGTGGGTGGCTGTAGAGACAGCATGACTCAATATCTCTGCAGGGGACTTCCAACGACTCGTTGAGTCCATGCCACGGCCAGTTGCAGCGCTAAGCCGGGAGAAAGGGGGTCAGACACGATATTTGGAGATATCCCATGACTTTTGTTACCTCAGTGTAATTATGTTAAATTCCCTGGCCCTTTTGTCGTACTGCGAGTAAGATCGACAACAAGCATCCATTGCTTCAGTCGTAAATTATCAAGTAACTAAAGTTAGTTCTGATGAAACATAACATCTAGAACTGCATACATACTCTGCAAGTTGCCGTACGGTGCGTGGCAGAGGGTACCATGTACCACTACCAGGCATTTCCATTCCTGTTCCACTCACAAACAGAGCGACGCTGAAACAACTATCTATACGTCTCCATTAGAAACCCTAATTTCTCATATCTTATTTTCGTAGTCCTTACGCGAAATGTATGTTTCCCGTAGCTTCAACTGGTGGTTCTCTAAATTTTTTCAATGGTGTTCCTCAAAAAAGAACTACGCCTCCCTCTAGAGTCTAGAGATTCCCATCTGAGTTCCCGCAGCAGCTCTGAAATACTTGCGTGTTTGAAGTAATAAATGTAGCAGGCCGCCTCTGAACTGGTTCGACGTCTTCCTTTAACCCGACTTGGTGCGGATCCCAAACGATCGAGCAGTGCTTAAGAATGGGTCGCAGTAGCGTTCTATGTGCGGCCTCCTTTGCAGAAGAAGCATACTTCTCCAGAGTTCTCTCAATATACCGAAGTCGACCATTCTCCGTCCCTGCTACATTCGTCACATTCTCGTTCTAGTTCATATAGCTTTGCAACCTTACGTCCAGGTGTTTAAACGATTAGATTGTGTCAAGGAGGAAACTACAAACGCTGTAACCGAGCATTAATTTAAATTTTTCTACATTTAGAGCAAGCTGACTTTCATCACACCACCTAGACAGTTTGTCTACGTCATCTTGAATCCTCCAACAGTCACTCAAGGATGGCACCTTACCATACACCACAGCGTCATCAGCAAACCATCTCAGATTCATGGCCACCCTGTCCTCCAAATCATTTATGTACACACAGAAAACGACAGTGGTCCTACCACAATTCCCTGGGACACTCCTGACGGTACCCTCGCCACTGATGAATACTTGCCGTCGAGGACAAAATGCTGGTTTCTAATACTTAAGCAAATTTCGAGGCACTCACATATCTGTGAAGCTATTCCATATGCTCGTACCTTCGTTAACTGTCTGCAGTGAGGCACTGTGTCAAACGCATTTCTGAAATGTAGAAATATGGTATCTGCCTGTTGTCCTCCATCCATAATTACCAGTATACCGTGTGATACAGCGGCAAGATGAGTTCAGCATGAGTGATCCTTTGTTAAACCGTGCTGAGTTGTGGACACAAGATTTGCAGTTTCAAGGAAATTTATTACATTCGAACTGAGAATGTGTTCGCGGACTCTGCAGGAAACCGATGTTGAGGATATTGGTCTGTAATATTGCGGGTCCGTTCTTTTACCTTTCCCATGTACAGGAGTCAACTGCGCTAATTTCCAGTCGGTTGGTACTTTGCGCTAGCGAGAGATTCGCGATAAACGCAAGGTAAGTAAGGGGCTAATGCCGTAGCGTACTCTTTATGAAAGCGAATTACGATTTAACCTGGACCTGGTTACTGAATTATTTTCGACTCTTTCAGCTGTTGATCTACGCCAGGGATGCTAATTAATATTTCGTCCATACGGAACTCTATGCTGTGGTCAAAAGACGTTATGTCTGTACGATTCCCTTGCGTGAAATGTAAAATTTTGAAACTTCGGCTTCCGTTTTTGTATCTTCAGCGGCCACAACAGATTGGTCAACGAATGACTAGGTGAAAGCCTTAGACCTTCTTAGCAGAATGTTCTCGGGTTCTCGGAAAGATCTTTTGCTAAGGTATCACGGAGGTAGTTGTATGTTGTTTACAGACGCACGAATCTCTAGTAACTTTTTCCTAAAGTCATTTGCGGGCTGTCTTTTGAAACGAGAGTGCGGCAGCCTTTGCTTTCTCAGATTTTTCCGAATTTCGTTGTTAAACCATGGTGGGTCTTGTCTGCCCTTAATTTACTTACTAGGCAATAGTTCTCCTGACCAAGATTTATAATCTGTTTCAACTTGGTCTATAATTCATCTACGTCCATCTTATTGGAACTAAATGATTTCAGTTCATTGTCTAAGTGAGAAGTTAACAACTGCTTCTCTGCTCTTTGTAGTAGAAAAAATCACCTAGCCTTCCCGACAATTTATTAAGTTACGCTGCCATAGTCTGTACGATGGCATCGCTTTCAGTAGTCCTGACATTTTCGACTACAGAATTAAAATAACCGAAATTATCCGACTACTTACCAGCCTGTCACTTCAGCTATTCCAGTCTGTGTGGATAAAGTTTCCATTTTAGGTTTCTTTTTCAGAAATTATGCTTCACTTTAGTAAATTTTAAACTTCAGGTAAACCTAGAACCACCTTTTATCCACAGTGTGCAGTGAACGTGAAATATCATTGCACGTACCTCTGCCTGCGAGGCTAGCCAAGCTTGCCCGCGTGCGTGTAGTACTTCTCACACCAGAGGACACACTTGGTGCCATTCGGGATGAGAAGCACACATAAATGTCTCTGAGGTTAATAGAGTTCAGGCGTAACCACAAACGCCGGAATGAAAATGGGGAATGCAAGACCAGAGGACGGCCGTAAGGAAACGGCGGCCAACGGTCCGCGGAATTGGACCGCGCCGTGGCAGGCGCGCCCTGCGAGAAGTGCTAGCCTCGCTCCTGCTAGCCTCGGCCTCTCAGACCGACCCGGGTCGGCAACGTCATTAGTGGTACGCTATCAGATTGATGAGATCGTTATCGAGAGTTTCCCTGGACTCGCTGTGTAGCAAGAACTGTACAGTTTTCACGTCACCTCTCGCTAGCGCTATGGCTGTAAAGAAAGTTAAATACTGTCAGTTTCCTTTCTGGATATAAAACTACTAATGTTATTTGTTTGAGTAGATGTATAGCATTCCGAGAAATCTGCAAACCGTAGGCACCCTACTCGTGACGTCTGGGCAACACCCCACAAATAGAACGTATATCTTATGCACCACCCATCCCCCTCCTCACGAACCATGGACCTTGCCGTTGGTGGAGATGCTTGTGCGCCTCAGCGATACAGATAGCCGTATCGTAGGTGCAACCACAATGGAGTGGTATCTATTGAGAGGCCAGACAAAGGTGTGGTTCCTGAAGAGGGGCAGCAGCCTTTTCAGTAGTTACAAGGGCAACTGTCTAGATGATTGACTAATCTGGCCTTGTAACACTAATCAAAACAGCCTTGCTGCGAACGGCTGAAAGCAAGGGGAAACTACAGCCGTAATTTTTCCCGAGGGCATGCAGCTTTACCGTATGCTTAAATGATGATGGCATCCTCTTGGGTAAAATATTCCGGAGGTAAAATAATACCCCATTCGGACCTCTGGGCAGGGAATAATCAGAAGGATGTCGTTACCAGGAGAGAAGAAACCGGCGTTCTACGGATCGCAGAATGGAATGTCAGATCCCTTAATAGGGGTGGTAGGTCAGAAAATTTAAAAAGGGAGATGGATAGGTTGAAGTTAGATATAGTGGGAATTAGTGAAGTTCGGTGGCAGGAGGAACAAGACTTCTGGTCAGGTGAATACAGGGCTATAAATACGAAATCGAATAGGGGTAACGCAGGAGTAGGTTCAATAATGAAAAAAAAAAATAGGAGCGCGGGTAAGCTACTACGAACAGCATAGTGAACGCATTATTGTAGTCAAGATATAACAGTAGTACAACTTTATATGCAAACTAGCTCAGCAGATGATGAAGAGATTGAAGAAATCTATGATGCCATAAAAGAAATTATTCAGATACTGAAGGGAGACGAAAATTTAATAGTCGTGGGGGACTGGAATTCGATAGTAGCGAAAGGAAGAGAAGCAAAAGTAGTTGGTGAATATGGGATGGGGGTAAGGACTGAAAGAGGAAGCCGCCTGGTAGAATTTCGCACAGAGCATAAATTAATCATATCTAACAATTGTTTTAAGAATCATGGAAGAAGGATGTATATGTGGAACAGGCCTGGAAACACTGGAAGATTTCAGATAGATTACATAATGGTTAGACAGAGATTTAGGAACCAGGTTTTAAATTGTAAGACAGATCCAGGGGCAGATGTGGACTCTGACCACAGTTAATTGGTTATGGACTGAAGATTAAGACTGAAGAAACTGCAAAAAGGTGGCACTAGGGGTCAGACAGATACAGCCTACAGGAGAATTAAAGAGACCTCTGAAGAAAAGAGAGCTAACTGTATGAATGTCAAGAGCTCATGTGGAAAACCGATTCTAAGCAAAGAAGGGAAAACAGAAAGGTGGAAGAAGTATATAGTATGTACTTGAGGCTAATATTATGGAAATGGAAGAGGACGTAGATGAAGGTGAACTGGGAGACATGATATTGCTTGTAGAATTTCACAGAGCATTGAAAGACCTAAGTCGAAACAAGGCCCCGGGAGTAAACAACATTCCAGCAGAACTACCGACAGCACTGGGAGAGACAACCACGACGAAATTCTACCATCTGGTGAGCAAGATGTATGAGACAGGTGAAATACCCTCATACTTAAAGAAGAATGTAACAATTCCAACTCCAAAGAAAGCAGGTGCTGACAGGTGTGATAATTCGCGAAGTTTAATAATTCGGTGCTGCAAAATACTGACACGAATTATGTACAGGCGAACGGAAAAACTGGTTGAAGCCGATCTCGGGGCACATAAATTCGGATTCCGTAGAAGTGTTGGAACACGCGAGGCAACACGGACTCTACGACTTAACTTAGAAGACAAATTAACGAAAGGCAAACCAATTTTTCTAGCATTTGTAGACTTAGAGAAAGCTTTTGACAATGTTGACTGGAATACCCTCTTTCAAATTCTGAAGGTGACATGGGTCAAATACAGGGAGCGAAAGGCTATTTACAATTTCTACAGAAACCAGAAACCAGAGTCGAAGGTCATGAAAGGGAAGCAGTGGTTGGGAAGGGAGTGAGACAGGGTAGTAGCCTATCCCTGATGTTATTCAATCTGTATATTGAGCAAGCAGTGAAGGAAAAAAAAGAAAAATCCAGAGTACGAATTAAAAGCCATGATGAAGAGATAAAAACTTTGACGTTTGATGACGGCATTGTAATTCTGTCGGAGACAGCAAAGGACATGGAAGACATTGAAAGAACGATATGAGATGAAGTCGCTTTAAATCAGGTGATGCTGAGGGAATTTGATTAGTAAATGAGAGACTTAAAGTAGTGAATGAGCCTTGCTATTTAAGGAGCAAAGTAACTGATGATGGTCGAAGTAAAGAGGATATAAAATGTAGGGCAATGGCGAGGAAGGCGTTTCTGAAGAAGAGAAATTTGTTAACATCGAGTATAGATTTAAGTGACAGGAAGTCCTATCTGAAAGTATTTGTATGGAGTGTAGCCATGTATGGAAGTGAAACATGGACGGTAAATAGAAGAGAATAGAAGAGAATCGAAGCTTTCGAAATGTGGCGCTACAGAAGAATGCTGAAGATTAGATGGGTAGTTCGTGTAAGTAATGAGGAGGTACTGTACAGTATTGGGGAGAAGAGAAGTCTGTGGCACAACCCGACTAGAAGAAGGGATCGGTCAGTAGGAACGTATTGAGGTATCAAGGGATCACCAATTTGGTATTGGAGGGAAGCGTGAAGGGTAAAAAACGTAAAGGGAGACCAAGGGATGAATACACTAAGCGGATTCAAGAGGATGTAGGTCGCAGTAGTTACTCAGAGATGAAGAAGTCTGCACAGTGTAGGGTAGCATGGAGAGCTGCATCAAACCAGTCTCTGGCCTGAAGACCATAACAATAACATGTTACGCACAGACTGCTAGTATTAGTGATGGAACAGTCTAAAACTGGTAACTTAAACAGAAATTGTGTAAATGCATAGCTGACATGCTTTTTGGACCCGATGATGGTCTCATCATAGAACATAGTTGATCGTCTTTAATAAAATATACAGCCGTGCATTTCGAAATGGAGTTTTTAACATTTATTTTGATCTCATTTCAGCTTTATATGACACGTAAACCCTCGTCAGAAGCCCACTCCAACCAAACCCAGCTCTACAAAAGTAGCATAATCGATTTTGCAGAACGTATCTTCGATGAACTAATCACACACTAAGCCTAACATGAGATCACTCGTGAAAGTCTCGATACTTGTTTGAAAAGCCTTTCCAGTTATTTGAAGGCGAAATATCTCGATACAAATAACTAATTTCACATAAAAGACAGAGTTGTAATTAATGTTTATGTTATTGTCGTCTTCAGTTCAGGTTTCCTCCAACTCTCCTTGATAGTCTATCTTGTGTAATTCTCTTCATCTCTGTGTAGCTGCAGGAGCTTACTTATCTCTGAACCTGCTTAGTGTATGCAGGCCTTGGCCTCCGTCTATCATTTTCATGCACCCCCCTCCCCCCCCCCCCCCCGCCACACACACACACACACTTCACTACATTACCAAGGTGATGATCCCTTGAGTGTGTCCTATGAACAGAACCTTCTTTTAGTAAAGTTGTGCCATAAATTTCTGTTCCCCATGATTCGCTTCACTTTCTCTTAATTAATCCCATGTACGCATATAATTTTCAGCGTTCTTCTGTAGCACCATCTTCTTTTTTGTTCTTGCCTGTACGTTTTATCGATCACGCTTAACTGTCGTAAAAGGCCACTTTCAGGACAAATACTTTAACAGAGGGCTTCCTAAAACTTAAATTTGTTAGATGTTTAAATATCTTTATTTCTATGAAATCGTGTTTTTGCTTTTGTGTGTCTGCCTATTATACTTTCCCTACTTCCGCCACAGTCATTTTGCTCCTAAAACAGCAAATGTCATCTACACTTACACTGCCTCGTTTTCGAATTTAATTCCCTCATTATTGCCTGATCTATTTCGACTACACACCACTACTCCTATTTTACTTTCGTTAGAAGCTGTTTCGAAGACACTGTCCATTCCGTTCAGCTGATATTCCAAGTCCCTTGCATCTCCTGACAGAATTAGGATGTCATCAGCAAACTTTATAATTTGTAGTTATCCTTCTTGAACTTTAATTTCCTATCCAAATTTGTTCTTTGTGTCCTTTACTGTCTACTCGGTAAACAGATTGAATAACTTGGATGATAGGTTACAGACGCATCTGACTCCCTTCTTAACGATAGTCTCCCTTTCATTTCCTTCGACACTTATAAATGCAGTTCGATTTCAGTACAATCTCTACACAACCTTTCACTCCCTGTATTTTTTCCCTCATACCTTCAGAACTGAAACAATGTATTCCCGTCAACACTGCTGAAATCTTCTCTAAATATACATATACTTTTTAAAAAAATTTACAGGGCTTGAGCAGTGACGTTAGAATGAAGTCGACCTGAAGAAATAATAAACAGGCAATAAGTTGCAAAATGAAAGGTTTATTTAAAACCGTTGACCATGGTCAACGTTTCCAGACATGTCTTCTTCAGCAGGACATAGTGACAACTGGGTTACGTGTTGCGGCGGAAGGACGTTAAACTATAGCAAATGGTTCAAATGGCTCTGAGCACTATGGGACTTAACATCTATGGTCATCAGTCCCCTAGAACTTAGAACTACGAGACTTAAACCTAACTAACCTAAGGACATCACACAACACCCAGTCATCATGAGGCAGAGAAAATCCCTGACCCCGCCGGGAATCGATCCCGGGAACCCGTTAAACTATAGCCGAAAGGCTTCGGATAATATAAAATCTCACCTCCATAATATCTTTTAACGTACCTTCACCTAAACGTGTAGCCTATTGTCACTAGGCACTTCTCAAAAATTTCTGTAACGGTTGAAACAATGGTCAAGGGGTTTAAATAAACATTCGATTTGTAACTGATTGTTTGTTTGTTATTTCTTGAAGGAGATCTGAATACGCATTAAATATAGGCAGTTTAGTTATTTCGGGTGTTTGTACGACTTTTAATGCCTCACTGTTCGATGGTTCACATGTAGCAACCATTGTCTGCGTTGTAACAGATTCTATCTGAAGCTAGTACGTACGCAGAACGCCGAGTTTTCGAGCACCAGTCCACAAGTTCAAAACTACACCTGCGTATATTTTGGCAACCAATTGCACCGCACATACAAAATTGACTACGTTTGCATTAAATAGTGGATCGCACGTTTGCGGGAGCGATGCATTATTGATCATTCGTTACTGGAAACGGAAGACTCTAAATATTTTTCGACCTAATCCTGAAATGGGTCCCGGCAAAATTCAGTGACACTTCTCATTTGATTAATAATACCGAAGCTTGTCCATACTACTGCACTGTTCGATAGCTATTCGAGACCGATTAGGCATTATAAAAGCAGATGATATTATTGTCCAATTACTGTCGAATCCAGGTCTCCTTTTACAAAGAACTTTCACATATTCGTCATAGTACGTGCGTGACAATGAAAGTGAAACACGTAAAAGACGTGGTACAATGTCAGCGTATCTTCGAAGATGTACACATCATCGATGGTACGTCAGTGATTATAGTTGTATTTCTATGTAACAGGTTGACCGGCCATCAGAGTGCATTAGTGCTCTTCGTGTAAAGTGTTATTACATGGCCTGTTATGGTATACAGGGTGTATAAAAAAGGATGGCGCAAACTTATACGGCTGCAAGTACACGATAATAGAAGCACAAATGTCCCAGTAAACACAGGTCGGCAAACGAGCCGCTTGGGAGATAATCACGACAGTACGGCTCCACGCCACCACTGACGGCATTGTTTGTAACATCGTTGAGTTTTCCCCTTGCGCACTTGCGGCCGTCCTATGTTCGTTCTTTGCACAAAGCAACATTGCCGAGAGGTGGAGCTGGAATCACACCATACACGCAGAACGTACAGGACGGATACAGTACACAGTCTCAAAGGGGTATCTGTCGCGTTTGAGGAGTGCCACGTGTGCTATGTGGTAGTTACAATGGAACCGTACAGTAACGAGGAGTATGCGGATATGCATTTCATGTAGGCGGTAGGGTTAATGGAAATGCACGGGAGGCTGCACGCTTGTACCAAGAAACATGTACTGATCGAAGACACCCCGAAAGTCGCACATTTACAAGGGTCCATCAGCGCCTGAGAGAACACGAGAACACGAGGGTTTTGTACATGGCAGAGCAGGAGGTAGGCCTGCTCGCATTGCGCCTGAGGTTGAGGATATGGTGTTGGAAGCAGTACAGCGCTCTCCAGGAACCTCGACGAGAAGAATTGTTACATAAGTGCCTGTACTAAACCGCAGTATGGAGAATTTTACATCGCAATTTACTGTACCCTTACCACCACCAACGAGCTCGATGTCTCATCTACATCTACATCTACATGATGACTCTGCAATTCACATTTAAGTGCTTGGCAGAGGGTTCATCGAACCACAATCATACTATCTCCCTACCATTCCACACCCGAACAGCGCGCGGGAAAAACGAACACCTAAACCTTTCTGTTCAAGCTCTGATTTCTCATATTTTATTTTGATGATCATGCCTACCTAAGTCGGTTGAGCTCAACAAAATATTTTCGCATTCGGAAGAGAAAGTTGGTGACTGAAATTTCGTAAATAGATCTTGCCGTGACGAGAAAGTCTTTGCTTTAATGACTTCCATCCCAACTCGCGTATCATATCTGCCACACTCTCTCCCGTATTACGCGATAAAACAAAACGAGCTGCCCTTTTTTGCACCCTTTCGATGTCCTCCGTCAATCCCACCTGGTAAGGATCCCACACCGCGCAGCAATATTCTAACAGAGGACGAACGAGTGTAGTGTAAGCTGTCTCTTTAGTGGACTTGTTGCATCTTCTAAGTGTCCTGCCAATGAAACCCAACCTTTGGCTCGCCTTCCCCACAATGATGCGGACTTTGTTCCTAGAGTGATGTTTTGTCAGTGGCTTGAAACAGCAGATTGTAGTTGACCTTCGTTTCGCATGTAACATTTTATTTACAGACACAGCAGGATTCACATGCGATGGTGTGTCTAACTATCGTAATACGCATTGGTGGTGTGAAAGAAACCCACATGCTGTTCATGAGTCACCACATCAGCAACGTTTCTCACTCAATGTGTGGTTAGAGGTACTAGACGCTCAATTCACTGTGCCACACATTCTTCCACCACAACTTAATGGACCGAGGTACCTTAGCTATCTGCGGCGTCATCTTCCAGGATTGCTGGGGATGTTCCCCTTCAGCAACGTCATGTGGTACATGCACGATGGAGCTCAGGCACATTTTGCTGCTAGTGTGAGACGGCATCTAAAGCGGAGATACCGACAAAGATGGAGAGGTCGGGGCGGACCCGTACCTTGGCCTCCAAGATCACCTGATCTAAATCCTTTGGATTTTGGTGTCTGGGGTCACCACAAAAGCAAAGTGTTCAGCACACCCGTCAACACGGTTGAAGAACTGGAGCAGAGAGATATACATGCTTGTCAAGAATTCCGGTATGATTCAAGGGTTTTCGAAAGGATTCGAAATTCATTGCAGACACGAACACAGGTTTGCATCCAGATATAAGGAAAACATTTCGAACACCTCCCTTAACAAATTCTCCATACGTGAAATGTGAACTAATTGCGATGTACAACCCAACAGTAAAGTCTAAATTTAAAATTGATGTGTACTAACCAGGAAGATGTTTACAATGACGTCAGTGGCGGCTTGGAACCATAGAGTCGTAATTACGAGATCACTGAGGAGGACAAAGAGGTGACGTGTACACGTGTGAGCCAGAGTTATCAGCACCTGACAGTATTTGAAAATGGACACATTGCCGGCTTCCACACGTCCACCTGGTCGATTCATGCAGTATATAGATATGTGAAGCATTCTTATGTGACAGTGGTCTGATGTTAGATTGCATGGGGATGTGAAGGTTCTGGTCGACCACCACAGGCGGCGTTCGCCGTATTGTGCACCAAGCACATCGTAACCCCTTCACATCTGCGCCTGACAACCAGCAAAAAGTCTGGACTACCTGCAATATTCTCCATCGTTGTCCACCATTACTGGAGACTGTAGGTGGGCTACGGAATTGCCGTCCGATGCGTAGGCTGCCTTAACACCAGACACGAACGGTTGCATTTGGAGTGGTGACATGACTGAGGAGGCACGGATTGCAGTTGAATGACGTAGCACTGCTGTTGAATGACGTAACAATGAATCGCGGCTCTGCGCTACTCCGGACAAGTGTCGTGGAGTAGGACGCCTACCTGAAGAGAGGTCCCTTCTCTCCATTGTTTTGGAGAGGCACAGTGCTGTTACTTCTGGTGTTAGGGTGTGAGGAGCTGTCTTGCGTGACTTGAGGTCGCGGCTGATAGCGATTGAGAGAACTAAGACGGCGCAACTGTACGTCATGTACATCCTGCGTCGTCATGTGTTACCTGGCACGCTACAGTATCGTGGTACCGCTTTTCAACAGAACAGTACTCGTCCACAAATGGCACGTGTCTCTATGAACTCTATGCGTGATGCAGAGGTACTAACGCAGTCAGCGATATCCCGAGATCGGTCCCCAATAGAACGTGCGTGAGACCGGCTCGGAAGCCAACTCCGTCCCGTTGTGAGTATCCATGGTATCGAGAACCATTCACAACAGTCGCGAGCCAAATAGTATCAGGTGAGATCACAATGACTGTGTGAGATACTTCCGAATGGAATCAGTGCATGAAACTGTGGCAGTGTGGCTGCAAAGTCAAACTGATAAGTGGGCTCATAACAGAAGTAGTGAGCCATGGCTGGCTCATGCTATGCGCTGGATTAAGCCTTCGTTGCGATTCTGTGTTTAGTCTCCCGCGGTTATCGCGATTATGCTCTTATCCTCTCCTTCCGCGGGTGGCAGCAGCAGTGTGTATCGATATTCGCACCTTGGACTATGTTTGACCTGGCGCTTATAGTTTCCGGCTGGCCGGTGTGCGACTAGTCGGTTGGTTGGTGTGGAGCTGCGAGGGATTCTCCACGGGACTTAGTTTGGCTGGGGTCGCTGGCAGTCTCTAAGCAGTGGCAGAGTGCGTGGGCTGTTCCCATTGCTACGAGGTCCGTGGCTCAGGGACCCTGGATACGAAAGCTGAGTTTTGATTTAATCTACCAGCAAGTCGAGACTGTTCACATTGTGTCGTTTGGAGTTCGTTGTGGGCCGTTGGGATATTCCCGCTCGCAACAACGTGGTTTCCAAGTTGGAAAATTCGAACCATCCTCAAGTGGAGTTTCACTGTATTTGGTTATCTGAATACAGCGGAATCGTCTGCCTTGTGGCCGTTAACGTTCCGATTTCCTGCCCTGGCCGTTGACATAAATTTGAGGCAGTGTAGTTTCCTCGCCGTTTTGTTGCTTTCCAGCATGGTGTGTAGTTTGGCAGGTCCATGTGTGATTGGTTGTGGGCGCCAATATCTTCTACGTTGTTCCGCTGAACTCCCTGTTGTGCCCTGGTCGGGTGAAGTCCGTTGACTGTCGGTCGGTTGGGTTGTCGTCGGATTGTGAATGGTTTTTACGACTGCCTGTCTCACTTAAGCGAGCGTTAGTGTTTTAACTCCAGGCCGACCCTCGAACATCTGAGCACCCTTGGGTGTACTGCCTTTTTTTATTTGTTCTTCGTGTTTTTACTGGTATGGCTTATAGCCCATTTTTTTAGATTAAGGTTATTTTGCCTTTAAGGCGTAAGATTATTTAGACCTTCAGCATAAAGAACTGTTTCACGTAAGACCTTTGGCATTTTAAAGGTTTTAATGTTGTTGAATTTTAAGTGTTGGGCCTTCAGCCGATTTCGAGTTTGAGTTGTTTTGCCCTTAAGGCCTGTAGCCAAGTTCGAAGAATTGTTTCACGTAAGGCCGTTGGCATTTTAAAAATTTTAATGTTGTTGCATTTTAAGTGTTGGACCTTCAGCCGATTTTGAGTTTGAGTTGTTTTGCTCTTACGGCCTTCAGCCTAAATTAAAGAACTGTTTCACGTAAGGTTTTGGTATTTTAAAAAATTAATGTTTTGGAGCTTTAAGTGTTAGATCTTCAGCCGATTTGAATTTAACTTGTTTGCTCTTGAAGTTTCTGATTCTTTGGTCCTTCAGCCTAGCTAAAGAATTGTTTTAAGAGAAGGTTTTGCCTTTTAAATCTCTGTTTTGGTCAAGTTTTGCCTAATTAAGAAGTGTTTCACGTTAGGGCTTTGTTTTTTTCTAAATTTTAATGTTGTTTTTGCCTTAAGTGTTGGGCTCTCGGCCGATTTTGAATTTAAATCGTTTGCTCTGAAAATCTCAGGTTCTTTGGGCCTTCAGCCCAAATAAAGAACTGTTGTAAGATAAGGCTTGCCTTTTAAATTTCTGATTATGCTTGCGTTTTAAGTTATCGGTTTTCAGCCGTTTTTAAATTGAAGTGGCTGTCAGCTGGTAATTAACTCCTAAAGATTAAGGCTGTCTGCTTAAAAAAAAATTTGTGGCTCTTGTAATGTTTGATCAAATAATAAAGTTGTACGTTCGAGTGTAAGTGACAGCCCCTTATTTAGGTCCCTTTCCACAATTTAAACTACCTGTCCTGTCCTGCGGGCTTAGTGTAACAATTCATACTTTCATTTCGTTTCTTCCTCCCCTTGTTTGTGCCTCATATTTTTGTCAGGCGGTTTTTTTAATTTTCGTAGCTACGTAACACACAATATGATCAGAAACTTTCTAACATTTCGTGCATTGTGTTTCAAGTTTCTGTGCAACACTATCACGCTACTAGTCTTTCAAGTAGTTCCGATTTTCGCGTTTTATGATTTTTGGGGGTGTAATCACACGTTCCGATTATAACTTAACGCGAGACGAAAATTCTGGATGGTTTGACGGGGCACGCCACAAACACTGGTAGCAGTTACTTCTGTAAAATATCTGGGAGTATGCGTGCGGAACGATTTGAAGTGGAATGATCACATAAAATTAATTGTTGGTAAGGCGGGTACCAGGTTGAGATTCATTGGGAGAGTCCTTAGAAAATGTGGTCCATCAACAAAGGATGTGGCTTACAAAACACTCGTTCGACCTATACTTGAGTATTGCAAATCAGTGTGGGACCCGTACCAGATCGGGTTGACGGAGGAGATAGAGAAGATCCAAAGAAGAGCGGCGCGTTTCGTCGCAGGGTTATTTGGTAAGCGTGATAGCGTTTAGCAAACTCAAGTGGCAGACTCTGCAGGAGAGGCGCTCTGCATCGAGGTGTAGCTTGCTCGCCAGGTTTCGAGAGGGTGCGTTTCTGGATGAGGTATCGAATATATTGCTTCCTCCTACTTATACCTCCCGAGGAGATCACGAATGTAAACTTAGAGAGATTCGAGCGCGCACGGAGGCTTTCAGACAGTCGTTCTTCCCGCGAACCATACGCGGCTGGAACTGAAAATGGAGGTAATGACAGTGGCACGTAAAGTGCCCTCCGCCACACACTGTTGGATAGCTTTCGGAGTATAAATGTAGATGTAGATGTAGATGTAATTCCTCTCCTGTGCCACCCTCTTTATCTCAGAGTAGCACCTTCAACCTACTGCATCAATTATTTGCAGGATACATTCCAATCACTGCCCCTCTCTACTGTCAGACGTCCTACCATCCTGCCCCTTCTCCATCCTAGTGTTTCCCATATTTTCCTTTCCTCGCCGATTCTTCGGAGAACCTTTCCATTCCTTACCTTATCAGCTCAACTAATTTTCAACATTTCTCTGGAACACCATACCTCAAATGCTTCTATTCCCTTCTTTTCTGGTTTTCTCACAGTTCACGTTTCACTACCATACCACGCTGTGCTCCAAACACACATTCTCAGAAATTTCTTCCTGAAATTAAGCCCTCTGATACTAGTACACTCCTCTGGGCAGCAGTTGTAATATTTCTGGCTTTACAACCATCATATTCAGCTACAAGAAGCTCTTGTTAGAGCAGTTGAGATGGCAGCAGCCTGAAGATGACGTAATGTGGTGTGAGGTAGCGATGACAGATGGTTTGTTCGGGACGGGAATCGTGAGAGAGACCGCCTAAATTGTGGTTTGTCTGCCCAATTTGTTTCTCTGTACGGAAGTTGCGTGCCAAAATGATAATCTTCTTTTATTAATATTAGAAAAACTAAACAGAGTATTTTTGCATTTCATATTAAAGCATCTCTCAATAGCGTACTATAATTCCATTACTGTACAAGTACTAGTTACCAGCAGAATAATAAACAACTGCTAAACGAAAAGGCAGACTTAGCACTTCCGTGATCTTCGGATCGCGCCTAAGTTGGATGGCGGGCGAAGTGGTTCGGCTGTAACATCAGAACTGGTTCGGCAGCCTCGGAGGATAAATACGTTGTCTGCCGAGGTCGGTGTCGGTTAAGACTTTATTAGCAATTTCTGGTAATGTGGAGGTATAATTGAGAACAATTTGATAGTAATTACGCAAATACGCAATTCATTGTTTTGTTTTTATGCAAGTGTGAAGATTGGAGATTATTTATGATTCATAAGATGCAATAAAATTATGCTAATAAAGTATAAACAAACTAATTGGAAATTTCATTATGTGTAAAATATTAGTTCCTCGCTAAGAGTTCATTACAGCCTCAAGATAATGGATTCACGATTTAAGATCTGTTTTCTGCGCAAGGCACTACAGCTATAAAAGACTGCAGGTTGGTGAACATTAATTGGAACCTGTGCATTCCAGTCAGAGCGGTGGAAGCAAATGGGCACCTCAAGTGTACTGCAACCTTTGTACAAATGAGATCAGTGCCACGTCATCTGTGGTGACACAGAGGAGGGAGGTACGTAGGAGAGTAGTTTTCGAGGAAAGGAGTTTATCATACGCTTGTATTTATCAACCTCCCTCACCCCGGAATTCCCTCTCTTTCTCAGGTGCTGTTCAATGCCCCTTTTGCTAATGCTAATCTGATTTTGATGTCCGCCTTGTTGTGACCGTCATGAGTTATTTTGCTACCCAGGTAGCCGAATTCATTAACGTCATGCATTTGGTGATCACCAATCGTGATGCTAAGTTTCCCGCTGTTCTCATCTCTTTTACTTCTCATTACTTTTGTATTTCTTCGATTTACTCTCAATCCATATTCTGCATTCACTAGACTGTTCATTCCATTTAACAGATCATGTAATTCTTGTTCAGTTGCCTGACGATAGCAATGTCTTCAGCGAGTCTTTTCACTGATATCCTTTCACCTTGAATTTTGATTCCACCCTTGAATCTCTCTGTTATTTACGTCATTACTTCTTCGATGTATACATTGAACGCTAGGGGCGAAATAACACATCTCTCTCACACAAGTTTTAATCCGAGCACTTCGTTCTTCGTCTCCCACTCTCATTGTTCCCTCTTGATTCTTGCACACATTGTGTATTACCCGACTTTCCGTGAAGCTTTCCCCCATTCCTCTGACAATTTTGATCACCTTTCACCGTTTTACATTCTCGAACGCTTTTTCCCGGTCGTCTGTCAACGTGTCATTATATTTCTTAAATCTTGCTTCCATTATCAACCGCGACGACCGAATTGCTGCCCTGCTGCCTTTTCCTTTCCTAAACCTAAACTGATCGCCACCTAACACATCCTCAATTTCCGTTTCCATTCTTATTTATATTATTCCTGTCAGCTACTTGAATTCATGAACCGTTCACCTGATTGTGCGATTATTGTCGCACTTGTCGTCTCTTGTAATCTTCGGAACTGGGTGGATGATATTGTTTCGAAAGTCAGATGGTGAATATCCAGACTTATAAAGTCTATACACCAACGTAAATAGCCGTCGGAATGATTTTGGAAATTCTAATGAAACGTTTTCTATTTCTTCTCGCTCATTTGATCGTAAGTCTTCCAAAGTTCCTTTACATTCTGATTCTAATACTGGATCCCCAATCTCTTCTATATCTGCTCATGTTTCCTCGCATATCACGCCATCAGAAATGTCTTCGCCCTCGAGACCTTCTGTGTACTCTTTCCACCCACCTGCTCTGTCCTTTGCATTTAACAGTGGAATACCCATTGCACTCTTAATGTTACCATCTTTGCTTTCAATTTCACCGAAAGTTGCTTTTACTTCTCTATATGCGGAATAGGTTCCTCCGACAATCATTTTCTTTTATCGCTTTCTTCACATTTCTCCTGCAGCCATTTTGCATTAGCTTCCCTGCACTTCCTATTTACTTCATTACTAAGTGACTTTTATTTCTATATTCCTGAATTTACCTGAACATTTTTGTACTTCCTTCTTGTATCGATCAACTGTTGTATGTCTTGTCGCAATTACCTTGTTTATACCTAAGTTTTTCCTTCCAACTTCGACACTTTTAGAAACAATTGGGCAGCGCTCCTCACCTGGTATTTGCGCTCGTGAAAGTAACTACACTAACAAGTCTAAATATTAGCCCTACGCTTTAAGGTTTCATTAGCATTCTTCAAAAACGCTGCGGATACAATTTTTTAGTGTGCGTTTGTTACTTTTCATATAGGGGGAACTCAACAGAAAAGGTACGTGTTTTCAGAGGTGACAGTATTAGTGATTCTCAACGAAAAACTTTATTTTGACATACGTCATATTTCGAATGGTTTCTTAGACAGAACACATTTAATGTAAATTGTTCTCTTTTTTATATTATTCAGGCAATGTCACTGTTTACGACGTAGGGCAATAGTGTAGACAAAGTTGAGACGAACTATATGATGCAGGAAGCTTGCGGTTTATCAAGTCGGGAAACTACACTCATGCTCATAAATTAAGGATAATGCTGGTACATGGTGAAACAACGCACTGGTGGGCGGTTTGCGGCCTTAAATCACATTGAGGTATGACCATGCGGTGCATTTGACCTGCGGTCGTCGCACGATGGCGCTGTCAGTAGTCCGCACACGCAGAGGGGTGTTGGTGTATATCGGAGTACGTTGCAGCGAGTAAGTGTGCTGATATTTTCAGACCTGCTAATTGTGACTGTGTGTTGCAAATGGCTCAAAGAAAACACATTTATGACGTTATGAGGGGTAGAATACTAGGGCGACTTGAGGCTGGTCAAACACGGCAGGTCTTAGCACGGGCCAACCGTGTGCAACAAAGTGTGATTTCAAGATTATGGCAACGATTCCAGCAGACAGGAACGTGTCCAGGCGCTACAGTACGGGACGTCCACAGTGTACAACACCACAAGAAGGCCGATATCTCACCATCAGTTCCCGCAGACGGCCACGGAGTACTGCAGGTAGCCTTGGTCGGGATCTGACTGCAGCCACTGGAACAGTTGTCTCCAGACACACAGTCTGCAGGCGACTGAACAGACATGGTTTATTCGCCCGGAGACGTGCAAGGTGAATTCCACTGACCCCTGGTCACAGGGGAGCCCGTAGAGCCTGGTGTCAAGAACACAGTACTTGGTCATTGGAACAGAGGTCCCAGGTTATGTCCACGGACGAGTCCAAGTATAGGCTGAACGGTGATTCTCGTCAGGTTTTCATCTGGCGTGAACCAGGAATCAGATACCAACCCCTTAATGTCCATGAAAGGGATATGTATGGAGGTCGTGGTTTGATGGTGTGGGGTGGGATTATGATTGGTGCAAACCCCATCGAGCACGTCTGGATTGCTCTCGGTCGACGTATAACTGCACGTCTTCAAACGCCTAGGACACTTCAGGTGCTCCGACAGGCACTGGTGCAAGAATGGGAGGCCATACCCCAGAAGCTGCTCGACCACCTGATCCAGAGTATGCCAACCTGTTGTGCGGTCTGTGTACATGTGCATGGTGATCATATCCCATTTTGATGTAGGGGTACATGCGCAGGAAACAGTGGCGTTTTGTAGAAAATGTGTTTCAGGACGGTTTTCGCAACTTATCACCAATACTGTGGACTTACAGATCTGTGTCGTGTGTGTTCCCTATGTGTCTATGCCATTAGCGCCAGATTTGTGTAGCGCCACGTTGTGGGGCACCACATTCTGCAATTATCATTAATTTATGAGCATGATCGTATCTCAGAGTGGCTACAGCGCATCCGCATCGCGCAAAGTATTCAATATTCTCGCGAACTCTTCGCGCAAACTGTTATTGCTTGAGAAAAACACACTGTATGATCAAAAGCCTTGGTGACAGCTTCCACTCTCACAGGCATGCTTTCAATCAGGTGCTGGAAGATTTCTTGGGGAATGGCAGCCCATTCTTCATGGAGTGCTGTACTGAGGAGAGGAATCGATGTCGGTCGGTGAGGCCTGCGACGAAATCAGCGATCCAAAACATCCGAAAAGTGTTCTATAGGATTCAATCTGGATCTGTGCAGGACAGTCCATTACAGGGATGTTATTGTCGTGTAACCACTCCACCAGAGGCCGTGCAATAAGAACAGGTGCTCGATCGTGTTGAACGATGCAGTTGCCATCCCAGAACTGCTCTTCAACAGTGGGAAGCAAGAAGGTGCTTAAAACATCAACGTAGGCCTGTGCTGTGATAGTGCCACACAAAACAACTAGGGGTGCAAGCGTTCTCCATGAAAAACACGACCACACCATAACACCACCGCCTCCGAATTTTACCGTTGGCACTACACACGCTGGCAGGCTACGATCACCGGGCATTCGCCAGACCCACACCCTGCTATCAGATCACCACATTAAGTGTACAGTTATTCGTCACTCTTCAATCGTTCAATGTTTACACCAAGCGAGGCGTCATTTGGCGTTCACCGACGTGATGTGTGGCTTATGAGCAGCCGCTCGACCATGAAATCCAAGTTTCACCAACTCGCGCTTAACTGTTATGGTACTTGCAGTGGATCCTGATGCAGTTTGGAATTCCTGTGTGATGGTCTGGATAGATGTTTGCCTATTATAGGTTACGACCCTTTTCGACTGTCGGCGGTATGTGTGAGTCAACAGACGAGGTCAGTCTATACGCTTTTGTGCTATACGTGTCCCTTCACGTTTCTGCTTCACTATCACATCGGAAACAGTACACCTAGGGATTTTTAGGAGTGAGGAAATCTCGCGTCCAGACGTATGACGCAAGTGGTACCCAATCACCTGACCACGTTTGAAGTCCGTGAGTTTCTCGGGGCTCCCCATTCTGCTCTCTCACGATGGCTAATGAGTACTGACGTCTTTGATATGGAATACCTGATAGTAGGTGGCGGCAAAATGCACCTAATATGAATAACGTATGTTTTGGGAGGTGTCCGGATACTTTCGATCACGTAGTGTATACCTGACATTTTTTGTAGGACATTTAATGTGGTTTAATTTCATACTGCGACATGTTTCGGCTGGAAAGGGTAGTTATCGACTTATTCAAGGAAACCGTACAAAGTGATATTAAAAGTGTTCTGTCTCGGAAAACACTGGGCATAGGATATATGTCCAGTGAAGGTTTCTCTTCATAATCACTATTACTGCCATACCTCAGATCATGTATGTTCCTCCTAGTTTATCCAGTATAACATATAAATCGAGTTTTTTAGTAGACGAGCTTATGTGCCATAGACGTCGAAATATTGTAGTTGAAATGTGTTAGGAAACGAGGATTGGAAGGGATTAGGTGCCAGGGCGCAAAAACATTACACTTCATACAGCAATACTCTGTTTAACAATTTGTAAAATATTATTTTTCCTTTTCTTTTAAACAAGGGAAATTTAACAATCCCAAATGAATGTAAGAGAACAAGCGAAGAGCGTTAATATTTGAAAATTAAGAAACTTTCTGTTGTTTAATAACGTGACATTATGTTGAACTTACGCCTCAGATAAAATGAATAGAGGAGGCATTTCTCAAACAGATTAAAATAATTTTAGTTGGCACATGTTCCACAAAAAATGCATCACTCTTCACCAGATATTTACTGAACACATCAACTAACACCTGTAAATCCAGCAAGCCGAAACAAGCAATGGCGAATTATAAAATAATGTGAAATATAGTCTTCAGAGAAAAATGGTTCAAAAGGCTCTGAGCACTATGGGAGTTAACTGCTGTGGTCGTCAGTCCCCTAGAACTTAGAACTACTTAAACCTATCTAACCTAAGGACATAACACGCATCCATGCCCGATGCAGGATTCGAACCTGCGACCGTAGCGGTCACGCGGATCCAAACTGTAGCGCCTAGAACCGCACGGCCACTCTGGCCGGCCACTTCAGAGAAATGTTACTTGAACTCTAAAAGTTAGATGCACGTGACTCAAGCTACTTTTGTGAAAGTTTGTGTAGATAAAATGTAAACAATAACGCTACCAAGGCTTCAACTAAAATACCAAATACTAAACAGTGTGTGGCAAAACAAATTACACAAGTTGGGCGCAAGTAATATTCATAAATTAAAAACTGGGCTCAAAGGAAGCACTGTGACATGATTAGCAGTGTAGCAATGTGAGTTAGCCAAACTGGAACCGGTAAAGTGTTTGAATAAAATGTAGTTTAACACAGACTCAAAACACATAACGTAAAGGATCCCGAGGCGCAGTGGATAGCTGTGAATAACTGTTCACACAATCTAGACACTGTGCACTCACCGAACAGGTCCAACCTGTGGCCTTGACCACTGCTCAGTTACCTACTTCGCGCATGAATTCTGTAGCTGCAAAAAGCACATCAAATTCCAGGACAGGTTTCCTCCAAATCCGAGAGACATGCATCTCCGGTATGTACGTTGGTATGATGATGATGATGAAGTCCCGTAGTCCTTGACAGAACGTAGGGGAACTATGCGGGGGACCCGCACCGCCGTACTAGTTAAGGTCCTAGTGGAAGTGGTTTGCGATTTCCGTGCTCCGACAGTAATGGGGATGAATGATGATGATGAAGGCCACACAACAACACCCAATTATCTAGAAGCAGGTGAAAACCCCTGACCGCGCCGCGAATCTAAGCCGGGACCCCGTGGTCGGAAAGTGAGGACACTACCGCGAGACCACGAGCTGCGGACATAACAGACAATAATACAGCCGTCCCAGACGTCGTTCAGTCTCTGAAAATGCTCATAGCGTCCGTGTCCCACTTTCCCTTGGATGGCCATCCTGCAGGTGCTTGTTGTAAACGACTAAAATAGAGCTCGTGTCACGAGGGAGGCGGTAATAACCGCTGTACAGGCAAAGACATTACATCGCGCTTTTGAGATCCTGCGAAGTTGCTCATGGTTCAGCAATCTTTGTTTACATTGCACATGTTGCAAGATGAACATAAGTGTGAATTTCCTTGCACTGTTACAAATTAGAACGATAAACAGCATGGTCCTAAAAACTCTTTTCCTTTTGTCGGTCTACTGTGTTATGTATTAGCCCACTTGGCCACCAGAGCCTGGGAAGTCCATAATTTCCTGATAAACGGCCACAACAGCGCCATAATATCTGTCTGGCTTCGCGGCTACAATCTACCAAAAAAACACTTTTTTTTCTTGGTGCACGTTCGTGCAAAGCCATTTCTTACGGTTAGTTGTATTTCTGTTGTATGTGTGTTCAAAGCGACCTAAAAACTCCCGTGCGAGGGAACTCCCGTGCGTGCATAGCTTGAACTATTGATAGTGAGCGTTAAATAAAAATAATGCCGTGTGGCTAAGGCCTCCCGCCGGGTACACCGTTCGCCTGGTGCAAGTCTTTCGACTTGACGCCACTTCGGCGACTTGCGTGTTGATGGGGATGAAATGATGATGGTAAGGACAACACAACACCCGGTCCCTGAGTGGAGAAAATCTCAGACCCAGCCGGGAATCGAACCCGGGCCCTTAGGTATGATATTTCGTCGCGTGGACCACTCAGCTACCAGAGGCGGATATAATGCAAGTTAATAGATTATTATTAATGTTTAAATATAAGCACCAGTCAATTGAAAACGAGAGACATGGAAAAATAGTTACTAAACGGTATATTATTTCAAGTAAGTATACTGTTTATTATTCCAAAAGTAATTCATCGTACCATGAGACAGGACGGTCGGTGGTGTCACGGAAAAATGTTTGCGGTTGCCTACGAAACCATGATTGTATCCAGGCCTACATCTCTTCGTCCGGAGCAAATCGACGGACACTACTTCCTTCATGGCGGGCCCACATGTTGCCAACGTTTTTTCGACTGCACTGCAGAAATTTCGATGGGAGGCCTTTACACGTCCTCCGTACAGTCCCGGTCTCATCCCATGCGATTTCCATGTTTTTCGAATCTTGAAGAAAGACGTTCGTGGCCGTGGATTTACTTCGGAAGAAGAAGTTGTTCCGTAGGCAACCGTAAACATTTTTCCATGAAGGCATTGATCGTCTTTTCTTACAGTGGGGTAAATGTATTGTCAGTCATGGTAATTATTTTGAAAATAATAAACTGTTTGCTCACTTTTTCTCACCTCGTTTTCATTTCACTGCCCATTAAACCTAGCTGACTTCTTTGGAGCCCGCTGAAAACTTAGTATTACCTGTCTAAAGTTGGGACTTTTGATGAGTGGAACACTGTTCTGAGTACAGCTGTGCCTGTGTGTCAATGTTTATTTTATTTATGAATTTACTTATTTAACCTTGTCTGATTAGCACCATCGGGACTTCTCTTACAATACCTTGTTATGTCGTAGTTACCTAAGAAATAACAATTTTAATATGACAACTAGGATTAAAATGATTTGAGTGTCTGAAGTGGCAATGTGGGTAACGTATTATAATTATGAACAAATGTAGTTAACACTGGTTGTACTTCCTACTACTGCTGCTGCTGCCTCTAATAGGAATAATAATAATTGTAATCATAATCATAATGACAGTAATAATGAAAATAACAATAACGATAGTGGCAAACATAAGAATTTATAGGTGTGCAAAATAGATGTCTCATGGTATAGCGAGTTCTGGGGAACGGAAAATTAAGGAGACAGCATCGGCTAAGAATGCTGGGAAATGAAGAAGACCAAGTACAAATGTATCAAGTACAAAGGTACAGAGACAATCGTTATTGTTGCTTCGGTAGATATGTCATTAACTGTTTTATGAAAGTGGTGTCATTTATTTTTGTGATATAATGCTCCAAGTTGTTCCACAGTCTAATTCTTGCCACTGAGTAGATCGAGGAGATCAGAAGACTGGTACGGAAATCTCTGCGCTTTTCTGCACGCAGCTAGGATAGCTGTGCGTATAATAGTGAAATATGATCAGTAAGTCGAACATCACAGATTTAACGAACACAGCCATTGATAATCAGTAGCAGGCGCTGTGAGCATTCTTGAGAAAGACCTGGCAGAATAACATAGCTGCAATGAATAACTGGAAGTATGAGTTTGTGCAAGATTCCTTTTCAAGTCAAGAGGGAAGAGCTTTTGATATTTTTGTAGGACATGGTAAGATGCTGATGCCTTCTTGCACACAGCAGTTACGTGATCTGGTCAATTTAGGCTTTCTGTGTTACTGGTCCTAGACTTTTTGCTGAAGGAGAGAAGTTAATATTCGTCCCATTTCGGTTTTAATATGGTAGGGATTCCAGATATTTAGTGCTTATGAGCCTAGGATGATCCGCCAGTACCGCTAGGTTTAGCTATGTTGAGCTTTAACCCTTGTTAATAATATAAGGAAATTAACATCTAAATATAGCAAGTTCACGACATTTTTGTCCCGATATATAAGGTCCGTGTTCAGCCAGTTTTTCAAACCAACAAGCAAGTCCATAATCTCCAGTTTTCGGTAAATTGTGCCTATCAATGCCACTAGATACGAAAGCTCCAACTAGATGCCTCGGGCCCATTCGAAATGGCAAGAGAGACCAGCGCCGGCGTCAGTTCTTCGACACAAGTTTTTCGTTATCATTAGTTGTCTTAGTGATTTAATGCGAACCGCGAAGAAGTCCTCTCCCGTGCCAAAATCTTCAGACTGAGAGCAGCTCTTGCATTCAGTGTTCTCATCTATTAGTTGGCTATATTCCAGTCTCTGTCTTCCCCTAAAGTTTTCTTTCTCTACACCTCCTTTGAGTAACATAGAAGTTATTTCTTATTGTCTTAAAATACATCCTATACTCCTGTCCCTGCCTCTTGCCAGTGCTTTCGAAAAGCTCCTCTCCTCGCCAGCTATGTAAACAACCTCCTCACTCTCCGTTCACCTAATTGTCTACATTTCTTTCTCAAATTAGGACGAGTTTTATACCAGTATACTTCTTTTGGCACAGAGTGCCTTCTTTCACTGCGCACGTTTCCTTTTTATGTCCACGTTGCTTTTGCGCTTTATTTTACTGCTATGGGAGTAAAATACCTTCACTTCGTGTACTTCGTTCTCACCAATTTCAATATTCAGTTTATCGCTACTCTCATTTCTACTACTCATAATTACTTTCGACTTCATTCAATTTTCTCTCACTCCATAGCGCATTTCCATATTTTTCGTTCCATTTCAAATATCCTGCAGTTTCTCCTAATTTTCACTGAGGAGACCAACATCACAGCGAATCTTATCGCTGATAGCCTTTTACGATGAGTTTCGACCAGTCTGTGAACCTTTTCCTTTGATTTATAGATTAAGCAGCGGTTGCAAAACGCTACTTTCCTGTCTTATGTCCTACTTCGAGTATTTCGTTCTTGGTCACTCATTCTCATGTTATTGGATTGGCAGAAGAGCCAACACCGTGTTACTAGTGGAGGCCGAAATGCACGCGTTTTAGCTCAAGCAGGCTGGCGTGAGGAGGGAAGAACTATACTGACGTGAGGTCTGGAACACAATGAACCATCGCTAGCAAAGTCGGCTGTACAACTGGGACGAGTGCTAGGGAGTCTCTCTCGACTAGGCCTGCCGTGTGGCGGCGCTCGGTCTGCAATCACTGATAGTGGCGACACGCGGATCCGACGTATACTACAGGACCTTTTGGTTCTGGTAGTATTGCGTATACCAGTCTATCCCTACAATTTAAATAAGTTTTCATGAGAATTTCGAACGCCTTGCAACATATTACATGATGGAACATTTTTCTGTGTCGACAAATCCTACGAGCGTTACTTGATTTTTCGTTAGTCTTTCTTCCATTGTCATCTGTAACGTCAGAACTGCTTCTCTGGTGTCCTTATCTTTCCGGAAGGTCTACCTATCGTCAACGAACAGATCCTAAATTTTCTTTTCCATCCCTTCATGTATTACTCTTGTATGCAACTTGGATGCATTAGTTGCTAATCAAATTGAACTTCAATTTTCATACGTATCTGCTCATTGATTCTTTGATAGTCTGATGGTGCTTCTTCAGACTCAGATTCTACAAATCAGCTTGAATAGTGTTTGTTTCCTCTTCCGCCAATAATTTTAAAATTTCTGTAGGCATGTTAACTGTACTTACACTTTATTTTATCGCAAATCTTTCAAAGGAAGGTCCTTTTGTTTCTTTAATTCTTGTGCAAGACACATGATATGTGTATTAATTTGTGTTTTCCATTTCTTGACATCTTCATGCCGCTGGAGCAGGACGCATGATCCTGTTCCTTCTTAGTTTACGGAAAAGTATTTATCAGAGTTATTCAATGTTAGCGTGGAAGGCACTAACGTGTCCGCACCTGACACAAACACACAATCTGTAAACAGAGACAAATTCGTCATCAGTGTAATTTAGGAGGAATGCTAAGAACGAAAACGAGAACATGCAAATAAGAGCAGAGTCAGAATTACTATAGAAACTCATGCGGCACGCTATACTAGACAGAGTTGCAGCGGGGCGCCTAGCGCCGTGCCGCCATCGACCTAGCCCACGTCACCCAGCAGTGGCGTCCCTGGTGGAGCCAGACCGACGCCAGCTGCAATGCCTCTGACTTGCTATCGGTCGCGCCCGCAGCCGGGGATATTAAATTCCTTCCCCCTTGAGAACCGCGCTTGGGTCCGGAAATGTCCCGGCTGATGCCGGTGCCGGCGGGGATGGAAAGTGGAGAGACAGCACTCTCCGCCTACGGGTCTAGGATCCCCAGGAGGCTGGTCGAGGAATGCGGGGGGGCAGTGGAGGTGCCAGTACACTGATGTGGTGCCACTGGGTGACGGAAGGCTAGTGTAGGGAGCAGCTCCATTTCCATAGACTCCGAAGCCGTGATATCCTCCCCCACTCCCCTCCCCCCCCCCCCCCCCTCCGTTCACAGACGAGAGGGAACGCGCGGGAGCAGAGATCATACCTACGCACAGGAGGTGCAAAAGAGGGCGAGTGACCTGGTCGGTGGCTACTCTGATGTCCAGTTAGAGGCGGGCACTCAGCACCAACGGACAACTTGTGAGACAAAACCGCCACAATACTCGGAAGCGTGTGTCACCTGTGTTACAGGCAGACCCAGTGTATCTGCCATTAAACACGGCGTTGGCTTGTGACCGTCCTTAAGGAGATGACCAAGGCTGACCAGACAATTTTGATTCCCTCTGTTGTGTTGGCAGAAGAGCCAACACCGTGTTACTGGAGGAGGCCGAAATGCACGCGTTTTAGCTCACGCAGGCTGGCGTGAGGAGGGAAGAACTATACTGACGTGAGGTCTGAAACATGACAAGGAATTATAATTCAGGAGGCGGACGTAATTAGTTTGATACTTAATGATGAACGTCGCTCTTGACGGTACATGAATCACAATATTATCTGTTCATAATACATTCTTGAAGAATATGGCGTCTTGCTAGGTCGTAGCAAATGGCGTAACTGAAGGCTATGCTAAACTGTCGTCTCTGCAAATGAGAACGTCTGTAGACGGTGAACCATCGCTAGCAAAGTCAACTGTACAACTGGGGCGAGTGCTAGGGAGTCTCTCTAGACTAGACTTGCCGTGTGGCGGCGCTCGGTCTGCAATCACTGATAGTGGCGAAACGCGGGTCCGACGTATACTAACGGACCGCGGTCGATTTAAAGGCAACCACCTAGCAAGTGTGGTGTCTGGCGGTGACACCACACCCTTCTAGCGCAGCTCATTTTGAGGGTGCGCAATCAGCGCCCCCTGGGGAATGAATTTGGCATGGTATGTAATTTTGTCCACAAACTACAACTGTTTAAGGTTAGTGAGGGTAGGTATGTTTATGATCGCGTCGACGGTGATCGCGCTAGGCACGAAACCCATATGACTCACAATATGCTCTAGGTCAGGGGTTCCCAACGTAATTTTCTAGATGACCCCCTCATCGAGCATGATTGGTACCTTGTCATATCACAGTATGAAGTACCTAAAAAAAGCCAAATTAAGAGTCTTTTTATACGTTTTCTATTTTTGGGTACTTAGAAAAAGCATTGACATATTCACTATTGAAAAAATATTGAGCTTAAAACTTTTTCAATTTAGCCATCATTGTTATTAACTATTTGCCTCTATCTAATTCTAGTTTTACGCTAGAGTGTGCTAGTGTCAGTTGGCTCTAGGAAGATGCTAGACTCAGAAGTTCGCGTTCGCTAAAGCTCTGCTCACGCAGGAAGGGGCCAAAACTAAAAATCTGTTATCATACGAAATATATTTAATACAAATGGCTCTGAGCACTATGGGACTTAACATCTGAGGTCATCAGTCCCCTAGATCTTAGAACTACTTAAACCTAACTAACCTAAAAACATCACACACATCCATGCCCGAGGCAGGATTCGAACCTGCGACCGTAGCGGTCGCGCGGTTCCAGACTGTAGCGCCTAGAACCGCTCGGCCACACTGGCCGGCATATTTAATACATTTTTTATTCTAATAGCATCTTGCGGGGCCCTCTGGGATAGCTGGCGTACCCCTGGGGGTCCGCGGACCACCTGTTGGGGACCACTGCTCAAGGCATTACACTCCACTTTACCAAGTTAAACGATTTTTCTGGAGCTGTTTAAAGGTGAAATCAAGGTCCTAGTGGTGCTCCACAGGCGTAGACCTTTTAACAATATTATCGTCTAAGTAATTAACATGTTTCGGGATACCATGAATCAATTGTTCAGAATAATTTCTGATAATGGTGGGTACACGTGCAGCCTCAAACGGTAAGCGATAGTACCTGTGCAAGTCGAACGGCGCATTTAGCTCTGGCAACTGACGTAAGGCGTCATCAAACAGCGGCTGGAGATATGCATCTTTCAAATCGATCTTAGAATAATATAGCTCCCCTGCAACTTCAGTCAACAACTCCTCTGGCGAGGTGATGGTCAAAGATCACTAAAGAATGGGAATTGATAATGGACCTAACATCACTATAAAACAGGTTACCCCCCCCCCCCCCAAAAAAAAGTAGGTGGGTGAATAGGTATCGACCCTAGTTAAGAACAAGGACTTTTTGTGGAACATGGAATGTACGGGGATTGGAAGGAAAAACTGAGAATATAAATAAGGAAAGGTAAGTACTGAAAATGAATTATCGAAAGCAGGCTTTCCCAGTGTGTACTACTGAGGAAATCTTCTCTGGCTTCCATCTGGGTGGCTGCGTTCAAATTTCGCGACATTCCGCTGTCATTCTCATCATCTTCTAGCAAAGCATCTATGCTGCGCGGGCGTCCCATCTACATAGTCGTCTCTCCTCACGCTTTCCCCGGTGCGGAGGCCGATGGTGGTGGTGCGAGGTGCCGTGGCTGGAGCGCTGGACTCTCGGTTAAGCCCTCTTTAGACGGTGGACGAAAGTGCTCACGAAAGATTACAGTCTATTGAAGCGCTCCAAGCGTACTAGGTCAAAACTATAAACTCGTAAGAGATCTTGTCGCAGCACGTTTAAACGACAAACGCGAACACAGCATACCGATACCAGCATATCTGGCGCGACCCTTGTTTGTTCTTAAGTCTGTGGGGACGTACGGTAGTAGTACATTTACCGGAGATGAATACTGTACCGGAAAATTCAGCTGTAGCGACGGCTGCATTGGTATTGGCGTGCGTCAGTAGAAGGAGAGAACAAAGTCAAAGAAAAAATAGGTGCTGGATGCGACCGCCGCTTCAAAGAAGAGGAGAATAAAAATGTGATGCTTATAGCATGACAATGAGGAAATTAATGCCGGAGGATCCAAATGAATCTCGGAATTTTTTGTGGAATTATTTGTGGATGAATGCTGAATGCTTCAACAAACTATTCGCATTCGTTGAAGGAAGATTTCAGCATCGAAATACTCTGATGAGAGAGAGTTTTTCTCCAAGTCGTCAGGGATACAGCACGCGATTCACCTTCATATTCATATAATCAGAGTTTCATATACCCATTTCACGTAATTTTTAATTTGCAGACTTGCTGTTACACTGCTGTTTCTGGCAGCAGGAAAAACGTACGACAGCCTGGCTCCTTCAGTCTTGTCCAGAGTTGCGAAGCGTGTGCTGCTGCGCAAAGTCTCCGCGTACAGCTGAGCTGCTATTGTAGCGTCCCTTGCCGAAGTTATTTGATGTCCTCGCCCTTGTCTGACTGTCTAGCAGTCTTATCACAACTGATTCTTTGTTGACGCTCTCGCAAAAGCCACAAGTCCGGCATAAAATTTTTGCTCTTTTCGAATTCGAAACGTATGTCACTCATTTAGGCATTGTTCTGGCACTGGTGACTTGTCTTTATGCATAGCTTACGCATCTAATGTGTTTACAGTAGCGCTGGGAGATACAGCACTGTGTTTTCCCACTTGTAACGCCCCAAGGACAGAAAACCCCAATTAACGAACTTTATGAAAACTTAAAGTAGGGAAGTGAGTCATCTCGACAGTGACAACAACTATTGGTGATAAAAAAATAATTACACTGATAATGTTTGGATTAACAACTATAACACTTAAATACTGAGATTATCACACAAAAGAGGGGATAAAAGGAAAGGGTTGTCATGCATTACCTTTAAAACATCTATAGAATAAATTTAAATTCATATGAACGAAGGTTAAATCCAAGGAGGTAATTCGGTCAAAGATAACATTTACCGTGGGTGAGAATTGTAGCCGCATCGAAAAGGAAATTCAATGCGCCTAAAATGCTACTCGGATATGGGAATATTTAGTTAGTTGCTCTTGAATCACTATAGAGTACTATTGCGATAGTCTTCTGGATGCAAACGCTATTACATTGTTTCAGTTGCGAAAGTTCGATAGTTCGTGAGAGAGAAACTAAAGCCATACTGAGTCATTCGACTGAATAAAGTAATCTTTGCCGTTATCAACGCGACGGTGACTTTAATTGAGTGATAATGATTTACTGAACATAACCTTCGGACTGAAGAACAGTTGCGAACTTGATAGTAATGGATCAGTGACACGAAAACTATTCGTAGTCTTGAATAGGACACTATAATACAAAGTCATGAAGAAAAACCAATACGCCGTTCAATCAAATGTTGTTGTCCACGTCACGATTACTGGACTGGTGAGAAGTTAATCTCGAATGACATGTCGGTGTGTGTGCGTGATAGGGACAAACAATTAATTACAAAAAGATTAATAAACTATTAGTCAAGCGATAAATCAGATGTGTCTCCTACATGATTCAAGGAACAGTATTACGTATGCTCATACTAGTGATTGAGTCTATTAAACATTTTAAGTGACTGTGTGAAGACAGGAAAAACAGACAGTGAAAGGTGAGTAATATAAAAATCAGCATTACGGCGTGTTACAAGGACGTTACTTCAACATAAGTGATCTCTGGAGTTACGTTGGACCGTTGTTAATAATTGGACGTAGTAACGGCATAGCAAGGAAATACCTCGCTAAGGATGAGGTGAAAAACGACCGTAATGATGGGATTAAGAACCAAGATTTTACTGCTCAACGAAACTAACCGGGCATAAGATAAAAGATAAACAATGGATCATTTAACACAGCCTGATAAGACTGTTACGGACGAACAATTTAATAATTCTTAACTACGCGAGGAGCTGTGTTTTACGGGAGTTACAGGTGCTGTTCCACGTCATACTGACGGGGACGAACATCGTTACGAGTCGCTTCTCCTCCCGACGACGACGAGCGTCACATCAGTTGGCGCGAGGGTTGACGACGGCGTACTACCCATCGTTTGGCAATTCAACCCGCCGACGACAGCCGAGACAATGTGTGGAGCTCGACGAGTCTACGACTGCCACGTGAGGGTCAACGCTTCGCGACAGCGAGGTATCTACAGACGATGAATCGTTTACAGAGGCGCACAAAATTATTACTCCTAGTGTATCTGGTTCTGGAATTGGAAGTAATGTTATGGAACTGGATGATAATAACTGTGATTCCAAGGAGAAAGCAGGCAATGAATGCATGATGAATGTTGCACAGACCAGTTCAGGACATATAGATGTACTTCGTGGTATATTATCAAAGTTAAATATGTTGGGTGATTTAAATGGCTGGCTGGCTCTGAGAACTATGCGAATTAACTTCGGAGGTCATCAGTCGCCTAGAATTTAGAACTAATTAAACCTAACTAACCTAAGGACATCACACACATCCATGCCCGAGGCAGGATTCGAACCTGCGACCGTTGCGGTCGCTCGGTTCCAGACTGTAGCGCCTAGAACCGCACGGCCAATCCGGCCGGCAATTTAAATACTAAGTTAGTTGAACAACAAGCAACTTTAGCTGAACAACAAGCAACTTTAGCTGAAAAACAAGCAACTTTAAATACTAAATTCTCTGACCAAAACAAACTTCAAATACTAAATTCTCTGAACAGTGGGAGATGTTAGAAATAAGATTATCTGCCATCAATGCCAGGATAATGGAGCAGCAAGTATCCATCTATGCAAAATTTAGGGATGAACAACAGGCCTTAGAAAATAAATTTGCAGAATAACAGGCTAAAATGATCGCTGCTTGGGAGGACAGGTTTAGTCAACAACAAGTTGATGTGAATCATAAAATTAGTAATATAGAATCCAGATTACTTAGTCGAGAAAAGGGAGAAGTTAAAATTACTGGCCATGTAACAAAGATACAAGAAAGTGTTAGTTATTTTTCGGAACAGTTTGGGGTCATATCGTAAAGAGTTAACACTTTGACTGAAAATAATGTGGGTATTACCGAAAAAATAGAGGGATTAATTGGTCGTCCCAAGGAGTCAGAGAGCGTTTCATTAAGTAAAGTAGATACTTACATGTTAGATCAGAAATTCTTCCAATCCATATGTGGCATACAGCAAACCAGTGCCTACCAGTATTGGTTAGAAAGAGTCTTGGTTGCAGTTTTAGTTTTTTATTTTCAACTACGCGTTTCGCCTTATTTTGGCATCTTCAGGCTTTCTTAATTTGGTATTTCTTAGAAGGATCCTTTAGTCAGTGTAGCCAAAGGGCTTCGTCGAATATATCAGGCCAACATCGCCTACATCTACATCAACATCTACATTGATACTCCGCAAGCCACCCAACGGTGTGTGGCGGAGGGCACTTTACGTGCCACTGTCATTACCTCCCTTTCCTGTTCCAGTCGCGTATGGTTCGCGGGAAGAACGACTGTCTGAAAGCCTCCGTGCGCGCTCTAATTTCTCTAATTTTACATTCGTGATCTCCTCGGGAGGTATAAGTAGGGGGAAGCAATATATTCGATATCTCATCCAGAAACGCACCCTCTCCAAACCTGGCGAGCAAGCTACACCGCGATGCAGAGCGCCTCTCTTGCAGAGTCTGCCACTTGAGTTTATTAAACATCTCCGTAACGCTATCACGGTTACCAAATAACCCTGTGACGAAACGCGCCACTCTTCTTTGGATCTTCTCTATCTCCTCCGTCAGACCGATCTGGTACGGATCCCACACTGATGAGCAATACTCAAGTATAGGTCGAACGAGTGTTTTGTAAGCCACCCCCTTTGTTGATGGACTACATTTTCTAAGCACTCTCCCAATGAATCTCAACCCGGTACCCGCCTTACCAACAATTAATTTTATATGATCATTCCACTTCAAATCGTTCCGCACGCATACTCCCAGATATTTTACAGAAGTAACTACTACCAGTGTTTGTTCCGCTATCATATAATCATACAATAAAGGATCCTTCTTTCTATGTATTCGCAATACATTACATTTGTCTATGTTAAGGGTCAGTTGCCACTCCCTGCACCAAGTGCCTATCCGCTGCAGATCTTCCTGCATTTCGCTACAATTTTCTAATGCTGCAACTTCTCTGTATACTACAGCATCATCCGCGAAAAGCCGCATGGAACTTCCGACACTATCTACTAGGTCATTTATATATATTGTGAAAAGCAATGGTCCCATAACAGTCCCCTGTGGCGCGCCAGAGGTTACTTTAACGTCTGTAGACGTCTCTCCATTGATAACAACATGCTGTGTTCTGTTTGCTAAAAACTCTTCAATCCAGCCACACAGCTGGTCTGATATTCCGTAGGCTCTTACTTTGTTTATCAGGCGACAGTACGGAACTGTATCGAACGCCTTCCGGAAGTCAAGAAAAATAGCATCTACCTGGGAGCCTGTATCTAATATTTTCTGGGTCTCATGAACAAATAAAGCGAGTTGGGTCTCACACGATCGCTGTTTCCGGAATCCATGTTGATTCCTACATAGTAGATTCTGGGTTTCCAGAAATGACATGATACGCTAGCAAAAAACATGTTCTAAAATTCTACAACAGATCGACGTCAGAGATATAGGTCTATAGTTTTGCGCATCTGCTCGACGACCCTTCTTGAAGACTGGGACTATCTGTGCCCTTTTCCAATCATTTGGAACCCTCCGTTCCTCTAGAGACTTGCGGTACACGGCTGTTAGAAGGGGGGCAAGTTCTTCCGCGTCCTCTGTGTAGAATCGAATTGGTATCCCGTCAGGTCCAGTGGACTTTCCTCTATTGAGTGATTCCAGTTGCTTTTCTATTCCTTGGACACTTATTTCGATGTCAGCCATTTTTTTCGTTTGTGCGAGGATTTAGAGAAGGAACTGCAGTGCGGTCTTCCTCTGTGAAGCAGCTTTGGAAAAAGGTGTTTAGTATTTCAGCTTTACGCGTGTCATCCTCTGTTTCAATGCCATCATCATCCCGTAGTGTCTGGATATGCTGTTTCGAGCCACTTACTGATTTAACGTAAGACCAGAACTTCCTAGGATTTTCTGTCAAGTCGGTACATAGAATTTTACTTTCGAATTCAATGAACGCTTCACACATAGCCCTCCTTACGCTAACTTTGACATCGTTTAGCTTCTGTTTGTCTGAGAGGTTTTGGCTGCGTTTAAACTTGGAGTGGAGCTCTCTTTGCTTTCTCAGTAGTTTCCTAACTTTGTTGTTGTACCACGGTGGGTTTTTCCCGTCCCTCACAGTTTTACTCGGCACGTACCTGTCTAAAACGCATTTCGTTAAACTCAGTAAAAACATTTCTAGATGGACGCGAGTGACACCAAGATCTGCATAACGCGTTCCCGTTCACAGGAGCGAGTAACAGAATAAGAAACCAAGACTGTTTTTAACCAATACTGTTAGATCAGAGTAAGAAGCTAGAAGAGGATCTGTCTGAGAGGATGGAACATGAGGCTGTAGACGTTGATGCCAAGGTGAGATCTGCCATCGAGAACGCACAGAGACAAATACCGATAAATGGGTTATTATAAGAAACTTTTTTTTTGAAGAATTTAAACAGATAAAAAATGAAATTGTCGATGAGTGTGGTAAAGACTGCCCATCTTCCGAAGAATGATGCAGGGTGTGGGCTTTCAGACGTTTCACATCGTACACGTTAACGGCCATCTGTCCGATGCAGCATCAAACACGACTCATCTGAAAAGGCCACCTTTTAGCGCTCAGTGGACGACCACTTGCTTTATTGTCGAGCAAACTGCAGCCTTCGTCTCCGATGAACTGCAGTCAGCATTGGTGCATGAACCAGGCGCCTCCTGCAGAGGGCCATACACAGCAAAGTTCGCTGTACAGTCACTGAGGAGACGCTGTTGATAGCCGCTTCAACTGGGCGTTCGTTTTATCAACAGCTGCACGTCTACTCACCCGTATCCATCCCCGCAGCCGTCGTTCATCCCTTTCATCTACGGCTGGTGTCGCACCACAGCTGTCACGGCGCTGCTTTCGAATAGCGCCATTTTGCCTTGTGTGGCATACATTACCCACAGTGTTACGCGAATGACCTACAGACTTAGCCGTTTCGGAAATACTTGCGACCGAGCGAGGTGGCGCAGTGGTTAGACACTGGACTCGCATTCGGGAGGACAATGTTTCAATCCCGCGTCCGGCCATCCTGATTTAGGTTTTCCGTGATTTCCCTAAATCGCTCCAGGCAAATGCCGGGATGGTTCCTTTCAAAGGGCACGGCCGACTTCCTTCCCCGTCCTTCCCTAATCCGATGAGACCGATGACCTCGCTGTCTGGTCTCCTTCCCCGAAACAACCAACCAACCAACCAACCAAATACTTGCGCCATTGCCCCTAAAGCCAATGATTATGCCCCTTTCGACGTCAGATAGATCGTGAAACGTGTTCGCAGTTGCGAATATGGACACCTATCAGCTGTACGACTTAATGACGGCAATGAAAATTTCTGCCGGACCTCATCTCGAACCGCAGTTTCTCGATTATCGCCTTACCATTAGGCTATCCCATTACGTCTGTGTTCGCCGTAGTGCCTGCTCCTTCGGACATGCATGCATGTCCACAGGATCTTCTGAACAACACAAGCACTGCCATCGCTGAAACCAGGCAAGCGCCTTTCGGTTAAAATGTCTCCCCTGTGAGGGAGAATACATAATGGATTGACGGGTGCGGGCTGTAGAAACATGTTTGACCACTTACGGAAGTTTGGGCCAGACAGTGAGTCGTGCTCGTACAGCCTAAAGTAAGACGACTGCTCGCGATAATCCGGGTTCGAGTCTCGGTCCCGCACAAATTTTCTGTGTCGTCATTCGATTGCACAGTTGATGGCTTTTATAAATTCCATAACGACCATGGTCGCCACAGCTCCCGTTCCTTCGCGTATGCATGCATGTCCGAAAGAACTTGGATCGTACACCTGAACAATGTAGGCACTGCCTATCAGATAAATGGCAACGATTGCTCTGTTTTCTGCGTTCCCTTCTCCCCACACCCTCCCCTCGACAAGATTTCATACAACCTGCTAGTGACATAAACAACACGTGGAACATAACATTAGAATGGCTTGAAGATTGAAGTCTGCTTATCATATCAAAATTTCGGAATTATACGTGCACTAGCATTCACACTACACATTCCTACAAACAGAAAATAGAAGAAACTTCCCACACCAGATGGGTCTGTTCGCGGGAGAGAGCACATGGTTCTAACAGTCACCGGTTCAAGAACAAGTGCCGCTCAAACACGCAAGATAAATCTCATAAGTTTTCCGGGTAGCACGAAAGAACATTATCAAATCACCCTCGTGAATTTAATTTGTACGTTCAGCTCTAACGCGAGATATTATTACGTTGAGCTGAATCTTCTCATTCACAAGAAATGTACATGGGTCGGCGGACCACGTGTTATCAGTTCTCTCCGCAATTAACCTTCAACGAATAAAATTTACAGTAAGTACGCTTTACACACACACTTCACATTCACAAAGGAGATACCAGTTTAACTAAAACTAAGCATTACTTGGCAATGAGCGTCTGTTCACTACCAAGTGCAGTGAACAAAGACTTGTTTCAAATGTTCAGATGCGTGTGAAATCTTATGGGACTTAACTGCTAAGGTCATCAGCCCCTAAGTTTACACACTACTTAATCTAAATTATCCTAAGGACAAACACACATGCCCACGCCTGAGAGAGGACTCGAACCTCCGCCGGGACCAGCTGCACAGTCCATGACTGCTGCGCCCCACACCGCTCGGCTAATCCCGCGCGGCAAAGACTGGTTTGAAATTAGCTGCAAAAATAAATAACCTGCCGACCTCTCCTAACTGATCTGACTTTAAAAAACACCATGGAGTGTTGCACTAGCAGGGAAGCTGCTGGAGAATTTAGAGTGAAAATGATTGCCTCAACATTAGCTAACTACAAGAGCAATCACGCAGAGCGTCCGTACTCACCACAGTCCAAGCAGGAAACTGGCTAATCGTCTTTCCTCGTTCGGAATCCACTCACGGTGGCCGGAAGGCCTCAAGAGTGTCCGCACAGCGGCTACTTGCCAACCTAACAGGACCTGCAAACGGGCGGGGAACCTATGTCTCTCTGGTCCAGTGCAGTCACACTCTTCTCAATACAAGGCTTGGCTAAACTGCCTCCACACATTCATAGAACCCACAGCAGCATTCACACTTGCAGACAGTACTAAGAGTAATAATATTAAAGCCGACCGTTGTGGCCGAGCGGTTCTGGGCGCTTCAGTCTGGAACCGCACGACCACTACGATCGCAGATTCGAATCCCGCCTCGGGCACGGATGTGTGTGATGTCCTTAGGTTAGTTAAGTTTAAGTAATTCTAAGATCTAGGGGACTGATGACCTCGTATGTTTAGTCCCATAGTGCTCAGAGCCAATGAACCATCTGAGTACTATTAAAGTAATTACCTGTATTAAACATAATTCTGAGTACGAGTAGTTATATGATACTGATCTTCCTTGAGTGCCAGAAGGGCTCTCAGGTGTGTTAAGAGTAAAGAACTGTTGTGTCAATGCATGTAGTAGCTCCCATGGAGCTGTTACAATATTTAACACATTAAATCATTCGAAAAAAGACGTTTGGAGCCCCTTTATTTATTGGATGTCGATTCTGTAAGTAATGGGTGTCGGTCAGTGGGATTAATATAATAATAAAAATTTGTTGAGGGGAAAAAGAAAGTGTGAATTTTTGTGCGCGTCCTACAGGGTGAGTTAAGTTCGCCTGTACTCGGACTGCAGACAAGATACGTTGTTAAACGTTTCATGTGGAACTGCATGATGCGAATCCGCTTATCGTCGTTGTGTTAGGAGGACGGCAGCGTGGCCGCAAGCCTGCTCAGTGAGGCCCGTACGCGGCAGTACCGCAGCCTCCCCAGCTTCCACTGTGCGAGCCGACATAACAAGTGGTCGTCAGGGGGGCAGCATCGCGGGCCGCCATCGAGCGGTCCCCCTTAGCACCGCCCGGCCTGACGCATTCAACTTGCTCTCGCCTTTCCAGCAGCCACAGAATGGCGCCCATTACTCCCCGACTTAACAACTTCCGTCTGCTTCCTGGACGTCGACCAGAATAATGTACGCGAACCATCTGCATGTAGAAGGCACGGCTACGATATTTCACAATTTTTTACTCTAAACTTTCATTTGATGAGGCACTACCAGCACGTGATGCTCACCTGTTAGTATTCACATAGTGAGGATTACTGATTGAGGAACGCTCTGGATGGACTTCGGCCAAATTCCTTGGTCAATAAGGCTGCGAGAAAAGACCACGAGGTGCTCCGGACGCGGGCAGTTTGAGGACGAGGTACCAACGCTGCGCTCCCTTGGCTGCTGGATTCCAATCTGCTAGCACGGTCGTCTCCTGCACTCCCATACAATCCTCGGAACGTTGGCCGTAGCGGTTGCGTCTCAAGCAGATGTTTGCACCACGACACGCCCAGCTGTAACCAATTATCATACATAAAAGCATTCTGGGGTTTTTACCGTAATTTTCCTGATCATTATTTATAAACAACCCACTGTTGCGGATGCTCACGCTTCAACCAACTTCAGCCGTCCTGCACAATACTGTGCTGCGTGAGAGGTCGTAATTTAATTTTCTTGTAGCACAACCATATTTTCACTTTCTTTGTTACCAAATGTTTGTTGTTTGATGATGATGATGATGTTTGTCTTGTGAGGCGCTCAACTGCGTGGTCATCAGCGCTTGTACAAAGTTCCAATTTTTACACAGTCCACTCTTTTTACCCAATCCAATCTAGCCACTGTCATGAATGATGATGATGGTGAAATGGTTCAAATGGCTCTGACAACTATTGGACTTAACTTCTCAGGTCATCAGTCCCCCAGAACTTAGAACTACTTAAACCTAACTAACCTAAGGACAACACACACATCCATGCCCGAGGCAGGATTCGAAACTGCGACCGTAGCAGTCGCGCGGTTCCAGACTGTAGCACCTAGAACCGCTCGGCCACACGGGCCGGCGATGATGAAATGAGGACAACACAAACACCCAGTCCCTGGGCAGAGAGAATGTTTGTTGTTGTTGTCGTGGTCTTCAGTTTGGTCTGATGCAGCTCTCTACGATCTATCTTGTGCAAATCTCTTCATTTCTGCACAGGCACTACATAGACGACTTTGTATTCACGCAGACACAGCTTCAATGATCGGAGATAAAACTTCTTCAGCTGTGAGTACTTTATTTACAATCACGACCGGTTTCGCAGTATTACAATTTTATCATCAGGTGCAATGTCCTCCCCTGGTAGCTAAGTGGTCAGCTCGACAGAATGTCATACCTAACGGCCCGGGTTCGATTCCCGGCTGGGTTGCAGTTTTTCTCCGCTCAGGGACTGGGTGTTGTGTCGTCTTTACCATGATTTCCCGCCATCGACACGCAAGTCGCCGCAGTGGCGTCAACTCGAAAGACTTGCACCAGGCGACCGGTCTACCCGATGGGAGGTCCTAGCCACACGGCATTTCCATCGGGTGCAATAAAATCAAGTCATGCTCTGTTCAAGTTGGATGACCCTGCGTTCATAGTCAGCCATTTTTCGCTAAGTAGTGAATATCAATTGTAATACAACATAAAACAACGTAGAACGCTCCCGAGATATCCTCCCGCGATGCCACGAGTATTGTAGGCATACCTGGTGCGCTAAGGGGTCTTCGTATAAAGAACAAGTGATCAAAAACCAGATACATACGACCATCTATGGGGGATTACGTAAAATTAATCAGCACTGGTCGCTCTTTTACAACCGCGACCGAGAGACGGGTGCTGATTAATATTACATAATCCCATAATGATCATACGCGGCTGGTTTTTGAGCACTTTTTCCGTATACAAGGACTCTTAAGCTCACCAGGTACTGGTACTCCTGGTATCAAGGGAACGTATCATGGGAGTGGTCTAAGAATATGTTGTTTTATACTGTAGTCCGCTACATTGCGAAAAACTGGCGACTATGAAAGCTCTGTCGTATCACTTTCTTTTGTGATCAGAATATGACTTGGTATTTTTGCAATTGATGATGCAGCTATAATGCTGCGATACCGGTTGTTCTTATACATACAAGCATTACAACCTACGCCCCGCTGAACCTGCTTGAAGTCTTGGTCTCCCTGTGAAATTACGAGAGTCTGCATCACGGTACAAGAAGCAGGAGAGTGGGCGATGGATCGCTGACGCACCCCGTGTAACATCCACGTCATAAATTTTTGGCTACGAGAGGAAATTATGCCTGTAACAGTTATAAACATTAGGTATTCTACGTATGAAAAAACAATGAAAACTTACAAATATTAATTATTCATATAATATTCTATGATGTAATTAGACATATCGATGTGTATCATACAAAGACAATGATAATTGTAAATTCCTTTTATGATCTGCGATTGTCTTCCTTTGTTTTTTACCTTTTTGTTGGATGGCTTTTGTAGATTGCGGACGCGTATCAAACTGAGGTCTGTGACGAAACTTTAATTATTTGTTAATTATTACTTGAAAATAGAGTTCATTATTATTATAAATATGAGTGAATAATTATTTGCATCTTTAATTCCGCTCTCAGTAAGCATTATCTGTGTTAATTATTTCTTTCCGCTGCAAGGAGCGCAGCCATTGATGATAGCGATTTGTATCGCGTTTTTGTCTGTGTTTTCCTTAGAAACAAATCAAATGTTTGCTTGATGAAGTCTAAATAGTGCACAATACGAAATTAGATTTTATAGCGTTTGATAAGCATTTTAAATATTTACTTATTTGCTCTAACAATAGAAAGTCTCTATCAATTATCTGCCGCCATCTTAACAATTATCTCAGCGGCAAATTCAAATTTAAATTACGCAATTCTGCGGAATAAATGCCGAAGGTAATACAAATGTGTAAAAATAAATGTGCACCGGTGGCCCCGAACTCATTTTATATGAAAATAATCCGAATCAGATTGGTTCTTTAAAAACAGTGCTCAATGCACAATCGTTATAACAAACTTTCCTAGCTGATGTATGGAGCCGAAATTAATTACGCACGACTTGCGAAGAATATTGTTTCAGGTAACATACGTCAGTGTTGTGCGCGGCTGATATTCGGTGGTTTTAATGATCATTTTGCTGAAGATAACTGCTTCCATCTTAATCAATAGTTGTAAGGTATCTGTTGTATGAACTGTGACTTAGTGACACATACACAACTTACAGACAACACTTTAACACGACGTTAACTTGGAGTTCTTTAGCAACTTGATCGAATCATTAGCCTGGAGAAAAATTATTTAGTAATTACTCAATGTAATAAAATAAGATTATCATTTACATTTACAAATTAGTTAAATACCAAACCACTGAATAACACAGCGAACGCGTACTCCTGGTATCAAGGGAACGTATCATGAGAGTGTTCTACGAATATGTTGTTTTATACTATTTTATAACTGTCATCCGCTACATTGTGAAAAACTGGCGACTATGAACGCTCTGTCGTATCACTTTCTTTTGTGATCAGAATATGACCCGATTTAATTGAACTTGTTGATGCAGCTATAATGCTGCGAAACCGGTTATTCTTATACATACAAGCATTACAACTTACTCCCCGCTGAACCTGCTTGCAGTCTTGGTCTCCCTGTGAAGAAATTATGAGAGACTGGATCATGGTACAAGAAGCAGGAGAGTGGTCGATGGATCGCTGACGCACCCCGGATGAGAGGCAGCTGGCTGGCTAGAGTGAGATATGCGAGGAATGCAACCAGACAGCGGCTGAGACACGGATTATCGGTTTTTTCCCTCGACTGGAGGGGGAAGGAGATCAATGGAGACTAAAGACCGTTGCAATAAAAAGACGAATATTACTATGATGAAATCTTCTTGTGGAATCAGCAAAGTGGTTGCATTCGTCTTGTTGCAACGTTTCTATGAATGTCGTATCCATCATCTGTAGTGTGGCCATGTCATTTTGATTTTTTATGTCATGGATGCGAACGTCACAGGGAGCGCAAGTTACGTTACTGTTAAAGAATCTTTGGTCTTCTCATGGCACAGTCTTTGCCCCTGTGCAGTCCATAACATTCTTAGGCCGTGTCCTACGTGAGCGACAGAAGCGAGTGACAGCGTGCGACAGCTTCAGGTGACAAAATACAACCGCAGCTGTAGTTACGGAAGCGACACCTGTGTCGCTGCCTGTCTCCCGCTGCAACTGGTGATATTTGCATTCAAACGTGTCTGAATCTTATCACTGCAGCACGCGCAACACAGAGCGACAGCCACGTGTCTTCGCGGCAAACCAGTGGAGCAGACGCGACAGCAGGTATGAATTACTTAACATCCGATTTTAAGAAAACTATTCGGTGTCTGAAACTATAGCCTGATATCCTTAAACGATAAAGGTTAGAATTTATTTTTGTTATTCATTATAGTTACTGTGCTGCACGAAATTGAATACATGGTTGCACGAAATTCTTAAGAATTTGCAGAGGTAAAATCACATTGTGTAGACTTTCCATACAGTTCATTTAAAAATGGCTCTGAGCACTATGGGACTTAACTTCTGTGGTCATCAGTCCCCTAGAACGTAGAACTACTTAAACCTAACTAACCTAAGGACATCACAACACATCCATGCCCGAGGCAGGATTCTAACCTGCGACCGTAGCGTAGTTAATTTAAGGCCATACATTATTGCATATGAAATGAAACCAGTATATCTAAATTGTATTTAAAGTTGAGACCGGAATGATATCTCTTTTCATTCTTGAGATATTGGTTATTATATCCGCGGACGGGTCGGTCGCGTGAGCAGAGCGAAAACAAGACTCCCTATAACTTACACCATGAGGTTTTGTCAAAATTTTCATAGCCAAACAAAGGGAGGGAAACAGGTAAACGGGGTACCAAAGTGATTAGCATGAAGTCTAGTTTGACATGAAAATATTTAACTGCTTGAAAGTAATCAGGGTAATGAATGAAAACTTAATAAGCTGAGGAAAAATTGAAATATTTCACGAAAAGCTGCTGTAAATGAAATGTCAAAAATGTCATATGTTGAAGATGTAGCTATTTTGCACATAAATAGATGCATTGGTGTGGTATTTAAATGTCAAAAAGGCCTCCTTCGAATCAAGTACGTTAAGAAGGCAAACGAGGAGTCAGTGAGATCATGCATTCTGAATAAAACTTGAAATTCAGAAATGGAAGAAATCAGTCAAATATTTTATGAAATGTGTAAAAAATACAAGTAGATCATAGAAACGTTCTACATGCCTTTGAATGATGCTCGACTCAAAATGAGGTGCACCAAACGTTTCCCTAATATTTTTTTATTTCATCTTTTTAGACAAATCATTACACAAAACATTTGACTTTCTTTTCAAAAATTTTGTAAGCTTTCTTTTACAGACTATTTAGAGTAATTGAAATGCCTGGCCTTAACACTGACTGCCGATGAATTATGTTCGCAACATCAAATATCTAAAATTTCATGGTTCATTGTAATTTATTAGGAATTAAATGTGTGTGATATACCGGGATAGGTGTGAAGATCAAGCTCTTTCGCAAGACCTTAAAAATACACTTAGCGATGCAATGTAAACAGTATACAGAAAACTTAGTAAAAGAATCGTAACTGAGTCATACTTAAGAACTGCTAGGAATCGAACTCTAGCCATTTTCCTCACACATATTTGTGAACTGGATGGGCTACCCCTACACCACAGCTAGCTGTTATTCACTGGCACCAATCACTGTGCTTATGTTTGTATTTCCTGTAGTTAGTCATGTAATAGTCATTCCTCCATATTTGTTGTCTATTAAAAGTTCTTGATCATGTAAAAAAAAAACATACATATTTAATTTATTGTTGAGATAGCCGAATGCTCCTCTGCTCATTCACGTGTATTCGAAGAACTTGTCTGGTGTTCTTCGTAGTTGACGATACTTATGAAATTCTCCATGGAGATTCTCCCCTTTCTAAATTTCGTGCACAGCATTCATTTTCGCTTTATTTTAATTAAACGTAATTCTGTAGCCTTCTGCAGTTTAGGGACGCCCACGTATAGAAACAGCTGGTTTTCTCTAAGCAGCCATCTTGTAGCGCGACAAGATCGTTCGCATGCAGGACACCCAAGGTTTTCGCCCGATGTTGCTACTTGTCGCTGGAGTGTCGCGTATCAGGAAGTCGCTCGCTGTCGCTCGCTTGTGTCGCTCACATAAAACACGGCCTAAGTTGAGATGTGGTAGGTATGGACGTATTCTGTAGCGCTGTGCTATATTTTGATGCTATCTCTTAGAAGAAGAAAGACTGATTGTAGACAACAGCAAGAATGAGCATGATGTATGTACTGGAAGGCGAAAAGAATATAAATTTTGAATAATGTTATTATTTTTGAGGAGAAGAAGTTTGAGGTAAGACGGCAGCAATGTTAGCTAGTTAACTTGCTCGGAGCTGAGAGAAAGACCACTCCACTTCCGATTTTCATAGAAATTCTCTGTTAATAATGGACCCTCGTTAAAATATTGTTTACTTTGACAAACTGCCTATTCGCTTCTGTCTCGGGTTCAAAAAACTGGCTCTGAGCACAATGGGACTTAACATCTGTGGTCATCAGTCCCCTAGAACTTAGAACTACTTAAACCGAACTAACCTAAGGACATCACACACATCCATGCCCAAGGCAGGATTCGAACCTGCGACCGTAGCGGTCACGCAGTTCCAGACTGAAGCACCTAGAACCTCACGGCCACACCGGCCGGCGTGTGCATCGGGTTCTTCGGCCGACGTTCATCTGATGATTGTTCCGACGTTTCACCAGCACGAGTGGCTGGCACTGTCAAAGTTTCATCCTCCATTGAAGGTGGTGGACTGGAGCAGAGCTCGCGGTAGCAGACTATATGTACCAGGCGCGCCAACGTCCGAGGGCTTCTTCGCGGTCATTTCCGGTGCGGTTCTCCTCTTGCTACCTGCGACGGTCGTTCGCTGCAGCACAGGAAGCCAGGGTTCTTGAGACTTTCGTCTTTCATGTTGAAGCTGTTCTCCTGTCTGTGTATTTCCACAGCTTCTCTGAACAAGCGGGTGTGATAGTTCTTCTCTACAGCCAGAACTTCCGTGTCGGCGAATTGTACAACGTGGTCGGTCTCACACAGCGCGTGCTCTGCCACGGCCGATTTCTACACCTGCCCCAACCCGCGATGTCGTTTATGTTCTGTAATCCTGGTGCTGATCGATTCCAACATAAACTTCTCCGCATCTGCATGGTATGCGGTATGTCAATGGCATTGCAAGTGGGTCCCTTTTCTCCATTGCCTATCTGAGACACTCTTTGATTTTCTTAGTCGGTTTGTAAATGGTCTGTACACCATGTTTGCGCAATATACGGACGATTCTGTCCGTCACTCTGGAAACGTATGGCAGAAACGCCATACCCGACATTTCTTTCTCTGATTTCTCACTTCGCCGTGTGTCGGGCTCTGTTATACTTCTAATATCACTTATGGAGTTCCCGTCGCTCCTCAGAGCACTTTCCAAGTCTTGTATTTCACGTATGAGGTGCTGTGGCTCACATATTCGTCTTGCCCGCGTTACGAGCGTCTTAATCATCCCTCTTTTCTGGCTCGGGAAGTGATTTGATAGTTCGTGCAGGTATCGGTCCGAATGTGTCGGTTTTCGATACACGCTGTGTCCCAAGTCTTCACCATCCCTTGTGATCAGCACATCTAGAAAAGGTAGCTTTTTGTCCTTCTCTACTTCACAGTAAATTTTATCTTGGCATGAAGACTGTTCAAGTGTCTTAGGAAGTCACCGAGCTAATCCTCACCATGGCTCCTCATGACGAAGGTATCGACGTATCTGTACCACACTTAAGGTTTACAAGGTGCTAAGTCCAGTGCCTGTCCTTTGTAGTGTTCCATGAAGAAGCTGGCCATCACTGGACTAAGAGGACTACCAATGGCTACGCCTTCCAGCTGTTTGTAGTAGTTGCCATTCCACGTGAAACAGCTCGTGGCGAGACATGCATGAAAGTGCTTTGTGATATCTTGCGGGAAGAGGGAACCGATGTGCTCCAGAGAGTCCCTGAGTGGCATTTTTGTAAACAAAGAAACAACATCATAGCTAACCAGGATGCCGTTCGGCGAAAGTTTTGGTTTCTTCAGCTTGTCAATGAAATGTCCTAAGTCATTTATGTATGTGTCAGTCTTCCCCACGTGTAGGTGGAGCAGAGAGGCCAAGTGTTTTGCCAGTTTATACGTCGGTGATCGAGGAGCGCTAACAGTCGGTCTTAGTGGAACGTTTATCTTACGGATTTTAGGCAATCCGTACAGCCGAGGTGGTAGGGCCTCCGTGTTGCGCAGGTTCCTCTGTATGTCCGTCGGCAGAGAAGATGTCTTGAATAGTCGACTCGTATTCCGGTTGATACGCTGCGTCGGATCTGCGCTTAGATTTCGGTACGTAGTCGGATCTAATAGGCATCCTGGCTTCCTGTGCTGCAGCGAACGACCGTCGCATGTAGCAAGAGAACCGCACCCGAAATGACCGCGAAGATGCCCTCGGACGTTGGCGCGCCAGGTACATACAGTCTGCTAGCGCGAGCTCTACTCCAGTCCACCACGCTCAATGGAGGGTGAAACTTTGACAGTGCCAGCCACTCGTGCTTCTGAAACGTCGGAACTATCATCAGACGAACGTTGCCCGAAGAATCCGAGACAGAAGCTTACAGGCAGTTTGTCAACATGTGGCCACGAAAGCCTTAATTTTATATTGTTCACTTTATTAAGTATACTATTGTCGAGATCAGTGTTATGTATGGAGATTACGCGAATTTATACTCTCTCTTTTTGAATACGTACTTCATTCTATAATTGTTGTCGTGGATTATCATTTCGTAGGAATAATTACTCTCCCCACATCACTGTTTATCATTACGCATTACCATATGCAACAGTTTGTATATGTAATTAGAAACAGAGACTTAGCTTAGCAGTTGCCTGCTTGCTGTTTGCTTTTGTGTTTTCGAGAAATCTGAAACAACGTTGTGGAGACGCGAGGTAAGTGGAAATCATGGTTAGGACTAGATAACTGTTTTACTTCCGTTGCTTATTTAAAATAGACAAGTTACATTCAGGCCAGCTACAGTTCATCTCAAATTAGGTCCTATTTAGTCAAAGGTTAGCATAGTCTAAGTTGGATGTTAGTTTGTGGGAACGAAGTTTTGGTAATACTTAGACTTTCATAGAATGGGATGTAAAGTAGGGCTAAATTTCTTACAGGAACAAATACAGTATGGAGTCTCATATATGTTGACCCTTTTGCCAGGGTATTTCTTTGGTTCTTTTGGTAATACATGGTCAGATAGTGTTGGATTTCTCTCAGGAAAAATACGGCTGGGCTAATTTTACTAATATTGTACTTACTTTTCAGGCAATTCATTTAAAATTCTGTATTCAGTTTGTGAGGTTTTGTGTCGTGTGACGATTATCTGTTATATTATTACGTAAAATAGTTGTCATAATAGTACGTAAATAATTCCAATCCCAAAGAAAGCAGGTGTTGACAGATGTGAAAATTACCGAACTATCAGTTTAATAAGTCACAGCTGCAAAATACTAACACGAATTCTTTACAGACGAATGGAAAAACTAGTAGAAGCCAACCTCGGGGAAGATCAGTTTGGATTCCGTAGAAACACTGGAACACGTGAGGCAATACTGACCTTACGACTTATCTTAGAAGAAAGATTAAGGAAAGGCAAACCTACGTTTCTAGCATTTGTAGACTTAGAGAAAGCTTTTGACAATGTTGACTGGAATACTCTCTTCCAAATTCTAAAGGTGGCAGGGGTAAAATACAGGTAGCGAAAGGCTATTTACAATTTGTACAGAAACCAGATGGCAGTTATAAGAGTCGAGAGACATGAAAGGGAAGCAGTGGTTGGAAAGGGAGTAAGACAGGGTTGTAGCCTCTCCCCGATGTTGTTCAATCTGTATATTGAGCAAGCAGTAAAGGAAACAAAAGAAAAATTCGGAGTAGGTATTAAAATTCATGGAGAAGAAATAAAAACTTTGAGGTTCACCGACGACATTGTAATTCTGTCAGAGACAGCAAAGGACTTGGAAGAGCAGTTGAATGGAATGGACAGTGTCTTGAAAGGAGGATATAAGATGAACATCAACAAAAGCAAAACAAGTATAATGGAATGTAGTCTAATTAAGTCGGGTGATGCTGAGGGAATTAGATTAGGAAATGAGACACTTAAAGTAGTAAAGGAGTTTTGCTATTTGGGGAGCAAAATAACTGATGATGGTCGAAGTAGAGAGGATATAAAATGTAGGCTGGCAATGGCAAGGAAAGCGTTTCTGAAGAAGAGAAATTTGTTAACATCCAGTATTGATTTAAGTGTCATGAAGTCATTTCCGAAAGTATTCGTATGGAGTGTAGCCATGTATGGAAGTGAAACATGGACGATAAATAGTTTGGACAAGAAGGGAATAGAAGCTTTCGAAATGTGGTGCTACAGAAGAATGCTGAAGATTAGATGGGTAGATCACATAACTAATGAGGAAGCATTGAATAGGATTGGGGAGAAGAGAAGTTTGTGGCACAACTTGGCCAGAAGAAGGGATCGGTTGGTAGGACATGTTCTGAGGCATCAAGGGATCACCAATTTAGTGTTGGAGGGCAGCGTGGAGGGTAAAAATCGTAGAGGGAGACCAAGAGATGAATACACTAAGCATATTCAGAAGGATGTAGGTTGCAGTAGGTACTGGGAGATGAAAAAGCTTGCACAGGATAGAGGAGCATGGAGAGCTGCATCAAACCAGTCTCAGGACTGAAGACCACAACAACAACAACAATAGTACGTACTACAGGTTGTGTGTGGATTTCTTTCATTGTTGTGTATCTGCGTGCACGATAGTAAAGTTTTGTTTTGGTTTGTTTGGTCGTTGTAACAATTCTTTTTTTCTAAGAAATATTGTATGATAATGTTCGATACAACAGAAAAATATGAAAATTCGTCGTAGTACAAGACAACATATGGTGTTGCACAATAACGAGTCGCTACAGGATGAGATAAATCACCTTCAGCAATTAGAAAATACGAATATTTTACATGAGACTGCAGGAAACTGGGCAGATCCACAATTATTAAGCAGTTTAGCGAATATTAGTGCAACAAACAAACGATGGGTAGTAAACAAGTGAATTCTGAAGTTGAGTCGGTTGGTGGAAAGTCGTCACAGTCTAGCGAATGCGTACAAAAGTTACTATAGTCGAGCGAAACTTTACAACTGGTAATAGACTCAAAGAACCAGGTTTTGCGTTAGTGTCGTGTGAACGAACACAACACACATCACTTTCAGTGAACAATTATGAAGCACCACACTGCGCCAATCCGACAAAATTTGTAGAATGAATGCTCCAGATGCTTAAAGAAACACAAAATGAACTGAGTAAGAGAAACGAGTTACAGGTATAAACTAGTAAATCACATAGAGAAGAAATTAAAAATTATCTTCAATAAGCAATTTTGCAACTAGATTGCGTGACCTTGAAACAGACCACAAAAACTTGAAAAGAAGTCAGCGTAATGACAAGGACGAACTGTTAGCTAAAACTCACGCTGTAGTTCCGGGTGCGATAGTTACACAGATAAAAGAGCATAACGAACATTTCATAAATTTTACAAAAAAACGACGAGAAAATGAATCGAGAAAATATGCGTTATAAGAACACTATTAATGAGAAAGTCGAGAGTCTCGAAAGAAAGCTTAACCACGACGACGGAAAGACGAATTTCACCATGTACGTTCATATTCAGCAAAAATTTGGCGACCATACAAATTTATCGCTTTTAGGCGATTTTACACGAGAGTAGTACTATTCACCCAGCTACGACAATGAATAATCTATGTGGCGCAATAGAGAAAATCTGGTTGACACAGGGGATTAGAAAGAATTTCTGACAGTGCGTAAATTCAAAGTTTTGAGGATTTATAGTAACGAAGTTCATTCCCAAGCCAGGACTGATCAGTACCTATATTCTTTAGCACCAAATTGGCCACTTGAACACAAATTAGGAACCTGCAGTAAGAACGCGCTTAATCGTGAGAGCCTGCCAAAGTGTTAAGTGATTTCTTTTTAGTATTTGTGTCAGCCAACTGGTGGCAGCCCACACAAGATCCAGTAAAACGTAGTGTTATAATGTTACGGAATTTGAACAGTCTCAATTCTCGAGCCCAGAAAAATACTTTGAAGACATGGTACGCAGAAATCAGTAGTTATCAAAGCCTTACAGTCCATCGGAGCTAATTCGCAGCTGTTTTAAAAAGTTACATACACTTCTGAGACATGTAATTTTGGCCAGCAGATGTAAAGATGACTTAGAAGCATTTCCAACATTACTCCAGGAAACATTACTTCAGGAATAGGAATTGGACAGTGACAATTAATTAAAAGACACAGGGAGTATGACACGCATGACGCTTTTGTACCGCGTGAAAACAAGAGTTATGGAAACTCGAATAACAAACGCAGCCACAGAAACAGTTACAGATGGGACAACGTACATCGTCCGTATGATTCGCAGTTCTCGCAGTTCGATAGTGATTATTGCCATATTAATAATTTCCGGAGCTCTGACCGTGAACATAATAACAGTCATTACGGTAATGACGGTAGGTGTAAATACGACTGCCGTAACAACCAAATGAGTCTAAGACAGTACTGTTAATTGGATGGTAATCATCCAAATATTCATGGGCACAATCCAGGTAGATCATAGCCACAAAATACGTGGCACTCCAACGGCTACACAAATAGCAACCAATACAGTCACAGTAATGAACGTCATAACTTAACAGTGGCAAAATTCTCGCGTCAGATGAAACAGTTGCAGCTGGGTCACCAAATGTAAGAGATAATCAACGACGAGGAAACAGTACCACAGTTGAAGCTACTATATCACCAAATGCAAGAGATAATCAATGACGAGGAAGCAATACTAGACAATGACTAGCGACTGTGGCAACAAACAATACTGTGGCTCACACAAAACACGCCGCTGCTGAAACTTTGAACTTCGTGCGTTTTGAAGACATTTTACTAGAAGAGACTGGTGACAAACAAAACTCTGTAGGTCACACAACAATAAACATGTCAGTAGGTAACACTACACTTTCTGCGGTCCTTGACACAGGTACCCTTACGTCTGTCGTCAGTGACACTGCGTTCTACAAATGCATAACAACAACAGTGTCCGACTTTATCTTTTAGAAAGATTAAAATACTAGGAGTGATTTCTGGAAAAAGTGTTGACGTCAAGCATCAAGCCTAATTAGATTTTTTGGCTCAAGGCTATAAATTTGCGATGAATTTCTTGATTGTTCCTCTCTTACCCACTGAAATACTCGTAGTATTAGGAGCAGATTTTCTCAACAAATATAAAACTGTTTTGAATTTCAATGACGCTGACGTAGGAATGGACGTGGAGGGTAAGTCTTTCATTAACGTTTCAAGACTGGATATCGAAACAAGAAGAATAAAAAATTGTTCATGTTTTTTGACAGATGATGCAAGCTAATTCCATATGATTGTTTTCGTAATGCGACATTCTGCGCATACATTTAATTTTTTTACACATCGCGCAGGGACTATTAAGGATTTTCAATACAAATTCCGGGTAAGAGAGCAAAATAGGTTTTGCGTTGAACCATACATCATTCCAACTTGGTACAGAGTAAAAGTAAAGGCAGAAATTCTGTCTGTGCTAGAACATGGAATCGTAGAACCTGCAGTCAGTTCATATAACAGCCCGTTACTTATTGTGAAGAAGAAAGATGGCTCGATCAGACTTGTATTAGATTCTACACAGATAAACACTATTATTTCTACAGTAACAGACGGACCACAAAGCGTTAGAAGAACTCTTGCGAAATTTTTATGGTGTGCAAATTTTGTCTTCTGTAGACCTCCTGCCGGCCGGTGTGGCCGTGCGGTTCTAGGCGCTTCAGTCTGGAACCGCGTGACCGCTACGGTCGCAGGTTCGAATCCTGCCTCGGGCATGGGTATATGTGATGCCCTTAGGTTAGTTAGGTTTAAGTAGTTCTAAGTTCTAGGGAACTGATGACCACAGATGTTAAGTCCCATAGTGCTCAGAGCCATTTGTAGACTTCCGCGTAAGCTTTTGGTAATTAGTTACACCGTGATTGTAGAAAATATACTGCTTTCTTATGTTTTGGCGTGTGCTACCAGTTTCGTAAATTACCTTTTGGGCCTCAACATCTCGTCAGCTGCCTTTACTCTAGGTTTGAAAGCCATTTTACCTGACTGCTTGAAAAATACTTAATATCATATGTTGATGATATTCTTACAGCAGAAAAATCTTGGTCACATCATAACCCTATTTTGAGAAGCTCATTGCACATTTTTGAAGATTTGGGAATTACTGTCAGTTTAGAAAAATAAGAGTTTAGAAAAATCAGAGTATATAAAAACAAGTCTAAAGTTTCTTGGTCGTATAATTTCATTTGGAGGTATTGAAAAATACCCAGAGAAATTGAAGCTGTTAGATCAATCCCCTCTGCTAACCATAGAACGTCAAATACGAAGTTTCCTTGGTTTAGTAAATTTTTATCGCTGTCTTTTTAAGAATGAAAATTCTTGCCACTCCTAAATTATGTTTACTTACTGGAAAAAACACCATATAGCACTGGGACGAACAAGGACAGAGTTTCAGAGTTTGAAGCTGCACATTTTAATGCTGCAATACTCGCTCGTCCTAATTTATCACGAGAGTTTTGCTTATCAACGGTCTCTTTAAAAATTGGGGTTGGCACTCATCTATTCCCAGAAATTGGAGAGAATTCTCTGTGCAGAGACGTATAGACTTTTCCAGTCGTGTCTTGTCTAAATCGGGAAGGAATTATTCTGTAACCGAGCTGGAAGCACTGGCAATTATTTGGGCGTTTTCTAAACTTCTTAACTGGGAAACATACTAAGGTGTACACTGATTATCGAGCACTCCGATTTTTAATGTCATCTAAACTAAACCATGATCATTTGAAACGATGAGCTTTGTATTTACAAGAGTTCACTGTACTGGTACTCAGCGTGCTATAGCGGATACTTTACCACGTGATGCTACCTTGTATTGGTTTTGTCAAGAATACTTCTGAAAATGATTTGGGGAAAAACTTCGGCTTGTTGTATATACGAGAGTGAGCCTCTGAAAACCTTATCTCCTCTTCTTTACGAGATGTAGCGCAAGGACGGGATAAAGACCCTGGAAAGATCACAAATGTCGTCGGTATGACAAAACAAACACTGCAATAAGAGAGTTTTATTTTGTACTTAATAACGTTGTTTTCAAAAGATGTACAGCCAGTGACTCTCTTGGGTTGTGTGCATACCCGATGATTTTGTAAAAAAGCTTATTTGGTATACACTTCCCAGCTATGCTCACTTTGGTCCGAAAAAGTGATTTCATAAACTTCGCACCACTTGTTACTTTAATTACGTGCAGAAAACGATACAGAAAGTTCTAGTAAAATGCAAATTGTGTCAGAAAGCCAAGCCATTAACCATTACACATCGAGCACCATTATTTCCTATAATTCCTTTTAAACTAAAGAATTTGGCTGAAGTACACCTGTTTGGACCTCTTGTCAGATCACTCAATGGATTCTTTATTTTTGTTGCTATTGAAGTGACTTCAAAATTCGTTTCATTCACTCCTTTACGAAAAGATACTGCCAAAACAGTATCCAAAGCCTTTATCAATAATTTCCTGCCAGAAGCTGTCACATTCGTAAAGTCATTTCCGACAACGGTCTACAATTTCTCTCAAATATTTGGTTACGCACTTTACGACGTCATAACATTAAACCCGCTTGTATTTCACTCAATTAGCCTCAGTCCAATTATGCGAGAATTTCTTACAAGCTGTGCAGAATATATTGCCATCGTCAACACCAGACTTGAGACAAACACATTCACATATGCCAAGAGTTTTTCAGTGAATTACCATCGATTCTACATCGTTATCTTCTTTACTTGTACTCAAAAATCAACAATCACCAGTTTGTATCAGGGCGTTAATACCATTTCCAGCTTAAAAAAAAATACATCATAAGGAAGCAGTAGATATAGCGCTGAACAACATCAAAAAGGTTGTACAAAGAGGAAAGATGTTGCAGCAGGGAGAAGTGAACATTAGAAAAGCTATAGGCCCGCCAAAAAATTCTGGTTAAATCTCACTCTTCATCTTGTAGTGGCAAACATCTTATTCACAAATTCTTTCCTGTATGTAAATGACCTTACAGGATTCATTGAATTGTACACGGGGATGTTGTGGAATTTGATACTATTCTGACACGTAAGAGCAAGGACTTGATAAAATTAAATATAAAATAAAATATTTTAGAAACAGGTGACATGTAGTTCTATCATATAGGTGCCAGTCTGTCATAGACAGTTTTTATGCCATGTGGATCATTTCGTGTTTATAAGCGCAGAAGGTAAGTTTTTGAAAATACGTGGCTGGGTGACAAAAGTGAATGAAGGTATCGTGACTTAACACAGTTATTTCCTTGATGTGGAGTTTATAATTATCTGACACAAATTTCTTCTCATTGGAACAACACAATATGTAATAGTTATACTTCACAATAATTAGAGAAGTGTATATTTTTGCCTCCATTTATGTACATAGAATACTTTCCAAAGATGTGACTCAGCATTGACTGATACTCTGTACTGTGACACACTCTTTTAGCATGTGGTACCTCATTGAACATTTTGTAATTTGTATTTGTGGTAGTGTCTATTTTTTGTTTATACTGATGACTGGCGTTGTTTCAAAAAACGGTTCAAATGGCTCTGAGCTCTATGGGACTTAACATCTGAAGTCATCAGTCTCCTAGATCTTAGAACTCCTTAAACCTAACTAACCTAAGGACATCACACACATCCATGCCCGAGGCAGTCATTTGAACCATTTGACCCATGACTAATCTGTAAACATGCTGCAATGTCATTCAGTGTCACTCAGTGGTTTTCTATCACTATCGCTTCAAGTGCTGCAATGTTCTGTGGAGTCACAACTCGTTGTGCCTGACCTGGGCGAGGAGCATCTTCCAATGAAGTCACGCCATTTGCGATCTTCATTCGTAGACTTGCTGCTGTGACAAACATGCATCACCGTACTGAACCTTCATTCGTCGATGAATTTCAGAAACCGAATGACAGAACGCTGTTCTTCCCTGGTGCAAGTCGCAAGTGGGGCGGCCATCTTTATACTGATATTTCGACGGTATGTGTGCATTTGCACCATGCTGACACCTACAGGCCATTCGGAACACTGTTTGTAGCATGCTTATCAACTCACAGGATAACGGCGCGATATTTCAGCTTGTTATTAAAAATTTAAGGTTTTCATTTGACTCACCCTCGTGATTGAATATTGTAAATGCAAAAACTTATACCTTATTGACGATTCACCACAAATGATTGAGACTTTCCAGGGCAGAGGAAATGTGTCTACTGATTATATACTGAAACATTCTCTGGCAAAGACACTGATGCAAGCAGCAACTGACTTTCATAAGGAACTCTTCGTTACTACAAGATGACTTTGGAGTTGTGAATGGATCTGGTTCGAGCAGACACTACTACATATTACTGTTTGTTCGTGTATGGAGCTGTCAGCTGAGAACTGTGTTTAGCCTCACTGAGCCTGCTTCCACGTACCTTCCCACAACAGTGACAATTTCGTACTCGTACCATTCCTATCTGAAATGACCCTCGTGCAAAATTCTACTTGGGGAAGGTGGAGGATATGTAAGGTGGTCATGTCATTTTGGTTTTTGTATGTCATCGATGTGCATGTCAGAGAGAGAGAGAGAGAGAGAGAGAGCAAGTTACGTTACTGTTAAAGAATCTTCAGTCTTCTTGTGACACAGTCTTTGCTCTTGTTGAATCTGACATTCTTAGTTGAAGTGTGGTGGGTGATGGACGTATTCGGTAGTGCTGTGTAGACTCGTGATGGTATCTGTTAGATGAAGAAAGATTTAATCTAAAGGACAGCAAGAATGAATATGATGTTTATATTGGAAGGCGAAGAGTATATAAGGTTTGAATGAAGTTATTATTTTTGAAGAGACCAATTCTGAGGTAAGACTGCAGCACTGTGCAGTTAGGAATGTTTATTTCCAGCTAGTTAACTTGCTCAGAGCTGAGAGAAAGAGCACTCCACATACATTAACATATAAATTGATTAAGCGGTTTGATTTAATAGAAATTTCCTGTTAAGAATGTATTCTCTTTATATCATTGTTAACTTTGTTGAGACCAATGTTATGTGTGAAGATCACGCGAAGTTGTTACCCTGTCTTTTTGAATACGCACTTCATTCTAAAATCATTGTTTTGGAATATCATTTCATATGAATAGTTGCTCTCCCCACCCCATTGCTTATCATTACACGCCACCACATGCTACAGTCTGAATATGCGTTTAGAAGTAGAGCTCTAATTTAGCTGCTGTCTGGTTACTTTTTGCTGTTATGCTTTCGAGAAATCTTCAACAATGTTGTCGAGACGAGAGGTAAGTGGATATTTTGATTAGGGCCAGATAATCGTTTTACTTCTGTTGCGCTCTAAATATAGAGTTATATTCAGATCAGTTGCAGTTCACTTCAGATTACATAGTGTATGAACCACAATAAGTACAAAAATAGCCAAAGAATATTTATACATGCTGATATAATGGCCGTCCTCAAAATAGGACGCTGGGATGTAACAGTATCTGTAGCATACTAAACTGTATTCAAGTCTTAACTATTTATTTCTTGTGAAATGGTGCAAAACACTTCACACACAGTGCTACACGGCATTTAACACAATATGTTCTCGGTTTCCCGTTGCATTTAGCTCTTACACATCTTCTTTGCGTGCTTATTTTGTCAATCATGTGACCAATTCCATCAAACCTGATGTCCAGTATCACTCTCAACTGACTTGATGGGTATTCCATTGGACGTCCAATATTCAGTCTTCCAGTGTCCAATTTCAGGAATGTAACTGTAACAGCACGTCTGGAATCCAGTAAATCCAGTGCATTCTTCATATTTACAGCATATCTCACAGTTTCTTTGACTATGAACTCGTATATATTTTCGTTCATCAGTTCTTCAAACATCTCCTTCAGAGTCAAGGAAGAAAGTTGTTCCTTCAATTCCTCTTTCTTTGCGCTGATGTCATGCTCACTAGTTTGAGACAGTTTTGTATAAACTGGAGGTGTCCTTTTCCAATTGCTTTTCTCATCAGTAAGACGTCTTTTCTTCGATTGACTTCTAGAAACTTAGGATGTACTTGGCAGTGAAGATTTACATACAGTTTCTTCGTTATTCTCTGATGCCACATAATGTAATTCAATAGCCCCCGCTCCACATATGAGACTTCCAAGGTTCCAGTAACATCGTCTGGACCTTCTTCTTCGTCGGTCATACAGTCTCTACTTCAGGAGGGCATACGGTGATATCAATATGGTCCTGATCATCTAACACCGCATTATAGAATGCGTCACTGTTTATTATTTCTTCTATTTCTTCGTTAGTGAGGTATCTATCTCCTCTGAAGGCCATTATAATCTATATAAAATGAAACGAAATAAAATGTAATAAAATAAACTGAAATGAAAAATTAATACATTAGCACAATCTACAGAAAAGGGAATGTGTAAATACCTCTGTCCATCTGAAACTGTGTTATTTACTAATGGGTAATATATTCATGAATATACTAACATAATATTTCAAAGTAACTACATATCCTTTAATGTATATAAAAGAGGGGTCGTTACTTACCTCAGCAACAAAATCTGGTAAAATTACCACGTTCTAAAAAGAAAATATATCAGCAGTAGCAGAGTTTCATATTCAAACATGCAGCAATACAAATAACTGAAATGATAACACCAAGTCCCAGTGTCCTATTTCGAGTACACCAAATTTTATAACAATGGAAAACAATGAATATAACTCCAATTGAGCTAACAACGCAAGTAGTTTAAAAGAAACATTGTTGACTATAAACAACCACAAAAAGATCTTTGCCACATATTTCAAATATTACTAAATTGTCGATAAAGTCAATACCTGTAATAACGAAAAGTGTGCCTTAGTATTCAATAATAAGTTAATGGTAGGATTTATTGCTTTTAATTTCCTGTAAGCCTACGTTTGTTATAAAAAGCATCAACAAATGACGTAGTTGCAAATTAATAATTTATTGTGTATTTATAAATAAATATGTGCTCTGTCCTCAAAATAGGACACTGGTACTTAACGGGTTAAGTTGGATAACGGTACTTAGACTGTTATAGAATCGGAGGTAAAGTTGGGCAAAATTCCGACACGTACAGCTTTAGTTTATAGGTTACACATTTTCATGTGAAGTATCGAGACGCCCAGTCCCGCTTTCTTTGTAGTCGCTCGATCGCTGGTCACTTCTGTAGGCGGGCCAATAACGCACCTCCGGAAGGGCGTGCCACGTCGATGTCGGGGAAACGCGACGTGAACGGCAGCGGGGGACGGCGGCGCGACTATGGCATGGCTGTCGAGTCCCGGTCGCCGTCTTATCTGTCTGCGGACGCCGCTGCCTTCGGAACGGAGCGTTCTTGACCTATTTCCTCAATTGCGGAATCCCACGTTGCGATAAGCTGAAATCCGCTGTTACGGTGTACTAGATTGTTTGACAACCGAGTCCCAGAAACCGTTGGCATTTTTTTTTGTTGTTGCAAATTTGAAGGAGTGTCCCTCATTGATGCTATGCGCTGCTACCGCGGACTTGTTTTCCTGTCCTAGTCGTACGTTCCTGAAGTGATCCGTGCGACTCTAATAGATACACCGCTGTGCGAGTCCGATGTACTACATCCAACATCCGCACTCAATACTGTAGACACCCGTCGTCTGCAGGCCAAGTATGTCCTTACTTTTTGACGTTGCGTGGAAAAGTTATTATCTGGAGCTTTTTAGCTTGGCTGTCAGCCGCGCAGGATACGGAAATAACGTAAAGAACGCCACACATTTTACTTCATCCTCTTCTGGTTTGTCCACCCTCCTCTTCTCCGTCTTATTTGTATCTTGTTGCAGCTGTTTTTGAGGAAAGTTTCCTGCAGTTGCTGAAATTCCTGCTGCAAGCTGTTCCCGTCAAAGATGGACCTCGCTCTTTGTACTAAGGTGTTTATAACCGGGTTATGTTGCACTGGTTGGTAGAAACTCCGAGCTTTAAGGCCTTCTAGACCAAGTGTCCCAACTCACCGTCAGGATTTCTCTCGATCAAAATGTCCAAGAAGGGTAGGTATCCACTCTATTCTACTTCCATGATGATACTGTTGTGTATCAAATTAAGATGACGTAAGACCCCTGCAGGTTTTCCTAGCCATGCGCCCTCACTGTAAAAGTGTTATCTGTCCGACTACAGAACGTCTTTGGCTTAAGGTGGGCGGTATTCAGTGCTACATCTTCAAAACACTCCCTGTAAAACTTGGTACCTATAGCTTAGGGGGGTCCCATGGCAACACCATCTATTTTCTGACAGAACATCCCATCACATTTGACCTAGGTGGTGGTTCGCACATGACGGAAGACTTGGAGTGTGTCCACATCGAACTGACCCTCGAGTAGAGCTTAGGAATCGTCCAGCGGCCCGCAGGGTGGTGACGTCAAAACTGACTAGTAGGTCCATCTCGTCAATGGGCAAACCTTGGAGTACCTTAAGAAATACTTTCGAGTTCCTGACATGATGTTGGCAGTGACTCTTGAGTGGTCTTAGCAGCTGTACTAGATGCTTGGCTATCCCAGATGTCGGCGAATTTATGGTTTTAACTGTAGGAGGCAGTGGGACATTTTCCTTATCGATCTTTAGGAGGCCATATGGTCGGTGCTATAAACAAGTTTACTAAACTGGTTTGCAAACTGTGCCATAAAGTCTACACAGACAAACGTAACAGGAAGGAGTTCCTGGCCTTCCTTACATAATATTATTAGTGCCCGAAAAACCATAACGTAATATTTCTTAGGTATCTGTAATGTATTGTAAGTTTCCAGACATTGTAAAGGTGCTCATAAAAAATTTCTTGAGAACGTACATTATTTTCTACAGAAATGAAAACTAGAGGTACAGTTAGTGATGACAGACTTGGTTTCACTGTTCTGTCTGCACTTCTTTCGCTATGAAATGTTGGACTTCAAAGGCTCGCAGCGGAACACGGTTGCTGCAGTATGCGCAGGGCAAGGGTTCTGTGCACAGTCCTGCAATCTGCTGCAGACAGCTACCAGAACACCCATTCGACCTACACTGTTGAGACGGCCGCGGTAGCCGAGACGTTCTAGGCGCTTCAGTCCGGAACCGAGCGACTGCTACGGTCGCAGGTTCGAATCCTGCCTCGGACATGAGTGTGTGTGATGTCCTTAGGTTAGTTACGTTTAAGTAGTTCTAAGTTCTAGGGGACTGATGACCTAAGATGTTAAGTCCCATAGTGCTCAGAGCCATTTGAACCATTTACACTGTTCATTCTACTATTGCCTCTTGCTTGGACCTGCTGTATTGTAGGTGCCGAACAAAAAAATACACTATGGCGAATTTCACATACGATTCGGGCGGTGCTTCCTTGTTTTTGTGTGACTTGTGACATTTACAGTGGTCTCGTCGATATGCTGGTCTTCATTCAGTACAGAAGAGAAATTAGATACGGGAAATGTAACAGAACTACAACCAGAGCTGCAGCAGTGTGCGCGGAAAGTTTCCCACATCCTTCACTCCGTGCCATTTCCAACATCAGCACAAATCTCATGGAATCAAGCAGTTGTGCACCCCGAAAGCGTCAACGTACAATCAGAGTAACTATCAACGACAATGAATCTGCTATTCTGGCTTCTGTTGCCCACAGTCCTGAGGTAAATGTACGACAGACTGCACAATTTTCCCGAATGAGCCGAAGTACTGTGAGGAGCATTTTGCATAGGCATACGCTCATATCTCACTCCACCAGGAACTGTGCGAGAATAACTTTGAATCCTGCACTGAATTCTGTCATTTTGCACTTCGTTATTTGCTAGGTAGTCCTGACTCCCTACGTGAAGTGTTGTTTACCCACGATTCTTCGTCCAAAATTCATGGTCATGTGAATGTGTCGAACATTCACTACTGGTCTGTGCGAAATCCCCACTGGCTTCGCGCGATTGTACATCAACGGCAGTTGGGTGTCAATGCGTGGTAAGACATCATTGGTATCCGTATTGTAGTTGCCTATTTTTGTCAGGAAACACTAACCCGTTGACGATATGTATAATTTCTTTAAGACACTCTACCTCTTGTCATGGAGGATATGTGGCCGTAAAGGTTTCTATCAGTGTGGTTCCCCCATGACGGATGAACCACACACTACGCGAGTGTTTCCTGGGAGGCTGTGGATGCAGTATTTCGAAGTAGGTGGATGGGACGCGGATGTCCTATGAGCTGTCCACACTGGTCCCCCGACGTGAACGCCGTTAGACTTGTTTCTCTGGGGCGCAGTGAAAGAGAGTGTCTCCCACACTGGAGGATATGCAACAGCGTACGACTGCTGCGCAAGCGGCGATATTTGTAGAAACACTACAGTCTGTTCAATGCTCACTTGTTTACAGTCTCCACAAGGGTACTGATGCAAACAGTGGGAGCTTCGAGACTGTGTTGAGCTACCGTACGTTCATCGAACGTAGCGTTACCGGTTAACTGTGAGTGCATTTCCCTTACTGGATGTCATGCACGGACGTAAAGTTTCTTTGCTCTACATACCACGAACAATTCGCTTAGGAGACTAGAACCATGTCTTATCACTAATTCGTATCTGTAGTTTTCATGTTTATAGAAAGAAACATACATACACCATTTAAATTAACTTGATTTTAGCTTGAAAGTGATGTCTCTTTGCTTTTGTGAATTGTATGGACTGAAGACCACAACAACAACAACATATTGCTGCCAATTGTGAGAGCCCCTGGTAGCAGACTGCGGGACAGTGCTGGCAACACTTGCACTGTACATTACGGCATAAACTTTCTAAAGCGTCAGTATCGCAAAGTGAATTCTTTCACAAATCAAAATGAAAGTAATGTATGACTCCAGTTTGAAGCTTGTCACAGACAGTTCTTTTTTCCATATAACATTGTGCTGGAACAGAAAAGATTGGTAGCTTCGCACTAACCGCTGCAGCGATTTTCGGTATGTATAAACTGTTCTACTGTTAAAAGAAAGATGCAATTCTCGCGTATATCAAAACTAGTGTGACTCTTCTGTTAACGATGCAACATGCATTCCGTATCTGCAGCAGAAACGCTTCATTGTTTATGCATTTAATTACAGCTGCCTCACACAGCTATATGTATTTAATTACTTATTAATTAATTAATTAATTAATTAAAATTTAATTTAAAATCAAAGGGCTGCTCAACAGCCTTTTAACACGATCTTGTTGAAATGTGACCTTTCGTACAGTAATGATTCCACGCTGAACTGTAGTGCAAGAATCAAATCAATGACTGTAGCTGTCAGATGTGTGTCGACTAGGGGCCAATGGCCAAATCGATTTGCTTGCATTTCTGTCAGTTGAAACAGCTGCTTCGCATACCATGAGCTACGAAATTAAGCTACTGGACTAAGAGCATAAAAGTGATAGGACCTTTCACTTCATAGATACCAATTCATTGCTGAAAGAACACGGACGTAGAGGATAAATAAATTTCTTCTCTGGGGAGCCTCAGATGATAACAACTACATAAAAGGGTATTTACCCATCTATTATTAACAAAGTAGTTTATAGATAGAACCTTCGACAGCGTGCTGAGTTCTAAAGAGAGATAGGACCTGTATGTTACATTTGTGCAGCAATTACTTCAGTGTCAGAAACATTTCTTTTATAGATTGAAAGGTATTTTCTTAAATATTTGTTCTTCGATTGCTGTAACGGCTATCCAACGGAAGAGGCGTCAGCTGTATTACCAAATCTTGTTCAGATGTGCACAGAAAAACACATACAGAATTTGGCTGCTCGGGAAACTGGGTGTATCTGGATCTACATATATATTATACTCCGCCAGTCACAGTATGGTAAACGGCGGAGGGTACCTTGTACAACTACCTGTCATTTCTTTTCCTTTCTCGGTCGCAAATAGAGCGAGGGGCAAACGACTGTGTGTGTACCTTCGTACGACTCCTAATGTATCTTATCTCACCTTCGTGGTCCTTACGCTTAATATAAGTTGACGGGTGTAGAATCGTTGTGCAGTCAGCTTCAAATGACGGTTCCCTTTATTTTCTCTATAGTATTACGCAAAAAGAACATCATCTTCCTTCCAGGGATTCCCATTTGAGTTCGTGTAGCATGTTCATAGTACTTGCACGTTCATCGAACGTAGCAGTAAAGGAATCACGAGAACCGCATCCTGCATCACCTTTGCCACAGATCATACACATGTCAAAAAAATGGATGGATATGAGAGTCAGTTTTTCCAGAAAATATTTGAAAATATGGATTTCCAGTTCATCTGTATCAACTGGAAAACGAAATAATGCTACACTAGTCTGAATTCATGAGGCTATTTTCAGCTTATGGCTTTTTGTTCCCTGGATTTCTGCGACTCCAAAGGAATTTACTTTGTGTTACCATCAGCTATTCTTTTCAAAACCATAATTCAAACCGTAGGGACTCACAAACCATCATAAATCATCTTTCCATTGGACGTACGGATTTTACTATAAAGGGATTTTAAGGGATGTTTCTTTATAGTAAAATTCGTACTATAAAGGGATTTTGAGGGGTCTTACTGCAAAATACTAACACGAATTCTTTAGAGACGAATGGAAAAAACTGGTAGAAGCCGACCTCGGGGAAGATCAGTTTGGATTCCGTAGAAATGTTGGAACACGGGAGGCAATACGACTTATCTTAGAAAATAGATTAAGGAAAGGCGGCAAACCTACGTTTCTGGCATTTGTAGACTTAGAGAAAGCTTTTGACAATGTTGACTGGAATACTATCTTTCAAATTCTGAAGGTATCAGGGGTAAAATACATGGAGCGAAAAGCTACTTACAATTTGCTCAGAAACCAGATGGCAGTTATAAGAGCCGAGGGGCATGAAAGGCATGCGGTGGTTGTGAAGGGAGTGAGACAGAATTATAGCCTATTCCCGATGTTATTCAATCTGTATTTTGAGCAAGCAGCAAAGGAAACGAAAGAGAAAGTCGGAGTAGGTATTAAAATCCATGGAGATGAAATTAAAACTTGGAGGTTCGCCGATGACATTGTATTTCTGTCAGAAACATCAAAGGACTTGGAAGAGCAGCTGAACGGAATGGGCAGTGCCTTGAAAGGAGGGTATAAGATGATCATCAACAAACGCAAAACGAGGATAATGGAATGCAGTCGAATTAAATCTGGCGATGCTGAGGGAATTAGATTAGGAAATGAGACGCTTAAAGTAGTAAAGGAGTTTTGCTATTTGGGGAGCAATATAACTAATGATGGTCGAAGTAGAGACGATATAAAATGTAGACTGGCAATGGCAAGGAAAGAGTTTCTGAAAATGAGAAATTTGTTAAGATCGAGTATACATTTAAGTGTCAGGAAGTCGTTTCTGAAAGTATTTGTGTGGAGTGTAGCCATGTATGGAAGTGAAACATGGACGATAAATAGTTTAGAGAAGAAGAGAGTAGAAGCTCTCGAAATGTGGTGCTACAGAAGAATGCTGAATCTTAGATGGGTAGATGACATAACTAATGAGGAGGTACTGAATAGAATTGGAGAGAAGAGAAATTTGTGGCACAACTTGACTAGAAGAAGGGATCGGTTGGTAGTACATGTTCTGAGACATCGAGGGATCACCAATTTAGTATTGGATGGGAGCGTGGAAGGTAAAAGTCGTAGAGGGAGACTCTAATGCTCTAAACAGATTCAGAATGATGTGGGTTGCGGTGCGTATTGGGAGATGAAGAAGCTTGCACAGGATAGAGTAGCATGGAGAGCTGCATAAAACCAGTCTCTGGACTGAAGACCACAACAGCAACAAGTGATATTTGGCGTTTAGCCCAGTGAAATTTCGTTGTAGCGAATGATAATACCTGTTTCACATTGTTATCGTCAACGCAAAGTACATAAGATGGCTACAGGTATTCTGGACTGGAACGTCCGATGAACTTGGTGCACGTATTTCTACCTAAATGTGTCTAGTATTAATAAAATATACGCGTGGAAATGTTATCTGTGAAACCGAATTCGGTTAGTAGTATACATCAAGACACTGTGTAAACCGTGTTCCGGCGTGACGACAAGCGCCGGCACCACGATGAAGAACGGAAGAGTGGAAGGGGCTGTAAGACGTCAGCCAATAGCACGCTGACGAACCCCTCTCTACGACGACACGAAGACAGGAGCGGCATCTATAGGAAGAGAATATAGGCAACGCGTCGCTTAGCTGAGGCCGAAGTGGACAACGAGTCGTCATACTAACGCTACAGCAGTGACTTATGAATTGTTCTGTCTTGCTTGCATTGAAATTGTATTTATCGAAGAACATTGATTATTTGAATGTCGCCATTTGGTTGCGACAGACCTTTGTGAATAAGTAGTTAAGCATTGTCAATTTAGCTTCTGTAATAAGCTCCATTAATATGATTTGCTTGAACTGTTGCCCAACTGTCCGAGAAAACAGCTAACTAGGCACCTTGTATTAGACGAGTGGGTATGATACTATACACCTTGACCTTTTTGCCACATGGTGTAACCAGTGGCTCCTGAAAATCAACCCTTCCAAGACCCAGGCAATCATCATAGGTCGTACCACTCGCTCCTTCCAGCTCCTTAATTTCATCCTTACCATTTGCTCCCGTCAGCCTCTCCCCTACCCTCACCTGCCTTGGCCTCATCATTGACCGTCACATCTCCTGGAGCCCTCCCTCATCTCTGCTCTATCCTCCAAAGCCCACAACCGCCTCTGACTCCGAAAACTCCTCTCTGGCTGGAAATGGGTGTTGAGCCCCTCTACCATCCTCCACACTTACAAATCCTTAATCCATCCCATCCTCTGTTATGCCAGTCCCACCCCGATATCGCCCCCCCCCCCCCCAGATGCTCGATCACCATGCACTCTGCCTCGCCTTCCATGTAGGCCTCCCGTCACCCAAGCGGATCCTGTACGACCTGATTCCTTTCCACCATCTGCTCCTGTTCCTCGAACATATGTGCATACTCTACACCTCCTGCCACCATGATCCCCCTCATCCCCTAGTTGCTCCTCTCCAACCCCCACCCTGTGCTGTGCCTCCACTGCTGTGTCCCCCCTACCCTCCACCTCTACACCCTTCATCTCCTTTCCCAAGGTGGCTTCTGTCAACTCCCCCTCCCAGATGATGCCCTCTCTCCCTCCATTTCTCCCTCCTATCAACTCAGATCCTCACCTCCCCTCCTTTCCTCTGTTTTTTCCCCAGGCTCCCCTTCCCCCCTTCCATCCTGTTTTTTCCCCACCTAACCTCTCTCTCCATCCCTTCCCTCCCTCCCCTCCCCCCACCGAGTCCTTTTGCATTCCCCTCCTCTGCCTTTCCTCACTCCCTCTCGCGTCTGCTCAGCCCGCCCCCCTCTTATGGATCCTCGTCCTCCTTTGGCTCCTTCCCCCCCTCCTTCCCCACTTCGTTTTTATCTCCTTCCCCATTTTCTTTCCCATCATCTGTCCAGGATCCCCCCATATGCCCTCGGCTGTGGTGTGTCATGTTTGTGCCAACTTTTTAGTGCAGTGTTCAACTTAGTGTTCTGTGTTGTGCGTCTTTTCCAAAGTGTTGCAAACAGAAATCATGCTGTCGCTGGGTGTGATTTTTATATCTCTTGCGAACAGAAGCCAGACTGTCGCCGTGTTTTGTAATTGTCTGTCTATTATTTTATCTGTCTGCTTCCTGTATATTTTATTAGCATCACCAACCCTTTGTTTTATGTTTTAAGTTCCGCAATTTTCCGCCATTTTACCATTTGAGTCACCGCTTTTATTGCCTGCTTTTATTATTTATTATCTTCATTTTATTTTTTATATTATGTAGGCTGACGATCGACGTACTACGCTGCTGACAGCCTGCCCCCTTTGGGGGAGGGAGGGGGGGGGGGGGGGGGAAATCGAATCTCAATTAAGGAAAAAAAAAAGATACCATACACCATTTGAGAAGACAAAGTTTTAGAGGTTCTCAGGTCGTACTGTAGAAGAAAACGTAGTTTTATTCGTTATTGAAAATATAAAAATAATTTATATTCGTCTCGTCTAAGCATTCCGGCACTTAAGCTCCAAAGTATGTCAATTCTTTTTGAGAAGATTAATTACTACGGCTCCGTTCCAGTGTCTCCACGTATCCATCGCCGCTATCAATGAATATGAATGTGTGACAAATCATTTATTCCTCTTCGGAATAATCTGCGTATTGTCGGACAGAACACACGCCTTTGGCTTTTACGCCAGTCGTGTTTGCCCACGCGGGATCACATTTCATTTTTATGACTGCTCCAACACGTCGGCCGCTTCGGAACTCAACGCACGCGCTGTGGGGCTATAAATACTGGATTAGGGCGCTCGGTGTAAATAAATATAACAGATAAACAAATGATTTATTTTTTAATTTCCATTATACACACGGACGTAGCAATCGTTTCCGATGCCTCGCAGTATTTACAGAATTACTCTCAACGTGTAACAATGCTGTACACAGTAATGGAGAATCGAAAATCCGTCTGTGCAGTATTTACTGACCGTATTTAGCTAGTTGGCGATGCTTGTTGACTGGAATGCACTCCCTGAAATTCCGAAGGTACCAGAGATAAAATACAGTGAGCAAGAGATATTCTCGGACTAGTACTGAAACCAGACTACTATTAAGAGTGTGTGAGGTAGTGCTTGAGAAGGGAGTGAGACAGGATTTTAGCCTCTCCGCGATATTCAGTTCGTATATTGAGCAGCTTTAAAGAAAACCAAGAAGGAATTTGAAAATGGAATTAGATTTCAGGATAAAGAGATAAAATCTCCAAGAATTGCTGAAGACATTTTGAGTCAAAATGGTTGAAACGGCTCTGAGCACTATGGGACTTAACATCTGAGGTCATCAGTCGCCTAAACTTAGAACTACTTATACCGAAGTAACCTAAGGACATCACACACATTTTAAGTCAATCAGATACAACAAAGGGCTTGGAAGATCAGTTGAACGGGATGGATAGGTTATTGAATAGAGATTACTAGCTAAACTTCAGCAAAATAATAGAAGGTTTGTAGAATGTACTCATTAAATCAAGTGATCCTGACGGATTTAGATGAGAAAATGGGGCACTGGACGTACTGTAGCAGACGTGTTTTGATATTCGGACAGAAACATAACCTGTGGTGGCTGAACAGGAAAGTACGTAAAACGCAGACTGGCAATAAAATGAATTCATTTATGAAAAAGAAGGATTTCGATATACCAAATAGTAATTTAGTTTATGGGAAGCTTTTTCTGAAGATATGCGTGTGGTGTTGTAAGTAGGCTGTTTATGTTCTCTCTATGTAAGTAGGCTGTTTATGTTTTCTCTATGTAAGTAGGCTGTTTAGGTTTTTTTATTGGTAACGCCACCTCTGTATGACAATCACTGGCTGTGCTGTGTGCAGTCTGTGGCTGCTTTGCATTGTTGTAATACTCGCCATTGTAGTGTTAGGCAGCTGGCTGTGAACAGCGCGTAGCGTTGCGCAGTTGGAGGTGAGCCGCCAGCAGTGGTGGATGTGGGGAGAGAGATGGCGGAGTTTTGAAATTTGTCATGAACTGATATATTTATATATGATGATATCAAGGTAAATACATTGTTTGCTCTCTATTAATATCTTTCATTTGCTAACTATCCCTATCAGTAGTTAGTGCCTTCAGTAGTTTGAATCTTTTATTTAGCTGGCAGTAGTGGCGCTCGCTGTATTGCAGTAGCTTGAGCAGCGAAGATTTTTGTGAGGTAAGTGATTTATGAAAGGTATAGTTTAATGTTTGTCAGGGCCATTCTTTAGTAGGGAGTTTTGAAAGTCAGATTGCGTTGCGCTAAAAATATTGTGTGTCAGGTTAAGCACAGTCCTGTATAATTGTTCAAAGGGGACGATCTTTTATTTAGCTGGCAGTAGTGGCGCTCGCTGTATTGCAGTAGCTTGAGCAGCGAAGATTTTTGTGAGGTAAGTGATTTGTGAAAGGTATAGTTTAATGTTTGTCAGGGCCATTCTTTAGTAGGGAGTTTTGAAAGTCAGATTGCGTTGTGCTAAAAATATTGTGTGTCAGGTTAAGCACAGTCCTGTATAATTGTTCAAAGGGGACGTTTCAGTGTGTAGCCTTGCAGGTAACTGAAATGTGGACGATAAACTCTACAGACAAGAAGAAAGTAGCTTTTGAAATCTGGTGCTACAGGATAATGTTGCATATTAAATGGGTAGATTGGATAAGTAATGGAGTACTGAACTGTACTGTTGAGAAAAGTTATTAATTTGGCAATGGAGGGATGTGCGGTGGTTATAATTTATGTTGAGTAGTTCAGGTGGACGTAAGTGACAATAGTTGTCGAGAGATGAACAGGCATTCGCAGAATAGAATAGCTTGGTGAACTGTAAGGGCGTGGTTAAATGTAGAACTTCCGAATTTTTTATATGAAATGTCTTAAAGCACTTTAAATAAAACGAACGTTATTAGTATTCCACTTCGTTATTCTTCACGTCTACGTATTTGCAGACCTCTGCCGATAGAGGGCACAGAATTGTAGCGTGTAATACAACAATGACGGTGCATGAGAAACAGTGTACTGTAACCGAGCTTCAGATTGCAGAGGAATTCTATCGCACATGCAGTACGCTCTCCCTCCGCATGGCAACGCCACGTCATACACCAGTAATGCAACATCTCCAGCAATCCGATGCCTTGTCATTGACCATCCTCCATGCAGTCCCGATCTAGCCCCAACCGATTTTCATCTCTTTCCAAAACTTCAAGAACACCTTCGAGGACCTTCACTCTGATAGTGATGAAGCGGCGCAACAGAGGTTGGGTTGACACTCCGTCAACGAAATCATTGTACAGACACGGCATCAACTAACTGTTCCCTAACTCTCTCTCTGGGAGAAATGTGTATGTCGCCAGTGTGACGATGTTGAGAAATGGGTATGAAGACACGAACACAAATGTAGAATGTTATCAACATTTGTTTCATTGAAAAATGGTTAAGAATTGTTACATGAAAAATTCGGAAAAATCGCTTTTGATCCCGCCCTCGTACATCAAATGATTCTCCGGACAGTATACAGTAGCGACAAGAACAACGCTGCCTGACATTAAGTTCTTCTACGACAATAAATGAAGAAGGTGAGACTAAAAAGTGAGGAAGATGTGATTTGAAACGCTTTAAAAATCAAATGACTGGACATTATCACTTGGTCAGAAATTTTCGTTATTATAATCTTCCTTTTATCGCTTTACAAGTGAAATGATTTGGCGCCATCACTCGATCACAAATTTTCATTATTATTATGTTTCGTTTATCCCCAGTTTTACGTTGCAGTTGCATACATGTAATTAAGTACTTCTGTAAACTCTAATTTCGAATAACAGTCACTTAATCATCCTTCTCAATGTGGAAATACATACCGGTAACTAGTAATCTTTTGTTTTGTGTTTGAAAGACTATGATTCCTTTACTATGTCTAACGAGATTCAGGAAAACGAATCTTGCATCAGTGCTGTATGGTAACTACTTGTCTTTATTCAGGCTCTATAGATGTTTTTCTACTCTGTAAGAGCATATCAGAAATTAGTACCTTGAATGCTCTCTGATCTTTCCATTTTCTACAACCGTTTAATCCAGCTATATGGTTTAAAGACACTACAGCATACTTCAATCCATAGGCGCCGCAAACAACCTTAAGTCGTTAATGTTGCTGCTTATTACGTATTCCCTGCAGTCATTTTAATCGCATTGGTGCTCCCCATTTTGATGCATCTAGATTTGCATGTGCATCTAAATTTATAGTCATACTCCTCAAGCCACCTTACGGTGCGTGGTGGAGGGTAATTTCTGCCACTACTATCCCTTATCTTACGAGGGGAAAACTACCGTCGGTTTGTTTCCGTAGGAGACCTAATTTCTCTTACCCTCGTGTGTCTTAAGCAAAATGAATATTGGTGGCTGTAGAATTGGTTTGTGGTCAGGTTCAAATGCCGGTTCTTTAAATTTTCTCAGTAGAGTTCCTCGTAAAGAATGTCGCGTGCCCTCCCGGAAATCCCGATGGAGTTTCCGAAGCATCTCGGCAACACTTGCGTGTCATTACAACTTACAGGTAACAAAACTAGCAGTCCGGCTCTGAATTGCTTCCTTCGTTCCTGCCTGCAGCGCATCCCAAACAGTCGAGCAGTGCTCGAGAATGGGTCGCAATAGCGTCCTGGATGCAATCTCCTTTACACACGAACCACACTTCCTAAAATCTTCCAATAAACTGATTTCGACTATTCGCCTTCCTTACTGCAATGCTTACATATTCGTCCTATTTCATATCGCTTTGACCCGTTACGCCTAGATATTCAATCGACGTGACTTCTGTCAGCGGCACACTAATAATGTTTTATTCGAATATTACGTGTTTGTTTTTCTTAGTCATCTGCATTAACTTACACTTTGCTACATTTATAACTCGCAGCCGTTCATCACACCAACTGAAAATTTTGTTTAGTCATCTTGTGTCCTGATACTGCCACTCAAGGACGAAACATTCACGCAGACTAAAATGTCATCGACAAACAGTCGCAGACTGCTACTAATCCTGTCCGCCAGATCATTTATGTATATAGAGGATAACAGCGGTCCTGTCAGACTTTGCTGAGACACACCTGACGATACCCCTGATGACGATATGTGTGAGTTCCTAGGGAACCAAACTGATGAAGTCATTGGTCCCTAGACTTACACACTACTTAAACTAACTTACCCTGAGAACAACAAACACATCCATGCCCGAAGGAGGATTCGAACCTCCGGTGGGAGGAGCCTCGCAGTGATGACGATATCCTTTCGTCTGATGAATACTCACCTTCGAGGACAACATAATGAGTTCTGTTACTTAAGAAGTCACAAATCGTACGTTCGTTAACAGTCTGTAGTGGGAAATCGTGTCATGCTTTTCGGATATCTAGTAATATGGAATCTGTCCGTTTCCCCCTCATCCGTAGTTCGCTGGATATCAAATGAGAAAAGAGGAAGTCAAGATTAGCACGAACGATATTTTCTGAAACCGTGTTGAAGCTATTCAGTCTCTAGGAAGTTCTTAAATTCCAGCTGAGAATATATTCGAGGATTCTGAAGCAAACCGATGTTCCTAATAAGTGGTAGTCGTATTCTAACGACACATACGTGCCGAAAATATTACGTTTTAAAGGAGAGTGCAAGATAATCATGTCTTAATCCTTAAAATATCACGAGGGTATTGTTTAGTCGACAGCCTGAGTGACAGGACCTTCACCTTGTATATCTGCTGTTAGCTAAACAACATGGAAAGGCTTGCTCTCGAAACCTGAAGTGCAAGGAAGGAACAACAATGAATGTAAAACTGTAGTAGGACTTATAGGGAGGCCACCGACAATCGTTCGACTGGGAAACATTGTACATATGGAATACAGAGGGTGAACAGGAATAATTTACTAGTGGTTTCGGTAACTATACAGTTGGTTCATGGTGTGTGGATGAATCGATAAGAAATTAACGTGATAAATTAATTCACCTGCGCCCAACTTCTTATCGTTCATAAATACATTCATACTAGAAGGGCGTGCTGAAAAATAATGCGTCCGAATTTCTTAGATGAAAACTTTTAAAGTTTTAGAGTAAAACAAACTTTATTATCATACTGCATCTTTATTCCTCTTGTCTGCATATTTATTGTTTTAACATAATACTCTGGCGACAAACACATTTCTCCCAGCGAGGGACCCGTTTGTTGATACCGTCAATGTAGAAGGTTGACTTCGTTGGCGGAGCCACAAACTCACCTTTGCTTCCACCGGTTTATTACTGTCGAAGTGAAGTCCTCGAAGGTGTTCTTTAAGGTTTGGAAAAAGATGAAAATAGGACGGGGCAAAATCGGGACTGTACGGACGACGATCAATTATAGTGAACCCTAGGCGTCCGATTACTGCATATATAGAGCTCTCTTGTGTGGTGAGGCATTGTTTTGCTGGAAAAGAGGATACGTTCCGAATTCTAAACTCGATTACAGCACGCTGTTTCTTACACACCGACATAGCTACGTTACACACAGCCATGTCACGTGCTACACCAAGGAGTCCTCTAGTGACAGAGCGCTGCAAATATACAGGCATGGAGAATAATAACGTTTGTTTTATTTGAAAAACCTTAAAAGTATTGACAAAAAGAAAAAAAAAGATCTGAAGCACTGCTTTCCAGCATGGCCTTGTCGACTATTATTTGTAAAAACCGCAACATCCCGAAGGAATTATCTGAATCACTCCAGAATCCGAGGATGTGTAGAAAAGTGAACTCATGGTAAGTAATTAGGACTGCAGAGAGGCGGCAAGCGTGTAAACCCAGCAGCGCCCTCTTCTGTGTGACCGTGCAGTTCAGTGTTGACGTCACGCTCAGTCAATGCCGAGTGGAGACGTGTGAGCAATTGCCGGGGCGCCTCGACGACGTAAATCAGCGCGATAACGTCACGTGAGTGAATTAGAGTTGGGCAGAATGATTAGTCTCTGGGAAACGCTTTTGTCGTACCGTGCCATCGCGGGCCGTACAGGGCGCGCTGCTTCGACAGCGCTGCGTGAGTGGAACCAGTGGATAAAAGAGGGTCGTATAGCGGGGTGTGCGGGTACTGGTCCACGCAGTGTGACTAGAACACGGGAAGACCACCATCATGTTCGCAAGGTCGCAACTGACATAACTGCTTCGTCCAGAGTGTTGGTCTGACGTTGGAGCACTGCTGCGATTTTTGATATTTCTGTGTCGACGGTTCATCGCCGTCTGCTGAGGACTGGACGTGTGGGAGGGAAGCTCTGCGCCGGCTTCCATTGACAGGAAATAGCAAACTCCTCAGCCTGCTGTGGACACGTGAATGCAGTCGCTGGCGTGCTGAGAGCCAAAATGTAGTGTTTTAGGACGAGTTGCCCTTCAAATAGCCCTACGGTGATGACTGCGCGCGTGTTAGACTCTACTCTAGTACACCGACATAGCAGAGCAACGTCAAGTTGATGGTTTGAGGCGCTCTTGGCCTTAGGACCCGACTCACTGCCCTCTATACAACCACAATCACATGTATGTTTCAGCGGAACTTTGCAAGGCCACAAGTGGCGACGGAAGAGCAAGCCTTCTTCCAAGAAGGATGGGCACCCGTGCAACCCTGGCCTGTTCATTCTTCTGTATTTCGCTAAACGGATATGTCTGGGATGTGGACAGTAGGTAACGTGCTCGTTCTGATGTTCTTGCAACCACGGCAGATGGTTTGTAGACGGACTAACAAACTGCCTGCCAGTGGGTTTCCCAACGGTGTATACACACCTTCTTCGATTTCATGCCACGACGTCTAGAGGCTCTGAACACATCACGTGGCGGCTCCACGCCATACTGAATTCTCACGGTGAAATGCACTTAGAATTCTGCAGTCATAATCATTGACGTGTAGTCACGTCCCTAATCCGTGGAACGAGTTTCATTGTAATCATGTATCTTGTTCTTCGTGTTGCAGCTTTCACAAACGATTTTCTAAAATAAAAATTCTGTGCTGTTTGGATATCAAAGAAAGAACATTCGAAGGTTTCGGGAAAAAATCAAAGCGTACGACACACAATTTCTGGCACCGCAGAGTGTAAATCCATTATACTCTTAAAGTGTTTCTTTCAAAAGATAACCCAGAGAAAATTCTTGGGGCACACTTGTTCTCCAGAGACACTATTGTTTAATAATTGCTTGCATGACATCACATCCCGGTTATAAGTCAGTCGTATGATTAGAACTGATTCAGAAATGAGACGTCAAGTAAACTGTGACTTACCCACATTTCAATATATTGCCTCAGCTAAAACAATCAACCAATAAAATATAAAAAAAATTGTACATGAATTCCATATTAACACAAAAATCTACATTAATTATTTCATTATTCACTTTATTTCCATCTACAAAAACATATAAACATAAGTTTCATTTAAGCTGACTTCAAAAAATCTTTCTGGAGAACGTACGTTTCGAGCAAAACATTATATGGTAGAGAATTGTGGACAGTGGGGTAACCAAACGGAAAACAAGCGAAAGGTTTGAGGTGTTGCGCAATTGAAGTATGTTGAAAAGTATGTGCCTGGTAAAATAAGGAATGAGGCGAAGATTGGAAAATATAGAAATATCGACGTCAGCCAAAAAAATATTAATTATTGTGTAAATAATAGTATTTTTTCTTGCCGTGCTATTCATTTAAATGAACTTTCTTTTGAGTTTATATAACTTTTTCTTTGCCAATTTGTACTTTGATTAATTAATCACAAACAAAGGATGGAAGTATAACTTGCCTACGCTCTTCGATATGGGTCAGAAAGAAAATGGGCTGTAGTTAGCAGTAGAAGTAGCTCAAATGGAACGTACTTTCGTTTTTTTTTTTTTTTTTTTTTTTTTTTTTTTTTTTTTTTTTTTTTTTTTTGTCATCAGTCTACTGACTGGTTTGATGGTTTGATGCGGCCCACCACGAATTCCTTTCCTGTGCTAACCTCTTCATCTCAGAGTAGCACTTGCAACATACGTCCTCAATTATTTACTTCACGTATTCCAATCTCTGTCTTCCTCTACAGTTTTTGCCCTCTACAGCTCCCTCTAGTACCGTGGAAGTCATTCCCTCATGTCTTAGCAGATGTCCTATCATCCTGTCCCTTCTCCTTATCAGTGTTTTCCACATATTCCTTTCCTCTCCGATTCTGCGTAGAACCTCCTCATTCCTTACCTTATCAGTCCACCTAATTTTCAACATTTGTCTATAGCACCACATCTCAAATGCTTCGATTCTCTTCTGTTCCGGTTTTCCCACAGTCCATGTTTCACTACCATACAATGCTGTACTCCAGACGTACATCCCCAGAAATTTCTTCCTCAAATTAGGGCCGGTATTTGATATTATTAGACTTCTCTTGGCCAGAAACGCTTTTGTTGCCATAGCGAGTCTGCTTTTGATGTCCTCCTTGCTCCTTCCGTCATTGGTTATTTTACTGCCTAGGTAGCAGAATTCCTTAACTTCATTGACTTTGTGACCATGAATCCTGATGTTAAGTTTCTCGCTGTTCTCATTTCTACTACTTCTCATTACCTTCGTCTTTCTCCGATTTACTCTCAAACCACGCTGTGTACTCATTAGACTGTTCATTCCGTTCAGCAGATCATTTAATTCTTGTGATTCTTGAGTTTCTCCCGGCGTATTTGATAATCAAAATATCCACGGGTATGCTGCCGGTCTATAGTGTCCAACGGGCACAATATTTCGGCGATCAAACATGTCGCCATCATCAGGTGAACTGACGGACTGAGCTCCTGTGAACGTGCCGGCACGGAGATCCGTACGCTATGGCTGCTCAGAGGGAACTGGGTTCGGTCGCGGCGGCGGCCGATTTAAATACCCTCCGCCCGCGGCGCGCTCTCTCCGCCGTCCGCGTCCAGCGCCACGGTCGCGCGGTGGAACAGATTGCGACGGCGTCTGAGATGACGTCGGTGTGATGGCTCTGTCCGCCGTGGTCGTCACAACTATACGTCTGCTCGATTTACTCTTGATTAACCCGATCGCTGGTTCCCAAGCCTTGCTAAGATTATAGCCACAGTCACGGTTTATGAGGTCGTCATTGGTGCGAATTTCGATGGCCTCTCTAACAACGCTGTATGAACGCACGAGGATTCTGGTACTGACGTCGAGATACTGGAACAGCGTTGTTAGAGAGGCCATCGAAATTCGCACCAATGACGACCTCATAAACCGTGACTGTGGCTATAATCTTAGCAAGGCTTGGGAACCAGCGATCGGGTTAATCAAGAGTAAATCGAGCAGACGTATAGTTGTGACGACCACGGCGGACAGAGCCATCACACCGACGTCATCTCAGACGCCGTCGCAATCTGTTCCACCGCGCGACCGTGGCGCTGGACGCGGACGGCGGAGGGAGCGCGCCGCGGGCTTAGGGTATTTAAATCGGCCGCCGCCGCGACCGAACCCAGTTCCCTCTGAGCAGCCATAGCGTACGGATCTCCGTGCCGGCACGTTCACAGGAGCTCAGTCCGTCAGTTCACCTGATGATGGCGACATGTTTGATCGCCGAAATATTGTGCCCGTTGGACACTATAGACCGGCAGCATACCCGTGGATATTTTGATTTCATTTAATTCTTCTTCACTTTCACTCAGGATAGCAATGTCATCAGCGAATCGTATCATTGATATCCTTTCAACTTGTATTTTAATCCCACTCCTGAACCTTTCTTTTATTTCCATCATTGCTTCCTCGATGTACAGATTGAAGTGTAGGGGCGAAAGGCTACAGCCTTGTCTTACACCCTTCTTAATACGAGCACTTCGTTCTTGATCGTCCACTCTTATTATTCCCTCTTGGTTGTTGTACATATTTTATATGACCCGTCTCTCCCTATAGCTTACCCCTACTTTTTTCAGAATCTCGAACAGCTTGCACCATTTTATATTGTCGAACGCTTTTTCCAGGTCGACATATCCTATGAAAGTGTCTTGATTTTTCTTTAGCCTTGCTTCCATTATTAGCCGTAACGTCAGAATTGCCTCTCTCGTCCCTTTACTTTTCCTAAAGCCAAACTGATCGTCACCTAGCGCATTCTCAATTTTCTTTTCCATTCTTCTGTATAGTATTCTTGTAATCAGCTTCGATGCGTGAGCTGTTAAGCTGATTGTGCGATAATTATCGCACTTGTCAGCTCTTGCCGTCTTCGGAATTGTTTGGATGATGCTTTTCCGAAAGTCAGATGATATATTGCCAGACTCATATATTCTACACACCAACGTGAATAGTCGTTTTGTTGCCACTTCCCCCAATGATTTTAGACATTCTGATGGAATGTTATCTATCCCTTCTGCCTTATAGAAGCTTTCAATGTATTCTTTCCACCTATCTGCTCTCTCCTCTGCATTTAACTGTGGAATTCCCGTTGCACTCTTAATGTTACCACCGTTGCTTTTAATGTCACCAAAGGTTGTCTTGACTTTCCTGTATGCTGAATCTGTCCTTCAGACAATCATATCTTTTTCGATGTCTTCACATTTTTCCTGCAGCCATTTCGTCTTAGCTTCCCTGCACTTCCTATTTATTTCATTCCTCAGCGACTTGTATTTCTGTATTCCTGATTTTCCCGGAACATGTTTGTACTTCCTCCTTTCATCAATCAACTGAAGTATTTCTTCTGTTACCCATGGTTTCTTCGCAGCTACCTTCTTTGTACCTATGTTTTCCTTCCCAACTTCTGTGATGGCCCTTTTTAGAGATGTCCATTCCTCTCAACTGTACTGCCTACTGCGCTATTCCTTATTGCTGTATCTATAGCGTTAGAGAACTTCAAACGTATCTCGTCATTCCTTAGTACTTCCGGATCCCACTTCTTTGCGTATTGATTCTTTCTGACTAATGTCTTGAACTTCAGCATACTCTTCATCACTACTATATTGTGATCTGAGTCTATATCTGCTCCTGGGTACGCCTCACAATCCAGTATCTGATTTCGGAATCTCTGTCTGACCATGATGTAATCTAATTGGAATCTTCCCGTATCTCCCGGCCTTTTCGAAGTATACCTCCTCCTCTTGTGATTCTTGAACAGGGTATTCGCTATTACTAGCTGAAACTTGTTACAGAACTCAATTAGTCTTTCTCCTCTTTCATTCCTTGTCCCAAGCCCATATTCTCCTGTAACCTTTTCTTCTACTCCTTCCCCTACAACTGCATTCCAGTCGCCCATGACTATTAGACTTTCGTCCCCCTTTACATACTGCATTACCCTTTCAATATCCTCATACACTTTTCTCTATCTGTTCATCTTCGTTATGAATAGGAAGGTAGGGCAGAGGGTGTCTTACTGTGAACAGTTCAGTGACCGGGTTGTTCTAATCAGAATCGACAGCAGACCAACACCGACAACGATAGTTCAGGTGTACATGCCGACGTCGCAAGCTGAAGATGACTTTCGTTTATAGAACAATAAATTGCGATCGCCAGCTCAGGTCAGCAAAATTTAATAATTTATAATGTTAAATTGAAACTGAATTTACGTAATAATCACAAGTGAGTAGCTAGACAGTACCGGAACGAAAATGCACAAGCGCGAGCTTGAATGGAAAAGCCCCGTCAGATAGTATGACTTTAAATTAATTAGAAATGCAATGCATTCCCTTTGTAATTAATGGAGCTCATTAACAACTAAGCAATAGTAACACATGACATGAGAAACACAGGACAACGTCACTTACTGTACCTATATCTGTCGTCAGGTTTTGTAAAGCCAGTATCTGCAACTAATCACTATATTGTAATAGACATGACTTCAGAGAAACTCGTAATCATTTCATTAACTGACAACAACCATCTGGCAACGCCAATGCTATGAAACTGAAAACATAATGGAATTTTTTGCAAAGACACAAGAAATAATGATAGTCACTTCAGTTAAAATTGAATATCCACTGTAATTAATCAGCAATTTCAAGTTACTTTTATTTTGCTCAGTTTTACTTAGTTACTTAAAGTTTACAGAAGAAGCATTATAATGCACTATGAACTTCAGTTACTTATTTCTGCACCTAGTTTCATGACTCGTTTAAATTTAAGTTAACTGTCAAGCGTGACTAAATTGTTCTCAGTTAGAGAAATGTTTTTTCTTTCACTTATGATTCACTCGACAATAATGGTTAAAGGATACTGTGTACCGATACTAGTGGCGACATTAAATAAAGTGAACATTTTTATCTACTGAAATATTTTTTGCAATAGGCAAAGACTTTGATGAAGGTGTGCGTAAAGAAAGAATGGAACTAAAACTATTTTAAGAAAAATGTCAGTAGGGTCGGCACAGAAATTGTAAAATAATAAAGAAACACTTTCTTCGATGTAATTACAGTGAGAAGATTTTATTTGTTAATCATTCTACAAACACAAATAATTCACTACTACTTTTCTGTTGTTCTGGAAAGTACGTACGGTCGGCCACTGAACATTGTAAATCTGTAACAATTTAATAATTGTCACAATATATAACAGAAAGAGTTATTACTGTTTCATTTAAATAGACAGTCCTTTACCGTGCATGAAGTAGTAACTCTAAGTTTCAGTGACTGCCGCAGCGTGGAAACATCGCGTCAATAATAACAATTGTTGGCCGCAGTTACCGGCCGTAAAATTTATAATAATATTTTGACAGCCTCTATCAGGCGTAAACGCCAGAGGGTGCATTAATAATTTCTCTTTGACAGGGCTTGTATGAATATATTAGTAACTTTAAAACATTTGCCGTATTTATCGCAATACGTGGAATATCAGTTCAGTGATTCCAATAGGGCACTTCAGGGCAATCGATTACCATTTCAGAGACAAAAATAATAATTAATGTTCATTTCCTTATGAGCAGACAACAATATTTCACCATTCGACACCCACGAATAATACGAGTGAGTTTATCAAAGATACCCTGAGATGTTCAGCTTTTCGGTAGGTCATGTAAACATTTTAAGTGTAACACTTCATGCCGCCACACTCCACGCATCCGTAGCAAGGCTGTGCGCCGTTATTTAAAACAAACGTTTTTTTAAATTAAAGAATCAGAACAGATTTCGGTATATTGTCCCCCGTTTGTAGCTGAAATTCCACCCTTTGTTGTAGTATATATTTCACTACAGCACTTTTCAGTATAATTTCTCCTCTTTAGGATAGATGCCATAAAAACCAGCATATTTAGGTAACAGTACATTGGTGCCCAACGCGACTACTTAGTTATATTCTTTTCCATAAGATTAAACTTAGTACACTGTACCAAGTTGCCGTATGATTCGAAGTACTGTCGTCAAAATTTCAATATTTGTATGTGTTGTAGCATTTCATGTGCCCTTTTCCATGTACATAAAATTAAACAACATATAAATCGAAGGGAATGACTATAAATGATACGAGCAATTGAAGCAACAAAATAAGTAATTTGTAGAATAAGATCTCAAAGTTCGACGTAACGACCTAGATCTGGGACAATGCATGACATATCTGACCAACACTTTGACGTAAAGATACGGTTGCATGGGCTCCCAAGTTCAAGATATTAAGAACTAGGTACCTGGGGCCACGCAAAAAGCTAACCTCTGTAATTGAAGGCTAAAGTAAAGTAATTTTTGCTGAATCTGTAGAGTCAGCTGTGCAGAATAAGGGCAAGTCTTTACTATTATAAAAGTGTTAAAGTTTCAATTAGATAATGTCATTGCACTAAAACGAGTGATTTCTGTAGAGAATTGTACAATCGGTTATACAGTATTGTAAAATTTTAAAGTTTTTTCAAGAACTACTTGAAGTTTTCGAAAGTAATTAAAGATTATAGTATTCATTGGTCAGGCTACAGTGGACAACTTTACTGTATGATGCTGTGTGTTTTCATATACACTGAAGCGCCAAAGAAACTGGTACAGGCATCCGTATTCAAATACAGAGGCAGGGTACGGCGCTGCGGTCGGCAACGCCTATATAAGACAACAAGTGTCTGGCGCGGTTGTTACATCGGTTACTGCTGCTACAATGGCAGGTTATCAAAATTTAAGTCATTTTGAACGTGGTGTTATAGTCGGCGTACGAGCGATGGGACACAGAATATCAGAGGTAGCGATGAAGTGGGGATTCTCACGTACGACCATACCACGAGTGTACCGTGAATATCAGAAATATGATGAAACATTAAACTCCGATATCAATGCGGCGAGAAAAAGATCTCGCTAGAACGAGACCATTGACGACTGAAGTAAATCGATCAACGTGACAGAAGTCAACCCTTTCGCAAATAGCTGCAGATGTCAATTCTGGGCAATCAACAAGTGTCAGCGTGCGAACCATTCAACGAAACATCATCGATATGGGCTTTCGGAGCTGAAGGCCCAGTCGTGTACCTTCGATGACAGCACGACACAAAGTTTTAAGCATCACCTGAGCTTTTCAACACCGACATTGGACTGTTGATGACTGGAAATATGTTGCCTGGTCGGACGAGTTTCATTTCAAATTGTATGGAATGGATGGACGTGCGTAGGTATGGAGAATACATCATGAATCCATGGACACTACTGGTGAAGGCTCTGTAATGGTGTGGGGCGTTTGCAGTTGGAGCGATATGGGGCCCCTGATACGTCTAGATACGATTCTGACAAGTGACACATACGTAAGCATCCTATCTGATCACCTGCATCCATTCATGTGAATTGTGCATTCCGACGCACTTGGGAAATTCCAGCAGGACAATGCGACGCCCCCCAAGGCCAGAATTGCTACAGAGTGGCTCCAGGAAAACTCTTTTGAGTTTAAGCCACCAAACTCTCCAGACATGAACATGGACATCCCTGTATGATTTTTGTTGTCATTTTCCTCCAGCACTACTTCAGACATTAGTCGAATCCATGCCACGTCGTTTTGCGGCACTTTTGCCTGCACGCGGGAGCCGTACACGATATTAGGCAGGTGTACCAGTTTCTTTGCTCTTCAGTGTATATAAATAGTTTCATTGTGCTTTTTTGTCTTTTGTGTGTGGAATTAGTATTGTTTTAAACATGGGTAGACTCATAGGAAGGGAAAAACAGGAGCAGATGCAACATCAGAGATCGAGATGGCCGCAGACATGCAAGAATGTCCATTTACCGAATTTGATGAGGAAGATCAGTCGACAGTACGAATTTTGGGACCCGAAGTCACGAGAATAGAAAATGCGCTGCCTGGATCTAATATTGAGTTGCTGGACCAGCAGACAGGCACCAGAACAGCTGACGTCCAAGATAAAACCAAGCCGGTTGTGGCTGCAACTGATATGCTATAGCTGCCGGCGCCTGGAAACGATTTTCCTTATTACTACGTGAGCTTGATATAAGGGAAAGTCAAGGGTAGGGAACTGAAATAGCAGAGAATTGGAAAAGGAGGAAAGGAAAATATTAAAAGAGATAGAAAAAGAACAAAGGCAAACAGAAAGAGACAATCTTTCGTTGATAAGATGAATAAAATCTTAGATGATCGTGATAATTCTACGTATTATTGCTCATCTTTAAGAAAGAAATGGATAGCTTGAGTGATCAAGTTGAGGGGTTGGTTAGTCAGAATAAGCATATACCAAACAATGTGGTAGGCGTTTACTCTGAAGGGACTAAACCTGACAATGCCCAACAGGCACTGGTGAGTCAGGACACTCACTATTAATGTAGGTGAGTTGTCTAATAGTATCGAGTGAAGGCAGGTAGTAACAGTTCCCTCACAGAGATTAAATATCGATGTGTAAGGAGAATCAAGTTTCGAACACACGACTGTCCCTTGAATTACATGAAATGCATCAGCTTTGGAGAAAGATGGCAAGCAAAAAGAATAGAATAGTTTACCAAATGGTGGCTATCGGTACGACAATGTACCCATAAATACGGTAAATAGCGAACAGTTACCTCGTGAAACCACGTGCAACTACAGTCCCTGCGGTTTAGGAGGTAATATTGGCGCCACTGGAGTTGGTGTGATACCAACAGCTTCGCAAGTAAACCATGAATAATCACTAATTATACGCAGACAATTCAAATTGTTTCCAAAGGAACAGAAATCGCAGCTCACCATAATATTTATTAAAAGCTTCAGAAATATTTCACCTGTTTCATGGACGGAACGACAGAAAATGCAATTTGGTGTTTCTTTCATAAAGGGTGTGGCCCTGTATGGGCAAATGAGGTTGTTAATACTGTCAAACGTATGCGTAGTTTGAAATGATGTTCCCGTGACGCCTCCGATCTGTCTGTGTACAGGAAAGACTAGGAAAACGATTCTATAGCGCCGAACCATACAACCCGAAGCAAGGGAACCTCCAAAAATATTTCAATAAGTACATAAATAAAACGCAATATTGGGACGAGTTCATGTTGGCAAGAGATATGCTTCACATATTAAAAGCGAAGTTGCCGATCTCGATACGCGAGAAACTGGTACATGTCCCTGATATGTACCTCGAGTAGTTTATGGCTACCATAAATCAAATGGTTCAAATGGCTCTGAGCACTCTGCGACTCAACGTCTGAGGTCATCAGTCGCCTAGAACTTAGAACTAATTAAACCTAACTAACCTAAAGACATCACACACATCCATGCCCGTGGCAGTATTCGAACCTGCGACCGTAGCGGTCGCTCGGCTCCAGACTGTAGCGCCTAGAACCGCTACCATAAATCACTCAGTTTGATACAGGAAGGCGCAAAGCTGAGTGAGTTTAGAAATAATGGCGCAGGACAAAACAGCAATCATAAGCAACGAAACCAAAATCGGAGCAGCCCACCAAAGAACGGTTCCTTAAAGAGACAATGATTAAGATGCTGATAACAGCGGAGACAAAAAAAAAAAAAACGGCCATGGTAATCAGTCAGTGTGCAACAGTAGCAGCAATGTGAATAGATCCCCTAGTGAAAACGTGAACACCTTTAACTTCAGTAGCGAAAGGCGAGTGTACGGTAGCTATAATGCTTCCTTTCCAAATAGAAACACGCGCACAGCCAATGAACAGTGGCAGAAACCAGCGTATTGGCAAGCACAGCACAGCCCCTCAGAAGGGAATGTGCCTATGAATAACATAAATGTCATACCAGTGCCTCAGCCTACTCTCAGCAACAATAACAGCACGAAGCCGTACGCATTGTGAAGGTGATCCACAACCAGAATACTCTAACGCGTCAAACTTAAACCGACCGATGTAAACCCTGGTTGGTAAGGCCCAGAGGCGATCCACACAAAGCGTGGAAGCATACATGTTACGCTATAATGAGGGCATAGATCTGAGAAAAGAGCTAATTCCTCACACGCAGCAGTGTAGGCAGCAGTCGGTTGAGTTAGTCCAGGCAGCCATAAAGACTGGCATAAATGGAATACTAGTCAATGATTCTTGAGCTAGTGCATTGTTATCCACCATGAGTTCTATAAATGTGTCAGTCAGGTGAGGAGGTTACCGGTACTGTTTGCTCAGAACTGTAAAATTGTGGGAAACATTCGCAGTCGTGTACAGTTGATCGAGAGCCAGGTGCAGGCCGTGATAGACCTAGAAAAAGAAACGATTAAATGCTCATTCTTGGTCATGAGAAACTTAGCGGTTCCATGTATCCTAGGATTAGATCTATTGCGAGAAAAGGACGCAAAAACAGGCCTTTCTCGAACTTTGTGCACATTAGTAAACAATGGAAAATGTTGTTGAACAGGCCCTAATAAAAACTACTGCAATATATAATAATTACTGCAGACAACTCAGAGTAACCTTCGCAAAACCAGAGGTGTTTCACATAGGGAGTAACTATTTCATCGAGGGTTACCCTAACGTGGTTGATGACTACAAGTCTGAAGTAAATACGATTCAACAGGGAACTGAGTAGAATTACTTGGACAATAATTAGCAACGTGAACCAACTCAGCTTGTAAATGAAAATGCCTGAGTGTTTCCCGAAAACCTGGAATCATTAATGGGTATTCGTACGATATGTAAGTAACGCCACACCAAAAGTTTTTTTGTGCCACGTACTCTGTGCCTTGGTCAAAAAGAGAAGTAGTATCGAAAGTGATCCATAGGTTATTCATCTGACAGTTACTTGAGACTTCTTTGTCACCCTATAGTAGTCCAGTCCTAGCAGTAACTAAGGCAGACGGCAGTATAAATCTCGTTCTTGACCTGTATGATATTAACGAAATCATTATTCCACTGCGAACTCGCCTGGAAAGTCTTGAGGAACAAATGCAAAAATTTCAAAGTGTGAAATTTCTTACCAGTATATATCTGTAAGTTCACACTAGCACGTCGTATTGTCTGAAGCTGCACGAAAATATACAGCTTTATATTCGCCAGCTGTATTTACCATTTTAGAGTGTTACCATTTGCATTCAGTGTGAGTGTGGAAGTTTCCATTGCTGCTTTGGACACCGTACTAGGTCCGGATTAATTAGATAAATTAACACTCTGTGTTGACAAGATTTTGATAGCCGCAAAGACCTGGGAAGACACCTGGAATGGTTGGACCATATGTTGAGAAAGATTTCTGAGGCTGGAGTTATGGCGAATTTAAGAAAACCGAATTTTGGTCAAGCTGAAATAAAGTTTTTAGGTGGCATTATTTCGCCTATCTGGATAATGCTCCATCCAAATAAGTTGGAAACACTGCAATAATACCTGTACCCCAGCACAAAAAAGCAATTGAAGGCTTTTCTTGGCATCACTACATTCTTATGGCGCTAGTGACAGCACCATTGGCCAATAATGATGCACTGCTAAGTTTTCTACGGCACAATAAACCATATCTTTTCTCGGAAGAAAGTGAGGAAGCCTTTGATGGAGATGGTCTAGTAAACTCACAATTTAAATCATCCCGACATGACCAAAGATTTTTATCTGGCAATGGATGCTTCATTTTGTGGGTTAGGCGTGTGTCTGTTCCAACTGGATGAAACTACAGAACACGCTGAAGTGAAAGTGATCTTCTTTGTGAGCGAAGTATTTTTAGTTATAGCAACTGCATTTATAGGATACGTTTTACCTTGAGGTCAAATATCATTCTGAGGTGCAACAGTAATTACTAATTTATTATCAGCAATCCCATACTTAGGAACAGATTTAGTTCAATGAGTATGAGGAGGGTTTGCTGTTGATAATGCAACATTAAATCGATTCTTTACATTTCATTTTGTACTACCATTTATTATTGCTGCAATAGCAGCAATTCATTTATTTTTCCTCCACCAAACAGGGTCTAATAACCCTTTAGGGCTAAATGGAGATATTGAAAAAATCCCATTTCACCCATACTTTACTTTCAAGGACTCTATTACATTTGTATTAATAACATCATTATTAATTATACTGTGCTTGATTAATCCTTACCTCCTAGGAGATCCAGATAATTTTGTACCTGCCAACCCGTTAGTAACTCCCGTCCATATTCAACCAGAATGGTACTTCTTATTTGCATATGCAATTCTACGGTCAATCCCTAATAAACTAGGAGGTGTTATTGCATTATTCTTATCAATTAGAATCTTAATAATTTTACCATTTTATAATAAAACACCATTCCGAGGTATTCAATTCTATCCTATCAACCAGATTTTATTCTGAATTATAGTAGTTGTTGTATGCTTATTAACATGAATTGGAAAACGGCCTGTTGAAGAACCTTACATTATAACAGGACAAATCTTAACAATTATTTACTTTACATACTTCTTGATTAATGTGCATGTTGCAAACGCATGAGATAAACTAATTAAGGAATAATAAGTTAATTAGCTTAGGAAAAGCATATGTTTTGAAAACATAAAACTAGAAGTTTAACTCTTCTATTAACTTTTCTTAAAAAATTTCACTAAATAAATGAAATAAATAAAATCTTTAAACCAACAAAGAAAATAAAAAAATTTAAAGATAATGGCAAAAAACTTTTTCAAGCTAAGTACATTATCTTATCATAACGAAAACGTGGTAATGTACCACGGACTCAAATAAAACCAAAGGACATAACAGCAAGCTTAATAAAAAATATAAAAGAATAAAAATCACCACCTAAAAAAATTAAAGCTAATAACATTCTTATAAAAACAATTCTAGTATACTCAGCTAAAAAAATTAAAGTAAAACCTCCTGCACCATATTCAATATTAAAACCTGAAACTAACTCAGATTCACCCTCGGCGAAGTCAAAAGGAGTACGGTTAGTTTCAGCTAAACAAGAAGCAAAACAGGCTAAAGCTAAAGGAAAAGAAATAATAATAAATCAACAATAAAGCTGATAATTTATAAAATCAAACATGTTAAAACTACCAATTAAAATAATTAAAGATAATAAAATTAAAGCCAAACTAACTTCATATGAAATTGTTTGAGCAACAGAACGAAGAGAACCTAGTAAAGAATAATTTGAATTAGAAGACCAACCAGCAATTATAACAGTATAAACACCTAATCTAGTACAGCATAAAAAAAACAAAAATCCATAAGAAAAAGAACATATATAAGTTAAGTAGGGGAAAATCACTCAAACAGCCAAGGAAATTATTAAATTAAAAACAGGAGAAAAGTAATAAAGTAAATAATTAGATATAATAGGAATTGGCTGCTCCTTACAAATTAACTTGATAGCATCACTAAAGGGTTGAGGAATTCCAACAAAACCTACTTTATTTGGACCCTTTCGAATTTGAATATAACCTAAAACCTTACGCTCTAATAAAGTTAAAAAAGCAACACTAATTAAAACACAAATAACTAATAAAAGAAAATTCAAAATAAACATAAATAAATCATAAAGTATCAATACTATTTGTAGAAAAAATCTACATAAATGAATTCTAAATTCAACACATTAATCTGTCAAAATATTAATTTAATTAGTATTAATCAAGAAAATAAAAAATATTTCAACCATATGGTCCTTTCGTACTAATATGAATTAATAATCTTACGATAGAAACCGACCTGGCTCACGCCGGTCTGAACTCAGATCATGTAAGAATTTAAAGGTCGAACAGACCTAATTACTGGGCTACTGCATCCAAAATTTTTCTTAATCCAACATCGAGGTCGCAATCTGCTTTGTCGATATGAGCTCTCAAAAACAATTACGCTGTTATCCCTAAGGTAACTTAATCTTATGATCATAAATTATGGATCAAAACAACAAACATAAATAAATGATATAATAATGAAGAGTTTATTTATTCTTCATGTCACCCCAACAAAACATCATCATTAAATATAGAAAGACAAACAAAAAACTATATAAAAATAAAATGTTAAGCTCTATAGGGTCTTCTCGTCCTAAAGAAAAATTTAAGCCTTTTGACTCAAAAGTTAAATTCAAAAATGTATTGAGAGACAGTTGATTTCTCGTCAAGCCATTCATTCCAGCCACTAATTAAGAGACTAATGATTATGCTACCTTTGCACGGTCAAAATACCGCGGCTCTTTAAAAATCTGCTCAGTGAGCAGGCCAGACCTCAAAGTATTTTCTAGAGGACATGTTTTTGATAAACAGGTGGAAATCAATTTTGCCTAGTTCCTTATAATAAATTAACAAGGTAAAAATTATATACAAATAAATATACTAATTCTATCATTATTACAAAAATTTCAAAATTAAATTTATAATCTTAATAAAAAACCTAAAATAATTATAAAATCAAAAATAAAAATAATGAACTAAAACGTAATCTTAGAGATAGCTGGTTTAAAGCTTACTATTATATTTTATAAAACAAATTATAGGTTATTAACTTCAAAGCTTATCTCTTAAAGAATAAATAAGTTAATATTTATACCTAAAAAATTAAATGAAAAACAATTAACTTCAAAAAATTAAATTTTTTCTTAAGAAACTAGATATCTTGGGAAACGATTAACATCTCATTTCTATAAATAATTTAATAATAATTATGATACATTAACTATAAATTATTTATAAATCAACCCAAATCGAGACAAGTAAAGTAAATACTAAAATTTTGATAAACCCTGATACAAAAGGTACGATAAATAAAATTTACTTTTAAAAATTTAAAATAATATTTCATAAAACAATTACATTACCAATAAACTATAATATAAAAAATCAATTCTACAAAATATACTAAGACAAAATTCGACAAAATTATTTTTATTAAATAATTAAATAAACAAAAAATAAATATAATAAAATAAATAATCAATGACTTAGTAGATAGTGTCGGAAGTCGGAAGTTCCATGCGGCTTTTCGCGGATGATGCTGTAGTATACAGAGAAGTTGCAGCATTAGAAAATTGTAGCGAAATGCAGGAAGATCTGCAGCGGATAGGCACTTGGTGCAGGGAGTGGCAACTGACCCTTAACATAGACAAATGTAATGTATTGCGAATACATAGAAAGAAGGATCCTTTATTGTATGAGTATATGATAGCGGAACAAACACTGGTAGCAGTTACTTCTGTAAAATATCTGGGAGTATGCGTGCGGAACGATTTGAAGTGGAATGATCATATAAAATTAATTGTTGGTAAGGCGGGTACCAGGTTGAGATTCATTGGGAGAGTGCTTAGAAAATGTAGTCCATCAACAAAGGAGGTGGCTTACAAAATACTCGTTCGACCTATACTTGAGTATTGCTCATCAGTGTGGGATCCGTACCAGATCGGTCTGACGGAGGAGATAGAGGAGATCCAAAGAAGAGCGGCGCGTTTCGTCACAGGGTTATTTGGTAACCGTGAAAGCGTTACGGAGATGTTTAATAAACTCAAGTGGCAGACTCTGCAAGAGAGGCGCTCTGCGTCGCGGTGTAGATTGCTCGCCAGGTTTCGAGAGGGTGCGTTTCTGGATGAGGTATCGAATATATTGCTTCCCCCTACTTATACCTCCCGAGGAGATCACGAATGTAAAATTAGAGAGATTAGAGCGCGCACGGAGGCTTTCAGACAGTCGTTCTTCCCGCGAACCATACGCGACTGGAACAGGAAAGGGAGGTAATGACAGTGGCACGTAAAGTGCCCTCCGCCACACACCGTTGGGTGGCTTGCGGAGTATCAATGTAGATGTAGATGTAGATGTTGCCGTGGTGTACTGTAAGGGGTCGACGTTGAGTGACTGTAGTGTATGAGGACACAAGACGACCTAGACAAAATTTCTAGTTGGTATGATGAATGGCAGCTAGCCCTAAATGTGGGAAAATGTATGTTCATGCGGATGAGTAGGAAGAACAAACCTGTAATATTCAGATACTGTATTGCTAGTGTCCATCATGACACCGTCAGGTCGTTTTAATATCTGGGCGTAACACAGCAGAGTATTATGAGGTGGAACGAGAATGTGAAAACTTTGGTATGGATGGCAAATAGTCGACTTCGGTTCATCGTGAAAAATTTAGGGAATAGTAGCTGACCTGTAAAGAAGACGGCATACAGGAATCTGGCGCCACTTACTCCTGAGTACTGCTCGAGCGTTTGGGTTTCGTACCAGGTCAGATTGCAGGGAGACATCGAAGCAATTCAGAGGATAGCTGCCAGATTTGTTAACGGTAGGTTAAAACAAAACTTAAGTGTTACGGAGATGCTGCGGGAACCCAAATGAGAATACCGGGAGGGAAGGCAGCGTTCGTTTCGGGAAACCATACTGAGAAAATTTACAGAACCGGCATTTGAAGCTGACTCCCGAATGATTCTGTTGCCGCCAACTCACATCGCCCGTAAGGATTAGAAAGATAAGATGCGAGAAATAAGGGCTCATACGGAGGCGTACAGAAGTCGTTTTTCCCCTCGCTCTACTTGCGAGTGGAACAGGAGGGTAAAAGACAGGTAGTGGTACAGGGTACCTTACGCTACGCACCTTACGATGGCTTGCAGAGTGTCTGTTTGGATCCAGATGTAGCTGTAGAATCTCCAGAATACAGGATTCTTCCAATCACGGACAAAAGGTGCCAGTAGGCGTACTTGATGATGTGCAGAGATCTGCTACAGGCAGATCAGTTGTGGTACGAGATAAAGCTTCGTCGGAAGCAAACCCCAAAAATGAGTTAAATAAATATTATAAAGTGCAAGACTCACTCTTGTTTCATCGAAACCAGACAGAGTATGAACGGTGGTGTGTGTGTGTATGTGTGCGTGTGTGTGTATCCCATGAGATGCCTTAGAAAATGTTATATGGTACACTCACCCTTGTTGGGGCCACCCTGGAATTAAAAAGTGTACAAGAAGATAGCGACGTATTGCTATTTTTCGAATTAGCAAACGCATGTCAGAAAATTGATACGCGCCTGTTTAATCTGTCAAAGGCGAAACCGACAAATTGCAGTATTCGTAGTACTTGATGATATACCAGGTACTCCACGTCAGCTACAATAATGAGAAAATTGGTAACTACGTATCCCATGTCAGGAGGCTAGTTACGCTACTGTCAAACATTGCTGCTTACCTTAAAAGTAGTAAGTGGTAGCAGTCTCTGAGGGAAGAAACTGTTAAACACATACTGGTGTCCAGATTTAATCCAAGTGCGGGTCCTGTAGTGACAGTTTCGTAAGTTTAATAGGTTTTTGAGGACATATTATGCTAATCAGTACATCAGTTGGGTAGAATTTGTTTCGCTTTTTGAGAATATATATAAGAATTTACCACATGAGTCTACTGGATATACTCCAGTTTGCAAACGTACAAGGGTATAATGTGTATGAAACATTCTTAATTCTTTACTGCTATTCGACTTTGGCTCTGTTTAACTGCGGGAATAATACCCCCAATACCGTTTGCATCAATTTTTAATAATAATTTCTTTTAATAAAAACTTTTATTCTCAGTAAGTGGTTTACAACCTACGGAAATGATAATAAATTGAATTGTGGTATGTAACCAAATAACAAATTTATTAATTAAACACAGGATGAGCAATGTTACTAACCTAACACATTACAACACTAATAAAATTAACTCCCTAAACTAAGTGATCTGTCATTGGCACAATGGAAACTCTATTCGTTATCGCGCCCCTTTGGCCCGTAGGGGTCTCGTTGTTCTACTTAAGCTTCACCTAGACGGACACAGAATCAGAGAGCTCAAACAAAGAGCTAGTGGAACACGTACTCATCTACAATTACAGTGCCCTACTTCTCCAGCTGTTGGCGCTAATATCACCGTAATTCAGTGCGAAGATTACGACCCAGGCACCGGTGTGATGTCGTCTTTCCCTTGTGAAACCTCGACTTCGTCTAAAAACGTGGACGTGATTTTCGTCCGAAAACTCCTGACCGTAAGTTGCCCAATTGTGGAGTCGATACACAATCTACTTACACAAAGCCGATACACAATCTACTTACACAAAGCCAGGAGTAGTTGATAGACTCAAGTGCGCGACAGCAAAGTAACATCTAATGTTGCATTCGAACTCCACAAGTGAGCAAAAATCTCTTTTGTCTCCTCAGAGCAACGGGTGATTCTGCTTTTGTGGAGATGTAAGCACTAGCTCTGAACAATTAGAGAGGGATCACTGGTCGCAATGCCAGCAATACCTCCAAACCCAACTGTGTCTAGGGCTCCACTCGCCGACGAGACAGTCCGTGTCTGCCTAGCACCACACCAGACACCAGAGTCCTTACCTCTTGTTGCCGCCAGACTTTCCAGTTCCTCTCACCTGTATCCCTATGCGTTTTCGGCCAGTCAGAACTCCCAAATTTCGAGGTGTTGTCCCTCCAGTCATGGGCGCGCCGTATTTGTGTCCCGTTCCAACCGCTGTATTGCCGCAACGGCGAGAAGCAGTTCAAATGGTTCAAATGGCTCTGAGCACTATGGGACTTAACATCTATGGTCGTCAGTCCCCTAGAACTTAGAACTACTTAAACCTAACTAATCTAAGGACGTCACACAACACCCAGTCATCACGAGGCAGAGAAAATCCCTGACCCCGCCGGGAATCGAACCCGGGAACCCGGGCGCGGGAAGCGAGAACGCTACCGCACGACCACGAGCTGCGGACGAGAAGCAGTCCCTCTCTGTGTCGCATGTACGCTCTCTCTCTCTCTCTCTCCTTCCACCTGTGTGGTCTCAGGCTCGCCCGGTGCCCACTGGGGTCACTGCTGCCACTCCGCCGCTAAAGCAGCCTTCGTGTGAAGCTCCGGCCAGCCGCCGGTCACCTCGCTTGTTCCACAGCTCAAAACAGCTCTTTCCTGTGTCCGTCCAAACCACCTTCCCAATGATAATATGCACAGTTCTCAACATCTTACGTACCGGTATGAACCTTGGTATATTAGTATTAGTATTGTTCTGTCTAAAGGCCATACCTGTCCGAATGGTATTTGTGGTTTATTTTCCGAAGAAATCCCATGTAAGGTCCTAAAATCTGCCACCTTACAAGCTGAAATTATGATGCCGGATCTAGAGTCAGACGAATGCGTGAAACAATTGCCACAGATACCAAGGCAAGTCACCAAAGAAGAAGAGATACAACAAGTGTGGGTATCGTTAAAGAACATGCTGACTTGAGGCAGAGAAAATATAATTAATAGTTAAAAACTGCACACCAATACGAGGAGGGAATGTTGGCCCTGTTTAGGATACATACAAATGCCTCAAGCATTAAAAGAATTAACAAAAAGTGGCAATCGTTATGTATCGGACCACACCTGATCGTAAAAAGCCTTATGAAGGATGCTACTCGCCGGCGCATCCAGAGACATTAAAGGTCAGAGGATTATATCCTCATAAAGATATAAAATCTTCTGTACATATAGAGATGAGTAACAGACTTCACCTAAAAGTGAAGCCCAACCTTGTAAATCTGTATATAGTTATCATACTGCTAAGTTTATTTTTATTATGTATGTGCATTTCTTTATGCGTTGTGTTTTACTATTGCGTATCTGTGTGTATGATTTGTTGTTTGACTGAAATGTAACAAGTGCGTAACATTAAAGAAAATCTGTGTTGTGAAGGTAATGACTTTCTCATTAGCCTGAGAGAACACATTAAGGTCAAAATGTGAGTGGAAAATAAGTAAACTGTATGGTCCTAGGTGTATTTACTGCTTGTTTCCGGTATAAAATATAGAAATTAGTTCAGAGATTATTTAATTTTCATGACAAATTCGTGAAGAATCCATTGAAGCCTAGTTGTCTTGTTCTTCGCGAACATTACAAGATCACACCTGAACAACAATGTAGGAACTAATGATATCGTACCCTATCACGAAGAGTTAATAAAGACACTACATAATGATTCTGTGTTTGATGTAACAGCCGGCCGGGCTGTCCGAGCGGTTCTAGGCGCTTCAGTCTGGTACCGCGCTACCGCTACAGTCGCAGGTTCGAATCCTGCTTAGGGCATGGATATGTGTGATGTCCTTATGTTAGTTAGGTTTAAGCAGTTCTAAGTTCTAGGGAACTGATGACCTCAGACGTTAAGTCCCATAGTGCTCAGAGCCATTTGAACCATTTTTTTTTTTAATGTAACAGTGATTGTAAAATCACTTGAACGGAATAGTACGGGTGCACAAATGGTCTTCCTTTTCTGCATGAGGGGGAACTGACTGGTTATACAAGCTCAAAACATAACAAGATTGTTGAAAAGAAATATGTACTGTACGTACAGATTAATGCATAATATATAATACTCCGAAACAAGTTTCTCCACTTACGATGTACGAACTACGTCAGTAAAATTGCATTGTAAGTGTTTAAATAAGGAACGCCAGAGAAGCGATCGAAATATGCGGGCGCTCCCAGTGAGTGAACAGATAACTCTGTGAAATGTTCCAGTGGATGAGAAATGAACTGATCCACAGTAAACTACAGAAGAATTACTCTGAGCAGTGGTAAAGACTGTTTACTGTAAATACCTATATAAGTTAAAGGCATACGACCGTTGAGGGTGAAGTTTCCATTTAAACAAATTATTGTCAAACAGTGTGCTTCGATTACGGCAGCAAGCCGCATGTTATTACGAAGCATTTGAACGTTGAGAGGACATGTGTACCAACATGAAAACGTATACTCACTAAGTTTCCTCGCGTCTGCGTAGAACGCTCACCATAGTGAATATATGCAGTGCAACTAGAGTGAATCAAACCATGAAACCCACAGTTTCACAAGACTCTTTACAGTGAGAAACCTACGACCTGAGTGTTTACTCGTAAAGGTACTGGACTAGTGACATTCAACACAATTCACAAGGAACAGTTTTTGATATTACATGGATGGCTGGAGAATGAATGTCTAATTATAATTCCCTCTTTCCAGTTTTCTTGTTAACATCTGTATGTGATGAGAAAGCTGAAGCTCGTTCGACTGTTGTTTCACGTTCGCATACGCGAGGCGTGCCGCCTGATAATACACGCCGGCAGCCACAGCTCATCTACACGAGGGGGACGGGGTTCGCTCAGCACGTTAACACTGCGCCCAAAGATCTGTCAACTGGAGGAGTGTTAATGAGCACTGCGTCACCAATCCAGCGATATCACTCGTCGAAGAGCCTCGATCTACATTGCTACAAGACTGTTCAAGTAAACTGCATGAACAACAACTTTAAATTGAAAAACTGTTAAATTTGTTGACGAAATGTTTTTAAAAACTTAAATCTTGTAGAGAAACATAATCTTTAAATTTTCAATTACGTTTATGAAATAATGGACACAATTGGCATGTGAAAGACAGCTGCGAAATACAAAACACAATTTTCTCTCGTTGCAGAAGTAATTAATGGAAACGTTTATGTCTTCATAACTGCAGTCTGAGAGTATTACAACATAAGCTTTCACTTATATTTAGATGCTATATCTTGTGGAAGCTCAAGTGAGAACAGTTTAAATACTCTGGGTGGTGTTTTTACACCCTGATCTTTAGCGCGCCTCTAACCCAGACGGGGAAGTATTAGCCACCATTATCCGTGGTTTTTTGTTGTTATCAAGATGTTCTCATTGGGAACAAAATGAGAGACTAGCTGTAGATAGAGTATTACCCATTATCATAAAATAGTATCCATTGTTATCAGATAATACTTGTGAGAAGTTGTTTAGTGCTAGACGTAAAACGTGTGCTTAAACTTTAAACATCGGTACAGGTGGAATGCCTGTACACAAATAAAACTTCTGTCCAGTCATTCCAGAAGGCTCAGGGGGTCATTATACCGATAGCAGGTGATGACATTAGATAAAGTCCGCATTTACATTTACTGAAATATTTTTGACTATACCCAAAAACTTCGATAGAGGCGTGCGTAAAGGAAAAGAAACTGGAATAATGTCCATAACATCGGCATAGAAATTGTATAGTAATAAAGGCACTCTTTGATCGACGTAATTAGAATGAAAAGATTTTATTTGTTAATCGTTGTATAAGGACAAAGGATTCACTATCATGTATCTCCTCTCCTGGAATGCACGTAACGTTCAGCCTCTGAACATTGTAAGGCTATAATGATTTAGTATTAGTTACAATCTAATATGGAAAGAGTTATTACTGTTTCATTTAAATAGACAGTCCTCTCCCATGCAGGAAGTAGTACCATTTCTAATTTGTAGGGGCTGCAGCAGCATGTAAAGATCGCGCCAATAAAAGTCGTTGTTGGCTGCCATTACCGGCCGTAACGTTTATTTTAATACTTTCACAGCTTGTCTCAGGCGTAAACGCCTGAGAGTGTATAAATAATTTCCCTTTGACAGGCCTTATATGAATATATTACTAATTTTAAGGCATTGGTAGTATTTATCGTAATTGGTGGACTATCAGTTCAGTGATTCAAATATGCAGCTTCACGGAGATCGATTACCATTTCGAAGGCTATATTTTGAGGTAAAAAAAAATAATTAATTTACATTTCCTTACGAAGACACAACATTATTTCGTCAGTCAACACCCACAAGTATTAATATTGTATCATTCTTAACTTTATCAAAGATACTCCGAGATGTTCATGTACACATATTACGTGTAATATTTTATGGCGCCTCAGTCCACGCATTAGTAGCAAAGTTTTGCGTCTTTGGTTAAAACAAAAGTTATTTCAATAAAAGAATGAGAGCAGATTTCACTACATTGTCTCCCGTTTGTAACTGGAACTCTATCCTTTTCTGTAGTATAAATTTCACTACAGCACTTTTCAGTGTAATTCCCCCTCCCCCCCCCTTAGGATAATTGTCATAAAAACTAGTACATTTAGGCACCAGTACATCTGTCAAACCGTATACATCACAAAGCAGCTAAATGGCGACTTCCAGATAGTGTGATGTAATGCATTATCTGGCAGTAATTTGCGCAACAGACTATTATTCAACAACGACAAATTTTTATTGACTCTGCCAACAAAGTACTCTTCCTCCCACACTTAAATTGAGAATTTTTCTTGCATTATTTGTATTGTGACTAGATATATAATCGTGCAACAAAAAGGATGTTGGTACATCTCCTAAATTCATATGATCTGATGCAGACTGTGTTTTTTCCAACAAGAGTGCAGGGGAACAGTAGCACAGCCATAGACAATATTTTTATTCATTCTTCATTACTAGATAGGCTATCTGATAGTAGAACGGTGAATCGCCTCTCAGACCACGATGCACAAATTTTATCACGCATTTGTCTTCAAACAAATGTCACAAATAATTACAAGCTATTAGGAAAGTTAATCCAACGGCAACAGAGAGTTTTTTAAACCTTGTCAAGGAACAAGAGTGGCAGGACGTTTATAGTGCCGATACTATAAATGATAAATATAATTCTTTCCTTAACACATTTCTCATGCTCTTTGAGAGTTGCTTTCCATTAGAACGTTCTTATCGGGGTACTAGCAGTAATAGGCACCCCAGGTGACTGACTAGTGGGATAAGGATATCATGTAGAACAAAGCACGAAATATATCAATATGTTAGAAGTAGTCACAATGAAGCTACAGTAGCCCATTACAAACAGTATTGCAAGGTGCTTAAAAATGTTATTAGGAAGGCAATGAATACGTGGTATGCAAGTAAAACAACTAATTCACAGGATAAAATTAAAACAATATGCTCAGTTATGAAGTAAGTGTCTGGTCAGCAACACAAGGTCGACGATATAAAGTCAGTTCATAGTAAATATACAGGGTGAGTCACCTAACGTTACCGCTGGATATATTTCGTAAACCACATTAAATACTGACGAATCGATTCCACAGACCGAACGTGAGGAGAGGGACTAGTGTAATTGGTTAATACAAACCATAAAAAAATGCACGGAAGTATGTTTTTTAACACAAACCTACGTTTTTTTAAATGGAACCCCGTTAGTTTTGTTAGCACATCTGAACATATAAACAAATACGTAATCAGTGCCGTTTGTTTCATTGTAAAATGTTAATTACATTCGGAGATATTGTAACCTAAAGTTGACGCTTGAGTACCACTCCTCAGCTGTTCGATCGTGTGTATCGGAGAGCACCGAATTACGTTGGGATCCAAAGGGAACGGTGATGGACCTTAGGTACAGAAGAGACTGGAACAGCACATTACGTCCACATGCTAACACCTTTTTATTGGTCTTTTTCACTGACGCACATGTACATTACCATGAGAGGTAAGGTAAACGTACACAAGTGGTTTCCGTTTTTAGTTACGAAGTGGAATAGAGTGTGTCCCACTGGAAACGCGTCGACATATGTGGTGTCAGCATGATGGCGCACCTGCACATTCCGCAATTAACACTAGGCTGACCTTTGACAGGATGTTCGACGGGCGTTTCATAGGACGTGGAGGACGCATAAATTGGCCAGCCCGTTCTCCTGATCTTACACCTCTGGACTTCTTTCTGTGGGGTACGTTAAAGGAGAATGTGTACCGTGATGTGCCTACAACCCCAGAGGATATGAAACAACGTATTGTGGCAGCCTGCGGCGACATTACACCAGGTGTAGTGCGGCGTGTACGACATTCATTACGCCAGAGATTGCAATTGTGTGCAGCAAATGATGGCCACCACGTTGAACATCTATTGGCCTGACATGTCGGGACACACTCTATTCCACTCCGTAATTGAAAACGGAAACCACGTGTGTACGTGTAACTCACCCCTCATGGTAATATACATGTGCGTCAGTGAAAAAGACCAATAAAAAGGTGTTATCATGTGGACGTAATGTGCTGTTCCAGTCTCTTCTGTACCTAAGGCCCATCACCGTTCCCTTTGGATCCCTACGTAATTCGGTGCTCTCCGATACACGATCGAACAGTGGAGGTGTGGTACTCAAGCGTCAACTTTAGGTTATAATATCTCCGGATGTAATTAACATTTTACAATGCAACAAACGGCACTGATTACGTATTTGTTAATATGTTCAGATGTGCTAACAAAACTAACGGGGTTCCATTTAAAAAAACGTAGGTTTGTGTTAAAAAACATACTTCCGTGCATATTTTTATGGTTTGTATTAACCAATTACACTAGCCCCTCTCCTCACGTTCGGGCTATGGAATCGATTCGTCAGTATTTGATGTGGTTTACGAAATATGTCCAGCGGTAATGTTAGGTGACTCACCCTGTATTTCTGTTACTGATAAATCAGGTATAAGTAAAGTATTTAACAACCATTTTCTGAGAATTGCTGGTGAATTAAATAAACATTTAGTCTCTACAGTGGATCATGTAACTGTCTTAGCAACTACTTTTCTGAGATTGATGTCTGAAATACGCTTCTGTGATACGGACATGGGGGAGATTGAGTCAATAATTAAATCAATGCGGAATAAGGACTCCCATGGTTATGATGGAGTGCCTAGCAGAATATTACAGTTCTGCACATGTTAGATCTGTATTTAGCCATATTTGTAATTTTTCCTTTCGGAATGGTCAGTTTCCTGAACGATTGAAGTACTCGGTAGTAAAGCCGCTATATAAACATGGAGAAAGGGATAAATTAGATAATTTTAAATCTATTTTTATGCCATCAGAGTTTGTTAAAGTTATTGAAAAGGCTGTGTACGTAAGGATAATTGATCATTCTATGTCAAACGATTTGATATCACATGTACAGTTCGGCTTTAGAAGCCGGTTAACAACTGAAAGTCTTATATTATCTTTTCTCTCTGAGGTGCTGGGTGGGTTAAGCAAAAGGTTTAGAACGCTAGGCATATTTTTTTGACTTAACTAAGGCGTCTGATTGTGTTGATCACAAAATATTCCTCCAGATGTTGGACCATTTTCGAATACAGCGGGTAGCTCACAATTGATTCACATCTTACTTTAGCAACAGGCAGCAAAAGTCATTATTCACAGTGTTTAGAATGGCTGTGATGTGGGGTCTGAGTGGGGTACGGTCAAGTGTGGAGTGCCCCAGGGATAAGTGTTGGGGCCACTCCTGTTCGTTATTTATATAAATAATATTATGAGTAAAATATTTCTGTTTGCTGATGACACTAGCTTGGTAGTAAAGGAAGTTGTGTGCAACATTGGCTTGGTTTCAAATAGTGCAGTTCATGACCTAAGTTCATGGCTTGTAGAAAATAAGCTAATCCCAAATCAATGTAAGACTCAGTTTTTACAGTTTTTAACACATAATTCAACGAAGGCTGACGTTTTAATTTCACAGAATCGGCATATTATTAATGAAACCGAACAGTTCAAATTTCTAGGTGTTCAGATAGATAGTAAACTGTCTTGGAAAGCCCACATTCTGGATCTTTTTCAAAGACTTAATGCTGCCATTTTTACACTACTGGCCATTAAAATTGCTACACCACTAAGATGACGTGCTACAGACGCGAAATTTAACCGACAGGAAGAAGATGCTGTGATATGCAAATGATTAGCTTTCCAGAGCATTCACACAGCGTTGGCGCCAGTGGCGACACCTACAAACTGCTGACATGAGAAAAGTTTCCAACTGATTTCTCATACATAAACAGCATTTGACCGGCGTTGCCTGTTGAAACGTTGTTGTGGTGTCTCGTGTAAGCAGGAGAAATGCGTACCGTCACGTTTCCGGCTTTGATAAAGGTCGGATTGTAGCCTATCGCGATTGCGGTTTATCGTATCGCGACCCTGCTGCTCGCGGTGGTCGAGATCCAATGACTGTCAGCAGCATATGGAATCGGTGGGTTCAGGATGGTAATACGGAACGCCGTGCTGGATCCCAACGGCCTCGTATTACTAGCAGTCGAGATGACAGGCATCTTATCCACATGGCTGTAACGGATCGTGCAGCCACGTCTCGATCCGTGAGTCAACAGATGGAGACGTTTGCAAGACAACAACCATCTGCACGAACAGTTCGACAACGTTTGCAGAAGCATGGGCGATCACCTCGGAGACCATCGCTACGGTTACCCTTGACGCTGCATCACAGACAGGAGCGCCTGCGATGGTGTACTCAACGACGAACCTGGGTGTACGAATGGCAAAACGTCATTTTTTCGGATGAATCCAGGTTCTGTTTACAGCATCATGATGGTCGTATCCGTGTTTGGCTACATTGCGGTGGACGCACATTGGAAGCGTGTATTCGTCATCGCCATACTAACGTATCACCCGGCGTCATGGTATGGGATGCCATTGGTCTCGTCTCGCTCACCTCTTGTTCGCATTGACGGCACTTTGAACAGTGGACGTTACATTTCAGATGTTTACGACCCGTGGCTCTACCCTTCATTCGATCCTTGAGAAACCCTTCATTTCAGCAGCATAATGCACGACCGCATGTTGCAGGTCCTGTACGGGCCTTTCTGGATACAGAAAATATTTGACTGCTGCCGTAACCAGCACATTCTCCAGATCTCTCACCAATTGAAAACGTCTGGTCAATTGTGGCCGAGCAACTGGCTCGTCACAATAGGCCAGTCACTACTCTTGATGAACTGTTTTATCGTATTGAAGCTGCACGGGCAGCTGTACCTGTACACGCCATCCAAGGTCTGTTTTACTCAATGCCCAGGGGTATCAAGGCCGTTATTACGGCAAGAGGTGGTTGTTCTGGACACTGATTTCTCAGGACCTATGCACCCAAATTGCGTGAAAATGTAATCACATGTCAGTTCTAGTAAAATATATTTGTCCAATGACTACCCGTTTATCATCTGCATTTCTTCCTGGTGTAGCAATTTTAAAGGACAGTAGTGTACTATTCGAACGGTATCTGAAGTTCGACACGAAAATTAGTCTACTTTGCTTATTTTCATTCGCTTATGTCGTATGGTATTATATTTTGGGATAACTATTCCCATTCTAAAAGTATGTTTTTGGCTCGGAAACGGGCGGTTCGAACAATAAGTTGTGTAAGTTCACGAACCCGTGTTCATGAGTCTGGGTATTTTTACATTGGCATTTCACTACATATATTCCTTACTGTCATTTCTTGTTAACAATATTAGCTTACTCCCAAATTTAGTAGCTTTTACCCAGTTAATAATCTGAAGAAATGATACCTGCATTTGCATCGGACTTCCTTAACTCTTGTGCCAAGAGGTGTGGAGTATACTGCTGCATCCATTTTCAATAAGCTACCTCTCAAATTCAAAAACGTTAGCAGTAATCCACGCACTTTCAAATCGAAACCGAAGAGTTTTCTCGTGGGTCACCCCTCCTATTCTGTCGAGGAGTTCCTTGAAAAGTGAAGCTGATTCTGTTCGGATCCATAAATATTTTATTTTTATATGTTATTACTTTTATATTGTAATTTCATGTACTGACACGTTCCATGACCTTGGAGATTTGCTCCTCAGTTTGATCCTACGGAGCTTGACTATTAAATAAATAAATAAATATGTATGTCCTCGCCCGTCCATTTGCAATGTCTTGCCATACTTTCCACAATCTACACTCCACTATGCACATGAGAAACGCCACTCTGCGCCCATACTTCATCACCAATAACTTGCAACTCGCCAGTGCCTCTTTAACTACGCGTTCGCCCCCGACGATAACATTGCCATATTTGAAACATGTTCTTTAGATTTATACAATACATATTTCCCTGTCTTCGTCAACGTCTCCACCACATAATGTCTCATATTTACATTACAGGTTTTTAAGTAATGAACACTGACTAAATTAACAAAGTGACGACATATCTAAGAAATTACAGCAAAATTAAAGAATTAATTGAAAAATTACGAGGCACTGTGTTTTAGCGCCAGAACAAGACATGTGGGAGGACATGACGAATAACTTCTCTTAGGAAAGAGGGTGCTAGCTGTACTCTAAGATAAAGAGCATTTCAGTATGCTTTCGACCACTTTGTACATATGGGTCATACCAGTTAACGAATGTGTCTATATTTTGGTATTGGTATTTTAATGACAGAGAACTGGTTAGATGCCTCGTAGCTACGGCTTCCTTCTATTAAGTGAGACAATTAAGTTTGATGTCAAAGAAATGAGATCAATATCCTTTAAAACATTAAGTAAACCCGCAAAACAGGGTAACAGTGCGACAATTATTTTTGCTGTTTTTTGTTCTTAGCTTCAGTGTGCAGACTGACTGATGCAGTTTTCAACGCTAGTCTGTCTTTTGTGAGTCTGATCTTCACACATACATCCCTGAACTACCAAATACAGGCTGACTAACAAAAATGGGAAGTTTTGGAAAGGAGGTTAATAAATGTGCACAATTACTTTACACTTACTTATTTATGTCAAGTTATAGAACAGAGTGTGCCGTTATTGAGTGTCATAAGGACATGTATTTCTTGAGTAACACATCCGATAGATGAGTTCCCTCTCGGCCCACGCATTCCTGCGGCCTGATAGGAAATTGATTCATGGCTCAACTAAACATTTCAACAGGGATCATGGAGATTTCTTCTCGTGTTCTTGCTTTAAGTTCAGGCCGAGTACGCTAAACCGCGCCCTGAAGATGGTCCCGCAAGAAAAAATCAGACGCTGTCAATTCAGGGGACCTTGGTGGTCATGCATTGTCACCCTGCCCTGAAGTGACACGGTTAACAAACAATCGTTGCACAGCTCCCACATGTATCCCTGCCACATCTGCCGTTGCTCCGTCATTTTGAAGGAAAATGTGTCAGCTCATGAGCAACAAAACTTTCCAACATGGCAACGTACCGAACTGACCTTACAGTGGTTGCGCACCCACTATCATATTAAAAAATAGATGTCTATAAAGCCACTCGATGACATGGTGCACCATACCATAACCTTGTTGAGAGGCAATGGACGCTTCTGTAGCTGACATGGATTTTGATGGAACCAGCAGCGAAAATTCTTTCTATTGACAAAGTCACTGAGGTGGAAGTGAGCTTCGACCGACGTCCACGAAGTTGTTAACGAAACTGTCGTCGTTGTGCATTTTGCTAACATGAGTTCAGTATAAGAGGGATATCCGGAAAGTAAGTTCCGATCAGTCAGGAAATGGAAACCACTGTGAAAATGTAATAAAGCTTTCACATATGTGTTCGATAGTGTCTCTAGTATGCCTGTCGGTTGCCTCAATTCGCTTTCTTCAGTCCTGTGCGCATGGCGAGCACATAAAGATGAGTAGGAAACGATGTCTCCCGCCAAGTACGTGATTCTGGTGAGAGATTTCGCCTGATGTTTTGCAGTCCTCATTACAGAACTGTCATACGGTTCCTACTTAGTGGCAATTCTCGGTCACAATCTGCAGGAGCACTGAAAATGATCCTGCAGCGTTTTGATGGGAAATGTTTGATCGCCAGCACTACAACCCGTAATTGGCTCCCTCTGTGTTTCATCTCTGTTCACATTAACTACTGCTTATGGAGTCAACATTTTCGCACAGACAACGAGCTATAGATGAGCGTAGAGAATTGGCGAGAAGCACAGGCGGCTGCCTTCTATGACGAGGGTACTGGAAAGTTCGCACAACGCTACGATAAATGTTTAAGTCGGAATGGTAACTAAGTACAACAGTGGGTGGAAGCTGTAGCTAATTGTAGCAGATGAAACATTTCTGATTATCAGAGTAGTTTCCATTTCACGATCAATCGGAACTTACTTTCCCAATAGCCCTAGTATAATCATAACATGTAAGCTTTCACGGCCGGCGTCTTCATTAATTAAAACTTCCGGGATGAATTGTCGTGGTCCATATATAAAACTTCTTCTCCTTCCTGACGTTTCGTTGCCTACTGCGGGCAACATCTTCTGAGGTGAGTCGGCGACTGGCTGCTAGGCGCTGGTGGTCCCACTCATATAGAGCGCTTAGATGGCGCCACCGCTCGTCACGTGCTTTCGACTTTAAAACTATCTCTGGCTAGTGCCATCTCTCTCGATTACAGGTAATCGATTGTCACTTCGTTGGTACAAAGTCGACCGCCATATCTTGTCTAGTTTAAATCCTTCTTCTTTTCTATTAACATTATTTCCGTGCTTGTAGATCTCTATAGCTTCTCTGTACATGCGAGTATAATAATGTTAGGTCCTAGCTGTCACGTTTGTCTCACTAAATTTTATTTCGTGATCACCGTCTTTGAAAACGTGTTACGCTACAGCTGATTTGTCAATCTGTCCCAATCTACAGTTTCTTTTGTGTTCCGTTAGGCGGGTATTAACACTCCTTTTAGTTGCTCCAATATAAACCATGCCACAGCTACTTGGAATTTTATACACATCTGTGGTAGCTAAGGGGTGTCGTGCGTCTTTCACCGATCTTAAACTTTCACAAATTTTCTTGGTACAAAAAAATGGCTCTGAGCGCCATGGGACTCAACTGCTGAGTTCATTACTCCCCTAGAACTTAGAACTAGTTAAACCTAACTAACCTAAGGACATCACAAACATCCATGCCCGAGGCAGGATTCGAACCTGCGACCGTAGCGGTCTTGCGGTTCCAGACTGCAGCGCCTTTAACCGCACGGCTACTTCGGCCGGCAAATTTTCTTGGTAGGTTGAAAGATTGTCTCCACTTGAAACTTGTCCAAAACTTTACCAATAGGTCCGTGATATATGAATAAATGGAAGAAAAACTTTTCCAGCCGACGGTTGTTGTTGTTGTGTATTTTCGGACACTTTTCTTCTAGGGTGGAGTGCTCGATGTATTTCCTTGTCAGTGTACCCATTTCTCTTGAAAGCTGTTCGCAAATGGCTTAATTCATCTTTCAAGTAAATTGGCTCACAGATATTATTAGCTCTGTCCACTAAAGTTTTTATGACTCCTCTCTTCTGCCTAGGATGATGATTCGAATTCTTATGTAGGTAACGATAGGTGCGTGTGTCTTTCCTATATACCTTGTGCCCTAAAGTCCCATCTGCCCCTTTAATAACCAATACATCCAAAAAATTTAGTTGTCCATTACTCTCTTTCTCCATGGTGAATTGTATCTTTGGATTGAAACTGTTTATGTGCACCAAAAAATCACTCTGGTCCTCTTCAGCATGAATCCATATCACAAAGGTGTCATCCACGTATCGATACCATTTCAAAGGGCTTTTTTTTGGCCGACTGCAGCACCTGTTGTTCGAAAAATTCCATAAATAGATTAGCAATAGCAGGGCTTAGAGGGCTACCCATGGCCACCCCATCAATTTGTTCATAGAACTCGTTGTTATATTGAAAATAAGTCGAGGATAGAAAATGTCGAAAAAAACTATTATATCAGTAGGAAACATATCAGCTATGTAAGAAAGAGCTTCGTCGACAGGGACCTGGTGAACAGGGATACTTCATCGAAACTGAGCCCTAGTATATTCTACTCATTTGCAGATGGTTAGGTTGAAGTTGCTGAACGGTCTGCAGCTTGTACGGATGTAACTTTAAATCCCCTTTCAGTATTGTTGATTAGTCGAACGATGCACCTGTAGAGACTCTGCGGGATGTCGATCAGAGCTCTGTGGGCTTCCCATGAAAGCCGTTTACGCACTCTCGATGTTGTCTCCCGTACGGGTGGTTCGGGGTCTCCCTGCAAATTGATTCTTTAATGCAGAACTTTTGTTTCAAAACTGCGGACCCAGATGTTGATTGCATGCGCTGAGGAAACGCGACCACGAGGTTCGATCTTGAAATGACGCCGAAACTCTCGGTGCTCGGGCCCCCACTCTTACATTATTGTAACAGGTTCTTACCATAAAGGCACAAAGCATACCTTTCCACTGCACTGTGTCTATTGTGTATTAAATGGCTGAACAGTTCGAGTAGTATTCTACACGATAATTGGCACCACCGGCCTCGCAGCGTTGCCACAACACGTTCCAAAATTTCCCATTTTGTGAGTCACTCTGTTCCTCGAGACGTGACCTACCAACTAATTCCATTTAGTTAAGGTGTGCCGTAGTGAACTTTTCTCCAGGATCTGATTCAACACCTCTCAGTAGATACCTGATCCAACCGTCTGACAACCAGAATTCTTCTACAACACCACATCACAAAAACCAGCATTTTCCTATGATCTGTTTACCGCCCAGGTTTCGTTACCGATTCAAAGCTACATTTCGGACAGATTCTTTCATAGACGAATTCGTACCTCTTACATTTGCATTTGATCTCGTGCAGTATTCGTGTAAACGAAAATTATCTTCACATCTGACGGCGTGTTTGCAGTAAACCTATACAAAACCTTGGAGAGCCTAATGTGTTGAAGCGAAAAACGCATTTGACGATTTTCAAGGCGATGGCGCAGTGTGCTCCTTCGTTATTACCCTTAAAGTTATACCAAACGGAAATCTGTTGGCTAGTTGGTTATTTTGGGGGAGGGGACCAAACAGCGATGTCATCAGTCCCATAGGATTAGGAAAGGATAGGAAGGGAAGTCGACCGTGCCCTTTCCAAGCAACCACCACAGCAATTGCCTGAAGCGGTTTAGGGACATCAGGACGGGCGGACGCGCATTTGAACCGCCGTCCTACCGAATGCGAGTCCAGTGTGCTAACCACTGCGCCGCCTCGCCCAGTGAAAATCTGTTGACTGTACTGCTATACAAAAGACTGAAAGATTCTGTCACCATTCTGCGCACACTTAAATTACTCTCGATATCGATGAGAGCCATCAACCATGTGCAACACATGACTCACGCAGCTACCTGCTGAAACTGTCGGATTGCGTTCCTTACACATGATTTGGCACCTTAGCTCGTCCACTTCTTTCTACGACGATCACCAGACGTCTGGCGAATCCTACACTCATCGGTGAACAGAAACCGACGCTACTGATCCCGGCTAGTCCAGGCGTTTCTTTGCCCACCTTCATCACTCGCGTCAGTGATAAGTATACTGGACCCGTCTAGTGTAATACTAAGGAAAGAATAAACAGTCATCGCCCAGGACAACGTACAGTATTCTGTTATTTAACAAGTCCTCGAGTCAGTC